>NC_136143.1:4652253-6114753 GCF_965212315.1 Lampetra planeri
GAATATTTTTTTAAATAAAATAAATGCAGATTTATATATATTAATGAAAACTACGTAAATATGTATTCATTGAAATTTACAAATGAACCTTATGGCGGGACCCCGGGGTCCCATAATCCCCCGGCTCTCGCATAAACTGCGTTGCGACGTCATTTTACGTCTGTTGAAAGCGAACGACACGGTCATCTATTCCTCTCGACGAGCTCTCCACGATGCGCTAATCAAAGTTTTGTTTCTTTTGCGCATTCGTCCTCGTTGCTGCGCTTGGACGACACGACAACAGAACGATCCGCGCCAGGTGGGTGCGCGGTGGGACGGAGTCGCCAAAAATAAATTCGTTAATAACGATTTTGACTTCCGTTTATTCGGGACCCCGGGGTCCCGCCATAAGGTTCAAATATGTATTCCCCCCCCCACCCTCCATTTTGTTTTGTATCCCAATCGTGTCACAAGATGAAGATGTATCAATTAGAACATTTCACAGAACAGCGGGGCCATTTGTGTTAGAGAATGACCCACAGAAGCAGTTATGGCAGAGCTACCTCGGAGATCACTTCCAAGTGACCTCTGGTCGACCGCACATTGTAGATGATCGCGTGACGGTCAATCCGATATTCAACTTCTCAGCGCTGGAATGTATTCAGATTAAGTTGAAAGGCAATCGAATTTACTTCGCTGACCAGGCTGAGACCATTAAATTCACTGCACTAATCACAACTCAGTCTACATGAGCGTATGAATCTCTATGTGAGTCTATGGGTCGAATACATCCATGGGTCTCTATGTGAGTCTATGGGTTTAATACGTCGCTGGGTGTCTATGTGAGTCTATTGTCTCTACGTGAGGCATCGGTTGACTGGGCCGATACACTCATCAACTCTGCCGCACTTGAGAACTCGGTTCAATCCGTAGGCAGTGGCGAAAAGCCGGATTCGAACCCAGGTGCTCGGCGGTTGCCGGCTCAGCGTCTCTGACCTCTGAGGTCACTCGGCCTTTACTCCCCAAAACAACAACGTCAACAACAACAACAACCACACATCTTTGTTCCTCGCGTTGTGAGCGTGTCCTCCCGCCATTCAGCGAAAGAGCGATAGTTGCAGAGAACGCATTGCCATGGTCCATCGCGCAATCAATCGCCGTGTGTGCCACGTGGCCCCATCGAATGCTTTCCAAAATTGTCTCTTTGCCCCCCCCCTCCAACAACTCCCCCCCCCTTGCGAAGGCGGCGTCTAATTTGAACTCCAACTGCCATTGTCAGATTTATAGTCAAGCAAATCTGCGGCAGTGTGCAAGTGTGTGTGTTGGGGGGGGGGGAGGTATGAAGACAAAGATCCCCCGTATAGCCTTAACATACTGTTCTGGCAAGTGCTGTTAGCGAGCACCTATGCAAGCCAGCACGGCACATGAGGGGGTGGCTGGCCAACACCACGCCCGGCCGCCTTTGTCTCCCCAGTGGCGATGTTTACACATCGCACCAAGTACCCATTTGAGGCTGAGTCGACCTAGGAGAGACTCAGGACGGTTCAGATAATTGTTACCGGTGTTGACCGTGAACGGGAATCGAACCCGGGTCGCCAGGATCGTCGCGCAGCGCGCTAACCGCTCCACCACCGCTCCCCCGGGTTGATATAGATACACACACACGCACGCACGAGTCCCGATTACAGAGTCGCGGGCGCCGTCTAGCCGATGGCCCATTATTCTAACTCGCCGTTACGTAAACCCGCGCGCTCTTTAAGGGTCGTGTCAGCCGTCAAGGTCCGTCCAATAAATCGCCCCCTTCTTTTTTTTCTCTCATTGGACTGAGCGATTCTGCCAACCCCGCCAAGGCCGACGCCGGCAATTAGACACGTCGCAGAGGCATCGCTTCGTCCGATTGAAACCGATGCGTGTTTTTCTTCTTGGTTCTTTCGGTAAAGTCAAGTAGAATGGAAATAATAAAAAAATAAAAATAAAACATAATAAAATAATTCTCACGAGGACGGCTGCTTGCGTTGTGGCCGAAACGTCGTGAGAATTATTTTTATTATGTTTTATCGTTATTATTTTATTATTTCCATTCTACGTGACTTTACCGAAAGAACCAAGAAGATGAATCCCTGCAGTCACGAAAGCTTTAAATCGAAACCGATGCGTTTGCTCGCTCATTGATGCGCGCACACGTGAACTTGCATGTACGGCTGGCCCCTTTGTCACTGGATAGGGAGAGAGAGAGAGTAGGGATGGGGAGCCACCTCACAATCACGCCCTGCGGGCGGCCGGGTCGTGTTGGTTATCTGACCGCGTTGTGCCACGCTGGTTCAGTTGGGGGGTGGGAGTCGGGGAGGCTCTGGAGCGGCTCCGATGTTTGTAAGAGTTGCCGGGGAGTCATGAGTCTGCCCGTAGTGGGGGGGGGGGGGGACACGGTGGCGAGATGTTAACTACCTCACCTGGTATGCAGGAGGTCGTGGGTTCGATCCCGACCTTGACGCCTGCTGCTGTATATTTCGATTTAAAGCTTTCGTGACTGCAGGGATTCATCTTCTTGGTTCTTTCGGTAAAGTCACGTAGAAGGGAAATAATAAAATAATAAAAATAAAACATAATAAAATATTTCTCACGACGTTTCGGCCACAACGCAAGCAGCCGTCCTCAGGTGAAGACCAGACGCTGTCTCCCCGACAGACCTGGTCTTCACCTGAGGACGGCTGCTTGCGTTGTGGCCGAAACGTCGTGAGAATTATTTTATTATGTTTTTTTATTTTATTATTTCCCTTCTACGTGACTTTACCGAAAGAACCAAGAAGCCTGCTGTATATTTTGAGTTTCGCATATTCTCCCCGTGGTCGCGTGGATTTTTCTCCGGGTCCTTCGATTTTTTTCCTCCACATTTGGAATCAACGCGCGTTGAGAGTATTTGGCTGCTATACATTTCCACGCGATCAGCCACTTCGTTGAGCTATCATTTGTGGCCAGGTCGCTTCTTAAAAATGGCTATACAGCTCAGTGGGCCTTAGGGGCCGTCCATAAATGACGTCACGCGATTTTGTACGATTTTTGACCCCCCCCCCCCCCTTGTCACACGACGCCACAAAAAGTTAGACCTCCTCCTCAAATATGACGTCACAAAGCTCTGCCCCCCCCCACAAAAAAATATAAAACATGCTTCAAATCGCTTTAAACTAGTGTCATTGTAGTGCGTATTTAATGTGGCGCTGCACTCTGATGTAGGAAAAAACATTTATTAAAAAGTATATTTCATTAAGTAGAACGTGTTGTCTATATTTATTTAAATTTGCGCATTTTGATGTGACGTCACATTTCTCAACCCCCCCCCCCCCTCTCGTCACACATCGTCACAAATGTCTGACCCCCCCTCTCGCCCTAGGTGCGTGACGTCATTTATGGACGGCCCCTTACCTAGTAAAACATTCTTTTTTTAAGTGAGCCGGCCCGGCCAGGCGGCGCAGCTTTGTACATCGAGCGAGTTAAGAATCCTGATCGTTGGCGGTTGACTGAGCCCATCATCCATGCAGGGTCGATACAATTAACATCGTTCCGTCTGTAAAGCGGTTGCCCTGTGAGCAAACTCGCTCCCCGCCGTAGGAACGTGGAATTTCCCCCACCGGCTTCACGCACTATCAACAGGAGATGTGCACCGGAAAATGAATGTTCGCTTGGGCAGGAAATAACTTCAGACGGTTTTTGTTTTCTCCGTGCGATAAGTGCCATCGGCATGCGTGTGGTTTGCGACCACAGCTGCGTGGAGACATTCATCAACATCGCTGCCACGCGAATCTCTGACACCCACACCCGAGGGTCGATTCGGCACCAATAGCTCCGTATTCACTGCTGCGCATTAACAGCTGCGCATTAACAGCACCCGCGTGCTTGCTCTCTCTCGCCCTCTCTCTCTCTCGCACGCACTCGCTCTCACACACTCTCACTCACTCACTCTATCTCTCACTGACTCATTCAGCGGCTTTTGGCAGGCCATCGAACAAAGAGGGCCACCGCATCGCGCGCTTTTAGATGCCCTTCAGCGGCCGTCTGGAACGCTCCTTCATCCCGTGTTAGGAAGACACTGGAGCTATGCGCTTTGGAATATTAGATTGGAAACTCGTTTCTTTAGAATTGCTTTTTGTGTTTAGTTTGTTGTCCTTCCCACCGCACCTCGGATTATCACGTTAGGTTACGTACGGTGCGAAAAACGTTCAACATACATATATATACAAAGACAATGATACCTCGTATAGCCATATCAAACTGTTGGGGCAAGTGCTGTTAGCGAGCACCTATGAAGGCCAGCACGGCACACGAGAGGTTGGTTGGCCAGCACCACGCCCGGTCGTCTTTGTCTCCCCAGTGGCAATGTTTACACAGCGCACCAGGTACTCATTACAGGCTGAGTCGACCTAGGGGAGGCCCAAGACCGATTCAGATAATCGTCACCGGTGTTGGCCGTGAGCAGGAATCGAACCCGGGTTCGTAGCGCAGCGCGCTAACCGCTACACCACCGCGCCAAACAAAAACTCCATCTCACTCACTTTCTCGCTCGCTCGCCTAACGCCGCGAGCACCGCTGTGTCTCTGTATGTTTATTTTCGCTGCGATGTACATTAAATATTTTCCTCCCAACACCGAGCCACGCACCGAGGCTCCAATCCTACCCACGTGCGACAGAGAGAGAGAGAGAGATCCAAATCTGTCTCTACCCACGGGTAAATTAACTCGTAGCAGTGTTGTTGTTGTTGTGCCAGGCGCTTCCACAGTTGACTTACGATCATTAACAAAGACCAAAAATTCTACGCAGCGGCGCCTAAAACATTCTTCAACGACAGCGTGGCCTTAACAATGTTGTCGGTTTGCTCTCCAACACACCGGTGTGCTGTACTAGTAACTAATTGGCATGTTGTGTTCACGTGACAAATTCTACTAATTGGCTGTGTCGGGTGGTGGCGGGTTTAACGACACATTCATATTTACGCAATCTAACCCAAAAAACCCTCTATCGTGCAATTTTATTTTAAATGAATTCGTTTTTTTGTTATATTTTTGTATTCATCTTTGTCATACGATATATGTTGTCTACCTCTGAATTGTCATTCTTTAAATACTCTACGGTTACTCGTTGGTTCTTTCGGTAAAGTCACGTAGAAAATAAAATCAAATAATAGTAGAATACGACGTTTCGATTGCAACACAAGCAACCATCATCAGGCAAGAATGAATGAGAAAAAACAAACATAGTCAACTTAGAAACACAATGCAACACAACACAGAGAGCCGGCCAACACAACAGCCAACACCTCACCTGGCTGACCATGCTCCTCCAAAGAATGACAAACAGAAAGACAGCTCACTGTGTCGAGGCCTTAAACAGAAAGAGAGGTTAGTTTTAATGTCAGGTTAGACACCCTTAGTCTGTGAAAAAGTGCGCTTAGGTTTTGGCCCAATCCTGTCCCAGCTGGCTGTAACGAGCGTAATAAATACGCAACTAAAGCCGATGATCCTGCGTTGTAGGGCCGTTGCTCGGAGGATCGCGGGTCGTATACTTTTCATTTCAGGGCCGCACACAAATGCGGTGTCGGTATTCACGATCGTGTTTGAGCAATTACTTGGTCACATCGCGACCCAGGAAAGCGCTCTGCCCAAGCAGGGGAAGCCGCTCTGGCTTCCCGCAATTTACTTTCAAGTCATCCCACATTTTACCTTCAACTCATCCCACATTTAACTTTCAACTCATCCCACATTTAACTTTCAACTCATCCCACATTCTATTTAAACTCATCCCACTTTTTACTTTTCAACTGATCCCACGTTTTACTTTCAACTCATCCCACATTCTACTTTTTAACTCATCCAACATTTTACGTTCTACTGATCCCACATTCTATTTTTAACTCATCCCACATTTTACTTTCAACTCATCCCACATTTTACTTTCAACTCATCCCACATTTTACTTTCAACTCATCCCACATTCTATTTTTAACTCATCCCACATTTTACCTTCAACTCATCCCACATTTAACTTTCAACTCATCCCACATTTAACTTTCAACTCATCCCACATTCTATTTAAACTCATCCCACTTTTTACTTTTCAACTGATCCCACGTTTTACTTTCAACTCATCCCACATTCTACTTTTTAACTCATCCAACATTTTACGTTCTACTGATCCCACATTCTATTTTTAACTCATCCCACATTTTACTTTCAACTCATCCCACATTTTACTTTCAACTCATCCCACATTTTACTTTCAACTCATCCCACATTCTATTTTTAACTCATCCCACATTTTACTTTCAACTCATCCCACATTCTATTTTTAACTCATCCCACATTTTACGTTCTACTGATCTCACATTCTATTTTCAACTGATCCCACATTTTACTTTCAACTCATCCCACATTTTACTTTTCAACTGATCCCACGTTTCACTTTCAACTCATTCCACATTCTATTTTTAACTCATCCCACATTTTACGTTCTACTGATCCCACATTCTATTTTTAACTCATCCCACATTTAACTTTCAACTCATCCCACATTCTATTTTCGACTGATCCCACATTTAACTTTAAACTCATCACACATTTTACTTTTCAACTGATCCCACGTTTCACTTTCAACTCATCCCACATTCTATTTTTAACTCATCCCACATTTAACTTTCAACTCATCCCACATTCTATTTTCAACTGATCCCACATTTAACTTTAAACTCATCCCACATTTTACTTTCAACTCATCCCACATTTTACTTTCAACTCATCCCACATTTTACTTTCAACTCATCCCACGTTTTACTTTCAACTCATCCCACGTTTCACTTTCAACTGATCCCACATTTTAATTTCAACTCATCCCATATTCTATTTTTAACTCATCCCACATTTTACTTTCAACTGATCCCACATTTTACGTTCAACTAATCCCACATTTTATGTTTAACTCATCCCAAATTTTACTTTTCAACTAATCCCACATTCTATTTTTAACTCATCCCACATTGTACTTTCAAATCATCCTACATTTTATTTGCAATTCATCCCACATTTCACTTTTAACTCATCCCACATTTTACTTGTAACTCATCCCAAATTTTACTTTTTAATTCATCCAACATTTTGCGTTTAACGCCTTTGTTCGGTGCCTTTACACACCGTTCTCGACTAAACGTTTTTTTTTTATTTATTCACATTATATATAATAGACAGAGATATTATGTTTTGGCACTCGAAATGTATTGCTACAGATTGATACTGCATCTAAGCTGGACCCAAATAGTGACCACAGTATACGTAGGATAAAGGTTGCATATAGAAGAGGACATTCTGATGATGCAGGCAGTGATTAGACAGAAACTGGCGCTATTTGGACACATCTGTAGGATGGATAACCACAGGAATGACTGCAGGAATCCAAATTCGTTGGTTATTTCGGTAAAGTCACGTGACTTTACCGAAAGAACTACAGAGTAGAGAATGGCTTTGATGACGACAGAAGAGATTGGTGCCAGAGAGATGTGTCCACAAGACGGAGGAAAGTGGAAACAAACCACGGAATGTGCAGTGGACACCTATCAAACTGCGGGCTCTCTGCACCATGGATCGTGATGATGATTATGATGATGATGACACACGGGGACAAAAGCCAACTGCGACTGTTGCGTTTCCGAGGCACCGACGAAAGAGACTTCTACAACAGCAGCTTCGTATATGGGGTGGTGCCTTACCTGGCTAACAAGCGCCATGACCTCGCCAACTTCGCCTGCGAGGGTGACACTGACGGCTGCTCTGTGCTTCCAGTGTTCAGATGCCTGCTTAAGGCGCGGCTCCGGCTGGAGCACGCATACAACACACATGTCGGTGATGTGCACGTCTTCTTCTAACGCTGGGGAGCCGGAAAAGCCCTCTGTACCAGCGTGGACGGCACCCTCGTGTTCACCTTCTGAAGCGCTCGCTCGTCACCGTGGCGTGCGCGATGACCACCACCACCACGTGACTATTCTTTGTATTGTGCGCGGTGCTTTTAGTGCCACAGCGCGTCGATTTGTAGCGTTTGTTTTAATTTGTGTTGCTGGTGACTTTGTGTATTTCATATTGAAATCGCCTCCAGTGCTTTTGCTGCTGGCGGCAATAAAAGTTGTTCAAAAGTCAACAGTCTCCTGTGCAAGACGCCCATCTATCCCACTCGCAGACGAACGTCTGCCATCTCCTGCCGAGCCACCACCGATTCGCGGTCACTCGCCGTTTCCTCTACCTCCGGCGCGTTCGTTTCTCCTTCAACACCACCGCCACGGCCCGTGCCTGGTTCCCAAGGTAACATCCATCGTTTCTCTTCCACACACACACACAATTGAGCACAACGGTCATTGGTTAATGTGCTATGAAGGGGGGTAATTGCCCCCGAAACGTCGTCTATTATGGCCGGCTGGTTGGTTGGGTGGGTTGCTGTGTAGACGCCGGGGTGGGTGGCTGGGTGGCTGAATAGGTAACTGAGTGGCTGGGTAGTTGAGTGTCTGGGTGGATAGGTGGCTGGATGGATGTGTGGGTGGCTGGATGGGTCTGTGAGTGGCTGGGCGGGTGGGTGACTATGTGGAGACGTGGGTGGCTGGGTGGCTAGGATAAGTGGTTTGGTAGCTGAGTGGCTGGGCGGGTCGGTGGCTGGATAAACGTGTGGGTGGCTGGATGGGGAGCTGAGTGGCTGGGTGGCTGCGTGTCTACTCCCACGCTCACGCTATTTTAATATTAAGAGCTCAGTTTATGGCGCCCACAGATCCGGAGGGGGGGGGGGTTACCCGTGGAACTGGCGAGATTTGGAGATTAAATGTTACTTTTCCCCGTCTCTTCTAATTTTTTTTGAGTTTGCGTCTTTAATATTTTTTTGGGTGTCATTTGGACTTTGAGCACAGCGGCGCGCAAGATCCAGTAGTTCTTTTTCTGTGCTCCCACGCCCCCCCCCCCCAGCGAGACCACTGCGCGGAGATATGAAAAAAGAACAACTCCAGAGTTTAAACATCGCCAAATAAAAGAGTTTTGCTATCGCATTGACAGCTGAAGCAAAGCGAGGCTCCACCTGGAGAACATCGTGGATTTTGAGAGGAGGAGGCGGCGGCGTGGGGGGGGGGTGGCTGGGGGAGTAAGTCGGGGGGGGTGGGGGGAGGGGGGTGATAGAGGCCCACGCTGACATTGGTGGTGGTGGTGGTGCCAGTCCATTGGGGGCCCTAAGCTGAAATTACCGTATTCTCCCGAGGATAAAGAAAACTCTGGAAAGTACGCCGCACGCACAAAGCGTGTGCCCCGTGCCAATGAAGTGACGTTATTATGAAACGGAGCGTCTTATAACGCGGATAATAGGGTCATTTCACACGCGCACACCTACCAGAGTATAAGACGCACCTCCAACTGAAAATATAGGTGTGGAGGGGGGACGTATGATCTGGAGAATACGGTATTTGTTGGTGCATCACTTGACTGCCGAACATTATGTGCGAGAAAAAAAACTGCTTAATAAAAAAAAAACAATATCACGTTTGCGTGAAATAATTATTGTGATACATTAATTCATTAAAGGTATTGTAATGGTGTCATTGCAACAAATTTGAGATCTTCTTTTTTTATTCTCCAGGGATTTAAGTTCGAGATGATTATCGGTGCAAATTTTTTTGTGAATTAATTACGATCGAACTCCCTTGAGTTACTTGCGGTCCTAAGGTTTTGATTTAGCTCGCTTATTTAGTCCTAGCACCATCGGAGGACGCTGATGCTCCGCCACTTGTATGAAGCTGGCATTTCTGCAGCGATATCTTTTATGAATACGATACCCCCCCCCCCCGTCCTTGAGCTACTTGGGACACTGAGCTTTTGCTTTGGTTTGCTTTACTTATACCTAGCGCCGTCACTGTTGGTCTGCAAAGCGGAATTCGAAGTTGGGCCCCGCGAATCCATACTGTGTTCTTCCACTCCCCTTCTAGCCCCCCCCCCCCAACCCCCCTGCCCCCCCGCCCCCCAATTGTGAAAATGCAACATCCTTACTCTTTTCCCCTGGGCCGCTCAACAACTTTCGTACGTACTCCCACCACCTCCATCCTGCCTTCCTCTCTGCAGCTCTGGGGGATATGAATTGAGAGAGAGAAGAGAGAGGAGGGAGAGAGAGAAGAGAGAGGAGGGAGAGAAAACTAAAACCTCTATCCCCATGGGCTGACCTCAGTAACGCTCACACACACTTCCATCTTCATAGATCTCTTTACTCGAGCCCATTTTCACGTTCATGTCTCGCTGGCCAAAGAGGCTATTGATTGTTTTGTATTATTGTGCTTGTTTGTGTCACAGTTCAGTGAAGCGGGGGTGCGGTGGGTAGCGGGGGAGGGATGGAGAAAAAAACTAAATAATGTAATAGATGTAAATAAGAACACACTTAAATTTCGATTTAAAGCTTTCGTGACTGCAGGGATTCATCTTCTTGGTTCTTTCGGTAAAGTCACGTAGAAGGGAAATAATAAAATAATAAAAATAAAACATAATTAAATAATTCTCACGACGTTTCGGCCACAACGCAAACAGCCGTCCTCAGGTGAAGACCAGGTCTGTTTTATTTTTATTATTTTATTATTTCCCTTCTACGTGACTTTACCGAAAGAACCAAGAAGAAGAACACACGTATTACGTCGCCTGTTTAATGAGACATTACGGGCGTGCGAAAACCAGTATCTATAGATGTGATTTTTTTTCTTCCGATTGTACGATTGGCGTCGTGTTTGGAGAGACAAACTGTCCCTGCGGATCGCTCGCGGAGTAGTGCAAACCCCCGTGCGAGAGAACGACCCGCGGAAGAGGTGTCACATAACTACATCCGAGATCCCTTCAAATGGCATTTCGTCCACAGACCCGGAAGGCAGCGCTCTCCCCACATTTCCCCCCACGTGCTACGCATAAATGTTCATCGCGCGGCGGTCAAACTGAAATTTTATAATTATTCATCACAATTATTATTATCTATTCCCGCACGTGATTGGACACAGCAATCTGTTCAGGAGGTCGACGCCAACGTCTGCTGGTCACGACGAGAGGGTATTAATTCTAGATTTGAAGCTTTCGTGACTGCAAAGGATTCATACTCTTAGTTCTTTCGGTAAAGTCACGTAGGTGAAAAATAAAATTAAAATTAATAAAATAAAATAAAAATCACGACGTTTCGGAGGCAACACAAGTCTCCGTCATCAGGTGGGACCGTCACAGCCAGATTTGCTGCATCAAGTGACGGTGCCACGGAGATGTTAACTACCTCGCCCGGTATACAGGATGTGGTGGTGGTGGTGGGAAAAGGGGGTGGGGGATTTGGATTTAAGAGCTTGCATCTTGAATCTCTGCCTCACTTGATGCAGCAAATCTGGCTGTGACGGTCCCACCTGATGACGGAGTCTGGTGTTGCCTCCGAAACGTCGTGATTTTTATTTTATTTTGTATTATTTTAATTTCATTTTTTACCTACGTGACTTTACCGAAAGAACTAAGAGTACGACGAGAGGGCTTTAGCAGAGCGAGCGAGCGAGCGAGAGAGAGAGCGAGCTCAACACGTAGGCTTTCGCGACCAAAATTATCCATGATAGAGGTTAATCAAACAAATGAGGTTAATGCGTCGTTAAAGCCGTCATCACCCCACACAGCCAATTAGAAACAGGAGGATTTATTCACAAGTCTGGCTGTCGCCTGATGATGCTAGTGTAATTACTGGCGAAACGTCATACTCGAATTGCAAATGTTGTGGGTTAACTCTCCAACACACCGGTTAGTGCTGTATTAGTAACAAATTGGCATGTTTTGTTCACGTGACAAGCCTTACTAATTGGTTGTCTCGGGTGGTGGCGGGTTTAACGACGCGTTTATATTTACGCGATCTAATCCAAAAATATCTACTATAGAGAGAGAGAGAGTCCGTGTAGTTTTGCCATTCCTCCTCCTCCATTGCAGGAGCGCAGGCCACATTGGGTTAAAATGTGGTCCATACTGTGTGTGAATGGCGCTGTGCAAAAATCGTGGTTCAGTTGGAAACAATTCCATCCGTCGGACCAGCACATTTAGGACATTTCATTCAAAACCCTTGGACGTACAGCAAGCAAACGGATGCTGCTGCTGCTGCTGCGCCAGGCGAGAAGCGATATAAATTTGGCCGGATATTCAACAGGGGGAGCTGTGGGTTGCAAAATAATCTTCACCCCCGGACAAAAGATTCGCACAAACGGCACGAGCGCACACACATGGCGCACCGGCCCATCGTCGGTGGCAACGTCTTCTTCGTTTTCTTGAAGATTCCATGAAAAAAAAAACGACCCAGCGGCGAATGATCCTTGCTTTTTTTGAGTTATTGTTGAGTTTTTTTTTTTATACCACGAGGGTTTTGCACAGTAGGTCAAGAGTTGGATCTGCCCGTATGGCTCTCGCCGATGGAACTCGGAATAATTGGCGAAGGTTTGGGGGGGGGCGGAGGATGGGGAGTTGCGAATCTCCCCCCCGGCGATGTGGTTCTTCTCCTTGGTGAAGCTGATTAATGCAGAGGAGCAACGCTCGTCCCCGTGTCCTGGCACCAAGAGACCCTCGCGGCCGCCATGCTGTTGTCTCGCCACGGTGCCACGGAGATGTTAACTACCTCGCCCGGTATACAGGATATGGTGGTGGTGGTGGTGGTGGGGAAAGGGGGTGGGGAATGTGGGTGAGGAGGTGGGTGAGCGAGCTTTCCTCCTCTGCAGCTGCTTGCTAATGAATTGGCGTCACGGTGGCGAGATGTTGACTATGTCGCCTGGTATGCAGGAGGTCGTGGGTTCGATCTCGACGCCTGTTGTATTGGGTTGCGTACACCCCGGGTTAAGAACCACTGGCACGGGGCTCCGACCGGGTGGAGGCTTCGCTCCCCTCGCGACCTCCATGCACCCGTGCGGAGCGTTTGGCCATATTTCAACCACGCTGGATTTTTAGTTTGGGTGTCGGGAGGAGGGGCAAAACAACTATTTTTGTTCGCCCATACACGTCGCCTGATATGCAGGAAGTTCGTGAGTTCCATCCCGTACCCTGACGATGCCTGTTATTGTATATTTGGAATCCGCGTGATCTCTCTCTCCCCCCGTGGTGATCGCTTCGATTGCTCTCAGGGTTCCTCCAATTTTTGCCCCCGACCCCCCCTCTACACATTTAGACTCAACACACGGTCAGAATATAATGTGACCGTGTGTTGAGTTATTTGTCGACTGCAATAAATTACCACGTGTGATGATGATGGTGGTGATGATGGTGATGATCAAGCCACTTCGATGAGCTTTCACATGACGTGTGGCCAGGTCACCTCTGAAAAAAGAGCTCATATATCCACCCGGTAAGATACAATAGCTAATGACAGTTCATGATAATGAATACGATGACCTGCTTGTGCGCTGAGCGATCGGACCACCGCGACTTTCAAATCGTTCCGTGCGCTCCCCTCTGCCCTCAGACCTCAACTCCCCCCCCCCCCCTCGTATCGACTTCGGAGCCGGCTATCTTTCCCTATCTCTCTCTCTCTTTTTTACGATCAGAGGAAACAAAAAGATGCTCGGCGTATTCGGCACTTTGCTTCGTTCATCATTTCGTCCCCCCCCCCCCTCTTTTTAAATGAAAGATTTAACGAAAGATTGTTCGCTCTGCTCTCCTTCTCTCTCTACCCCCATCTCTGCCCCCCCCCCCCCCTCTCTGTACCCCCTCTCTTCCCACTCCATGTCGCTCTCTCTCTCGCTCTCTTTTTTTAACTACGACAAGTGCTGCATCTGCACGCAGCCCTTCTCCCAGTCAAACGGCCTCCGACGGGTAGCTTATATGTGCATGCAGAGCTCTCCGTCAAAAAATATGGAACGCTTCACGAATTTGCGTGTCATCCTTGCGCAGGGGCCATGCTAATCTTATCTGCATCGTTCCAATTTTAGTATATGTACTGCCGGAGCAAGTACTATCTCTATTTCTGTGTGTCTCTCTCTGGCTCTATCACTCTATCCCTTTCACTCTCTCTCTCTCTCTCTCTTTTGCTCTCTCATTATTGTTTGCTCTCTTGCTCTATCTTCTCTGTCTCTCGCTGGCTCTCTCTCACTCCATCTCTCCCTGTCTTCGAGAACGGCACTCGCCCCCGACAAAAGCACGTTACGGCTCTACGAGGGGATCTTTGTCTTCGCGTCTACACGCAACAGTGTTCTGTGTGTTGCTATGCTCAGGCTGAGCGTGGCTCTGAGCCGGCTCGGTTGAGCCAGAGTCAGAGCCAGGCCCGAGCTGAGCCGAGCCGTGACCACAACTATTGTCCTCGTGTTGCGTGAGAATGGGTTGCTGCCGTGAACAAAGTCGACTTAAAATTCCACGTTCCTATGGCGAGGGTGGGGGGAGGTGGGAAAGTCTGTTCACGGACCCACTACGGGCAACGACGTCCCAATAAAGTCGTGCTCATTAAACGTGGATGTACATTTTAATTTTAAATTAAATTAGTGAATAATGTATTACGCCTTTAATGAGCTACTGCTGTGGCATAATGGCTCAGGCGCGGGGCTCTACAACCAGCTGGTCGCGAGTTGGAGTCAATCTCCTGGAGCGGCATTTGAAACAGCGATGGAAGGTTCTTAAATCTACCCCCTCCCCCCGACGCCCCCCCCCCCCACCAAAACCCCCTCCTCCCCCCTGCTCCAGCGTCCCGCGGCTTCTGTTCACTCGAAATGATCGGCCGCGAGCGAGAATCCAACTCGGCTCCGCCGGGTTCGTAGCGCAGCGCGCTCAGCATTGCACCACCCCCCTCCCCATGCACACAGAGGCGAATGTCTCCCGCCTCATGGCATTAACCGTACACACTCACACACAAGGCAAAGATCACCCGCATAGCCTCAACATGCATTTGAGGCAAGTGCTGTTACCTGTGAAGGCCGCCACCGTACACTTGCATACAAGCGCCAGGTGACACCGTACAAAAACCCCCACCACCACGACCACCACCAAGACCACCACCACCACGACCACCACCACAACCACCGCCACGACCACCACCACGACCACCACCACCATGACCACCACCACGACCAACACCACCACGACCACGATCACCACCACTACCATGACCACCACCCACCACCACGACAACCACCACAACCACCACCACGACCACCACCACCATGACCACCACCACTACCACGACCACCACCACCATGAGCACCACCACCACGACCACCACTACCACCACCACGACCACCACCACGACCACCACCACCACCACCATGAGCACCACCACTACCACCACCACGACCACAACGATCACTACGAACACCACCATGAGCACCACCACTACCACCACCACGACCACGACCACCACGATCACCACCACCACGACCACCACCACCACCACCATGAGCACCACCACTACCACCACCACGACCACGACCACAACGATCACTACGAACACCACCATGAGCACCACCACTACCACCACCACGACCACCACGATCACCACGACCACCAGCAGCGCTCGGGTATCATCACGAGAGCGGCGTGGCTTTTTCGGCGCCGAACATAAACCCACGCGACAAGCTGACACGGAATATCAATATCAATAAGAGAAGTGTCGGCGTATCACCGAGCGAAGCCGGGTAATATGAATGGTGGGATTCGACTGATGGGATTACTCGCCACCTCGTGCAGGGCTAATGCGCCGTGCCTAACAAATGTGGTGGGTCGGAGCGATTCACTTCACCGCCAGAGTAACCGCTATACCCTGGGTGGGGGGGGGGACAGTCGAAATTACAGCGACAAATAGGACTCGCATCGCTTGCCATCTTTTTTTAAAGTTATTAATTTCATTTTTACCTTTCGTTGGCGATGTTGGTTGTTGCTGCTGCTGCTGCTGTGAATATCTTTGACGCACGGGTGAGAATCGGCATGATCGTTAACGAAAATTAAGGAACGGAAGATGGGACGTGTGCGGAGAGAAGGCAGGGAAAGGGGCGAGAGAGAGAGATGCCTTGCTCTGGAATTACATCGAACAGCAACGCAATTTGGTGGGGGCAGCAACGCGTGGATTAGAGGGCACACGCAGGTAAAACACGCGCTCCAAACTGTTACTAAAATATTTTAGTACGTGTTTTATTTTACCAGGTAAGGCCCACTGAGCTATATAGCGCTTTTTCAGGAGCGACCTGGCCACTAATGATAGCTGAACGAAGTGGCTTATCACGTGGAAATGTACAGCAGGCAAAAACTTTCAACGCGTGATGTTTATTCTAAATGTGGAGGTAAAAACCGGAGGACCCGGAAAAAAAATCCACACGACTACAAGGAGAGATAGAGAGACATGCAAACTCCAAATATACAGCAGCAGGCGTCAGCGTTGGGCTCGAACCCACGACCTCCTGTATAGCAGGCGAGGCAGTTGACATCTCCTAGCCACCTTGTTGAGAAGAAACACGCGTGGGGCTTGCGCAGGACGCGTCACGGCTGAAAATGGAACGATGAACGATCGGTCAAGAATAGCGGCCGAGTGGCAGCCGAGTCACTTTCTACGTGACTTTACCGAAAAAACCTAAGAAGATCATCCGGAGGGGTGTACGCCGACAGTGGAGATGGAGCGGTGAAATCAGTTTTATAGTGCAGGTCCTGGGTGGATTGTTGCGTCGCAGAATCGTGTGAAGTAGGTGGTGGTGGTCGCTTAGGGTGGCCTTTATCCAGCAGTGGATTGACCAAGGCTGCTGCTCCTGCTGATGATGATGGTCTGCATGAATGGGTGTTGCCGTGGTGTTCTGGCTGGCGCGCCGGACTCAACTTTTTCCTCTCTGATTCCCAGCCGCGCGCCGCTAACATCAGTAGCGAATGACATCAGAGCACGTCCTGGGTCCTCCCCATTCACCAAACCCTCACTGATCGGCGTGGTGAAGTATGATCAAACACCCCCCCCCTCTCCCCACCACCGCTCCAATGACAAACAACTATTGGGAGGCTTCCATTCATCCACAGATTCACAGAAAAAGGGAGCTGTACGTTGTCGTTATTTTATCCGGTGGAATTACACGTTTTGAAAGAGAAGATAGCTGGAATCGATGAAGACAAACAAAGCCCAGCAAACGTTCTGCAAACGTGACACCAATTTGAGCCGACGTGAGCGGGGCCAATTTAAGGGGCCATTTAAGGGCAGTCCCGGAATGATGGTCCAGCCGTGGGGTAATGGTGAGTACGGTGCACGTAGAATCCAGAGGTCGCCCGTTTGATTCCATCTCGGGGCGCGGCCGGTTTCTTCAAAATCTCCCCGGCTTCTGTCCGCCCGAGTAATACGAACGGCTTTTTTGCACCACAGTTTGCGCGGTGGGGGTTAAAGTGTTGGGTTAGCCGCCACCTCTTTCAAGACGGCTGGGCCAGTGCGAAACAAATTGTCCGTCTCGAGGGCCTGTCTCGAGCTCCCTCTCGGCAGCGGAAGTGCCACTTCCGTCGGCAGCGGCGTGAGCAAAGCAATCGCAGGGTTCGCGCCTTTATCGTAGATGCGGAACAAACCCCCAAAATATTGCACGAAGCCCAAAAAAACGAGGCAAAAAAAAACCACACACAGCAACAACAGCCACCGATTCGGCTTCTCAGACAAGCCCGGTGGCTTTGCCACAAATCAATGGCGACGCTCGCGGTCGGACGGCGCCTTGATAAAGATATGGATTTGTTACCGGGGTCCCCCCCGAAATCCGGCGCGCAGACACAACCCGGCGATTTACGCCCGCTATTTACCGGCCTAATCTCACGACAACGCGCGCTTGTACGCCACTTTAATAGAGCCCGTTGACAGCGATATTAAACGTATAAATTGTCGCGGTGTTAGAGATCGCGTGGCGCGCGGCCCTCCTTGAACACAAAAAAAAAACAATATAAAAAAAAGTAAAATAGTACTTCGGCTTTCGCGTTGCCGTCTTGCTCGCTCGGGCTGGCTTTAGCTCCGCGCCGATCAAGCCCCATGATCTGGGTGCCCGCGAGGTGACCGGTGACAAATGTGAGTGCTCGAGGCTGTAATCCTCGCCGGCGTGCCGTGGCCTGCTGCTGCTTCTTGTTGTTGTTGTGTTTAAATGTCACGCGTGCGTGTATCTGTCTCTCTTTGTCGGTCGTCTTTTGTCCGTCGGAAGAGTTTGAAAATGTTTTTTTTTATGTCAATAAATAAATAACGGCGAAGATAAGAAATAAACCGCAGGTTTCCTCCCCTCGCTCTGTGCGGGTTTAGTTTTTGTGCGATTTCCCCGTCTCTGTTTCTACCCACAATTCGCTATATGCGGTGCATTGTGGGTGGTTTGGTGACGGTGCGGGCAGCAGTCGCGTAGCGGTTAGCGCTGCGCTGCGCTACGACTCCTGGGACCCGAATTCGACTCCCGCTCACGGTTAAAACACCGGTGACGATTTTCTGAACCGATCCTGGGCATCCCCTAGGTCGACTCAGCCTCAAATTAATACCTGGTGCGGTGTCTAAAAACTTTGCCACTGGGGAGACCAAAGCGGTCAGGTGTGTTGTTGGCCACCCACCCCCTCGTGTGCCATGCCGGCCTTCATAGGTGCTCGCTAACAGCACTTGCCCCAACAGTCTGTTAAGGCAAAACGGGGGATATTTGTCTTTGTGTAGTCCATGTTGCGCGAATTCTCTTTGTGCGCTCTTGTTTAAGAAATTATTCTACTACTACTACCGCATAAAGCGAGAGGAACACGTACATGCATGCTGGCCATTCTTTATCCTCTTGTATGACGACCTCTCCCCCACACCATATTCGTTATGGCGGGCGGTTTGACCATACTTCACCATGTGGGTCAGTGCTGGTTGGTGAAGGTGAGGACGGCGGGCGGGGAGGTGCCCAGGATCGGCTCCGAGGTCACTCCTTCGTTTGTTGCCCTTTCCCCCGCACATCCGATGAGCAAGCTTGGCTTACGCACGGCGCGAAAGAACCTCAACGTGCACACGTTGAGCACAAACTCTGGAACGCCGGGTTCGCGACGCAGTGCGCTGATCACAGCGCCACCGCTCCAGCGCCAACTCCCAACGCTGACACCTACGCAGCGGTGCTGTCAATCTCACTCCGTAAGCTCTCAATGTGTGTTCCAATTCTGCTGCTGCAGAGGCCTTGTTGCATCGTGAAACGAAGGCGTTTGCATCGGGAACTCCTACGCAGCTAGCAGCGAATCACCCCCGTGGTTGAGAACGGTCCCCGCAAGATGATGCCACGGGACCGACTCGTGAAAGCACTCTCAGTAATCTCCTCTGAACCCACACTGGGTGGCACGCGTGGTGTGTGTGTGCATTGCAAAGAGTGTGTGTTGCTCTCCAACGCACCGGTGTGCTGAACGAGTAACGAATTGGCACGTTTAGTTTACGTGACGAACAATACTAATTGGCTGTGTCGGGTGGTGGCGGGTTTAACGACACATTTATATTTACGCGATCAAACCCACAAACCTCTATAATGGAGTGTTTGCAACATTGGCGATTAAGAATACAAACAGTGTAGTTTCATAGCTGGAATTGTCTAAATCGAGTGAAAAAACACAATTGTATTATGATGTGGGGGGGGGGAGAGTGTTTTTCTTCGTGCAGTCATTTGTCACTGAGCAGAGACTGATCAGCTCGCAGCACTTCAGGTCCCCCGATTGATCACGGGCGGATGAAATCCAGGATCGAACCTAGGCTTGTCAGTGGTACCGGCTCAGTGATCTGACCTCTGTGCCACGGGGTCAGCTCCGAGAATTCAATTCCCGCGTGTAGATTTGACAAAAAAACGAAAACGTTTTGGGAATCGACAAATGAAATCGTGCCTCGCTGTAAGGGTGAACAGATACTAAAAGTGATAGGATACTCTGCACAATTCAGCATAGCAACACATCCCATTATCCCTCCTGTCCACCTGCCTTCCTCCATGCCTCCTCTCGCCTCCCTCCACCCCACTCTCCTCACTCCCCTCCTTCCTCCACCCACCTCCCAGTCCTCGCTCCCGACACTCAATGTCCATTCCTGTATTCCTCCCACTCCTTACCTCCCTACCTTCACCACACTCCCCTCCCTCCGTCCCTCCATCCCTTCATCACCCCCCCCCCCTCCCCCAATTCTACCCTCCCTCCCTCACACATTTGCCTGCACCGATCATAACCAGAGAGCCTTCATTTCAGCTGAAGTGAGAGCGCTTTCGTGGGGAATAGCCCCGGTGGCAGGCTGTGAGATATTAAATGGGAAGGGCTCATGGGAAGTCACCACAAAGAGCGCTTTCATGCGGCAGGGCAGTGTGTGTGGAGCCATTCGGGATGCGCCGAGGACTCTTCCGAAAAAGCCAGAGAGAGTGTGTCTGTCTGTCAGTGTGTGTGTGTCTGTCTGTCAGTGTGTGTGTACGTGTATTTGTGTGTCTGTGTGTGTGTCTGTCTGTCAGTGTGTCTGTCTGCCAGTGTGTGTGTGTCTGTGTGTGAGTGTGTCTGTGTATGTGTCTGTCTGTGTGTGAGTGTGTCTGTCTGTCTGTCAGTGTGTGTGTCTGTGTGTGAGTGTGTCTGTCTGTCTGTCTGTGTGTGTGTCTGTGTGTGAGTGTGTCTGTGTGTCTGTCTGTCTGTGTGTGTGTCTGTCTGTCTGTGTGTGTGTCTGTGTGTATGTCTGTGTGTGAGTATGTCTGTCTGTCTGTCTGTGTGTCTGTCTGTGTGTGAGTGTGTCTGAGTGTGTCTGTCTGTGTGTGTGTCTGTCTGTGTGTGTGTGTCTGTCTGTGTGTGTGTATGTCTGTCTCTGTATGAGTATGTCTGTCTGAGTGTGTGTCTGTCTGTGTGTCTGTCTGTGTGTGTATGTCTGTGTGTATGTCTGTCTGTCTGTGTGTGTGTCTGTCTGTGTGTCTGTCTGTGTGTGTATGTCTGTGTGTATGTCTGTCTGTCTGTGTGTGTGTCTGTCTGTGTATGCTCGCGGTGCTGTAGCAGTTAGCGCGCTGCGCACGACCCTGGCGACCCGTGTTCGATTCCCACTCACGGCCAACACCGGTGACGAATATCTGTACCGGTCCTGGGCCTCCCCTAGTTAGCCACAGCCTCAAATGAGTACCTGGTGCGACCTGGTGCGACGTGTAAACATAGGAAGACAAAGGCGGCCGGGGGTGGTGTTGGCCACCCACTCCCTCGTGTGCCGTGCCGGCCTTTATAGGTGCTCGCTAACAGCACTTGCCCTTCCAGTCTGTTAAGGCTATACGGGGGATCTTTGTGTGCTCACTAACAGCACTTGCCCCTACAGTCTGTTAAGGCTATACGGGGGATCTTTGCGTGCTCGCTAACAGCACTTTCCCCTACAGTCTGTTAAGGCTATACGGGGGATCTTTGCATGCTCGCTAACAGCACTTGCCCCAGCAGTCTGTTAAGGCTATGCGGGGGATCTTTGTATGCTCTCTAAAAGCACTTGACCCTACAGTCTGTTAAGGCTATACGGAGGATCTTTGCGTGCTCGCTAACAGCACTTGCCCCTGCAGTCTGTTAAGGCTATACGGGGGATCTTTGCGTGCTCGCTAACAGCACTTTCCCCTACAGTCTGTTAAGGCTATACGGGGGATCTTTGCATGCTCGCTAACAGCACTTGCCCCAGCAGTCTGTTAAGGCTATGCGGGGGATCTTTGTATGCTCTCTAAAAGCACTTGACCCTACAGTCTGTTAAGGCTATACGGAGGATCTTTGCGTGCTCGCTAACAGCACTTGCCCCTGCAGTCTGTTAAGGCTATACGGGGGATCTTTGCGTGCTCGCTAACAGCACTTGCCCCAGCAGTCTGTTAAGGCTATACGGGGGATCTTTGCGTGCTCGCTAACAGCACTTGCCCCTGCAGTCTGTTAAGGCTATACGGGGGATCTTTGCGTGCTCGCTAACAGCACTTGCCCCAGCAGTCTGTTAAGGCTATACGGGGGATCTTTGCGTGCTCGCTAACAGCACTTGCCCCTGCAGTCTGTTAAGGCTATAGGGGGATATTTGCATGCTCGCTAACAGCACTTGCCCCAGCAGTCTGTTAAGGCTATGCGGGGGATCTTTGCGTGCTCGCTAACAGCACTTGCCCCAGCAGTCTGTTAAGGCTATGCGGGGGATCTTTGTATGCTCTCTAAAAGCACTTGACCCTGCAGTCTGTTAAGGCTATACGGGGCATTTTTGCGTGCTCGCTAACAGCACTTGCCCCTACAGTCTGTTAAGGCTATGCGGGGGATCTTTGCGTGCTCGCTAACAGCACTTGCCCCTACAGTCTGTTAAGGCTATGCGGGGGATCTTTGCGTGCTCGCTAACAGCACTTGCCCCTACAGTCTGTTAAGGCTATACGGGGGATCTTTGCGTGCTCGCTAACAGCACTTGCCCCTACAGTCTGTTAAGGCTATGCGGGGGATCTTTGCGTGCTCGCTAACAGCACTTGCCCCTACAGTCTGTTAAGGCTATACGGGGCATCTTTGCGTGCTCGCTAACAGCACTTGCCCCTACAGTCTGTTAAGGCTATGCGGGGGATCTTTGCGTGCTCGCTAACAGCACTTGCCCCAGCGGTCTGCGCAATTATGCAGGGGAATCTTTGGCTTTGCCCTTTGTGCTGCGCGTCATGGTCACCCCCCCCACCCCAGAAACCGCCCCTCTCCCCACATCCACAGCGCAAGGGAGATTGGGAGTGGACAGGAACAATATTTTCCGGTGCTCAGCCACGGACAGCTCCGGCTGAAAAAAATAATGAGATTAAATCCTCGACATTGCCGCCCTTCCTGCGAACCTAGCCCCCCCCCGCCCCCCCCCCACGGGTTAGGTGAGCGTAACTGATTGTTGTTATTAAAGTCTGAATGTTATTGTTTTTTGGAATGGTATCGTTCGCTTATTTTTCATCTGAAAACAGACACGGGTGGAGCGTGGTGAAGTATGGTCAAACACCCCCCCCCGTCCCTCGCACCCCAATCCCACGACTGACAGACACAACATGAGCAGCGAGCTTTCTTGTGGGCGACAGATATGAAATGTGTGCAGCTAATCAATTCTTTTTTGTCAGACGGTGCTACAAAATATTTGCTTTTTGGGCACAGTGACATTTTAATTCTAATTGGGTACATTTCTTAACAAAGCCAGTGGGCAAAAAAAAAATAATGCAAATCAGATTTGCGTTGCAATCATTGATTAGAATACGCAGTCTTTAAAATGAGGGCTGATGGATGGAGATGTAATTCGATTATACCCACGTGTTATACAATCATTTATCTTACTTTAGCAGAAAGAAAAAAAAACCCATTCCGCTGGCTGTTAACGGATGAGCGTTACAGTTTGACATTATATTATTTAGTTTACACAAGGATCAATTTGCGGCCATCACGGTGTGCGTTATTTATATAAAGCTAATTTATTACATAAATACGTTTGCCCAAGGCATGTGCCACCAATTTAGAACTAATTTGAAAAATTCACTCCGAGAATGAAAATAGTCTTCTGATGGCAATTTTTTTAACACCTCTCCAAAAAGCCATTAATCCGCACGAAATTAATGTTTTCACTTGGCCCCTTCCAAATCCGAACAGTGGGAATTCAGGTAACGCCGCTATTAGATGGAGGGGGCGGGGTGGCATGGCTTTAAATCCCGTGTAAAAGTAAGTTCAATTACGCACCTCGGGCTCCACGCTGCTTCGAGGGAGGGGTATAGATTTTGAAGTGTTTAGAAGACGCTGAGGGCCGGCTAAGCGCTGTAGAACCTGGGTTCGAATCCCAGCCACCGCGCGTGGCTCGAATTGTTTGTGGGAGACCAGCTCCCCCGATGAGAAATAAAACAAACAAACAAACAAAAACCTCGTCTTGCATTACATTACGGGGCATTTACATTAATTTGCCTAAATTGCCGATCTGATCGTACAAAAATATTAAAGTTGACTGCCGTGTGCCGATCGTGTCCCTGCGTTGGGGAAGCGGTGGGAGGATGGGATTTGCAGTGCGCAATCGTTGCGTGGATGTGAATCACGCAATGTTTATTTGTTCCACAGAAAGTCCCCAGTTAGCCGGGTAGTTTTGCCTACGGGGAGGTCCTTGGTGTTGCGGCAAAGAACAAGGAGGACGACAAACAGTGTTCCAGAATTCTTAGGTTTTTTCGGTAAAGTCACGTAGGTAAAACATCAAAATAAAATAAAATAAAATCACGACGTTTCGGAGGCAACACAAGTCTCCGTCATCAGGTGGGACTGTCACAGTCCATTCTTTTGGCCCCGCCCCCCTCCCCCTCCCGATGTGTTGTACTTGGCACTCCGTGCCGTCTTTGAGCCCCGCCCCCCTCCCTCCCGATGCGTTCCATTCATTGGCTACCACATTCTGATGAGCTCCCCCCCCCCCTCTCCTCCCCCCTCAACTTGCTTTTAAGGGATTACATCTTGAATCATTGCCTCACTTGATGCAGCTAATCCGGCTGTGACGGTCCCACCTGATGACGGAGACTTGTGTTGCCTCCGAAACGTCGTGATTTTATTTTATTTTATTTAATTTTGATGTTTTACCTACGTGACTTTACCGAAAAAACCTAAGAATATGAATCCTTGCAGTCACGAAAGCTTCAAATCTAGAAGTATTCCAGAAGTAAGTTCTGTAATACCCGCTTCCGCGGGCTCATCTCTGACACGGAGAGATGTCACACTGCCTCTGCAGGAGTTCCGAATGAGAATACATTCGCTATTCGTCGCATGAGATGACGAGACGCAGTTTGCATATTTAGAATAAATTGGGGGTGGGGGTGAAGAGGGGGGGTATACATAATTCAGACCGTTAAATAGTGGGTCCCTGACTTCCAGAGTTAAACTATTGAGTTTTTTTTTAAAAATACAGTTATACGCCACGGTACTTTAATTACACAATCGAGTCCAACTAAAATTTCTAGTGGCGAGGACATTACTCGACTCTGTATGACGGCCCTGACGAGACCGTTGTGGAAATTCCACATTCCCAAGGGAAGCGAGAGAGGACAGAGAGAACTGTCGCGATTCAGGGTCGCGATTCGATTCACAGTTGAGCCATTAACGATAGAGGTGACACGCAAGGGGTGTCAAGTGAGCTTGGGCATACGAATCGCAACACGTTCACCCAGTCCGCACTGTCAAGTCACAGTTGCCCAGAGACACTGAGCCTCCACTGACCGAGAGCCTGGGTTCGACTCTAGGCTCGAAGCCACGGGCGATACGAACCTATTGGGCCGTCCTTGTAAAAGGGTTAGCCCCGTGAGCTCAAGTCGGCCTTACCAGCTGACATATAATAAACTCTCAGCTCGAGTCTGAACCGCGGGTGCGAACGTGGTGCCCTCACCGATGACGACAACTCGCGGTCGTCGGCTGCGAGTTGTGACCGTCGATCTAACGAAGACGGCGCTCACCGCATTACGCGCGCATTCAGATGCGCATCTGCAGGCCGTCTGGAACGCTCTTCCGTCTGACATTACGAAGCCACTGGAGCTGTGCACTTCTAAATCAAGATTCAAAACCCACTGCTTTAGAACTGCTATTTGTGGTTGGTTGGTTAGTTGGTTGGTTGGCCCATCGCCGCACCTCCGATTAACGCGGTTGGCGATATGCAGCACGAAAGAAGTGCACACTAACATGACTGCGTGCAAATTCGTTTGCACCAAATGTCATTTCATCGTGCGAGACCACAAACTCTGCGCGTGCTAAACGACGCGGCTCAAAGCCTGCTCGCCTTCCGGGAATGCGACGACGCATTTCGAGCGACTTGCCGTAGGCAGCAGCAGAGCGTGTTCCTGTTAGTCACACCTTTGCTTGTCGAAAAAACCTGTCAAGAAGCCAACTTGCTACGTCGATTCTAAGAGTTATTGGAGGCTCTGTGTTTATTTTACCTCTCTCTCTCTCTCCTCTAAATTCTCTGTCTCCTCTTTCCACGTGGATTGAGCTCTGCGACCAGAGTACAGGTATTAATTCTACATTTGAAGTTTTCGTGACTGCAAGGATTCATACTCTTAGGTTGTTTCGGTAAAGTCACGTAGGAAAAATAAATAAATTAAAATGTATAAAAGTAATAATAGAAATAAAATAAAATAATAAATCTATTATTACTTTTATAAATTTTAATTTTAATGTTTTACCTACGTGACTTTACCGAAAACAACCTAAGAGTACAGAGTATAGGTAATCCATAATAATTTATTTTTGGGTTAGAACGCGTCAATATAAGTGTATCGTTCAACCCGCCACCACCCGACACAGCCAAGTAGCAAGGTTTTATCACGTAAACAAAACGTGCAAATTCGTTTAAAGTTCAGCGCACCGATGTATTGGAGAGCAAACCCACAACACAACATGTGCTCGAATCAACCCCTATATTATGTTCTAGATTTGAAGCTTTCGTGACTGCAAGGATTCATATTCTTAGATTTTTTTCGGTAATGGGCAATATTGGTCGCAAAAGCCTACTGCGTGTTAAACAGAGTATGGGTAAGATGACAGGAAGGTGATGTCTCGTCTCTGATGGCTTCTGTGGGAAGAGGTGGAGGTGGTGGTGGTGGTGGTGGTGGAAGGGTCACGGAGAGACACTAAAGAGGCTTCCCGCACTCGGGATTATCCAGCCCCACGTGCGCTCCGGGTCTAAGGCACCAACACTGCAGATTATGCGGCACTAATTAGGAGCGCGGGATCTGGCAGCCGCGAGGTGACCGATTTTGTCGCCGCGGCGATCCACGCGAGCGCTCGGCCCCGTGACCCTGGCAGTCGCGCCTCGCCTCCGA
This sequence comes from Lampetra planeri, assembly GCF_965212315.1. Taxonomy (NCBI): domain Eukaryota; kingdom Metazoa; phylum Chordata; class Hyperoartia; order Petromyzontiformes; family Petromyzontidae; genus Lampetra; species Lampetra planeri. The sequence goes on from NC_136143.1 coordinate 4,678,970, forward strand.
TGGCCAACAACGCGAATTAAACGGGGCACCCAGAGACCCCCACCCACCCCCCACACACCCTCTACCCCCCACCCCCTCTCCAAAAAAAAAGACAAAGATCCCCCGTATAGCCTTAACAGACTGTTGGTGAGTGTGCGTGTGTCTGTGTACGTATGTGGGGAGCGGTCGTGTAGCGGTTAGCGCGCTGCGTTACGAACCCAGCCACTCGATTCCCGCTCACGGCCAACAACAGTGACGATTATCTGAACCGGTCTTGGGCCTCTCCTAGGTCGACTCAGCCTCAAATGAGTGCCTGGTGCGGTGTGCAAACATCGCCACTGGGGAGACAAAGGCGGCCGTGCGTGGTGTTGGCCACCCACTCCTTCATGTTCCGTGCCGGCTTTTATAGGTGCTCGCTAACAACACTTGCCCCAACAGTCTAGTATAGGCTATAAGGGAGATATTTGTCTGTTGTATCTATGTGTGTGTACCCACAGACACACATAGCCAGAGACGAAGACTCTTAGGGCAAGTGCCGTTAGCGAGCAGCGATGAAGGCCGGCACGGCACACGAGGGGGTGGTAGGGCAGCACCACGCCCGGCCGCCTTTGTCTCCCTCGTGGTGATGTTTTACATACCGCTCCCAGTGCTCATTTGAGGCTGAGTCGACCTAGGGGAGGCCCAGGACCGGTTCAGATAATCGTCACCGGCGGTGTTGGCCATGAGCGGGAATCGAACTCGGGTCGCCGGGTTCTTAGAACAGCACTGACCGCTGCCCCTCCCCTACAACCCCCACTCAGCCCCCCACCCCCCTCCCTCTAGCCCCCAACCCCCCGTACGCTGACGGTGCCTCGCTGCGTTATTTAATTTCTAGGGTCAAATGGAGATTTGTTTTGTTGTTGTTATTGTTATTTAACACAACTGGCTACGTGATCATGTGCCGACTAAAAATGGGTTTCTCATTTATTTATTATTATTATGATTTTAGCTGCCTGGCTTTTTTTTCCCGGAATGGAATTACTTGACACGTCCACGTCAACAAGGTTATGCGTATTCTTGGTTCTTTTGGTAAAGTCACGTAGATAGAAAATAAAAATAAAATAAAATATATTTTAAAATTAACATCATACATTGAACAAAAATAAAAGCAAAAAAAAAACCCGCGACGTTTCGATCGCAACACAAGCAGTCTTCATCAGGCCAGATTTGAATTCTTTTCATTTTCTATCTACGTGACTTTACCGAAAGAAACAAGAATATGAATTCCTGCAATCACGAAAAGTTGTAAGTACAAATTTACGGTTATACATGTAATGTATGTGTATGGTTGGGCTTTTGGTCGCGCGTACATAGAATAGCGCGTTGCACTGCGAACCTGACCAACCGGGTTCAATTCCCACTCACGGCCAACACCAGTGGCGATTATTTCAACCAGCCTTGGGCCTCCCCTAGGTCGACTCAGCCTCAAATTAGTACCTGGTGGGGTGTGAAAACATCGCCACGGGCGAGACAAATGCGACCGGGCGTGGCGTTGGCCACCCACCCCCTCGTGTGCCGTGCCAGCCTTCATAGGTGCTCGCTAACAGCACTTGCCCCTACAGTCCGTTAAGGCTATACGGGTGATCTTTGCGTCTTTGTTTTTTAGGGGGGGATTGTTTTCGCACCGTACGTAGCCAACCTTGCTAATCGGAGGTTACGAACAACAACAACAACAACATCAGCAAACAACGCTGACCTCGCGAGTGAAGCTATAAATGCACCCATACTCTTTTGTCCTTTCGGTAAAGTCACGTAGGTATGAAATGAAATGAATGGAAAATAAATGTACTGTAAATGAATAGGCGAACGCTTCGGCGAGCGGTCACTCCCTCTCTGTCTGCCCATGGAGGAGGAGGGCCACCGGTGCGGCGCTTCGCCCACTCTTCTGGACGGGCGTCTTGTGTGCGAACTTTGTTGAGTTTCTTTGTTTGTTGTTAATTTGTGATTGGCCACGGCAAAGCCAATGCAATGTCGCACGGCAGAGCAGTTCGTAATGGATTTGTTATTTTAATAGCACGCCAAAAGGGCTGGTAATATTATTTGTACTCGTAACATTGTTATTCTAAAATTACTTTTTCCTTGCCATCAATTTCTTATTTTGTCGTCTTTTATATTTTTGTTATATTTTTCCAAACTTCATCTCCATTTTACAGTCGCCGTCGCATCGTCACGAGGCGTAGACTCCTTTCGAGTCTCTCGCGGAAGCGGTAATCGCAGAACTACCTCCGAGATCTCTTCGAGTGATCGCCGGTCAAGCACAATCGAGGCGAAGCTCTCACCCACCCGATACCAAATTCTCAGCGCTGGAATTCCACCAAATCGGAACCAATTTTGTCCCAACTTTGTAACCTCACGGCCGAGTCAGAACGGCGTCATCCGTTCAGCCTATATCGCTAAATATAACGTCATTTATTTTATTTTAATTATCACATTCCAAAGAAATAATTATAATTCCACGCAAATTACCACGCAACCCTTGTGCCAAATTAACCCCGACCGCCAATCACAACTAATTGTGCGTATCCAGAACGCGACTGCCAATTGTCCAATTAGGGAATGATGGACAATTTGAAATGCCTTTAGGCGATTCCTGCAGATTCGTATGGAGCCAGCGTCTGCCAGGGAAGTTTATCCGAGGTGAGGAACTAAACTAAAACTGAACAATTGTTTTGTTTAACAGGTAAGGCCCACTGAGCTATATACCTCTCTTTTTTCAGAAGCGAATTCGAGTGCTGTTGATTCTAAATGTGGAGGGGAAAAAACCGGAGGACCCGGAAAAAATTCCTCGCGACCACGGATAGAACATTTGCTCTCCAAATATACAGCAGGCATCAGGGTCGGGATCGATCCCACGACCTCCTGTATACCAGGCGATGTAGTTAACATCTCACCACCGTGGAAAGCTCGAGCCACCCACAACTCACCCACAAGCGAGGTGAGTGACTCGGAGGAAACCCATGCAAAAACAGCGGAAAGAAATCAAACAAACTTCGATTTAAAGCTTTCGTGACTGCAGAGATTCATCTTATTGGTTCTTTCGGTAAAGTCACGTAGAAGGGAAATGATAAAATAATAAAAATAAAACGTAATAAAAATTATTATCACGACGTTTCGGCCACAGCGCAAGCAGCCGTCCTCAGGTGAAGAACAGGTCTGTCGGAAAGACGCGGTTGGTCCAGAGGTCCTAAAGACGCTGTCTTCTCGACAGACCTGTTCTTCACCTGAGGACGGCTGCTTGCGTTGTGGCCGAAACGTCGTGAGAATTATTTTATTATGTTTTAGTTTGATTATTGTATCATTTCCCTTCTACGTGACTTTACCGAAAGAACCAAGAAGATGAACACACAAACTCCACGCAGAAATGTACCCGAGTCAGGAATCAAACCCAGGCTCTTCCTGTGAGGCACGAGTGTTACCGTTGCGCCACACTGCCGCCCATGCTACCGTGATGCAATGGTGGTGCACACTTGAACTTGCGATCCAGAGGTCACTGTCACGGCAGTTGAAACAATGTGCCAGTTAAGTTTCTTTAACCCCATCCGGCCGGCAGCCAGTCGATCGGCAGGCCACGGGTGGTGGGGTCAAGTGTAGGTACCCCCCGCCTCTTCTCCCGATATGCCTGGTAAGCGTGTAAGAGCAGGCTAAACATATTGTCTCGAGCGGTTCTCTAGCAGGCACTCCAGTGGAGAGGCTCTTCTGCCGGTTGTGGCGTGAGCAGGCAATTGCAGGGCCGCGCCCTTGCCTTTGAGCTTTCGACAATTATTTTGAGAGGAGCAAATCGTTCAACTGTCTCGTTGGTTGGCTTTACGAGCATTTGTTTTTTTGTCTTGCGGTGGTGAGCGGATGGTCCAGAGGTCCTAAATTTTAAAGCTTTTGAAAAAGGGCCCTACGTTGAAAGGCAAAATGTATTTTCTCTGATTAATATCAATAAAATAACAATTTTCTGGGTCTCAAAGAGGGGGGCCCATACTCCCCCCCCCAGCGCGCCCACCCAGCCTTATCCCCCTCCCCCCACCTCGTTGGATAGACCACTTCTACAAATTCAGACCATTGCTATGATGCCGCGCCTCTGGCGTGTGGGGTCGTTGCAAGCGGCGGCATGTGTTTGAGAAAAATGCCTTCCATTTGCCGGGGCATCAGAACACGGGGTGACATTTAATCACTAGGTTTACAATAAGGAGGAGGAGGAATTACTCAATTCACAGAATTGTTTCGCTTTAATGGATTTCCAGCGGCGCCGTGCCACGTGATTAATGCGTCGCGTTCACAGTTTTCTCCCGATTATGGCCGTCGGTGATAGGACAGAATCCGTCACGTGCAGCTTCGAATGAAAATCGCTCTCAACAGCAGCTAAATGCGGTTATACGAAATAAAGAATATTAAATATTGAGCTTGCGATCGTTGCAATCGTATCCTGTGTGCGAGCAGGCTGAGTCTCGTGCGAGTGTGTTAACGATTTCAATCTGTGCTGTGGATTTCAACGGGTAACTTGTATTTAAAGAATTAATTGTCACTTACGGAATTTATATAAACGCTGAAAAGAAAAAGCGCGCATACGCATGGGTTTATATTTGTCCTCAGGATGTGGTATTTAATTAGCGGCGTGGAAGACAACGGGCAGCCACTAATCGTGGAACGTTGGGCTAACGTTGCCCGAACGTTGGGCTCGTGCAGTCTACAATCACCAATGGTAAAGGTGCAGCCCTGCAACGTCTTGGCCAAGCCACCACTGCTGGCGGGAGGAGCCTTCTCCACTTGAAGGAGGCTCTTTCTCGACTTCTCGAGGGCATATTTGGTCGACTCGTCCCCGTTGGCCAGACGTCTCAGAAGGAGCGGTGGGATTTCGATGTAAAGCTTTCGTGACTGCAGGGATTCATCTTTCATTCAGACGCTGTCTCCCCGACAGACCTGGTCTTCACCTGAGGACGGCTGCTTGCGTAGTGGCCGAAACGTCGTGGGAATTACTTTATTATGTTTTATTTTTATTATTTTATTATTTCCATTCTACGTGACTTTACCGAAAGAACCAAGAAGAGCGGTGGGATTGTCCACACTTTACCCCACTTTAGGCGGCCCGTCGATCTAATGTGGATGGACCCGCGTACTCTGCTGGGTGCACAGATACGTTGGTGGGGCAAGGGGGCTGCGGATTTAAAGGAACTCGCTCCATTGTTTCAACTGCCGTTCCGGGAGATCGGATTGAACCGGCGACCTCTGAATTGCAAGTCTGGGTATAGGGACCAGGCCAACAGGCGTACGCATGATACTTTTATGCGGCGACAGAAGCTCATTCATGCTAATCTCCCTCCCTAATCCTTCTGTCCCGAATCTCTCCCGTTAACACAACTGACGTGCTTGCGTCCGTGGATGGAATTCCTTTCCAGCTCAGACCCCGCTTGCTTGCCCATCGCCACGTTAATAACCTCGTGTTGTAAGAGCTCCCTCGCTGGTTTCAGCAGTTCCGCTGTTGGATTCTATTTTCTCCGCCTGAGGACGACCGCTTGTGTCGCCATCGAAACGTCGTGATTTATTTTATCTCATACCTACGTGACTTTACCGAAATAACCAAAAAGTATGCGTACGCATATTGGCGAACCATGCACTCATGTCTTTTTCACGGTTACAATATTCCAAGTTTCGGGCCAGCCCCCCCCCCCCCCTCTCTGCCTGATGTGTTTCGTTCGTGCCCAACCTTTCGTCGACATTACGTTGAACGTTGAGACGAGTTGAAAGTAAGCGAGTCAAGGAATGTGAAGGGAAAAAAATTGTGCGTGCACGTGGATTGCGCGCTGTGCTCTCCCACACACACGCGAGCTCGTCTCCCCGAGTATTTAATTAGCGGGTCGTAGCTGTCGTGCCAAACACGCGTTTTTTTAATATTTGCAAGAGTCTTTTTTCTTGTTCTCTCACTCTCTCTCTCGGTTATTTTTGATCCACGTGTCTCCGAGTGTTGGGCACGAACCCGTTTGATTTGATTAACTGAGCCGGTACATATCGGCTAAGACGCAAAGTGGCGACGGAGCCTGCGACTAACGTTTCGTTCGCATTGGACGAGCGTTTAGGAGAGTTGTCGCGACCTCACGCTGCTGACAGACGGGCGGACAGACGGACAACACCGATGGATGCATAATTGCGTTCAACATTGTCTGGTAAGTGTTCAAAAGTTAATTTAAAAACCCACAGGAGAGATAGAAAGCAAACAAAGAACACTTCCAACAATGATGGAATTAACCGCTCCCACGTCCTGTGGATATACAGTCGTGGCCTCCTCGCCATAGGAATGTGGAATTTCCACCAGCGACTCTGGCGGGGCTGTAAGCAGGAGATAAGAAGCACCAATGCCTCACCAATGCTCGTTTGAGCAGCACAAAGTCACTTTGAAATGTCCATTTTGACCTGCTGTAAAAAAATATTTTTCAGCAAAAATCACAACTTCCGGGACTTGCTCCATTGATCTGTAGTGTTTTTTCGTTGGGCAATGGATGTGAGAACAAGCGCGGATTTGAATTCCAAAAAGGTTGGGGGTGGTGGTGGGCGGGGTGGGTTTGCTCTCTTAATTTTCTCCTGCGCGTTCAAACAACACGGCAAAAGAAAATACAAAGCGCGGAGTGGAGGGGGGGTGGCGATAGCGAGAGGCGAGAGCGAGTGGCTTGTTAAACTCTAACGAACCCGCGAGAACCTCGCAGAGCCAAGCAGGGAGAGGCCCGGTGCCCGCTTCGCTAATGCCGGTCTAAATCATTCCTCCAATTACCGATCACGTAACGAACAGACCAGATCGGACACCTGGACGGAATGAAAATGTGAACGTAATTAAGAGGGGAACTTGATTAAAATCCACCGGAGCTCGCGGGGTGGGGTGGGGGGTGTTTGGGACGAGGATTACCAGGGTGCTAGAATGAGACCCGGTTTTAATCAAATAGATTTATTTATTTTAATTTACGCGCGCGCACGTGCGTTCACTCTCAGAGAGAAATGTGAGTGATCCAGGAGGTGCGGGAAAACACGGATAACCGGGAAGGCAGCAGTCAGAACCGGCGCTTACAATTGTCCCCAAGCTCTGCGATCCTATATTTGGATGTTTGGCCATGCACGTTGGAGGAAACCAGAGGGCGCAGAAAAAAAAAAGCCGACGCGTGCTTGGAGGCGGTGACAAACAATACCGACGTGCAGATTGAAATCATCCCACTTGCTGTACTGCCACCGTGCCCCTGGCCAACAACTAGGAGATGACAACCTCGATGGAGTGGCGGGGCAAGGAGGGAGTTTCACGATTATGTGGTTGCATATGTATAGGTGCTCGCTAACAGCACTTGCCCCAACAGTCTGTTGAGGCCATACGGGGGATCTTTTTCTTTGTGTGTATTATCTACGTGTGAGTGTGTATGTGTGCACGGTAGTGGTCAATGCAATGCACTATGAACCCAGCAACTCGCGTTCGACTGCCGCTCACGGCCAACACCAGTGACGATTATCTGAACCGGTCCTGTGCCTCCCCTGGGTCGACTCGGCCTCAAATGAGTACCTGGTGCGGTGTGTAAACATCGCCACGAAGGGAGACAAAGGCGGTCGGGTGTATTGTTGGCCACCCATCCGCCTCGTGTCCCGTGCCGGTCATCATAGGTGCTCGCAAACATCACTTGCCCCAGCAGTCTGTGCAGCCTAATCGGGGGATCTTTGTCTTTACCTTTGAGCCGCTGCCCCGACAGTGCTGGGCTGTAGGCCGCGTGTCCGGCACACAGCCACAACGGCGCCCGGGTTTCTTACAAACGTCGACGGCTTCATCTTTTGTTCTAATGCACGGGTATCATGGAACGTGAAGTCAATCAGAACGAGGATAAATAAATAAATAGCGCAAATAACCGCTTACATCAAACCCCGCGTTTTCAAACTATTTACAGCTCTATTGCGACATGTGGACATTTAATTTGGTTTTGGCACTCTATTAACGGTGGAAGGAGAGAGGAGTAAATTGAATGTTGCTATGGCTTTCAAAATGTTGATGAATGAGGTTTTCTTAATAATGGAGAGAAAAATTCATTAAAGCAGAGCCCAGCTCGAGACACATTAGGGCCCTCTTTATAATTGCCTAGGGGAAGGAAAGAAAATAATATAAATATATATAAATAAAAAATATATATAAATCGCAATACCCCATTGTGAGAATTGTGAATCGCCATTCTAGGTACACTGCCGAGCATTAATTCTTCCAATTTCACAGCAATTTGCATTGCGTCCGCATGCACCAGACCTTGCTCTGTGCGCGCAACAACACGCGCACACACGGACACGCGGCAGTCGAGTAAACGTGCAACAGAAATCGAAAGGGCGCGTCGCGGCTGGAAAGGAATAATGGCTGGTCGAGGCTAACGATGAAACGGCAGCTAAAGGCAGGAACATTCCTGAGAAGATGTCACTTCAGTGTACCGTGTCTTGATGCATGTATTCATACGACTGTTAGGAATCGTACGGAAAGGGAAGTGTTAAGTGGGTTGCGGGGCAAGATGCGGCGATGGATGCGATCGCGGCCCGCGGTCGAAGCTAACGGCCGAAGGAGCTTGGCTCGTGTGCGGGAGCCACGACTAATTGGTGTTACATTGCGACGCCGTGCGTGAGTCGTGACCATGGCATGGGTGAGGCTGTCATCCAGCGGTGGATAGACCATGGCCGCTGATGACGATCCAGCTATGTGTGTACGGTGGATGTCTTGCAGAGCAAGGGGAAAATAAAAAATAAAACCAACATCCCTTGAAGATACGTATACCATGGCAGTGTGTCTCGGGCTGCCTGCTACAAAGGTGAAAATTACATTTAATGAAAAAAAATACTTGAAAGTTACTGTCAGGAGCAACCCTAGAGACACGACTGCAACATCACTCGAGCACTTCTTAATATAGTATCGCCGCGGTGATGCAACTGAGCAACTGATGAAAGCCGCTTGCGAGTTTTTTTTCATGCACTGTTTTTTTTGTAATTTCCTCAATAAAAAAATCTTCAAACGCGTGTCAGGTGAGTCTCCAACCACTGGGAATACGCTCGCACGCTAAAGCTTTGCCACATCGTCAATTGGGGTTTGCCAGGATCGTCCTCGAGTCGAGGACGCAGGAAACATGCCACGGCAGCGTTGTGGACCAACGTTGGGCATGTGATTGGTAAATGTTGGCCGAACGTTCCATTTTAACTGGGGTTTGTCCCCCATCCCCTCCACTAGGAAATTTATCTCCGGGTCTTTAAAAGTCCCCTGGCTTTGTTGTCAGTTGTTGCTTAACAACAACAACAATAATAATAAGAAGAAGAAAAATGATGACAACGATACACCGCTCAATACAATGCATTCACAATTTGTGTCCCTTCTTCTGCTGTCGTGCGGTGTTCTTTCAATCGCCGTGGCATGATGTGTGCTCCGGTTTGTTATACATCAGAGGTGGCAACAGCATTTCCATACCTATCAATCCGAACAGTTTACTGGTATTCTTGTACAGGGAAATTTAGTTTTCAGGTCCACACAGCGTACAGCCGTTTCAATTAGGGCAAAAAATCTAACTTTTGTCTATTTGTTTGTTTATCCCTCTTGTGATGGGACTTTGTAAGATGAACGTTGAGATTTATGAGGGGCACGGGGTGACCAATAAGGTCTGAATTGGTCTGTAAAAAATTAACCCGTAAAAACAAAGTTTTTCACTATAAATCCTTTATATGCGTGGCATCGGTTTTATTTTATTATTCATTTCTGTTTAGCTTGCGTAAGAGTTTCATTTTTATCACATTGGTATTTTAAATTAAATATGACTTTTTTTTTCCTAAAAAGTGGAAAATTTTGGAAAAAAATTTTCACGAAAATAAATTGTCACGCACAACGAGTCTGTGTGCAAAATGTCAGCTCGAATGGATCACGGGAAGTGGGTTAAAAAACGACCGAAAGATTTGCACGGTCGTAAGCGCGCAAGCAAGCAAGTGAACTTAATATAAAGGATATAAAAAGGTAGAGCACTGATAAGGGGTTTACGTGTATGCATTTCAGACAACAGATTTAGATAGCAAATACATAAAATCTACTGCCGGGCACAAACAAAAGCAGAAGGAGGCTCCCTCAGCCTTGCAATGGTTAATCTTCTCCCCAATATGCAACGACTTGCAAACTGCTGCACTACTAATGGACGGACTGTGCAGTCTTCGTCCGGGCATCTCAACCTCCTGGCCAAGTTCACCGGCTGCCATTTTAAATACATCAGTGGCCAATCACAGGGAGTCACAAGTATCACGTGACCAGACACAGAGAAGCACACCTGCAATGCCTCGTGACAGTGAGAGACCAATCAAAGCCAGTGTCATCATAGTTGGGTTTGGGTGAATCCAAAGTGTGCATCATTGACGAAGCTCCGTTCTTAGTAGGGATGCCACATAGAGTTGCCACCTTTCTGGGGTTTGACCTTGTTTTGACCCCGGTTTGACCCGGGCAGTCCATGAATTTGCCTCTGTGTTCTGGTGGCAGAAATTAATTTGTACCGAGATCCGTTTACTGGTATTGCGTGGAGCTTTATTTACAGGCAGATTGCACCGTGTTGATAATAGGGCTTTTGCTGACTGAAAAATACGTCCGGATTTGGTCTATAGTGGAGAAGGTGGCAACCCTTTTGCCACCTCTGAGATACGTAAAAAAAACACCCTGGGAAGAAGACGAAGAATTTCTCAATACCAGAAGAGGGCAGAGCTACAAATGGGCTACAGGCGTCGCATAATGTTGCAGTGCAGTATACAAGGTGCTGGAGGTACAAGGTCATGTGTTGGACACTTGCCAGACGTCCACGCGAAAGCTGATCCCTGTCCTTTCCACAACCAACCTCTCATTGATTCCCATCTCCCGAGATAACGGATTCCGAGCTCCGGCCCGTAGCGTAGCAGAATCGAGGAACCGACGATCATAAGCTCAGCCGCAGGTCTCCACAGCAGCCTCTTAGCGTCTGGGGCAGCAGTGGCGACACCCGGTAGCGCGTTGATCTTTAATTCATTGATTTAGTGATGAAAATCTCAATCAACAATGATGCCGATGATTACTTTGTGTCACATACATACATACAGAGAGTGAGAGAGAGAGGCGAGAGCAAATATTGGCTTCGCCACGGATCGTGATCCATCCATGAAGAGCTATACACTCTCATCATCGCCGCGGCTTGCTTGAGAGCAACACGGACCTGTCACATTTCAGATCGGGTCACGGAACTTGTAACCACTGACTGGGCCAGCTTTCACGAGCGTGGTTGAGTAATTCGTCGGGGTTACTCGTTTGAACAAGCTCGCCTGTCAACTGTGTGTGTGGTTATATTTCTGCGCCAGTGTGTGCGTGTGTGTATATAAATATGTTCTTCTGGCAGAAATACAACTTTTGTACACGTGGCACAACACGGGAAGAGGAGTAGACTCAATGATACAATGCCTGGGCAAGAGAAAAAGGAGAAGAGAATGGGGAATGAGTTGAGAAGGAGTGGAGAAACGGGAGTCAGGGGGTCGAGGGAAATGACTTCGAGGTCGTGGATGAAGGGGTTACTGGACATCTGTGAAAATAGCTTGATAGCTCATCGGATTCCTCCAGTATAAAGACACATTCTGATTCTGAATAGAGGAAGGAGGGAGAGGCGACGTCAGGGCCTCGACGCTGCTGCTGCTGCACGGAGGAGCGGCGTCTGTTTTCACAGTGGGCGGGCGGCGCAGAAAGGGGAGGGGTTAATAGTGGGCGTGGCCACACAGGAGTCAAGCGGTTTTGCGGGAGGCTTGAGCTGATTGAGATCCATAGCTGTCGGCATCCATGTAGTCTACAACCACCAGAGGTGCAGGTAAAAGCGCAGCCCTGCAATTTCTTGCCCACGCCACTGCTGGCGGAAGGGCCTCCGCCACGAGAGGGATCTCTTAGATGGAAGCTCCAGAGACACTTTCACGCTGACCTTACATCATCGAAGAATTGGTGTGAGTACCCACACTTTACCCCACCACACGTGACCGACCCGCCGTGGCGTAACCCATTTGTGCTGCTGAATGGACAGAGGCGGGTGGGGGGGGTTAGAAACTTGCGCGATTATTACAACTGCCGCACCTGGAGATCGAATCGAACTGCCGCACCTTTGGATTGTAAGTCCGGTACGCTGACATTCCTCCCAACCCCCACACCAATGCAGTGCTTGCGACATCGCCATCCCCGGGGTTGATCGACTGCTGGATGAAGGCCTATGAGTGTTGCCTAACCATACTGCACCACCATGGTTCGTGTGAGTTGCGTAAAATTAGGGGCTAGAAGCCAGGACCCATTGCGATATCATGCCCAACCATGCCCTGGGATTGAACCCAGGTTACCTTGGTTTCCTGGGTTCAGTTCGCGTGCAGGTGCTGGGTGGGTTGTTGTATCGCAGGATCGTAGGAGGTGGTGCTGGCAGCTCTGGGGTGGCCTTCATCCAGCAGTGGATTGACCATGGCTGGTCATGATGATGAGTTGGGTTTATAGCGTTGTACGCAAACAGCTGCACCACCCCCTCCCTTTTCCCCAAGTGTCCCCTCCCCCCACCCCCCACAAATGGGTGATGAATTGTTCTGCAAAGTCTCGGATAATAGGAAGAATGATTTGTGTTGCTCAGATCGATTGCGGGTCGCGGATAAAGGGATTAACTCGACAACGGAGACACGGACGAGAGGCAATTCGCCGTGCACGATGCTCCACAACCACAACAACAACAACAACAGCAAACACACCCCGATGATCGTCAAGTGATCTTCCTGGCAATCCTCTTCTGCCCACAGCTGTGATTGCATCGTTGACGTCCGCGAGGTTTCACAAATATAACGCGCTCACTGGTGGTGCCATTCCCAGGGTATTCGCTGGATTACTTTCCCCATCCGCCCTGTGTCAAGCCTCACGTTGAATGTTGTTGAACCAGCCGGGAAGTTGAGAGGTGACGATGAGTCTCAGATTGTTGAGTGCGTGCGCAAGTGAATGAACGAGCGAATGAGTGAACAGTGGGTGCGTGATTGAATGATTGATTGAATGAGTGAGTGAGTGAGTGATCGGGTGCGGAGTGATGTTAACGTTTATTTTCTTCAACCAGCTGAGAACTCCAAAGGCCAGGATAATCTTCATTTTCGAGAGTGAGTGCATGAGTGGGTGGGTGAGAGATTGAGGAAAGTGAGTGGGTGAGTGAATGACTGCACGAGTGAGTGAACGAGTGAGATTAAGTTTATTTTGTTTAGCTAGATGAGTACTCGGGAGGTCAGGATGAAGTCTCATTTTCAAGAGCGACCTGGGCATCAGTCTGCTTGTAGGAGGGTGGGGGGATGGGGACGATGATCGTTGCTGTGTGTAATCCCAATTAAACATGTAGTTTTGGTGATATGTTCCTAACGCCTGACACTCTGTACGCTGCGTGTGATGCTGGGTCGGCTACGTGGATTTTCATGCAATGAAAACCAAAAAATATATTCGTGAAAGGCTCATTACAATTGTAACTAATTATTAGTTTTTTTGCTGCGAGAGTAATTAATTGTCTCCAAAATATACCAGCGCCGCTTCTGATAAAAGGCAATTTGCACCCCTTTTTTGTATTACATTTTTTCGTGTTGCACACCGTGAAACAGAAATGCATTTACTATCAATCTTAATTTAGGAGCTTTCGTGACTGCAGGAATTATTCTTTGGTTCTTTTCGGTTAAGTCACGTCTAAAAATAAAATAATAAATTAAAATAACATATTACGACGTTTCGATTGCAACACAAGCAATCATCATCAGGTATAAAAGAAATAGCAACAAAAATCTAACTAGAAAACTATAGACAGACATACAAGCAGACAGACATCACAACGGCACACAGAGAGAGGACACAAATCGGCACAAAGAGAGGGGTCGTTTCTGTGACGGTCCCTTAAATATAGAGAGGGGGGGCGGGGACGGAGAGAGGGAGGGGGCAGAGAGAATTAGCATATCAATGAGTGTACGGCAACGTACTGCTGTTGCAAGTAAGATGACAATGTGGAACGGGCACGCAAAATTGAAAACGCGCACGCAAAATTGAAAATTAGGAGACAGGCACACGAAAATTAAATAACCTAGCAAAATAACGAAATGTGATGTAATACAACACAGAGAGTCGGTTAACACACAATTAACGCATAGCCTGGTTGATTACGTGTTTCAAAATTTGCTTAGTTAGAATTTTAAGTGTGAAAATTCCAAAGAGAGGACACAGGCAGAGAGAACAAATAGCCAGAAAGAAAAAGGATAAGCTTAAAACTTCCCCGTAGAAGTGGTTCAATCTTAATTTAGGAGCTTTCGTGACTGCAGGAATTATTCTTTGGTTCTTTTCGGTTAAGTCACGTCTAAAAGTAAAATAATAAATTAAAATAACATATTACGACGTTTCGATTGCAACACAAGCAATCATCATCAGGTATAAAAGAAATAGCAACAAAAATCTAACTAGAAAACTATAGACAGACAGACATACAAGCTAATTCTCTCTGCCCCCTCCCTCTCTCCGTCCCCGCCCCCCCTCTCTATATTTAAGGGACCGTCACAGAAACGACCCCTCTCTTTGTGCCGATTTGTGTCCTCTCTCTGTGTGCCGTTGTGATGTCTGTCTGCTTGTATGTCTGTCTATAGTTTTCTAGTTAGATTTTTGTTGCTATTTCTTTTATACCTGATGATGATTGCTTGTGTTGCAATCGAAACGTCGTAATATGTTATTTTAATTTATTATTTTATTTTTAGACGTGACTTAACCGAAAAGAACCAAAGAAGCATTTACTATCGCTGTCAATTAGTCACAAGGATACACTTCTGAGTATGTTGGACTTCATTTCAACGAACCTGTTTGTCCCCCCCCCCACGGACAACTTCATGTTGCCTTGTCAAGATGCAAACATCCAGCCTACATCCAAAGTGCTGAATGAACAAAAAATGTTTGTGCACAGACACACATAGGCAGAGGCGAAGACTCTTGGAGCAATTGCTGTTGGTGTAACACCTCTGAAGGTCGCCACGGCACATGAGGGGATGCGTGGCCAGCACCACGCCCGGCCACATTTGCCTCCCTAAGTGGCGATGTTCATACACCCCACCAAGGACTGACACACACAAACGCACATATACATATCCACGGAGGCGAAGTATCTTGGTCTTTTAAATCGTAATTGCTGACCAAAGGCCCAGAGCCCTGCCACGCAAAAGCAAGCGACAGAATTTCATTCGTGAATTTCAAGTTCCCGAAGTTGCCCCTAACACGTGCAGCAAAACGTCGGACATCGTGCCCGGATCGGCGAGCAAGGTGCACTGGGCAGTCCTGAAGACGTCGGCACTGATGTTCTCCACCGATTCGCTTTGTTCCAGAGCTCAAATCCTAGGCATTGTGCCGACACGCGAGCAGACAGGACCTATTTAGCTAAACATAGCTTTTGCTAAATCATCATTACATCATTAGAGGATTACACCGTTAAACCCAATATCCACGTGATTCCGCTGATGCGCTCTCCACATTCAGTGGTCCACTCTCACGCCTTCTTTCATTCAAGTGCTCGTCCTTACAAACTCAATGACTACTCCTTACGAGGTCAATGACTCTTTCTTACAAGTCCAAGACTCGTCCTTACAAAGTCAAGGACTCTTCCTTGCAAGGTCAATGACTTTTCCTTCCGAGTCATTGAATCTTCCTTACAAGTCCAAGACTCGTCCTTACAAGGTCAAGGACTCTACCTTCGAAGTCAAGGTCTGTTTTTTGCACGTCAACAACCAAAGTTATTTCCTACTCAACTGACACATTGAGGTTGGTACTTCTCTTTCGTTTACAGCCCTCTGAGCTAGTGACGGAAATTCCACATTCATATTACGGGGACGAGTCTGTGCATAGGACAACCGCTGACCAGGATTTGAACCCTCAATCCTACCAGCCACGAGCCGCTCGTTCTACCCCAGAGTCAACTGGTTGGATAAAACACTTCAATAATAAATCGAAATAAATGACGAAAAACCACCATCACTTCTGTCATCGTTAGCATAACAGAGGAGCATTCGACGTGAAAACCCACGAGTTTGAATCGACACGCATGGGACAGTCACGTGTTACCAACTCCCACACCCACGTCACAAAGGGCTCGTTGGGCATACGCACAGAAGGTGTGCGCCATTTTATTTTTACACGTGTCTGGGTGACGTTTGAAACAATAAACTGCGCGCCACACGGCGGTGTTCTCATTCACTTTGAGTTTATACAGAATTCGCGGCATTCCTTTTTTTTATGGGAGCAAAATGCCGTCCGCTATTTGCCCTTATTTTGGACAGGAAGATAAAAAACGTATCATCATAATAATAATAACAGCGCCAGTTGAGAGGAAAAACAATTTGGCAACGAGAGAGAGAGAGAGCCATTGAGAAGAGGCCGTCTCAATTTGACAGCCACCGGTTTTCACAATTAAATTAAAAACGTCAAAATTCCCAGGGAAGGAAACCCTTCCCCCAACCTTCCCCCCTCTCTCCGCCCCCCGCCCCCCACCACCTTGCTGCATTAATCTTTGAATATTATAAAAACGTATAACTGTTTTTTCCCTTTGTACACATTCAATCTGAGAAGAGCCCAATTAACATTTTTCCCCCCTCGCTCCCTCCTCTCTCCTGACTTTAATGTCGGGTCTCTAAGTGCTCGGCTCATTTTACCCAAACTGTCAAACATCTCACTCGGAGAGAGAGAGAGAATCAAGACTCCGCCGATGAGAAAATAATTATCCATCTCCAGTAAAGGAAGGGTGTCTCTTTCTCGCCGCCCAAGCAAAGCGCAGAGCACATAACTTCTCCCTGATTAAAATTTCACACGCCGAGAAGCTGAGCGGAATAAAGGTTGAATGAATAAACCAATGCCGGTATGCATTGAGTTAAACAAATCACTCTCGGATGATTTTTTTTTTTTAATCCGAATACAATTGTTGAGCTCTCACCAACTTTGATATGAAAAACCAAACAGATGTAAGCTAACATTCAGCGCGTGGAGTCTTTATTTGAAACGTTGCGTCCGAATGACACCTTTGCGTTTTGCAAAGTGCGGTGCCAGGCTGGCCTTTTAACTCCAAAGATCACCCGTACAGCCTGAACAGAGTGTTGGGGGACACGTGCTGTTAGCGAGCAATGATGAAGGCCGACGCGGCACACGAGGGCATAGATGGTCTACGCCGCGTCCGGCCGCCTTTGTCTCCCCGAGTGGCGATGTTTAAACATTGCAGCAGGTACTCATCTGAGGTTGAGTCGACCTAGGGGAGGCCAGGGACCCGTTCAAAATATCGTCACTCGATTTGGGCGTGAGTGGGAAACGAACCCAGGTTCGCCGACTTGGTAACACAGCGCGCTAACAGGCCACACTACCGCTCCCCAACTCCACCACCATCACGCGCCACCTACCTGGGAGGCGGTGGGAGGGAGGGGGGTGGGGAGGCAAGTAGGATGGGGCATCGACAAAACTTGTACCATTTTTATCAAACTGCCGCGCCGGGAAATCTAATCGAACCGGCCACCTCTGGGTTGATTCTAGATTTGAAGCTTTCGTGACTTGCAAGGATTCATATTCTTCAAAGTAAAATAAAATAAAAAATAAAATAAAAATCACGACGTTTCGGAGGCAACACAAGCTTCCGTCTTCAGGTGGAACCGTCACATCACGCTTGCTGTATCAAGTAATCAAGTGATACATCAAGTAGTACAGCAAGCGTGTTGTGACGATTCCACCTATAGACAGAAGCTTGTGTTGCCTCCGAAACGTCGTTATTTTTTTTATTTTTTTATTTTACTTTTATTAATTTTTATTTTAACTTTTTTACCTACGTGACTTTACCGAAAAAACCTAAGAATATACCTCTGGGTTGCATTGTCCGGTTGTTGTGCCGCTAACCATTGACTCCACGGCGACTGCCCGCCGCGTTGAGAAATGATGGTGCGTCTCGCTCCGGGCGCTGGGTTTGTGCCGCAATATGCCGCGCAACACTGATGTCTCGTGGCAACACGTGTTCGCGGTGAAGCGGTAATGCGCGCGAATAGATGCAGGTTTTTTTTTTTGCACGCAACCCTATCGGGAATTTCAGATGAAACGATCTCCCCGTTACTCTGTCCGCGGTGGTGCCGTCTACCGTCATACCCGAGTTGCGACGCGCAGATTTGGCGACAGCGGTAGGCGTAGCGATTGGCGGTGCCTGGAGTCCGATTAAAGCTCGGGGCCACCAACACCGGTGACGATTATCTGAACCGGTCCCGGGCCTTCATAGGTGCTGCTCGCTAACAGCACTTGCCCCAAGAAGCTGTTGAGGCTATACGGGGGACCTTTGTCTTTGTGTATGTGTACGAATATGGCCTTTATATAGAGGGTAGTGGAGCGGTTACCGCACTGCATTACGAACCCGGCGACCCAAGTTCCATTCCTGCTCGCGGCCAACACCGGTGACGATTATCTGAAACTGTCCCACGCCTCCCTTAGGTCGACTCAGCCTTAAACGAGTACCTGGCGCAGGGTGTAAACATCAACAGTGGGGAGACAAAGGCGGCCGGGCGTAGTTCTAATTAATTAATAATCGGCGGGCTAAACGCTTGTGTGCGTGGCAATTCGATGCCTTTGTCTGTGTCGGGTGGTCGAGGATTTTGCGACACACATGTGGCCAGATCATGACGTAGCCTAACCCAAAAATCAATTGTGAATCTTTCGTAAAATAGGAGAATGTATGTTCTCTTTATATGGGCCTCGCTTAAAAATCCGAGGCACACAGGCTGCAGCAGCCCTTGATAATAATAATTTAAAAAATAACCTTATAATTACGTTTTATCCAGGTGATGCAAAAAAAAAATTCCACTTACGATGTTTTCAGACATTGAACGATGAGTGATGATAATTATTATAGAAGTGGAAGGATGAAACCGTTGCCACTCGAGAAAACCCACTCCTTGCACGAGGGGACAACACAGATGGGGAAACGCTGGCGAGAGGTTAACTACCTCGACTGGTATGCAGGAGGTCGTGGGTTCGATCCCAACGCTGACGCCTGCTGCTGTATATTTGGAGTTTGCGTGTTCTCTCTCCTCTCCCCTTGATCGCGTGGATTTTTCTCCGGTTTTTCCCCTCCACATTCAGAAATGTGCGTTTACAGTATTTGGCTGCGAGAAATTCCCACGTGATAAGCCACTTCGTCGAGTTATCATTTGCGATTTGATTTATAGTTTCATTTTAGATGAGTCCGCACTTTTACGTGCCGCCTTTTCTCCTGCCGAGCAAGGGTGGTGGTACCCCCCTCGAGACCCCCACGAGATGGGAGTTGCACAACATTCGTGCGGTGATCCGCCAACCCTCGCCGCTTGCCACCACAGCGCACGAGGGTTGCAGGCAGCCGAGTGCCACATGCAGCAGCGGCAGTAGCGGCAGCGCAGCCACCGCTCGACCTAAAGCCGCTGCGTAAATCCGGCCGCAGTGCACACAACACACACATATGGCAGAGCCCCCCCCCCCCCCCTGCGGTGTAGGCCAACTGTGCCACTGCTGGCACGGGTGAAACGCCGGAGCTGCTTGGGGTTGTAGCGAGGGATTCGCCCTGCCGGTGAGGTGAACGAGCCAGCGTATTTCTCTCTCTCCCACTCCCCTCCCTCTCTCCTCCACTCTCTCCTTCACTCTCCCCTCCAATCTCTCTCTCTCCTCTGGCTGATTTCCAGCTCAAGCGGGGAGAGCGTGGCATCTGCCGAGGTGCGCCGGCATCCGACCACTGCTGCGCCAGCTGAGCCAACAGGAAAATATCTGTGCGTGTGTGTGTCTGTGCGTGTGTGTCTGTGCGTATGTGTGTCTGTGCGTGTCTGTGTCTGTGCGTGTCTGTGTCTGTGCGTGTGTGAGCGGTAGTGGAGCGGTTAGTGCGCTCCCCTACGAACCTGGCGACCCGGGTTCGATTCCCGCTCACGGCCAATACCAGTGACGATTATCTGAACCGGTCCTGGGCCTCCCCTAGGTCGACTCAGCCGCATATGAGTACCTGGTGCGGTGTGTAAACATCATCGCTTGGGAGACAAAGGCGGCCGGGCGTGATGCTGGTCACCCACCCCCTCGTGTGCCCTGACGGCCTTCATAAGTGGTCGCTAACAGCACTTGCCCCAACAGTCTGTTAGAAGCTATACGGGAGATATTTGTCTTTGTGTGTGCAGTGTCACAGTGGGGAGCACAGGCGGTGCATCGGCCATGCAGCAGTCTCACGCCGTGTGACCGTAACACCTGGGACCTGCCCTGAGACCTCCCGCTGGCAAGCATACGGTACTTCACGAGAAGGCCTCCAAGTCCACCTTGCCATGGCACAAGTGCTGTGCCCATGGCACTGACTCTTCGTGGTAGAACGAGGCGCTTGTGTGTGAACGTGTGAGTCTGGGGAAGCTGCTGGTAAAGTGCTGTTAGAAGGTACGTTATGGCTATATTGGGGATCTTTCTCGTGTGTGTGTGTGTGCAAATGTTGGAAACCATGATGGTTGCGGTGAACGCAATTTGCTACGAACCCAGCGACCTGAGTTCGGTTTCCAGCCATGGCCATCTAACATCAGTGCTGGGCCTCCCCTAGGCATAAATCACGCCTATAATTAAGTGCATCAACGGCAGGGTATATATGCAAATCAATCTCACAAAACCAAATTGTGCAGAAAATTGTTATTCGAACCGGGAGTCCGTGCTGTCCGCACTTTGCTGTACCGCCTTCTCGTGGCAAAGCCCGGATATGACACCCCATCGATCCCCACGGGAAGAAGAAGGGAGTTTCGCGACATATGCGTGGTAGCGGTGACCCTTCAACCCTGGCTGCAGCCTCCACAGTGCCACCACGTGCATCATAGCCAACATGTGCATCATAGCCAACACGTGCATCATAGCCAACACGTGCATCATCTGGCCATATCGCCACTCGAGTTATGCGCCTTTAAATCCGGATTGAAAACTCACTTCTTTAAAGGCGCCTTTTGTGTTTAGCGTTTTTTTTGTCCTCCCTCCGCACCTCCGATTGGCGCTTGTTGGCTACGTACGGCGCGAAGGAAGTTCAACATGCGTACACACACAACGCCGCCCTTTGCGGCAACGCACACTGCTGGGATACGGCCTTGACTCGCATCGGGTCAATGGGGCTCAAGTTACGCACCCATGCGGGAAAGGCCGCGCGTGTGTGCGTGCGTGCGTCTGTCTCAAACTAACGGACACAACAACAACAACAACAAAGAACATAAAGTCCCCACTTGTATTATTTTAACGTGGAGAGACGGATTCACACGAAGGAGCGGCAGAGAGTGAGCGAGAGATATCTATTGTCTGCCTGTCTGTCTGCTCCTCTAAACTGTGAAACTTGTTGGAGCGCGCAAGAAATTGATCTCCAGTGCTCGATGGCACCGGAGTGCAAGAGGCGCCAAAGAAGGGAGGGGGACTCGGAGTGAATCCCTAGAGGGTGGCTGGCTCATTCTATAAACTACTTAAACTGTGACTTAAAGCTTTCGTGACTGCAGGAATTCATATTCTTTGGGTCTTTCGGTAAAGCCACTATCGAAGGGGCTTCACAGAAAGATCCACACGACCACGGGGAGAGAGAGAGACACGCAAACTGCAAAATATACAGCAGCGGTCGGGATCGAACCCACAACCCTCCTGTATACCAGGCGAGGTAATGAACATCTCGCTACCGAGGGTGGGGGGTTGCTTGAGGGGGGGGGGGGCATATGTGATGGTGCTGCATGCATCTCCTTCGCTTTCAAGTCACACACACACACAAAAATCAAGGCTGGGCTTTTCTCGCCTAAACAAGCTTCAGCCCCTCCTCCCCCCCCCACCCACCTTCCCGCCCCTCCTCCTCCATCGTCTCAACGCCGATGAATAATTTACTGCGGAACAGATTGGTCGGCCTTCAAACTCTTTATTACATTGGATTGTAATATTAGCATGTCTCTTCCGCCGGATTCATTATCAATGCCTCCTTTTGTTTCTGTCTTGGCCGTGTGCGTGTCGTCGTCGTTGTTGTTGTTACGTCACCTCCTTTCCACCTGGGTTTGTTTGTCGCATCAAAGAATCGAGCGGATAATGCGTTTTTTCGCGGACTTTGCGTCCGAGATAATTGCGAAAAGTAAAAAAAAAAGAATGAAATAATAAGGCAGGAAGGAAGAAAGAAAGAAAGAGGGCCCTAATGAAAAACATCATGGCAGAATTCTCATGAATGCTGCCGAGATAGGCACTGGCCTCCCGGGTAATAGCGCGACCCGACTCGTTAGTTGTCCATTGCACGGGCGAGAAAATTAATTTTCACCCCGTTTGAGATTTTGCTGCCCTCCCCAAGCCGGGCAGGGAGGGGGTCTTCTCAGCGGCACAGCGAGCGGGCTCGCCGCTAGCGGCAATAATCAGAAGAAGTTTTTTTTTTGCTGAGTTCACACCCCCGGTTAGGGAGTGGGGGGGGTGTTGGTCGGGGTGATGGTTCCTTTATACCAGCGGGTCCGTCGACCTGCGGTTCCGGAGACTCACGCGGGCTCTTTGGCTACAACCTTGCGAGCAGATATTTCTTTTTTTTTTGGTAAAAGGATTTAAAAAAACTGCATTATACTTCTTCTAGGTTCTTTCGGTGAAGTCACGTAGAAAGGAAATAATAAAATAATAAAAATAATACATAATAAAATAATTCTCACGACGTTTCGGCCACAACGCAAGCAGCCGTCCTCAGGTGAAGAACAGGTCTGTCGGGAAGACAGCGTCTGAATGAAACACCCCAGGCTTGGAGCGTATATTTAAGCTGGGTTGGAGGGGGAAGAGCGCCTTGACAAAAGAATTTGCATATCAAGATGAATTTAGTATATTTATGGTAAATGCAAATTCTTTTGTCAAGGCGCTCTTCCCCTTCCAACCAAGCTTAAATATACGCTCCAAGCCTGGGGTGTTTCATTCAGACGCTGTCTTCCCGGCAGACCTGTTCTTCACCTGAGGACGGCTACTTGCGTTATGTCCGAAACGTCGTGAGAATTATTTTATTATGTTTGATTTTTATTATTTGATTATTTCCATTCTACGTGACTTTACCGAAAGAATCAAGAAGATACATTATACTTCATTTCGGTTCTTTACGCTCTACAGCACGGCCCGTCGCACCTGCGGCTCCCGTAGACGCATGCGGGCTGTTTAAGGACTGATTCGTGGCCGTGATTTGTTAAGGACCACTCGCTCGACTCGCATTCACAACGCAGTGCGTCGCGGCTCTTGAAATACTGCATCTATACTGGTAGGAACCACCTGGTTCCACCAGCCCACAGGGGATTATTGTGTCCGACCGTCCGTCGCGAATCCAAAAATGGGAGGGGTGGGGCTGGGTGGAGAGGGGAGGGTGGGGAGGGGAGGGGCTGGGTGGGGAGGGTGGGGAGGGGCTGAGTGGGGAGGGGCTGGGTGGGGAGGGTGGGGCTGGGTGGGGGGTGGGAGGGGTGGGGCTGGGTGGGGAGGGGCTGGTCACCCCGTGGTGCCCTTATAAAACTCAACGTTTAACCTACTCACGCCGGCTTGTGCCCGCCCTCACAGTCGGGCATATTTGCGGAATACACCACGCCGCCGTTGACCCTGGCCATTGACCGAGCAACCCAACGTTCCTACCAGCTCCCTCAGCAGGACAATGTGTTTTTCTAACTGATTTCGAAAATGGCTCTTGTTATTTCGGTTACCGACCACTGATCTATGCAATGAGCTTTATATTGGCGTAGCATGCAATGGATTCACATGGGCCACCCATCCACCCAGCCCCACCACCTCCAGCTACTGGTAAAGGTGCAGCCCTGCGATGGCTCGTTTTACGACACTGCTGCCGGAAGGAGCTCCACTCGGGCGAGGCATATTACCCCAAGTAGGCCTCTTATGCCACCCTCCCATCAAGGGTGACCAGATTGCACTGAGTCCATTGGTCTACTTGTCCTCCGAAAGCGAAGTGAATAGAAGTGAGATTATCGTACAGGTCCAGTAAGTAAAGCAAATAAATAAAACGTTACCCAATTTTTTTTTCCATCGCGCACCAATCGACGTCCGCGCGGCAAACGTGACGTCACAATCGTTGCCGCGCGCTATCCGTGACGTCGCGAACGCCGCGTGACATCGATGGCCTATCAGAGGACGCGCCCCTCTTGAAACCGGCGAACAATTAGATGCGGCGATTATTTTACATTCTAGCTGCGGCCCAGATAATGGAATTGCAGACTGCCCTCCCGGTCTAAACGCTTCTATTTGCAGAGTTTTGCACGCGCGGTAATCCTAGAACGTAAGTGCTGTGCATTAACGCTTTAGTGCTTCAGGGCTACCCATGGGTGTTTACGATGCCCTGCAATCGGAGCTCATTTAAAGTGCAATGTGATGATGCATTGCAATCAATCTCCCCCGTGTTTGTCCACATTAATAAGTACAACATTTATGTCGGATGTGCAGCGAGCACCAGTGTCTTCGGGACACTCGCTTGAACTAAAATAGTAATTTTAATCACTTTAAACGTTCATAATAACATTGAACCTAACTTCATTTGGAGCTTTCGTGACTGCAGGAATTATTATTTGGTTCTTTCGGTAAAGTCACGTATGAAGATAAAATAATAAATTAAATTAAATACATTACATTTCTAAGTATACTAGATTTGTGTTTCTATTTAATTTACACGTGATGATGATTGCTTGTGTTTTGCAATCGAAACGTCGTATGCTAGTATTTAATTTAATTTATTATTTTATCTTTATACGTGACTTTACCGAAAGAACCAAATAATAACATGGAACCTGGTGAAATGTAACGTGCCAGAGTTGGACTAGGGATGCTGTCATGCCACTGCCACATTCACCGCAGAGCGTGCAATTATACACACCGACTTTTGAGATAATCTTAAAGGTCCCACCTCTATAACATCTCGCAACCGCTCCAGTCGCGAGATGTTAACTACATCGCCTGGTCTACAGGAGGTCGTGGGATTGATCCCGACCCTGACGCCTGCTGCTGTATTGTTTGGAGTGTGCGCGGTTCTCTCCGTGGTCGCGTGGATTCTCCTCCGAGTCCTCCGGTGTTTCCCTCCACGTTTAGAATCGACATCACGCGAAGTCGTTCACACTATTTTGCTGCTATAAATTTGCACGTGATAAGCTACTTTGAAGACCTATCATTCGTGATAGCCAGGTCGTCGCTTCTGAAAAATAGCTATATAGATAGCTCAGTGGGTCTTACCTGGTAAAAAATAAAAAGTTTAGTTTAAAGGCCTCACCGCTATGTTAAAGTCTGCACCTCATTTTTAAAGACCTCGCCTCGTGCTCAAAGGCATCACCGTGGTGAAGTTTGATCAAACAACTCCCATAAGTGGCAGTGGCGTCGGGGAGGGTGGTCGATGTTGCAATCGCAATTGAGCAATTTGTGGTGTATGAGAATAGGTTTTCCCCTTTTTTGTGGCAACAAAACGGGTGTTAAGATGTTAAAACACCAAACTGAAACCTTTTACGCCAAGGCGTCCTCTGATCTAACACCTTTTGAGACTAGGCTCCATAAAAAGCTGTCTCTGGTGTGAACCAATCAGTTTCAAGACAATGCATATGCTATCAGAGTATGTTTTTGTTTGCATTCTGACCACAAGTATTGTGGTTAATGCAGACATGATTACATGTAAAAGGTTTCAGTTTGGTGTTTTAACATCTTAACACCTGTTTTGTTGCCAGAAAAACGGGGAAAACCTATTCTCATATTTTGGTACTGGCACAGGAGGTCCCATGATGAAATTTGTTGTGTAATTTATATATATTTTCAAGTTTTGAAACATTTTGGGCCCGTGAATCCGGCACGTACAAAGGGCCTTCTCTTCTCGAACGATGCCACGGGATCTTGAGTGTCAAACTGCGAAGCGGACGACGGCGCGAGGTGTCATCACCCTTGATGCACCTGCGGTATTAATCGTGGCGGCCTGCCGGATTCGAACCGCGAACCTCTGCAACCATTGAATGAATACAGTTGTAAATTCGCACTCATTGTACACAAAGTGCTTTCCACAACCATTGGAATCTTATTTGCCAGTAAAAATATGATAATTGTTTTTTTACCCTTCTATTTGGCAACAAAACTGACACCTTTTTACAAGGAGTCATGTTTGCATAGACCACAATACCTGCAGTCATAATGCAAACAAAAAAAACAACTCTGATCATGTGCAATGTCCTTGAAATTGATTGGTCCACACCCATGTGAGACTAGGCTCTAAGGAAAGCTGTCTCGGGTGTGGACCAATCAACTTCAAGGACAGTGCACATTATCAGAGTTGTGTTTTTTGTTTGCATTATGACTGCGGGTATTGTGGTCTATGCAAACATGACTCCTTGTAAAAAGGTGTCGGTTTTGTTGCCAGATAGAAGGGTAAAAAACCAATTATCATGCTTTTCACAAATTAACCACAACACCCTGCCGATCTCGTTAAAGATCACAAACTACCGTGCGACCTCTGGTCATCCTCCCAGCAGCGGCTTTTGGCGAGTGATTGAACAAAGACGGCCACCGCACCGCGCGCTTTCAGATGCGCTCCTTGCGGCCGTTCGGAACGCTCTTCCTTCCGATATTAGAAAGCCACTGGAGCTATGCACTTTTAAATATAAATTGAGAAACTAATTTTTTTAGCACTGCTTGCTGCCTACAGCGTATTGCCCTTCCCCCCGCACCTCCGATTAGCGCGGTTGCCTCCGTACGGTGCGAAAGAAGTTCAACGTACCGTACGTGGCACGGTCACCGCTTCCGTGCATCGCTCACGCTGCCACGTGATGCGGCCCCCTCACGACACTGTACACGGGAATCCCCACGGGCGCTCACGTGGGTAATGTTTACGCGTTTGAACCTCTCCGGCAGATTCCTGCCCTCTTGTCATTGTTTCATATTGCCCGCGATAGGATTGGAGATGAATGGCATTGCAGGGCGAGTGATGTGCTAATCATCATCTCTGCTGGGAGTTTTGGTTT
Source organism: Lampetra planeri (assembly GCF_965212315.1). Classification (NCBI taxonomy): domain Eukaryota; kingdom Metazoa; phylum Chordata; class Hyperoartia; order Petromyzontiformes; family Petromyzontidae; genus Lampetra; species Lampetra planeri. The sequence continues at coordinate 4,705,976 of NC_136143.1, forward strand.
TGTTCAGGTCGGGGAAGTATGAACACCCAGAGGAGAAAAATAAGGGGGAAAAATGACTGGATTACCGCTTTGATCTGCGTTGTGTGTGGCTCCGCGCTCACGTCTGCCCCAGTCTCTCCCTCCCTCCCTCCCTCTCGCCGGGAATGAAACAGATACATATTTTCGGCGTCTTAGAGAGACATGCAAGCAAATTAAATTGACACTGGGCAAGAAAAGTGATTTTATGTTTTCACCCCAACCAAATTTACATCGCTTGACGAAAGGATTTACGTGCGAAAGCCGTCAGTGAAACTGTCAAAAAATATTGTCCTTTTTATATTCCGTTATTATATATATTTAATGTTTCAACACATTCTCTTGACGTCTTGCTACGTGAAAATGAACGTTCGTGAAAAAAAAATAACGTACGGCATTTACTTTTTCGTATCCATTAACCAAAAGGAGCAAACTAATATTTAACATAACCTGGTCGTATTGTGTTACTATTCAGCTAAGCTGTTTACATTTGTGTAATGTGGCTGCTGTTGGATAATAACAACAAAAATAATCTATACGATTCATAACGCGAACATATTTCGCAAATCGAGCTCGATGTTGCATCGAGAGGCGTGGAGCCAGAGCCCAAAGGTAAGAGCCTGAACCAGGTGAGAACCTGAACCATTGTGAGTGCCTGAACCAGGTGAGAGACTGAACCGGGTGAGGACGTAAACCAGGTGAGAGCTTGAAATAGGTGAGAGACTGAACTAGGTGAGAGACTGAACCAGGTGAGAGACTTAACCAGGTGAGAGGCTGAACCAGATGAGAACCTGAACCAGGTGAGAGCCTGAACCAGGTGAGATCCTGATCAAGGTGAGAGACTGAACCAGGTGAGATACTGAAGCAGGTGAGAGTCTGAACCAGGTGAGAGACTGAACCAGGTGAGAGTCTGAACAGGTAAGAGTCTGAACCAGGTGAGAGACTGATCCAGGTGAGAGACTGAACCAGGTGAGAGACTGTACCAGGTGAGAGCCTGAACCAGGTGACAGACTGAACCAGGTGAGAGTCTGAACCAGGTGACAGACTGAACCATGTGACAGGCTGAACCAGGTGAGAGCCTGAACCAGGTGACAGACTGAACCAGGTGACAGGCTGAACCAGGTGAGAGCCTGAACCAGATGAGAGCCTGAACATGTGAAAGGCTGAACGAGGTGAGATCCTGATCAAGGTGAGGGCCTGATCAAGGTGAGAGTCTGAACCAGGTGAGAGCCTGAACCAAGTGACAGACTGAACCAGGTGAGAGACTGAACCAGGTGGGAGCCTGAACATGTCTTGAGACTTGCACCCTGCCATAGGAATGTGGAATTTCCCCGCTACTGGCACAGGGCCGTAACGAGGAGGTGAGCACCAGTGTGGCAATGTTAATTTTGAAGCAGGAAATCGCTTTTTGACTTCAAATCCCACGACTTTCTACGAATGATGAGAAAGCCCCCAATTTACAGTGGGGCACAGCATTCGGCGTGCTCATCAAAACCGGCTGTCTACACGTGTTTTAGTTTAAATGCAAACTCACTCCTCTCTCGAATAATTGTGTTAACGAGACGTAATGCTGTGAGCATGTTGGGGGGGGGGTTATTTTTCAACCACGGTGCGTCCATGTGTGTATGGATGTACGTTGAATTTCTTTCGCACCGTACGTAGCCAACCGTGCTAATGGGAGGTATATTGGTTGTTGTGCTTGTGTGCGGACAAACATGCCCAAACTCCAAATGCCGAGTCCACGGTGTGGGTGTGTGGACGGAGTCCGTCACGGACATGCTTCCCAGAGGGAGACTTTGCAGCAGTGATCAGCGTCGTGCCGATGAGTCCTGAAAACGACGAAACCGGGTTGTCCATCACCGCATCATTGCTGCTGCTGGTCACATCCGCTCAGATAATAATTATTTTCTTATTTGATATAGCGTCATTCATGCTAATAGCATCCCATAACGCTGTGCATTAATTATATATCAGGATCATATCCCATATACAGCCACTGCCAAGCTAATAAAAACACGAGAATGAAGAAAAAATCTAAAATATATAAACAAATTTAGAAAGGGCACCAAAACAAAGGTCGCATACAACACAACAACAACAACAACAGAGTTCTCACAACGGAGAAATTAGTCCATGGAGGTCTATTACCACAGTCCCAACTTCCCAACGAAGCCAGGGAAACCTTCACAGGAGGGGCGGTGGTGGAGTGGCCAATGGGTTACCACTAAATTTCGATTTAAAGCTTTCGTGACTGCAGGGATTCATATTCTTGGTTATTTCGGTAAAGTGACGTAGAAGGGAAATAATAAAATAATAAAACTAAAACAATCAAATTCTCATGACATTTCGATTGCAACATAAGCAATCATCATCAGGTGTGAAAACCACAGCAAGAAAACTTTCTTGCAATCGAAACGTCGTGAGAATTTTATTGTTTTATTTTTATTATTTTATTATTTCCCTTCTACGTGACTTTACCGAAAGAACCAAGAATAAGTTACCACGAATTGATACCAATCGGTCCAATGTCAAAAAAGTGATTACTTATTTTTTTTCAACGCATGCCTGGATGAATACAAAAAAAGGCCTCGAGTCCAAATCTCCTTGTAATGCTGAGCTAAGACAAGAGGTACACAATTACAGGTCTTCAGGAACAAACAAAAACACTGCCGATGGGGATGTTTGTTGCACAGAGGGCTGTGTAGCTCACAACAACAACCGGAGCGCCGGGCGGATAAAACACACCGAGTTGGCACAGTAGAGGGGAGGGGGCTACAGGTGGTGCATTTGCCAGTCGTCTCAGTCAGTCAACCCATGGCACGACCAGGGTCTGCCCCCGCGACCTCCTGCCAGCGGGGTGTTTGACACTTCACGCGGCCTTAAAGTGCACCTAGCCTGGCACAAGCGCCGTGGTGACGTCACTGCCAACTTAGTGGTGAAGGGCGGTTGTTGTTGTCGTTGTTGTGTTGCAAGAAGAGTCGCGCTTCAAACCTCGACGTCAACGTAAACATATTTGGCGATCAGGAGAATAAGGATAATAATAAGAAGAATAAGCCAGATATTGGTAGAAGAAGAGTCGATTGAGGGCCCCCTTTGATTGGAGCGGGCGATGAGTGGCGGGTGTGTTCCCGCGAGCCACGTGTCCTTGACGCTCGTCTGCGAAGAATGGTTAATGCGCAAAGTGGCGGCTTCTCTCTGGGCAAGTTAACGAGCTGTCTCCGAGGCGACACTTCAATAAATTATTCACCTCGTAACATGGGGGATGGGGTGGAGGGTGGGGTGGCTCCTCTATGCGCTTTTTTTTTAGACATTAACAAACGTCTTTGATTCCATCTTATTTCTCAGAGCTGCCTCTCTGCTCTGCTCGCCACCTCTCATCGTTGGAATCCATCTGGTTGTCGGGCGCAGGTGCCGTGGCTCAGCGGGCGGTGAGGTTACGCGTGGTGCAGAGAAGTTGCTTTACCGCTCCAGCCCCAACGCGGCACGGACGAGACATTTACATGCTCGGTAACACCCGCGGAAGAAGAACTTCAACGGGTTCTCCGTGGCGGGTGGGGCACGGGCAATAGCAGTGACTTATATTCTTAGGTTTTTCGGTAAAGTCACGTAGGTAAAAAAAAAAAATCTAAATTAATAAAAGTAAAATAAAATAAAAATCACGACGTTTCGGAGGCAACACAAAACGTCGTGATTTTTATTTTATTTTACTTTTATTAATTTTGATTTTTTTTTTACCTAGGTGACTTTACCGAAAAACCTAACAATATGAATCCTTGCATTCACGAAAGCTTCAAATCTAGAAGCAGTGACTTATGTGATGACCACTCCGACTGAGTGGGGTAATAAAGTAATTCATCCCTGTTAGCCGTATAATAGTTATTTATCCCGCCGAAATGCGATGAGCTATGAAGGATTTTTTTTTAAAACAGATTCCAGCACATTCAAATGCCACAGTTCCCATTAAGTAGTTTTCTACCTTACAAGCGGTTGACAATTTCTGCTGCGGCCCATGGACTGTGACGGCTCGCGCACTTGGACTCGTGCCGAGGTCGCCGATTCAATTGGCAGGGTGAAAAATAAATTGGTGCCAGTATCTTTAAAATCCCATATCTACCCAACTCATCTGCCCATCTTCGCCCGCCCAGCGGTATGAATGGATGACGGCACAAGTCAGCCGACTGGCAGGATGGCCGTGGTGGGGTAAAGTGTGAGTTCTCCCCACCTTCCCTTCCGAGACGTTTGGCCAGCTTGCTGGTGGAAGATCAGGCCAAATCCACCTCTAGAAGAGTGGGGGGGGGGGGGGCGTGGCTAGAGCTCTCTCTACTAGTGTAGGCCGTTCCTTCAGCAGTGGATCGAGCAAAGCAATTGCAGGGCTGCGCCTTGACCAGCTTTGTCCCCATACTCGCTCGCTGTGGCTTTGAGATTTCGAGGGAATTGAATCGGCCAACCCCCAACGATATCCAGAAAACCGTCGTAATTCAATAACAATACTCCAACGATGAACATCCTTGAAATAAGAATAATATTAATAATGATCGCAAGTGTTACTATAACAACAGCAGCAACGGCACTCCTCGTACAGAAGGAATAATTCATCGTACATGTTTTACGATCAGAGGGTGTGGACTTTCGCAATGTATTCGCCGCAAGCGCCTTCACAGAGTGCTTTTTATTATCTTACAGTGGCAACTTTATTTTGCTCTTTCCATTTCCACCGAACCGAACCGTTCCAGCGACCTATAAAACTTTTCAACAATTTTTTTACTTGACCACTGAGCTATATCGCTCTTTTTTTCAGAAGCGACCTGGCCACAACTGATAGCTCAACGAAGTGGCTTATCGCGTGGATTGTTTTTGTTTTTCAAGCAGTCGACTGCTTTAAAAAAAACTCGTGATGTTCATTATAAGGAGGACCTGGAGAGAAATCCACGCGACCACGGAGAGACAGACACGCAAGCTCCAAATCTACAGCAGCAGGCGTCAGGGTCGGAATCGAACCCACGACCTCCTGCATACCAGGCGAGGTAGTCAACATCTCCTAGCCACCGTGGCGCCATCGACCTTTCTCTGGAACGCAGATCGCGCGGTCAACACCGCACCGCGGCAGCGATGCGAATGGGTTAAGCGGGGGACACTGCGGCAACAACAACAACAAACATCAACAACAAACAGCAACAATAATAATTGGTTTCGTGGAGTTTAAATTGAAGCCGAGACGAACAAAAGGGGGCTCGTACCGCGTGCCGCACAGCAGGCACGGCCACAGCGGGGGGTGCGGAAACCCCTGCCGCATCCCGCGGCGATGTGATGCGGAGACCGGATGATGATGATGATATTGTTGACGGTGTGACTGTCCCGCTACCGAGCTTTGTGCAGTTCACAATAACGCTCTCCTCCTGTGATGTCCAGCGGGGATGGGGTGGGGGAGATGTGGGCGCTTTGAATTGTACTCGGGCAAGAATTGACTTTTCTCTTGGTCCGCTTGCGAGCGTGCGCGCACCGATGAGTATGTGCGTGTGTATGTGTGTGTATGTGTGTGTGTGCGTGTGTATGTGTGTGTATGTGTGTACATGTGTATGTGTATGTGTGCACGTGTGTATGTGTGTATGTGTGTGCGTGTGTATGTGTGTGTGTACGTGTGTATGTGTGTGTACGTGTGTGCGTATGTACGTGTGTGTACGTGTGTTTGTGTACGTGTGCATGTGTGTGTACGTGTGTGCGTGTGTACGTGTGTATGTGTGTGCGTGTGTATGTATGCGCGTGTGTACGTGTGTATGTGTGTGCGTGTGTATGTGTGTGTGTACCTGTGTACGTGTGTATGTGTGTATGTGTGTCCGTGTGTGTGTGCGTGTGTGCGTGTGTGCATGCGTGTGTACGTGTGAATGTGACAAAGGCGGCCGGGCGTGGTGCTGGCCACCCAATATCCTTGTGCGCTGTCCGGGCCTCCATGGACGCTCGCCAACAGCACCTGCCCCAACAGTCTATTCACAGCCACACGGGGAAAGTTTGTTCGTGTGTTTATTTGACAGTTTAATTCTACGTTAGATGTTGTTTAGTTTGCAGGCCATCATCTCGGTATCCATCATTTATCTTACATGTTCACATTTTCCATTAATCATGTTTTTTTCTCGAATGTCCGACTATAACTAACTGTTGTGTAACATTCATATTTACGCATTAATTATTCGTCGCGTCTGTGTTTGGCGACATGGAAATAGAAGATGGGGGGGGGGGGCGGGGGTTATTTTTAATTTTCATTTCTTGTCTTGGAAAAAAAAGAAGTTAAATGTCGCCGACTTACGGATTCGTGCAAATAATTCCGAAAAATGTGGGTCCGACGTTTCGGATCGATCCAAAAGTATGACATCACTCGTGATGCCGTCACTTTATTGCAGCACGTGACTTCCCCCCCCCCCCCCCCCGCTTAAACAACACCCGGGTTGCAGTAAACATTGCTAACGTTCGCCCAACGTTAGCATCTGATTGGAACCGTTGCTCCCACGTTGGTCCAACCAAACGTGCCACGTTTACTGGAGTGGTATAAACAACTTTAGACTGGTGAGATTATTACAAACTTAACATGATCTGAATATCCGAAGAAATATCCCAAATTGTTATTAAACATCTACTTGAGCCGGTGGTAGTAATTCCACATTCCTATGGCGGGCGATTGGATGGATGAGGTTATCCATAGGACAACCACTGCTGACATCGCCACAACGTTGTACCAACTGTATCGACCTCGCAGGGATGACGGGATGATGGGCTGAGCCAACCGGCCAACCAGGATTTGAACTCGCAACCTTCCGGATTGAGGGAAGTTTGGTGCGTGGGTAGCGATAGCCTCTCCACCCACGTCCCAATCCGTTTTTATATATCTCTTAACCGTGACTTCTATCTTTATATAACATAAAAAAACGTGCTTTTAATGAGGTCACCGCTTGAATAGTTAAATAACCTACTGGCAGAGCAACACAGCAAAAGGCAGTCCCCAATCTAATCAGGATGTGTGGCCTGTGGGGAAATGGGGAGAGAGAGAGAGAGGAGGGCCTCTTTTGAACACGCGTATCTTATTTCCGTTGGCGCTTTCCACACACCGCACCTGTGTCTCATCGCTCAATTTGAGCGGGGCCGCCTTCTTCCTCCGCAAAATGGGAAACGTCTCGCGACAGCAGCCGCTGCCGCCACTGCCACGTGGCCTCTGCTGTGCCGATCGCGGTCACGTGGCCTCTGCTGTGCCGATCGCGGCCACGTGGCCTCTGCTGTGCCGATCGCGGTCACGTGGCCTCTGCCCGTGCCGATCGCGGTCACGTGGCCTCTGCCCGTGCCGATCGCGGTCACGTGGCCTCTGCCCGTGCCGATCGCGGCCACGTGACCTATGCCCGTGCCGATCGCGGTCACGTGGCCTATGCCCGTGCCGATCGCGGTCACGTGGCCTCTGCCCGTGCCGATCGCGGTCACGTGGCCTCTGCTGTGCCGATCGCGTTCACGTGGCCTCTGCCCGTGCCGATCGCGGTCACGTGGCCTCTGCTGTGCCGATCGCGGCCACGTGACCTATTCCCGTGCCGATCGCGGTCACGTGGCCTCTGCCCGTGCCGATCGCGGTCACGTGACCTCTGCCCGTGTCGATCGCGGTCACGTGGCCTATGCCCGTGCCGATCGCGGTCACGTGGCCTCTGCCCGTGCCGATCGCGGTCACGTGACCTCTGCTGTGGCGATCACGGTCACGTGACCTCTGCTGTGCCGATCGCGGTCACATGGCCTCTGCTGTGCCGATCGCGGTCACGTGGCCTATGCCCGTGCCGATCGCGGCCACGTGGCCTCTGCCCGTGCCGATCGCGGTCACGTGGCCTCTGCCCGTGCCGATCGCGGTCACGTGACCTCTGCCCGTGGCGATCACGGTCACGTGACCTCTGCTGTGCCGATCGCGGTCACGTGGCCTCTGCCCGTGCCGATCGCGGCCGCGTCGTCTCCTCTGTTGTGCGCGTGAACACAAAACGCTGACGTCACCGAAACAAATCTGCGTTTCGCACGAAAAAAATAAATATATCGACGTTGATAGGTATGAAATTCATCGTCATCATCGTCGTCGTCATCATCATCGTCGCTCGTCGTCGTGTGCATTGCCGTGTGCAATCGTCGGATTTATGAATCGCGATTACTTGCCTTCGTTTGCAATGATTTTCACGCATGCTGCCCTTGCAATCCAATTCGCGTCGATCTCCCCTAGCAGCAGTTGAAACAATGGGCGAGTTTATTTTAAATCCCAACCCCGCCCAGTGTAACTGGGTTACGCCACGGTCGATCGTCAGTTCGCGTGCGGTGGGGTAAAGTGTGGGTCACTCCCACCTCTTCAAAGTCGGCTGGCCAGTGTGGAAGAGTAGACCAAGAGCACCCTGTGCGGAGTGGAGGAGGATCTCCAATGCTGCTTCCCTCCAGTTGAAACTCTTCCGCCAGCAGTCGCGAGAGCAAGCGATAGGCAGGGCCGCACCTTTATCCTTTAACCGTGCGCATCAACTCATACATTTCAACATCGCATAATTGTCTCCAACCCTGATGCGGTAGTTATTGTGTTTTGTGCGGGTCAAAACGTTTAGTTATTTTTGTGTTCTCATCAGATTTACGGCAGGCCTGGTGTTCATGGAAATGCGCAACGGTAGTTTCAGTTGCTAATTCTCAAAAGATCACGCGTGCTGGCAGACAATGTGGGATATAAATCTAGGATAGGATAGCAAACAACGACACGCGCTAGACATGGATTACATTCATGGCCAGCATGCGCGCATTTGTTACGTCCCCTAAAGGTGGGTGAAGATAAATCGGTTGCCTCTCAATTACATCTGAAGCCTCGCCGCGTGCACCGGTACAACACGGACAGGCCTCGCAGCGAGAGGCCATCCTGAGTTCGATTCCCCCACACGGGCGCCTCTCTGCCTGGACTTTTGTTGTGTTTCTCCACCGCCACCCTCCTCGTGCTCCGCTTTCCTTTACCCCAAGGCCGTAATTATAATATATATTGGGGGACACCCCCCCCCACCCCAATATTCAAATATGCTTAAAATGTCCCCCCCGATTTGCTATGATTTTTTTTTGCTATGCTATGTAAAAAAAAAACAATTTGCTAAACATTAGCCACAATATCTGGACTTGTCTTCATATAAATCAATGCATAGATTTATGTTGATATGATTGCGGTTACGGTTGTACTTTATTAATCCCTAATCTCTGCCATTACATACAATGAAACAATAAATGGTAACAAAAGTAAAAACAAAGCAATGTAATACAATACACTATTAGACATTATTGTAAAAAAAAAAGTCCATCCAATGTGTTATTCAATGTTTTAATATTGTAAGCAGGAAATTAATTTTCAAATAAAGAAAAATCTGGATTGGGACCCCCAGACACCCTGGAAAATGTGGTCCCCGCCAATGTTGACTCCATGGCTACGGCCTTGCTTTGCCCAAACCACGGGTTCGACAACTTCGAGGGGCGCATGCGGCTCATCAAGGACTGCTTCGTGACGTCCTACATCCAGGACCACCGCCTCGTGTTCACGACGTGGCATTGTGGCTCTTGAAATATTGAAGGGGGAGGGGGGGTGGGGGGTGTTGTTTGTTGTATTTTTATTTTTTTATTGACAGAAATCGAAAACAACAAAAAATGGCTCTCCTCCTCCTCCTTCTCGTTCTTGCTGTTGTCGTTGTTGACCGCCGCCGCCACGGACGCCACGTGCGGCAGAACGGAGGCGGTGTGCGCGACGCCGTGGTGCTGTAGCGGACACGTGGCGCTGCGTTCCCGCCCGAGAGGAGAAGCCCCTTGGCAGTGGAGGTCAGCCCAATCCGCAGGGGGGGGATGCGGGGAGGCTTTGTGTTCCAAACCTTTGCCCTGAAGGTCAGAGAGGGAAGCACGGTGGGTGGGGGACTCGCGGGGTTGCTGCGAGCTAAGCCAGCGGGTGTCAACCATCGCCCGTAATCATTGGGGGGTCTTCAGGACCTATACCTTCCTCTCCCCCTCAAATAATAATTGGGGAGAGGGGGGGGGGGTTGGGGCTATACCCCCCTCCTCCCCCACTTTGCCGCAAATAATAACCCAGGAGGAGCCCTGCATCATCTCCCCTTTCCCACTGCACCACAACACTGCCGCAGCTCCACTGTGGCAGCGTTGGAGGTTGGGGAGTGTGGGGCAGGGTGGGTGGAGTGGATGGGGGAGCGTGCTACGTGTGAATGTATCGTGGCGGTTCCTGGGTGCATTACAGAGAGAGAGAGGAGGCCCACGACCCTCCTCCGCTCTCCGCTGCCTCCGTGTCGTCACAGAAGGGAGGTCGGCTGCGCTCGATTGAATCCGTGCTGCTGCTCGAGCGGCGAGCACGAGACCACGGCTTGGCGCGCGCTCGTGATGACCTGGGGCAAGTGGTCTTCACTAACTTTCAGAGGGGGTTGGGGGGGGCAGTACCGGATTGTATCCTAGTTGCAAAAGTAGCTGCATATGGTACGGGCCCTGCACTTTCAAGGGCACCGCGCTAAATGCTTTCAGGCTATCAATTCCGGTTCAGTGCTTCTGCACTTGCTCTATTACTATAGTACTATACTGCCTTCAACTTTTACGAACGACCGGATCTTTAAGGTTAGCGATTTGTCGTGTTATCTGGCTGTATAGCAAATGCAAACAATACAATTACTTTACTTTGCAAGTAAAAAAACGTGTGTTTTCATAATTTTTTATGATTATTATTATTATTTAGAGTCCCTTCATAACATATGCTACGCGCCCCGCACTAGCTTAATCCGGCACTGGGGGGGGGGGAGGTGCCCGCTCTTGCCGATAAGACATCGTCAGCGTGGGGGGGCCGCCACACATTTGAAACCATTGTGGGGGTTTGACAGCACGATGGTGATGATGATGATGGGGGTGGGGTTGTTTTAACCATTTGTCTGGAGCCGCATGTCAAGGGCCGCCACAAAAGGGAACCAGGGGTCGCCAGTGGCCCCGCGGGCCATGCAATGAAGAACACCGCTCTCTAGGCGATAGCGTGCCGTACATTGAACTTCTTTCGCACCGTACGTAGCCAAGCGTGCTAATCGGAGGTGCGGGGATTCCTAGCCACGGCCAACATCAGTGGCGAGGGGCGAAGGACAACGAACTAAACACAAAAAGCAGCTCTAAAGAAACGAGAGTTCAGTCTAGGTTATGAAAATGACCTTTAAATCAATTCAATAATAATACTGGGACTCCTCTACTTACGAACATTCGACTTACGAACTTTTAGAGATACGAACAAACCTGTCCATTTAAAGCTTTCGTGACTGCAGGGATTCATCTTCTTGGTTCTTTCGGTAAAGTCACGTAGAAGGGAAGTAATAAAATAATAAAAATAAAACATAATAAAACAATTCTCACGACGTTTCGGCCACAACGCAAGCAGCCATCCTCAGGCGAAGAATGAAACACCCCAAGCTTGGAGCGTATATTTAAGCTGGGTTAGAGGGGGGGGAGGTGGGAAGAAGAGCGCCTAAACAAAATAATTTGCATATCAAGAGGAATTCAGCATATGGAAAATGCGTAGGAGGTGGGCGGGGGGGGTTCCAAATCAATACTATGCCCGTGCATTATGCAGGATTAGCAGCATCAAAGGGGGGGGGGGGGGAGGGGGGGAGCATTAACAAAGGAAAGGAATGTTAATAGTATGTAGCTGTAGTTACTAAACAACCACGTAAAAAACTACAGTATAAACTGCATGACAAACTAAAGTATAAACTACATAGCATCATCAGTAAACTTACTATACTCTACAATAAGCTGAGTTACTAACAGTAAGTAATACATGAAAAATTCTACGTTGTAAAAAATTATATAATATGCTTCCATCTAAACTTTATTCTCTTACATCACACGCGTCTATACCGTACTATATACTTCCATAGGCAAAACCAACATTAAATTACATACTGTATTGCTATAAACCACCCTATACCTTATACATTTTTAATATAACATTATGTATTATTCTACCCACCCTAATGTGTATCAAAATGGTTTATTACGTCCTTCCAGTGATTGCTAAGCCAGAATCCATCTTCTCGGTTAAAATTGTCTCTGTGTTTGTAAATGTGGATCGCCTCATGTACGAATCTCTCATGATAGCCAGATGGCTTGCAGAGAACCTCTGTCTTGGAGAAGTCAATGTCATGTGAGCCCACTGAGTTGTAACAGTGATCTGCCACGGCTGAGGTGTTTGTCCTACAGTGTTTCAGGTCAGCTTTATGTTCACGGATGCGGTCCGAGACATGTCGTTTGGTTTCCCCAATGTAACTGCTACCACAGAGGCAACTTAGTTTGTAGACACCAGGGTACTGTATGTCTGGAACCACATCTTTTACAGACGGTACCAGATCACGGATTTTATGTACTGTGTTGAATCGGACCTGGATCTTGTGTTTAATCAGGATTTTGGAGATCTTTTTTGTGACCCCAGCAATGTAGGGTAAGGTGATGGTCTTGAAAGGCTCCTCAACAGGATCCTTCTTGGTGGTTGGAGTGATGGCTTTGCGGATTGTGTAGTCGGAGTAACCATTAGCCTTAAGAGCTTGGCGTACGTGTTTGAGTTCACTGGAAATGTGTTCATGGTCGGAGATGCATTGGGCTCTATGAACACAAGATCCAGGTCCGATTCAACACAGTACATAAAATCCGTGATCTGGTACCGTCTGTAAAAGATGTGGTTCCAGACATACAGTACCCTGGTGTCTACAAACTAAGTTGCCTCTGTGGTAGCAGTTACATTGGGGAAACCAAACGACATGTCTCGGACCGCATCCGTGAACATAAAGCTGACCTGAAACACTGTAGGACAAACACCTCAGCCGTGGCAGATCACTGTTACAACTCAGTGGGCTCACATGACATTGACTTCTCCAAGACAGAGGTTCTCTGCAAGCCATCTGGCTATCATGAGAGATTCGTACATGAGGCGATCCACATTTACAAACACAGAGACAATTTTAACCGAGAAGATGGATTCTGGCTTAGCAATCACTGGAAGGACGTAATAAACCATTTTGATACACATTAGGGTGGGTAGAATAATACATAATGTTATATTAAAAATGTATAAGGTATAGGGTGGTTTATAGCAATACAGTATGTAATTTAATGTTGGTTTTGCCTATGGAAGTATATAGTACGGTATAGACGCGTGTGATGTAAGAGAATAAAGTTTAGATGGAAGCATATTATATAATTTTTTACAACGTAGAATTTTTCATGTATTACTTACTGTTAGTAACTCAGCTTATTGTAGAGTATAGTAAGTTTACTGATGATGCTATGTAGTTTATACTTTAGTTTGTCATGCAGTTTATACTGTAGTTTTTTACGTGGTTGTTTAGTAACTACAGCTACATACTATTAACATTCCTTTCCTTTGTTAATGCTCCCCCCCCTTCCCCCCCCCCCCCTTTGATGCTGCTAATCCTGCATAATGCACGGGCATAGTATTGATTTGGAACCCCCCCCGCCCACCTCCTACGCATTTTCCATATGCTGAATTCCTCTTGATATGCAAATTATTTTGTTTAGGCGCTCTTCTTCCCACCTCCCCCCCCTCTAACCCAGCTTAAATATACGCTCCAAGCTTGGGGTGTTTCATTCTTCGCCTGAGGATGGCTGCTTGCGTTGTGGCCGAAACGTCGTGAGAATTGTTTTATTATGTTTTATTTTTATTATTTTATTACTTCCCTTCTACGTGACTTTACCGAAAGAACCAAGAAGATAAACCTGTCCATATGTCCAGTTGCCGGTTCGGACCGAGATTTGTAAGTTCAACCCTCCGCGCAATAGATGACGATGGTGGCAACTACATCTGCAGAACGTGAAGAAAAGCGGCATCTATATCTGCAGAACATGAAGAACCAGTGGCATCTACATCTACAGAAGGTGAAGTACCAGTAGCATCTACATCTGCAGAACGTGAAGAACTAGCGGCATCTACATCTGCAGAACGTGAAGAACCAGTGGCATCTACATCTGCAGGAGATTATACAACTTTAAAGTCAATCCTCGTGTTTAGTGTGAATGCCGTACAACATGTTTGGAATCGACAGGAGTAAAGTTGGGACTTACGAACAAATCGACTTACGAACAGACCTCTATTCGTAAGTCCCTGCAGTCACGAAAGCTTTAAATCGAAATTTAGACCTCCGGAAAGTAACTCGTTCGTAAGAAGAGGAGTCCCTGTACAGTATTTGGCGACGCAGCTGCGTTGGCAGTGGGGCGCAAGTACAGTACAATTAAACGTGATCGGCCATATGCTGCTCTCATTGCCCGAAACGTCGCCTATTGGACCACAGTGTTATTTTTAAAGGAATGCGTTTGTGTGTTGTGTGTGTGTGTGTCGGGCGGCTAAAACACAGCAAAGTTGCCCCCGACAGCTGGGGGCACGGGTGGTGCATCTGGCAGTCATCTCAGTCAGTCAACCCATGGCACCACCAGGGTCTGTCCCCGTGCCCTCCTGCCAGCGGGCGTTCGACGCTTCACGTGGCCTTAAAGTGCACCTAGCCTGGCACGAGCGCCGTGGGGACGTCACCGCCACTTAGTAGCGATGGGTGGTGTAAAGGCTCCCTCGTCAGCACAATTATAGATTGTGTCACCTCGTTCAGGTGTGAAGATGAAAAAAAAACCCACCGACTCAAAATAACACAACGGCGATGTTGACTGGGAGTGATTGAAGGTGTCTCCTGAGTCACGTGGGGGGGGGGGTGGGGCTTGAGGAGGGGAGGGGGTTAGGGGGGGTGAGGAGGGGAGGAGGTTAGGGGGGGTGAGCGGGGGGGGGGTCTGAACCTTTAAGGCACCCACAGTGTTTGCACATTTGCCCCTTAGGGATCTTTGGTGCTGTCTCGGCTGCCCCTAGGGCTACGTTGTCGTCGACGTTGTTTGTTGTTGTTTGTTGTTGTCGTCGTTGGTGATGTTGTTGATGTTATCGTTGTTGTTGTTGAAGCTGTTGTTGCCGTTGTTGATGTTGTTGATGCTGGGCCCTGGGTGTCTGGTCCCGCGCTGTACCCCATGCACGTGGCCTCACTCCTCTGTGCCTCGTGGTTCCCTGTCCTGACCCACACACCCCCCCTCCACCACCACCTCTCCCCCCTTTTCGTGCTGTTTGTTACTGGCCGCTTGACGTTTGAACCTTTGGGCCCTGTGCTCAGCAACCGTGAGTGCAAAGCCACCAGGTTCGTCCTCCCCCAATGTAGCCCAGGCTGGACTTTCTAATTTCACAAATACATTCAGAGAGATTGATGATTTGAGTCGGACAGTTAGTGCGCTTTATTTACAACCCGGTAACCTTTCCCACGGCGGACCAAACCGGGACATTTAAAATTCTCAGACCTGGGCAGCAGAATCAGAATAGTTATTTATGCTGGAGGAGGAATCCGATGAGCTTTGAAGCTCTTTTTCAGTAGGGGCATGGGGTTAGACCGCAACAACAACAAACAACACACAAATACTACGGGAGTGCAAAGTATAGGAAAGGTGGATACATCAATTTAAAGCTTTCGTGAATGCAGGGATTCATCTTCTTGGTTCTATCGGTAAAGTCACGTAGAAGGGAAATAATAAAATAATAAAAATAAACGTAATATTATGTTTTAGAAGGGAAATAATAAAATAATAAAATGTTACGTAATATTATGTTTTATTTTTATTCTTTTATTATTTCCCTTCTACGTGACTTTACCGAAAGAACCAAGAAGGTAGATACATCACTTTAGAAAAATATATACAAAACAAACTTAACTGTTTGTTTTATCTTACCAGAGAAGGCCCACTGAGATTATGTTTCAGAAGCTACCCGTCCACAAATACGATGCCACCAGATCTCGGTGACAGATCCGTTCGTGCCACTGGAACGCAGAGGCCAATTCCCGTAGGGGTGGCAACCAATATCAAGCCCCCCCCTCCGCTTCCCGCACTCACTTCTAAAGTCTGCAATCAAGTAGAAAAAGATGTTGGCTCAGTATATTTAACACCAGCCGGGGGGCATCTCGTCTGTGACACATCGGGCGAGAGAAAGACGGAGCAGGTTCATATCGTTACTCATTCTGTTTTATGCGTTCAACATTTATTTTAAAAGTTCAATTAACATTTTTTTCTGTGTGGTGCCATCCCACCCCCCCGACCCCTCCCCTACCACTCCCCTACCCCACCCCTCCCCTGCACTACCCCACCACTCCCCTCTCCTACCCCACCCCTCCCCTACCCCTCCCCTAACCCACCCCCTCCCCTACCCCACCCCTCCCCTACCCTCCCCTCTCCTCCGCTACCCCTCCCCTGCACTACCCCACCTCTCCCCCCTCTCCTACCCCACCCCTCCCTTACCTCTCCCCTACCCCACCCCTCCCTGACCCCTCCCCTACCACACCCCTCCCCTACCCCTCCCCTACCACACCCCTCCCCTACCCCTCCCCTACCACACCCCTACCCCTCCCCTACCACACCCCTCGCCTACCCCTCCCCTACCACACCCCTCCCCTACCCCTCCCCTACCCCACCCCTCCCCTACCCCACCCGTCCCCTACCCCACTCCTCCCCTACGCCACCACCCCACGGCTACTCCGTGACTTGAGATATGCCCTCCAGCCACGCACTCACCCACCTCTCCATCCGTTTGACACACGGGGTGCAACGTTGTTTACAGACAAATATAACAATGATAATGCTAAGAGCACAATTGCCGTCGTTTAGTGAAACTTCGGTGGCAAACAGCCATCAAACAAAAATACCAAAACCAACACCGTGAACTGAAAAAGAAGAAGACGATAATGAAGAAAAATAAACAAAAACGGATGCATTGCATTGATGTGGACAGCATCGTTGTCCGCGAGGCACGGCTCACGTTCATTGACGGCAAGTGGCGAGAGTTTACGTTCGTCCACTCTCTCCGGGCTGATCAATAATTGAGGAGAATCAAGTCAAGAAGATTCTAGATTTGAAGCTTTCGTGACTGCAAGGATTCATATTCTTAGGGTTTTTTCGGTAAAGTCACGTAGGTAAAAAAATAATATTAAAATTAATAAAAGCAAAATAAAAATAAAATAAAAATCACGACGTTTAGGAGGCAACACAAGCTGCCGTCTTCAGGTGGAACCGTCACAGCACGATAGCTGTATCAAGTAAGATAAATTCCAAGAAAACAGTCCTTGTATATATACTGGTTGAGGGTGGGAGGAGCCAAGGCAGGCACCTGCATATTATTATTGTGAGGTTCGGTGCAGGCTGAAGCACGCTGCTAGGAATGAGCCTTTGTTGTGTAGACTGGTGATATCTTAATTTTTGGAGCTTTCGTGACTGCAGGAATTATTCTTTGGTTCTTTCGGTTAAGTCACGTCTAAAGATAAAATAATAAATTAAAATAATAGCGACGTTTCGATTGCAACACAAGCAATCATCATCAGGCATTAGAGAAATAGCAACAAAAATCTAACTAGAAAACTATAGACAGACATACAAGCAGACAGATATCACAAGGACACACAGAGAGAGGACACATATGCCGATATGTGTCCTCTCTCTGTGTGTCCTTGTGATGTCTGTCTGCTTGTATGTCTGTCTATAGTTTTCTAGTTAGATTTTTGTTGCTATTTCTCTTATGCCTGATGATGATTGCTTGTGTTGCAATCGAAACGTCGCTATTATTTTAATTTATTATTTTATCTTTAGACGTGACTTAACCGAAAGAACCAAAGAATAGACTGGTGATTTTTATTTTATTTTTTATTTTACTTTTATTAATTTAATTTTTTTACCTACGTGACTTTACCGAAAAAACCTAAGAATATAATAGTCAAGAAGATGTCTGCGACCCTCTCCCCTCTCCCAACCATCGCCGCGTCTCAGCTCACTTCTCTCTCCCGTCACAGTTGCATTCTGCTGGCCATTGTGGAACCGCTCTCGTTTCGTTGGATGTGCAACATTCCGTAATAGGGTGCCGGCTTTACCCGTTCACAGCAATATTGACGTTTGTGTCTGTTTGTTTGGTGGTTGTTGTTGTTGTTGTTTGTTGTTGTTGCCGCTGCTGCTGCTGTTCTCACGCACCACCACGGATCTCCCGTGTACAAATAGCCGGCAAACTGCATGAAGGAGAATGTCATCCGTGTACCGAAACAAAGGTGTGGTGGGGGGTTGGGGAGGAGGAGGAGGTGGGAGGAGGTGGGAGGAGGTGTTCAGGACAATAGAATCCCCTCCGCCCCACCTCCTCCTCTCTCCCCCCCCTCCTCTCTCTTCTCCCCCCCTCCCCCCACCACCACCAACAGCAGCAGCAGCGGCACAGTCCGCAAAGAGCAGCCCCTGGCACGTGCGTGAGGGTGGCCTTTGTAGATGGCCCCATCGGTTTGGAGGTGCCGATCGATGGAGGCCTCCCTCGGTAAAGGTCGCCGCTGACTCCTCGTGTCGGTTCCGCTGGCGAGGAGTTGCAAAGTCCACCTTGAACCAATTATAGTTGCCCTGCTGCTCCTGCTGCTGCTGCTGCTCCTGCTGCTGTTGCTGCCCCTGCTGCTGCTGCCCCTGCTGCTCCTGCTGCTCCTGCTGCTGCTCCTGCTGCTGCTGCCTCTGCTGCTGCTGCCCCTGCTGCTGCTGCTGCTGCGCCTGCTGCTGCTGCTGCCCCTGCTGCTGCTGCTTCTGCTGCTGCTGCTCCTGTTGCTGCTGCTGCCCCTGCTGCTGCTGCCCCTGCTGCTCCTGCTGCTGCTGCTGCTCCTGCTGCTGCTGCCTCTGCTGCTGCTGCTGCCTCTGCTGCTGCTGCCCCTGCTGCTGCTGCTGCCCCTGCTGCTGCTGCTGCCCCTGCTGCTGCTACCTCCTGCTGCTGCTGTAACCACTTGTGCTGCTTGCCCCCGTTGCTGCCCCTGCTGCTACGATCCTCCCTCCTCCTGCTGCTGCTGCTACTGTCCCTCCTGATGTGGCCCCTGCTGTTGCTGCTGTTTCTGCCCCTGCTGCCCCTGCTGCTGCTGCCCCTGCTGCTGCTGTGACACCTCGTGCTGCTTGCCCCCGTTGCTGCCCCTGCTGCTACGACCCCTCCTCCTCCTGCTGCTGCTGTCCTTCCTGTTGTGACCCCTGCTGCTGCTGCTCCTGCTGCTGCTGCCCCTGCTGCTGCTGCTGCTGTGACCACTCGTGCTGCTTGCCCCCGTTGCTGCCCCTGCTGCTACGACCCCTCCTGCTGCTGCTGCTGCTGTCCCTCCTGATGTGACCCCTGCTGCTGCTGCCCCTGCTGCTGTTGCTGACCTTGTATTGACTGTGGTGCACAATCACGTCGAACGAAGCGCTCAACGCGTCCGTCAATAACAATGTGTGGCCTTTGAAACGAAATTTGTCACAGGCGACGTTTCGGTCAATGGTCCTTCTTCATGGCAATTTTGTTTAGGGGGAGGTGGGGGTGGGGGGTGTTAGTTTTTCTGAAAATATGTGAGCCTTACAGTACGACTCCTTCACGTATAGCCTGGTATACAGCAGGCCCGTGGGTTATATCCCAACCCTGACGCTTATGTATTTGGAGTCTGCGTGCTCTCCCCGTGGTCGCGTGGATTTGTTTCCGGGTGCTCCGGTTTTTCCCTTCACATTTAGAATCGAAATCAGCACGCGTTTCGAGTGTTTCGCTGCGCTACATTTCCCCGTGATGAGCCCACTTCGTTGAGCTATCATTTGTGATAGCCAGCGGGCATCAACTGATAACATAAAAACGTATTAGTCGTAGTAATAATGCGTGTCTCCCCCACACACACAGTCAATATAAGAACCCATCGGTCGTACAGCCTTTTGGGAGTGCATCATCACAACGGCTTTGATTCGGGACAAGCAAAACCCCTGGATTGGCTTCGACACCCATCGTGTCGTCAGCAGAGGCAGGCTCGCTCGTGTCACTGCCGCTGACCTGCTGTTACAGACAAGGACCCTCTCGTGGAAGATATCGGCTCTGTTAAAGCGCCGTAGCTCATCTAGATGATCTACGACATTAATGGGAATGTGGCGCCTTTAATTGACGTGTTGCCATATTTCCGCTCGGATAAAGATCCCCCCCCCGCCCGCGTAGCCTTCAACGGCAGACTTTTGGAGCAAAGTGATGCCAACGAGCACCTATCAAAGGAACGGCACGGCACACGATGATGGTGCTGATGTTCCCACACCGCAACCAAGCTCATGTACTCATTTAAGGCTGAGTCGACGTCGGACCAAGACCGCTTCCAGTATTCCTCACCGATGTTGTTGATCGCGAGCGGGAACGCGTGGTCTGCTCGGCGGGATTCGCTAACCACTAGCGCCACCGCTCCCCCCACCCCCCCCGCCCGCCCGCCCCCCTCCACCGCAACTCAGACATCACACGTTGCAGCGTTGATCCGTTGCTTTGTTCATGCGTGATTATTCCCCGGTAATGCTCGCAGACAGCCACGCGTGTACACACACACACACACACGCATCCAACAACACTACCTATTACACGGCGCTCCTGCGCTGATCAAATACACGCACGCGCCGTCGACAAAACGCTCTTCTTCAAGTGTGTGCCCATGGAGGGTGCCTCTCTCGTACCTCCATCGAGAGCGGCTAACGAGCAAATCGCCTCTCTGCCGCGCGGGCGTTCTGCAGTTAATGAATGAATAACGCGAAACTTTATTTTTAATTCTCATCGCACGGAGATTTTTTTTTAATTGGCACGCAACGCTGCAATATGCGCAGCGTCGCTTTCACAATCAGCATCATTAGCCAGACTGGAGGAAGACGGCGGGCAACAAAGCTCCCGTTCTCACAGATGTCCGGCTTTTGCTTTCCCGACTCGCAGCCCCATCGAAGCTCATTTGCCCCCACCCCTCCTCCCTCCTCTCCGCGTTCCTACCAAACGGTGGCCAAAGAAAGTTTCCAATTCGATTTCCCGGCACGGCAGTTCAATACAACGGTGCACATTCTTCAATTCCACCGCCACCACGACCGCTACCATCCCCCCTCCCACCGCTAACTACCGCCAGAGTTCAGCTATGATCGTGGGGCCACGTGTGAGTGGTGGAGAAAAGTGTGTGTGTGTGTGTTCCCGCTTATAAGGGGAGCGGTAGTGTAGCGGTTAGCGCGCTGCGCTATGAACCTGGCGACCCGGGTTCGATTCCCGCTCACGGCTAACACCAGTAACGATTATCTGAACCGGTCCTGGGCCTCCCCTAGGTCGACTCAACCTTAAATGAGTACCTGGTGCGGTGTGTAAACATAGCCACTGGGTAGACAAAGGCGGTCGGGCGTGGCGCTGGCCACCCACCCCCTCGTGTACCGTTCCGGCCTTCATAGATGCTCGCTAACAGCACTTGCCCCTACAGTCTGTTAAGGCTATACGGGGGATCTTTGTCTTTGTTCCCGCTTATAAACTATTTAAGCTCTTAAACTTTATTTTTATTTCACCAGGTAAAGCTCACCGAGCTGGACAGCTCCTTCTGATAAGCGACCTGGCCACACATGGGAGCACAACGACGTGGCCTATCACGTGGACATGCGTATGGCAGGCACATGCTCGAAACTCGTGCCGTTGATTCCAAATTTGGAGGGGAGAAATCGGAGGACCCGGAGAAAAATGCACGTGGCCATGGGCAGAGAAAAAGACACGCAACCTCCAAATATACACCAGGCGTCAGGGTCTTGGTCGAAGCCACGACCTCCTGTATGCCAGGCGAGGTAGTTAACATCTCGTCACCGCGGCGCCCCACCTCTTCCGATGACACGTCTGGCCAGACGTAGGAGGCTAGGCCGAATCATCTCTCGGGGTCTCTCTTCCAATGGAAGTCATTCTGCAAGCAGTAGCGTGATCTAGACATTGCAGGGCTGCACCTTTACCCATTTAATGCAGTATGCTGAATTATCATCATCATTATTTTTGATAATTAACCAAAATGTATCATGAGATTTTCCATCATCATCAACAACTACATCCATGCTCACTCCACTGCTGGACGGAGGCCTTCCCATTCCGCCGCCACCTCCTGTCGTACTGCCCGCGTCAATAATCCTCCGAGATGATTTCATTGCTCCATCTCCTGGCGGTGGTCGTCACAGGTTACGGGTTACAGGTGGGTTGTGTGGCCACATTCCGTGGCACGAACAAATGTGTGAAATAGTCGGACAGCTGGCACGTAACCCAGAAAAGAGTTAGTTGTGTGTTCAATCTAGATTTGAAGTTTTCGTGACCGCAGGGATCCATACTCTTTGGTTCTTTTGGTAAAGTCACGTAGGTATAAAATAAAATAAATTAAATCACGACGTTTCGATCGCAACACAAGCAATCATAATCAGGTGGGAAAACCACAGCAAACATTTTCTTGCTGTGGTTTTTCTTGCTGTGGTTTGCCCACCTGATGACGATTGCTTGTGTTGCGATCGAAACGTCGTGATTTAATTTATTTTATTTTATACCTACGTGACTTTACCGAAATATCCAAAGAGTATGTTAGTTGTGTGTGGTGGGTTTTTTTTTTGGGTGGAGGGGGCGTGAGTGGGAGGGGGGTTTGGGGAATCTTATTTAAGCTGTCAGTGGATGTTCCTGCCAATGTCACGAGACGGTAAGTGCGATTGTCATGTATTATTCAGGCCGAAGGAGTCCCATTCTCTGTGTCTTGCAGGCCAAAAGTCTACTCTCATGTTTCCATGTGGAGGGAGCAATGGGTAAAAAGTTTAACCTAAGTGCTTTCGAAAAAAAAATATGAACCCAGGGAAGCTAAGCACTGCATTTTTCCAACGTTAAACAAATTATGTTGTTGGTAATGCTGCTGCATTGCTGCGCAACCACAATTAACAGAGACAAAGACAAAGATCCGCCGTATAGCCTTGAGAGACTGTTGGGGCAAGTGCTGTTAGCGAATAGCACCTATGAAGGCCGTCACTGCACAATTAACACACACACACAAAGATGAAGTCACAAAGACTCGCCATTAAAAGTAGAATTATTATGAGGTCCCACGGTGTTGAGTAGAGTCTCCAACTTATTATCCACGTTATCGCGCTGAGCTATATATTTATGTGCTGTGAAGAAGGATCATTGCCCGAAACGTCGCCTAATATGTACATCCCCTATTAAGATCTTATGACAAATGTGGTTGAGTTTTATTACAATAATAATTATGATATTTTAATAAAAATTTCATCATTCGTCTTCTTCCAATGGAGTTGCATCATCACTGTCATCGTTATGACACGTGTAATGTAAACAAGTATGTTCACCATTGGAACCTCCTTTGCCAGTAGCAAAATATGATAATAGTTTTTTTACCCTTTTATCTGGCAACAAAACTGACACCTTGCAAACAAAAAACACAACTCTGATAATGTATGCACTGTCCTTGAAATTGATTGGTCCACACCCGAGACAGCTTTTCTTAGAGCCTAGTCTCACATGGTATTGGACCAGATGACGCCAAAGGCGCCAAAGGCGTCATCTGGTCCAAAAGGCGTCATCTGGTCCAACACCATGTGAGACTAGGCTCTACGTGAAGGCCGGGGGGGGGGGGGAGGCTCTCATCCAGTAGTGCATTGGCAAAGAGGGCTGTGTGTGAGAATTTATGCTGTGATGGGGAGAAGGAGGTTGCCAACATATTAATTATAATCATTATTATTATAAATTGGACAAAAGTCAAAATTTGTTTTATTTTGGTAAGCGTTGAAACATTCAGAAAAACACAACTACGTTGATGTATTCAAACATAATGTACCTGTGGATACCCTCGGATGGTTGGGGAGTTGAGTTGGGTTCATGAACGTTTGCTTCGCCAGTATTTACACGTAGGACTCGCATTTTGCGATGGGGTAATTCGCAAAAGCGTCGAACGTGATCGGCCACGTGAGTTTGGCCATACAGATGACACGTGATCCGTGACCTCTCATTATAACATCGTGACTCGTTGTGTGTATGCTGAACTTCTTTTGCACCATACGCAGCCAAACCCTGCTAATCGGAGGTGAGTCCCGCCATGCAGATGAGTGAGCGTGTCACCCATTCCATTCTACAGGGTGGCCCAGATGTCTTGTGACCCCCCCCCCCCCCCCAAATTAATTGGCCCCTAACATTTTTTTTTAATTTCTAAATTAATTTCCGATTTAAAAAAAGCCTTCTAAAATTTTTTTTTTCAGAATTCAATGGGGGGGTGGGAGCGGGGTGAGGGTAAGGGTTAGTCACAACGCATCTGGACCACCCTGTACACCAGCAGTGAAAAACGAGTCGCTGGTGTTAGTGGCTGACTCCCGGTGGCTTTTGGGCAAAACCCGCCCGAAGGTGACAGCTGCCTCCTCCCGTCAAGTAGCTCCAGCTCCGTGCGTGCTCCTGGCCTCCCCTCCTGCGTGAATCGCCTGCCGGCCAGCCAGCGCCGTGGAGGCAGATGCCAAGGGTTGGTGGATCACCGCGCGCACAGATGTTGCGTTAAGCTCCCGTCTCCCCGTGGGTGCATCGATGGGAGAGCCGTGCCACGCAATGGGCTCGCCGGGAGACGGCGGTGCGGCAATAGGTCGACTCCATCTGTTCCATCTGCACGGTGGCGATGAGATGTTATCCTCCATCGCCTGCTATGTAGGGGCAGGTCACGTGGGTTTCATCCCGGACCCTGGCGATGTCTCTCTTTCTCTCTCTCACTCTCTCACTGCCTGTGGTGGTCGCGTGGATTGTTTTTTTTCCTCCGCGTTCCTCCCGATGTTGCCCCTCCCCTCCCCTCCTCCACATTTGGCAGCGGCACGCGTTTGGATTGTTATGGCTGCGACCGTAAACTTTCCACGTGATGATGGAGCCACTTCGATGAAGCTCTAATCACGTGTGGCCAGGTCGCCACTGAATCAGAGATCGCAGCTCGGCGGGGCTTTACCCAGTAAATAATCATCATGAATAGTTTTCGTTGCTTTAGTTTGGGACAGAGTGTTGGTCTCCCTGCTCACGTGAGTTATTTTCTTTGTGCCCCCCCCACGCCCCAGGTGTATAAACCCTCATTCAATGTCTGAAATTCCTTCGTATATAGAGGACCGCGGAGCTTGGGGCAGGGGTAATTGGGCCGTCTCTCCCAGCTCGTCTGTGGTTTCCTCCTCGCACATCCGAACGTCTCGGAGGCACGCGAGAACAATTCGGCGGACCGGCGAAGGCGTTCAGCGTCACGTCCTAAAAGAGCAATTACGTAGTCTGTACCTATGTAGAACTTCTTTCGCACCGTACGTAGCCAATCGTGCTAATCGGAGGTGCCGGGAGGCAGGTGGGAGGGGGTGGATGACAAGCGGGCGGAGTTCGCGTGTTGGTTTTATGCTCTTCGGGCGAGATTCAGCGAGGTTCTCTGTTGCCATGTGTCGAGTACGACGGGCAGTCAGACGGCCTGTGTCTCTGTGTGTGTGTGTCTCTGTGTGTGTGTGTCTATGTGTGTGTGTGTCTCTGTGTGTGTGTCTGTCGCGTAGCGGCCGCGCAGATGTGGGCAAATGTTTGCGCGTCAACAAGCGAATAAATAGAGGGGGGACGAAGGCAAAGGCTGTGATGCTGCTGCTGCTTCTGCTGCTGCTGCTGATGATGATGATGCTGCTGCTGCTGCTGATGATGATGATGCTGCTGCTGCTGCTGCGGCTGCTGCTGCTGCTGATGATGATGATGATGCTGCTGCTGCTGCTGCTGCTGATGATGCTGCTGCTGCTGCTGATGCTGCTGCTGATGATGCTGCTGATGCTGCTGCTGCTGATGCTGCTGCTGCTGCTGTTGATGATGATGATGCTGCTGCTGCTGCTGCTGATGCTGCTGCTGCTGCTCCTGCTGCTGCTGCTGCTGCTGCTGCTGATGATGATGATAATGCTGCTGCTGCTCCTGCTGCTGCTGCTGCTGATGATGATGATGATGCTGCTGCTGCTGATGATGATGCTGCTGCTGCTGCGTTGGTGATCGAGTAACAAGGGCAAAGAACACAGCCTCGACGCGTTCGTCAATAGCACTGAGCCTGTAGAGGAAGTACAGGGTGCTTTAACAAAATGTGTTAACACGTATTTGTGACCATCGCTTTTAATGGCAAAAGAACAGATACTAATTATGCACTGTAACATGATAACAAATGTAATCAATTGGAACCTCATTTGCCAGAAGAAAAAATATGATAAAAAATTTTTTACCCTTTTATCTGGCAACAAAACTGACACTTTTTTTTTTTACAAGGAGTCATGTTTGCATAGACCACAATACCTGCAGTCGTAATGCAAACAAAAAAACATAAATCTGATAATGTATGCACTGTCCTTGAAGTTGATTGGTCCACACCCGAGACAGCTTTCCTTAGAGCCTAATCTCACATGGTGTTGGACCAGATGACGCCAAAAGGCGCACCAAAAGGCGTCATCTGGTCCAACACCATGTGAGACTAGGCTCTAAGGAAAGCTGTCTCGGGTGTGGACCAATCAACTTTAAGGACAGTGCATACATTATCAGAGTTATGTTTTTTGCTTGCATTATGACTGCAGGTATTGTGGTCTATGCAAACATGACTCCTCGTAAAAAAGGTGTCAGTTTTGTTGCCAGATAAAAGGGTAAAAAAACAATTATCATATTTTTCTACTGGCAAATGAGGTTCCAATGGTACAACGTAGAGCTGTCCCGTAGCGCTCGCGGGGTGTTAGAAGGTGGCTGAGCTTCCACGGACTCCTCCCCCCCTCCACCTCCAACTAAATAATTAACAATATTCTTGGGTTTTTTCGGTAAAGTCACGTAGGTAAAAAAAAAATCACGACGTTTCGGAGGCAACACCAGCCTCCGTCCTCAGGTGGAACCGTCACAGCACGCTCGCTGTATCAAGTAAATGATGAAGTAAATGATACAGCGAGCGTGCTGTGACGGTTCCACCTGAGGACGGAGGCTTGTGTTGCCTCCGAAACGTCGTGATTTTTATTTTATTTTATTTTGTATTTTGTACCTACGTGACTTTACCGAAAAACCCCAAGTATATGAATCCTTGCAGTCACGAAAGCTTCAAATCTAGAAATAATTAAAAATGTTTAAAGTTTGTTTAACACTGGGCCGTGTTGTGACCCCCCCCCCCCCTCCTTTGAAGTTTTACTAACCCCCCCCCCCAGCCCACCTTCCGCCACGTGCAATGTCATGCCAAAGAGTTGACATTGAGATGCCTTCATCTAGCAGTGGATTGGCAAAGAGTTCGTAACCGCCGTTGTTGTTGTTACCCAACCTATTTTAAGCATTGTTATTCTTCGCCCACGTTGTCTGAGCAATATGCGCAGTCAGCGCGTGGAACTGTCAACGTTGTTATTATTTTTTTTCGCGGGCAGCACCTGTGGGCTAAAGACGCTCGCCGCCTCGTTATAACATCGCCTCGAAAGTCTACGAACGACCAAAAAGCACTCTTCTCCTCCTCCTCATCATCATCATCACCCCTCTCCTCCCCAAACTCGCGTCGGTTTTTATTTCACTGTTTCATTGCTTTCATGGCTTTATTTTGGTGATTTCGAAAAGTGTATTGGTTTAGCCATGTGTGTTTGTTGTAGTACAGGGTTAGACCGATGGCCTTAATCTAAGTTGTCTTGTGGTTGTTGTTGTTGTTGTTGTTTGACTTGCATCCCACTGGGATTTTTGCACACAGCGTTGGTGTACGGTGTTTTTTCTGCAATATTTTGCTGTCTCTTCTTGGATTTTCTGTTTGCACTCAGTCACATAGTCACTTTAAGATGTTTCTTGTTCATGTTTTTGTTTTTTGTTTGTTGCGGTTGCACCCGATTCAAGAGCCGAATGGCTCACAGGGCTATACCTAAAAGATGAACTTGAACTTGCACTATTTTTCATCGCGTCCGACCGACGCTTTGCCACTTTCTCGCCATCGCGCACTTCCAGGTATGTAGCTCCCATTCCCGCCACCTCCTCGGATGAATCCGCAGATTCGGAATAGACGGCGAGTTCCTGTCGCCTCTGCTCGCTCGCTCTACGCCGCTCACACAAGCACCGCTAACGCATCCGCGGAGGTCCAATTAAGGGCCGCTGGCGTCCGCTGCTTCTCCGCTATTAAGGTCACATTGCGCGGGGCTTTAAGTTTACTGGCGGCAGAGTGTTGTTCCTCGCACCTGGCAGACGATTGCGCCTTAATGTATTCATAACGCACATGCGGCGACTGTGGTTAAATCCGAACGGGAGCTCTGCACACGTCCCGACGGAATTAATTTGCGCAAAATGTGTGCGTGGTGGGGGGGGGATAAAATAAATAAATGAAACAGCCCACTGGCACATTTTTTTGGGGGGGAAAAAACAATGCGTGTAGCGGTTATATGAGGATGTCTCATGCCGTGTTGGTTATATTCGTATGTGTGTGTGTGACTGCGTGCTGCGCTACGAACCCGGCGACCCGAGTTCGATTCCCGCTCACGGCCAACTCCGGTGACGATTATCTGAACCGGTCTTGGGCCTCCCTTAGGTCGACTCAGCCTCAAATGAGCACCTGGAGCGGCGTGTAAACATCGCCACTGGGGAGACAAAGGCGGCCGGGCGTGGTGTTGGCCACCCACCCCCTCGTGTGCCGTATCGGCCTTCATAAGTGCTCGCTAACAGCACTTGCCCCAACAGGCTATAGGGGGGATATTTGTCTTGTGTGTGCTGGGCGTTTGTCGACGCCATTTGCCGTCTAAATAACTTGGGTGCATTCCGTCGCACGCGATGTTTTCCCCTCCAACAATAAGAGCGTCTTCAAGTTGACTGGACATTTGTGAAAAAGATCTTCATGGCTTATCGGATTCTTTCAGTTTTTTTTTAAATCAGATTTTGATGTACATTTTAAAACTGGCAAATGGAATTTCGTAAATTAAGCGAACAAATTAACACGTAAGCTTTCACGACCGATGTTAATATTCGTAATTAATTGTCTGTTTTGTTCACATCGTCGTGGAGGTATAATGCCATGTTTTGCGTGTACTATAAGCCTTCCACCACTCGACGGGCAAATCAAGTTGTCACGACTTGGCCTCTCAGCAAAAAAACAAAAACCGAAATGCGTGAAAAACGCGAGCAAAGAAATGTCTACGATAAAATTGAATCAAATTGTCAAGCAACTGGATGTGATTGACTCCGTCGGATGCTGGAGGGTTGGAGATAAAACTGAATGGGCATTGCACACAACAGGAACCAAGATGACACTAATGACGAACTGCACCAACGGAAACCGCTGCGACGTTTGGCTGGCACGCTTGCATATATTTCACGAAGTCGTCGCTCGTCCAAGTACAAAGCATTGCACGTTAGGCAATACGTTTCAGTTTACATTTATATACGCTGCCCAGGTTGCATTTTAATGAATACAAAGATTTAATATCGGTGTTTTCAGGTTTTTAAAAAAAAAAATTTATATTAATTATCACGGGTTTTTTAATTGCATATGTTTTTGAAAAATAATTTTCAATGTCGTTTCTCTGCTCATGATGGTGGAGTTTTTTTTATTTTTCTGGTGCGTTGCGAAACGATGCGACTGAGAGCAAAGTTGGGTTTCCTTTTGCTCGCTATTTCACATCAAAGCCCTATAAGAGAACCGCCGAGTACGGCTATATTCTATTTCACACGAGTAACCTTGTCACCTTGGAAAATCCAAGGTGAATGCCAGCCTCCTCCCTTTGCAATCTGCCTCCACGTGCTCTCTCCCGTCTCCTCTCCCCCAGCGCACCACCCACACCCACAATCACGCCTCACTCCCCACCACCATCGCCTGCCACCACCACCGCACCACCAGCACCACCACCAGCACCACAGCCAAAGATAAAGACAAAGATCGCTCCCTATAGCCTAGCCAGACTGTTGTGGCAAGTGATGTTAGCGGACGCCTATTAAAGCCGGAATGGCGATGTTTACACCCCACACCAGGTACACATTTGAGGCTGAGTCTACCTTAGGAGAAGGCCCAGGACGAGTTGGTGGCCGTGAGCTGGAATCGAATTCGGGTCGCCGGGTTCGTTCGCGCAAGCGCGGCTCAAAGCGATGCTACCATCAGCACCCCCACGAGCCATGCCTGCACCACTATTCGGGGCCAGATGTGAGGTCACCTATAGGCAGACGTCTTCACGGCTGGAGATTATTCCACCCATCCAATTATCCTGGGACCCTATGCGGGAGCGTGTCCAAAAAAAAAAGGGGTCACGCCCGAGGTGTCTTTACTTGACACCCGACCCCTGACCCCCGATCGCTGAGCACCTAATGCGCTTTCCCCAGCAGCCGGGACGGAATTACATTCTCCGAAAATAAACAAAAGCGTCTAGCACTGTCCTTTTCTGACCCAACTTCAAACCCAGAGGTGGCCCACGTCGACATTAAGAGCAGATTTTTTTTTCCTTTTAAAATCCAAATTATTGCAGGTTAATCTTCGGATTTCACAAGACTTACTTGAGGTGATTTTGAGTGTCTATAGCCTTTGATATTGACTGCCAAGCCAAGCATCATCATAACATTACGAGTGTTAGATGTTGGGTTTTTTTTTTACGTGACCCAATTCTTTATGGCTTGCTCGTACAGTGTTTGAATTAAAGATTTAACGTTCTCTGGTTTTTTTTTAGATGCGTGATAAGGCTCAGCCATAAGTGTAGTATTGGGTCGGCTCATGGGCTGCTCTGTTCCCTTATTATTTCAAGAGATTTCTCACTACCTCCGGTGAGAAATGGAAAGCATCGTCTGGCGCACCTTTTTTCTCGCGCTGTCACAACACCACTCCTGACGGAGCGCAGTGCCCCGCAATTCTAAGGAGATTTTCAGCGACCCCGGTTCACACGTCGACGGGGAGAGGCAAATTTAAATTGTTTTATTTATGTTAACCTATTTCGTAATCTTCTTAGATTTTATCCCCGACCGGGCTTTCGGAGGCATATTCAGAGATGAAGAATCCACACGGATGTCTCGTAGAGCAGTGCAATCCTCCGTGTTGGGAGAACGGCCCGTGGGAAAAGGATGTCAAAGAGCTACCTCTTAGATCCCTTCTTCGAGCGGGCTGTGGTGGCTCTGCACGTGGCTGCCTGTAATCCGGCGCTGTGGAGGGTTGGTGGATCACCGCACGCGAATGACCCCGAGGAGGTGCCATGCCCTGGCCTGCTACGAGAAGTCAGTACAGCAAGTGGACTAATCGCCGTCCGTTTCCATCTGTACGGAGATAGGAGGATTACCCGCGTGCGTGAGATTTCTTCGGTTGTACTCCGGTTTCCTCCCCACATGTAAACATCTCACGAATTGTGGCCGATACCACCTTCATGAATGGAGGACCGCAGATCTTGGGCGACAGCTGGCGCCGGTTCACCGTCTGGCTGCCTTTCCGAGCGAATTCCGATGGCACTTTCCCACCAGCTGGGCACAGGTGAGTAGCGTCCATCGCACGGCAGTTAGGGACATGTTTGAGACGTATTCAATGAAGGCTTGCTTCGTCTGAATGCATGTATGTTGAACTTCTTTTAATTGGGGGTGGCAGGGGGGGAGAAATCTCATTCAAAATGAAAAACAATAATAATTATTTGCTATTATTCCAGCCAGTGCAATTATTGGAAACTGCTCAAGCTCTCGTACGAATGAGTCGATCGAAATTCAAGAGCTGTGTCGTGAACACGAAAGAACAAAGCTTCCTTTTGTTTTTTTTCTAACGCAATAACAGAGTGACTGAACATCCATGCACAATCGTTAAAAAAGAAACCTCCGCTGTAAGCAACCTTAGGGACATCATAAATAATCATAAAACAACTGTGGAGGTGGGCAAAAAAAAACGAATAAAATCCAGGAAACCACGGCAGCGAAGGCGATGCCGTCAAGAAAGATAATCTCCCTGATCCGGGCTAACGTAGTGGCGGCGCTATGAATGCGGGCTTACGTAAAGCGGGACTTAGCGCTGCGTCGTTCCGCGAGTCTGCCGTTTAATGCGGGCGCCGTGGATTTTCACAAATTATTCTTCACCGCCTCTGACTTCGCTGACCTGTGATCGCGTGGAGCTCCCTCCCAGCTGCTTGGGAAATCTCCCCCGCCCCACCCACCCCACCCACCCCCGCCCCCCACTCCACCCACCCCACCAGAGCCCCCCCCCCCACTCCCCGCACCCCCTCTCCCACCTCCACCCGGCTCAGGTGACCCCGACGGCGCCGCGACGATTCGATTCGCAGATCCTCAATCGATGATTGGCGCGGGGCGTTCCCCTCCGGAGGGGTTCGCGAGGTTCTCGCGCACTGGACACCCCCCCCCCCCCCCCCGTTTAGCCGACAAGGTCGCTCGCTTCGGTTTTGTAGATCTCCCGGCGCGGCAGGCGAACAGAGAAATTGGTGGAAGTGTATTTCACTCAACCCCGCTCCAACCTGCGCCCCCCCCGCCACCCCCCCCCCCGTCTCGTCTCTGTCCCCCGAGCAGTATGAATGGGTCTACGATCGGCAGGGCCGCGTGTGGGCGGTGGGGTAATCAGTGGCTACTCCCCTATCCTCTTCCGAGACCGTCTGGCGAGCGTGGCAGATCAGGCCAAAATACGCCACCCGATTCGCACGGTTGGCTACGTACGGTGCGAAAGAAGTTGCACGTATCTTCTTGGTTCTTTCGGTAAAAGGCACGTAGAATGGAAATAATAAAATAATAAAAATAAAACGTAATAAAATAATTCTCACGACGTTTCGGCCACAACGCAAGCAGCCGTCCTCAGGTGAAGAACAGGTCTGTCAGAAAGACAGCGTCTGACAGACCTGTTCTTCACCTGAGGACGGCTGCTTGTGTGGTGGCCGAAACGTCGTGAGAATTTATTTATTTATTATTATTTCCCTTCTACGTGACTTTACCGAAAGAACCAAGAAGATGAATCCCTGCAGTCACGAAAGCTTTAAATCGAAATTTAAGTTTCACGTAGTACATGCACCTCCAGAGGGGTGGGTGGGTGGGTGGGGGGTGTAATTAGAGCTCCCTCTCGTCCTGGAGTCCGTTCCGCCAGAGCAATTGCGGAGCTGCGCCTTAACCATCTGTGCACCTATATATACTCGCATGAAGATGGCGCCCATAACGATCACAAACCTCCCACGCAACTTGCCCCATTGTGTACAATTCGAATACCGCGCTGCGGGAGAGCCCGGGGCCGAACCGACGACCTCCGCATTGCACGTGCGGTGGCGCTTAACCCAGTACAGGGACTCCTCTGCTAACGAACGAGTTAGGTTCCAGAGTTGAAGCGTTCGTGACTGCAAGGATTCATACTCTTAGTTCTTTCGGTAAAGTCACGTAGGTAAAAAATGAAATAAAAATTAATAAAAAATAAAATAAGTATTATATTATTTCATTTTTATTAATTTTAATTTCATTTTTTACCTACGTGACTTTACCGAAAGAACTAAGAGTAGGTTCCAAAGGTCTGTTCGTAAGTCGATTTGTTCGTAAGTCCCAACTAGACTCCTGTCGATTCCAAAGATGTTGCACGGCATGTACACGAAACACGAGGAATGGCTTTAAAAGTTGAATAATTTCCTGTAGATGTAGATGCCACTGGTTCTTCACGTTCTGCAGATGTAGATGACACCACCGGCATCTATTGCGTGGCGGTTGAACTCACGAATCTCGGCCCGAACAAGCAACTGGACATAGGGACAGATTTGTTCGTATCTCTTAAAGTTCGTAAGTCGAATGTTCGTAAGTCGAGGATTCCCTGTGTACACCACCGTGGCAGCATCCGCCACGCCACGATAGATTGTAGATGTAGGGATTTTTTTTATAGGGTTAGATCGCGTAAATATAAATGCGTCGTTAATCCGCCAAAACCTGACGCAGCCAATTCGCAAGGTATGCCACGTCAACAAAACGTGCCAATTAGTTACGACTTCGGCACACCAGTTGTGTGTTGGAAAGCAAACCCACAACGTTTACAATCCGAGTGCGACGTTTTCGCTGGTGATTGCAACCAGCTTCATCAGGCGAGTTACCAGATATTTTGAATGAAGTCATCCTGTCTCGGTCTTAAATAGAGGAGCAAAGGTGACGTCGTCATCACTGTGCGCCTATCAGGTGCGAAGACCAGAGTATAGGTGTTCACCTAGCAATATACATGACAATGGACCATTCGTCCTCCAGTTTTTTTCTCTTGTTTTCTCAGCATTTCTACCCCCCCACCCACCCACAGCCCCGCCCGCTCACCCTGCCCCCCCTCCCCCTCCCCACCCACCCCCTCCCCAACATTAGAATGCCCTGCCAGCGTGTGGCCCGTAATTCTGATGGAGAGCGATGGAGTTTTGGAGACAGCTGCCTGGGATTGAGACTTATAGCAGAACCCGGGCAAATGTCCCTTCAGCTAAATCCCGGTTTATCAGCCTCACTGTATGGGATTGAGAGCTGCTCTTCATGCACACACACACACGGGGACATTAAACATTCAGCTGTTAGATATACATACACTGAATAATACATATATGTGTGCGTGTGTGCGGGTGGGGAGCGGTAGTGGAGGGATTAGCGCGCTGCTCTACGAAGCCGGCCACCCGAGTTCGATTCCCGCTCACGGCCAACGCCATTGGCGAATATCTGAACCGATCCAGCACCCTCCCCTAGGTCGACCCAGCCTAAAATGAGCACCTGGTGCTGTGTTTTAAAACATCGCCATTGGGGAGACAAAGGCGGTCGGGCGTGGTGTTGGCCACCCACCCCCTCGTGTATCGTGCCGGCCTTCGTGGGTGCTCGCTAACTGCCCTTGCCCCAACGGTCTGTTAAGGCAATACGGGGGGTCTTTGTACCGTATATACACGGGGCTTAATTTATCATGGAATATTTTCTGCACAGCCCCCCCCCCTCCCCGCCACAAACCTCTCATCCCCTTCCCCCGATGGCAGGGGCAGAGTGGCTGGAAAATATTTTCTGAAGCTCAGCCCCGGATAGCACCAGCTGAAATTAAGGGCTGGGACGTGCAGTGTCAACATCAAAGTGTGCTACGTTGTGTTCGATGTCACCATTCCCGCGGCTGTCTTGGGAGACACCTCGTGCCGCAGAGCTGCACCTCCGATGTGGCACGGTTGGCTAGGTGCGGTGCGAAAGAAGTTCAAACATACATACAAGAGGCAAGAGCGCAGCCCCGCAAGTGCTGGCGACAAAGGCCTCCACATCTGCAGGCCTCCTCTTCGACGCTTGCCCAGACGTCCCGGAAGTGATGGGGAGTACCCACACTTTGCCCCACCAGCACACGCGAGATGCCGATCGACTGAGCGCACTTGCACACGTCTTACACTGCTCGGTGCACGATGGTGGATTTAATTAACTTTTCCGATCGTTTAAAACTGCCGCACCGGGACATGACATAGGATAGCTAGCTACACGTGTATAAATGCTGTGAACAAAAAAATAAACCATGCTCTTCTCTTACAGATCTAAATCCAAACATGCCAATCAATTTGTCAGTCGTTGCAATATATGTTATTATTATTTGTTAGAATTGACCACCAAGCCTTTGTCAACGATGAGCTATACAGGATAATATGCGTACATACATGAATACAGGCACGTGTTATGTCTCACTAAAGTTATTTAATGTATACATATTTGTTGAAATAACATTCATCGAAAAAGAAATATCGGTACATGGGTTACGACAACAAAGCAAAATACAGGCGCGAGACATGCCAAATAAGAATGCGGAAATGCTCTAAGACTGCATTGGTGTGACATCTTTGCGTCTATATCACAATTGTACAGAAATATTCAATGCAGGTAACTCCACCGCTTAAAATGTATTTCTCTCAAGTTGCTGTAAATAAAAAATGTTTCAACTCGATTCCTGCTTTGCTTTGTCTTGTTGTTTTGCCGTGGGATTATTCCTGTATACCGATGGCGGTGAATGTGCGATGAAAAAAAAAAACGAACGTCCCAAAACGTTACGATCGCTGGGAGCGGCAACGCCACGCCGCGTCGGTACGCGCCGTTCCCGCCCAGAGTAGAAAATAAAACAGTGGGAAACCGTTGTAGGGCCGACGTTGGGCGACGTTGGGCCGACGTTGCGCGCGAACGTTTCCAACCGAACGCCAACGTTGGGTCAACGTTAGGGGGGAGGGCGGAAACGGTTCCAACCGAACGCCAACGTTGGGTCAACGTTAGGGGAGGAGGGGGGAAACGGTTCCAACCAAACGCCAACGTTGGGTCAACGTTAGGGAGGGAGGGGGGAAACGGTTCCAACCAAACGCCAACGTTGGGTCAACGTTAGGGGAGGAGGGGGGAAACGGTTCCAACCAAACGCTAACGTTGGGTCAACGTTAGGGGGCGAGGGGGGAAACGGTTCCTACCAAACGCTAACGTTGGGGCAACGTTAGGGGGGGAGGGCGGAAACGGTTTCAACCAAACGCCAACGTTGGGTCAACGTTAGGGGGGAGGGGGGAAACGTTTCCAACCGAACGCCAACGTTGGGTCAACGTTAGGGGGGGAGTGGGGAAACGTTTCTAACCGAACGCCAACGTTGGGTCAACGTTAGGGGGGAGGGGGGAAACGTTTCTAACCGAATGCCAACGTTGGATCAACGTTACGCGTTTACCGGAACTGCGATGGTCACAGTAGCCGTTCGCCCACACCCGAAAGAAAAATTAGCGGCTGCAAAAAATATCGATTTTATTTTATAGCATCATTCTTATTTTGGTGACCAGACACTGCATGGTTTGTTGGTTCGCATTGCCCTCGCCGCTCAAATCCAACGCTTTCGGCCTTAACGCGCCGGTTTTTAATGAAAGAAAGGAATCAAGAAAAAACAGAAACACCCCAATCGCGACGAAGAGGTGGGGGGGGGGGAACAACCACGCGCGTGCAGGCTGGAGACGAGTGGAGGGGGTGGAGCGCACGCTACGAATGCCGTCGCTTGTGCGCTCTTTAACGTCACCCCCCGTCTATTTTACGCCCTTGATGTCCCGAGCCGGAAGATTTCCAGTCGGGGATAAGAAGAGGGAGCGAGCGAACAGGCGACTGGCCTCTTCGTTTTGTTTGTTAAACTGCAAAAAAAAGAGGTTTCGCAAATGGGAAATCAATTCACAATTATTTGACCTTATTCGAGCGCTACGAGTAAGTAGTAGTGATTTTTAAAAAAAATCTAAATAACGATGATGATAGGGGTTAAAGCAGGCTTCAAGAAAGTCGCGTCGATTGTTTTGGTGCTGTCCGTTCGTGCCGTTTTGGTTTTTTTGCCGCCCCGTCCGTTTTCGTTTCGTTTCGGCAACGCGACCCCTTCAGTTGGCCACAATTCTCTTTGTCTTACGTCGAAGTTGATTTTATTTTGTTTGTTGTTTCTTTGTTGCTGTGGGTTTATTTTGTTTCGCCGACTGATCAGCACGGCCACCACCGTCCGAACCGCTTCCTCGCGGCGGCGCGCGCGGATTGACCGAACACGTGACGCGACCACCTCCACGTGCACCCCGGGGGAGAAGATTATTTATAATATTATTGTTATTTTTCCGCTTCGATGGGGGAACGGCAGATGTCACGAACCAAGTCTTTGTTGTTGTTGCGTGGCAGCAGCAGCAGCAGTAGTAACAGTAATGACGCTGTAAAACTTTGTTTTCTCCCAAAGTGTGAAAGTCTTTACGAAACTCCGCGGGCGCGAATTCTCGCGTCCGCCCGCGTTCGTGGTCGTAAACTTTGAGCGGAGAGGGCCACCGTGCCCCACGTGCGCGCGAGA
Organism: Lampetra planeri; assembly: GCF_965212315.1. Lineage (NCBI taxonomy): Eukaryota > Metazoa > Chordata > Hyperoartia > Petromyzontiformes > Petromyzontidae > Lampetra > Lampetra planeri. Next base: position 4,743,619 of record NC_136143.1, read on the forward strand.
CGCGTCCAGCAGGCGACAGCCGGCAGGCCGGGGAGGTCTTGCGGGCGACGTCGTTGACATTTTATTTGATTTCACAGACGTGGCCAAGTTAAAGCTTGTCTCCCCCCCACCCCCCCATTGCACAAACTCATCCCCCACACCCTCCCCACCCCCCCCCTCTCTCCCCTCCCTCCCACCGGCTTGGGGAGGGGATGATAAGAAGCGGAGGGTCCAATTATCCAACGGAGAATCTGGCAATTTCAAGACGGCCCTGAATTATCAAGCTGTGGTACCCCCCCCGCCCCCCCCCCCCATATCTCCTCCGTCTCCCTCTCCTCCACTGTTCTCTCATCTCCTCCACCTCCCCTCCCCTCTCCTCCATCTCCCCTTTTCTCTGCCTCCCTCTCCTCTTCCCCCCACTCTCCTCCAAACACACCCCCCCCAGCCCAGCACCCTCCGCTCCTCCGGCAGATCTGTTGCCAATTCACACCCTTCCCCGAGCCGACTATTCTTGGATGGATGTGATACGTCTGTAAACGTGTTGCATTATCGCCGCAGCCTGAACACATATGTCTCGTATTGTTTACATTGTTATAGCCAAAACACCAAAACAATCACTTTTGTATCGGTAAAAACTGCACTCACGAAAGCATTCCCACCCCGTTGTAAATTATGGACACGACATCTCACCAGTGCAAGGATCCTTAATGTAGATCTCCGATAGACTTCGTATTTCCCCCGTTAATCCTTATATATTATGTATATATATACTGCAACTTCAAGCAATACATCTGAATCGATACTAGATATCAAAGCTTATCTTCACGCACCCACCCCCACCCCTCCCCACCAACGAATCCATTCATTCATTCACCCCGCGAAACAAGTGTTTGTCATTCCCCCCTCTCCCACCACAGCCACCCCCCTCCTCCCATCAAACTCTTCCTCCGCTTGTCACTTCAGTTCGGCGCCCCCCCTTCCCCCCCGTCTAGACGAGGGGCCCGCGCGCCAGGCGGACGAACGCGACCGCCGCCACGGGGCCCAGCGCGCACCTCGCCACGGCGTCGAACCCCGCCCCGCGCCGCCCGTGGACTTGCCCGGCTGCCCCTCCTCCCGCCGCCTGCCCTCCGTGCTGAAGGTCGGCCCCCTCCATCTTCTTGCTCCGGCTGCACTTGGGGCTGGCGGGCTGCGTGCCGCCCGCGTGGCCTCCCACGTCGTCGTCCAGCTCCTTGAAGTATGTGTCGAGGTGCGGCAGGTCCCCCGCGGCGCCGTCGCGCTCCTGCTTGCCGTCGAGGTAGCCCTGCCCGGCGGCGTTGGCGCGGGCGCGCGCCGCCGTGTGCTTGCGGCACTTTCGTCTCGTCGGCACCTTGATGATCGGCGAGATGGCCACGGCCGACGTCTTGGCATCGCCTCCTCCTCCTCCTATTCCGGGCGCCGCCGGAGTCTTCGGTGCGTGGGTTCCCGACGCCTTGTCCGGTCGGAACGGGTGAGTGGCGACGGCGTAGTAGGTGGACGAGGTGGGGCCCAGGTTGCACGACATGAACGTGTTCTCCGCCAGCGACCTGAGGTTGCGGTTGACGAGGTTCAAGGGCGAGTGGCAGACGACATCGGTGCTCGATCCGCGGAAGCGCTTGAACCACTCCCAGAGCGAGAAGAGGCGGCAGTCGCAGGCCCACGTGTTGTTGTTGAGCCGCAGGTACTGGAGGCCCGACAGGTCGCCCATGGCGTGGCCCGAGAGCTCGGTGAGCTCGTTGTTGAACAGGTAGAGGGTGGAGAGGGCCGAGAGGCCGCGGAAGATGCGGCGGCGGATTGCCCGCAGCCTGTTGTGGTGCAGCAGCAGCTTGTCGAGGCTGTGCAGGCCCCGGAAGACGTTGTCGGAGAGGCTCAGCAGCTTGTTGCCGTGCAGGAAGAGGTGCGTGAGGTTCGACAGCTCCCCGAACAGGTCATCCTGGGCAGAGCGCACGCGGCGCGGGCAGAGCGCAGGGGGGGATTACAATCGTGGGTTGGACCTCGGTTTTATACTTTTTTGTTTGAGACTCAAGGTCGCAAAGGGGCACAGCTAACAGATGCCGAGCAGGCAGCAACAAACAGCACGAGGAAAGTTGGCTTCGAAGTCAAGAGTGGGAGATTTTGTTTTTGGCTCAAATGAGTGTTGCGTGCAGCGGTGCACATTTCTCGTTTGCAGTGCTGGAGTTTCCACATTCACATGGCAGGGGTGAGTCTATCCATAGGGCAACCCCACTGTAAATTCCCCAAAAAAATTGGTACCGTATTGTATCGACCCACCCCCTCCTTTCCCCCGAGGGATCCTCCCGATTGTGAGCCACTCGCTCTACCACTGAGCCACCAGGCCGGATTATTGAACGTTGGGTTGCGCAAGAGTTGACACTTTCTGTGTTAAACTGGGCAAGGTTATACGAATTTGTGGGGGGGGAGGCGATGGGGTGGAATTCCACGGTGGAGCAGTGCGAGCTTAAAAAGGAGAAAGGAAATAGTCGTGACCTACAGCGTGGTGAATGAGTGGGTGAGTGAGAGTATGGGTGAGTGCATGAGTGGATGAGTGAGTGGATGAGTGAGTGTGCGAATCGGTGAGTGAGCGAGTGTGATGCTGTGATCTGCTATGTGGTGGTCGTGGTGGTGGAACACAGTGGGGATGAGTGGGTTCGTGGGTGAGAGGGTGGGTGAGTGCATGAGTGGATGAGTTAGTGGGCGAATCGGTGAGTGAGCGAGTGTGATACTGTGATCTGCTATGTGGTGGTCGTGGTGGTTGAACACAGTGGGGATGAGTGGGTTCGTGGGTGAGAGGGTGGGTGAGTACATTAATGGTTGAGTGAGTGTTATGTTGCTAAAATAAGAAAAGGTTTAACCCTTGATGGCAATAAAACAGGTGGTATTAAGATGTTCGATCACCAAATTAATACTTTTTGTAAGGCATCAAGTCTACATTAACCACACGTATTTGCGGCAAAACATGCAAGAAATATATGCATTGTGGGTGAATGAGTGGTTGAGTGAGCAGGTGAGTCGGTGAGTGGGTGAGTGTGGTGCTGGTGGTGGTTGAACACACAGCATGGATGAGTGGGTTGGTGGGTGAGTGGGTGAGAGGGTGAGTGAGTGGGTGTGATGTTGTAAGGTGGTGGTTGGTGGTGGTTGAACGCACAGTGTGGATGAGACGACACAGAGCAGACCTTCCATTAGACCAAGTCCTCAACATGGATGGGTGGGGGGGGGGGATGGATTTGAAACTCATGGGGACGGTACGCATGGTTGTAGCGATGGAAGAGCGACCAGGAGGTGAGTGATCGCTGGACCATCAATGAACCCCGACTGCTGCTCGTTGAATTCCGTCAAGTGCAGTGAACTCGGAACCGGGCAAACCTCCACCCCCCCATACATCACCAACCAACACGGACAAGCGTGGTGAAGTACGGTCGAACACCCCCCGTGACCGACACAGCATGGGGAAGCCACGATCCGGCGGTAAATTAAACAAATTGTAAACATTTCGATTTAAAGCTTTCGTGACTGCAGGGATTCATCTTCTTGGTTCTTTCGGTAAAGTCACGTAGAAGGGAAATAATAAAATGATAAAAATAAAACATAATAAAATAATTCTCACGACGTTTCGGCCACAACGCAAGCAGCCGTCCTCAGGTGAAGAACAGGTCTGAATGACGCTGTCTTTCTGACAGACCTGTTCTTCACCTGAGGACGGCTGCTTGCGTTGTGGCCGAAACGTCGTGAGAATTATTTTATTATGTTTTATTTTGATCATTTTATTATTTCCCTTCTACGTGACTTTACCGAAAGAACCAAGAAGAAAAATTGTAAACACCAATATGCGACAACGCTAAATTTTTATCACGAGTGTTGTGGCAAGTGCATTTGGTCCACGCGTTCATATCGACAATGGCCCAGCTCATTCAACTTCTCTGGTATATATCTAAATACGTTTCTATTCAGACCAAAACAATTCTTCATTGGTACATTGGCAAGTTCCCGTTATTCTCTATTGGTGGTTATGCATGTGCCGTGAATTGCAAATAACACCGTGAGATAGAGTGTCTTTCATTATAAAATCAATTTATGCTCTTACACGTGTAATTGGAGGCAGGGCTCCCTGCGTGGTGTGTGTTATTATTTGTGCGTGTAATTATTAGCAATTTTCTCAACGGTGCTCGCAATTATTGTGTTTGTATGAATATATTTGTTTGCTATTAAATATCATTAGATATCTGGGGTGGACTGGTGGCACGGTGGTTAGCACGCTGCGCTAAGAACTCAGTGAGCCGAGTTCGATTTCTGGCCATGGCTAACGCCAGTGGGTAAGTCATATGGGGGGGGGGGGGGGTGTGTGCTCACAATGGTGAAGTATGGTCAGAAACCCCCACGGTTAATGTGAAGCTTTCACGTGCGATGACTTGAGAATGGCTTGAATATTCGATGTAATGTTTTACTCTCTTACTTTATCTATTTTTTCCAGTCCATAATTTCTCAAAAGAACGGCTTGACGACGACATAAGAAGATATTGATGCCGGAAAGATGTGGCACCACTTGATCATACTGGCACGAGACAGATTAAAGTGGAAACAAATGACGAAATGACGGGGCTATCTGCCCATGGATCGTGATGATGATGATGATGCTGATGATGATACTTCTCAAAAAAAGGAACTGATGAAAATCCAACAAATATTTTTTTAAGGAATTGGCCACTGGCAAGGGGAACGTCGTGATTCATGCGTTAGTTTGGGGTCAGATCCCTGTGTGAGTACAACGTCAACGTTGGTGCGTTACACCCTCCACTACCTACATTTGTCACGTGCACAAACTGCCGATTTATTGCTGCTTCCGCACGTAAATACTTACACACAGAGACACACTCACACCCACATACTAACAATAACATCAACCGCCGTTCACCACTAAAAGGGGCGGTGGTGTCATCACAGTACTTGTGCCAGGCTAGGTGCACGCACAACACACAACACAACAACCGCCATTCGCCACTAAGTGGCGGTGACGTCACCACGACTCTTGTGCCAGGCCATGTGCACCTTGAGGCCACGTGAAGTATCGAACGCCCGCTGGCAGGAGGTCACGGGGCAGACCCAGGTGCCACGGGTCGACTGACTGAGATGACCGAGATGACTGGCTGATGCACCACCTGTGCCCCCTACTGTGCCAACTTGCTGTGCTTTAGCCACCAGGCGCTCCGCTCGTTGTTGTGCACGTACACACACAGTCACAGACACACACTTACAGACAAAGAACCCCCCATCCGGTTGTGAGATTCAACTCACACCACGGTTAAACCCCAGATATCATGTGGTTAGTTGCTTGACTATAGCCGGGCAGTGGTGGCTATGCACGTGGCCTGTAGTAGTACATGTTGTTTATGCCATTTATTGTGAAAATTCCGTCACAGTTCCTATGATCACTGTTTCATTGCTTTCATGGCTTTATTTTGGTGATTTCGAAAAGTGTATTGGTTTAGCCATGTTTGTTTGTTGTAGTACAGAGTTAGACTGATGACCTTAATCTAAGTTGTCTTGTGGTTGTTGCTGGTTGTTTGACTTGCATCCCACTGGGATTTTTGCACACAGCGTTGGTGTACGGTGTTTTTTCTGCAATATTTTGCTGTCTTTTCTTGGATTTTCTGTTTGCACTCAGTCACATATTCACTTTAAGATGTTTTTTGTTCATGTTTTAGTTTTTTTGTTTATTGCGGTTGCACCCGATCCAAGAGCCGAATGGCTCACAGGGCTATACCCAATAAATGAACTTGAACTTGAACCCAGCATTGTGGAGGCAGCGAGGGTTGGCGGATCACACAGACGTTCTGAAATTGCCCGCGGGCGTCGGTGAGGTGCCATATCCTGGCTCACCAGGAGCAGGCAGTACAGCAAGTGTTTTAACCCCAATCTGTATCCATCGGTACGAGGATTAAGCGTAAGCCTAATGCTGGCGCCCGTGAGTCTTCTCCAGTGCTCCGGTCTGCTGCCGCACGTATAAACACCCAATAACCCCATTGGCTAAACATACAAATATAGGGTCACAGACCTTGGACAATTGTTGGCACTGCTGGTTCTGGCTGCCCTCCCAGACCTAATAATCTCATGTCAAACTGTGCAACGAGTTACATAATCGTAATCTTGTAATGTTTTAACTTTTGAGTCTCTGCATCGTCTGTCTCAGGAATGATGTAGATTCCCATTGTAAGCCATCCATCAGTACTTTTTTAATCATTGATGTTCTGGGGCACTAAGTGAGAGCAAGACGATGCCACTGGTGTATTTCATATTTGTCTGCATAAGTTATGGGCGTACTTAGAAGCGGCTGCGATCATTGCAGCTATAAATGGCACAAGTGGATTCTGTTTTTTTTTAAACAAGTTTCTGCGTCTCCCCATTGTGACTCGCGAGATGTATTTTTTTTATTTTATCGCTTTCAAAACACCTCCACGCAACGGCCAAATAAATAACAAGTCCCCCCCCCCCCCCCCCAATAGATGCGTTCCAAAAAAAAAATGAAGGTCGCACAGAGTGAAATCGCCTCGCACGGACCGCACGGTCACCCAACCACCCACAATGCACCGCGTGAAGACGGCTGCTTGCCAAGTAGCCCGCGTGGGCGAGCTCAGTGCCGGATTATCCCAGTAGCACAAGTCGCTACACGTGTAGTAGCTACACATGTGGTAGCTACTACACTATACATGTAGTAGCTACACATGTGGTAGCTACTACACTATACATGTAGTAGCTACACATGTGGTAGCTACTACACTATACATGTAGTAGCTACGGGCCCCGCACTTTCAAGGGCCCCACGCTAAATGCTTTCAAGCTATCAATTCCGGTTCAGTGATTCTGCACTTGCTCTATTACTACAGTGCTATACTGCCTTCAACTTTTATGAACGACTGGGTGTTTAAGGACAGCGAATTGTCGTATTATCTGGCTGTATAGTATGTGAAAAAATACAATTACTTCACTGTGCAAGTAAAAAATGAATGCGTTTTAATATTTTTATTTAGGGCCCCTTTACAACATATGCTACAGGCCCCGCACTGGTTTAATCCATTACTGGGCGAGCTGCGGCAGAGGGCTCCGTCTAGATCACGTGGATACAAGACGGTGAGTCCTTAATAAGTAACGTCACGCAGCCGTCCTTAATGAGCCCCATGCGGCTCAGGAAGCTGCAGATCTGCCGACCCCTGCCCGCGATAAACTGGACTTCCACGATGAACTGAACTTCCATGGTCAAGGGAGTCGGCAACCAATAGAACAAGAAGGGCCATTTCTTTTGGAATTTCAGGAGCTGCACTGCAGCCCTTAAGGAGGCGCAACCTGCGGCTCCTTAAGGACTGCAGTGCAGCCCTTAAGGAGGCGCAACCTGCGGCTCCTTAAGGACTGCAGTGCAGCCGACCCCTCTGCTCTCGAGGGTGCTGTGGCGTTCCTACGCTTCCGCTCCGGCCTAGGCGCTTTCGAGAGAGGCGAGGAGCACGTGGAGGAACCACAGACGGGCAGGAAGGCGACAGCCGCGCGGTCTGAGCAGTGGGCGCCAACAATTGCCCAAGCTCTAATGTCGCCTACATGTCAGGGGTCGGCAATCTGCGGCTCCGGAGGCCACCACGCGGCTCTTCAACGACTGCTCAGTGACGTCATTTTTGAAGTACCACCGTCTCGTATCCATCACGTGCCTTGCTGCTCTTGAAATATTGAGTTTTGTTTTTTACATATATACCGCGTTTTAAACCAAATGGCTCTTCTTGTTATCATTTAGGTTGGCAAATTACTGAGCGCTTACGTGCGGGAGGAAACCGGAGCACCTGGCGAAAACCCACGTGTGCGAGGGAGAAACACTCTATCCCAGGGGTCGGCAACCTACGGCTCCGGAGCCGCATGCGGCTCTTTACGGGCTGCTTCTTGACGATATGTACGTATGTATGCTCGAGAACGGTGCGTAGAAGGGGATATTGGAGAGCTACTTCTGAGGATCCTTGCAATCGGCACGTCGGGGGGTGGAGGGGAGAGTGGGGGAGCGGGGTTTGACGTTACCAGATGCCCACCTACTGAGAAACGTTTATAACACAGAAATAAAATCGATCCTTTTCATTCCACCGCTGAAATGTTGCCAAATCAAGTGACGTGCTAAAGTTAATAATATGAAGAGTCATCGTTATTATTTTTTACGTGGTCGTGTGTGCAGCAATTACTAATTGGGTTGTGAATCTCAGACCATTATAAACTCGTCGCACGCTGGAGAACCCGGTTTAATCACGGGTGGGCTGAACACTCAGATTCGAACCCTCCGGTCCTCAGAGGTTATCGGCTCCGTGTCTCTGACCCAGAGGTCGCAACCGGGTACCCGATACCCGTACCCTACTCGATACCCGGTTACCCGTACCCAGCCGGGTACCCAGCCGGGTACGGGTACCCGTTTGCGACCCTGGTGCGGCCGGGTACGGGTACGGGTAGGCCATGAGTCACTGGTAAGTAACCGTTTGTCACTCATTTCCCAACGTCTTGTCTCTTCTCACAATTCAAGTTCCTATAATCAACCCACCCGCGCCTGCAACATGGCTTCATCCCAGAGGTCGCAATCAGGTACCCGATACCCGTACCCTACCCGTACCCGGGTACGGGTAGGGTACGGGTACGGCCGGGTACGGGTACCCATTTGCGACCTCTGCTCTGACCTCTGGGCTACCCTTGGCAATGTCCATGCGGCATTAATTATGAACGCAGCCTGAAACTAGAATCATCTTGGCTGACGTTTCAGTTAACAGCCGTGCTTCAGAACAGAGAGTCGTTATTTATCATCTTAAAGTATTCCACTTATATCCTTCACCTCTTGATAGTGTATACTACGTACACACATACATTTAGGGTGCAGTGGTGGCGCGGTGGTTAGCGTATTGTGCCACGATTCTAGAAAACCTAATTTGTACTCCCAACTCTTCCAAGACGTCTGGATGGCAAATGGGGAAGAATAGACCAAATACCACTCAGGAGAGGAACTCTACAAAGCTCCATCTCTCGCGTGAAAGAGCCATCCGGGATGTATGGCCCGAAGCGTGGAAGAGTAGGCCAAATTCAACTCGAGAGAGAGAGAGAGGCACGCTCTTTAGCGCTCCCTCTAATGGTGGAGGCCCTTCCACCAGCGATGACGCTTCAGTTTTCAGCTTCATTTATCTGGTATAGCCCTGTGAGCCATTCGGCTCTTGAATCGGGTGCAACCGCAACAAACATAAAACAAAAACATGAACAAGAAAACATCTTTAAATGACTATGCGCAAACAGAAAAATCCAGGAAAAAACTGCAAAGTCTTCCAGAAAAAAGCACCGTACACCAATGTGAGTGAGAAATTGCAGGGCTGCGCCTTTATCCCTTGCTGTGTCAATCCGCTGGGTCACGTTTGGATGTGCCGCGCCCGTTGTTGAGATCAGTGCATCGTCTTTGAGCTGTACGCCTTTTGGCGTCCTCTGGTCTAGCACCGTTTGAGACGAGGCTCGAAAGAAAGCCGTTCTCTGGTGTGGACCAATCAGTTTCAAGGACAATGCATAGATTATCAGAACGTGTTTTTTGTTCGCATTTTGACCACAAATATTGTGGTTAATGCACACATGATTCCTTGTTAAAAGGTTTCAGTTTTGTTGCCAGAAAAAAGGGGAAAACCCCTATTATGAGATCAGGACGGGTTCAACCACGCGTCCCCTTCATTGCATCGGGGGGAGGGGGGGGCGTGGGAGGGAGGGAGGGAGGGGGGCTCTGAAGATGCCGCTGCTATGCGTGACGCCAGGGCCCTTGAGGACAAGGTGCTGCTGAACGCCGAGCCACGCAAATTCAGATTTTTCTAAAAATAACTCATTAAGGGCAAACTCCGTGCCCCGGGCTTCTACCGTCTTCTCCGAATCGTATAGGATCCTCCGGAAAGTAAGACGCACCCCCGAACTCGTGCTCGGTATTCAATAAAATTTAAGATGCATCCCTCGAACTCGTCGATGTAGAGCGGTTGGCGGTAGGGGGGGGGGCGGGGCGGGGGGGGGGCAAGTGCGTCTTATAATCCGGTAGTGGTTCAATGCGTTAGTTGCTGAATGTGTGCCACGCGTATACGCACGCTACTACGGCAGGCTGCCGTGGTGTAAACGGTGAGCTCACTGCGCTTGTCATCCTGAAGTATCCCGGTGTTCTCGATCTCCAGGCGTGGCAGATTAAACATTTATTTAATACCCCCCTCCCCACCTTTACCCCCCCCTACCCCCTCGCAGTTTCCCACCAAGCGCTGCTGTAGATATTTCTGAGAGCCGCGTGTCGAGTGGATACCCTTACAGTGGCCCTACTTGCTGTGCTGCCTCCCTTCTGCGCCCCCCCCCATCCCACTCCCGCAATCTCTTGCGTGATCCACCAATCCCCGAGTGTCAGCGCGCTGGGCGATTCTTGCCAAGTCGCGTTGGGTTGACGCTCGAAACCGTTGACTCACGTGCGGTTGGCGGGGGTGATTTGGAAACAAAATCTCAGCGAATTGTGTCAGCGCAGAAGCACGGTGATGTGTTTACCGAATGGTTTGGTGTGAACTTTAAAGGATGAAAATAAAAGGAAACTACCGTATTAAACTATTTCTTTTTTTTTTATCTTACCAGGTAAGGCTCACTGAGCTATGTAGCTCTTTGAAAGGAACGACCTGGCTTTCACGAATGATCGCTCAAATAAGTGGCTTGCAATGTGGAAATGAAGAGATAGCAGCCAAATAAATGCGTGTTATTGAATGTAAATGTGGAGGTAACAACCGGAGGACCCGGAGAAAAATCCACGCGACCACGGAGAGAGAAAGAGAGAGACACGCACACTCCAAATATGCAGCAGCAGGCGTCAGGGTCGGGATCGAATCGACGACCTCCTGCATACCAGGCGAGGTAGTTAACATCTCCTAGCCACCGTGATGATGATGAGAGAGAGACACGCACACTCCAAATATACAGCAGCAGGCGTCAGGGTCGGGATCGAATCGACGACCTCCTGCATACCAGGCGAGGTAGTTAACATCTCGCCGCCGTGGAAATAACTTTATGTAAATAATAGAAACATGTAATAGGTGACGTTTTGAGAAATGGCCCTTCTCTCTAGCAGAGTGGCTCACGCGAATTTGAGACTACACAATAACTCCTTGGATTAGCTGATAACAATTACTATTAAAAACATTGTTAAAATGTTTCAGACGTACGACGACGATGATGATGATGTCGCTATGATATTTGTCATTTTCTGTACGTCTTTGACAAAACGCTTTGTAGCTCATCGGATTCCTCCTGTATAAATAATGATTATGATATTTTATTTTTTTTAACCCATAAATGGCATTGTCTGTCTGTGTGTCTGTGTATCTCTGTGTGTGTGTGGCCGGAACTTGCGAAGGATTTGGCTAGCAAACCGTGGAGTTTACGACTAAAAAAAGTACCCAGGTAGCACGCCATAAGCCCCTTGCTGAGCCGGCGCTATTCCCATTTCGCGTCCGTCACCTTTAAAGTAGTTTAATTAGCGATTTAGTGCTGCTTTCGTTCATGTCTTTATTTATTTATTAGCTAGCGTGCGCTGGGCCCTACCAACTCGCACGTGGGGGGTGAGGGGGGGGGGCCCTACCAAGTCACACGTGGGGGGTGAGGGGGTGGGGAATTCTCTTTCGTGTGGACACTGCGCAACACACACAGATTTACAGCTCCCTTCAAACGTTTATTACCATGACTGTTTGCTCATTACAAATTGCCTTTAATAGGTTCGAAGATTTAATGACAGGTATGAAGTAATGATTTTGAAGAATAGCTTTTTCTCTGTACTCTGGAGGCATAAGCAGCCGCGCAATAATTACGTCTCCATTCTATAATATTTACATTTGCCCCCCTCGGTAGGGGGGGGGGGGGTTGAGCACTGACGTTATGTCAATTACGCTTGATTGGTGCGCATCTGCTCATAGTTACAGGTAGGTTTGTGGGTTAATTTTGTCTTCGTTGACTTTCATGAATTTGCCGCTCTTGCTCGCGGCAAATGTTTGCACCGAAATGGGGGAACACCCACGCGGTCGCTACTAATTACTTACTTATCATACACGCGTGCATTTACCCTCTCTCCCTGCCTTCTTTCGCTAAAGTCACGTACATAGACAACTATTATTTACGAACTTATTTAGTCTACTTAAAAGTTAGAGTGTGCGTGCGTCCGTCCATGTGTGCGTGTGAGTCCATATATGCGTGTGCGTTGTGTCTGTGTGAGTCCGTGTGTGTGTGCGTCAATGTGTGTGCGAGTCAATGTGTGTGTGTGACATGTTGCTGTGTTTGTTTGTGTACGTCCATGTGTGTGTGTGCGGTGTGTGTTTAAGTCGATGTGTGTGTGTCAGTCGATGTGTGTGTGTAGGTCCATGTGTGTGTGTTAGTCGATATGTGTGTAAGTCCATATATGTGTGCGTAGTTCCATGTGCGTGTGAGTCTATGTATTTGTGTGTTTAAGTCGATGTGTTTGTGTGTGTTAGTCGATGTGTGTGTGTGTGGGTGCATGTGTGTCAGTCGATGTGTGTGTGTACGTCGAAATCTGTCTGTGTGAGTCCATGTGCGTTTGTAATTCGACATGTGTGTGTGTAAGTCGATGCGTTTATGTGTGGGTCGATGTGTGTCAGTCGGTGTCTGAGTGTACGTCGATATGTGTGTGTGTGAGTCCATGTGTGTGTGTGAGTTGATGGGTGTGTGTTAGTCGATATGTCTGTGTGTGTTAGTCTATATATCTGTGGGTGTAACTCCATATGTGTGTGTGTGTGTAAGTCCATGTGTGTGTGAGTCTATGTATGTGTGTGTGAGTCGATGTGTGTGTGTACGTCCGTGTGTGTATAAGTCGATGTGTGTGCAAGTCGTTGTTTGCGTGCGTCAGTCGATATGTGCGTGTGTCAGTAGATGTGTGTGGGTGTAAGTCGATGTGATTGTGTGTGCATCGATGTGTGTGTGTACATCCGTGTGTGTATAAGTCGATGTGTGTGTGTGCAAGTCGCTGTGTGTGTGCGTAATTCGATGTGTGTGTCTGTGTGTGTCAGTCGATGTGTGTGTGTTAGTCAATGTGTGTGCGTGGTGTGTGTGTGTAGACAACTAATATTTAACAATTAAGTTAGAAACTTTTACAATAATAATGTGTGTCTCAGTCCATGTGTGCGTGTGAGTTGAGGTGCGTGTTTACATTGATGTGTGTACGATGTGTAGGTGTGAGTCGATGTGTGTGTGTGGGTCGATGTGTGTGTGTGTGTCTTTTTTGCCCGGGCAACGCCGAGTACTACATAACGTGTTCCCCTTCACGATGATTCCAGACGAGGCCCGTAGCGTAGTGGGAGAGGCCTACCCCAACAAAAAGCAACTCATACATTATCTAACCTTTTTATGTTCATAATTACGTCAATTAATTCACCCAGCAAAGCCTCACTCGGTCTCAAGGCGCCCCCTTTCAAGAGGGCCCTGCTGCATTGCGATGTTCGGCCAATGACCTCAATGAGTGTTTTGGATGTTTGTGTGACAGCAAGCAGGGGAGAATCCGGAGAAAAGCCCACGTGCACGCATGCACACGCTTGGAGGGGTGGGCGGGGGGGGTAAATGCCCTTGAGCTCAACACGCCCCACGGCCTGAAGGGCGAACCCACTTGCTGTACTGCCATCTCCTGGCCACTCCAGTCGCACACACCTGACGTGTCAATTCGTGACCTCGCGCACAATAGCCTGAACAGACTGTTGGGGCAAGTGCTGTTAGCGAGCACCTATTAAGGCCGGCACGGCATACGAAGGGGTGGGTGGCCAACACCACGCCCGGCCGCCTTTGTCTCCCTAGTGGCGATGTTTACACATTGCACCAGGTACTCATTTGAGGCTGAGTCGACCTAGGGGAGAGCCCGGGACTGGTTCAGATAATCGTTACCGGTGTTATTAACGAGCACCTGTGTGAGGATGGGGGGGGGGGTGTCACCACTACGCCCGGCCGCCTTTATCTTCCCAGAGCTGATGTTTGCACAACGCACCAAACGCAAATATCTGAACCTCGCCACTGATGTTGGCCGTGAGCCGGAATTGAACTCGGGTCGCCAGGTTCCGTAGCGCACTTCGCTAACCTACTACGATCCTTACCGATACCAGTACCCGCCATTCCCCACTAAGTGACGTTGACGTCACCATGGGCGCTTGTGCCAGGCCAGGTGCACTTTGAGGCCACGTGAAGTGTCGAAGGCTAGCTGATAGGAGGTCACGGGACAGACCCAGCAGGTGACATGGGTAGACGGACTGAGATGACTGGAAAATGGACCAGCTGTGCCCCTTATCCTTACCACCCTCCCACGCACACGGCACACGGGAATTAATGAATACGATAACATTTCAAACTCGGCTATTTGCATGGGTATGGGCAGACGGAAAGCGTCTGTCTATGAGAGGCATCACAGCCTAAGGGCGGGAGCTTTATTCGAGTCTCGAATTACCGCGGAAAACGTGGTCCAGGCAGGGGTTTCGTGGTTCGAATCGAGCGGCCGCGCCGGGTAATACTGCGGGTGTATTAGCCGAGGGATGCCGTTGCGTGCCGGCGTCGTTCGTCCAAAGTTGCCAAATAAAAATTAACGAAAATTACCCCACAAATTATTCACTTAGAATGTACAAAGCAATCGTCGCCCCCCGTACTGGAACAAAAACATGGGAGGACTCGCTTAAGACTCAATGAGGGTTTCCCGTGCAAATAAGCGTGAGAAGGTTTAACACGTAGGCTTTCGCGACCGGTATCATTCATAATAAAGATTTTTGGGTTAGATCGAGTTATTTATAAACGTGTCGCAACCCTCCACCACCTGACACGGCCAATCAGTAAAAAAAAGTGTCACGTTGACAAAAGACAAATAGTTCACTACTTTAGCCCACCGGTGTGTTGAAGTGTGAATCCACAACATTTACAATTTTTGAGTAGTACGACGTTTCGCTGGAAATTACATCCAGCATCATCGGGCGATTTGCCAGAATAGTGAAGCCATCCACCTGCTTCCGGTCTTAAATAGTGCAGGATGACGTCATCGTTGTTTTGTTTATTATGAAGCGCGAGAGAAAATACGTTGAATGTTTTGGTTTTAATGTAGGGCGCAAATTTTTTTTTTTAAAGATTGATTTTTCGGGACCGCCTCCCCGACCACCACTTGCAACTGGGACGTTTCTGGAATCCGCCTCTTGCCCCGGCCGCTGTCGCAAACGCGACGTTCCACCTCCAGCGAAATCAATACTTTATGGGAGAGAGAACAAACATTGCCTGGCTGGCTACCTGGCGTCCTGGGCTGGCTGGCGCGTGCGTGATGGTGGTGGTGGTGGTGGGGAGCGGTAGTGTAGCGGTTAGCGTGCTGCGCTACGAACCTGGCGACCCGAATTCGATTCCCGCTCACGGCAAACATCAGTGACGATTATCTGAACCGGTCCTGCGCCTACCCTAGGTCGACTCAGCCTCAAATGAGTACCTGATGCGGTGTGTAGAAACATCGCCACTGGGGAGACAAAGGCGGCCGGCCGTGGTGCTGGCCACCCACCCCCTCGTGTGCCGTGCCGGCCTTCATAGGTGCTCGCTAACAGCACTTTCCCCAACAGTCTGTTAAGGCTATACGGGGGATCTTTGGTGGTGACGCCACCGTGCACATCTCCGTGATGACGTCACGCCCCCCCCCCTCCACTAACAAAACCCCCACCCTCAACCCCGACCGTGTATCTCGAACAAATGCGCGGGATACGCTATCCGACTATATTCGACAACAGTTTTGCTGGCTGGCTGGCTGACTGGAGGGAGGGAGGGAGGACGTCCGAAGAACGTGCGAGCTGATCGTTTTATATGAAAATAAAATTGTACGGCATTACTCTGCTTGTCCACGTGTCCCAACTGCACATCACAGTCGTCGTGCTCGCGTCGCGCACAACGACATCGACAATAACCATCTACGCCTCGAGTCTCCTGGCTGGCTGCTGGCTGGGCTCCTCTCCACCTAGACAATACCGTAACTCGATTTGTCAGTGACTGCTGCGGGTGGTTGCCACCTGAAGAAACTCGCTGGGGTGACTGGCAGCACGGGATTTTCCGTGTAGCAAATAATCATTGAGATGAACTATAACGGCGGAAGATAGAGTTGGGAAGACGTAACGAGAAGAAGAATAATATTATTAGTTAGAGACACCGACGAGGTGGGAGGAACGAACACGGAAGGAGACTGACCACGGTGCATTTTAAAATTGCTCCAACTTCCCAACGTGTGTCCCCATCGGCGTCATAATTATTTCGCCGGAACAGTGCATTTCAAATGAACAAAAACAGATTATCTACATCATGGGACCTCCTTTGCCAGTACCAAAATATAAGAACAGGTTTTCCCCTTTGTTCTGTCAAAAGAAACAGGTGTTAAGATGTCAAAACACCAAACTGAAACCTCTTACAAGGAATCATGTCTGCATTAACCACAATGCTTGTGGTCAGCATGCAAACAAAAAACATACTCTGATAATATATGCATTGTCTTTGAAACTGATTGGTCCACACCAGAGACAGCTTTCTTTTGAGTCTCGTCTCAAACGGTGTTAGACCAGAGGACGCCAAAAGGCGTGCAACACAAAGACAATGCACTATCAGAGTAATGAGACCACAAATATTGTGGTTAATGCAGACATGATTCCTTGTAAAAGGTTTCAGTTTGGTGTTTTAACAACCTAACACCTGTTTTGTTGCAAGATAAAAGGGGAAAAACCTATTCTCATATTTTGGTACTGGCAAAGGAGGCCCCATGATGTAGATGCTCACCCGAGCTCTCATTACTCTAATAACGCGTTGTCTTTGTGGCTGTACGCCATTTGGCGTCCTCTGGTCTAACACCGTTTGAGACGAGGCTCAAAAGAAAGCTGTCTCTGGTGTGGACCAGTCAGTTTCAAAGACAATGCATATATTATCAGAGTACGTTTTTTTTTGCATTCTTACAACAAGTATTGTGGTTAATGCAGGCATGATTCCTTGTAAAAGGTTTCAGTTTGGTGTTTTAACATCTTAACACAGCTGTTTTGTTGCCAGAAAAAAGGGGAAAACCTATTCTTATAAAAACAGCTTACTTTAAGTGCTCCGAGCACAGGAGGATTTTGAGATCCGAATATTAAAACCAATCCACGCGTCTCTTATTTTTGTTTTTCATTGCAAGAGCAACGGCTTTCTACACTCACCACAACAACACCAACAACAACAACACTACTGACACGTGACAAAGCGTGCCATGCGCGTGTCGTGTGCGTGCATCATCATCATCATCACCGTCACCAAATCACCTGCAGATGCATCAGCTCGTTCTGCTGCAGGTACAGATGCTGCAGGCCCCTGAGACCGGCGAACACCCTGTCCGGCAGCTCCTGCAGCCCGCATCGGTACAGGTGCAGCGTGTGCAAGTTCACGAGACCGAGGAACGTGTCCGCGTCCAGCCACTGCAGGTAACGGTTGTTTCCGAGGTCCAACTCGTCCAGCCGAGAGAAGGCGGCGAACGCTCCGGGCTGGATGATGGTGATGTTGTTGGAGAAGAGCGACAGGGCAACGGTGTCGGGACTGAGGGCGTTCTCGCGAGGCACCGCCGTGATGCGGTTGTTCTGCAGGAGCACTCGGTGGCTGTTCCTGGGCAGCCCCGATGGGATCCTGACGAAACCCAGCGACTGACAGTTCGCGGTGACGGGCAGCATGTAGCAGCTGCAGTTCTTGGGGCAGTCGCTGGTGCTCGCGGGAGACAGCCAGAGCAGCAGCAGGCAGACGAATCCGAGCCCTGCGTGTGTGTGGGGGTGAGTGGGGGGGGGTGTGTGAAGGTTGTTGTTGTTGTGTGTGTGGTTAGTGTGTGAGTCAGTTGTGTTGTGTGTGTGTGTTGTGTGTGAGTGGGGTGAGTGGGGGGTGTTGGTGTGTGTGGGTTGTTGTTGTGTGTGTGGTTAGTGTGTGTGTGTGAGTTGTGTTGTTTGTGTGTGGGGTGTGTGTGTGGGTTGTGTTGTTTGTGTGTGTGAGGTTGTGTGTGTGTGTGGGTTGTGTTGTGTGTGTGTGAGAGAGGGTTGTGTTACTTGAGGTTTATGTTGATCGTGTGTGTTTGGTTGGTGTGTGCGTGTGTGATGATTGTGTTGTGTGTGTGTGAGAGGGTTGTGTTATTTGTGTATTGTGTTGTTTGTGCGTGTTGTGTTGTTTGTGTGTTGTGTGTGTGTTGTTCGTGTGTGTGTGTGTTGTTTGTGTGTTGTGTGTTGTGTGTGTGTGTTGTGTGTGTGTTGTGTTGTTTGTGTGTTGTGTGTGTTGTTCGTGTGTGTGTATGTGTGTTGTGTTGTTTGTGTGTTGTGTGTGTGTGTTGTGTGTGTGTTGTTCGTGTGTATGTATGTGTGTTGTGTTGTTTGTGTGTTGTGTGTGTGTTGTGTTGTTTGTGTGTTGTGTGTTTGTTGTTCGTGTGTGTGTGTGTTGTGTTGTTTGTGTGTTGTGTGTGTGTGTTGTGTGTGTATTGTTCGTGTGTGTGTATGTGTGTTGTGTTGTTTGTGTGTTGTGTTGTTTGTGTGTTGTGTGTGTGTTGTATGTGTGTTGTTCGTGTGTTGTGTATGTGTGTTGTTTGTGTGTGTGTTGTTTGTGTGTGTGTATGTGTGTTGTTTGTGTGTTGTGTGTGTGTTGTGTGTGTGTTGTTCGTGTGTGTGTTGTGTTGTTTGTGTGTGTGTGGGTTGTGTTATTTGTGTGTTGTGTGTGAGTGTGTGTTGTTTGTGTGTGTGTGTTGTGTGTGTGTTGTGTGTGTTGTGTGTTTGTGTGTTGTGTGTGTGTGTTTGAAAGGTAGTGAATGAAGCACAGAGAGACGAGCTGCAGTGAGTGTTGGTCACGTCGCCTGAGAGACAGAGAGACACAGAGACACAGAGAGAGATAGAGACACAGAGAGACAGAGACACAGAGAGACAGAGACACACAGAGAGAGAGACACAGAGAGAGACACACAGAGAGACAGAGACACACAGAGAGAGACACACACAGAGAGAGACACACAGAGAGACACAGACACAGAGAGAGAGAGACAGAGAGAGAGAGACACAGAGAGACAGAGACACAGAGAGAGAGACACAGAGAGACGGAGACACAGAGAGAGAGACACACAGAGAGACAGAGACACAGAGAGACAGAGACACACAGAGAGAGAGACACAGAGAGAGAGACACACAGAGAGACAGAGACACACAGAGAGAGACACAGAGAGAGAGACACACAGAGAGACACAGACACAGAGAGAGACAGAGAGAGAGAGACACAGAGAGACAGAGACACAGAGAGAGAGACACAGAGAGACGGAGACACAGAGAGAGACACACACACAGAGAGAGACACACACAGAGAGAGAGACACAGAGAGAGAGAGAGACAGAGAGACACAGAGAGACAGAGACACAGAGAGACAGAGAGAGACACAGAGAGAGACAGAGAGAGGTCGCGTGCTCACCTAGACGTCTCCTTCACCGAATGGGCGCGACAACGTGAGCGCGAGTGGTTATTGCGAAACGCGAATGCGCACGTGCGTCGAAACTTCTTTCGCGCCGTACGCAGCGAGCCGTGCCAATCGTGGATTGAAGCGAGCGTGTCGTCACGATCTCCGCCAAAATCTAGCCCCGCGTCGGGTCAGTGGTGCGCAACGCACACGATAGCAGGGAATGAACACACACGCACACACAAATAACTCAATTGTCGGTAACCCTAACCCTGGAGGAGACTTCACATGATACAACAGACGACGTGGTGTCACTGCTGAAGAAAAGCGGTCAACCGCCCCTTGACTGAAAGGCGTCTGTTCTGATGGGAGGACCGTTGGCCGAAACGTCGCCTCTTGGGCGGTGGCATAGACGAATTGGCTTGGCCGTCAACAACAACAACAAGTGAATGCCTAATTTCAAGTGCGTGCCCGGGTGAGCGTCAAGGGAGAGAGGAGCGTGTGGGGGGGGGGGGGAGGTTGAAGTTGGGGAGGGGGGCGGTGGGGGGAGAAGGCGGGGGTGGCGGGGTGGTTGAGTGGGTGGGTGTTGGGTGGGGGGGCACGAAGGGGCCGGGAGGGGGGCGGCGGGAGTTGTGGTGATATGAGCGCGAATGCGGTAGCGTTTCATCATCTTCGGCCGCCGCTGATTACGCCGGACACAGCCGACCATGGCTCTCCGCCAATCGCTGCATTAAATCACCATCTAATATTTATAATCAAATCAGCGGAGCGGCGGGGCTGCGCATCGGCCGTGCCTGCAGGAACGCGCGCACGCACGCGCAGAGAGGCCGAGTGGAGGAGTTCCCGTGCTGTCGTGCGCTCCTGCGCGCTCGTTCCAAAGCGCGCCGCACAGGAGCGTCCAGCATCGCGCATTTCGCCGCGTTCAGCTCAACCGGGGGTCAAGCGCGGCTCTCTGTGGGCTAAGAGAGCCCGAAGGGCTTCGCGGCGAAGGCAGGCGGGTTACGACTCCGAGAGGTGCCCGAGGACGTCTACCGTCGAGAGAGAGAGCGAGAGAGTGAGCGAGAGAGTGAGCGAGAGAGTGAGCGAGAGAGTGAGCGAGAGAGTGAGCGAGAAAGTGAGCGAGAGAGTGAGCGAGAGAGTGAGCGAGAGAGTGAGCGAGAGAGTGAGCGAGAGAGTGAGCGAGAAAGTGAGCGAGAGGTGGGGGTTTTACATAAAGATAAGTTTAAAAATAAATAAATTACGAAATGATGAACGAAGCAAAGTGCCGAATACACCGAGCATCTTCTTGTTTCCACTAATCGTAAAAAAAAGAGAGAGATGGAGCGACGGAATCGGTTGAAGTTTCGTGTTGCGGTGCGGCTGTTGGGTCACGGGTCGTTTGTTGTTTGCATCGCGGGGTCGTGAGAGAATAACGAATAAGCGAAGGTTTGTGGGGATCGGGGATGGGGGGGGCGGGGATTTCATCCAGCAGTGGATGAAGGCCTGCCAGTTGAATTCATCATCATCATCATCAGGATTATCCGTGATCAATCCACTGCTGGATGATGGCCACTCCAAAGCAGTCGCCGTACGCCGATCGGGGTCACGCGACGCAGAAATCCACGCAGCCTCCTGCGCACGAAGCTGGGATGATTTCACGTCTCCATCTCTCCTCCCCGGTGGGACGTCCTCAAGTCGGACGCGTTCCATTCCTTGTGGCTGCCACTTCGGCGTGATCCTTGACCATCCGTCATCGTGCACGCCCAATCATTCACACCGTTAACACGAGAAGCCAATTGTGTTGAGAGAACAAAACGAGCAAAAAAAAAACAAATACAACGCGTTTCGTCAATCGCACTGTGTGGACTCAAAATAAAGATATACTGGGCGACGTTTCGGGCTAATTGGCTCTCTTCAGGGGGCGCAGAGAGGCCCGTCAGAGTGGTCGAGTGAAGGTGAATTGAGGTCAACTATAGCCCGACATAAATTGGGGACGGAGAGGGTGGTGGTGGTGGTAGTGGTGATGGTGGCAGTGGTCGTTGAGAGCAGTGATGTAGCGGTTAGCGCGCTGCGCTACGAACCCGCTCACGGCCAACACCAGTGACGATAATTCTGAACCGGTCCTGGGTATCCCCTAGGTCGACTCAGCCTTAAATTAGTATCCAGTGCGGTGCGTAGTAAACATCGCCACTGCGGAGACAAAGGCGGCCGGGCGTGGTTCTTGACCCCCCCCCCCCCTCCCCCCGCTCCCTACCCAGTTGACTCGTGCACCGTGCCGGCCTTCGTAGGTGCTCGCGAACAGCACTCGCCCCAAACAGTCTGTCGAGACGACGCCGGCGATTGAACGTTGCCTTTCATCTTTCGGAGCAAACTTCGCCGGGCATTGGACGAGAGCGGAAATCGTTGGCGCGCGTGGCGATCGAGGCGCGCCACGCGCGCGACCCTCTTTGTATTGTGGGTGTCCACGCGGCGCCTGGCTGACACGGAACGTACGCGTGAGGCCTCGCGGTGACGCCGCTCATTCACAGAGGCCCGCCCCCCCCCCCTTGCCCCGACATTGGCAACCCGTGAGATGCAACCATCCGCATGAATTTGAATCTGTTCGTATTGATGCAGGGAGCTAAGGTTTATATATATATATAGTGTGTGTGTGTACATGTGCACAACTTATGGTGAGGCTACTGGTCACTCAGCCCCCACCACTCCGTGCGTGTTAGAGAAGTGACTTGGGTTTAACACGTGGGCTTTCGCGACCAATGTTATCTTCAAAAACACGGATTAAGGAGGGACTTTAGTTGATTAAACACGTAAACTCTGTTTTTTTGTTTTACCAGGTAAGGCCCACTGAGCTATATCGCTCTTTTGCAGAAGCTACCTGGCGATCACGAATGATAGCCCGACGAAGCGGGCTTGTCATCACGTGGAAATGTAAAGCAGCCAAATACTCTAAACGCGTGATGTTGAGTCTAAGCGTTGAGGGAAAAACCGGCGGACCCGGAGAAAAATCCACGCGGCCGTGGGCATAGAGAGAGACACGCAAACTTCAAATATACAGCAGCAGGCGTCAGGGTCGGGGATCGAACCCACAACCTCCTGTAGACCAGGAGAGGTCGTTGGCATCTCGCCAGGGCAATCAACATCACGAATTGACTGCGCTGGTGCACAAGCACAGCCAACATCTATAGACAACAACAACAACAAACACTCCAACACGTTCGTGAATATCACTGCGTCATGTTCTCAAAAGAAAACGTCAATGTAATAAGCGACGTTTCGGGCAATGACCCTCCTTCACGAAACGCATTTAAGTGAAAATTCAAATGACCGTTGGTGCGATGCTCCATATAAGCCAATCGTTGAAATTCCACATTCCTATGGCGGGCGCAAGGGGGAGGGGAGGCGAGTCTCGCCACAGGGAAACTGCTGTTTACTTCGGTACAAGGTGATACTCGTTGTGTCGACCCCGGGGCAACCATCGGCTGAGTCAACTCCACCCCCACCCACCCCGAATTAAGATGTGAACTCGCACCCTTCCGACGGCGAGCCGCTGGTTCTGCCACTGAGCAACGGGAAATGCCCCTTTGAAATTCAATTGCACCGCGGCGATTTTAATTGCGCCATGTTATATCCAGGTCAGGCACGTTTTGCAACAACAAAGAGATTAATTATTTGATCTCGGCTGCTTGGAATGGACACTGTGGTTATTTATCCCCAGCCAAGGCACGTGAGTGTGTGCACTGGTTGTGCTCAGGTATATGCGCAGAGTCGCTTGAACGAATTGAAACGATGTGCGCGCTTTAGACACCTCGCAGGATCCCGCGAGAGACGGCAACAACTTGGAAGGAGTTTTTTTTTATCCAGCAGTGGAGTTATCAAGGCTGCTGATGATCATGATGATGATGGTAATGATGTCTGATCCGGAGGCGATCGGATGGTGTGGATTCCAATAATGTCTGAGATGGCCTAGAATAATAGATATTTGGCAATAACACACATTCACTCACTCGCTCGGAGTCTCTGCTTATAACAAGATACCCTCCTGGGTACGTCCTCCTGTAAAAACCCGCCCTAACCAGAGCGGTGAAGTATGGTCAAACAAACGGCAATCTCCAAATTAAAACAAACTCACGTACTGATGTCAATTAGTTTCATTCAAAGGGCAGGGTTGACCAACCCCCGCACCCGCCCTCCACCCAAGTTCCAAACTGCTCCAGGCCTCCAGTCGCACCACTTAACTTCTCAATAAATACAAATCTACGATCCCACCGCTTCATCGGTGAACCGAGTAATTCGCCTCCCGCTGATGGAGAGCCCACGAGGCACACACCCACCACCCCCCCAACCTGTTCACAGGTACCGCGATGTTCGAGGCACGCGCGGGTGTCGTCTGGAGGCACAACGCCTTGAGAGCCAGACAGAAATCCATTCCGCAAATGTCACGGTTCGTGTCTTGCAATACGCCTTTGCCTCGCTATAGCGCTCTCTCTCTCTCTCTGTATATCAAAGATCCCCCGTATAGCCTTAACAGACTGTGGGGGCAAGTGCTGTTAGCGAGCACCTGTGAAGGCCAGAACGGTACACGAGGGGGGGTGGGTGGCCAGCACCACACCCGACCGCCTTTGTCTCCCTAGCGACGATGTTTACACACCGCACCAGGTACTCGTTTGAGGCTGAGTCGACCTAGGGGAGGCCCAGGACCGGTTCAGATAATCGTCACTGGTGTTTGCCGTGAGCGGGAATCGAACCCGTGTCGCCAAGTTCGTAGTGCAGCGCGCTAACCGCTACACTACCGCTCCCCATCTGTATATACATACATACACACACACATACGTCGATTTCACCGGATTATAAGACGCACCCTAGTAGACCCGTGCCCGGTGTCGATGGTTCATGCGGGTGTGGTTTCAAAGCGATAACATCCATCCCTGGCCGGCTGCAGGGGCAAGTGCTGTCAGCAAGCAGCACCTGCGATGGCCGGAACGGCACACGAGGGGGATGCGTGGACAACACCACGACGGGCCGCCTTTGTCTCCCCAGTGCTGATGTTTACACACCGCACAAGGTACTCATTTGAGGCTGAGTTAACCTAGGGGAGGCCTTGAACGTGTACACTGTATTCTCCGGAGTATAAGACGCTCCGGAAAGTGAGACGCACCCCACCAAACTCGCGCCCGGCGTCAATAGCAAACGCAAATCTGGTTGCACAAAGACAAAGATCCCCCGTTTAGCCTCAACGGACTGTTGGGGCAAGTGAACGCACATTGTGAGACTCACCCCGTCAACGTTTTCTTCAACATACCAAGGGCGGTAACAAGGGCGTCGCGTGATCCCTGTGAATACGTTATGTTAAGTATCATACGTGCACAATAACAATTCCCTCCTGCCCGTCAATATCGCTCGTTCTCCGTCTCTCGTCTTTTGTTGTTTTTGTTGTTTTTCTCGCTACGTGCAGCGTCACCCACGAAGCGATTTTGTGCGCAAGGACAAGAACACCGCGCCTGGCGACAGACGTGGCAGAAGTCTCCCACGCCGCCCGCGGCTCGTGGTCGAGGCTTTGTCTGGCGCGTTCGTGACACCACACTTTTGAAAAATATGAAAACACACGCAACAAATTTGAGCGCTGCGTGCAATTTCCATTGTTCTGTTTCATTGTTCTACCCCGCACGCATTGTACTCGTGCAAGGGTGGAATGGTGAGTGGCGCGGTTGGTTAGCGTATTGGGGATATGATATACGGGTGTTCGAAAAGTATGGACCCGATTTGAAATCGCTATATCTCTGCAACCACGAACCGCCCATGAATGAAACTCTTACCACTTGAAAGGGCGGGAGTTTCAAATGATTACCGCTCGATGCCTCTCCCAGCGCACAAACAGCCCCTAGCCTCAGTCATTCGCAAGACGCGCTGCCTCAACGTTGAATAGGTCGCACTGGACCCCAAGACTTGGCGCTACACTCTTGGCCCCCAAGATCCCCAGACATCACGACACCCTGCGACTTTTTCTTGTGGGGATACGCCAAAGACCGTGTTTTTGTGCCACCGTTAGCGACTCATCTGGTGACCTCAAAAACAGAATCACGGCGGCGGTGACTTCAGTGGAAGAAGACACTTTGAGAGGCGTTTTGGACGAATGCAACTATCGTCTCGATGCTGTCCGTACAGCACGTGGAGGGCACATAGAGCATTTATAAAATGGTTAGTAAAACTTGATAACTCATGAAACCGTTTGTAACTTTTTGTGTAATTGTAACACGTTGCCATCGTGAAATATACTGCTTTGAAATTGGGTCAATCTATTTCAACATCCCTGTATATATCCCCGGCGACTCGAGCTCCGTATTCCACCAGGCCACGGCGAACATCATTGTCCGCGAAGCACCAGTTGGCCGTGAACATTTAATTCGGATGACGTCCGAAATTTTCAGACGATAGTCGAAAAATGCGCTCGGCGCACACTGACCAGCGCGGTGAAGTATGGTCAAACGACTACAACAACAACAACAACCACCCCTCCATGACCGAGATGCGTGGAGAGGCCTTCATCTAGCAGTGGATTGATGAAGGGCCGCGCATTAGCCCGCACTATTGTTGCATCGCAACACGCCGGCTCCCCCTTTCAAAGAGAGATTCGTGGTCTCGACGGACTGCCGCCGCGTGCTTCAGATGACAGGCGTGGACGCTTGCGAATGAACAAACAAATCAGAGGCTTTGGACCGCGGGTCACCAACCGTAGGCGCTTGCCAGGTGCTGTAGGTTGCGGTGGCTGCCGGGGCTGTACGTGACCAGGAGATGGCAGTGTGCTGAGTATCACTCCTCTCGGTCCGCAGATTACCGCACACGCGAATCCCGAAGCTCGTTAATGGAATTGGCCAAAACGTCGTTGCAAGACCCCCTCCCTCCCCCCGCCCTGAAAGAGGAGAGAGTCGAGGGACTCCGGAGTAGCACTGGAATGACCTGCATTGGATAGCCCTTCACAGGACCGCTGGGGCAAGTGCTGTTAGCGAGCACCTATTAAGGTGGGCACGACGCACGAAGCGGGGACGGGAAGAGGCTGCGTTGGGGGTGGGGGGGTGCAGAGAGCGCCACGTCTCCCCTGCTCTGATGGGTTACACGCAGCGCCAGCTGCTCATTTAAAGGCTGAGTCTACCTAAGGGGAAGCCCACGGCCGCTTCTGAAAGCACTCGACGTTGATGCTTTTGCCGTCCGTGGGAAGCAAATCGCAGGTGGCAGGCACGGGGGGTGGGGGGGGTCTGTAGCGCGTTGCGCTAACCGCTGCGCCGCCGCTCCTCACACGTGACGTGCAGCAACTCCGTTCAGCACCCCCCCCCCCGCCCCACACGTGACGTGCAGCAACTCCGTTCAGCCTCCCCCCACACACACGTAGCGTGCAGCAACTCCGTTCAGCACCCCCCCCCCCCGCCCCACACGTGACGTGCAGCAACTCCGTTCAGCCCCCCCCCCCCACACACACGTGACGTGCAGCAACTCCGTTCAGCCCCCCCCCACACACACGTGACATGCAGCAACTCCGTTCAGCTCCCCCCCCACACACACGTGACGTGCAGCAACTCCGTTCAGCTCCCCCCCCACACACACGTGACATGCAGCAACTCCGTTCAGCCCCCCCCCCACACACACGTAGCGTGCAGCAACTCCGTTCAGCCCCCCCCCCCCACACACACGTGACGTGCAGCAACTCCGTTCAGCCCCCCCCCCCACACACACGTGATGTGCAGCAACTCCGTTCAGCCCCCCCCCCCCCACACACACGTAACGTGCAGAAACTCAGTTCAGCTCCCCCCCCCCACACACACGTAGCGTGCAGCAACTCAGTTCAGCTCCCCCCACACACGTAGCGTGCAGCAACTCCGTTCAGCTCCCCCCCCCACACACACGTAGCGTGCAGCAACTCAGTTCAGCTCCCCCCCCCACACACACGTAGCGTGCAGCAACTCCGTTCAGCTCCCCCCCCACACACACACGTAGCGTGCAGCAACTCCGTTCAGCCCCCCCCCCCTCCCACACACGTAGCGTGCAGCAGCTCCATTCAGCTCCCCCTCCCCCACACACACGTAGCGTGCAGCAACTCCGTTCAGCTCCCCCCCCACACACACGTCACGTGCAGCAACTCCGTTCAGCTCCCCCCCCCCACCACACACACGTAACGTGCAGCAACTCCGATCAGCCCCCCCCCCCACACACGTAACGTGCAGCAACTCCGTTCAGCTCCCCCCCCACACACACGTAGCGTGCAGCAACTCCGTTCAGCTCCCCCCCCCCCACACACGTAACGTGCAGCAACTCCGATCAGCCCCCCCCCCCACACACGTAACGTGCAGCAACTCCGTTCAGCCCCCCCCCCACACACACGTAACGTGCAGCAACTCCGATCAGCCCCCCCCCCCCACACACGTAACGTGCAGCAACTCCGTTCAGCCCCCCCCCCACACACACGTAGCGTGCAGCAACTCCGATCAGCCCCCCCCCCCACACACGTAACGTGCAGCAACTCCGTTCAGCTCCCCCCCCCCCACACACACGTCACGTACAGCAACTCCGATCAGCCCCCCCCCCCACACACGTAACGTGCAGCAACTCCGTTCAGCCCCCCCCCACACACACGTAGCGTGCAGCAACTCCGTTCAGCCCCCCCCCCCCCACACACGTCACGTGCAGCAACTCCGTTCAGCTCCCCCCCCCCACACACACACGTCACGTGCAGCAACTCTGTTCAGCCCCCCCACACACGTCACGTGCAGCAACTCCGATCAGCCCCCCCCCCCCCCCACACACGTCACGTGCAGCAACTCCGTTCAGCCCCCCCCCACACACACGTGACGTGCAGCAACTCCGTTCAGCCCCCCCCCACACACACGTCACGTGCAGCAACTCCGTTCAGCCCCCCCCCCACACACGTCATGTGCAGCAACTCCGTTCAGCCCCCCCCCCCCCACACACGTCACGTGCAGCAACTCCGTTCAGCCCCCCCCCACACACACGTCACGTGCAGCAACTCCGTTCAGCCCCCCCCCCACACACGTCATGTGCAGCAACTCCGTTCAGCCCCCCCCCACACACACGTCACGTGCAGCAACTCCGTTCAGCCCCCCCCCCCACACACGTCATGTGCAGCAACTCCGTTCAGCCCCCCCCCCCACACACACACGTCACGTGCAGCAACTCCGATCAGCCAATCGCTCATTCATAGAATCGCCCAAACATGCACGGCGCGGCAGGACCATCGCGAGCAAGAGTCTTGAGACTCAACGAGAGAGACGTCCCGGGGTAAATCATTGCCATGGGTGTCATCATTTTTAATATATATTTTGTTCTACTTCGATGGAAACGCGACCGGGCTTGGTTGGCCCACTGCGCTTTGAGGCCGCCCCGTCAGAGTTCGATTCCCGACCACGGCATCAGTGGCGAGTGACCAATACCCCCTTGTCGTCAACAACCCGCACGGACCGGCGCGGTGAAGTATGGTCAAACGACCCACCCCCGCGAAAGACAGGGCTTCAGGCGGACATTTACCCAGCAGTATGTTGACGAAGCCTCGTATAGAGAGTACTCTGTCTCATTATTATTGTTATTACAAAGACTAAGATACCCCGTGTAGTCTATACGGACTGTTGGGGCAAGTGCTTGTAGCGAGCACTTGTGAAGGCCGACACGAAGGACGTAGGGGCTTGATGTTGCCAGCACCACGCCCGGCCGCCTTTGTCTCTGCAAATCCGATTGTGTTCACACCCTCCCCCTTAGTACAGTCTTCATTTCAGGCTGAGTCGACCTACAGTGGAGATCCATGACCGGTTCAGATAATCACCCCTGCTGTTATTTTGCCGTGGCCGGGAATCGAACTCGGGTCGCCGGGGTTTGTAGCGCAGTGCGCGAAGCGGCACCACGATAACGTCTCGCTCCATTGTTATCGATGAAGGCAAAGATCACCCGTGTAGCCTTTAACAGACTGTTGGGGTAAGTGCTGTTAGCGAGCACTTATGAAGGCCGGAAGAGTGCACGAGGCGGTGCGTGGCCAGCTTCACGCCCGACCGCCTTTGTCTCCACAGTACCGACCTTCACACACACGCACACCGCAGCAGGAATTCATCCAAGGCTAGGATCGACCAACGTGATGGCCCAGGACCGGTTCAAATATAATCGACGCCCGTTATTAGCCGTGAGCGGGGATCGAACTCGGATCATTGGCGGGTTCGTAGCGCAGCGCGCTCACCGCTGCTCACAACTCGATTACCTGCCGTGCTGCTGCTGCTGCCGCTGCCGCTGACGTCGAGTCCCAGGATCGCGTTCACGCGTAGCCGGCTCATCTCAAGTCAGCGTGGGGGGGGGGGGGTGGGGGTGGATAACACGGGCGAGAAGGCGGTGGGTTGCAGCAAGGCAGCCGAAGGGAACCCGCGGATGAAGCACCCGGGGAGCAGGTCCGGCAGGTGCCCTGGCCGGATCGGGTCGGGTTGGGTCGGCTCGAGACTGATTGTTCATCTGAGGAGGGTTGCGATCTTTCCCGGACTAGTTGGTGATGCGCTCAGCCCTTCCCCGCTGCGCGCGTTTCAAGAGCTTACGTCGGCGGCGAAAGTGGTCGAGGGATGTGATGACAGCGATGCGGCTGACGACGGCGTGACGATGTGACGATGAGGTTTTGTAGACAATGACAACGAAACGAAGCCAACGATCCGCGCGCTAAGGGCGTGAGCGAGTGAGCCACCGGCACCGCGATTCCGCGCGCTCCACCTCGTCTGAGTGAACGTTCTCGCCAAAGCGGAATGGTGAGAGAGGTTCGCCCTTCTCTTAACTTGCGCGCGTTCAATCCTCCTGCTCGGGTGCCGGTCCGGTGGGCTCGTTGGTGGAGGATGAGGAAGAGGTGGAGGAGGTGGCGGTGGTGGTGGGCAACTGTGCCCGTGAACTCTTCATGTGCTGGAGCAATAAGCGGCGCTGATTCGTCGTCATCATCATCATCAATCACCGTCGTCGTCGGAGTAATTGCAGGAGCCCGCAGCCGTCACGAAAGTCCGAGGAAATGAAAAGCGCGACTGCGTCCTCGGCTCGAGTTTCACACCAAGGGCCACGTCGCGCGCCGTGGGGGTTCCGCCGGGCTGCAGACGTCGCCACGCGCGTAACCCGGAGCCAACCCGCGCGTTACCGCAAGAGTCCTCGTGTCAAACAAGCGACGGGAAGATTCACGAAACAAGCAAAAAGCAAGCGAAAGGAGAGGAGAAACACCCCCCACCACCACCACCAACAACAACAACAACAACAAAACGTGTTGTGTTTCCCCAGTCACATTTCCCCGAGCCCAGCCCAGCCCAGCGAGCAGACCCGAGCCAGAGCCGCGGTGCGTTGTCTTGCGCCGCGCAGATATCGGGCACCCGAATCTACAGCTCGTCTCTCCGCCTGCCTTCTTCTTCTTTCGTCGTCGGCAGAAGAAGCAGCGTCGGCCGGAGTGGCATCAGCGGAAGAGCAGTGGCAGCTGCGGCAGAGAAGAAGGAACAGGAGGAAGTAGTGGTGGTGG
Source organism: Lampetra planeri (assembly GCF_965212315.1). NCBI lineage: Eukaryota > Metazoa > Chordata > Hyperoartia > Petromyzontiformes > Petromyzontidae > Lampetra > Lampetra planeri. The sequence goes on from NC_136143.1 coordinate 4,774,583, forward strand.
TCGTGGTCGTGGTGGTGGTGTCTGCGCTCTGAGCTGATACAGTTACTGCACCTGACTGGAGAGAGAGCGCAGCGCTTGAGGCTGCTCCACACAGCAGCGCCCGACCGACAGAGCTCCGGCTCGCAGATTAAACCCAGCGATTGCTGCAGATTCAGACCTCCCCCCCCCTCCTTGCCCCATCGCTCCGCAGCCCCCCACCCTCACCCTACCCTACTCCCTCCCACTCTACCCCCCCCCCACCACCTCCCCTCTCCGTGATATTATGAGCCCACAGTCCGGGGCATGGCAATCCTGACTCCACACTCCGCCGCCGTGCCCATAATCGGCTTCTTTGGCATTGGCGCAAGCGTGATTGATTAATCGTTACACCGCCCTGTTGTTGATCTCCTCCTCCTCTTCCTTGCTCCTCTTTATCCTCCTCCCTTGTGTCTGCCCTCCCCCCTCCCCCCTCCCCCCTCCCCCCTCCCCCCTGGCTCTGTCTCCTCTGTATTCCCCAACTCCTCCCCGGTCTCCTCTTTCACCTCCTCATCCAATCTCTTTATCGTCATCCTTTCTCATTTTCTCCTCCTCCGAATCCTTTTTTTGGCCGATTCTTCTTCATCCTCGCTACCCTCCTGCCCCTCCTCCTCCTCCTCCTCTTGCGGTCCTTACACTCTGCTCGTCAGCGCGCTTGTGCGTACGTACACATATATTGCCCTGCTTGTTAGCGTATGTTTATGCGATTTTTTTTCCTCTCCCCCATGCAACATCTCTCTCGCCCTCTGACTCCCTCCCTCCCTCCCTCTCGCTGTGTGCATGATCTTTGTGTGGCTTCTTGCCGCTAAGGTCACACGCGCTCTCTCCACGCCACGCGCAGGAGCACAGTCGACGCACCGCCGAAGCACAAAGACACAGGTCCCCCGTGTAGCCTGTAACAGACTGTTGGGGGCAAGTGCTGTTAGCGAGCGCCTATGAAGGCCGGCACGGCACACGAAGGGGTGGTTGGACAACAGCACGCCGGGCCGTCTTTGTCTCCCTCGTGGCGATGTTTTTTACGCACCGCGCCAGGTACTCATTTGAGGCTGAGTCGGTCACCAGTGTTGGCCGTGAGCGGGAATCGAACTCGGGTCGCCCGGTTCATAGCACAGGACGCTAACCGCTACACTACCGCTCCCCCTTGCAAGAAACACGCACACACGCGCGCGTGTTGGTCGACTCAGCCTTAAATAATTATGAGCACCTGCTGCTGTGTGTGTGAAGATCGGCACTGCGGGGACACGGGGGACCTTTGTCTTTGTACTGCCTACACCACCCCTTCGTGCACCGTGCCGGCCTTTTTAGGTGCTCGCTAACAGCACTTGCCCCCCTACAGCCTGTTAAGGCTATACGGGGGACCTTTGTCTTTGTACTGCCTACACCACCCCTTCGTGCACCGTGCCGGCCTTTATAGGTGCTCGCTAACAGCACTTGCCCCCCTACAGCCTGTTAAGGCTATAGGGGGATCTTTGTCTTTGTGTTGTGTACGTGACTCTACCCACCCAGTATCACTACTCAGCTTCATCACCACATATCCTAAACACCACCACCCACCACCACTCACCATTCACCACCACCACCCCACCAACACCACCACTCACCACCACATATCCTAAACACCACCCCACCAACACCACCACTCACCACCACCACACATTCTTAACACCACCACCAATAAACACCACCACCAATAAACACCACCACCACCACATTCTCAACACCACCAATCACCACCATCACACATTCTCAACACCACCAATCAACACCACATCCTCAAAATCACCAATCAATACCACCACCAATCAATACCACGACCTCTCAACACCACCACACCACTCAACACCACTCACCACCACCACCCACCACCACCGCTACCACCACCACCGCACATCCTCAACACCACCACCGCCACTCAACAAGACCACCACTCACCACCACCACCACCCAACACCACTGCTATCACCACCACCACCGCACATCCTCAACACCACCACCGCCACTCAACACCACCACTCACCACCACCACTCAACACGACCACCACTCACCACCAATACCACCCAACACCACTGCTACCACCACCGCACATCCTTAACACTACCACCACCACTCAACACGACCACCACTCACCACCACCACTCAACACGACCACCACTCACCACCACCCAACACGACCACCACTCACCACCACCACCCAACACCACTGCTACCACCACCACCGCACATCTTCAACACCACCACCGCCACTCAACACGACCACCACTCACCACCACCACCACCAATCAACACCACTGCTACCACCACCGCACATCCTCAACACCACCACCGCCACTCAACACCACAACCACTCACCACCACTCACCACCACCACCACTCACCACCACCCACCACCCAACACCACTCACCACCAACAGGTCCCGTGTGGTGGCTGTGCGCGAGGGAGCGTCGGTGCAGGAGGCGCTCCCCGCTGTTCACGCCGAGCCCCGGGGCGGCATCGCTCAGCGTTTAAGTGGCGCAGAGCCGTAAACGACTCCGCGTCGTCATCGTCGTCGTCGCAATAACGAATCCATTACTTCGTTTCCTCTAAGACATTAACGCTGCCGAGGAATAAAAACGCTTGCCTAGTCACGTTTTTTGTGTGTGTGTGTGTGTCCGGGTCTTCCTTTATCATCATCAACAACATCCGCCTTGTGCTAATTGCGCCCTTCTGCTGTTACTTTCAATGACTGCCCTCTGCCCTTTAAACAGGCGCTTTGTGTTTAATGAGCGTAATTTGATGCCTTTGTTAGTGGTGGTGGTGGTGAGAGGCGTGTCATGAGCGTGCCATTGCAGGGCCGCGCCTTTGTCTTTACCTGCGTGGTGGTGGTGGTGGGGCGTTTGTGAAGCGAGTGTGAGTTTGCATAGCAGCACTTACCCCGACAATCTGTGTAAACCACATGGGGTATCTTTACCTTTGCATTTGTGAGTATGTGTACAGTACGTGTTACGTGTGGGAGTGCCATGCATGCATTCGTGTGCATTCGTGTATGTGTGTGTGTGTGTATTGGTATCTGTGTGTGTGCATTCGTGTCTGTGTGTGTGTATTGGTGTCTGTGTGTGTGGCGTATATACGGCACTGCATATTCGGGGAGCGGTGCCATTACGATTAGCGCACCGCTCATTGAACCTGGCGCGTGGCCTAAGTTCAAATCCCGACTAACATCAGTGGCGAGTGATATCGATCCGAGCCCCTTTCACCAGAGCCAGCATGGTGAAGTATGGTCACACAGGTGCTGGTGCGCGCGCGTGCTTGCAACACCGCGTGGTAACGTCGGTTCATCGGCGGTGAACGTGAAACGTTCGGAGTTGCGCAGGCATCCATTCGCATCGGAGACCTCACCGCGATCAGCTGGCTCCCCGTGTCTGCGTGAGTCCGAAACCCGAGCTCGATTCATCTATTCGGGGTGGTGGCTGTGACGTTCGTGGCGGGCTTGCAGCGCGCTGAATCAATTCGTATTTGATTATTTGATGAACCGAGGGGCCAGTGTCTGTGTCTGTGCATCGTAGAAGGGAGAGGCATAGTCATCCCCACACCACCACCACCCCACGCCACCCCCACCCCACCCCTCCATCCCCCCAGAAATGCTTTACGCAGCCGCTGTTTATCTCTATCATCGACAATTTGTGAGATTTCTTATCAATGTAAAGTTGTAAATAAATCATGAATGAATCTTGGGGAGAGAGATAGAGAGGTGGGTGGGGGGGTGTAACCGTGGATCTTATCTGCTCGAGAGCATTTAGCGTTCGAGATTGGTGTCTTTCCCCCTCCCCCCGCCCCGTTTGACTCTCGCTAAATGCACATCAGGTTATCATCAGCACCATCCTCGTCATCAGTCAGGGTCAATGTCACTGCTGGATGAACGCCTCCCCAAGCCGCCGCTGTCGCCGCTGTTGGCGATCCTGAATCATCAGCACGCGAACTGATGCCGTGGCTCCATCTCCGCTTGGTCACGTTCCACTCCTTTGCGACTGCCACTCAGATGTGACTCTGGCGCAAACGGGGCCATCAGGTGCCACGACGACGACGACGATGATGTTAATGGTTAAGGCGCAGCCCTGCAATGCCTTGCTCCCTCCACTGCTGCTGGAAAGGCCCACAGGATGCCGCTCTGGACAGCGCCTCTCCTAAAGGCTACTCCGGAATAACTCATCCATTGGTTTGGGAGTATACCCACAACTTGTTACCCTACCACACACGCGCTCTGCCGCAGATCGTCTGACTTGTGGACCAAATCTATACTGCTGAGTGGACAGAGACCTCGGATGGTGGCGGTGGGGGGGGGTTAAGAAACGTGTCCAATTGTTTCAACTACCGGGCGGGGAGATCGATTGTGATGTATCGGGTGGTAGTGGTGCACAGTAGGGGGCACAGGTGGTGCATCAGCAGAGTTATCTCGGTCATCTCAGTCAGTCGAGTCGTGGCACCTGCAGGGTCTGCCCCGTGACCTGCTGCCAGCGGGCGTTCGACACTTCACGTGGCCTCAAGGTGCACATGGCCTGGCACAAGCGTCGTGGTGACGTCACCGCCACTTGGTGGCGAATGGCGGTTATTGCACGCCTGTGGTCTAGCACTGTGGAGGCAGCAGCGGGGGTCGGTGGATCACCGCACAGATTCATCTTATTGGTTCTTTCGGTAAAGTCACGTAGAAGGGAAGTAATAAAATAATAATGATGTTTTATTTTTATTTTTATTATTTTATCACTTCCCTTCTACGTGACTTTACCGAAAGAACCAAGAAGATGAATCCCTGCAGTCACGAAAGCTTTAAATCGAAATTTCACCGCACAGATGTTGTGAAACTCCCTTCCTTCCCGTGGGTAGCGAGGAGGTGCCATACCTCTGGCTCGCCAGGAGAGGGCAGTACAGCGAGTGGACTAATCGCCAACTGTGTCCACGATCTGTACGCGGGATAGAGCGTTGCCCCCTTTCGCGCAAAGGCGTTTTGGGTTGTATCCGGGTGCTCCGGTTTAACTGCCCACCCCCCCCCACGTGACTGTACGTGTGCATGTTGAACTTCGTTCGCACCGTACATAGCCAACCGTGCAGATCGGAGCAGCGGATAATAAACACTCGTCATTAACTGGCTGAAAACATCTCAAAATAAAATAAAAAAAAAAACTGAAATGCACAATGAGCAGCAGCAGGACCCTCCGGCAACTCGGCGTGACTCTCCAGGGAATAAATGAGCAATTATATTCGCGTATAATTAGCATTGCCCATAATGTACCGAGTTCAATGAATTCTCGTCGCATTCTTGCCACAAGAAGCGATGCTCCGCGCGGTGTCGTTGATATCATTTGATGTCTAAAAAAATATATAATCATAAAAAAAAATCACTCGGGGAGTAGGAGGTGTTGGTAGCGGTGGGGGGGGTGGATAGGAAAACATTGCGTTTACTCCAGCAGTGGGTTGAGATGGAGGTGGGGGAGAAGTTTCGCTGGAGAAAAAAATATTGCTCTCAAGTCGGAGAAGAGAGACGCGCGCGCGCGTGTGAGCCGTGCGCCATGCTGGGTGCTGTGAAGCCGCAGCTCCAACCAGAACCCCCCACCCTCCCACTCCCCCCCCACTCCCCCTCCCCCACTCCCCCCCCACCCCCACTCCCCCGCACCCCCAACCCTCCCTACTCCCCACACCCCCACTCCCCCCCCACCCCCACTCCCCCACTCCCCCCCCCACTCCCCCCCCACCCCCACTCCCTCGCACCCCCAACCCTCCCTACTCCCCACACCCCCACTCCCCCCCACCCCCACTCCCTCCCACCCCACTCCCCCTCTCCCCCACCCCCCACTCCCCAACAATCCCCCCCCTCCCCCACTCCCCTACTCCCCCCCGCCCCCACTCCCCCCCACCCCCACTCCCCCCCACCCCCCAACCCCACTCCCCCCCCACCCCCACTCCCCCCACCCTCTTCTCTGCACGCGCAAGGCGGGACGCGTCGAGAGTTTGGTGCCTCGTTCGTTCTTCGCGGGCTCGAGCGCAGCTGGAACGCATTTTCAAAGTCGCATTCAATTAGCGCCTCTCCCGACTGCTCCGAGTTGCGTCGGAGGTGCCACTCTCTGTCTCTCTCTCTATGCGGATGGTGGCGGGCCTCTCCCTCCTCCTCCTCTTTCCCGCAGTTGTACTTCTCCTGCGCGCAGCACCCGGCCACAGCGACTCCGGCAAGCTACTGAAGCTCCGAGGCTGCAGGAACGTGCCCCTCAAGAGTGCCACGAACACAGCGCTCTGCACGTGCTGTGTCAAGGCGCTCTACACGTGGCTGCGTAAAGGCTCTGCATTCCCGGGACCTCGCCGACCTACCGGACACAAAATGGAGAGACCATTTCTCTCACCCTCATTGTGGCCGCCCCTCAGTGGAAACAAATGTACAAGTCTCCCCCGTAGCCAAACGCTGCGGTGACCTCCAGTGGAGGTTGGCACACTGCACGTTGCCATCGGCCGTGTGGCTCAGCCGAATCTCGCCGGGGGTAACAGACTTGTGCATTTCCTGCGGTGCCAGGGAGGATCTGCCCCTAGTACTTACGCTGCCAGCGGCTCAAACCAATGTTCCGCCTTTTGGGGGACATCTTCAGGAAACTGGGGGTCCCCTTTTACAACAGCAGCTTCGTATATGGGGTGTGCCTTACCTGGCTAACAAGCGCCATGATTGCAAATGTTGTGGATTTCCTCTCCAATACACCGGTGTGCTGTATTAGTAACACATTGGCATGTTCTGTTTACGTGAAAACCCTTACTAATTGGCTGTGTCGAGTGGTGGCGGGCTTAACGACGCAATTATAGTTACGCGATCTAACCCAAAAGACCTGTTTTTATGGACGTAGACTCCACCTGCTCCGCGTGTATGGGATAGAGTGTTTCCCCCTCGCTCACGCGTGCGTGGGTTCTCTCCGTAACCACTCATTAATTTGCCGATAACGCCTTGACATATAGAGGACCGCAGAGCTTGGGCAATTGTTTGGTAGCACCGGCTCTTGGCGTGGCTACCGCTGCTGCTGCTGCCTTCCCGCTCGTCTGTGGTTCCTCCTCCTAACGCCGCTGAGTCGTCCCCTCTCTCTCCGGACGACAGCGAGCGAATACCGTGCGGTAGCAGCGCATTACAAAACCGAATCATCGTTGTACGCGTGCGTGCTGAACTTCTCTCGCACCGTACGTGACCGACGGTGTTAATTTGGAGGTGTGGGGAAGGGCGGCAAACTAAGCACAAAAAAACGAGTGTTCAATCTGGGATGTAAAAGTGCGTGGCTCCTGTGGCTTCCTGACAGCGAGTCGATGCCTTGCGGTTGAGCCTTCGCGAATCGGCCACACGTGTTTGTGCGTTGGACCGTTCCGAATATTGGCTTAGTGGGTGGGAATAGTCTGGTGATGTTGTCTATTATTTCTACAGATCCGTGTGTTGTGGTAGACACATTATATATAAGTTATATTATATATGTGTGTGTGTGTTATTTTCTCTCCATGTTTGAAAGGTATAAGCATGGGGAGGAGTACAGTCTGGCTTGCCACAGCATTGCAAAACCGAAATGTTCCATCTTAAACACATCACGCGTAGAATAATAATTCGCAAATAACAACTCTTACTCATACCTGGAATTTAGCGAATGCTATTGAAAATTCGCCCTCTCGTCTTCCTCCAACGCCGCCAACCACAAACTTGCAGATCTGCGAAGGTCATATAAGGAACGAAAACTGTTGCGTACCATGGAAAGCGAAGGTAACATGCCGTACTTGATTTGTTTTTCTATACATATTCAGTTGATGCATTTAAATTCATTAGAAGTAAATACACGTCCACGTTAAACAAAAACTGTTTGTTAAAAGTTGTATGCAAAAAAACATTTCATCATACATTTTTGGAATAGTTAGCATTTTCAGAATCCATTCTGAATATTCTAAATTTATATGTAGTTTATGTGTTGGCTGTAACGATGCGTTTCTTAGAATTTTGACACAATACCCTTTATACACATCAAACTATCGTCATCCGTCATGGTCAATCTACTGCTGGATGAAGACCCCCACCCCCAAAGCCTCCGCCACGGTCTTTCACACGATCCGACGATGTATCACTCCAGACCGAGCACCTCTGCACATGAACTCATCTTTGATCGCTCCATCTCCTCGCGTGGTTGTATTGGGGTAGCTGAGTGGAGCAGTCTAATTGTTCTACCAGAGTTCGCGTGGTTGTACTGGGGTAGCTGAGTGGATCAGTCCGCTTGTTCCACCAGAACACGACGTGGTTGTATTGGGGTAGCTGAGTGGAGCAGTCCGCTTGTTCCACCAGAACACCACGTGGTTGTACTGGGGTAGCTGAGTGGAGCAGTCCGCTTGTTCCACCAGAACACCACGTGGTTGTACTGGGGTAGCTGAGTGGAGCAGTCCGCTTGTTCCACCAGAGTTCACGTGGTTGTATTGGGGTAGCTGAGTGGAGCAGTCCGCTTGTTCCACCAGAACACCACGTGGTTGTACTGGGGTAGCTGAGTGGAGCAGTCCACTTGCTCCACCAGAGTTCACGTGGTTGTATTGGGGTAGCTGAGTGGAGCAGTCCGCTTGTTCCACCAGAACACCACGTGGTTGTACTGGGGTAGCTGAGTGGAGCAGTCTGCTTGTTCCAACAGAACACCACGTGGTTATATTGGGGTAGCTGAGTGGAGCAGTCCGCTTGTTCCACCAGAACACCACGTGGTTGTACTGGGGTAGCTGAGTGTAGCAGTCCGCTTGTTCCACCAGAACACCACGTGGTTGTACTGGGGTAGCTGAGTGGAGCAGTCCGCTTGTTCCACCAGAACACCACGTGGTTGTACTGGGGTAGCTGAGTGGAGCAGTCCGCTTGTTCCACCAGAGTTCACGTGGTTGTATTGGGGTAGCTGAGTGGAGCAGTCCGCTTGTTCCACCAGAACACCACGTGGTTGTACTGGGGTAGCTGAGTGGAGCAGTCCACTTGCTCCACCAGAGTTCACGTGGTTGTATTGGGGTAGCTGAGTGGAGCAGTCCGCTTGTTCCACCAGAACACCACGTGGTTGTACTGGGGTAGCTGAGTGGAGCAGTCCGCTTGTTCCACCAGAACACCACGTGGTTGTATTGGGGTAGCTGAGTGGAGCAGTCCGCTTGTTCCACCAGAACACCACGTGGTTGTACTGGGGTAGCTGAGTGTAGCAGTCCGCTTGTTCCACCAGAACACCACGTGGTTGTATTGGGGTAGCTGAGTGGAGCAGTCCGCTTGCTCCACCAGAGCACCACGTGGTTGTACTGGGGTAGCTGAGTGGAGCAGTCCGCTTGTTCCACCAGAACACCACGTGGTTGTATTGAGGTAGCTGAGTGGAGCAGTCCGCTTGTTCCACCAGAATACCACGTGGTTGCACTGGGGTAGCTGAGTGGAGCAGTCCGCTTGTTCCACCAGAATACCACGTGGTTGCACTGGGGTAGCTGAGTGGAGCAGTCCGCTTGTTCCACCAGAATACCACGTGGTTGCACTGGGGTAGCTGAGTGGAGCAGTCCGCTTGTTCCACCAGAGTTCACGTGGTTGTATTGGGGTAGTTGAGTGTTGACTGGGCAGAGAGAAACCTTCATTGGCTCTGCCCTGACAGTGGCTCATAATCACAAATAATAATTGTAATAATAACTCAACACATTTATTCAACAACACTGCTCTGAAAATGGAAAATATGCATTTCTTAGTTTATACAACCGTAAATTTAAAGCGGCGGATTCTAAGTTTCTCGCAGCAGACGCGAAGGATGGGTGGAACTTGCTAAGTTGTTGTTCTGGCCACTTGCCAAGGTGGATATTTTATATCAACATTATTCACGGGGCCTCGACCTGCACTTTCTCCTCTGTGCGGCACAAAAATGTGAGACCACTGCAGATTTATTTTGCGTCCAAAAAAAAAAACCTCAATGCATCCGTCAATAACACCGTGCCCTTAAAACGACAATTAAGCGACGTTTCGGGCAACGAACCCCTTGTTCGTGGCACGTAAACGGTGTTGTTATGAATGAGGACACCTTGGCCCGAACGTCACCTAATTCTAAGGCCACACAGTTTTATACAGGTAGGAACCTCCTTGTTCCATCAGCCCACAGGGGATTATTGTGTCCGTCCGTCCGTTGTGCATCCAAAAATGGGTGGGGTGGGGCTGGGTGGAGAGGGGAGAGTGGGGAGGGGCTGGGTGTGGAGGGGCTGGGTGTGGAGGGTGGGGAGGGGCTGGGTGGGGAGGGTGTGGAGGGGCTGGGTGGGGAGGGTGGGTAGGGGCTGGGTGGGGTGGGTGGGGCTGGGTGGGGGGTGGGAGGGGTGGGGCTGGGTGGGGAGGGGCTGGTCACCCCGTGGTGCCCTTATAAAACTCAGCGTTTAACCTACTCACGCCGGCTTGTGCCTGCCCTCACAGTCGGGCATATTTGCGGAATACACCACGCCGCCGTTGACCCTGACCATTGACGGAGCAACCCAACGTTCCTACCAGCTCCCTCCGCAGGAATGTGTTTGACGAATGTGGTGAAGTTTGTTTTATTTTTCTAAAATGTTCTATTGCATCGCGGCCAACGCAGCAGCAGCAGCATTCCCACCAATTAATTTATTAACTTCATGCAACGTTCCTGGAATATATCAATCCGGAAAAAAAAATAGTGATTGAAATTATGCTTCTAAAGACAATGTTGCTTTTGTTGTTGTTGTTTGATGTCGCTTTTTATATATATGCACGTGGACACGATGCGTTCATTAAATATTGGAAACGTAACGAGTGAAATGAACGCGGAGTTCGCCCGATCTTGTCAGACAACGGAAGTTTCAAGCTAAGCGGGCATTTTTGAGCCTGTGATGCTGCCTTGGCACAGTGGTTCTTTACCTTTACTGCAGCCTTGCACCCCTTTGATTCTCAATTGTAAAAAAAAAATTGTATAATGTGAATAACTACATGGGTTTGATGAAACAAAGCAGTTGTACTTACATGCCCGTGCTTAGTTCGTGTTTTTTTTTATGATTTACATTAAAAAAAAACTGCCCACGTCTCGCACCCCCAGAAAGGGAATCTCTCACCCCAAAGGGGGTGCGTGCACCCCCCAGATTAAGAAGAAGAAGAACCACTGCTTTAGCAAATGGCTAAGCCAGCCATGCACACAAACACAGGCGCAATTAAGTGTTGCGGGCCGTGCGCTGGCTGATGGGATGCAAACCAAAAAAACGTTTAAATTGTTTTTTGAAATAGAGATACGGACATGTAAAGGAGACACATTCCCTGCTCATTTATTTTGTAAATTTACATTCTCTACAACCACGCCGCTAATTCATAACTTCAATGATTTCGCGACTGCGTGATTGCTCTGTTGAGCAGGGAGATAGTTTGTCTTGATTCTACATAACAAAGGACAAAAACAAAGACCCCCCCCCCCCGTATAGCCGGTTTGCGAGCACCTATTTGAGAGCGGCACGGCACACGAGGGAGGGTGGGTGGCCAGCACCACTCCCGGCTGCCCTTTCCTCCGCAGCGCTGGTGTTCTTCATACAGAGCAACCAGGTACTCATTATTGAGGCTGAGTGCGGCTAGAGAGAAGCCCAGGACAGGTTCAAACATTCGAGACTTCTATCAGTCGTGAGTGGGAAACGAACTCGGGTCGCCGAGTTCGAAGGGCCGCGCGCTATCCACTCCACTACCACTCCCTAAAGACAAAGACCCCCCGTATAGCCTAAACAGACTTTTGGGACAAGTGCTGTTAGCGAGCAACTATGAAGTTCGGAAGGGCACACGAGGGGGTGGGTGGCCAGCACCACGTCCGGCTGCCTTTGTCTCCCAAATGGCAATGTTTTTTCTACTCGGGAGACAAAGGTTCGTAGCACCGCGCGCGCTAACTCTACCACCCACACAAACTTCGGTGTCACTAAGTGGTTCAAACTTCAATTCTCAACTTTACCATTTGCATTCTTGTTTTTGTTACATTCGTTGCTCAAGCAGAACATGCGCACTTAGGGGTGTTAATGCACAGCTTGGCAGCGTGCGCACGCTCGGGCTCTTTCTCTTCACCGACAAAGGCCCTTTGTTGTTGACGGAGGCCCTGCACCGGCACTTCGCTGCCTCTCAGACGCATCAACCGGTCTGCTCCCAGCACCCACAACTACTGTGTTCGACCAGGTAAAGCCCCACACTGAGCCATGGGCTCTGTTTCAGAGGCGACCTGGCCGCACATGACGATAGCCCATCGTCGTCATGGCTGCTATCATCATGATATACGACGTTTCGTTTGCAACACAAGCAGTCGCCATCAGGTAGAACTAAATTTCAGAGAGAGAGACAAAACACAGACACGGAGACACACAGAAAGACACACAAGCAGAGAGAGACAACACAGAGACACAGAGAGTTTGTCTCTGTGTGTCTATGTTGTGTGTACTTTTTTTGTGTCTCTGTGTTGTCTCTCTCTCTCTGCTTGTGTGTCTCTCTGTGTGTCTCCGTGTCTGTGTTTTGTCTCTCTCTCAAATTTAGTTCTACCTGATAGCGACTGCTTGTGTTGCAATCGAAACGTCGTATTATATTATTCAATTTATTTTATTTCTACGTGACTTTACCGAAAGAACCAAAGAGTAATTCCTGCAGTCACGAAAGCTTTAAATCAAGTTTGATATTTTCATCATCATCATCATCATCAAACTCACACGTGGGAATTTTTTAGCAGCAGCCGAATCATCTAGAGGCGTGTTAATTATACATGTCGAGGAAAGGTGGGAGAGGGGATGGCAAAACTGGAGGAGCCCGGATAACAATCCACGCGAAGTGAACAGAGAGAGAACACGCAAACTCCAAATATACAGCAACAGGCATCGTCAGGGTCCGGGATCGAACCCACACACCTCCTGCTGACCAGGCGATGGACAGTTTAAGTTTATTTGGTATAGCCCTGTGAGCCATTCGGCTCTTGAATCGGGTGCAACCGCAACAAAACAACCAACAAAAACATGAACAAGAAAACATCTTAAAGTGACTATGCGCAAACAGAAAAATCCAGGGAAAAACTGCAAAGTCTTCCAGAGTCTTCATACATACAACATATCAAACGTATCAAACTCGCGCCAGCGTTGGCCGATGTCACCACCCATATTTTATTGTTTCAGGCTGAGCGCTGTTGATGAGATAACGTTCACACACATTTTCACTGAAACCTTTAATCATGCTCATGTCACAAGTCTCACGACCTACGGCATATACTCACATATTATATCGTGTTCGCAAGGACGCTGTCCACGTATAATCACAACGACCAACACTGGCCACGATTCAATTAACATTTGCAGCCCGCGATAATTTATTTGCTGAGATTCCTAAGTGGAACATTTACCATGTGCTCAAATCAGTTTATGTGTTGCGTTTAACCGCGCCGGCATGCCCCGAGGTTATGTAAATCTCGTGCGCGCGTGCTGCGTTGGAATTTGCGTGGATGGCCAATGGGGCGTGTAAAAGTGTCTATCGAGTCGAGGATTAAGATCGACACTCAGGCTCGCGACGCGTGCGTACGGAATCGAGCGAGTGAGAATGGGCTACTTGAACATTGGTACGATGGCACAACAACAACAACAATAGTAGTGATACATTTCACTTGGAACGAGCCATCGCCGCACATAATTCGCGTATTCTCGGAGAGATAGAGAGCGAACGACTCAGAGAGAGTGAAATAACGAATCATAAAGAGAGAGAGGGGGAAAACCACTGAGACAGCGAGAAAGAACGACTTAGAGAAAGAGAGAAAGAACGACTCAGAGAGAGAGTGAAATAACGAATCAGAGAGAGAGAGAGGGGGAAAACGACTGAGACAGTGAGAAAGAATGACTTAGAGAAAGAGAGAAAGAACGACTCAGAGAGAGTGAAATAACGAATCAGAAAGAGAGAGAGAGAGAGAGGGGGGGAAAACGACTGAGACAGCGAAAAAGAACGTTTTAGAGAAAGAGAGAAAGAACGACTCAGAGAGTGAGAGAGTGAAAGAACGAAGCAGAGAGAAATAACGATTCAGAGAGAGAGAGAGAGCAAACGACTGAGACTGCGAGAAAGAACGACTTAGAGAAAGAGAGAAAGAACGACTCAGAGAGAGAGTGAAATAACGAATCAGAGAGAGAGAGGGGGAACACGACTGAGACAGCGAGAAAGAATGACTTAGAGAAAGAGAAAAAGAACGACTCAGCGAGAGAGTGAAATAACGAAGCAGAGAGAAAGAACGACTCAGAGAGAGAGAACGACTCAAAGAGAGAGAGAGAGAACGACTCAGAGACGCGAGGAGGAGCCACAGACGAGCGAGAAGGCAGCAGCAACTGCCGGCGCTACCAAACATTTGCGTAAGCTCTGCGGTCCTCTACATATTAAGATGTTTTCAGCCAGCTAATTAATGAGTGTTTCTAAATGTAGGAAACGGAGAGAATTCCCCAACACTCTATCCCATGCAGATGGAGCATATGGAGTCCACACTTGCTCTTCCGCCTTCACCTGGCGAGCCGGGGCACGGCACCGGTTCGATGCCCGCGGGACGGCGGCTTCACGACGTCTGTGTGATCCATCAACCCTCGCTGTTGCCTCCACAGTGCTGGGTTACAGGCCGCGGGCAGAGACACCCCCATGTGAATCTGGTAGAGGGGTGGGACGGTGGTTAGCGCGCTGCACTATGAACCTGACCGTCTCACTTCGATTCGCAGCTACAGCCGATTGACCAGAGAGGTGAAGTATGGTCAAACCATTCTATCTGGCAACAAAACTGACACCTTTTTTACAAGGAGTCATGTTTACATAGACCACAATACCTGCGGTCATAATGCAAACAAAAAACATAACTCTGATAATGTGCACTGTCCTTGAAGTTGATTGGTCCACACCCGAGACAGCTTTCCTTAGAGCCTGGTCTCACATGGGTTGGACCAGATGACGCCAAAAGGCGTCATCTGGTCTCGGGTGTGGACCAATCAACTTCAAGGACAGTGCACATTATCAGAGTTATGTTTTTTGTTTGCATTATGACTGCAGGTATTGTGGTCTATGTAAACATGACTCCTTGTAAAAAAAGGTGTCAGTTTTGTTGCCAGTAGAAGGGTAAAAAAACAATTATCATATTTTTTACTGGCAAATGAGGCTCCAATGATGGTCAAACCAATCCCCCATGAGCCACACGACGGTGAGAATCGAGCCCTCGTCCAGCAGGGCATTGAAAAAGGGCCGTGCAGTACGGTTGCCACCTGTCCCGGTTTGACCTGGGTTTCACTCTGGACACTGGGATATTAGCATCTGTGTTCGGGGTGGCAGCACTTGATTTGCATTGAAATCTGGCACGGGTATTGTGTAGAGATACATGAAGAGAATACTGCACGGTTGTGACAATAGACCGAGACGGACTGAAACATGTGTCAGACCTGGGATTTGGTGTGTGCAAATGTGTGACAACCTTACTGTGCATACACGAACGGTAGAGTAGCAGCTATCGCGCTGCGCTACGAACCTGGAAACCCGGGTTCGATTCCCTCTCGCGGCCAAAACCTGTGACGATTACCTGAACCGGTGCTGGGCCTCCCCTAGGTCGTCTCAGCCTCAAATAAGTACCTGGTGCGGTGTGTAGACATCGTTACGAGGGAGACAAAGGCGGCCGGGCGTGGTGTTGGCAACCCACCCCCTCATGTGCCATGTGGCCGGCCTTCATAGGTGCCACTCGCTAACGGCACTTGCCCCAACAGTCTGTTAAGGCTATACGGGGGGGGTGGGGGACCTTTGTCTTTGTAGAAACACGTGCACGTTCTGAATAATGGCAAATGTTCCCTGAAAGGACCCCCCCCCCCCCCTCTGTTCGTCCGTTCAGCGTGGAGTGCCGGAGATCAGTGACGGGAATGTCCGACAGCCTCCGAGTAGTTTCAGTCGGAGGAGGCATCAGCCATTAAAACGTCGTAAATAATTAAGGAGAGTGTGCTGTATTATGCGAAGCTTAAAGCCTTTTAAAATAAATTACCTAACATTGACTCCGCGTGCATGATTTTTTGACCATCGATTCGTCAAATGAATATCAGAATGAGAATGATAACGATGAGAAAAACAAAAACCCCGGTGCTTTGATGTGCCGTAAATGTAACACCCGTTACATATTCGCGTCTCGTTTTCGTTTGGCTTCTGTTGATGTTCATCGTCATCATCAGCTTTGCTCAATCCACTGCTGGATGAAAGCCACCCCAAAACCGCCGCCGCCATCACTCGCAATCCTGTGACGTCATAATCCTGCCACGTGGTCCCAGGCGGTAGAGCGCAGCAATCGACAGCAGCAAACAACGACTCACGAGGCAAGTAACCCCCCACCCCCCCCTGCCCCCACCCCCCACGCCCCCACCCCCCACCCCCCACGCTCCCACCCCCCACGCCCCCACCCCCACGTCCCACCCCCCACGCCCCCACCCCTCATGCCCCCACCCTCCACGCCCTCACCCCACGCTCCACGCCCTGACCCCCCACGCCCCCACCCTCCAACACCCCCACCCCCACGCCCCCACCCCTCACGCCCCACGCGCCCACAACCCAACGCCCTCACCCCCCACGCCCCCACCCCCCCACGCCCTCACCCCCCACGCCCCCCACCCCCCACGCCCCCACCCCCCACACCCTCCACGCCCCACACCCTCACCCCCCACGCCCCCACCCCCCACGCTCTCACCCCCACCCCCCACCCCCCACGCCCTCACCCCCCCACGCCCCAACACCCCACGCCCTCACCCCCCACCCCCCATGCCCCCACCCCCCCACGCCCTCACCCCCCACCCCCCATGCCCTCACCCCCCCACGCCCCAACACCCCCAACCCTACGCCCCCACTCCCCACGCCTCCACACCCTACCTGCCCACCCCCAACGTCCCCACGCCCCACGCCCCCACCCCCACGCCCCCACCCCCCAGGTCCACACCCCCCACGCCCCCCACCCCTCACGCCCCACGCGCCCACAACCCAACGCCCCCACCCCCCACCCCCACACCCCCACCCGTGTGTGCGTCGCGGCTTTCTGTCTGGAGGATCTTTCCGGAACGAAACCCGTCCCACGCCTCGCCCCCTGTGGGTTTCGTCGCGAGATTTATTCGCGTGTCATCGCCAAGCTGCAAGCACCCCCACAACAGCAACGCGACCGCCAATTGCTTTCGCCTCTTGAGTAACAATCCCATTTTTGTTTTGTTCTAAATGTTACTCCGTTAGACGATATCCTACGCTCGGCTTTCAGATTAAAAATGAAAACAATGCCCATGCTTCAGAATTTCCGCATCACTATATCACTGACAATTCTCACCACCACCATCATCATCCCCACTTTCCTCACCATCATTATCATCGCCACTATCCTCACCACCATTATCATCGCCACTATCCTCACCACCATCATCATCGTCACTATCCTGGGTGGCTAGCACCACGACCAGCGCCTTTGTCTCCCCAGTGGCGATGTTTACACACCGCACTCATTTGAGGCTGAGTCGACCTAGGGGAGGTCCATTGACGATTCAAATAATCGTCACTGGCGTTGGCCGTCAACGAAAATCAATCTCGAGTCCGCTGATTTCACAGCTCAGCGCGCAAACAGCTACACCACCGCTCCCCCACACACAAAAATATCCCCCGTATAGCATTAACAGACTGTAGGGGCAAGTGCTGTTAGCGAGCACCTATGAAGGCCGGCACTACACACGAGGGGGTGAGTGGCCAACACCACGCCCGGCCGTCTTTGTCTCCCGAGTGGCGATTTTTACACATCGCACCAGGTACTCATTTGAGGCTGAGCCTACCTAGGGGAGGCCCAGGACCGGTTCAGATAATCGTCACCGGTGTTGGCCGTGAGCAGGAATCGAGCCCGGGTCGCCAGGTTCGTAGCGCAGCGCGCTAACCGCTACACCACCACTACCCCCCCCACACACACATGCACAGACACATTTGCACCCAAGAATGTCTGACACACACAAAAAATAAATAAAGAATAAAAGTTTCCTTTCAATTTGCAACCTGTCCAAACACATTTTTTTTTTGGCCGCACATCGGAGCAAGCAATCCCATTAAGTTGATTTAAATGTTTAATACCATTGAAATAAATTGGATTTTTCAATTGATATACAAATTGGCCGAACTGGAAGGGGCGACGTCGCTTTGAACGCCACCGGCTTTCGCGCTCGCAGAATGCGGTGACCCCCTTTGAGGAGCAGTCGCGTGCACGCGACCCGGCGCGAGGATCGCACACGCTCATTTCGCGCCGGCATTTATTGATTGCCATCGATTGCAAATAGCTCCGCACACCGTCGCAACTCATTAACCATCTCGCAAGGAGGCCATAGAACGGAGGGCTCGGTGACAATGGCACCGTGTCACGGGACCTTGTATTGTTCGACTTGTCCCCACCATCAACCCCACCGCCATCCTCATACAAATGTGACACTTTAACCCCGTTCATCTTCTTGGTTCTTTCGGTAAAGTCACGTATGACGGCTGCCTGCGTTGTGGCCGAAACGTCGTGATAATTATTTTATTCTGTTTTATTTTTTATTATTTTATTATTTCCATTCTACGTGACTTTACCGAAAGAACCAAGAAGATGAATCCCTGCAGTCACGAAAGCTTTCAATCGAAATTTAACACCGTGGTGAAACGGCTCTCCTCGCCGCTCTCGCCCCTTCTCCCACTCTTCGTTTCCCGTCCTTTCACCCTTCCTTCTGCTTTGCAAAACTTCCCTACATAACAACTTGGTCCTCCTACAAAGTTCCATCCGATTATTCCGAATTGTGTTCATCGTGAGTATTGTTCAATATATAAATTAAATTAATCAAATATAGTACTATACGAGCCTTTTGTCCGTCCAAGGACGACGGGTGTTTTTCAGTAAATATGAAACTTGCAAGCGAAAAGCAGAACGCGACGTGATATACATTGCATCAATGCGTGTGCAGTTTGTAAGGCCGCGGTGACACAGACCTATTGAATTTTAAGGTTATAATCCTTTGTTCGTCATGACGTCCTTTTTACTTCGATGTCTCAACAGCTTTACGGAGATCGCGTGACGTGAGGGTTCTGCCTTTGTAGTGAGGGTTGTGAGTTGACGCCGAGGAGGGGGGAGGACGCGCCTCGCCCCCACCATGTGGAGTGACGTCACCCGCTAATTATTATTAATGAGGGGGGCTGTTCGATGTGGAGTGATGTCACCTCTCCATAATTATTAATGAGGGGAGGGGGTGCTACACGTGGAGTGACGTCACCCGCTCATGATTATTAATGAGGGGAGGGGGTGCTACACGTGGAGTGACGTCACCCGCTCATGATTATTAATGAGGGGAGGGGGTGCTACACGTGGAGTGACGTCACCCGCTCATGATTATTAATGAGGGGAGGGGGTGCTACATGTGGAGTGACGTCACCCGCTCATGATTGATAATGAGGGGGGCTGGCCAACGTGGAGTGACGTCACGCGCGGGACACACAGACATTCTTTGCTCATTATGGTAGTAAATAATGAAGCGTCTTCCTCCTAACCGAGGGTCGATATGCATGACCGAGTGGAGTGTTGGCTACGCAGCTGCTGCTGCTGTTACTGCACGTGTCTGCCCGTAACCCAGCACCGTGAAGGCAACAACGACGGTGGGTGGATCACGCAGAGATGTTGCGAAACTCCACTCCCGTGGGCGTCGAATGCTTTAGAGCTAAGCGCGGACCGAAGACATCTGGATTTAAAGCTTTCGTGACTGCAGGGATTCATCTTCTTGGTTCTTTCGGCAAAGTCACGTAGAAGGGAAGTAATACAATAATAAAAATAAAACATAATAAAATAATTCTCACGACGTTTCGGCCACAACACAAGCAGCCGTCCTCAGGTGAAAACCAGGTCTGTCGAGGCGACAGCGTCTTATTTTATTATGTTTTATTTTATTATGTTTTATTTTTTTATTATTTTATTACTTCCCTTCGACGTGACTTTACCGAAAGAACCAAGGAGATCAAAAAGATCTGCCCCTTCGGTATGAGGATCGAGCTCCCTCGCACGTGCCAGTTTCCTCTGGGTGCTCAACCCACCATCCCTCCAAGCTCTATGAAATCAGTGCCACTTTTTCTTGGTTCTTTCGGTAAAAATTATTTATTTTATTATGTTTTATTTTTATTATTTTATTATTTCCCTTCTACGTGACTTTACCGAAAGAACCAAGAAGATGAATCCCTGCAGTCACGAAAGCTTTAAATCGAAAATTTACAGTGCCACTTTGTGGGGAAGTCAACGGTGGGTGTCCTCTCGAGAAACTCGCCCCGCCCCCCAGCCCCAGCAGATATATGAATGTGGAATTTCCACCCCTGGTTCTGCAGGGATGTAAAGCAAGAGAAGAGCACCAATGCCTCAATGCTGCTCACTTGAGTTGGGAATTCACTGTGGCATTGATTTACGCAATTAGGCAGATGTAGATCCTGTACAGCGATGATAAATGCAACCTTCATTTGAGCTTGCATCGTATTTCGACATACAAAGCTGGCTGGGTTTTTTTATTTTATTTATTCATTCCACCCAGCCAGTACAGTTGTGTGCGTATTAGTTCTGTCGGCGAGACGATAAAAAATTAAAGACTGCCTTATTTTAAAACCACTGTACCTCCACCACCGCCGCCGCCGCCGCCACACACGAGATAATTATTTCAGGAACAGAGTAATCCACGTGTTCGCGTCGCGTGAAAGCGCGCTGAGACCCAGACGAGGCCGCGCCGTAAAGCGACAGCATTTTTAAACGCGAGCACGAATCCATCGGGAAGCTTGCTCCGTATCGAACCGTCAGACGTTACATTTTGCGTCCGATATCACGGATGTCTCCTCGTAATCCACATGTCAATCCGCTGCATCATCGTGCTACTACTACTACACGTGACAGGTTCGATCAATCCAGCGGCATGGCTGTTACAGTGTTTTAATTTGTTGTCTTTCCGCCGCACCTCCGATTAGCACGGTTGGGCCACGTACGGCGCGCAAAGAAGTTCAACACAAACACAGCTCAAGATACACGTAAAGTGCGCAGGCGTTGCAATTGCACCGGGGGGCGAGTGGGCCGGAGGGGGGCCACGGGCACCCAGCTACTAAGAACGTTGTCGGACAGAGAGGGCCTCATTATTTCAATGTATGCATGCGTGTTGAACTTCTTTTGCACCGTACGTAGCCAACCGCACCAGGGCTCATGGCGGCCTCGCCCACGGCCACGCCACTGCAAGGGTCATCATTTGCGTTCGGATAATTCGAGCAGTTTGCCTTTCTTTTTTTACTTCTTCGTGGAAAACTCACTGACGGAAAAGGTTAAAGTTAAAAAAGAATCATTGAAGTAACTTAAGAGCAAATGTATGGGTTTGTGGCAAGCCCCTTTTGAAGCGTAGAGCGAACGTGCAGATCAAGCGCTCGCGCTTTCACATTTCTGTTGCCAGGGGAAGATAATATTGAAATAAAACCTTCCGGAAAGGGAGTTTAATTGAAAGTGAAAACATGTAGATGGGTATTAATGTTAATAACCTTCCGTTTCCCGTCGGGTTGAAAGCAACGCTTTTCAAACTCTAATTCTCCAGCAATGCGCTCGGCCAGGCGCGGGTGGCCTCTCATCTTTCTTCGTCCGTCTGCGAGCCGACTCAGACTGAACGATTGAAAATTGATTTGAAAAAAAAAAGTTCTGACAGCCGATAAAAGTCACCGCGGGCACGACCCAAGCACGCAGCTGTCCATCTCCGTCCGACGCGTTCTCCGGTCGGGCTATCGTTGTCCGACGTTTCACTACACCTGCTGCGAGCTACTTGAGGAACCGCATGGACTTCCTCAAGAAAAAGAAAAAAAAGGCCACGTGTGTTTTAGTCCATTGGTCTATTTGACTCTGCGGGCCAATATCCAGTTTAACACGTAGGCTTTCGCGACCAATATTATTCATAATAAAGGTGTTTTGGGTTAGATCGCGTTATTTATAAATGTGTCGTAACCCTCCACCACCCTACACGGCCAAACAGTACAAAAATGTGTCACGTTGACAAAAGACAAATAGTTGACTACTTTCGCCCACCGGTGTGTTGAAGAGTGAATCCACAGCATATCCCTCAATCCGGGGAAGATGCCACAGTGGTGGAGTGCTTAGCACACTGAGGGCTGCAATCCCGAGGTCCCCGGTTTGATTTCGATTTCCCGTCGAGGCAGTCGAAACAATGAGAATATTTCTGATCACCCCCACCCACGGAGCCGCACCTCTGTCCACCCCGGCAGTTAAAATGGGTTACGCCAGAGTTCGTCGATCGGCAGGCCGCGTGTGGTGGGGTAAAGTGTGGATTCAGCACTCCCATCTCTTCCAAGACGCAGAGCCAGCATGGAAGAGTAGGCCAAAGGTGCCCTATGGAGGGGTTCGCGAGTGCTCCCCATAGGGGAGGCGCGAGCAGGCAATTGCAGGGCTGCGCCTTTCACGTTACCCTTAATTACTGAATTCAGTTCCTGAAGAAGCTCCCAACACGCGGAGCGAAACGTCGGACATCGTGCCGAACAACAACAACGAAGGCGGTACAACCCGACAAGACATCGGAAAGTTGCACAGCGGCAGCAACCGAAAACATTTGCCAGGTGCTATGATGCACGGCTTTACCTGGCGGAGGATTCTGAACCAAGAAGAGGCAGATCGCTCCACTGGGTCGAATTGAACTCGCACGGAAGTCTCCGTGAAACAGTCAAAGGTGCAGCCCCTGCAAGTGCTCGCTCGCGCCGCTGCCGGCAGAAGGGCCTCTGCTAGAGGCAGCTCTGGAGAGCCCCCCCCCCCTTCTCTCTCTCTCTCTCTCCACGCTTCATATACGTATGGGAAAGGGGAATTATTTAACAACAATAATAAAAATCAATCTCAACTCGTAACGCGTCGCCGCTGCACAGTATTTGCTCGTCTCAGCTTTCAAGATCTTCTAGAGAATTACGTTTGTATGTTGAGCTTAATTCGCACCGTACATCGCCAACCGTGCTAATAGGAAGTCCTTGAACGCACCTCAGTCAATCACTGTTACCTGTGTGTGCATGGTGTGGTACGGTACTGGAAGAGTCATAGTAATTCCCAGCCCTTTTTGTCAATCCACTGCTGGTTGAAGGCTGTGTAAGTCATGGGTGTCGTTTGACCATACTTCACCACGCTGGTCAACGCAGGCCGGTGAAGCAGGGGTTGGGGGAGGTAGGCGAGGGGGGGGGGGGTTCAGGGTCGGTGGGGGCCGTACCGGTGAAGATGTCCCTCGCCACTTATGTGAGCCGTGGCATGGGAATCGAACTAAGGTTTGTCCAACTGCATATCACCGCATCCCGTGACCGCTGCAATAAAACCCGGAGACAAATTCTAAAACTTGCAGCAGGATGTTTAGACACCGCCTGAATTAATGATGGTGACATTTGCTATTGTTAGAATGTATTTAAAATTGATAACCAGGGCAGCTGCACGGAGAAAATGCGGCTCTTTAACATTGAGCAGTTATTACATTTCGTTTAAAGGATACAGTATTTGTGTCGGTAGACGCCTGTGTGGTTAGCGGTGGGGGGGGGCCGGGGGAGGTCAGCGCACCGCACTACGAACGCAGCCATTTGAGTTCGACTCTGGGCCATGTGCTCGCCACTAAGTCCCCCGCACAGGGCTCTGTGGATTTACCGCATTAACACGAATGGAAAAGATAACAGTAACGTGTAAAGAAAACGAGAGAATGTGTCGCACGTATGCGCGTTGCTTCTGTCGCTCAATCGTCCACGATAGAACGCAGCGCACTACTCATCGACAAAAAGTGAAAGAAGTTGGGACAAAACAA
This sequence comes from Lampetra planeri, assembly GCF_965212315.1. Taxonomy (NCBI): domain Eukaryota; kingdom Metazoa; phylum Chordata; class Hyperoartia; order Petromyzontiformes; family Petromyzontidae; genus Lampetra; species Lampetra planeri. Next base: position 4,798,417 of record NC_136143.1, read on the forward strand.
AATAAAAGATAGTGCGCTAAGAAGCGGAGACAGATCCCGGCTTGGAATTACACTGAGAGCCAGAAAGAGGAACGCATTGACTGGACAACACACGCAGGCTAAACGCCATCAGGATGCGATCAAGAATAATAGCGGAACGGCAGCCAAGGAATGGAAAGAGTCTTGATCGGACGTCTGCAGAGGAGATGGAGCGACGGAATGAGATAATGTGCGTGTGACAGGTGGATCATTACATCGTATGAACGTGAGAGGAGGCGGCGGACTTGGGGAGGCTTTCGTCCAGCAGTGGATCGTCCATGATTGACAATGATAAAAGTAAATTACTTAATTTCTCAGACATTTAGAACGTACGGTCAAATAAGGCTTCCGGATGACCAACATGGCGTGGGGGAGGCCTTCACCCAGCAGTGAATTGACAAAGAGAGTGTGAATTAGTAGTCTTATTATTTTAATTAGCATCACTGCTGATGTGGCAACAAAAAAATGGGGGTGCATCTTGCATAATGTATAGCGTCGTCATAATTGTCAACGCAATTTTCACCCATCAATCACGTGTTTATTGAGCCCTCTCACATCCTCTCACATTGATCCCCATCTGAAGGCAGCAGCAGCAGTGGACCGAGAGGCAAGTGTTGGGCAGACTACAGCTGGGTGCTCCCTTGAACATTTCCGCGTAAGAAAAAATTCTACTAGATTTTATTTCAAATCGTGTTATCGGCACCCCACCCCACTCCCGCCAATGAGGCGAAGGCCATTTGGGGAGGGGGGTACCCAGCACCACCCATTGTGGAAAAGAAAAAATAGGGGGTGGGGGGCAATTTCCCCCCAGGCCTCACGCAACAATTGGGCCCCCACAAATGGGCCTGGTCTATTTTTTTGTTAAACAACACATGAGGGGGGCCCCCACGTGGCATTCAGAATGAGAATCTTTATTTATACTGGAGGAATCCGATGAGCTACAAAGCTCAATTGTTTCACAGATGTCCAGTAGAGGGCGGGTCAGAAAGTTGCAACAACAAGCAATGCCAAAAAAAACACGATATGATTGCCTCGGACCTCCGATCCCGGGCCTCCCGAAACCACTGGGATTTTTGCACACAGTGTTGGTGTACGGTGTTTTTTTCTGCAATATTTTGCTGTCTTTTCTTGGATTTTCTGTTTGCACTTAGTCACATATTCACTTTAAGATGTTTTTTGTTCATGTTTTTTGTTTGTTGCGGTTGCACCCGATTCAAGAGCCGAATGGCTCACAGGGCTATACCTAACAAGTAAACCCGTAAAAACAAAGTTTTTCACTATAAATCCTTTATATGCGTGGCGGCTAGAGTCTTCTCGTCCTCTGGCTTGAGATGGCTGCCACCTATGGGTTAGATGATTGTCTGCCAGTATTAAGCAATTGGTAATTAAATATTTAATTTGTTTTCCCTAAACAGTGTAAAATTTTGGGAATTTTTTTTCACGAACATGAATTGTCTCGCACAACGAGTCTGTGTGGAAAATGTCAGCTCGATTGGATCACGGGAAGTGGGTTAAAAAACAACCGAAAGATTTGCACGGTCGTAAGCAAGCAAGCAAGCACGCACGCAAGCACGCAAGCAAGCAAGCAAGCGAACTTAATATAAAGGATTTAAAAATATATTCGCCTGTGGAGGACGCGGGGATCGATCCCGCGACCTTTGGCATGGGAAGCAAGGGCGCTACCAACTGCGCTACTCCGCCACAGCCTGTGGAGGGGTTACGCTCTGGGCTCTTACACTCTGACGTTCAGCCAAAGCCATGAATGCGTTCTATTTGAATATATGTAAAATAATTTTTTTTTGCCTAAAAAGTGTAAAATTTTGGGAATTTTTTTTCACGAACAATAATTGTCTGGCACAACGAGTCTGTGTGGAAAATGTCAGCTCGATTGGATCACGGGAAGTGGGTTAAAAAACGACCGAAAGATTTGCACGGTCCTAAGCAAGCAAGCAAGCACGCAAGCAAGCAAGCAAGCACGCGAACTTAATATAAAGGATTTAATAAATGAACTTGAACTTGAACTTGACAGCACCCACACTTTATCCCACGACTCGCAACCAGCCGGATCCCGTGGACCCATTAATACTTCTGGTTGGACAAGAGGCAGTCGATCTTGATTTGAAGCTTTCGTGACTGCAGGAATCAATACTCTTTGGTTCTTTCGGTAAAGTCACGTAGGTAGAAAATTTAAATAAATCCAATAATAATAATAATTATTATTAAAGAGCAAGAGGCTGTCGGTTGAAGGGAAGGCAATTTAAGAAAAGAAAGTCCGGTGTGCTAACCATTTGCACCGCGACCTGGTCCAGCCGGAGCGCGTTCGCCGCTTCTTCTTGTTGTTGCAGAGGTTCACGGTGCGAATTCCAGCGGCCGCCCTGATTAATACTGCGGGTGTAGTCACCGTGACAACCATAATACGCGTCGTCTGCTGAACTCACAGCGGACGTTAGAACCCCGTGCCGTCGTTCGCAAGAGTAGGTGACCCCGTGCCTGTGTCTCAACCAGGCGCACGTTTGAGGCCGAGTCGACCTCGGTTGAGACCCAGGACCTCTTCAGCGTAATTCGAATCGTCGCCGCCGATGTTTGGTGGCCGTGAGCGGCAATCGAACACGTGGAAGGAAGTGCGCTAACCGCCGCGCCACCGCTCCGCAGGTTGACAGACAACGCGCCAGGGACCTTCGAACACTGCGTCAGCTTTACCCCCCCCCAGCACCGCGGATCTTCTACATCGCGCAGGACCTGTACGAACCTTTGGATAATACAAAAAAAAGTGCGCGCGTGGATCAGGCGAGCCGTGGCGCTCGCGGCCGCTGGGCTCGCCGTCGCGTGCTTAAGCCCTCCAAAGGGCGGCGAATGAATAAAAATGATGTATGTGGTGAGACGCGAGAGAAAAGCGTAAGGGGGGAGGGGGGAGAGCAGTGTACAATACCGCAGATGGCACGCACCATTGTTGAATGTAAAAAAAAAGCAAGTAAAACACGCGTGTATGTTTTGTTGGGTAATAGCTGGTTACAGAGGAACTCTGTGAAGGGGCATCAAACCTTGAGTTAAGAGTGGTGTTTTGTAATCATTCCAACCGTCAGGTCTTGCTCGAACTAAAAGCGAGCTTTATCCCCGAGTGTGACTTGTTGCTGGCATGCAACAATACGCGCGCACGGTGTGCGAGAAATAGCCGCGGTAGTTGTATGCTGCAGTACGCTGAACTTCTTTCGCACCGCACGTAGCCAACCGTGCAAAATCGGAGGTGCGGGGAAGGGCTACAAACTTAACGGAATACAACGAATTGCGTCGTAGTCCGGCATACAACTCGTGAAAGTTGCCCATCTGTCTCGCTCTCTCCCTCTGGGTTACGTTCTCGGGGTGATCGACCGTTCACTGCGGTACCCCCCCCCCACAGTTGTGGAACTTTCCACTCGTGCCCCCCACGCCAAGCGCCCCCCCCCCACGCTTGTAAAACTTTCCACTCGTGCCCCCTACGCCAACCGCCCCCCACGCTTGTGGAACTTTCCACTCGTGCCCCCCACACCAACCGCCACCCACACTTGTGGAACTTTCTACTCGTGCCCCCCACATCAACCGCCCCACCCCACGCTTGTGGAACTTTCCACTCGTGCCCCCCACACCAACCGCCACCCACACTTGTGGAACTTTCCACTCGTGCCCCCCACACTAACCGCCACCCACACTTGTGGAACTTTCCACTCGTGCCCCCCACACTAACCGCCACCCACACTTGTGGAACTTTCCACTCGTGCCCCCCACATCAACCGCCCCCCCCCCACGCTTGTGGAACTTTCCACTCGTGCCTCTCACACTAACCGCCACCCACACTTGTGGAACTTTCCACTCGTGCCCCCCACACTAACCGCCACCCACACTTGTGGAACTTTCCACTCGTGCCCCCCACACCAACCGCCACCCACACTTGTGGAGCTTTCCACTCGTGCCCCCCACATCAACCGCCCCCCCCACGCTTGTGGAACTTTCCACTCGTGCCCCCCCACACCAACCGCCACCCACACTTGTGGAACTTTCCACTCGTGCCCCCCCACACCAACCGCCACCCACACTTGTGGAACTTTCCACTCGTGCCCCCCACACTAACCGCCACCCACACTTGTGGAACTTTCCACTCGTGCCCCCCCACACCAACCGCCACCCACACTTGTGGAACTTTCCACACGTGCCCCCCACGCCTACCGCCCCCCACGGTTGTGGAACTTTCCACACGTGCCCCCCACACCAACCGCCCCCCCCACGCTTGTGGAACTTTCCACTCGTGCCCCCCACGCCAACCGCCCCCCCCCACGCTTGTGGAACTTTCCACTCGTGCCCCCCACGCCAATCGAACCCCACCCCCCCACGCTTCTGGAACTCCCCACTGCTAGAGATCAGGCTCTCGGACAGTGTTGATGTCTTTAATTTCCGACTAAAAAGCTCCGTTGAAATGAAGTTCATCCTCATTAGTTGGAAGCCCTCCTTGGCTCTTATTCTTCCGCGCGGTTATTCCTGTTCCCTTTTCATCCATGACGCCTTGAGACGTTATTTGAAAGGCGCCTAATGAGTGAAAATCATTAGTATTACTTATGCTGTTTGATCGCTTCAGCCATTGGGCCAAAATTATCGGTACCACCAAGCCAAGGATGGCACATGCTTACAATCATTACCTTGAAATATTGTATCTTTCTACGACACTGTTTGATAGCAAGGTGACTGCGGTAGCTTTTTATGAATATAGTTTTGTCAATGAATGGTATTGTCACAGTAAACATGGAAACATTGCGACAACGTTAGCGTATTTTTGGAACCTTTGGCCCAAAGTTCGTCCAATGTTGGGCCCAACGTTCAATATTTACTGGGGTATGTATGTTTGATAGAGAAAATCGTTTCGGGAAAAAATGTGATATGAAACATCGACGGAATATAAAATACATAGGCAGAACATATTTTTTTAAAATGCACTATATACGATAATCTTTCTGCTGATGGGTGGACAATGCCCATGGTGGACACTGCCCATGTTTGACACCTGAGGTAGCATTTGCCACCTCAGGTGGGACCAACCAACCCCCTTGGCTCTGAGGCAGGTTGACGTCTCAAGCACAGCGGGGAACGGGGTTGTGCAAAGGTACCCTTGTAGTAACCCGGGTCGATTTGCCATGCACGTCACACGTTTATATATATGCAGCGGGGGGGAGGGGGGGCACCAGATGCATCCGTGCAGTGATTTGAGTGATTGCTGGTGATATCACCGACGTGGCACAAGACGGAAATGCATTGAAGCAACAAATATGATATTCTTGGTTCTTTCGGTAAAGTCACGTAGAAGGGAAATAAAAAAATAAAAAACAATACAAATTCTCACGACGTTTCGAAAGAAAATTTTCTTGCTGTGGATTTCACACCTGATGATGATTGCTTGTGATGCAGTCGAAACGTCGTGAGAATTTTTATTGTTTTATATTATTTTATTTCCCTTCTACGTGACTTTACCGAAAGAACCAATAACATGAATCCCTGCAGTCACGAAAGCTTTAAATCAAAATTCAACAAATATGAGTGATCGCTTGTGCCAGGGTAAGTGCGTGTGGCTGGTGGAAGAAGACAGTAAACGGTAACCGGTTAATGGTTTAACAGAAACAGCTGAGTGGTCTGCAAGAAGCCTGGTGCCAACTATGAATAATGCACGCCTCTTTTGTGGCCTGCTGATATTGGGGCTATTTGCATATCGATAAAAAAAACTACAGAAACAAATGAGTGCTCACACGTCAAGTTCAAGTTTCAATTTCGACCAGGTGAGAATTTGAAGAGACCAGAGGTAAATTCTCAAACTGCCAGAGTGACCCGGGTCACCAAAAATGACACCGGCACAAAAATCAAGTAGAAATGCATCGAAGCAAATTAGAAATCAGAGCAAAAAAAATGTGAAATCGAAACGAAAAATTACTGCGTTAGGGGATTAATCAAACCGCGTACGTTACCTGTTCTGATGGAGCCGAAACATTGACATTGAGAGGGAACATTTAATAATAATAGCTGCGTGCCACAGGCTTGATGGATTGCTCTTGGCAATACAATCTGGCAACACAGCATTGTTTAATAGGTCTCAGTCTGCTGATGAGACTCACACGGTTGAAACAAGAACCAGACGGTCTTTTTTCACTTCATTTTAACTTCGTATTATACATGGAACGATGTTGCCCTGGATGAAGGTCTCCTCACACCGTGTCGGTCATGGGGGGTTGTTTGACCATACTTCACCACGATGGTCAGTGCAGGTTGCCACAAAGAGAGAGCCAATGGACCTATTCAGATATCGCTCGCCATTCATGTTAGCCGTGACCTGGAATAAAGCTGGTTCGTTTGCCAGCGTCAGAGTCAACATTTGCCAAATTCGAAAATTACCCGCAGGCTACCCGGTTAGGTTTGCACACACACATAGCAGCAATCATCATTGCCCCCTACTGGTCAGACTAATGCCCCAGGTCAATCTTGCAAATGAGACTTTTCCCTGGTCTCCTGAGTTCTCAACTGGTTAAACGAAACAAACTTGAAACCTCTGCTCAGATTGCATAGTTTTGTTGTTGTTGTTGCTGCTGCAAAGTCATCACGCAACCTTCAAGGTCTGCTCTTGCAGTATCCCCACCATCTGGCTTGCGGTCTTCTCCTTGGCTGCTGACCTCTGAGTGCTCACTCCGGTGCCTGCTATACACAGTTTAAATTTTAATGTGCGAAGCGAGGTGATGTGATTTCGTTTAAGAGGGTGTAGCTGTGTGTGCGTGCGTGCGTACGTGTGTGTTAGCGGGGGAGCGGGTATCGCATCGGTTAACGCGCTGTGCTACGAACCCTGCCACCCGAGTTCGATTCCCGCTCACCAACACCCAGTGACGGTTATCTGAACCGGTCCTGGGCCTCCCCCTAGGTCGACTCAGCCACAAATGAGTACCTGGTGCGGTGTGTAAACAGCGGCACTAGGGAGACAAAGGCGGCCTGTCGTGGTGTTGGCCACCCACCCCCTCGTGTGCCGTGCCGGCCTTCATAGGTGCTCGCTAACAGCACTTGCCCCAACAGTATGTTAAGGCTATACGGGGGATCTTTGTCTTTTTTCTGTGTTATCCACTCCACGTCTCTCTTGCCTCACCGTCTGTATGCCTTGAAGGACTAATATACAAACAACTTCACCTATTTACATGTTTTTAATTCTCATTGTTATTTACGAATGTGTTGAGTATATTCACATACATATATCCATATGAAATAGCAAAGTTCAATAAGATAAAGGTGCGGCCCTGAAATCGCTTGCTCATGCCACTGCTGGCAGAAGGGCGTCCTCAGCAATATGGGATTATTGACCTGCTCTTCCTTGCTAGCCAGAGCTCTTAATCATTGTAAACCACTTAAGCCAACGTCTTCATACTATTTTTTAAAAATATTTATTGCTTAACTCCAAATCGCTCAGCTCCGCCATGCACCCCTTTTCGTTCTCACGACTAAGGGAAATCTGTTAAGTAAAACATATCACCTCAAGTAACCTAGACAATGACACGTTAAGAAAGTGAAGTAAATAAATACACATGTATTGTTTTTCCATCTTAATAGTGTACATTTAAAACATAGTAAATCACTCAAGTAAAAGTAATCTTCAAGTTTATCAGCGAAATCAATTTAAACTAAGGGCAATCACCGAGGTAAAAATGTCCCTTTCACGTAAATTGCCTTCAACTTTCAATGCAATTTAAGAAAAATAACTTACGACAAAAAATATACCCTCATAGCGTCCAATCTAAAAATCCTAACTCATTGTTAAACTTCGGGGAATCACTACGGGGCCCTCCACAAATGACGTCCCGCACCTGGAGGAGGGGGGGGGGGTCAGACATTTGTGACGATGTGTGACGAGAGGGGGGGGGGGGGTTGAGAAATGTGACGTCACATCAAAATGCGCAACTTTAAATAAATATAGACAACACGTTCTACTTAATTAAATTTTTTTTTTTATAAATGTTTCCTCCTACAACATCAGAGTGCAGCGCCACATTAAATACGCACTACAATGACAATAGTTTAAAGCGATTTGAAGCATGACATTTTTTTTGGGGGGGGGGGCAGAGCTTTGTGACGTCATATTTGAGGGGGGGGTCTGACTTTTTGTGACGCCGTGTGACGAAGGGGGGGGGGGTCAAAAATCGTCCAAAATCTCGTGACGTCATTTATGGACGGCCCCTAAGGACAATCACTGATGTAAAAATGTCCCTTTCACGTAAATTGCCTTTAATTTTAATGCAATTTAAGAAAAATTATTCAAGACAAAAAAAAATCAACCTCATAAGCGTCCAATCTAAAAAGTCCTAACTCATTGTGAAACTTCGGGGAATCACTTACGCCAAATTATAACACTTAACTTAACCTTATCCATTTGCGATGCAAATCACTTAACCTGGAGTTCCAGCTCCATCGTAAACTTAACGGAACCGCTAAGGATCAAGTAGGCGAGTGCAATTGCAATCGATTACCGATAACCGACTCATCGGCGATCGACTGAACGTGCCAAAAGCAATCGCGCTCCGTCCGCTCGATTGCTCTGGCCTCCAATCTCCCTCTTGCGCAACAACATCCACCCACGCGTGTTACAATCGTCACGGTGCCATGTCGCTCTCAGTCGTTGCGGCAAAAACTTCGCCGGCGTCGGCCACCGCCGCCGCCAAAGGTAACAAAACCTCAGTGGGCCACCACAGCGAAGGGCAACCACGGACGACGGCCAAATCCGTTGCTCGTCCACGCGACCTTTGCGGTTCAGGAGCGGCGTTCGAAGTTGTAGGCCTCGATGCAGCCTACGGGCTTGCTTGGAACCCGCGCCGGGGTTGGTGGTGGCAGCGTCGGCCTGTAGGTGGCAGACGGAGCCGCACGCGGACCCTTTCGGGGGGGGGGGGGGGGCGGTTGGGGTTTGCCTTCGCTAATTTACTGTTGTTGTTCAAGATGTAGTTGGCATTTCTAGGTTTAAGAAATATTAACGCGTGCTGCATGGCACCGGTACGCAACATTACATGCCTCCCGCATACAACATACACATAACACACGTGTGTGTGTGAAGAACGCACTTTTTTTTTTAATACAACCATGCACACATCCGGCAACGGCGAGCATGTGCACGCTGCAAGACGCGTAATGTACAACTGTACAAACCAGTGGCCGGTTCAATCGATATTATGCAAATAGATGGCAATTTAAAACCGGTCCGTATGTTTTGGGGGGTTTAAGTTGTGACATGCAGGCTCTCCAACTCTTTTTGTCCACTGTATCCCTCTTAGCGTCTCTGTGTATGTGCTATTTAGGAGAAGCGCCATTGCCCGAAACGTCGTCTTCTTTTCAATGCAACGGTGTGATTGACGAATGTGTGGAGTTATTTATTCACACTGCGTGTCTGCCAACGCAAACAGCATTACCAAATTATTGGTTCAGAGAGAGAGAGATGGGATTTAACCCCGAAACACGAGCACACTGCTTTCTGACTGTTATGCATCTTGTAGATATGCTCCTAAGCTGTGTGACCATGCCTGTTTGACACGAATTTATAAAAAAAACTTCGTAAAAAAAAGCCGCTAAAGTCACACGATTAATTATTTAAAAGTCTCCGATAGGGGCTCGCTTGACCAGAAGCTTGGCATTTAAACAGCTGTTAAAGAGCTGCGTAGCCTAATGGCCTCACCGGCTGAATTAAAGAGTCTGAGTTTGCCTTTGGCTGTTTGTTTTTGAGATCATAGGCCTGTTAAATACACAAGCCAAAAAATTGTGGAAATAATGAACCATCATATAACTTTTCATATAATACAGTATTACATCATGGGACCTCCTTTGCCAGTACCAAAATATGAGAATATGTTTCTCCCTTTTTTCTGGCAACAAAACAGGTGTTAAGATAATAATAGGGTTTTCCCCCTTTTTTCTGGCAACAAAACTGAAACCTTTTTACGAGGAATCATGTCTGCATTAACCACAATACTTGTGGTCAAAATGCAAACAAAAAACACACTGATAATATATGCATTGTCTTTGAAACTGATTGGTCCACACCAGAGACAGCTTTCTTTTGAGCCTCGTCTCAAACGGTGTTAGACCAGAGGACGCCAAAAGGTGTACAGCACAAAGACAATGCACTATCAGAGTAATGAGACCACAAATATTCGTGGTTAATGCAGACATGATTCCTTGTAAAAGGTTTTAGTTTGGTGTTTTACAACTTAACACCTGTTATGTTGCCAGAAATAAGGGGAAAACTTATTCTCATATTCCATTCTCATAGTATTACAACTGTAATTTTGGTATGGTTCCAAATATTTTTTTTTGCTGTAATAAGTGCTCATGATATTAGAGTTTAATAATTTATCACATGGATGATAACATTTCATTTTAGATAAATAAGAAATTTGAGTGGTGGCGTAGTGGTTCGTTCGCTTTTTGGCTAACGGCAATCATCAGTGGCGAATGATATCCTGAACTGTCTGTGTGCACCCCTATCACCCACCCGCACTGACCATCGTAGTGAAGTATGGTCAAACCGCATGGCCAACACGGCATAGTGGGGGGGGGGGGAAGGCCTCTAATCCAGCATTGGACGAAGCCTGTTGTTTAGATTGCATAAAATAAACTGACAAAAGTCAGTGTCTACACTCTATATATTTTTTTACGTTTAAATCACCCGTCTGCACTTTGGTCTTTAATACCATGTTTAACAGCTGCGTTAGTTTCAGCGGCCAAACCTCTGGACTGTCTTGTTTCGATTGTCTGAGTCTCATCAGCAGATCTACGCGCCTGTTAAACAAATGCTGCAGTGTTGCCAGACATTTACTGTCAAGACCTAACAGCCAGAGCCGTGTCGCCCGTCTGCACCAAACAGCAGTGTTGCACAAAAACTCATTATGCACTGTCATGGGGGATGGATCATGGGGGACTTGTACATCAATAAATGTATCACACTCAAGACTAGCGCATTTACATGTACTTACATATTTGAATTAATGCATTAAGTACATTTAGTATGCAGTGATTAAGAACAAGAAAATATTTCATTATTCATTAAAGTGGAGTGCTTTCTCCTACTTCAAATTGGAATGAAAATGTGACTGCATCCCAAGGCACTGTACAAAAACAAGGGATATATATTTTTTAATATAGGGGAAATCGAGGCAGCCATAAGCAGAGAAGAACAGGGAGGTCTTGGGCCTGGACTTAAGTCATCAGTACGGATGTTTGTGGGAAGGTATTGACAGGCAATGGGGGTAGCAGAGGAGGATGCATGACCTCCCACTGAGCCAAGGTTGACACGGTAGACGTCGACAGGAATCCTTGGTTGCTGAAGTGGAAAGGGAATGGAGGGGAGTCGAGTGAGATGAGAGGAGGGGAGAGTGTGTGGACGGGAGTGCGATGAGATGGGAGAGTTTGGCAGGGACTAGTCGGTAGAGGAACGTGGAGACTGGGAGCATTGCCACTGTGCACGAACTCGGGTTGCGCAACCGATCTTCGTGACATTTATGCCAAGGTGAGATGGCATTGCAAACCGGTGATCTTTCTGCAAGGGTGAATGCGGGACACACACGGCTGTTGTCAGTACAGTGCTGCCTTAGTTAAGTGCATCCGCTGCGTTACATCATCGTCCCCTTCATTAACCTGGCATTTACAAGCCAATATGAGTTTCGTATGTAGAACTTATTTCGCACCGTACGTAGCCAACCAGGTGCCCCTTGCAAAAACAAGCAATGGGTGGCACTTATCTCTATAGCTGGCCATAAGGCTGTGATTGAAATTCCATTTTCCCCGAGTAGGGTGCCAGCGTCTCTCTATTACCGCTTTCCCACTGGCACATCGAAACCAAGCCAGCACGGGGCCCTCGTGGTGCGGGTGGTTTTCCACTGGATATATACAAAGTCAAGCCGTAACCACACCATGCTACACTAGCCTCACACTACATCTGCATTTGGCTTGGGTGGCAAGCAGGGCCATGGGCTTGGTTAATGATGCGGTCATTGCCCATGATGTCAGTCAGTCCAGCTCAGACTGCGTTACCGCACAATCTGCATACGACAGAACTGTGTTTATTACACATGATGTCAGTGCACTGCTGCTCTCGTGCGTCGGGTACTGCAGTGGATAAACGAAACAAATTTTTTTTAATTTTACCAGGGAAGTTCCACTGAGCTATACAGTTCTTTTTCAGAAAGGATCCGGCCACAAATGATAGCTCAGCGAAGTGGCTTATAACGTGAAAATGTATAGCAGCCAAATACTCTAAATTCATGCTTACAAATGTGGAGGGAAAACCCGGAGGACCCGGAGAAAAATCCACGCGACCACGGGGAGAACATGCAAACTCCAAATATACAGGCGTCAGGGTTGGGATTGAACCCACGACCTCCTGTATACCAGGCAAGGGAGTTAACATCCCACCACTGCAGCACCACAATCTGGCACCTCCTAAGCCGCGCTGGTCTCCCTCAACACGGCCCTGGTGCAGCTCGGTTGTCGAGTGGAAAAGAAGTGTCAAGGATGACCGCTATCGAATCGGCTTTCGTGTGTAATCTTTAAAAGGAGGTAACGCAATACAATTTTGGGCTGTTGGTCAATACGGTTGGTCAGTGGAGCGCTACGTAAGCGCCGCTTGCGTTTGGCTCCGACGCCTCACTGGGCAGATCTTCTTGGGAAGCGTAATGAGATCACGGTGCGCACCTGCGTGCAAACGCAGCATAAACAGCGTCCATTGCCATCACCAATTACCATCCCGCTGCCTCCAAAGAAACGTTGAAATGCTTTTGACACTTAGTGTTCAGTGTGTGTGTGTGTTTCAAAGAGATGCCAGCTGGGTTTGACTGAAAGGAAATATACATGTACGTTGGGGCTTGAGTGATGGAATCTAGGTGGAACGCTACGTGATAATGATTGAGGAAAAGTAACACAACGGGGTTTAGGGTACCGTAGGATTAGTTGATTATTGTATCGGTAGAATAGGATTAATTGAAAGAAAGCTATTTGAAATGAGGAACATATGTACGATGTAAGATCAATATATGCACAGCACTGCATATTCCGTTGGGGATTGCTGTGGCGCAGTGGTTAACGCACTGTGCTGTGGACCCGGTGACCCGTGTTTAATTCCCGGCGATGGTGAGTGTTGTCTGCACAAGTCCTGGGCCCCGCCTATCACTAACCCGCACTGACCAGATTGGTTAAGTACGGTCAGATAACCCTTACGGCTGACAGTGTGGGCAGCCCTTCCTCCAGCGGCGAATCGACAAAAGGCTGTCGACTCGGCATTTTTATATTACATACAGTACCGTTTATTAATAAATGCAAAAGGTAAAGGTGCAGCCCTGCAATAGCTTTCTGACGCCAATGCTGGCACACTCTTTGTCTGCCACTGCTGGCCCGGATGTCTTGGAAGAGATGTGGGAATGTCCTCACACTTTACCCCCTCCAGACATGCGCGACCTGCCGATCGAAGACTAACTTGGGGTCCCCATTTATAGTGCTGGGGGGTGGCAATAGGCGGGTGGTGGGGGATTTCATAATCTTTGCACCGTAATTTCAACCGGCAGCACACCGAGGGAGTTTTAAGCGTAGCCGTCACAGATAATGACTTGTGACATTTTTTGACACCCAAACAGCCTGCTCAGCCTCTGTGCTGGAAGTCTTGAATTAAAGTAAAACATCTTCAAGGAAGCCAAACTCTTGCGAGGCTTTTGTGGATAAACAAAGGGGCATTTTGTATTAAAACTATGACAAAGTTGGCCGCAGACTGCAATGGATTGGTGTTTCAGTTCCGTGAAGACTTTGACGAAACAACTTAATGGAGATGCTGTCAGAAAACACCACGGAGACTTTTCCCTCTAAGTGGCCTTCTTCATCCTCTGTACGTGACCTTTTTGGCCCTTGCTTTTCTGCTGATCAATCGATATGCTGCTGATGTGTTTTGCTGCTTCCTTTGCGGGGGTTTCTCCCGTGCACTTTGTTGTGGTTAAACCCTACTTTTACCGTGAAGGCGGACCGTGCTGTTTTTCATTTGGCGAGCTGCTTCGGTCAAAACAACCACGTTCACTCAGTAATAAAAACGCAAAGTGATTTCCTGCTCATAAATGAGCATCGAGGGGATGCTCTCTTTTACTGTTTTACATCCCCGAGCCTGGAAATTCTACAGTCCTGTGGCGGTCACTTGTCTCTCGATATAGAGGAGTGATTCTTAACCTTTACTTTTATTTTATTATGTTTTGTTATTTACTATTTTATTATTTCCCTTCTGCGTGACTTTACCGAAAGAACCAAGAAGACTTTACTGCAGCCCTGCACACCTTGGGTTCTCAATCATGATTCGATGTATAATGTTAATAAATAGTAGGTTTGATAAAAAGAAAGTATTCGTGCTTACGTGCCCGTGCTTAATTTGTGTTTTCGATGATTTACCTTATTTAAAAAATACTTGGCATGTCTCGCACCCCAGAAAGGGTATCCCGCACCCCCAGGGTGTGCGTGCACCCCAGATTAAGAACCACTGGTGTAGAGCAACCGATGTTGAATTCCTCAAAAAGTGGCGGTGTTACATTTGATCCACCACGCAGGGATGATGGGCCGAGTCAGCTGCCCAACTGGAAGTTGAGCTGGCAACCTTCCACTCGCGAGCTGCTTGCAGAGACACGTGGCATGCGTTACTTAGTTTTGAAACTGCATCGCATCATTATTCCAAACTTAATGGCACAGACACTGAGAGCCATTGATTATTCCGTGTTCTGTTTCACATGCTTATCCGTTAGTCTGCAGAGTGTGTATTTTTTTTAATTTGCTTTCTGTCTAATAATAATTAATATATTTCACATGTAGTTCCCAGGGATATCTTTGTTTTCGATACTCAATAAAGTCAAATTAGATTACATTATTGCATAAGCGCCGTTATGTCTTGCTCACAAAGTGTTGGAGGAAAAAAAACCCAGCCTCAGCCTGGAGGTTTTCATAAATAGCAAAATGTCATTTTTGAAGAGGCAATATACATTGCCATGCAATCCCGCCGTCTCGCTTGTTCGCCACCTTTGCGAAATATTTAAAAGGAGCAAGCGGCCAGCCTCTTAAGAATGCGCACGGTGAGACGTGCTTGCGCGAAATCCACAGGAATAATTCATTGGGGGGTAGGGGTGTGGAGGGTGTTGGGGGGGGCGTGGTGAGGGTGTGGGGGGCGGCGTGGTGAGGGTGTGGGGGGTGGTGAGGGTGTGGGGGGGTTTGGGGGGGCAGTCACATCGCTGATTTGCTCGGCGTTTCTACGTCGACCGTGCAATTTGTTAAAAATAAAAATGGAAAAACGACACCGCTGGCGCTGCCCCACTCCACGTCCAGCCAATCTCGAGAAAACTGCCACCGGGGGACCCGGTGCAGAATGAAGTCAAACTGATAAATTGTCCCATCATCACAAAACCCTGAAAGTGCATCCAATAAACAAGTATTTATTTTCTTCCCAGCACACTGCATTGTTTACAAGTATCGCATTGCTTGATGGGACTTTGGGGATAAATCACGCCGGTGCTTATTTATTAAAGATCTTTATACGGGGCGGCTCCATTTAGCAGATGTCAGCGAGTTTACAAGAAACACGGTTGTGGGTTTTTGTTCAGCGGAACCCCGGAGGGCACTGAAGTGGAATATGACTCTCGCGGTGTATAAATCGGCAAAATTGCCGTACGCCAGTAGCAATACTGATTGCCGTATAATGATCCGGTTAATGTAAACATGTCCACTTGCATAGATATTTTTTGTAGTTGCAATGAGCGTGCAATGCTCGTACCAATTTGTACTTGAGTTAAAGCTTCCGGGCCCCTTTACCCGCCCTCCCTCCGTTTTGCATTAAGCGGCTCCTTATTAATTCCTCGCTTTGAAGTCGCGTTTGGATTCGCGCCCGCGGTGCTTTGTGTTAACCCACCAGTCGTCGCGCTCGCTCACCGTGGCACTGTCTTGCCCATCACGTCCAATTGGGGAGTATAGAGCAAACATATTTTTCATACAATAATAGTTAAAATAACAATTTTCTGCATCGTCCTCATCAGCCGTGATCAATCCTCCTGCCGGTTGGAGGCCTCCCCGTGCCGTCGCCGTCGCTTTTGGGCGCACCAAGTGACATTCCATCGAGCTCCCGCACACGGGCTTGATGTCCACTCCATCTCCGGGGCGGACGTAACTCCTGGGCTTATTCAGCTCCTTTAGCTGCCACACTCTCTGTTTAGTCTCGACCACTGGCCTTCCTCCATTCTCGCGACGTGTCCTGTCAAAGCCTGCCTACTTTTGTTATCAGTTAACGCAATAAGCCACCTCATTGGGCTATCATTTGTGGCCAGCTCGGTTCTGAAAAAGAGCTATACAGCTTAGTGGACGTTACCTGGTCAAATGAAAATAGTTTAGTTGAAAATGATGTCCTTAACTCAGGTTTGTTCTCGACTCCATGTGTTTACTAGCCTAGGCTATCATCGGTTGTCAGTGATATCTGAACCTGTCTTGGGCTGTCACCCCTTTCACCAATCCTTCCTGACCAGCGTGGTGAAGTATGGTCAAACAACCCGCTATTACTAACATGGTATTGGGGGGGGGGCCCTTCCCTTGCAGTTCATTGACAAAGGACTCCATTATTTTCTAAAATGATCGAACAGAGAATGTAGAGAAGGCACAAACACACGCCTACATTTCCTATGCATGCCTAATTGTTGGAGCTTTTAACAAATCATTGGGTATAATGAATGGGCCAATGCATTGCACCATATTGCCTTGTGCCAGACCGGTCGGGAGAAGATATATGTGTATGTCAATAATTACAGTTGTTTTGCAGGACGTGCTGATTTTTAAAATCCTTTATATTAAGTTCGCTTGCTTGCTTAGGACCGTGCAAATATTTCGGTCGTTTTTTAACCCACTTCCCGTGATCCAATCGAGCTGACATTTTCCACACAGACTCATTGTGCGTGACAATTAATTTTCGTGAAAAATGTTTTCCAAAATTTTACACTTTTTAGGACAAAAATATTATATTTAATTACCAATTGCTTAATGGTGCAATGCAATCATCTGACCCATAGGTGGCAGCCATCTCAAGCCAGAGGACGAGATGACTCTAGCCGCCACGCATATAAAGGATTTATAGTGAAAAACTTTGTTTTTACGGGTTATACTTATACACTGTAATGATGCATTGTTGAGCACCATGCACACGCCCGGGTAACTGTGTGCTTTGGGGGGAACAAGTGGTGCAATGGGACAGCCTGACGTGGTGCCGGCCACACCGTCACGCTCGTCGTGTGCCGTGCCAGCCATGATAATAGGTGCTCGCTAACAGAATTGTCCTTGCTAAAGGTTGCGCGGTGGGGCTGGTTGTGATCGTTGTCTTTTATTGTGCCTCAGGCAGGCGGGTAATCCACCAGGTGCCCTTGGAGATACTTGAAGATCCACTGCTCCAGCAAGCTGTCGCCACCCTGCCAGGCAACTATAATTTTGAGATTTACAAAACCATCTGGAGGATAAGGCAGGCCGGATTCAGGCGAGGTACAGTAACATCACACTGCAGTGCATCTCACTCCGAGCATAAAAATTACGATTATTATTATTATTGCTGTAATGTTATTTTAAAACATTTTTGTTGAAGATTACCGCCTGTTGGTTTGCCCATTTTCGAGTTGTAAAAAAAAACGTTAACCGTGTAAAATTGCGACGGTGTTTAATTTCCGCCGTGCGTGCAATTATAGTTTATCTTTATTTGCTTTTTCGTTCCGCTGCTGTCTCCGACGGTAATGTGCTTTATGGCTCGGCGTTTTGAAAGGTGTCACGCTTAATTAGTTTATTGCTGTCAGCCAGGCCCGACTGAAGGCTGTAACAAGTGTGCAAAACACCGCTTGCTCCGGTGATTTATCGTACACGACAGGGGTGAAGGAAGCCTATATTTATATATATAAAAAAATGAGCATTTTGCAAACATTGCTCTCTTTTTTTCGCCAGCGAAATTAAAGCTTCCTCCAGCACCTCCGATTTGCGCGCCTCACCGGGCGCGAGGAAAGGCCCAATGCTTACTTTGTCCCACCGTACAAATTTATTTTTGTCCCTTGGCTGCGCACTTTTTAGCTAAGCCCGTCGGCCCGTTAAACTATCCAAGAGGCACACCGCGCCTGAGACAGCACACGCGTATTCTCCTGAATTTCAAACCAGGAGTTTGGGGGGGGGGGTGCATCTTATAATCTGGAGAATGCAGATTATTCCGGAAGACGGTTTTTTTTCAATCTTGTTATGAATCCTCTTCCGGAAGAGACTTCTTCCTCAGCGGTACATTGCCAGCCGGAGGACAGAAGATACCACCAACCGCTCAGAATCATCTCACGGAAGACATCGCTTCCGCCGTTCTAAACTTGCTCCACGGTCATACACGTCGTTCCGGAAGACGTGTTTTGATATCTTTTAATCTGTAAATGGTTAGAATGCTCTTCCAGAAGACATCTTTTCCCTGTTTAAGGGCAGCGTCTTCCGGAAGCCTGCCCTTCGTTGTACCTTATTTTCACGATTATGAAACACACTTTAATTAAAAATTACCCAAAAGTTTGGCGTGCGTCTTCTACTCCTTAGAATACGGTGTAACGGCTGAGTAATGTGTACATTGCATGGCAATGATGAAAGGATTGTGTACCACGTGCACATTAGCGGGCCCTTGTTGTTGACGCAAACAACCCGTGTAGTTTCTAGCGTGGAGCTGTCGATCGCCTGATGCTGAACAGTCTGGCGTGTGTTGTTGCAGTGGCGCTGCAGATGCCAGAAGGGCTCCTCATGTTTGCCTGCACAATTGCTGACATAATTGAGAGGTAAGGATGACAAGGTCATGTGACTCTCCCTCCCGTTTCCTGCCACGGCTTCCTGTGGAGAAATGATGCACTCTTGGGATGTTGTTTGCATTACGGATGCATTACGAATGCAAGTTGTTGTTTGTGTTTGCTACATATGTTCATGGGTATGCTCAATGTCTTGGCATTGTTTTTTTTTATTTCAACAATACGATGTTTTCTTACCATGAAACGGTTTTAAAATGTAAAAAAACGAAACTATTTTTATTTTACAAGGTAAGGGCCATTGAGCTATACAGCTCTTTTTTAGAAGCTGCCTGGTCGCAAATGATAACCCAACGAAGTGGCCTTTCGCGTGGGAATTTATAGCAGCCAAATACTCTCAACGCTGTTGATTCTAAATGTTGAAGGAAAAACCGGAGGAGCCGGAGAAAAATCCACACGACCATGGAGAGAGAGAGACATGCAAACTCCAAATATACAGCAGGCGTTAGGGTAGTTAACATCTCACCACCGTGGCACACCGCGGCAAGGGAAGTCGAGTTAGCTGTGAAAACGAATCTCTTCTTGAATAGAATTGTGACCTTTCATTGTGAGGGTCGTGCAAAATCGCGCAACGCGCCCGCCCGATTTCTCGCTAATTTATTAAAAATGTCCACCGCGTTTCGCAGTCCCGCGGGAAGGTGCGCGAATGTAAGTTTTTTTTTTATCCATGCCGTGGCATACAGTGCGGCGACGGCGTTCCAACCTGACGCTTGCGCTCACCGTGGGCGTAAATAATTCATGGGGAACGCGCGGCGCGCTACTCCACCGGCAGTGCCGCTGCACGGGTGGTCGCGCCGCTACAGACCGCGGCCGTGCCGCGGCGTGTACACGCGTGACGCGCGCACGTGCGACGAGTAGCGTGCACACGCGTGACGCGCGCACGTGCGACGCGTAGCGTGCACACGCGTGACACGCGGACGTGCGGCGAGTAGCGTGCACACGCGTGACGCGCGCACGTGCGACGCGTAGCGTGCACAAGCGTGACGCGCGCACGTGCGACGCGTAGCGTGCACAAGCGTGACGCGCGCACGTGCGACGCGTAGCGTGCACAAGCGTGACGCGCGCACGTGCGACGCGTAGCGTGCACACGCGTGACGCGCGCACGTGCGACGAGTAGCGTGCACACGCGTGACACGCACACGTGCGACGCGTAGCGTGCACACGCGTGACACGCACACGTGCGACGCGTAGCGTGCACAAGCGTGACGCGCGCACGTGCGACGCGTAGCGTGCACACGCGTGACGCGCGCACGTGCGACGCGTAGCGTGCACACGCGTGACGCGTGCACGTGCGACGCGTAGCGTGCACGTGCGACGCGTAGCATGCACACGCGTGACGCGCGCACGTGCGACGCGTAGCGTGCACGTGCGACGCGTAGCGTGCACACACGTGACGCGCACACGTGCGACGCGTAGCGTGCACGTGCGACGCGTAGCGTGCACACACGTGACGCGCACACGTGCGACGCGTAGCGTGCACGTGCGACGCGTGACGCGCACACGTGCGACGCGTAGCGTGCACGTGCGACGCGTAGCGTGCACACGCGTGACGCACGCACGTGCGACGCGTAGCGTGCACATGCCCCGCCGTCGATTATTTCATTCGACCGTAATTTCTGTCTTGTGTGTTCATTACGACCCGGCAGCAATTCATTAATTCGCTGACCAACGCTCGTCGGTGCGTTCAAACCGATATTCGATCCTCATAGCTGGGGCTATATGGTAAAGGCATTTTTTTTTTTGCCGCTGCTCGTGCTGCCTTTACAGAGGTGCACAAGCACGCGAAATGAAACAACTCTACATTCGTCAGTAACACTGCCCTGACGTTTGATGGCACAAAAAATCGTGAGCTCTAAAGAGCGGGCCCATTTCCTGCACGTGATTTATGCGCCGTGAAGAAGAATCATTGCCCGAAACGTCGCCTGCTATGTTGCGGTGTTCTTGAAAAATGTGTTGACTTTATTTTGTTGATTGTGCTTTTATTAATGTATATTCATTTTCCAAAGACAAAGATCCCCTGTATAGCCTTAACAGACTGTTGGGGAAAGTGCGGTCGGCACGTCACACGAGGGGGTGGGTGGACAGCACCGCACCCGACCGCCTTTGTCTCCCTAGTGGCGATGTTTACGCATGCAACTAGTTACTCATTTGAGGCTGAGTCTACCTATTGGAGGCCCAGGACCGGTTCTGATAATCGTCACTTGGTGTTGGCCATGAGCGGGAATCAAACTCTGGTCACTGGGTTCGTAGCACAGCGCGCTAACCACTACACTGCCGCTCCCCACATTAACATACACATACGCCCCCACTAATATTTTTGGCGGTTATTTATAGTGGCGAAAAATAATTGTTGTTATCTGAGCGACGGAACAGAAACCTTTTATTTGCGACTATTTCATTTTCATAAAAAACGAAAATTTAAATCGTATATATTTCTATATCGCTCACTTTTGCACATCCTGCGCAACTTTATCCCGGCTCGTTCCGTGCCCCCCTCCCCCAGTAACCGCACGCACGGCCCAACCGCGCTCCCGGTAATGTCCCCACCGAGGGGTGCGCACTCCGTTTTGATTTCCTACGACGTCATCCAGAATATCAATTCCGCTGCTCGCGCTCCACCTCCGGGTTTTTTGTTCTTTGTGCGGTGCCCGCTCTCGCTCGCTCGCTCTCTCGCGCGCTCATGTCTCACTCTCGAGCCGCCGATCGTCGCCGTTAGGTTTTAGTCGGCTAGCCAATTAACGCGCGCAGCCTGTACCCTTTCGCTCCTAATTGTGGGTGTACCTTAAATAACGGGTGAATTTGCACGCACTGCCACACCCCCCACCCCCAACATGAGACACCTTACACGAAGCACACTAATACACAACGTGAGACACTCCTTACTAACAACGACACGCACAGCAATAGGTTTTGCTTTCCACGTCTTTTTTCTTCGAACGCGTTTTCCGCGTAACAGCGAGGCGAAACCTGCGGTCGTGTCCGACGTTAAATTGACGAAGCGACGACGCATCGGCGTGACACCGATATTTTCCTCATGGGTCCGAATTTCGTTCCCTGTGGGTCTTGTGGTGGGGGGGGAGGGGGGGCGCTTGACCTCAAACCGGACCGTTGTGACCCAGCGAGCGCCGCCTCTGTCCACGCAGCTGGTGGGGGGGTACAGCTTGCGCCCGCTGCTGGTCTAATGAGCCTCTGGGGAGTGCAGTTATCCCCCTGAGCAGAGCCACGGCACCGCACGTCCACTGCCCCAGCTTGGCATGTTTAGCAAATTCACTGGATCACTTATCTCTCGATAGCAATGTCAATGAGCAAAGACAAAGATCTACCCCCGCCCCCCCCCCCCCATGTAGCCTACGCAGGCTGTTGCACCAAGTGCTCTTAGCGGAGGAGCGCCAGTGAAGATGGGGAATGTGAACGGAGAGGTTGCGGTTGGACGTGGCCAGCCCCGTGCCCCCGCCGAACTTTGTCTCCCCCCGTGCTGATGCTTACACACCGCAGACGCGCCCCGGGCAATCAGTTGAGGCTGAGTCGACCGAGGAGAGGCCCGAGACCGAGACATGTGTATGACAGAACCAACAGCTGCCATTCGCCACCACGCGAAGGTGACATAACCGCAGCTCTTGTGCCATGCTAGGTGCACATTGAGGCCACGTGAAGTCTCACTGGTAGGAAGTCATAAGGGATGCCCAGGTGTTATTGGTTAATCAAGACATATGTATACATACAGAATCAGAAAATGTTATCATACTAGAGGAATCCGATGAGCTATAAAGCTCTTTCACACAGATATCCACTCGGGGTAGATTAGAACGTCACAACAACAAACAATACAAAAACACGACAGGAGTACAAAGGATAGGAAAGGTAAACAAATCTCCATATATATAAATTGCAAAGTTGTGATTATGTGTGTCAGTTCAAAATGTTTAGCGATCTTCCCGACATGCAACCAACTTGAAATTTGCCATGTGGGTACTTTCCAGACTGTATACCATGAAAACATTATTAAATACACTTGTGTTTTTTTTTTTGGGGGGGGAGCTCAATAATGCATATATTTTTTGCACGGCAAGTGAGCTGTGACGTCAAATCTGTCACGTGACCCGCGCATGTGGAAGCGTAACGCGGTGTAGTGTAGTGGTTAGCGCCGCTGCGCTACGAACCCGGCGACCCGAGTTCGATTTCCGCTCACGGCCACCACCGGTAACGATTATTTTAACCGCTCCTGGGCCTCCCCTAGGTCGACTCGGCCTCAAACGAGTAACTGCTGTGGTGTGTGAACATCGCCACTGGGGACACAAAGGCGGCCGGGCGTGGTGCTGTCACCCACCCCCTCGCCATTTATATAAGATAGATATATATATACAAATAAAATTAAGCAAATGTTTTGTTTTATCTTACCAGGTAAAGACCACTTGAGCTATTAGCTTATTTTTTCAGAAGCAACCTGGCCGCAAACGATAGCTCTTCCAGGGCGTCTCTGAGGCTTTTGCTTCGTTGAGCTGTCAATTGTGGCCAGGTCGCTTCTGAAAAAAGCAAGCGAATAGCTCAGTTGTCTTTACCTGGTAAGATAAAACTAAACATTTGCTTAGTTTTATTCGTTATATTTTTAAGTGATTTGTTTACCTTTCCTATGCTCTACACTCTTATCGTGTTTTCGTGTCGTTTGTTGTGACGTTCTTACCCGCCCCGACTGGACATCTCTGGGAAAAAAGAGCTTTATAACTCTTCTTCTTGGTTCTTTCGGTAAAGTCACGTAGAAGGGAAATAATAAAATAATAAAAATACAACATAATAGATTAATTCTCACGACGTTTCGGCCACAACGCAAGCAGCCGTCCTCAGGTGAAGAACAGGTCTGTCGGGAAGACAGCGTTTGAATGACAGACCTGTTCTTCACCTGAGGACGGCTGCTTGCGTTGTGGCCGAAACGTCGTGAGAATTATTTTATTGTTTTATTTTTATTATTTTATTATTTCCCTTCTTGGTGACTTTACCGAAAGAACCTAGAAGATGAATCCCTGCAGTCACGAAAGCAGCTTTAAATCGAAAAGCTTTATAGCTCATCGGATTCTTCCTGCGATGTAGAATAAATATTCTGATTCTGATCCTCTTGAGTGAGGAGCTCTCCGCGGGCACTCCCTCTCGTGGAGAGGCCCTTCCGCCAACAGTGGCGTGAGCAGAACAGTTGCAGGGGCTGCACCTCTACCTTTTACACGTTTAATCCTCGCCTTTCTCTGCTCGCGCAGTATTCATTTTCCTGCGCTGGGCGCGGCGCGCAATGTCTGCTGTGCGCGCACGCACACGCGTGTAGGTGTATTGAGCAGACAAATTAAAATGGGCAGTTCACATGCCACTGCGACTCTGCAGCCGGCGGCAGATGGAGAAATTGAAAGCGAAGTCTGAACGCTGAGGAAACTGGGGAAATGGATTACCCGTGCAGGACGTTGATTGGAAATGTAATGCTGACAAAATCTGTTGAACAAATTCGGGCTGCGTTTTGCATACATTTGCACTATTTTTGGCATGCTACGTTTTCCAAATGTTGTATTACCGTTGTGCGCTTAGTTTTAAAATGACAATTGTTTGGGTTGGCAGGGGTGTCCCGGTGGTCACAGCCGTGACACGCCGCAATTACCGACTTGGGCACCCCTCTGCTCGGAGTTTCTCTGTTCAACCCCCCCACCCTACTTGATCTGCACGGGGTTGCCTCCGGGTTCATCCACAGATTAAATGAACAAATATATGTAAACAATGCACCGTGAAGTGACATTTACCAAACACATCCCCGATGATGAAAAAGTGTGCCTTGCAAAATCGCTGTGAAAAGTTGCCAGGGCCCTCCTGAGAGAGGGAGGCTTGAGACCGTGAGGCTTTTGCTGGCTGAACAAGAATACAAGTGAAATAAAAAGGACACAAAAAACAATGTGGAGTTCATTTTAATGTGCAATTCTACGCAAGCGTGTATGCCACGTGTGTGCGCGCGGTGTGTACGTTTCTGCAAACTATGCGCGTGCGCACTTGGCATGACAACAGATTTTGCTTCAAGCACTGTGGGAGTATTGTGTGGCAAAATCAACAGTTATCTCCCCACAGAGCCCCATTTTGCATGCAGCAATCCATAAGACAATACCCGCATATATCTTTTGTTGCAAAAAAAGCTGAACACATTTGTCAATAGCACTGTTTGGCTTTAAAAGGAAAAAAAAACATGTATAAATAGGAAACATTTCAGGCATATGGCTCTTCTTCATAGCACATACATTTTTCAACTCTTATCCAGTTTGTCTCTCCAGCCTCTTTATGTCCTCAGAAGAAGGCCCATTGCCCGAAACGTTGCCTATTATATATGGGTTTTTTTTCCTTTTAGGCCTGCGCAGTGTTATTGACGAATGTGTTGAGTCTTTTTTTTTTGTTTCGTTATTTGTGCGCTCGTACACCGCTGCCAACGCGGTATCGCCAAATAATTCACGTCTTTTTTCGCAGTCCATCTTCCAAACGGCGACCAGCATTCACACCGCTCTCACGCTCGGAATCTAAATGTGACGCGCTGCGAGAGGAGCGGGCGGAGCGGCGGCGTAGCGGCTACGGCGAAGCGCGTTACCCGCCAGCCGCCACCTTTCACACGGGGGGGGGGGGGGGGGGGTGGCGGTCACGTAGCCCGGCGGTGGCGCGTGTCACCGCTTGCTGTTGCGGACGTTCGCGGTTCGACTCGAGCGTCGGCCCTGGTTAATACCGCTCTCGGTGGAAGACCGAGGGGCCCGTCTGCTTTGCCTCACAGTGGCCGTTACAGGGTCCCCGTGGTGTCATTCGCAAGGGTTGGCCATCGTCGTGTGTGCCGGTGGTGTCACGGTACAAATTAGCCAAATTGGAAAAATACACACAGCTAATTACGCAATAGGGATTACAAAGACAAAGGTCCCCCGTATAGCTTCAACAGATTGTTGGGACAAGGGCTCTTAGTGAGCATCTATGAAGGTGCTCACGAATATGGTGAAGTACATTCAACTTAAACTAAACTCAAATGATTTCCGGCCGTCATTCAACCTGCCGTCGACTGACCCATATGCGGATTTTCCTGAAAAAGGCCAGTCGCTTGAAACGTCAACATCTTCCTTTACTTCCGGTGCCGGTAAAAAAACTTATAATTCTAATATACTCTACATTTTCTTGGTTCTTTCGGTACGTGACTTTACCGAAAGAACCAAGAAGATGAATCCCTGCCGTCACGAAAGCTTTAAATCGAAATTTATACTCTACATTTTATATAAAATGATATATACTCTACATGTACCAATATTGAATATCTATAATTCTCCAATCAAGTGCATCTTAACAGAGTGTTTAGGTCCAACTACATGATTTATCTGAAGTGTAAACTTGATAATAAACCAGAAGGCGTATTACCTAACGGAGTGTCTTAATTGTGTTAATCAGTGTTGCTCTAGAAGCCTACGCACTCTTTATCTGCTCAAGGCAATGACTCGTAGAGTACCAATATCGCTCGGATTTTAAAATGCTGCGCAAGTCAGAGGGGCAGGGAGGGCGGCGGCGGAGGAGGAGGGGAACGGTGCCACGGCGGTCGACGCTCGTGGCGCAACCGCTCTCCCCACGTTCACATTAGGTGTTAGAAATCTAACGTCAAAAGTGGTTTCCTGCTCAAATGAGCTGTGAGCCATCGGTGCTCGTCTCCCGTTTCACCGCCCTGATCCAGCCATGGAAATTCCACATTCCTGTGATGGGGGGGGAGAGTCTATCCATAGGATGGCCGCTGTTGACTTCCCCACGAATTGGCGCTCATTGTACCGGACCCCGGAAGTGTAATGGGTCGAGTGAACACCCCAAACGGGACTTGAACTCGTGACCTTCCGATCGCGAGCCGCTCGCTCCCTCTCCCGCTCACTGAGCTGCCTGGCCATTGTCGCGCTCTTTGTCCACCGTATTGAATCTACGAAGTGAATGCCAGTCTCTGTTTGCTTTGAACATTGAGACCTAAAAGCGTTTGACCCTGCCGCCGCCAGTGTGCGGTGACGGAACGATAAAATCAATTTGCGCGGCAGGAGCCAGAGGGATCATCCCATCGTGGTACGGCGGCGAGAGACGGCGATGGCTTTGGGTGAGGGGGGGGGGGGTAGAGGCCTCCATCCAGCTGTGGATAGACCATGACTTGAAACCTCTGGTGAGCCTGGCAGGGCCCAGGGTGTGAAACAGGACTCGCTTTTGTGAAATGCGCAGAGCGCGCAGCGCAAAGAATAACTCGCGACGTTAATCACCGATACTTTTAGTTTCAACGAAATATGAAAAAAGGTACCGCTATAAATTGCCCTATTAATTTTCCGCAAATACTTCCCGCCTTTGCAACTTACCTTGGTTAGTGGAGAAGAACAATTCATGTACAGAGGCGTTGGTTTGATAAAGACACCCTTACAGAAATAAAAGTTTGATTGAATGATTAATGCTTTAGGTGACGCCTTTAAAAGCGACAAAATGTCTTTATTTTGCACGTTGTTACGGAACAGACTGTAACTGTCGCATAAGAACATCACATGGCAGATGCCGGCTGTCTCTAATCACGGACCACACAGTAATACCACTGTCCGCTTCCTTCACTTTAAGTTTGTGGTTCTCTGTTTGAGTCTGTGGGTGTCTGTGAGTTTATGGATCTCTGTGTCAATCTATGGGTTTCTCTGTACGTATATAGTTTCTTTGAAAGTCTGTTTTGTATGGGTCTATGTGAATCTCGGGATGTCTTTGTAAGGCTATAATCTATTTAAGTCTGTGGGTATCTTATGTAACTCTGTGGGTCTATGGATATTGATGTGAATCTATGGGTCTAGATTTGAAGTTTTCGTGACTGCAAGGATTCAAACTCTTTGGTTTTTTCGGTAAAGTCACGTATGTAAAAAATAAAATAAATTAAATCACGTTTCGGGCGCAACACAAGCATCGTGATTTAATGTATTTAAATTTTTTTATTTTATTTAATTTATTTACATTTTTTGCCTACGTGACTTTACCGAAAAAAACAAAGAGTATAATCTATGGGTCTCTATGGATATTGATGTGAATCTATGGGTCTCTATGCAAGTGTACAAATCTCCATGCCAGTCTATGTAATCTCAAACCATGGGCTACATAGTAATGCCACTTCGCGCTTTGAAAATTCAATTTGATATTCACCAGGCTACTCTTGAAGTCCCCTATTAAAGTCTGTGAGCCTCTTTGAGTCTGTGGATCTCTATATGAGTCTACGGGTCTCAACGTAAGCCTACGAAACTCAATTCGAGTCTGCATTAGAAACCATGGGCCACATATTAATACCACTTTCTCACTGAGATCATTTAAGCCTATGCGTCTCTACGAATCTGTGGGTCTCTTGTGTGAGCCTGCGAATCTATATAGAGTGTGTCGGTCTATTTAAGGCCATTTGTTTCTACGTGAGCCTATGGATATCCATGTCGGTCTTTGCAATCTCAGACTGTGGACCACGCGGTACGACCAATGCCCACTTCAATTGTTCGCTGGCTCACCTGCCAACCTCGAAACGAATGCAAAGCGACGCTCTGCCGATCAGCTCGCCACCGCCACGCGAAAGAAAGAATGGGTCAAACCGCCTGGCGATTTGAAAAAGAAAAATCCAACGCCGAGTCACAACTGCAAAATCAAAGGAGAGATTAAATCTGGCCTCGACGGCAGCCGGGGATGTTCCGTTACACGATACGGAGGGTAGGGCCGGAGTGGAGTGGTGGTGGGGGGGGGAGAGAAACGCGGGCCTGCCTGGTTGGGGACGCGCGTGTAAGAAAGGGAGCTCGTGTGTTGTGCCACGGGGGGATTAGTGTGTTCGCGGGCTCTGTGTGAAAATGACATTTTGGTGTTGATAAGTCCTGTTGAAAGCAGAGATTTTTTTACCAGACGGCCGTGTGTGGTTGTGTTTTTTTTTCTTCTCCATATTTTTTGGGCCTCTGCTCCAGCAACCCACAATGCACGTCATGTTTCAAGGGGGGAAAATGGCAGGGTGTGGGGGTCTTGGTAGTGGGGGGCGGGGAGGCAGGGAAGTGGTGGGGGGCGACGGGGGGGATAAGGAGGCACCAAGTGCGTTACGCGTTGAGCTGCGGTGAGAGAGGTGGCTTGCAGCGCGCGAGAGGCTTGCGTGCTTGTTAAAAATAAATTATGGGCACGTCTCGCCAAAAGCATGTTATTGTGTACAAATGTGTACGTGTGAGTGCATGCGCGCGTGCGTGTTGGTGCATTCGTAATACACTCTTGTTGCGCGATATTCATATGTTTTTGTCTGTTTGCTTATTCTGCGTATTGGCATACCTCCTGCTTGCATACATCTTGTCACTTTTTTTTTGTGTGTGCGATGACTGCGTCAAACCCAGTCGTACGTAGCGATCATATCTGGGATATTAGAGAAAGATTAAAAGAACGTTGCTTATTCAGCACGATCGAAATTAGGAAGCAAATACCAATTTACTTTTTGTGTTGATCATTATTATGATTTACAGCAGCGCTCTGTCAAGCCACTGGCGACTAAAGGGTTGAAGACGCGTTGTTCGGCTGGGGGCAGGGGGGCGTTGTTTCACCATATTTCACCACACTGACCCGTGTGGTTGGTGGAACCGGTGGGGGGGTGGGGAGGTATGGACTGGTTCAGACATCACTCGCCACCAATGTTAACCACGGCCAGGTGTTGAACTCTGGATAGGTTCAGATCGTCATACGTTAAAACCGCTGTGCCACCAAATGTATGACAACAACCGCCATTCATCACCACGGCGCTTGTGCCAGGCTAGGTGCACGTTGAGACCACGTGAAGTGTCGAACACCCGCGCTGGCAGGAGGTCAGACCCACGTGCCACGGGTCGACTGACTGAGATGACTGGCCGATACACCACCTCTCCCCCCTACTGTGCCAACTTGCTGTGTTTTAGCCGCCCGGCGCTCCGCTCCTTGTGAGCGTCGCTCCTCTACCCTCCGTTGTTGTTGGAGGGCGACTGCCTCCAACTGCCCAGGAGCATCCTTCACGAGCCTCCTCCACAAAGGCCGATTTTGACACCGCTGGTACCAGTCATTGGCAAGTCCACTCAGCTCCACATCCTCTTGTACCACATCACTCCATCTATTCTCTAGCTCGTGCCGCACCCATCTAGCCCTCTCGATCCGGCTGAACAAAAGCTGTATCGGCATGCGGTGGCTGGGCATGCTGTCTACATGACCCAGCCAACGCAGACTTGCTTGCCGGAGGAGCTCACCGATGAGACTTTGTCCAGATCTTTTAAGGATTTGTGAGCTCCTCACAGAATCCAGCCTGGCTAAACCCAGGATGGATCGTAGGCAAGCCAGCCTAAATGTTTCCAACCGGCGAAGATGTTCCATTAGGGGGGTCCACGTTTCGCAAGCGTAGAGAAGTGAGGGCATGACCGTGGCCGAGAAGACCTGAAGCTTCGTGCGGAGCGACAGACCAGGTAGCTTCCACACAGCGTTACGCAACCGATGAAAAGATAATTCCGCTCGACTGATTAGGAGTGAGATCTCTATGTACATCAGCATTATTAAATAAGGAAATAAATTAATACGAATACATACAAGACGGTGTGTGCTCGCAAGAGGGGGGAGTTCCCACACTTGACCTCACCACTTGCAATCTGCCAATTGCCTTAGGGGCGCCAAGGTGTGGCGAGATGTTAACTACCTTGCCTGTTAGACAGCAGGTTGTGTGTTTGATCCCAACCATGACGCCTGCTGTATATTTGGAGTTTGCATCTTCTCCCTGTGGTCGTGTGGATTTTTTTCCGAGTCCTCCGGTTTTTCCCTCCACATTTAGAAACATGCGAGTGTTGGGCTGCAATACATTTTCACACGATAAGCCACTTCATTGAGCTATCATTTGTGGCCAGGACACTTCTGAAAAAGAGCTTTATAGTTCAGTGGGCCTTACGTGATAAAATACAAATTTGTTGAATAGTTTATTTTAACTGCGGTGTACTCATTTGTACTGCTGGGGTGGACAGAGCCTGGGTGAGTGGAGGATTAAAAAAGAATCTGCACCATCGTTTCAACACAGCCGCACGGGGGGATTGAATGGAACCGGTGATTTCTGGATTGAAATTACAGTGCACTGCCGACCATTGCTCCACCGTAGCCTCCCTGTTGATGGATTCATAGGTGTGTAATGTAACCCAGCAGGTGACCGATGGCGCAGTGGTTAGCGCGCCCCGCTCCGAATATGACGACCTGAGTTTGAATCGCAGCCACGGCGAAAATGGGTGACTTCAAAAAATCTCCACGAACAATTCGGCCTTCATCCGGCAGTGAATTCACAAAGGAGCGGCTGTAAGATATAGGACTAAAAACCAAAAAGTGTATTTGTGTTTTTTTTCTAATTTGATCGTGCTAAATTATATCGACGTATAATTTAATCTAAAGTTTATCTCTCCAGCATCTAATAAATAGATTTGGGTGTTAAATGTGATTATAACCGAGTGTTAATGTAATAAAAAATAATGACTTTCTCAACAATGGGAAAAAAAAAACACTTAGAAGCAACAATGAGAAATTACACGTTACCCAAACTTCCGGAAGCCGTCATCAAATACACGCGCTAATGACCCTGTGTAAAACATTAATAATTTTTAAATATTAACACCAGATAATGCTTCCTTGAGGAGGACGAATTATATTTCTTTGTGCAGTTTTTTTGGCTTGCAGCGCATGAGGTGTTCATTTTACAAAACGCGAGACAACGTCACGTATCCGTCTGTCACACACAACCGCCTTGGTCTCTTAACTGCGGTATCCGCGCACTGCGTGTGGCTCTCATTTTCGTCAAGTGTTCGCAAAATCCGACCTTAACGGCACGCCGTGGTGCGTTCTCAAATCTCGTTCGTGCAGTCCCTCGCTTCCGAAGCACAGCGGAGATTTTTTTTCTCCATGCGTATGAAAGTTTTTTTTTCTGTATTTGGGTTAGATCGCTTAAATACAAATGTGTCGTTTACCCGCCGCCACCCGACACAGCCAATTAGTAAGGTTTTTCTCGTACATTAGCACAGTAAACACAATATTTACCATTCATATTTACAATTTATTTTTACATGATCAAACCCCCCCCCCAAAAAAACCTTCATGAATAATATTGGTCGCGAAAACCTACGGGGGTTTTTTTCGCACATGTAACGTAGTCTCCGCTTTCTTTTTCTGTCCCGTAAACCCATTTGTGTGCGGCGTAATTTGTAACAAAATGTTGGCAGATGTTCAGATACATCTGATCCTGTTACATATCCGGCTGTACTTGAGCCCCCCCCTCCCCAATGAGCTGGATATACCATGTTTTTATTGTACACCTTTTCGCTCACAGCCAGTAGGCCTCCCTCACGCATAGGCCTCTTCTTACTCTTAGTTCTTTCGGTAAAATCACGTAGGTAAAAAATAAAATTCATAAAAATGAAACAATAAAATCACGACGTTTACCGAAAGAACTCAGAGTATGAATCCTTGCAGTCACGAAAGCTTCAAATCTAGGCCTCTTCTTGCCATGGATAGTTTTGCCGAGTCAAACAAAAACGGTAATAACTTATCACGAGTTTGGGGGAGAGGGGAATAAAAATTTTTTTACACACAGTAGGTATCGCAGCCAATGTTTGGATTCATAATTAGCCTTATTATGATCTGGACCAAATTTGTGTTGGGCATTTTTAATATCTGCTTTACAGCTGATTGGTTGTTCCTGTGAGGTCATAACATCTGGGCTTAAGAAGCCATGGACTTCAGGTGACGCGGCTTTTGTAACTTCCTGTAATTGTATTTTGACTTCCTGGCTTTTCCGGAAGATGCTATCTATGACGTTGCGTCAAAGCGATACGTCGTGTGACTTTTTTTTGTTCATTGTGGTTGTGAAAATTGTCTCCTCAACTCGCCTCTGATCTGAGTGAGCCTGAAACAATAACAATCATCATAATCGGCACATCCTTCGACGCCTGACAGTCAGTTTGGCCGTGTCGGGTGGTGGAGGGTTCTTAACGACACACATTTGAGCCGGATCATTACGTGGCCTGACCGCACAAAATCTATGAGCCAGAAACAAAGTAAGATGTGGTATTTCCGTTCTGCGTTCTTCCCACTATTAGGTGGTCCCCTATGGAGATAAAGACTGTGAGTCGATCAATAAAGTATATGCCACTGTACGGGATATGAGCGTGCTGGCGGAGTATTGGACACTTGCTGGCGGTGATTGGCTTTGTTCTCTCGCTGTAATCCTAGCCAGCGGGACCGACATCGGCTTAAACCTCTGCCGTGATATCTTCACCCGCCGATTGAATCCGTGCATTATTGTCGCCGATCACTGTACCCGGCCGCGCATGACGAAATAATTACCCGGTTATTTAACTGCTCGCTTGGGGGTGCCGTGGGAAAACATGATTTTTTTGTTACTTTAACAAAATCGGAAGTATATTTCCCGAGTAAATAACCCGTTGAGCTCCATAGCTCTTTTTTCCAGGGTGACTCGGCCAGCAGACAGACAATTTGAAACGTACAATCAACTTGGGGTGGGGCAGAATCAGAATCTTTATTTACCTGTGTATGTATATTGAACTTCTTTCGCACCGTATGTAGCCAACCGTGCTAGTCAGAGGTGCGGAGGGAAGGACAACAAACCAAACACCAAAAGCAGTTCTAAAAAACTGGCAACACAAGTTCGATTCCCGGCCACGGGTAACATCAATGGTGAGTGATATCAGAACCACTCCTGCCCTTTGCAGCAACCTTCACTTACCAGCGTGGTGAAGTCTGGTAAAAATCTAACCTATGACTGCAATGGTGTTGGGATAGGCTTTCACCCGTTGGTGGATTGAAACTGGGCTGGGGTTTCATTTTATGATTACTGTAGCACGCTTTCCCTCAATAGAATCACGATGCTATATTAACACACGGCAGGAAGGATTGCAGTCGTCGGGACGTGTCCAAACACGTTACGTCCCTTAACCTGCGTTGTGTTTTGGTTGTCGGGTGACGTCGAGGCTGAGAGTCCGAGGCACATT
Organism: Lampetra planeri; assembly: GCF_965212315.1. Lineage (NCBI taxonomy): Eukaryota > Metazoa > Chordata > Hyperoartia > Petromyzontiformes > Petromyzontidae > Lampetra > Lampetra planeri. The sequence continues at coordinate 4,832,351 of NC_136143.1, forward strand.
GCTACTCCCAAAGCGGTCCAGTGCACGCTCGGTAATTTAAAATTCAGTTTGGATTTTGTAATATATATGTGAAATCTGCTGACACAACAACGAAATAAATAAATAAAACTCTCCTACTTACAGACTGTTAAATAATGCACGACCTGCACATGGGTGATTTAAGTGTTGGCGATTGTTTTTTTTTAAAGGACGGGCACTTTACGAAGCGGTTCCCCTGGTTCATTGTGATGTCTCCCTAAGTATGAATAACAAGGTGTAGGACTGTTAGCGCCGTTTCTCCCGACACGTTTTTGGCTGTCCGGGAACCGTTGGCGTTCACCACCGAATCGTAAGAATCCTGTCCGGTCTGGCGTGGCTTGGGCATACGCACAATCCCGCTGTGGTTTGTGAAGACGGAAAATAAATATACATCGTGTCGCGTGCACCAACACCGTGAAATCATTGTTTTAGCCCCCCGTTGCCCGTCGTCTTCCTGTTATACCATGCGTGCGGCGGGCCTTTATCAGACGACCTTAAACCCCGGAAGTCAAGCAGGCCACTTCCGAGCCTTCAATGCCACCTGGCACAGATGCAAGTCGCAGGTGGGCCAGCTTAAGAAAACAAAAACTCTGCACCGAGCTTCGTGAGAAAGATAGCCCGTGCGACGGCGCATTAAGGAGATATGATGTGTCACGCTGACAGATTGGTGTCGTAAGTAATTGTGACAAGATATGAAGCGCGTGACAGCGCAAGCACAAGGTCAGTGATGTATGGGCACTTCCAGTTGCGTCCCCGCAGGGAGACGGAGCCCGCGCGGAGGAGGCATCGGCAGGCCCCAGCGCGGCATTGAGTATCTGTGTCGCAGAAGCGGTTTTGTTGTGCATGAGCGATTGATTCCTCCCGCTCGTATAGAAAGCCGCGCATGATCGATGCGTATAAATAGAAATCGTGGTGGTGGTGCTGGTGGGGTTGGTAGTTGGCGGGGTGGGGGGGATAGGAGGCGGTGGTGGCGGGTAGGGAGGGAGGGGGGGGTTGTAAGTAGCTCAGAAAATGTGAAATGACAATTGATTGCAATAGAAATTGAAACCTGAAATTGAGCCGTGCGCGCCGCAGTTCTGGCCTTAGGAATAGAATGATACATTCTGCAGTGGCCGATGATGATCGCGACTCGTTCGAAAGCGCACCTGTAATTTTTACAAGCTACGTCGACGATTTAAAGTCCCAAACATCACGCAACCTCCGGTGCCATTGCAAAGACCATTTCCTGAAGCAGTGCATTGTGGTCCTTTTCTGTAAAGTCTATTTGTCTTCGTGCTGTCGCAGCGGTTGGCACACTGCGCTGTAAACCCCGCCCCACCTGAGTTTGATTCCCGGCCACGGCTAAGGTCAGTGGCGAGCGATGATGTCTTGACACGGTCCCGTGGCTTGCCTCCTTTGCAGGTGACAGCGTGACAAGCGAGGTGACGTACGGTCAGAAAAACCCCCCGTGAACCGACGTGGCGTAGGGCACGTTTGGGTGTACCGTTGCCTTCGTCCAGCAGTTCGACACAGAACAGTTGTGACCCTCCCTTGCACTTGTATTCTCCCGGCCGCACGACTCAAAGTTAATTCCACATTCGGCGATATTCCTCGGCAAATATCTTGTCTCGATCCAGCCCTGTAAATGTTGCCGATTGCGCACGACACATGAAGACGTTTTTTGTGTGATTCTTGTTATTATTAACTTCTGATGTGATAGAAAATGTGACTTGAACAAGAACTCTTTTTCATCAGTGTGTGAATCTTGTGGTGTGCTCCGCGTCATTGTAGGTTTGCAACACAAGTGAGTGTACGTGTGTGTGTGTTTGTGAAAATTGTATTTGTATAACAAGCCAGGTAAGGTTAACCGAGGACAAGCGCTAGGCATGTAGCGGTGCATCAATTCATTGATTGTGCTAAATATGAAAAAAATATATATTTTTACACTCATTAATCCATCGAATTGTGCTTACAAGAATTGTCTATTAACAATTTATGTAAAATGGTATTGCGATGGCGATACAAATGTGTGTAAACAATTCGTAACAAAAAAATACAAACGTATATATAAAGGAAAACTGTGACATGAACAAAGAACGCATTCTTGACTTGAACTGCGATCCTCAATCACGGCAGTTGGAATCTACTGGTGGGGGGGGGGGGGTTTGGGTGGGGGGTGGAATATAATCATCACATCATCGGCTAGCAAGAACCCACCGGATAAGCCACAACTTTTGGTGGTTTAATTGTGAGCCATGCAGAACAAATCACATTTTTCTCATCTGCTCATGGGGTAGTGGGCGGGGGAAGTAACGTGGCAGGGGCAGGCACTTAAAATATTTTTGCATCACGTTCCGTGACCTTTAACGGGCGTTGCTAATTGTCAACGTTAACTAGAAGTGACCAGTCGACGACAGCATGGAGCAGAGAATTGAGTGTTTTTTTTCATCTCCACATTGTTAGCACAGGTGCTGGGGATAAGCCCAAATGCCCCCAAACGCCAAGCGGCCAGCCACAAACAGCACGGTCAGCGTCGTAATAGATTAGAGTTAACACGTTTCTTGAATCGAGCAAAGGTTATTATTGTGCGAGAGGCTGGGAAAAGAGATGCTGATGATGATGGGAGGAGTAGGGAAGTACACAGTGGAAGAGTGTGAGGGAAGCAGCAGAAAGATAAGGGAGGTGACCAGCAGTGTGGTGAGAGGGTGGTTGGGTGAGTGAGTGGGTGAGTGCATGAGTGAGTGGGTGAGTGCATGAGTGAGTGGGTGAGTGCATGAGTGAGTGGGTGAGTGCATGAGTGAGTGAGTGAGTGCATGAGTGAGTGAGTGAGTGCATGAGTGAGTGGGTGAGTGCATGAGTGAGTGGGTGAGTGCATGAGTGAGTGGGTGAGTGCATGAGTGAGTGGGTGAGTGCATGAGTGAGTGGGTGAGTACATGAGTGAGTGAGTGACTGCATGAGTGAGTGGGTGAGTGCATGAGTGAGTGGGTGAGTGCATGAGTGAGTGGGTGAGTACATGAGTGAGTGGGTGAGTGCATGAGTGAGTGGGTGAGTGCATGAGTGAGTGGGTGAGTGCATGAGTGAGTGAGTGAGTGACTGCATGAGTGAGTTCTTGTGAGTGGGTGAGTGGTACTGCAGTGGTTAGCGCGCCGCACTACGAACCCGGCAACATGAGTTCGATTCCGGCTCATGGTCAACATTAGTGATGATTATTTAAAATGGTCCTGGGTCTCCCCTAGGTCGACTCAGCCTCAAACGAGTACCTGGTGCGGTGTGCAAGCATCGCTACTGGGGAGACAAAAGCGGTCGGGCGTGGTGCTGGCCACCCACCCCCTTGTGTACCGTTCCGGCCTTCATAGGTGCTCGCTATCAGCGCATGCACCAACAGTCTGTTGAAGGCTATACGGGGGGGGATCTTTGTCTTTGATGTGACCAGCATTGTGGTGAGTGGGCGGCCGCTGGAATCTAATCGCGTCTCTGACCTGGCAGGGAGTCAAAAGCACGTGTGGCTGGGGGAAATGCTCGTGGAGAAGATTGACTGGCAGCTTTGACCGATAAGCAACACTTTTAACCGGTGTACATTCCCCCTCGTGCTTAGCTTTACAGCATGAGCCCCGGCTACGTTGTGCAAGTGTCGCTTCGGTGTTATTGAGGCTGCGGTACAGCCTTGACATGCAGATGTAAAAACACAATCATGGCAACAATAACCCCCCGCCATTCCCTTCAAGCGGCAATTACGCCTAATTTGATATTCGTAACCGTGTTAAATGTCTACACGGCGTAGCTTCAGCGTGAAAGCTGCGGGATTTATTGCGCCAACATTTTTGTTTTTTTTCTTTCCGGAAACTGTCTTCTCCGCGTGAATTCACCACCCGTGTCGGTCACCGCACCGGCGTCACTCGGGTACAAAATGAATCTCGCTGGGACGCGATTGCGAAGCGGACTCCGTTTCAAAACGCCGCTCTCGTCTCCGGGCCACGCTCCGCGAGCATGGCTCGCCATGGCTCGCCGTGGCTCGCCGTGGCTCGCCATGGCTCGCCCGCGCATCGCGCTCAGGACACGCGGTTACGATAACGGTGACGATGACGGTGGTGATGACGATGACGGCGGCGGTGACGATGACTACAACGGTGACGATGATGACGGTGACGACGACAATGACGATGATGACGGTGACGACGACGGTGACGGTGATGACGGTGACGACGGTGATGACGGTGACGACGGTGACGGTGATGACGGTGGTGACGGTGACAATGGTGACGATGATGACGGTGACGATGGTGATGACGACGGTGACGATGACGACGGTGACGATGACGACGGTGACGACGACGACAGTGACGGTGACGACGATGACGGTGACGATGATGACGGTGACGGTGAGGATGGCGAAAGTGAGGATGACCGTGAGGATGACAACAACAGTGACTACTTGTCATTACCAGCGGACGGCAGGTCCCAGGGATCATTACGTTCTCGGGCAGGGCAGGGCAGATTTGGGGGGGGGGGGGGGTGCCTGAGCAGAAATTAAATTACAACTCGAATGTGTTGTTATTTACCAGGCAAAGTCCGCTGAGCTATGAGCTCTGTTTCAGAGACGACCTGGCCACACATGATGGCGCATCGAAGTACCTCCATCGTCGCAGCCACATAATCTACAACGCTTTGTTTCCGAACATTGAGGGTGAAACCAGAGGAACCCGGAGACCTGGCTCATTGAACAGGGCCCCATAGTTTAGATGGAGATGCAGGCACGGTGGAGATGAGAGAGAGATATTACACTACTTGTCCCTTTTCATGTTAATTATCTTAAGTTTCTTAGGATTTAGATTCCAGCTGATATTTGAGGCGATGTGTTTCTTAATTAATCTGGGTCTCCCTTGAGCCGCTTGCCATTTGCTTGATTTGTCCGATGCCTCGCGCCGCAACTGTTGCCGAGGCCCTCTCCGCCAGCCAGCCAGACCCCTGACTAAAGGCAAAGATCCCCCGTATAGCCTAAACGGACCGTCGGGGCAAGTGCTGTTAGCGAGTAGCACCTATGAATGTCAGCACAGCACACGATGGGATGGGTGGCCAGCACCACGCCCGGCCGCCTTTTTCTCCCGAGCGGCAATGTTTACGCACAGCACCAGGTACTCGTTTGAGGTTGAGTCGACCTAGGGGATGCCCACGACAGGTTCAGGTAATCGTCACTGGTGTTGGTGGCCGTGAGCCAGGTTCGTATCGCAGCTCGCTAACCGCTGCACTGCCACTCCCCACCCTCTCAGGCAGCGAGCCAAACCCCCCGCACGGACGCACGCACATACGGTGAGGAGCTGCTCAGGATCAGTGAGGAATAGCTCGACTGCAGATGTTGACGTGTCCGATGGCAAGGCAGCGTTGTCGGTGATAATGAGACCGTAGCTCTGGGCTATGTGTCGTGCCATCCCAGCCTGGGAATTGTGCACGCGAGGTCAAGGCTGGAAGGTCTTTCTATTGTTGTTGTTGTTTGGGAAATGCATGAGCCATGGTGGGAGAGCTGAGCTCAGACGCCTGCGTCAGGCAGATGTGTTGTACGTTTTAAATATGCCGTGTGTTTGTCAAATGATGTGGGTGCCTGTTACATTTATATTTTTATTACCCTCACCCGATGCCCGCCACCTAAGTTCAATTCCGGGCCATGACCCACAACATTTATTCTGCGAACAAAAAACACTTTAATCAGAGTGTACCTTTGAAATAAACCACAACCTACGTTTTAAAGTTTACCCGATGCTCGACTCGTCGCCTGTATCATTCGCCGCGAGAATTTAAGCGAACACCTGCGATAATCTTCCAGGAATGTCCTTAACGCTCGTGACGTCACTCCACGTCGACCATCCCCCCTCATTAATATTCATGAGCAGGTGACGTCCTCCAAATGGACACCCCCCCCCACCCCTCATTCATAATCATGAGCGGGTGACGTCACTCAATATGGAGTTCTCCCACCCCTCATTAATAATCATGAGCGGGTGACGTCACTCCACATGGGGGTGGCGTGGCACCTCCTCCCACCTCCTCAGCGTCAACTTACAACCTTCACGATAAAGGCAGAACCCTCACGTCACGCGATCTCCGTCACGCTGTTGAGACATCGAAGTAAAAAGGACGTCATGATGAACAAGGGATTATAACCTTTAAATGAAATAAGTCTGCGTCACCGCGCCCTTACACATTGCACACGCATTGATGCAATGTATATCACGTCGCGGTTTGCTTTTCGCTTGCAAGTTTCATATTTACCGCAATACACCCGTCGTCCTTGGACGGGCAAAAGGCGAGTTAATAGATAATTTGGAAACTTTATAATAATATTAAGCACATCTGTTTGTCGAGCGCCACACGTGTGTGAGAGACTTTGTCACGTGGCGGAGGGCTTTGGCGGAGCTCGCGTGTGCGTGGAGGCGCTGCGCGTCATGAGAATGGATACATCACCTGGTGAATGGTTACACGTCTTACTGTTTACCTCCTCTTTCCGTGGTCCGCCGCATTATTGCACGGCGCCTTCGGATGCGCTTCTGCGGCCGTCTGGAACTCTCGTCTTTTCCGATAGTAGGAAGCCACTGGAGCTGTGCACTTTTAAATAATCTAGATTGAAAACTCATTTCTTTAGAACCGCTTTTTGTGTTTCATTTATTGTCCTTCCCTCCGCACCTGCAATGAGCGTGGTTGGCTACGCACGGTGCGAAAGAAGTTCAACGTACACACACACACACACACTTGCGAACAGTAATTAGGATAATATCCAGCGCCACTTCAGAAATACATGTTACAATTACATGCTCGCGTTAACTAAGTTGCTTATCCAAAGGGACCCGCGTGAAGAACGCAGCTTGCTCGTCCGTTTCACCGACGGAAAAGCATTCATAAGAGTCCATTCCCTACCCCGCCGCTCCCACACACACACACAAACGGTGGTTGTTACGATGCCACGCTCATATTTAGGTGGCTAGACGCAAAAGTGCTTGACAAGTTAATGAAAAATGCTACGCTGATAAATGCTAAGGCGGTCTTTAGACCAGGGGCGGCTGAGGGCACGTTACGCGGAAATGCGATAAAAAACCGGGCTCAATTGAATCAGACGCAACGCAATAACATGGCAGATAGCATTTACAGCCACTGTATCGTGTCATCCGGTGACATTCAAGAATTATAGGTCAGATAAGCAAGTGCGTAGGCAAAGTAAATAAATAACAAATGGAACATGGCATGGGCGTTGGGGCTCTGATGCCTCAACTTGCTTTGGTTTAACCCCAGGTGAGATCTTGGGGGACCCAAGGTAGGGGGCAGTCGCAGTTGCAAAGGGTGGACCGCGGGCATCGAAACGACAAACGATGAACGCAGTAACAACAAGAAGCGAAAAATCTAATCGGAGATCTGGTGCAAAAAACAAAGCACACAAAAAAACAACCAGCCAAACCTCGCCATGGAAGGGATTGATTTAGTTTGCGACGATGATGAAATGGGTGCGTGGATAGGGCACACTCGCGCTCTCCGACTGTGTTAAGTCCCTGTGCTCCAACGATGGCAATAAAACCGGTGAGAGTGCTTGGAAAAGTGTTTGTGAGCAAGGTGCATGTTGAAGTTAATTATTTAAGATCATAATAATCTTTTAGTTTAATGTGGGAAATTTTTATGTGGAATATGAAACATTCGTACACACTGCAATTGCGATATTTTTCATGTTTGAACAAACCACACTGATCTCCCGTGCAGATGTGAATAGACCTTTAGATTTTTTTGGTGATTTTACAAAGCCCTCTCCGTATAATCTATCTAGATTTGAAGTTTTCGTGACTGCAGGGATCCATACTGGGTTGTCCCACCTGATGACGGACGCTTGTGTTGCGCCCGAAACGTCGTGATTTAATTTATTTTATTTTATACCTACGTGACTTTACCGAAAGAACAAAAGAGTATGGACCCTCCCCGTATAGCTTTATCTCATCATCATCATCACGGTCCATGGGCAGATAGCCCGCTGTTAGGTGTCCCCTGCACATTTTGCCATTTGTTTCCACTTTCCTCCGTCTTGTGCCAATACGTTCAAGGAGTGGCCGTATCTCTCAGGAACCAGTCAAGCCATTCTCTGTTGGGTCTTCCTCTCATTCCAGTTCCTTCCATTTTTCCTTAAAACTCACTTTTAATTTTCTTGTTGCCCATCTTCCATGTGTGTCCAAATAGCGTCGCTTCTCATCACTGCCTGCATAATCAGATTGTCCTCTTCGATGTGCAATCATTTTTCTTACGTCTACCTTGGTTCACTCTCTCTGGTTCCGGTTTAGATGCACTATCGTTCTGCGGCACGACACTTTGCGTGCCGTTGTTTGATCTCGGTCAGTCTTTTTCAATGTCAAAGTCGCGCAGGCGTACCAAGCTGTACTGAACATACATGCTCTTACCATGTTCAGTTTGGTCTTGAACCTGATTTGCTTCCATCTCCAGATGTTATTGAGTCCTGCCATTACTCCTGGCTCTGTCTACAACAATAATGATAAGAATGGCTTCTATTTTCCAAAAAAGCATCACCGAGTCTCAAGACTTTTTTTTCCGCCTGGTCCCGATTGGGATGTTTGGCCAATTCCATTAAAAAGTGTTTGGCGTTTGTGTCGGACAAAACATGAGTTACACCGCCATTGGAGAAAACTCACCACGTGTGCAAGGAGGTGGGGGGGGGGGTATTACTAAAAACTCCACACAGATACATTTAAGAAAACATTGGCCGCCTGCCAACCCAACTAGTATTCCCCCAGGCAGTCAAGCATAAACCGGGCTAAGGCCTGCTTTGCTTGCGAGATCGATTGAGAACGATGTCCGGAGTGATGCAGAGCTTGCGAATGTCAATGAATAATCTCCGCTTATTTGCCGGTTTTTTTTCTTCTCTCGTTGGCGTCTCTTTTCACAATGTTTACCCGCACGTCGCCCCGAAGATAACTCCTCCACGCAGCAGCGTGCCTTTCCATTGATGGCGGAATCAGAGTCCTCCGGAGATTCGTCTGAAAATCCGCCGAACGGCGTGAACATATAACCCGAGCGGCTTTGGCGTACACCGCGGGATATTGGGCCGTGGTGAAATGTACCAACAATGTGTAATTAATCTCGGCGAACGTGGGAGTAAGTGAAAATTGGAAGTTTTAAAATATAAAATGGAACAAAAAAAAAACGCCCGCAACATTTGCGACGGGAAGGAGTTTGACGAAAAGTACATCGTCGCCGACGAGCGCTCAATCGCCGCGTGAAATGGGACGCGCGTCGGCGTGTTCCCGCGCGCCTGGCCCATTTTAATCTTAATTGAGCTCTCGGAGACTGACGTGCGTTCAGTCGTGGTGAAATGATTCACCGTCGTCACCTCCCCCGCGTAAACCGAGCATTTTTTTTGGTCCTTTTTGTCTGTTTTTTTTTGTTTTACCCCCCCCCCTCGTCCGTATTGTTCCTCGCTTGCTTTTGTTGCATCGTTTGGCGACCCGGGTCGCTTTTGCAAATGCGGATACGTCCTGGCCTCTTGAGTTCTCACCTGGTCAAACGAAATAAACCCGAAAGCTGATTTGCGCGCTTTTGTTTCGCCTCCCGTTTGCGTTCAGCCTAACGGGCTTGTCATTTCACGTTACCGGTAATGATCTATCCGCTGCCGGATGAAGGCTGTTATCCCCTCGCTCGTGGCCTTGCGATGCCACAGTCCATCTCGCTTCTGCGCGCGTCAGCTGATCTCATCTCTCCATAGCTCCGGTGGTCGCCTTCCCGGTCGTGTTCTCTCCTTTTGACTGCCATTCTGTCACCAGTCTTGTCCATTGGTCATCATCCCGATTTGCGATGTGTGGAGTCCAAATGCACTTGCTTTACTTAACAGTCAATTTGAAGTCTCTCTAATTTGTTCCCTGATCCATGCATTCCTTTTTGTGTCTCCCAGTGCAATTCCCAGCATGCCTCCATGCTTCTTGGCGCACTTTTCAGCTTTTGTTCATATTCGGCTGGTGGCCGCCACGCTGCACATGGCCTGTAATCCAGCAGTGTGGAGACGGCACAGATGTCGTGAAAATTCCCTTACCATGCACGCCGAGGAGGAGCCATATACCCTGGCTAGCCAAAGGAAGGCGGTGCAGCAAAGAGCGGACTGACATCATCTGTTTCTTCTAGAGCGTTGCCTTTTTGCACATGTGGACTTTCTCCAGGTGCTCCGGTTTTTTTTCTCGATTGGCTGAAAACGTCTTAATGTACAGAGGAGGGTATCTGATGGGTGGAGCGTGGATGAGAGGCAGTGGGGTATGGGGGGCATGTGCGAAGTTGTCAAATGGGCATGGATGAGGATAGGTGGAGGGTGGTAGGGGCAGAGGTCTGGTGGCCGGACAGTTGAGCTGATGGAGTCGCGCAGTGTATCTACCCCTGCAACATCAGCTCCATTCCCAACCTCTGTCCCTCCATCTATTCCATCAGCTTCCTCACTGAACTCCGTCGGATTTAATCTTAAAGCGCCCTGGAAAGGGAACTTTATAAATGCGAAATAGAATAGGATAGGACCCCAGAGCTTGGACAATTGTTGGTCGTGCCAACTTACCACCGCTGCTGGCCTGTGGTTCCTCAGCGACCGTGAGAGATGCAATTTGCACGAACGATGACGCTACGTATAAAACTATTACATTATTATTTATGATCCATATGTAATGTGGGTAATGTGACACGATTGTAAATGTATTTCTTCTAGTACATTGGTATAATTCTAACAATTTGGTATCATTAATTAAGAAATCCTGTCATGTAATTTCACTTTTCATTTTAAGTGGAATTATTGCGTGGATAAAAGTGTTAACTTTAAAATATGTTGTGGTTTATTTGCATTTTAATTCATCTGTTTTTTTAGCAGATTAAATTATGTGGTCATGGCCCGGAATTGAACTCAGGTGCTGGGGTTCATAGTACCGTGCGCTGTAACCGCTGCATCACCGTGTCACCGCTCCGGCTATGTCCATTTACATACCGGCACAAACGTACCGACGCATCGTAGAATACGAACCATAATTACATAACAAAGACACAGATCCCCCATATAGCCATACGTGGTATTGGGGCAAGTGGTGCGAGCGAGGAGCACTTATGAAGGCCGGCACGGCGCACTAGGGGGTGGTGTGGCTACCACTGCTACCAACTCCCCACGACTTCTGATGTTTTATATCACAGCACCAGATGCAAATGTAAGGGTGAGTCGACCTTCGGGGAAGCCCAAGACAGGTTGAGATGTTTGCCACCGATGTTGGCCGTGTGCGGGAATCAGAATTCGGGCCCGCTGGCTTGGTAGCACGGCGTGCAAACCACGGCACTCTCCCGCTGCCCACTGATCATTACAAATGCACACATACGAAGATGCGCACGCATGCGTGCACGCGATGGTATCCCTGTGGAGTACAGAGACACTCCGAAGAAATATAAATTCTAATTGCCTATTTCTACTTGGAATTAAAAAAAACACACACATCGCGAAGAACGCAATTGTAAGTCCTGGTGAGGCCGGTTATTATAACAAGGAGCAGCTTTATGAGCCGTGCAGCACCTGCTGTAGTGGCGGACTGGGTCCTCTAAAAGACGGTAATTATTCCCGTTTTATTCACTTCTAACTAGAAACATTACCGGCTCTTCTGCGAAAGGTCAGCGAGTTTTAACTGCGCGTTCTTTGGTAGCAGGCAGCGCCCGTTGCGCTGCGTTTGTGCGTCGCTTGGTACCTCGGGAGGGCAAAAATAAAACTCGCTGGAAGTTACCGGGGCGATGGACTGGAGTTGTGTGACGCGCGGGCTCATTTGTACTTCCAGGTCGAGTACCACGACTAGAGTTGCGATGTCGCATGCTAATGATACAGCAATGTTTGCTTGCTTTAAGCAAATGGGGCGAACAAAACGGATGGTCTCTAACCGTGACCCTGGATCGTGACGGGCATCGAATTGCCGTGAGAGGTGTGTGTTATCGTTGTCACGTGTCTGTTAAAAAAAAAAATATAACAACGTATGCACACGCAGTTCAGTGTGCTCTCCGACGTGTTTTTCGGGTTGTGCTGCACCACGTGTTGTTCGACGCGATGTCTGACGTTTTGCTGTCCGTGCTGGGAACATTTGTTCACTCACTTCCTCCTATTAATTTATTAATTTCCCGACGAAGCTCCCAGCACGTAGAGCAAAGCGTCGGACATCATGCCGAACAGCAACGCGGTACGACCCGAAAACAACAACAACAACATGTCGGTGGAGCTGATCTATGTTCCCGAAAATAAAATGTCGAAAGTGTCGCGGTTGCCCGGTGGCGTTCAGTGAGGAAGGTGATGGAATGGATTGAGGGACAGAGGCTTGGAATGGAGCTGTTGTTGCAGGGGTAGATACGCTGCGCTACTCAATCAGCTCAACTTTCCGGCCACCAGACCTCTGCCCCTACCACCCTCCACCTGTGGTCATCCATGCCCATTTCACAACTTCATACATGCCCCCCATACCTCACTACCACTCATCCACGCTCCACCCATAAGACACCCTCCTTTGTACATTTAGACGTTTTGAGCCGATCGATGAGGGTTAACTCGTTTGCCGTCTGCTCAGGTTTACGGACGCCGAGACGGTGGTGATGGGCGACGTGACATACGGAGCGTGCTGCGTGGACGACTTCACGGCCCGTGCTCTCGGGGCCGACTTCATGGTGCACTACGGACACAGCTGCCTCGGTGAGAGTCGCTCGCCATCGGCCTGCTGCTGCTCTTGCAGAGGCAGCGTGTGTTCACGGTCGGACGGCGTGGTCACGGTCGGACAGCATGGCCACAGTCAAATGAGCACTGGCTCTGCAATTTTGATGTTCTTGCCGTAATTTTGTTTTTTCAACTGCTAAACTCATCCGTGTAACAAATCGAACACACTTGCACTCATTGACGTCACGGGATATTTCACGTCCGCTGCGTAGCGGACGGTGCGTCGTAGTTTTTAGGTTCACGCACACCGTGATATTAATCAGGGCAGCCACCAGATTTGAACCTGGAATCTCTGTAATAAGAGGTGAACGTGCTACCGCTAGGCCACGTCACCTTCCAAGTCGCTGATCTAATTATGATATAAATGCGTGATATATATAAATCACTAAAATAATGATTTCTACCGCACCTTAATCACAGTCCTTCTAGAACCATTAATATCCCATTTTCAATGGCTGTACCGTGTCTCAGTAGGTTTTTTTCTTTAGTTGTCATAAATAAACGATGAGTATAAGTCCTTGGCCAGTGTTCGGAAGAGGGTCTGGCCACAGTTTAATTGAATTACTTGTGCGCAGGTTAATATTTACAACGGCTGCCATTGTTGGTTATGGGTGCTCAGTTTGACCGGTTGTCGTATCCCCTCCGCACCTTCGCTGGGCCCAAGTGGAATATGCTAATATTCGTATATGTCGGCCGTTAGCCATATACGTCAATTCCCTTACGGACGTATATTGTGTAAGTCAGTTGTGCAGGCACGCACGCATGCCGGCACGCACGCACGCTCGTACGTACGTGTGGCTGCATTAGATTAATGTGAGGTTTTTGTTAGCTGAGACGGTGGAATAATACTCATAGCCCTGGATTCGTACCCAGGACCTTAGAGACGATGATCAGCTCAGGGCCCGCTGCATCATGATGAGCTTTTCTTGTTGACTATTCGTCCATGGTCGGAGCACGGTGACACGTGTGTTACCTTAGTAGTAGGTTTTTACCCTTTTAAACTGGTACAAAACTGAAACCTTTATTCAAGGCATCATGTTTGCAATAGCCACAACACAAGTCAAAAAAGCAAACAAAAAGAAGCAACTCTGATAATGATAATAATATGCACTGTCCTTGAAGTTGATTGGTCCACACCCGAGACGGCTTTCTTTAGAGCCTAGTCCCCATTGGTGTTGGACCAGATAAAACCAGAAGGCGTACAACTCAAACACAGGTGTCAGTTTTGTACCAGTTTAAAAGGGTAAAAACCTACTACTATATTTTGCCACTGGTAAAAGAGATCTCATAGTGTAAACGTGTTACCTTGTTATTGTATTATTAGCAGCGCAGTGATCGTTATTACATTCGTCTAATGGAAATGGAGTCTGACATTTGTCCCAAACAGCCCTGCAATGCTGGATGAAAAGTTATAAATGCAGTCTTGAGTGCCTTGAGTATGTAAGAGTGCCTGATGCGATGTATAAGACGGGACGGGGCGGGGTGGGGGCATTGGGAACGTTTGATGTGGATGGAAAGTCGACGCCACATGTTCCGAGTTGACGTGATTGACCAGCTTGGACTTGCCAAGTAAATCACGTGGCGTTTATTTGCTCGTAAAAACTGAAATGGAAAAAAAATTAAATCATTGTGTGTTTTTTTCCCCCTCCGGATACATTTTCTTCTGTTTTGAATCGGCAAAGGGTCCATTAGTGAAGTTGGTACTTTGCCAAAAATGTTTTGTACATATATCTTAGTTTATGAAAATGCTGCTGTTGTGTACATTTCTGTTAATTGGAGTAGGAAAGTACGGTTTGTATGTATGTAGAACTTTTTTCGCACAGTACGTAGCCAACCGTGCCAATCGGAGATGCGGGAAATGTATCGTGTATTTTAATACGTTCAATCTTGACTTGTAGCTTTCGTGACTGCAGGGATTCATCTTCTTGGGGTCTTTCGGTAAAGTCACTTGGATAGGTTCAAAGAAAATAACAAAACATATTTTCTTTGAACCTATCTACGTGAAATTTCGATTTAAAGCTTTCGTGACTGCAGGGATTCATCTTCTTGGTTCTTTCGGTAAAGTCACTTGGATAGGTTCAAAGAAAATAACAAAACATATTTTCTTTGAACCTATCTACGTGAAATTTCGATTTAAAGCTTTCGTGACTGCAGGGATTCATCTTCTTGGTTCTTTCGGTAAAGTCACGTAGAAGGGAAGTAATAAAAGAATAAAAATAAAACATAACTAAATAATAAAAGGCAGAGTCTGACTCTGTCTTCTCGACAGACCTGTTCTCCACCTGAAGACGGCTGCTTGCGTTGTGGCCGAAACGTCGTGAGAATTATTTTGTTATGTTCTATCTACGTGACTTTACCGAAAGACCAAAAGAATATTTAATACGTGAGTTTGATTTGCAGTTGACTTGCACATCGGCGGCTCGTGTGTGGTGGGGTTCAGTGTATGTACTGCCACCTCTTACTAAAACGCCAGCCTGGAAGAGTAGGCCCAATACTGTCTTAGAGGGGCTCAAGAGTTATCCCGCTAGTTGCAGTCCCTTGAAGTCCGTGAATCGATGCATCATCACCGCCCGAGTTAACCGATGGCAAGTTATTATTTGCATGTTGCGTAGGTGGCTCCTGTGCCGCAGTGGTTAGCGCGCCGCGGTGTGAACCCGGGTGATCCGAGTTCAACTCCCGGCCACGGCTAATATCAGTGACGAGTGACACCCGAACCATTCCTCGCACCCTCTGCCCCATTCACCGGTGTGCACCAACCGGACCGGTTAAGTTTGAGAAATGTGGCCAAACACAGCATTGGGTGGTGGTGGTGGGGAGGGGGGGTCCCGGTGAGGGGAGTCATCATCTTAGCAGTGCATTGACTGTCAATTATTTATTTAGCAATCATTTGTTGGCATATGCTGAAAAACCTCTGTTGTTTAAATTGACCGTAGAGCTATTATGCAAGGGGGCTTCCCGCAGTAACGAGCCGATTGTTTTACAGGTAACTGCAAAGTAGCCATGCGCTTAGCTTGGACAACGGCTTCCCACACCTTACGTTCGCTTTTTGAGATTGTGTGTGTGTGCGTACTTGTGTATGTGTATATATATATTGCTTCGCAAATGGAGCATTAAAACGTACAGTAACAAGAGCTCAATGTAGATTTAAAAATCAATATTCTGCCCCTTGCATTGCTGGGCCCGCTCATAAAACATGCATGCGCCGTTGTGTACGTATTATGATGCACGATCATTTTTTTCTAATTTGCTTCACATGTCAACCCAGCTTGAGATTGAGAAGAACAGCGTGTGCACAACACGTCTCGAGTATCCCTCCCGACGCCGCCTCTGCCACATTTGATCAGGTTGCATGGAACCGTCGGGCCCGGTTACACTTTTTTTTTTCTGGAGCCAGCCCTCCTGCCTACACCGCTTTTTTGCGCATCGTTTCGGGCCGCGAGGTTCGGGCCGCGACGTTCGGTCCGCCACGTTCGGGCCGCGACGTTCGGTCCGCAACGTTTAGGCCGCCACGTTCGACTTTTGGCCGGCGGGTTGCCCCGCCGCGTCGGGCCGCTCATTGGAGGTTCGCGGTCCACCCGGTCGATGCCGCGGGGGGGCATGCGCATGGCGTTAACCGTGGAAAACGCCACGCGCCATCCGAATGTACGTACGTTGAACTTGTTTCGCATCGTACGTAGCCAACTTTGCTGACCGCGGAAGTGTGGGGGAAGGACAACAAACTGGTTACCGCTCTGAAGCTGCAAACCCAGCAGCTGTGAGGGACCCCCCGCACCCTCCAAGGGACCGAGGCGGAGGTGGGAACGCGGCAGCCACGGGCTGCTGTGTAGGCATATTCGCCCCTCATATGTGATATCTGATGTGATTGCAGTCATTGCACCACCCCCCCTTCCCCTTCCCTCCCCCTTCGATTTGGCTAAAGTTAGGTGAGCCCTCATGACCATGTTGGCTAAATAATAATAACAACAAAAAAGTGCTGGGAGCTTCTTGAAGAACTCATCCGTCCACTGCCTGCTGCTGGTGGCGGTGGTGTTCGACGGCCTTAAAAGTGCACATAGCCTGGCACAAGCGCCGTGGCGATGGCACCGCCATTCGGTGGCGATTGGCGGTCGTTGTTGTTGGTGTCTGATGTAGACGGGTCGATGTTCACGAGGCAGGAGCTGGCGGCGCTGGCTAATTGCCGAAGTGAGCTGTTCGATTGAGCTCCTGGCTGGGGGAGCACCCAGCAATTTGCGGAGCGAAACGTCGGACACCGTGCGTGCGTGCCGAGCTGATGTGCGGCCACGACCCCGGAGCACGTTGCTCGGGCGGGAGAGCCACGCGGCTACGATGCGCGCGTGGAACGTTGGCCGCATTCTAAATTTTGTCACTCGCGTTAATTACTGTTTAACACAAACGAGTAATTATTGGCATTTTTTGCACGGAGGGACGAAAAAAAAACACGCAGTTTTTTTCTCCCTCTGCACCACAATACGTGCTCAGAAAATGTTTAATCACCGACGATCTTTATGAAGGTATTCGGCCCATTATGTAAAATCTGAACTCGGCAGTCAATAAATAGGCCAATTAGTGTTCTAATTCAATATAGCGATTGGAGGGCAAGACGGAGAGAGACGGTGCAAAAGAAACGAGAATTATTTGCATTAAAAATGTAATGAATAATGTAATATAAATTGATTCGCATGCATAAATTCCATAATTCAGCGGCTAAATAAGAAATGTATTCTACAGCCGAGCTGCTTATGCGCACGAGACAAAACCATAGGGATGGCGACAATCTCCGGCGTTTAATATCGTGGCCAAACAAATGTTACCATCAGCACAAAGGCAAAGGTAGAGATTCTCCCTATAGCCTCTAACAGACTGTCAGTGAGCACCTATGGAGACCGACACGGCACACGAAGAGGTGGTGTGGCTATGACCACCAGTGGTGATGTTCACGCAGAGCCAGGTACATATTTATGGCTGAGCTGACCTACAGGGGAGGCCCAGGACCGATTCAGATATCCATCACTGCGGTTGACCGCGAGTGGGAGTCAAACTCAGGTCACCGTGTTCGTAGCACAGTGCGCTAACCGCTACGCTACCGCTTCCCCCATCATCATCATCAGCACACACGCAAACTCATGGTAAAAACATTAACAGCTTGCATTTGCTCGTATTGTAGATAAAAAAAAAAATACCCCGATACTATCCACGAGTGCGGAATAGCACGATCGCAATATTAAAATGAACAACAGAACTAGCAGGTGTGCCGGGAGTTGAGAGCGGTTGGACTGGATAAATTACCAAAACGCCTTTCAGTCCCCGGGGCGTGCCGGACACACGTCGAGTAAACCCTGTTGAGGAATATCGTTAGAAAAGGGGCTCTTAACTTTTTAGTGCTCATTTTCTGTTCCGAGCAGATTCTGTTCTGAGTGGTTGGTTGGGCCTGGCCTGGCGGGAGGGGGATGCGGGGGAGTGGGTCACGGATCTCTCCGATGTGTGATAGGGTTGCGCTGCGTGTTGTCGCGCACGATGTCCGATGTTTCGGTTCCTGTGCCGGTAACGAAGAGCTCGGAAAGTGGAGCGAAGCGTCAGGCAAACGCGCTCGGAGAGACGACGAGCGGAGCGACGCGAAACCACACCGGAGGGAGGTCGTGCGTGGCACAACCGTGAAAAGCCGACGCGGTGGAATCCCCAGCTCAAGGTCATCGGTTAACCACCGACAGTTGAGCGTGACCGCTGCAAGCGGCAACAGCTGATCTTCGGAATCAGAATTGGAAAGTTTTGGAGAAAATCCGATGAGCTGTAAAGCTCTTTTTTTCACAGGTGTCAAGTATGGGGGTGGGTCAGCAAAGTTACCGGGGCCTTGTTAGCTCGAATTGGACTCGTGCACCCACACTCATTGTCCACCCCACGCCGACTTCGTGCTTTGTTGCGGGCCCGATAGCCAACTCACGGCGTTTCCTGTAAGCGCTGCCTTTACCGGCAAATTCGAGCGAGCATTGCTCCCCCCCCCCCACCCCCCCATCGTGCCATCGTGCATTGTAAGACGGGGCGAGACGGAACCCCCTCATTCCCCTTCGCTCCACCCCTTTCGTGCGGTTCCACCTTGCCGGAATGCCGAGCCCCGCAGATTGTTGTAAAAATGAAAATAATTAAAGGACACGGGGCGAGGATGATCGGCAAGGGAGCGGCGATCGCTCGGAGCGCCCGTACTGCGGCGGCCCGTCTGCCACGTGTCATCTCCGGCATTCCGTTGTGCGCCCCGTACGGCTGTGATGGGCGCGATTGATTTCTTTTTAGATGCGTTGTGGCCGAATTGCCCCCCCCCAATCCCCCTGTTTTTATTTTTCTCGCGGGATAATTGATTCGCCAGAAAATTGCGAAGAATGAAAATGGAAGTAACATTTCTGGATCGATCGGCCACCCTTCACTGGCAGTAAACTGCTCTCTGCAAAGTTGCTGTTTCTCCGTCAGAAGGAATTCCCGTCCGCGCGGCGCTTGCGCGGCGACGCTGCCGCTAGCCACAGTGGTCGGCGAGCCGGACTTGCGAACCAAAGGTCGCCGGTTCGGTTCGATGGTTCAGTTCGACCCTTCCTGCGGCTCGGCATGTTGACAACGACGGGGCAGAGTTCCTTAAAATCGCCCCCCAAGCCGCCTCTGCCAGCCCAGCGGTATAATCGGGCACACCCACAGTTGATCTACAGGCCCGTTTGTGGTGGGGTGAATTGTGGGTAATACCTTACGTTCTCGAATACGTCTGGCCAGGGTGGACGAGGCAGGTGTCCTCTAGAGGGCCTCACTCGAGCTCCCGCCGTCGGGACGCGCTTCCACCGACAGTGTAGCGACCAGGCAATTGCAGGGCTGCACCTTTAAGTTAGCAATAACGCAAGTTTGCTTTGCGCGGAACACTCAGCATCGTATGCACTCAAGGATGATTCTACCCAAAGGGCAAATGTCTCTCATTTTGCAGATCTGCACAGACTACAGGTTGGTTACTGCATTGCGAGACTGTGAAGGATGTCGACGACTCCTAGAAGCCTTCATCCAGCAGTAGATATGGCTGATGATGACAATGATGGTGACGACTAACTAACTGGAATGGTTGATGTCAAAGGTAGCGGCGTGACATTTTGTATTTCAGTCCCATAGCTTTAAATGTAGGATGTATTTTTTTTCTTATTACCATTATCTAACTAAATCAGCTCAGCGCCGCCCCCCTTAAATCACGTGAAATCCATGTGGCCACCCCAATGTGAACCTCACCGCTCTACCCCTCTCCCCGCCCCCCCCTCGTGAAAACAGATGCTGCTCGGACAATTTTTATCACAATAATATCGAAAAAACAATATTTATAACTGCGTTTTTTGGTAATTATTTAGGCGATTCACCGCTCGCCAGTAAAAACGGGTGAATTACTACGACAGCGGACTGGAATAATTTGTTTCGGATTTTTTTTTTTTTTTAAACGTCGGGGTCTCCTTTCATCGCAGCGAGGGGGGTCCCTGCTGTGCACCGCCGTGTTTAGTTGAATTGAAGCTGTTTGAGGTGCACGCTCTGGCTTATTGATCTGAGCGAATAAATCTCGCAAAGCCAGAGGATCCACGCTCAAAAAAACGGTGGGGGGGGGGGGCGTGGGGTGTGTGTGGAGCCCCCTCTTAATGACTTTCCGAGACAACGTTATTGCTTTTAGGGGGGGAGTTGATGCGACTCGAAACGACCACGGATTACAAGGGAGACTTATCGATTAAAATAAAGCAAGTTTCATCGCTCGAAATTCATTTCTAATTACGCGGGAGAGAGAGAGAGAGGGAGGGAGGGGGGAAAAAAAACCGCGGTGTTTCTCTACACAGGCCTTTGTGCTCCACATCTTGTGTCCTCCTCCGTGCTATTTGTTTTGCCTGCATATATCATTTACGGGCCGTGATGTGTATTCTACGGTGTTGCCAAATGCCGATGTGATGGAATGATTCACGATGGATGAATACATTATTCAGGTGAATTTTTCGGAATTTGTGTGGCGTGTCCCAGTGGACGTGCCTGAGAGGAGAGAATTTAAGTTCTTGGAAATGTTTGGCGGGGCGGGGGGACAACAACAACAACAACAACAAAAATCGCTTTACACACGGCCCCGCAGACAATATCGTAACGCTCGCCAGACTGTAGCTCACGATTTAAATGTGTTTTCGTTTCCTGCGTTGACACTCCCGTACGTTATGAACGATGGGCCATTCGAAATGTTTACCCGGAACGCGAGCACACTAGCGCACGCGCACCCGTGGCGCCGCGTAAGTTCGCCGATCGGCCGTCGCGAGCCGTCCCCGTAGCTCCGCGTGGCCGTCGCTCTCGCCGCTGAATTTGTTCGTCGGCCGATTGCAAAAGGAGACGCGCCGGGTTATCGATCGGCATCGGTTCCCGGGGTTTGCGCATTTGCGAGGGTGAGCTGGGGCCGTCGATTATGCAAATGGCGATGATGATGATGATGATACCTTGGTACGATGGTGAGCACGGTGGACAAGTCCGGAGGTCGCCGGTTCCGGTTCGATCTCCCGGCGGCGGCAGTGAAAACATGGGGGAAAGTTTCTTAAATCCTCCCCTCCCACCGACGCCACCTCTGTCCGCTCAGCGTTTGTTGTGAATGTTACAGTTAGAGCACAGTTAGTCGATGGGCCGGTTGCGACCGGTGGAGTTAGCGTTGGGTACTCGTACCTCACCCGAGACGTCTTGGCCAGCCTGGAAAAGTAAATTTCGATTTTAAGATTTCGTGACTGCAGGGATTCATCTTCTTGGTTATTTTGGTAAAGTCACGTAGAAGGGAAATAATAAAATAATAAAAAATAAAAATAAAATGCTTTATTTTTATTACTTTATTATTTCCCTTCTACGTGGCTTTACCGAAAGAACCAAGAAGCTGGAAGAGTAAGTCAAAAAGTACCCCCTCTTTAGAGCTCCCGCTCGTGGAGGCTCTTCTGGCAGCAGTGGCGTAAGCAAAGCAATGACAAGGGCTGCACCTTTACCTTTATTCATTGCTAAAATTACTTGCAGGGTAATGTTACATTAGCACAGGTGACTGCATAATGTGCGAAAGAAGTTGAGCATATAGCCATACATACAGGAAATTATATAAACGAGACATCGAAAAAGTGAATAACACGACCAAAGAATCGTTTTTTTTATTCTTCTCAAATTGGACTTAAGATCGCCAAATCGTCACAGTTCCTACAAATCGCCGTGGCGGAGGAGAGAGTGAATCATCGTGCAATTGCTTCGTCCGCTTTGTGTTGCAGTCCCCGTGGACATCACGCGCGACATAAAGATGCTGTACGTGTTCGTGGACATAAAGATCGACACGGCTCACTTCATTGACACGCTGAGGTTCAATTTCCCAAAGGGCTCCTCGCTGGTACTGGTCAGCACCATCCAGTTCGTGTCGGCTCTGCAGGTGAGTCCTGCCTCACCGTCACGCAGCGCCAACCGGAACCCTCACGCCTGTGAACTCTCACTCATGTCTCAAGCTCACAAATAGGAGGCCGCAGCCAGCGGATAACAACAACAATAACACAACTACTACTACTGTTAACAAGCAGTGCAGACAAGTGGGTCAGCGCGATAGCGAGCGGGTCAAAGTTCATATCACATCCTGGTTTTGGAGTTGACTCAGCCCATCATCCTTCCGGGGTCGATAAAATAGGCACTGCTTTTTGGAGAGGTCAATAGCAGAGCAGTTGACCTTCGGAAAGACCCCCCCCCCCCCGCCCATAGAAATGTGGAGTTTCCGCCACGGGCTCAGGGCTGTACGCGGGGGAGATGTGCGTGTCCGCATCGTTGCTCGTTTGAGCTTTGACCTTCGACTCATTGATTTCGAGCGACAACGCCATGTCGCGTATCCGACTCGCTGGGGGACCGCAGGTACAGGCGGATATCTGAGCAAGCTCGGTTAACGCGAACGCACGTGGGAAATTCCAGTTACGCCGCGCGATCAGATGAGGGCGAAAATGAAACGCGGGTGGAAACGCTTCGCTGTGAAGTTCACAAGCGAATGTAGGCGAGAGTAAGAACGCAGTGCTGCCGCTGCATATGCAGCGCGTCTCTCTGATTTGATAAAAGCACAGCTCCATACCTCCAGGACAGCGCTCTCCCACTAGCAGAGAGCAGCCGCTCCCATCACTCCACTTGGAAAAGTGTTTGAATGCGACATCACAGCTTGCGGTCCATGCCCCGCAGTGCCTGGCGGGGTGGGTGCAGGTGGGGGGGGAGAGGCAGGCGGGTGGGGGATGGGGGGGTAGGAGGGTGCAGGTGAAGCTGATAGACCTAGCAAGAGTGGGGGGGGGGGCCAGACGGGTGGGGGACAGAAGGATGGAGGGGGGTGGAACTGGGTAGACCTAGGAAGAGTGGGGGGGAGGGCCAGGCGGGTGAGGGACGGGAGAATGGGGTGGAGGTGAAGCTGGGTAGACCGAGGAAGAGTTGGGGGGGGGGGTGAGGGGGCCATCGGCGTCTTTGTCCAAAATCCCAAAATGCAATCTCGGACGGGGGCGGGGAGGGAAGGCAATTTAATTGGGCGACGTTATATCGGGTGCCGTTGTTTGAACGATGGCGGTCTGCCGCTCGCAGGCGGCCGCCCAGGCCCTGCGGGACGACTTCGACGTGACGGTGCCGCAGAGCCGCCCGCTGTCCCCCGGAGAGATCCTGGGATGCACGGCGCCGCGCGTCGACATGCCCGGCGCCGCCATCATGTGAGCGAGCGCAGCAGCCACCGCCAACTGCTGCAGCGGCGCACAGCGCAACGCCGCTGCTCGTCCACGATACGGGCACAGCCACTCACCACGCAGAGACACAGGCACTCACCCATGAAACCAGACGACCACACCTAGCCAATCATCACACACCCTACAACCACTCACCACACACCCCGCAACCACTCACCACACACCCCACAACCACTCACCACACAACCACTCAGCACACACCCCAGAACCACTCAGCACACACCCCACAACCACTCACCAGCGCCCCACAACCACTCACCACACACCCCACAACCACTCACCACACACCCCACAACCACTCACCACACACCCCACAACCACTCACCACACACCCCAGAACCACTCACCACACACCCCACAACCACTCACCACACACCCCGCAACCACTCACCACACATCCCGCAACCACTCACCACACGCCCCACAACCACTCACCACACATCCCGCAACCACTCACCACACGCCCCGCAACCACTGACCATACACCCCACAACCACTCACCACACGCCCCGCAACCACTGACCATACACCCCACAACCACTCACCACACGCCCCACAACCACTCACCACACACCCCGCAACCACTCACCACACGCCCCGCAACCACTCACCACACGCCCCACAACCACTCACCACACACCCCGCAACCACTCACCACACATCCCACAACCACTCACCACACGCCCCACAACCACTCACCACACATCCCGCAACCACTCACCACACGCCCCGCAACCACTGACCATACACCCCACAACCACTCACCACACGCCCCGCAACCACTGACCATACACCCCACAACCACTCACCACACGCCCCACAACCACTCACCACACACCCCGCAACCACTCACCACACGCCCCGCAACCACTCACCACACGCCCCACAACCACTCACCACACAACCACTCACCACACAACCACTCACCACACAATCACTCACCACACAACCACTCACCACACAACCACTCACCACACAACCACTCACCATACAACCACTCACCACACACCCCGCAACCACTCACCACACACCACACAACCACTCACCACACAACCACTCACCACACACCCCGCAACCACACGCCCTACAACCACTCACCACACAACCACTCACCACACAACCACTCACCACAGAACCACTCACCACACACCCCGCAACCACTCACCACACACCACACAACCACTCACCACACAACCACTCCCCACACAACCACTCACCACACACCCCACAACCACTCACCACACACCCCACAACCACTCACCACACACCCCACAACCACTCACCACACGCCCCACAACCACTCACCACACGCCCCACAACCACTCACCACACGCCCCACAACCACTCACCACACACCACACAACCACTCACCACACACCCCACAACCACTCACCACACGCCCCACAACCACTCACCACACACCCCACAACCACTCACCACACACCCCACAACCACTCACCACACACCCCACAACCACTCACCACACGCCCCACAACCACTCACCACACACCCCGCAACCACTCAGCACACACCCCACAACCACTCACCACACGCCCCACAACCACTCACCACACGCCCCACAACCACTCACCACACGCCCCACAACCACTCAGCACACGCCCCGCAACCACTCACCACACGCCCCGCAACCACTCACCACACACCCCGCAACCACTCACCACACACCCCGCAACCACTCACCACACACCCCGCAACCACTCACCACACACCCTGCAACCACTCAGGACACACCCCACAACCACTCACCACACACCCCACAACCACTCACCACACACCCCACAACCACTCACTACACACCCCACAACCACTCACCACACGCCCCACAACCACTCACCACACGCCCCACAACCACTCACCACACACCCCACAACCACTCACCACACAACCACTCACCACACACGAACATTGCCTGAAACGTCGCCTATTATGAGTGTTTTCTTGTCAGCCCACACTCAGTGTTATTGACAAATGTGTTGAGTCTTTTTTTATTCCTGACCCCCACATCTTAACAATTGGGATGATAGGGGTTAGGGGGTTGAGGGGGGGGGTATGTGGAGGGATTCTAACGTGCCTTCACCGCCGTTAAAATAAATTTTGACAGTGCTCGCTAATTATTTGTTTGTTGCTAATTCCGGCAAGAGGCGAAATGTTTTTGTTGTTCAAGTCCCCGAGGGGATTACGCAGAGCGAATATGAAAGGGGTTAATGACTCTGTAAACATCACGAGCACATTATATGCGCGCACGGAGAATCAAATGACAACGTGGCAATAGTTGTGATTCGGTCCCCTCTCGCCAGACTCGGTTGTCCTAAGCTAAACTCCTGACGTGACAACATCGGCCCTGCCAATTGCTCGCTCGCGTGCCGACGAAAAAGGCCGCTCAAGAGAGCCAGGCATTTGGCTACGTTGGTCCCAGAGGGCTCGGAAACAGGTGGGAGCACCCACGCTCTACCCCAGGAGCACACGATATGCCTATCGACTTTGCCGCGCGCACGCTATTTACCCTCGCCCAGAGTTTTATTTTCCCTGCCTTCAACCCTCCCCTCAGATTCAACGCTCGATTCGGCATTTCGGCCACGTTTTTGAGACGTCGTGATAATTGCAAGCGACAGCTTGGCGCGGACGTGTGACGATCCATGCCGCATCTGACATTTCAGCAGAAATCGACCAAAAAATGACCCTCGGTCGTTTGCGCAGAGGTTTTGGCGGAAAGAGACAAACCGCGGGGGCTTTCTTGTTTTTTTGGTCAACGCGGGCATTTTAACGGGCGAACAGCGTTCTCGTTTATTTCCATTTCGGCTCGTTCTCATTCATCCGCGTCGCTTTTCATCTTTCGCGCAGAGACGTTACAAACAAACGCAGATTCACGCATTAAGTGGGGGGCTTTATTGATGTGGTTTCGATTGATTATGGTGGGGGAAGCTTTGATTCACGTAAATAATTAAAATCCCGTAAAGTCGATGCTGCTCATGAACCGTACGTGCCGCCGTCCTAGGTGTGTGGTGCTGGTGATGGGGGTGGCGGTGCAAGTGGGTGGCCTAGTTACGAAGTGGTCATTTGCATGACCCATCAGCTCAGCTAGACTCTACACCTGTTAACCAATCTCACGCTCCGTACCCCCCGTCTTATCCTCATTACCATTTGCCCTTTCCCGCCACCCCGCGCCCATGTGATATTTTGCAGTTATCTCGGAGACGGTCGCTTCCATCTGGAATCTATCATGATTGCGAACCCGGAGATCTCTGCGTACAGGTGAGTAATGGAATGACCTTCCATTATAAGGCACCCAAATGGCATCACATTCAGCCGTTTAATTTGCGAGATGCCCCGAGTTTTTGTTATTCGTATTAAACATTGGTTGTATTTTTAGTATCTGCCCGCCGTAAACGAACACGAGGAATGCCAATATTGCAGGGATAATGGCGTGAAAATTAATCTGCTTGGATCAGCCGCTGTTTTAAGCTCCGCTTCCTTACGTGTTGCATTAGCCTGAGCGCGCGAGAAGTCTGCTGCTGTTGCTTTCAAATGTTTATTCATGATAATTTGTAGTGGTTAGATATATATACATATAACAATATCTAAATGCGTGTGTTCGCGCTTGCACGTGTACCATGCGTTTGCTGGAGTATTGGTTAGTGTTTCTGCGCTGCGAATGCGGCGGTTCCGAGTTTGATTCCAGTCCATGGCCAACATCGGCGAATTTCATCCGAACCGGTCCTGGGCCCTCCCGTTGGTCGATTCATTCAGCGTGGCTCCCAGCCACACTACCACCACCACCACCCACTTGTGCAGCGTGCCAGCTTCAATGATAGATGCTCACCAACAGCACTTGTCCCAACAGCGTGTTAAATGGCTACGCGGGAGGAGCGTTGTCTTCATTTCTGCCGCTGTCAGTAGTGAGGAGCACAAGCAGGTGCATTGGCCGATCGTCTCAGTCAGTCGACCCATAACACCCTGGGTCTCTTCCCGGCCCCTCCTGGCAATGGGGAGAGCACTTCCGCGCCTCGCCTGACGTACTGGAAGTGCACCTAGTTTGGCACGAGCGGCCACGGTATCGTCATCGTTGCTTGTCAACAAGCGGCGGCCGTTTGCGCCATACGTGCGTGTTTGTGTACGGATACAATTTTAAAAGACTCCAAATACAAAATTAGCATTTGACGCATGCATTGAAAATCAACAACGCAACAGCTGTTGACTATCTGCAATTAATGGTGTGTCCACAGAAAGTTAGCCGATCAGAATTTTTTTAAAACAAGATTTTGTTTGGCGCTGCTGCATTGTGAGTGGTGCGTAAGCACAGATGACAAGTAACTCGACATGTTTGTCAATAATACTGCAGCCCTAATAGGACAAGTATGTAAATGGGAACGTCCCTGGCAATGGCCCGACTTCGTAGCACGTAGATGTAGCGGGCCAGAGAGGTAGATTGGATAAGAGTTGGAGCCTGCACTTATACCATAGTATTTAACTCGGGAAGTGAACTCAGGACTTCATACCATGACATGAAGGGCAGTCTTCGGCGTATATCCACTCTACCCTCTCTGGCCCGCTCCCCATGTGCTACGGAGAAGGACCATTGCCCGAAATGTCGACTTGTGTTTACTTTTCCTTTTTGTGTCGCAGTTTTAATTGAAGAATGACGATATCATTACGACGCTTGGTTTATTACCCAGGCAAGCCTTGGTGAGAGTGAGTATCATTACACTCTTGGTTAGGAGGGTCCTGCCAGGATTTTCACAGTAGGGTGGGGGTGTGGGAGAGGTGGGAGCAGGAGGGTAGTGGGGTGGGTGATGGTATTTTTCCAAGTGAATAATACAAATAAATAATTGAATGTCTTAAGGCATGTAAAGTTAAACAAAAACACAACGTGCAAATGTAGGGCACCACGGTGGCGAGATGTTAACTACCTTAACTATAAATTTCGATTTAAAGCTTTCATGACTGCAGGGATTCATCTTCTTGGTTCTTTCGGTAAAGTCACGTAGAAGGGAAATAATAAAATAATAAAAATACAATTCTCACGACGTTTCGGCCACAACGCAAGCAGCCGTCCTCAGGTGAAGAACAGGTCTGTCGGAAACAGACGCTGTCTTTCCGACAGACCTGTCTTTCCGACAGACCTGTCTTTCCGACAGACCTGTTCTTCACCTAAGGACGGCTGCTTGCGTTGTGGCCGAAACGTCGTGAGAATTGTATTTTATTATGTTTTATTTTTATTATTTTATTATTTCCCTTCTACGAGACTTTACCTTAACTATTGCATGGTATGAAGGAGGTTGTGGGTTCGATCCCGAACCTGACGCCTGCATGGACTCCCCGTGGTCGCGTGGATTTTCCTCCGGCTACTCCAGGTTTTCCCTCCAAATTTAGAAACGTGCATTTAGGGTATTTGGCCGCTATAATTTTCCACGTGATAAGCCACTTCGTCGAGCGATCATTTGGGGCCAGGTTGCTTCTGAAAAAGAGCTACATAGCTCAGTGGGCCTTTCATGGTAACATAAACAAACGTTTCGTTGTATAGTTTTTAGTTTAGTCGGGATTGACCAAAGATCCCAGTGCCGAACGACTCCCTGCAGATTACTCTGTTGGGAATGCTCACCGCAAAATCGCCTGCCCTGTTGCACACACTTGGCAGGGCCCTCCTGAAACAAGTCTTGAGACTCCGCAAGGCTCTCCTGGGTTAAACAAGCACTGTAATCATAGTCAAAATAAATAATGTAGCGGGTGTTTTTGTTCAACAAATACACATTGGCGTTACATTATATCGCGAGCGTGTCTTCCTTAAATGTCATTTTTACGTAATCACATTTCGTTTTATTTAGTTAGTTCTCTCCAAATGTGTTTTTCAGATGCAATTAAGTTTTTTTTAGGTTTCGGAGTTCAGTCGCTCTTGCCAGATTATGTTTATTAACCTTCAGTGAGTTCAGTGCTGATCTCTAATGAGCCGAGATTATACGCGGCGTTGTTTTTATGTTCTAATACAGCAACACAGCATTAAACACCTCTAAATCCAGCGCCATGCCGCGCGCAACCATGAGTTACGCTCTGCGTGCCATGTTTTATTACTTCCCCACATGGGGAGGTCCTCTCTCCGCTCCTCCCCCGTCTCACTCTACTCTCCGGCATGCGTCTACGTATGTACGTTGAACTTCTTTAGCACCGTGCGTAACCAAACGTACTAATCGGAGGTGCGTTGGCTCTGTTCCACCAAAGAAGGCCTCCTCCTTTACGACGCCTGGTCAAAACCTTCATTCCATCGGAGGGGGTCGCTCCTTCTCGTCTTCAGTATTTCTCTTCCTCCTCTGATCTTTATTTATATATGTAGAGCGCCCAAGCTGGGGGTTGTTTTACAAAGTTTTAAAGCGGTAATTGCAATAGAGTGACTTAGACGGCAAGGGGCAGTGCACGGGCCGAGGAATGAGTGAGCATAATAGAGAGGGCACACAGCGGTCAGGGAAGGGCTATAGGGGAGGGACGGGACGGAGTTCGGGGGGAGGGATGAGGAAGGAAATGAGCAATCAGAATATTTAATTATACTGTAGGAGGAATCTGATGAGCTAGAAAGCTCTTTTTTCACAGATGTCCAGTCGCGGGCGGGTGAGAACGTTACAGCAACAAACAGCACAGAAACACGATAGGAGTGCCGAAAATGTGATAGGAGAAGAGGAGAGGCATTAAAAGAGAATCACCTCCTCCCTTGTACTCTCTTGTACTCCCTTGTTCAAGTAGAGTCTTAAGGACCCGCATTTGGTTTCATGTGGCATAATTTTTTGATTGGCCCCGCCTCCCTGTGAAGCATCTGCAGACGCGGTTGCATTTAGACGCAATATAAATGCAAATTGTGTTGTGTCTTGGTGTTTGGTTGTATGTTCGGGCAAGTGTGGTATACACATGTGTACGTGTTCCCCCGAGTTCCTTCATCATATGTACACCTGTATGGATCCAATGAAACAGAAGCCCTTCATCTCTATTTTAAAATCACTACCGCTTACTTGACGTCTTTACAAAAAAAAAAACATTTCAAACTCTTTCCAGCTGCGGTTTTGAGTGTTGATGCATTGGCTCTCTGTTCATCCGTCACTCTGTAACGATGTTGGAGGGCACTGTAACTGTTAACGACAATCAAACATGAACACAACTTGAGCCTAACGTTGTGTTGCTATTGGGGACATTCACTTTGGGGAAATCGGCCAAATTAATGGAAGGGTTTCCAAAACTTCGAGTCAGAACCAGAGCAAAAAAGGACTATCTGCAAATATGCCGAAAGGTTTCTCCTGTGACAGCCACCGCACTGCTTGTGACTGCTTCCACGGTGCCAACTCTCGACGCTCCCGAAGACGAATGCATGGTGCGGAGCGTTGCAGGACCTAACGCTCGCGCGTGCGCCATTCTTCTCAACCCATTCGCAACGGAAAGGCGGTCGCGAGACGGCTTCGCGGAGCCAGCAGTGCCCGGGAAGCGACGAGCGCTATGGCATCCTGCCGTCGCCGCGCGGGGCGGCAGCGCGTTCGACAGTGCTAAGTAACCAGCACTCGAATAATCATAACGAGAGATACTACTACCGCTACGACTATCCCTACTAAACTAAAATATCGGGGCCACGGGGGCTCAGCGGTTGAGCGAGCAGCACGCAATTGGAAGGTTGAGAGTTCAAATCGAATCCCCATTTTGGGGGGGGGGAGGTATAGAAGGTTGACTCACCCCATAATCGCTCCAGAGTTGATAAAATTGATACCACTTTATGTCAACAGCGGTTGTCCTTTGGCTAGACGCACCGCCCCCTGCCATTGGAATGTGGAATTTACACCACTCTCTTGAGGGCTGTAGACTGGCACTGGAGCCGCAGCCTCAAAGTTCATTTCAGCGGGATATCACTTTGACCTAATGACACTCAGAAGGGAAATACGTTTAAAGCCCGGTGTGTTGAACAACCAAAGGGTCGCTGCGATGAAATCAGTTCGTGTCCTGGTGCCGGGTTGGTTGATATATATATCGTGAGACGTCTTACGATATATATATCAACAATGACACTCGCGGCGGCCTTCTTCACACAGTGGATTGATCCTGGATGTCGATGGTGCTGATGGTGACGGATCCCGCCGCATGGCAAATATGCGCCACAGCACACGGCCCTCCCCGATTGCTGGCTCGCCCCCTCGCTGGGGCTCACCCCCTCGCTGGGGCTCACCCCCTCGCTGGGGCTCACCCCCTCACTTTGGCTCACCACCAGGGTGGCAGCGCCGCCACAACTGCCCTTTGTGTTCATCAGGCACTTGGGCCGGGAGGGGGGCGTGAGGGGGTTGGGTGGGGGGTGGGTTTGGGGGAATGTGATGCGAGTCCGTGCAGCATCGGTGCACCGACTCACCCCCAGATGTATAAAAAAACTTGTTGTGAGATGCAATGGTAGCGCCAATTTGTATTTTAAATGCATCACGCTCAAGGAGGTGGTGGTTGGGAGGAGGTTGGGGGGGCAGGGGGGGGCACGAGTAATCGTCCGAGATTGGCACTGCCCACCTGCGCCACTTGTCGCCATCGCCCGTAACTCTTCATCGTCGGATCGAGGAGCGTGCGGAATCGCCGCCGCGGTGCCGCTGAGCCCCCCTACGCTCGCTTGACGCGGAGGTTTTTTGACCGGAGGACCATCTGCTGCTGTCACCGCGTAGTTGCGTCATCGTCCGCATACCCACAGCGGTCGCGCCGCCCGCAGGGATTGTTTGCTCCGGGCCCTCAAAAGTGCCCTGGCAGAGAAGACGGCTCTCCCTCGTTCCCACTCGGCAGCCTCTCCGCACGCACGCATCGCACGCTCGCACGCACGCTCGCACGCACGCTGCTTGACTCGGAGTTGCCCCGATAATCTTCGACCATTACCATGCTTGGTTCTGCTGCTTCCCTTGGATCTAACTGCAACACCTCGCTGATCTCGTCAAGGAGGATGAACCATCATGAGAACTCCGGTCTTCCTCGCAGCAGAGGCTTTTGGCTAGCCATCGAGCAAAGACGGTCAGCGCATCGCACGCTTTCGGATGCGCTTCTGCGGCCATCTGGAACGCTCTTCCTTCCGATATTAGGGAGCCACTGGAGCTGTATCATTTTAAATCTCGGTTGAAAGCTCGTTTTTTTAATAACTGCTTTTTGTCCTTCTGCACCTACGATTAGCATGTTGCTTTATCTGAGAATAATACGGTGGGCGTGTTAATCATGGATATACTACCACGGACCGTCAGCTTCATCGTGACAGTTATTCTAATAGCAAGGGGGAGTTGGTCGGCCACAAATCTTTACAAGCCTATTAACATGTATAGACACTTATTGCTGATTACGATAACGATGATATTTTTTCAAGTTTCAAGTGTACATTTTTTACGATTGTATTTTTCCTTCTTACCGAATCGTACGACCCACTCGGATCTCCGCAAAGACAGGTTCACGAACCCACTTGCTGTACTGTCATCTCACAACCCAGCTGATTTTGAAATTTCATAAAATCTATTGAGTGTTCAAACGTCCTTTGACCATCCAAAAGTATCTAATCACAAATGGGATGGGGTTGGAAATTCACACGCGGGCGGTGAACGGCTCACTTTTTCGCTCCAGAATAGAAAAAAAGTAGAGTAAAAAAAATGTCAACCTACATTTTTGGTAATTAATTTTTTATCGTGCCATTTTGAGCCGCGCGCGGATGAAAGGATTCGCCAACCTTTGGTGCGTCCTCTTGAGGCGCTTTTAGCGCAGCTAGCCGCAGGAGATGGTAAGTCACGTGAGCTGTATCTCGGTAACGCGCGGCCTGACACCTCCGCGGTTTGGCGTCTCCCTGCCAACAACTGGCTGGTCACTGCCGCAGAGGCTAATCAGAACCAGAATGTTTATTTCAGACTGCAGGAGATGAATCCGATGGGCGATGAAGCTCTTTTTTTCACACGTGTCTAGTCGGGGCAGTGGGGGGGCAAGTTACAGCAATAAACAATAGACACAGAAATGTTGAGAGTGCAAAAATAGAGAAAAGAGTAAGAAAGTACCTAAAAATAAATACGTAATAATAATAAATCAAGTATATGAGTACAATTTGCATAAGAACACTAAATGCAAGCTTGGGCAAGGCAGCAAAAAAAGTTTTTTTTATTTAACTCGACTCATTGTTTACACTGTGTGGCCTCAAACGGGCGAGTATATGACGAGCGACGTTTCGGGCAATGGCCCTTCCTCAGAGCACAGTTGAAAGTTAGCTATAGGGAAGGATTGACAGAAAAACAATTGGTCGGTAGACCAACGTGGTGGGCGGATGGGTTCGGGGGGGGGGTGTCTTATAATGCGGTTCTGGACTGGGACGCCGATACCTTTCGTTACATGGGCACGGAGCGTTTGCCTGAGTGGCGAAGGGATTTCGCGTTCTGCTGGGCGGGCGAGGCAAGTAGCCTCGCCGTTGCAATGCGGGGGCTTCGTCCTGAGGGGACTGGGGAAGGTCCCCCCAGCACTTTCCGCGGGAGTGGGACGTTACGTGCCGGCGTCTCGTAGCCAACTGTCCTTTTGAAAAAGACGCGGGCAGGAGCTTCCTGGAGGAAAGGTATGCACGCAAATCTAATTGAGCCGCGCTGTGCAACGAGCTTCATTCAAACCCGAGCCTCGAATAATTACCCTTTTTTTTTTTCCACTGGCACATTCGGTGATCTTCCATGTGGTCCGATCGCCGTCGTCTCCCCCCCCCCCCCCGCCGCGGTGTGTGTCGTGATGACCCGGGTGGAGTTGCGGCACCCGACGGCCCCCGTGTAGGGCACAGCCTCAGGCGGGGTTTGGCCCAACGGGTCGCTGGACGCGTCCACGCGCACCGTCGTGTCCTGCGCGGACGCGTCGGCCGTTAGATTAGCTGACTTTGCCCTCCGGCGGCTAGTCCCTCTGCGAAGATTTCCAATAAGTATTGAAGAATGAAAAAAAACATGTTTTTTTTATGTGTGTGTGGCCGGCCGTGCTGTTGTCATTTTTGTTGTTAAACAGTGGTGTCCCCCCCCCCCCACATCTTTTCTTTAGTTTATCTTCTCTCTCAGCTCCAGCGGGAAACCTTACTCCGATTATTTAGTCCGAAACGTATAACACAACCGCCCCCATGTCGCTGCGGATGACTTTCGCTCGTATCACAATCGGGCCCCAATTGTTTGACGCAGTGGAAATAGTGGGTGGGGGGGGGTGGTATTCTTTTCCTTACAGATCGCCAAACAGGGCTTCAAAACCACTTTAGCGGCTCGCGCAGTAACGCGCAGCTCGGCGTTCCCTAACAGCAGCGTGAAAGGTAACATGCGTGTCTGGTAACATGCGTGTCTGCCGAGTGTGGCTCAATTTCCCGAGGCACATCACCCGAGGCCCTCCCAACTCCCCCCCACCACCCGCCGTCTGAAATAAGCCCCTTTCTACCGTGCGCAAAGAGAGACGCCGCCAATGACGGAAGTGAACGGCCGTGTCACTAAAACTACAAGCGCAGAGTTCTTTTGCCGGGTCAAAACTCGTTCCCTTACTGCACCCGTTGAGTGGCACTCATCACCCGTCCTTCGCCTGCACTAACGGAGATGGCCGTCGTCTTTGCGGCCCGTTTCGAAGCGGTCGAGGCCTTGCGTGGCCGCGATCTCTTTTTGTTATTTCCCTCCCAACGCGAAGAGTCCCCCCCGGTGGGGGTGAAGTTCGCATCACAACCGCAACTCTGCGGTTCCCCAGGCAACTTTCCTCGCGCGGCCTTCCGTCTCAGCAAGCCTCGCTCGCCAAGCGAGCCAGGTCCCCTTAGAACTCTCCGCCAGGTGCCAGAGCGGCAAAGGTAGCGCGGTACGGGCGACGCCGTTGGAAGTTTTCGCTCTCACGCCCCCCCCCCCCCCCCGCGTTGGTTAAATTGATTCCTCAAGGAGCACGGGCCGATAGCGCATGGGCAGTAGAGGTAGAGGGGGGAGGGTCAGACGGTGGAACTGTTGTCTGGCGAGCATTGCTGTTGGTTGGCCACTTTCCAAAGCAGCACTTACCGCCCGAAACATATTTTCGTCCTCCTGCCACTGAGCTACCACCATCGCTGTTGTCGCGATCATCGTTGCCATCATTATCGATCGCCATGGCGAACAATCGGTCGTCGCCCGTCCGTAATGGTTTGGCGTCGATGGTGAACGCTTAGGACGCGTTAATACTGGCAGGAGTTTTGCGTTGGGTAGTTTTGTGTTATTGAGATGCATGGGTGAGTTGAATCTGGCCTGTTTAACCGCTGTGGTTCATCACTATCTTCTCCCTGGCTCCAAAAATACAAAAGAAATGTCGGAGTTTTTCATGGCAATACCGCGCAAGAGTAATGTTTCTGATTGACGCTGCCCCATAACAGGAAGAGGTCCGGCCGGGTGGCTCAGAGGTGGAGGGGGAGCGGCTGGCACGCATTAGGAAGGCTGCGAGTTCAAATCCTATTTGGTGGTTGAGTAAAAATAAAATGACAGCAGAAAAACATGGAGATTGATAGTCCGTTAATATTCTAAAGGGAATGCCGCAGTGGTGTACTGCTTCACTCACTGGACTTAGATTTGGCGCAGCAGTTTAAACGATGTGGCAAGTTTCTTAAATCCCAGTATAAATGGGTTCACCAAAGTTAAGTTGATGGACAGGGACGCATTTAGTGAGGCACTCTGTGTGAGTCTGTGGCGTTATGTGTGATTCCGTGGGGTCTCTATGTGAGTCTATAGGTCTCTCTGAGTCTATGGCTCTGTGAATCCGAGGGTATCTATAGGAGTCTATGGGTCTCTATGGGAGTCTATCGCTCTGTGTGAGTCTGTGGCTCTCTGTATGAGTCTGTGGCTCTATGTGAGTCTATGGTTATCTGTGAATCTATCCATTTCTGTGTGAATCTGTGGGTCTCTGTGGGAGTATATGGGTCTCTATCGGAGTCTATGGTACTCTTGTTAGAGTCCGGGTCTCTGTGGGAGCCTATGTATGGGTCTCTGTGGGAGCCTATGGCTCTCTGTATGTGGCTGTGGGTCTCTGTATGAGCCTGTGGCTCTCTGTGAGTCGACTTGAAGCGATGGAATCCCAGGTATGGGGGGCAGTAATAGAACATGAGTGAGGACCGTGTGAGTTTTTGTCTCCTCGGTACAGTGCACTTTAGTGCTGTGGGGCATCTAAGATATTGAGCGATCTGGGCCTGAATAAACACTTTGGATAGGAAAGGGATTGAGTTATGTGTGTAATATTTACTGCGTCACAGTGTTTTTTCCTTCCGCCTACTTCCCTTTACCTCCTGCTCCACACTCTTGGAGGTGTTACATTTCTCATCATCGAGGCAGAGCGAGAGTCCCCCCACGTGTGTAATCCGCGGGTCGGAGCCGAACACAACGCCAGGAGCGGTGGCAAGTTTTAGGCGATGGCAATTTCTGTACAAGGGCGAAACAAGTGGACTGTGCGATAATATCCGTGTTAAATAGCACACAGTTTTTGGTGATGCTGCTGCTGCTGCGTTGGTAGTGGTCCACGAGGACAATTTACGTGCCACGAAGTAGGGGCCATTTCCCGAAACGTTGCCTATTTTGTGTTTCCTTTTTAATCGACGAATGTGTCGAGATATTTTTTTCATTTTTGGCGCAGTGTTCACGCTCGTGCCTCACAGCAGGAAGGAGAGGGGCTCGCATCCCGACTCAGGCGCCCTCTCTGTGTGGAGTCTGTGTGCGTTCTCTCCCCCCCTGTTCTGCGTGGCTCTTCTCTGGGTTCTCCGGTTTCATCCCATAACTAAAAACATGAAAAAAATATAGATTCACAATGGCATTGGTGTTGGCCAAAGATCCCACTGTGGCAGGACCCTCCCGACAAAATGGTCTTCTTCAGACGTGATGTATCTTTCCTGGGTGATCAAGCTCCCGTATTATTATGATTATTATCATAACATTGGTTCGACTCAAGTGTTGCTGTCTTAGCCGGTACCGGTAAGTAAAATATTTTCTCCGGCTCCATGGACTAATGGTCTCTCGCGTGCACGTACAGTCCGCATCGAGCAATCCCGTGGTACGTTGGGGCCGGCGATATGAAACATGGCTCCGCTGGCTGTGATCTTGTGCTACAGCTAGCCACCTGCTGTGCCTGTAATGAGGCCTGAGTGGAGATGCATGGTTCTCTGGGGCTCGGGTGTAAATTGCTGGACTCCTCATCACCTGCCGCCCCCTCCGCACACTGTGAACCTTTATATATATTTTTTTTGGTTTAAAAAAAAAAAAACAAGCCCGGTTGCCATTAAAGTTTCATTTTTTTTGTTTAACAACTTGAGGGGCCATGAATAAAACATCTCCGTGATCACTCGTTCCCTGTCTCACTTGCCGTGCGCGGGCTCGCAAATAATGCATGCGGCTCGCCCGTCAAAAAACCACGGTGATGATTGTCGGGAGTTCCGGAGAGGCTACGAGGGGGCCCGTTTTGGTTTTTGTAAAAACGTGGCCGAATTTCTTACGCACCGTACGTTGCCGAGCGTGCTAATGCGAAGGGAGGAATGTAAACGGACGTGGCTGTGCGCTGTCCCGCCGACGCGCTGGCGTTGAAATTCGACGTATTGGAAATCGCCGTTGTGTTTATCCTACAAGCCGACGATGGCGTACGTAAAATGTGCCGTGAGATACCCTTCCAGCCGATGCAGTCGGTTAATGAAGTTGTCATGCGATGAGCAAACGTGCCGATTTATCCCCACTCCAGCAGCAGCACAACCGGTGGTGCTGTTGCTTTTGAGTGATCTCTCAACATTTAATTGGCGTGCGGACGTTTTGCCGATAGAACCGGCATCGTCAGGCAGCGGGCCAGAATAGTGAACATTTCCTCCAGGCTTGGGCATTAAGTAGGGGGTGTAATGTCATCATTGCACATCAACAAGGGAGCAAGAGAGCAGCAGGAAGTTGTGCGCATGGCTACAATTTTGCCCAAAAACGTACATTTGGCCGATTGTGTTGGCACGTTGTGGTAACATTTTGCAGGCGTGTTTTGTAACTTTGATCCTTGCCTATGCGTCCACTGTTCAATTTTAATGTGCAATTTGTATTGAGGGACTGCCGCGTGTTGCCTTGGTGTGGTCCAGGGACGGTTTTTGTTGTTGGTTTTCATAAATGGCATAGTTATTTATATTTTTATGACTTGCTTACCATTTTCTCTGTGTAGCACTCCTATCGTGTTTTATGAATTCTTTGCTGTACGGCCCCATACTGGACATCTGTGGAAAAAAGAGATTCGTATCTGATTAGTGAAGATTCTGATTGTGACATTTCATAAACTCGACGTATTCTTCAGGAATGCTGCCCAGCAGAGGAAACGCAGAGACACTCTTAAAATCCTCATTTGTAAAAAAAAACAATTGCCAATGGAAAGAGGTTAATAGGTGCAAGTGCACGTGCTCCCGTTCGCGTGCACGCTCGCTGAGGAAGTGTTTTAGGCCAAAAATAGGGCCTCGATATTAAATTAAGGAACGGTCCGAATTTTGTTTACGTGTCTCTAATTCATCTGGAAACCGGAAATGGCTTCGCTAATTTACCGTTAAGTTAATTTGAAATTAGGAAATGCATTTGCGATTCACACTGTGCTTGAGTTGAATTTCAAATTCCGTTTCGTCATCTTGCCGCACTAGGGTTGTTATCCACGTGTTTATAATTTCCCCGCGTTTGTTCCAATGGCAACCCGAGTAAACTCTTCCCACGTAACGCGCTGGCTACCGTCGCACCAGCCTCTCAATACGGCACCTGTAAACCCTCCCTGCCCACGTAACGCGCTCGCTGCTCTCGTATCGTCCGCTTTGGACCGGGTCGCCATTGAACGAGAGACGGCTCGTGGGGGCCCGACTCGAAATAAACTGACTGACGTGACGTCACGTACTGCGAAGCCGTGACGTCACTGTTAGCGCAGAACGACATTCGTCGTTCAAGCCGAGCGATTGTCAACAATTCTAGATTTGAAGCTTTCGTGACTGCAAGGATTGGTATTCTTAGGTTTTTTTCGGTAAAGTCACGTAGGTAAAACATTTTAATTAATAAAAGTAAAATAAAATAAAAATCAGAACGTTTTTTATTTTACTTTTATTAATTTAAATTTTTTACCTACGTGACTTTACCGAAAAAACCTAAGAATACGATTGTCAACAGTCCGAAAATCCGAACAAGACCCCAACAGTTATCCTTAATTACCAACGGTCCAAAACCCGGCTTTTTTTTTTTACTTACCAAAAACTCATCGCGGACGAAGATGAGCACTGATGTTTATTTGTTTTTTATTTATTTCAATGTCGACGATTTACGATCCGGCTTCGTTTGATCTCACCTTTACAATGCGGAGATAATGAAAACGTATCTCCCTGGTACGTCGTCTCCGTTATTATGAATGAATTTGTAATGAAGGCTGTTCTGCTTGTAATAAAAAAAAGGGCATTTTTTCTTCAAATGCTAGAGGGTGCGGGTTGTGGTTGGGTGCCGGCGGGGGGTAGTGGTGTGGTAGAGGGAGAAAAGTGGGAGGAGGAATGGGAGCGAGAGGTCCCTTGAGGTTAGTATTAATAAGGCCTCAATGTAATATATCATCAGCATAAATTTTAATCATATGTTTCGTGTAAGAACAACACGCGGATGAAACGCGCGTACGGCCTGCACCTGCCGCCGTAAATCCCCACAGGCAATTAGATGGCGCACAATTGATGTGCGGCGTTCTTGTTGTTTACAGTCGCCAATTTGTCTCGGTCGCGACGCACGGCGGCCGGGACCGCCGGTTTCGTCACCGCGTCGCCCAGAAAAAAAAAACGGTCACATTGTGTTTTTTTATCGAAACTTGCTCGGTTGTCATTTTGTATCAGTTTCTTGTTGTCTGGCGGGGAAAGGAGACGTGTATACGACCCGCGCCACCGTGCGTGTTACGTCCGACCCTGCGCCCCCCCCTTTCTATACGCTTCACGCGGAAAACGACTCGGAAACGGCGCGGGCTCCCGATCTCCGGCTCAAACACGCGTCTCCTGCGCGCCGCGCTTCGCGCTCGCCGATGGGACGCGCGCCCCCACATCGTTCCAGAATGCCCACGACGCGATCGCGCGGCGCCAGTTATTCGCCGGCCCGGCAGCTGGGCACAGACACGCGCGCACGCGAGCTGACATCGCTCGTTCAGAGGTGGCAACCCGAGCGGACGCTTGCCGTCGACCCGCGCACGCTTTAGGGCGGCTTCGCGACCCTCCCTCATGCCCTCCCCCCCACCCCCCGCTGATTAATCACACGGGGCCAGATCGGCGCGCGACCCTGCGACACGCGCCGTCTAATGCGGCCCTCACTCGCCGATAAGGACTGACGATAAATCACATTACAGGTACTGCATCGAGATGCATGTCGTGCACACCGCCACCACCATACCCCCCCATACCCCACCCCCCCCCCCAAAGATAAAGATCCCCCCGTTTAGCCTTTACACACTGTTAGGGCAAGTGCTGTTAGCGAGTAACACCTATGAAGGCCGGAACGGCACACCAGGGGGTGGGTGGCCAACACCACACGTGGCCGCCTTAGTTTCCCCAGTAGGCGATGTTTACAGAGCACTCATTTGAGGCTGAGCCGACCTCGGAGAGGCCCAGGACCAGTTCAAATAAATCGTCACTGGTGTTGCTGGCCGTGAGTTGCAATCGAACTCGCGTCGGCGGGTTCGCAGCGCGCTAACTGCTACACTACGGCTCCCCACCATATCTCCCCCACCTACCACCGCCATCGCCAGCAACTCCCCCCCCCCGTGGACAAGCCCCTGCCACAGCGATAAAGGTCGAACGTGATGCATCGCGCGTTTGCCTCGAGGGGGGAAGGGGGGAGTGGGGAGCTACCAGAGATGGCGTGGAATGCACCAACGCGGACTTGATGCATTGCCCCCCCCCCCGCCTGAACCGCCGGGCCTGGCACGTTCCCGTCGGCGTACCGACGTGGGGCTGGCTCGCACGCGTGCCCACGTGCGCCTCCGCCGCCGCCCGCAGCTTGAATTTGTGTGTTTCAGCAAGAATGCGGCGGGTAACCGTTTCGATAGATCACGCGCCGGGGTATGGGCCTCGGTGTGGCTAATTACGTTGTTGGATTTGCATACGCAGCGCATCGAGCTGGGATGGGGAGGGGGTCCGCTAGTTGTGTGCACGGACTCGCGAGGGTCTGTCCGGGCAGATGTACACAAGGCGTGTTTGAGAACGAGTGAACGAACGAGAGAGAGCGAGCGAGCGGGCGAGCGGTAAAAACCTTGTTTGTTGTTACCGCTTAATTAGGCCCCCATGGCCTCAGAGAGGGTGATGGATGATGATGGTGGTGGCGATGATGATTATTTTGATAAAATCTTCAGTCGAAATCGAGTTTGATTATTGTTTCGCATTTTCTGTTTGCGAAACATCAAGCCGCTCGTTAGTTAAGTTAAAAGTTAAACTTAAGGAGAACTCTGGTAACAAGAATGGAACAATGCTTCCGATTCACTAAAATATGCATCCATTTTAAATTGTGTTTATTGTTAGTAACATGGCATAAATCGAGGTATGTTGATTCTGTAAGCCCCACACCCACATCCCACTGCTGGTGATCCATTGATTAAATATTTTTTACAAACTCAGGATCACGATTTGATTGCAGATTGGATAACAAAAATTTCATTACATTGTGGTGAATGTAGCGGCCCCTACTGGCTGCGAGGGTCACACGAATGCGTTAGATACGTCTACGAAATGGACGTAATTTCTTACCCGTGGGTATCAACGGTGGCATTGTAAGCTCAGGAGACGTCAATCGATGGATCAATGCGCACTCCCAATTCTGACTGCCATGGGCACTGTACACATCTGAACGTAACGTTTTAGTGGCGAGCGGAGATCTAAAGATAACCGTGCGGCCCTCTGTTGAGCTCACGATACACGCATCTCGTGCGTAAGAATCGGTCGTTTTAAAGTCCTCGCCTACCACGTGCTGTGCATGCTATTAGGCGCTTTCACTGTTATGCGATTCTTTCATCAGGTAACACTTCGTGCAACGCGGAAGGCGTCCCGTTATAACGCAGAACGCGCCGCCTGTTATAACGCGGAAACGCGCGCCGTTATGACGCAGTTTCTGAGCGGTCTGATACAGTATGGGGAATCATCTTCTTGGTTCTTTCGGTAAAGTCACGTAGAAAAAAAAAACATAATAAAATAATTCTCACGACGTTTCGGCCACAACGCAAGCAGCCGTCCTCAGGTGAAGACCAGGTCTGTCGGGGAGACAGCGTATGGGGAAGGATACGGTTATGCGGCGGCAGTTATTTGTCCTGCCATCCCACTGCGTGGTGTGCGTAGTGGTGCATCGTGTCTTACCAAACGTTATCGTTACTACATTTTTCATGGGGGGTATTGTTTTTCGCTGAACGCGGTTTTCACTTAACGCTGGCACTTTCTGGGAGTGCATCTACTACCGCGTGAAATGAGGACTTCCTGTCACCGGTTAATGTGACTTTCAGCCAGCAGAGGCGCTATAGCATTCACCCCCAATGTTTCGCAAGTCAATTATACAGGTAGGAACAACAGTTCCACACTGCCCACCAGGGATTATTTGTCTGTCTGTCGTGCATAGCCACGCCCTCGATTTGTATTTCATAGAGCGCTTCGGGCGGGCTCAGCACCACGTGACGCGCCGCCCCACGCAGCTTGTGCCGCGTGACACGGATCACACAAGATCGCTGTGCAACCAAGTTCCTACCTGCCCACTCCGAAGGAACATGTTTTAGTGATGCTGCTCCTACTACTGCTGCTGTGGTGGCAGTGGTGGCCAAATAATAACAAAGACGGTCAACACACGTGTCCGTTACACTGCCTCAAAATATATTATAATAACATGTATTTTAGCATTTTAAGGCCACAGCGACATTGGAGAATTCTTTTTATAGGTAAATATTCGATTATTGCATCGAATCGTGACCCTGAATTGAAGCAGTTCATTAAATTGTGACAGCAGGTTGGAGGTGGGTGAGGATGGTGGATCATTAAACACCTAGTTTATTATCGTCGTCATCATCGTCACATACCTGTCAACCCCTTATCAGCGCCTACCTTATTACAGACCAATTCAGACCTTGTTGGTCACCCCGTGCCCCTTATCAATCTCAACGTTCATCCTACAAAGTCCCATCACAAGAGGGAGAAAGACAAACAAATAGACAATGATGTTGTTGTTGCCCGTATTGAAACTGCTGAACACTGTAGGGGCCTGAACTCAATTTCCCTGTGCAAGAATACGGGTAAACAGTATGGGTGGACAGGTACGTCGTCAGAGGCTATATTTCCATAATCAATTATATGACACATGCCACTACTTACATTGAAACATTTTAGCACACAAGATGCGTGGCCAGAACCACGCCAGACCGCCTTTGT
This sequence comes from Lampetra planeri, assembly GCF_965212315.1. Taxonomy (NCBI): domain Eukaryota; kingdom Metazoa; phylum Chordata; class Hyperoartia; order Petromyzontiformes; family Petromyzontidae; genus Lampetra; species Lampetra planeri. The sequence goes on from NC_136143.1 coordinate 4,876,215, forward strand.
CTCCGATGTTCACACACTGCACCAGGTATTAATTTAGGGCTGAGTCGACCTAGGGGAAGGGCAGGACCAGCTCAAATATTCATCACCGATGTTTACCGTGAGCAGGAATCAAACTCGGGTCTCTGGGTTCTTAGCCTAGTGTGCTATATATGAAGACAAATGTCCCCCGTATAGCCTTAGCAGACTTGGGGCAAGTGCGTTTAGCAAGCACCTATGAAGGCCGGCACGGCGCACGAGTGGGTGCGTGGCCAGCACCACGCCCGACCACCTTTGTCTCCCCAGTGGCGATGTTTACACACCGCACCAGATACTCATTTGAGGCTGAGTAGACCTCGGGGAGGCCCGGGATCGGTTCAGATATTCGTCACTGGTGTTGGCCGTGAGCGGAAATCGAACTCGGGTCGCCGGGTTAGTAGCACAGTGCGCGAACCACTGCACTATAAACACTCCCACACACACACACAGATGTTACGTATCGAGGCTGTAATGAATCGTCAATTCTGACCTTGGAAGGTCACCTTTGGTTCAGATGCTCGACCCTTGCAGAGTAATGGGCGAGCGTAACGAGTTACCCGGCCGATGTTTTTTGGTGGTTGCGCACGTACACGCACAAGACCGTGGTTTCTTAGCCTCCGTCGCAAATAAGCTCTGGGACCCAGTGATAAACTGCCGTCGCGGCAACCCGTTAAGGTTAGGTGTTGAGTTGGCATTCAAGGTCCGCGGCGCTTGGGCTTAGCGCCTAGCGGTGCGTGACAAACCTCCAGAGAGCGGAGCAAGCGATTTGCCTTGGAGCGCTCCACTTGCTTGATCCGGCTTGCGAACGTAAAAGGTACCTTTGAACTCGGGAGCACTGAAACGAGCGGAGCACTTGTGCTTGTGCCGCTTTGGAACGGCCGCTTTGCTCCACAGGTTCACGGTTCGAGTCCCGCGGTCGCCGCGGTTAACCCGTCAAACATACGACGCACTGTTCGCTTAACAGTGGACGTTGATGACCCCGTGACCTCACACACCCCCCCCCCCCAACCTTTATCCCGCGGTCGCTACGGTAGCGTGGTGAGCGAGCCCATCCCTCTCCCTTTACCCCTGACCCGTGTGAGCGCCGCGTTTCGGGCTTAAGCCCCTCGCAATTTCTGTAGTCTTCACCCCCTCCCGGTCCCTTTATTATTGCTCGCTCCTCTGTACTGCTGGGCTCTTTTTAGAATTGGTTTTAAATGACCCGCGTGAAGTAATTCACGAAAGTGGCGCGCCATTGTTTGCCGGCGTCGCGGTCCACGTTTTCCAAATGTGAACATTGACACTGAAGAGAAAACAAACCCCCCCCCCCCAGTTCGCTACCCTCATAGTCTGGTGCACTCTTGCACCAGCTGTCTGTGCTGTCAGCTCCCTGCCCCTGTTCAATTCCAGGCTACACACCTCTCTCCTCTCTCGTGGCTACGAATAAAATGAATGCCTTACTGTTTGGTTTTTTCGGTAAAGTCACATAGGTGTAAAAAAATCAATTAAATCACGACGTTTCGGAGGCTTGCGTTGCCTCCGAAACGTCGTGATTGAATGTATTTGTTTTCTTTTTTTACCTACGTGACTTTACCGAAAAAAACAGAGTATGGACCCTTGCAGTCACGAAAACTTCAAATCTAGAAAAATAAATGCCCCTCTGCTTTTTCTGTACGGCGTACTTGACATATAATTGCATTCAGATTCCGCTTCATGAATCCACTGTTTTAGGCCTACCAATGAGCACAGAGACCCATTTACTCAAATGCAGAGAACCATCGACTCAAGTTCAAGTGGGAGAGTTTTTTTTGTCTACCTGAAACCGGCACTGTATACAAACGTAACGTATCCCATTGTTTGTGTACAGCGTCCCGAGATGCGAGCACATTTAGACTCCGCTATATAAATCCACATTGTATTGTAATTGTATCGTAGCTCACGCAGCGTGCGAACGTCAGCCCTGGGACCTTGTGTGGTCCATGGGCCAGAAGTTAGCCCTCCCACCTATTCGCCCTGAACGCGCCCGATGTCATCGCATCTCCACGAACCCCGCCGACCTCGGGGAAGAGGAGACCTAAGGCCAGCTGGTGGTGGAGACTGTCAGGGGAGATACAGGAGTTCAGAAGGTCGCCGCGCGTCTCCCGCGCAGCAGCTCTGGGATCTGGCAGTGGGTAAGGGGGGGGGGGATGGGGGCCGGGGGGGAATGCGTTGGCGGGGGGGAACGCGATGGTGGTGGTGTAGTGGTTAGCGCGCTGCGCTGCGAACCTCGCGAAGCAGAGACAATGGGATGGAATTCCAAAGTGGAGTGATGCAAGGGAAGAGGCAGAAAGAGAAGTGTTTGATTTGCAGTGTGGTGAGTGGGTGAGTGAATGAGTGAGTGAGTGTGGTGTTGTGACCTGCAGTGTGATGGTGGTGGTCGAACACGGCATTGATGGAGGTGAAAGTCAGTCTGTTCGACCGAACAAATGCAGCGAACATGGGCGGAGGAATCAACGAGTGACATTTACTGGCAAAGTAACCATGGTAGTGGCAATGGAAGAGCGATAGGGCAGTGGATTAACCCTGTATCTGCCTGTCTGCCATTTGTCGATCGTGACTGTGCAGGTACGATCCGTACAGCAAGGTGTTCACGCGCGAGGAGTATGACCACGGGGCCATGAGGGCGGCGAGGAAGGACGCCATCGCTGAGGCTGCCAAGGCGAAGACGTGGGGACTCATCCTCGGCACGCTCGGCAGGCAGGGCTCGCCCAAAATCATGCAGGTCAAGTGAACCGGCGAGAGATGAGGAGGTGACCGGCTGGCCCGGCGAACTAGTACGCTGGAGTGAATCGCTGAGTATGTGTACGTACGTATGTATGTGAGTGTCCTTTGGCACCGTCCGTAGCCAACCGTGCTAATGGCTGGTGCCGGATCATCAGTTGATCAATCCGACGCCCTGACCGGTCTACGTTGAATTGTGTCGGGTGCAGTGAGAGGGGCTTAGGAGGACCAGATGTGACACCGGCATTGGGGAGGGGTGGGTGGGGGGGGCGCTTCCGTGTGGAGTGTGCGGGGTCACACGGGTCGAGGCGCGGTCTCAATTATAATAATAGGTAAAGGTGCAGCCCTGCAATAGCGTTGCTCACTCCGCTGTTGGCGGAAGAGTCTCCAATGCAGAGTATTTTGGGCCTGCTCTTGCATGCTGGTCACAAGTGTTGGAAAAGGTGAGAGTACCCCCCCCCCCAGCCCACACACCACATGCATCCTGCGATCGACTGGCTGCAGAATCAGAATCTTTATTTGGACTGGATAAGGAATCCGACGAGCTATGAAGCTCTTTTTCATAGATGTCTAGTAGGGGCAGGTCAGCAACTGCTGGATGGATAGAGGCAGTGGGGAGATTGGGGGGGTGGGGGGGGGTGGCTGGAGGCAGGGCAGAGGAGATTTAAGAAGCTTCCACCGTTGTTATCAACTGCAGGGCGCCTATGAAATAAAGCCTAACAGCTCATGGGGTCCTTCCTGCTAAAATAAATAAAATCTGTATCTAGTTATTTAACCGCCACACCGGGAGATCGGGCCAAACCGGCAACCTCTGGATTGCGATTCTAAGTGCGGTAACGATTACACCGCGGTAGTGGCCCTGAAAATAATGACCGACTTATGGCCCTTCTCCGCACTCGTTATTTTTTGTGTTATTTTTAGTTTGTTTTCCTTATCTCGTTCCCAATGTTATTGCAATTGTGCTGTCACCGGTCACGTCATATCTGAGAAGGAACGTCTCTACGGAATCATTGCAGTGCATCGCAGTGCAGCAGCGGAACCACCACTTGTTAAAGAAATGGCCCGCGGTAGGATACGTCACAGAACTACTTCTGAGATCCATACAAGCGACCTCTTTCCCATGTGCCCACCTACAGATACATTCATCGCGTGGAAGTCAAACAATTCCCAGAGCTGGAATTTACCAAATTAAGTGAAAATAATAATTTAACGTCATAGTTTTTTACCCCCCTTTCTCCCCTATGGTCACCGGTGACCCGGCTGAGACCATCGAATCACTAAGTTGAAACCCGCAGAGGGTGCCAGTTCAGGCACCCTCTGTGTTTTGTTTAAATTAACAATTTGAGGACCTGTGACGGAATAGGACATAGAGTTCCCCAGTTCTTGTGAAATATTACTTCACAAGCAGTGTCAAAAACCATGCGTCTCTTGCTGGCAGGTATGGTGGGAGGTAAAAAACAAAAAGCTGTTAAATTTCTCCTTAATTAATTGTTCTCGACATAAGATGTACCTGTCGGTAAGGTATTATATTCGTATTCGTTTGGAATTGCAATCTCATAAATATTGGGGGGGGGGGAGTAGGGGGGGTTTCGCACAAGCTGCTTCAACAGTTGCAATGTCTTCTGCCCGGAATGTTGATGTCTCCAATGTTTGGAAGAACGCACTCCACGGATGATGATGATGATGATGGTGATGCGAGGTCAGACGGAGAATCCATCCGCAGGGGGCCCAACTAACCTTGAGGTGGACAGTGTGTCAGACTTCTCAAGGTCACCGTGCGATAACCACAACCTCTGGGCCCCTCTTCCCTTTCTCGCGCAAAATAATTGGGGAGCCGATGCGGCGGCTGCGGCTGCGGCGTTGGCCGTTTTCTCGCGATTGTCAGCGCGAGCGGCAAGCGCGTTGGCTTACAAAAATGGAATTGCAGAAAGGAAGAAAAAATGGGGGCGGGGGGAGGGGACAGAAGCCGCTTTGTCGTCTGAGCGATTGGAGATGAAAGCCGGTTCTCAGTTTAATTTCTGTTACTGCGAGAGCCCCCCACCCCCCCGCCTCCCCCCACCAAATTTATTTATTTTTATTATAAAGCTCGCGGAGGTCGGCCGCACTGGAGAGCCCTGGCCGGTGGGTGCTGCGCTGCAACTGGTAATTATGCCGTTCCTTTTCGGCGCGCTTGCTGGAGACTTTATTCCTCTCATTCTTTACGGAGTGCCCTGGGGAGCCTGCAGCCTGTTGGGCTGTCACCTGCCGGCAGTGTTAGATGAAAGAGGTGCTCGCGGGGGGGGTGGGGGAGCGGGGGCGTCTTTCCCCTCCCTCCCCCGCCCATCTCTCTCTCTCTTCTTCCTCTCTCTATGCTGGTGCTTGCTGGGCCAGACTGTATTTGTTCCCAGCTTACGTCTCCTCGCAAGATACCGCCTCGAATTTTTGTTGTTGTTGTTGGTGACAAATGAAAGCGAGAACAGAGAGAGAGGCAGATTATTATGATTATTTTTTCTCTCCTTTTTTTCTTCGCTAGCTTGAACCGCATTAGAACTTTACACCGCAGAGGTCAACGTGAAGCATTTAACGATGCCCCGTGATGGCCATCTTGATGAATGAGCTGGGCAGTGCAGTGAAATGTACATCAAGCTTTCTTACAATCTTACCAGGATGAGAACTCAAAAGACCCAGGAGGAGGGTCTCGTATGCGAGAGCGCGAACCTGTGTTCCAACGAAATGACTCAAGAGCAAAAACGAACTAGAACAGAGCGAAACAATGAAGGTGAATAGCAATCGGCGCAAAAGCAATCACGCGGCGAAACTAAATTATATTTCAGACGATAAATCAACCAACGTCAAATCAGACCTGAACTTTAAATTCCCCGCATCGCGAAGTCGTTCGGGGCGATTGGTTGATAACGGCACAGACGACAAAGCTAAGCGAGAGTCGTACACGAACAACGTTAAACAGTGTGTATCAGAAGCAATTTGCCGGTGAAGATATCAAAGCGTCGAGGGTTTAGGCGTACGTAAAGCGTGGCGAGAATACGAACCTCGTGCAAATTGCGTGGAGCCGATCGGCTGCCTTTAAAGTACCGTTTGGTGTTGCCCCCCCCCCCTCTCACCGCCCAGAGCGCTGCGGAGTGATGACGAATACCTACTCACTTCTGTCTTTCTGCACTCCTGTGGAACGGCTGCATAACAGAGAGAGAGAGAGCCGGCCTCGGGAAAGACCATTCAGTTTTATCTCGGCTCATGAACATCTCTCAAATCTCCCCCCCCCGCCCGGTTTAATAATGACGTGTCCGAATAAGGCAACGGACAAGCGTCAGGGTGTGTTTTATTTTTAAATGTAATTATATTTAAAATAATAATTTAACAATTATTAATCACCTTCATCCCCCCCCTCCCCTTTTTATCTGGTAAGGCCCACTGAGCTGGGTAGCTCGTTTTCAGAAGCGACCTGGCCACAAATGGTTACTGAACGAAGTGGCTTATCACGTGGACATTCACAGCAGCCAAATACTCTTAAGCGCACGCTTGATTCTAAATGCGGAGGGAAAAAAAACCGGAAGAGCCGGAGAAAAATCCACGCGACCACGGACGGGGAGGAAATGCAAACTCTAAATATACGACGGGCATCAGGGTCGGAGTCGAACCCGCGCGACCTCCTGTGTACCGAGCGAGGTGGTCAAAACGATTGCAGATGCCCCGTGCCCCCCCCCCCTCCCGCCGCTGTTCTCCCCCCACGCATGCATCCTCGCCAGCCCGCCTAGTGGCGCGTCTGAATTCTCGTTGTTTTCCCAACGATTTCATGTGGCCCACCCTTCGCAAAAGTGTTTATTATCCTCCAAAGCCACGTTCGCGTTCGTTGTCCAGCAGCGTATGCCTGCGCGCATTTAATTAGTTCACGTGGGTGCTTTTTATTGACCTTGTAGATTTTTTTTGGTTATGAACAGAATTAATTTATTTCACCTTCGGTATTTGTAAACGTTGGACCCCTCCCCCTACCCATTCTCCCACCTTGAACTGTTTGTGTTTGAGCAACAGAGAGAAAGCATATTGAAACACTACATTAAGTGCTGAAAAGTGAAAAATTACTTGGCCATTACTGGCCTCGGTCAATGATGATCTTTGGGATAGCCTGCCCAGTCGTTACACCCCTAAGTGTGACAGTGTGCCGTAGTTGCCTCTCTCTAATTGCCTACTGTCGATCCCACTGCTGGATGAAGGTGACTCTAGTGCTGTGTGTGTCGTCAGGGTTTTTGGCCATATTTCAACATGTACGTACGTTCAACTTCTGTCCCACCGTACGTAGCCAACCGTGCTAATCGGAAGTGCCCGTCAGTTCGAGTTTTGTGACCGGTTCGGATATCACGTTCCAACAATGTTAACCGTGGCCGCAAATCAAACTCGGATCACCGGTTTCACAGTGCAGTGCCCTAACCACTCCACCCAGTGACATCTCATGTCACTGTAATTAAATCGTTTCATTCCTTCATTCATTAGTTCGTGAGCAGCGGCACGCAACATCCAGGAGTGCCGCTCGGCGAGCCTTCGCGTGGCAGTGGTTAACACTCCTGGCTTCCACGACGTTCGCCAACGCCCAGCGTTCGAGTCTCGCTCTCGCGATTGGTATTGAATTTCTACCGCGGTGTGGGTGATGTATCGCATGGTAAACCTCGCCCTTGAGCGTGTCAAATACGTACCGATGCGTAGGGTTTTTTTCTTCCTCCCCAGGCTGGGCTGTACAGTTTTCCGATGATACGTTTTTTGGGTTGTTATAATAATTAGCACAATTTATGATGTGCGTATATTTCGCGAATTGGACGCGATGTTCCATCGAGAGCCCGAAGACATACGCCAGTCTGAACCAGGTGAGAGGCTGAACCAGGTGAGAGACTTAACCATGTGAGAGGCTGAACCAGGTGAGAGGCTGAACCAGGTGAGAGCCTGAACCAGGTGAGAGGCTGAACCAGGTGAGAGGCTGAACCAGGTGAGAGGCTGAACCAGGTGAGAGGCTGAACCAGGTGAGAGCCTGAATCAGGTGAGAGCCGAACAACATGCAGTACAACCCGAAAAACACATCAGATAGCTGTGTTCAGGGGTGGGTTAGTGGGGTGGTGTCCCAAAATGCCAGGCCTTTTAAAACAGATCCTTAGAATAATAACGTTCGGCAGCCCGCTGTGTGACGCCTGCGTCGCTCTGTGTTGTCCATCGTTGATGTCGCTCAGCACGTGGAGGACAGCCTGCAGAGGGCCGGACGGAAGTGTGTGCGGCTCCTCCTCTCGGAAATCTTCCCCTGCAAGCTGCGCCTCTTCCAGGACGTGGACGCGTAAGAGTGCCCCGCACCGCGCCGCGTCGCTCCATGTCGTACGCTCCGCTCGGCATGTTCGTCGACGAGAACCCGACGCTTTGTCGACGGCACCATGGCCCCTCAAATGAACCACGACGCCTTGCTGATCTCGTCAAGAAGCATCAACCACGCGAAATCCAGTCATCCTCGCAGCAGCGGCGGTGTTTTGTCTAGCCGTCGAACAAAGACGGTCACCGCATTGCGTACTTTCAAATGCTCTTTTGTGGCCGTCTAGAACACTCTCCCTTCCGATATGAGGAATCCACTGGAGCTATGCACTTTTAAATCTGGATTGAAAACTCATTTATTCAGAACTGCGTTTGATGTTAAGATTGTTGTCCTTCACCCGCATCTCTGATGAGCACGGTTGGCTACGTACGGTGTGAAAGAAGTTTAACATACGTACACACAAAGAGGAAACTGCGCGATGGGCGACGTTTCGTGGCAACGGGACTCACTGGTGTGTACGTCAAAAGAGGATGCTCATCTTGAAAAACAAACAAAAATGACAAAGACAAGTTGGGAAAAGTTTAAATTTGATTAATTAAAAGCCAGAAAGGTCTAAGTTGTTCATCATTCAAATAGGCAAGGGATGGCAATCGTCTCCTGTTTAGAGGACTGAGTCGTTGGGTGAAAATTCACATTCCCTGCGGCCGAGGAGAGTAGTTCCATCGGACAGCCTCCTTCGACTTCCCCAGGAAGTGGTGCCAGGTTTATCGACTCTGGTGGGGGCGATGGGCCGAGCACGACCCCTGACCTTCAACCTCCCGACGGCGAAGCGACACCTTCTAGTCGCCACGCTGTTTGTCTGAAAAATTCATGCGCACGCTCGCCATTATGCAGAGGGGCATCTCAGTGATCTGGTGAGAGGAGGGGCAGTCGGGCCCCCCACGGGCCCTGGCTGCCGCGGCGATGGAAGCATCCCTAGGATCGCGCGTGACCTTTGAACTGTGAGAGAGCGAGCGCGGCGGTGTTGGCCGTGTTGTGCCGTAAAGTAATAACGGTTGAGCCACGGTAAAAGGGTTTTGGCGGATGTGGGATGATGAAGTGTATCACTTGACAGTGGCGCTCAGCTCGTCGGAGCCAGACTGCTGTAGCTTCCCCAATCCCATCGCGCTCGGCAGGCAAGTCAAGGCAGGCAGGCAGATCTATTAGCGCTGCCCTTGTTTGCTCCTTCTCCCTGAGATGGCTAGATACCCCTTAAAGAGTTTTGTGGGTGCTCTCTCATCCTCAACCGGAGGCCGTGGTCACGATTCTCAACTTGAGAGCGTCAAACAAAAAATATCCAATTTGTTGCCAAAAATAGTGTAAGTGCGACACGTTTTGTTCTATGTTCAACTTATTTCGCAACGGACGTAGCCAATCGTGCTAATAGGTGTAATGGTGTAAAATTTGTCGTAATAAGAACGTTATGAGGTCAGATGTGGTTTCCGCCCTGTGCCAGTTGTGAAAATTCGATACAAGCATGTTTAATATTTACAAAAGACAAATGACCGTTGACTTGCCCCAGGCGGGGCGGTAGTTATTTTATAAACGCGGGAATGATGATGGATTGAGCGGAGCCCCGACCAGGATTCGGGTCCAGTCTCTTTTCATTTTATTTTGGTAATCCCACCGCTCTTCGTTCAACTGGCCTCACACTTGATGGCAAACGAAAATGATTTACCCTCTCCAGCAAGAATACAGGAGGTGTTCAGATGTTCAAACGCCAAATAGACACCCCATCACAAGCCATAAAGTCTGCGTTAACCACGCACATTCTTGTGGTAAAACGAGGCAAGTCCAAATGATTTGATAATGTATGCATTGTCCTTGAATCGAATTGGCCGACACCAGGGACAGCCTCCATCATGGCCTTGTCTCATCACCAGTGTTGGACCTGACAATAACGGCAAAAGGCGAACGGCACAAGTACAATGCAAATTAAAAATCATAAATAGCTCGAGTTTGAGCGGTTATATCTAAGGGACTTTTTTTGCCAGTATCAAGATGGTGGAACGATTCACTCGCCCGCCACCTGGCTCACACGCCGAAACGTCGCGGTCGGTTCGACGCCGCGATTCGATTTGGCCGACGTTTTGGCGCGGCGCCGAAAGATGTCGATTGACCGTCGTCGCACGTGCAATGCGAGCTTCGGCGACGAGCTTTTCAAACGACGACTCACCGCATCGTTGAATCTGTCCTGCAGACTCTTGTCAGAGTGCCAATCAAATTGATCATTTTCAACTGTTTATTATTTTTCTTCTTATAAAAACTATCAATGTTTGTGTTTTTCTCACGGGGTTAGGAGCGCGGTATGTAATTTATATTTCTAACGTTGGTTTGTTGTGAAATATCAGCCAAGCCTGTAATAGTTTTTTTTTTTTACCCAGACCGTTGCCATTGAGTTTGATTGAACCATTTTGGGCAGAGCGTTAAAACATATTTTAATCAGGGCGCTGTGCTGATTTAATAGGGGGGGGGAGGGCGCAAAAAACCACATGCACCACGCACGCATCTACGCCACGGTAGGTGTTTTTCCGAGAGTGAAAACCACGCAAGCGTTGCTAGTCGCTGCCCGCCCAGTCGCAGCGCGAGACATTTCATCAACACCGCCCCTCGTTTTTTTCAGAAATTGTTCCCGGGTATTAATATGCACGTGTATTAATATAAATTTTGTAAAAACAAATTCACGTGTGTTAATATTATGTAAAGAAAAAATTGATCCCGTGTGTTAATATAAACGTGTATTAATATTAATGAAACAAAAATAGTTCCCCTGTATTCATATTCATGCGCAAGTTCTGTACACGTGTGCGGCCCATGTTGTCTTGTCGACACACTGCCGGATGAGGCCCCTCTCCACCTCGGAAGCACGTTGCATTGTTACCCTCCCCTACCCCCCCGTATCTCCGATTAGCACATTTTGCTACGTACTGTGCGAAAGAAGTTCAACATAACCTGTACACTCGTGGGCTGCGGGGCTATGCTCTGAGCATCAGAGTTATAAGTGCAGCAGAATGCTTAGCTGTGGTGAACTTATGTGCTCCACCCCAATGTCTATATGTTAGCCCAATGCTATACGCTACCCCAATTCTACCCCAAAGTTCCAATGCTCTACGCTACCCCAATGTCTATATGCTGCACGTGTTAACCAGTCCGCACTGACCAATTGTTTGAAGTATGATCAAATAACCGCGGCCCAGGAACCGCACGGCATGGGTGGTTAGCGGGAGAGAGGGGGGTGGTGGTGGTGCCAGACTGGGGGGAGCCCTCACCCAGCTTTGGATTGGCTAAAGGTCCATGTAGAAGAGGAGTTTTACCGCTAGATTTTGTCTCCGTGCTTCCGAGGTGCACGTCGCGGCGATAAGCGTTCGGCGATAAGCATCGCCAGGCACACATTGATTTGTGACAAGGTCCTCTCTGGGTCTTTAATTCTTTGAAACAGAAAACAAATGGCGACAGCAGCTCCCCTTTAATTCATACCCATTGTTAATGTTACGTGCGAGACACGGCGGTGGTGCGCTTCACAGCAACAAGACCCCTGGGTTCAATTCCTGACTCAGGCACCGGTCCGTGTGGAGTTTGTACTTAAATAGTATTGACCAAAACTTCCCAAAGTTTGCAAAATTACTTGAAAATCACTCCATTTGGATCTCTGTACGCATAGCAACATCGTCCGCCTACTGTGAAAACCTGGCAGGACCCTCCCGAAAAAGAGCCTTGAGAATCGGCGAGGCTTTCCTGGGTAAACAGGCAGAATCAAAATAATGTAAAGCACTTGGATGCATCGTTTGTTATTTGCCCGTTTGTGTCTTGCGCCGCTGCACTCGTCATGTGTGTGATAGCGTGTGTAGGTGGCGGTGCTGATGGTGGTGGTGCTGTTAACAGTAGTGGTGGTGGAAGTGGTAGAAGTGCTGGTGGTGGTAGTGGTGCTGGCGGTGCCGGTGGTGGTGCAGTTGATGGTGGTGGTGCTGGTGGTAGTGCTTGTAGTGGTAACGGTGCTATTGGTGGCAGTGGTGGCGGTGCTGGTTGTGGTAGTGGTGTTGGCGACACTCCTGGTGGTGTTGCTGCTGTTCTTGTCGCGTTGCCGGCGGTAGGCCTGCGTGTGAGCGCGGACTGACGAGGGATCTGAATGTGTCTCCGCAGGTGGGTGCAGATTGCCTGCCCCAGATTATCCATCGACTGGGGCACTGCGTTCTGCAAGCCGCTTCTCACTCCTTACGAGGTGGGTGTCTGTAATGATTCACACTACCACCCACCACCGCCCACCCCCCAACAGCGATCCCATTTCATTATCCTGATGCCGGAATAGATGTTGGCTACAAGAGGCGACAGTCGTGGGCATGGCCAACCCAAAGAATGGTTGTTTACGTAAAACCGTGCTCATTGTAAATAAAACTTTCACCACGGAGATGGAGCGACTAGATCGGCTCATGTGCAGGGGAAGGTGAAGAGGGGGGGAGGGGGGGACCCCAGGGCAGGTACGACGGATATCCCACGCCACTCATGTTGGCAGTAGCCGGGAATCAAACTCTCACCTCCACCGTTCCACCCAAACATTATTTTTGCACGTGGACAATAACGGTAGAAACAAGGCAATAATCGCCTCGTGTGCAGGTGTCGGATTGGATTATCCTACACCTGCACACGTGAGAGATGGTGACAGGTTGGGTGTAGGGGGGAGTGGCGGAGAGGGGGGGGCTTCATCCAGCAGTGGATTGATCTTGGCTCCGACTGATGACGACGACGATGATGATGACTTATTCAGACATTCGGTAGCTCGTCCTTAATTCATTAAGCAGCATATGCCCCTGTTGTAGGCCCAGCTGTAGGCACAATGTGATGCCACGGGCTTTGTTCAATGAACCTCCTGTGCGACCTGCCCGACCATCTGCAAATATTGACCGCAATTGGAATAACGTACGGCTTGAGTGTAATGAGAAAAAGATGACTTTAGCAAAGTGCTTGTTGCTGTTTGCTCAAAAATCACACGGAGCGCCGTTACTGTCGTTATCGCCACAACGAATCAATCCACTGCTGGATGAAAGCCTCCCTGAGCCGTCACCACCGCTGGCGCTCCTGCGATGCAACGTTGCACCTCGCATCTGCGCACGAGCTGACATTCATCATTCCATCTCCACAGTAGACATGCTCTTGGGATGCACCCCATTGTTATCCGCTAACCGCCGGTCGTCATTCCATCTCGAGACCTGTCCAGTCTCAAAGCGCCGCTACTTTTCATGGTCTTATTTCCATTTAATCTTGGAGAGGAACAAAAAAAAAGCCGTTTAGTTTTTAAACCAACTAATTCGTCATTCTAATCTATCGATTATTATCCTTTTATATTTTGTAATTGATTTAGTACATTGTGGAGATCGGTCACGTGAAGTGTAATGTGTGTGCGTTAATTGAATAAAATATAATAACAAGGGAAATCATTGTATTTTTTCACGCAATCAGCTGTGCATGGTTCACCAAAGCGAGACGGCTCCGTAGCCCAGAATCGATATCCTGCTTGGCCGAAATGCGGCGATAATAATGTTAATAATAAACATGGTTACCTGGAGTCGTTGATGCTGCTGGATTACAAATGCTTTGAACTAAAATAAATATTTTATTCAAGGTGTGGAATGTTGGCGCAGTGGTTAGCCCGCTGTACACTGAGCTGCACGACAAACTCTTATTCCTGAATTTGATTGCCGGCCATGGCTAACATGAATGGCGAGTGATGTTTGAACCAGTCCGGTGCTGGATCACTATCCTCCCCCCCCTCCTCCTCCCCTTTACCAACATGCACTTACAAGCACAGTGAAGTATGGTCAAACATCCCCCGTGACCAACATGCAATGGGGAGGCTTTCAGTCAGCAGTTGATGACGAGCTCTCGAAATTATGTTTTTATTTATAATGGATCTTGCTGTGTGATCAGACGTGCGTGTTCGTGTGTGTGCGTGCGTGTGTTGGGAGCGGCAGTGTAGCGGTTAACACACTGCGCTACGAACCTGATGACCCGAGTGCGATTCCCGCTCACGGCCAAGACCAGTGACGATTATCTGAACCGGTTCTTGGCCTCCCCTAGGTCGACTCGGCCTCAAATGAGTACCTGGTGTGGTGTGTAAACATCGCCGGGCATGGTGCTGGCAACCCACCTCCTCATGTGCCGTGCCGGCCTTCAATGATGCTCGCTAGCAGCACTTGCCCCAACAGTATATGAAGGCGATACGGGGGATCTTTGTCTACTGAATTAAGAGCAATTTTCATAACCTAAAATCGATATGCTGCACAACCCAAATGTAACAGTTGTTTTCTTTCATAAACATCGTCACCTGTGGTCGTTAAAGAAGCCGCCAGATGAGAAGAGTTTTGAGCCAAACTAAGAAAGTAAAATACAAATACCACTTAATTATTTTAATCAACGTGCTTCATGAAAGGCCCACCATCGAATTACGATATCAGTGAGAATTCCTCCGCACAGGAGAAGAATGTACTCGATGGGTTATATTTCTTGCAGCTCTTTTGATTTCTCTCTCCCACCATGCGGGGGCTTTGTGACAAACAGCATGCAGTCGCTTCTGTGCAATCGGCACCCGGGCGCTTTTAAAGAAATTCACGGAAAAAAATCAAAGAGCGTGAAAATAAAATCTGCTACTGCAGTTGTGGGGCTGGGATTGCGGATATGCAGCAGACTGTCTCCATTTGTACCGTTAGTATAACGTTTAATATCAATGACAATTTAGTACGTTTGGAATTCGTGCCTGATAGCAGTAAGAATATTGCGAAGCAAGGTGGTGGGGTTTCACGGACCCTCGTCAACTGTCGCTTCACTAGAGGGGCACGATCTTGCTGATTATAATCACAAGTTAGTAATTCACGGCAAATTTTTTTTACGTATTTTTTGCAAAATTTGGACCGTGACGCCAGCGCACAACGGCCTTCTTCTCGTTCCGAATGACGCGGAGTGCACGGCACGCAATTTGTGGTTGATACGGGCAGCCCGCTGGATTCAAACTGTGAACTGCAAACAGCCAACCACGAACCATGAACCACGAACCATGAACCACGAACTAGGAACCACGAAGCATGAACCACGAAGTGTGAACCACAGACAAACCACGGGCCATAGACCGAGCAACTACGACCCGTGAACCGCTGCAACAAGCGATGGGCATCCCGCCGCCAGGTCGCGTCACGGCCGCGAAGTTGGGAGCGTGTGTCCCGTAAATCCGGAGGATGCGTTGTCGTCCGGAGGACGTGTTCCCCAGTCTAGTTGGTCAGAATCACCTTCCAGAAGGCTTCTCTCACCGTTCTAAATCTGCGTGTTCATAATCATATATTCCCCTTCTGGAAGACGGCTCTGCATTGTTAATGCATGACCTTCCCGGAAGACGAGCTTGTTATCGCCTGTAATAGTTCGGGGTAGTCTTCCACGAGACACGTCTCCGTAGCGCGTTGGGAATTATCATTAGAAGCTTTATTTAGAGTGGAGGAATCCGATCAGCTATGAAGTTCTCTTTCACAGATCTCCAGAAGTGGCGACTTTCCCGGATACCGTATTGTCACGACCAAAATCGCAATTTTTTTTTTTTTAAATGACCCCACCAAAACGTACAGATCTTCCAGATCCAATGACTACGATATTTATATTCCGCGGTACGGAATACCCCACGGAATGCAATCTGCCGCACATCCTCCCCCGAATCATTGGCACGAGTGCTCCCCTCTCCGTCAGCCACACCGCCACCCCACCTGTGCTCTCCTGGGACACCATTAAAAAGTGCCAAATCGTATTTGTGTATTAACAAGGCCGCCTCGGTTATAATCGGCAGGCACGAGCAGCGGAACTGGCGCCCGCACTGCTTGCGGGAACAAACAAATCCCTGGCACCGCCAGCTTCTGTCACCACGTCCGCACGTGACACCCCCCCCCCCTCCCCCCGTTGCAAGAAAATATATATTGAGCGTGTCACCGAAACCGAATATCGGGCCAAGATTTTGTAAAAAAATGTTTTTTAATATAAACCAGCTTGATTATACTGACGATAAGTGAACCTTGATCCCGTGAGCGAACAGCTGGCTCTCAGCAGGACAAACCCTCGTGTCAGCTCTTGTGCGCCGAGAGCTAAGCAGGCAGATTTTGGCAGACCGTTATTTTATTATTTCGCAAACACCGGTAGGCATGCCCGTGATTTGATCGCGAACCGTCGGTCGCACGTGTCCGCTTGGTACTGGTGCGTGAGCAAAGAAACAATAGCAGTAAATATTAAAATTAAATGTACGTTTTTGCTCGCTACGAATGCGCACCCCAGTGTTCTTCCTGATTTATAGCAATTGCATCCAAATAGGTACAAAAAAATGCACGCGTTTAATGTAGTATCGTTTTATTACTAGATGCTGTTGCTTGATCGCGGCTCGGGATTTTATTTTAATGCCCCCCTGTGCTCAAGAGAGATGAATGCTCCACAAGCCGGAAGCCGGTTTAACGTGGTCCTGACAAAGAGAGACAAAGGCGCAGACCTTCAATTTCATGATTATTGCCGCTGCTGGCGACTAGGACCTCCGCTCGAGAGAGCTCGAATAGAGCCCCTCTGAAGGTTTTTTGTTTTGGCCTAATCTTCCACACTGGGCCAGACGTCTTGGAAGAGGTGGGAGTTACCCATACTTTGCCCCACCTACCACACGTGACACGCCGATTGACTAACTGGGGCGTTTGCCCATCTATACAGCTGCTCCGTGGACAGAGGCAGGGTGGTTTAGGAAGCTTGCAGCATTGTTTCAAATGACATGCCGGGAGGTCGAACAGAACTGTGTACCCCTACTGTCCACCGCGTGTAACCAATACGGATGTACTAATGCAGTACAAGTATTCATAAAATGCATATCTGCAATAATGCACACTCAGATGTCTTTAATTAGTTTGACCTGAAATAGCGTAAATCTTTGCATTTTTAATGAGTAGAAGTTATGCGCTTAGATGCTGTGCGCAGTCCTTGGAGTCTTTTGTTAATTTTTAATTTTTGTAGATTTTTGTTTATAAATAATTCCATTCTCCCAACCGTTCATTTATATTTGCTTTCTCAGTTTTAACTTTCAAAATAAGTAAAAACTAATATTGCGGATCAGTCACTTCTTGGAGTATATTTTTAAACCTTTATTATTTTCCACTTTATTTGTAATAATACATTTTTATGAATAATCTTCACTCTGCTTTTGTCTGTTCTGCATTGAACTTAACAAAAAAAAGAGGTGGCTCAGTTCGCCCAGAGGTTAGAGGTCAGCTGTGAGCTGACACCGCTGAGATCCTGGATTCGAACCCGGTTATCAGCTGCCTATGATTAATCCAAGTTCTCAAGTGTAGTTAGTTTAATGGTCTCAGCCCAGTAACCGGTGCACTGCACAAAATCATCATGTAATTTTCCCACTTCATTTGGCTTCAATTACAGCTGCTAGACTGAAAAATACATTTAATTTGACCGCCGTGCAATTAACATAATCTCAATAGCGGGGCGTGAGAAAGAGCAGCCCCCCAAGTGTGGATAATAGGCCACTCGGAGGGATCTCAGAAGTAGCCCTGTGACGTCTCCTTCAGCGGACCGTTCTCCGGCAGTCGGCGTGATGCGCCGACTTTGCGAATGGGGGGGGGGGGGGGGAGACTCGGTCTCGTAGACTTGACGCCGAAAGCACGGCAACAAAAATAAAACAACGAAGCAACATGCCGCGTGGTCATTATCTCCTTTGGCTACAAACTACCAGAGTGCAAAACATTTGAGACTCATTTGCGGACAATGTGACCCCTAGCTTTTCCCAAGGACGCTCTTGATTATGAACTCGCAGTCGGCTATTGCTCGTTGACGGTAGAAGGCATTATGGGTTGTTATTTTTTTATGACCGTAACTGCGCGGGGGATCGTTGTTGTTGCTGTCATCGGGGTGCCATGGATCGTTGGCGCGTAATGAGCCGGCGTCGAGTCTCGTAGATTCTCACGACGCGCGCGCCCGCGCATCGAATCGCGCGCGCGCGCGAACAACCGTTGTTTACGTTCCGCGGGAGTTGCGCGCAAAGCGATTGGAGCACGGCGGGGGAAGGGGGGGGGGGTGTGGGGGGGGGTGTGCGGGGGGGGGGGGTGCGTGGACCGGCGGAGATTGAGCGGTGAAATCGGGTCGTGTGAGCGCTGGCGCTCGGTAGATTTTCGCGACGGCTTGCGGGTGCCTTCGACCAGCGGCGGATTCATCGTGGCCGATGATGATGATATTCGTAAGAAGTTCGTCATTTAAACATTCATGGAAATGAGCGAGTAAAACTGTCAAAACTGAACCAATCACATGGTAGATTGAAAGCTGAGATCGATAGATGTTTGGATTGAATCTTTACCCCCAAATCTCGGCAGTTCATCAAATTACCGCGGGGTGTTGGTTGGGGTGGTCGGTGGCAGGGGTGCCGAAAACGCCAAGCGGCCAGCAACAGATAGCATCACTGAATGTCGAATAGATATATTATTTAAAATATTTCGCCTGGCTAATCCCTTGAGATGGAACATCTCATTTGCAAGTGCCCAGGGTATTTCTTGCCACACATATATAGCAAAACGGGTAATGACGTGTGCACCGTTGATATTTGTGCCGATTTCTATCTGCTTCGAAGCTGTACCTCATTTTATTTGTCTTGGCTTTGTCATTTCTGTGACCGCCCCCCCCCCCCCCCCCAGCTCGTCACTCTTGCCAATGAGAGACCCATCCTGGTCTCTTCGAGTTCTCGTCACGGTTTTAAATCTACAGCCCACACGTCAGGGTTAACACGCTTGCCCTTAATTGCCGCGTGCCTCTTGGATTCAATATTCAGAACCAGAGGCACACGCTCGCTGAACTCTTAAACATTCAGGGCAGTGCCCGTGAAGGAAGGCGGCGGAGGTGGTGGCAGCACAGATGGCTGCATCCATCCACGCTAACCATTAAACATTTATGTACCCTCTGCCATATTGCCTTCATAATAAACATTTTGTTAAAACCTGATATAAATCTCTCGTCAAAGCAAGTACTCGATTTTTGCATCATGCCCGTTTTTCTTTTTTTGTACGTTTATCTAGTTTTTTTTTATAAATATTGTTTTTTTTTTATCTCGACCATCTTTGTAGTCCAATAAATAGGCACGATGCTCTCACAAGAACTCATATCATTAATGCATGTTGAGTGTTTAAGCTGAGTGTGCGATAGTATATGCCTTGGAGTAGTGGTAGTGGTGGTATCCATTATTTAACCATGAGATGAAATAAACCCATTGAGACACGTGAAACAACATTGCCTCTTTTGCAAGGGCGACCTCTGTTCCACTCAACACATTCACAATAACGCCTTGGGTTTGGCAATGGGTTTGGGCAATAATGGCCCTTCATGTGATAATAATCATAGTTTAGTATATTTCGTGGCATTTCTCATAGTGCAAGGCCATCACGAAGGGAAGGCGCTATGGTTTATGGACACGATCTGCAGTAGTTTCACAGGAAGAGGGGGAGGGCGAGGTTGCTGCTACGTGTAATCCTGGTTGAGCAATTTGCGGTGTAATTTTTTCGGAATGAGCAAACTTGGAACACAACTCCGGCAGAATGACTTGAAGCAAACAGCGTGCATTTGTACGGTCAGCACACACGCGGTGATAACCGGGGTGGCCTGCCGGGTCGGAACTGCACACACCTCTGCAACGAGCGGCGGGGAAAACCGAAATTCTCTATCGGTTACAATTAACTTTCGGTTGCTATGGTTTCCACGATTTCCGGGGAAGACCAAAGATGAGAAGGCGCGACACCGTCAGTTCAGGTCTTGGAGATCGTGTGTCTAACGTGACAGCGGCTGCGGGATACTGGAAGAGGGGGGAAAACATCGGCGTGCTGCGGTACCATCAAACAGCTTCGATCCAGATCTATGGTTTTAAGAAGCCAAGTCACTGGAATTAGTTTACCTACGAAGCGTCCAGCACGTGCGGCGAAACGTCGGACACCGTGCCGAACAGCGCACGGCCCAAGCTGACACCGCATTAGAGAGCTGTGTACATGGCAAACCACGGCGGAGAGCCGTATACATGGCAAACCGCATGAGAGAGCCGTATACATGGCAAACCGCGTCGGTAGTACAGCGGGGAACGTGCGTTTTCTCACAGCTGCCATCATAGGCCTGTTCCTCCCCCGCTGAGGGTTGAGCCTTTCATGCCCTGGGGAGGTGTGGAGGAGGGCGAGTGCCGCTGCGTCAATGCACCGCTGCACCAACTCATCAAAGGGCTTTTCCACTACGGCGGCGACGACGACGTGGAAGGGATCGAACGCGAGTTATCGTCGCCCACTGACAAACAAACATCCAACTTGCACTTTGCCGAAGCAGGTTGCTTGAACCTCTTGGGTATAACTTCCGTTGCCTTTGGCGTCCCTGACGAATGGGCTGTGACCTTAGCCACTGTAACAAGTGGCGAAGGTCGTACGTGGTTGTTTAAAATGGTTGTTTTAAGTCGTCGGCAACTTTTGCGATGGATTGTACATTTTCAGTTGTGCCGTATGTCGGCATCGTGCGGGTCTTGAGGTGGAGGGGTTCCCGTTTGGAATGTTGAGCATTGAGGAGTGGTTCAAGATTAGTTCATGTTGGGTTAGGTTACGGTGTGAGCATTATGAAATCAAGTTGTCATGTGCGTGCAAATGTACCAATGAATTATATTTTTTTAGCAAAGCAACAGTGTTAAAAAGCAAGCAGAAAGTTTGACAATTGTATTACTTGTATAAAATTGAGAAACCAATTATTAATCATAATAATCGTCGTGAAAGCCCACGTTTACATTTTTTTTTTATCTGATTCAAGTTGAAACAAGTTATCAAGCTCCTTTTGTCGGCGCTCCCAGTGGTTTTTATTTTGAGCAGAAATAATTTTTTCGATAGAAAAAATTGTGTATCCCCCCTCCCACCTTCCCCTCTTTTGTGTTTGCACGCCTGGACACCCCTGTGTCTGCCCACGTTTCAGCCATCCTCGATTGTACAGTTGCACTGAACATTCTAATTAAAATAATGATTTTAACATCAATCATTAATCAATCAATCCATCATGCTTCCTGTTTCCAGTGGAGTCTCGGGAGGTCACGACCTCTTGGGGGGTGGGTGCTGCTGTAGGCCAGGAGAATTTTAGCAGACAGATCTTTAATAACTTGGGTTTGTTCATTATTAACAAATTTGAATGCTAAGAGTCGTATTTAAGTATTGGAAGAAGGTCATGTTGGCCATGCTTTCAGAGGTCAAAATGCTACACGTTTTGCCATATAATCTCGTAGGAGATCAAGGCACTGAAATGAGTAGATTTTTTTCAGATTAAAAAATTTGACATTTTTCAATTTAACATTTTTTTAAGCTATTATGTGGACCAGTGGTTCTCAAACGCCAGTCCTCTGCTTTCCCCATGGGCCGTGTATCTCATGTTTACCAACACTGCACATTAAAACCTGAGTCGGGTCGCCGGGTTTCGTGGCACAGTGTCCTAACCGCTGTCCCATTGCTCCGCCCTCCGAATAATAATCCAATTTCATTTGCCAGTGGAAGTCGTGGCCAAAAATGTCAGTGCGCAGCCCGTGCATGGCAGGACAATCCTGGGGTGCGAGCCTCGATTTCAGCCGCCCGGTGATCGAACAGGTTTCTCAAGTGGACGGTTGAGTTGAAGGGTCTCTGGGCGCAGTTACCCGCAAGCTGTATTGGGAAAAAATAGATCGTCGTAAAATTTGTTTTAAGTGACTTAATTTGGGATAAATTCCATCTCTCACAAATACGTATATCGTTTTGACTGCTGTGCAACGCGCATCACTCCCAGTGGCAGACAACACCTGGTTTTCCCAGGCAGTCGCCCATCCAAGTATTAACCAGGCTGAGCCCCACTTAGCTTCTGAGATTCGGCCACATTCAGGTCGATCTGCTGGCGGTAGGAATAATGCAGACATACGCTCCCCCCCCCCCCCCCCTGTGTGTGTAAAATACAAAGAATATTTCCATTGAACTTTTAACTTAAGATTTAAGCTCAACATTTCCCATTGTGATGTTTTTAATTCATTCTGCGATTTAATTGCTCGCCCGGTAGTTTTCGGCGAGCCATAACGGCCGACGTAGCCCACGCGGCCCCTTTGCCAGCAGCACGCATCTCTGCGGAAGCCCTCCGGATAGAAAATGAAATGCGAAGGAAACATTGTTGGAGTGCCTGGAATTGTTCTGGCTCATCGTGATAAGAAATATATTTCTAATTAGTTTTGGCTTGTCCTTGAAAGAAAAAAAGAATGGGGAAGAGGAAAAAAAAAGGAAAGCAGGTAATTGGCGCAGACTTGGTAGATTGCAAACTGCACACGGATGGTTGGCCCGTAAATGTATTTGCGAGCCATTTAACGCGCCGGCAGTTGCTGACGCTTTCTCATCTTCCCTCCCTGCCCGCCCGCCCGCCCACCCACCCTACGCACCACCTGGAAGTTATAAAGCGGCCACATTATTGGAGTTGCGCTGTAATTAGCTACACGCTGGGATTAGAATCGTGTCTCTCGGCATTTTATTGTTCCGTGACACCTGTCCACGTAAGGCTGCTTCTCTCCCCACGCCACCCCACCCAAAAAAAAAAAATCGTGCATAATTATCAAATAGTAAGAGGCTGGCCCCGGGGAAATGCAGGGTTTCATTTACATATTTGCGGGTTTGCCGAGTTATGTATCTTTCATACGTCCGGTGGTTGTGCTGCTCCCATCGTCTGCAACTCCCGCCCCCCCCCCCCACTCCAGATGTCTGTGCTGTTGGATCCCTGCTGCTATTCAAGTTAAAGTTCAGGCTCTGAAGGCCTTCGCTTTCTCTTTTGCCCATGATTGTTTCTTCGAATTTTAGCGTGACGACATTTCACATTGGTACAAAATGCCGCCGCGACCCTCACCAGGGCAGGCGGACTGAGGAACGAACGAAAACGAACAAAATATAAACAATCAAATTATTTTAAACGATTACAAATTAGTCTTGAAAAACATCTGAAACTCATCATCACGATCCATGGGCAGATAGCCCGTAGTTGCCCACTTCACCAAATCTGTTATATTCTAGCGAGTGGCAATATGTTCAAGAGCCAAATGTTAGTGTCGAGGCCTGCTACCCACGAGAGGGCTTCAGGAGAGAGTTCGTGTATTTCGTTTGCTGTTCCTACTCCCACATTGAAGGGGAGGGCAGAAGAACTAAAGTGCTTTCATATGTGGTCGTAGTTTGGGTTGCATTGCCACAATCGCACCACCCTGTCTTCTCTGTAATCTTGCTTTCATGAAGGAGGGGTGTGCCCATCGGCCTTTTGATGTTTTCAAGTGGCTGATCGTTACAAAATCAGAATATTTATCTTTGCTGGAGGAATCCGATGAGCTACACAGCTCTTTTTCACAGAAGACACTGGTGTCTTCGAGGTGGAGGATGAATATCAAAACCAGAAGGTACAAAGTTTCTGGGACTCGACCTTTCCTTCACGATGCACGCCCCACACCGCCGCTGCGCAGCGTCCGCGAGACGTGCATGCGCTTCTGACTCTGTGGATCCAAGCTGTGATTACATCGCAACTTGTCGTGCGCAACGCGCGGATCCAAATAGCCGACAGTGCGACGTCCCGCGGTTTGACGGGCCACTCGGCCTGCGCGCGCGATCGCCGTCCTCCCTTAAGCGCTATCGACTTCCGCGCGCCGTGTCGATGCATCTTGGGGGTAATTGGCACCATCTCGGGGCAGGGGGGGGGGGGGTGCATCGATGCCATTACTCGTTCCCTTAGATTAGGTGGCGCCGATGATTATTTCGTAGGGCCAACAAAGAGCAGACTATTGGAGATTCAAATTTTTATTTGGTGATGCTACGTTGGCAGTGCTGCACTGTAAACAGTAATGGCACATGTGCCATGAAAAAGGGCCATTTCCTGAAACATCACCTATCGTATTTTTTCCTTTTAGCGCCACTTTTTTTCTATTTTCTTTCTCTCTCTTCTTCTTTTTCTCTCTTGGCGCAGTGGTAACGCTCGTGCCTCGTAGCAGGAAGGACAGGGTTTCGATTCCCGACTCCGGATGCCTCTCTGTGTGATGTCTGTACGTTCTCGCCCTGTTCTACATAGGATTCCTCCAGGTTCTCTGGTTTCCTCCCATAGCTTAAAACAGTAAACATGTGTACAATGTCATTGGTGTTAGGCCAAACATCCCATTGTGGCAGGACCCTCCTGACTAAAGAGTCTTCCACAGTGTTAGCGCATGTCGAGCGTTCACTTTTCATTGGGAGATGCAGTGCTCAGTGTGATTCCACCGATCCGTTTGGCTCTATCCGACCAAGATGTATGTGAAGCGATGCAATCGTTGAACACGCAAGGGGGGGAAAGATACGGCTTGTCACAAGATACGGGAAGCACCCTCATTCAACAGCGGATTGGAAACAAATTGTTCTGCCGTAAAAAAAATTGACGGGGTAGCTGGTAAGGTGATTTGCACTTGGTGAAACAGTGATGATTTACATCGCGCAAATGTTCTCATTCGCATCATTATCGTTTGGAAGAGGACAACACTTCAGAGTCTCTATCTGCCTGCCCATCCATCCAATTGCCACCGTACGCTGCAGCATGGTCACACAGACGCACACCGACCGCCGCCATCATCGAATGCTCATCCGGTGGCAGCGCGACGGTGCGTTGGTACCCGTCGCCCGCGCCGTCGCCCCCGTCCACTCTCATCGTCTTTATCCCTCTGCCCCCCCACCCTACCCCCGACCCTCCAGGCGACGGTGGCTATCAAGCAAATCGAATGGCAGGAGCGCTACCCCATGGACTTCTACGCCAACGAGTCGCTGGGGCCATGGACCGTAAACCACGAGTCCCACCGGCCGGCCCGGCCGCCACGGAGAGCACCGGTGAGCCGGGGCTGGAAGGGAGGGAGGAGATGTTGCGCCTCGCGTCCAATATGCACATCGACAACCGTGCTAATTGGAGGTGCGGACGCACTTGCGGTTTGGTTTTCGCGCGTTCCTTTTCGGTCTTCGGCGATTGTTTTTCTTTTTGCGGTTGTTCGGGTCAGCGCCCGTAACGGTGTTGATGACGATAATTTCGTTTCGCATAGCGTCATCGGTGCGACTGCATCTCACGACGACGACGACGACGGTGATGATTTACACGATCGTAGAAGCGGCAAGTCGCTTAAAGAAGGAGCTCGTGAGCACGGTCACAAAGCGCATAGATCGGAGAAAGTCACAAAAAAGTGTGGCGGTGTGTATGCGTAAATACATACACGCATGGCAAGAGGCGTTTATAATGCTGACGGGGTCGAACTTTAATCTCATCACGTGGCCTAGAGCATCGACCTCAATGACCAAAAACCCAGAATGCACTCCCGCCCAGTAAATGTGGAACATTGCACCACCCAACGTTGAGCTGTCGTTGCACCAACAGTTTCTGCCGCTTGTCGACATTTTCGTTCCAAGTTTCAAAAGTAACTTAATTGGAGGAAAAAAACACATAGCAAGCCACGTATAGACCATGCATTAACCACCATATTGCCTCCCTACCAGCAGACTACGCTTGTCTGTGAAACGGCAAGCATGCTTGATATAGCTTTGCGCTGTGAGTACTGCGCGAATACCAAATGTGCTAATTTTTTTACCGTCGCCATGGCAAATGAAGACTCGGCACGGCACTCGATCCTAATCGTTGCATTTCCTTGGACAGCTTCACGTAGAAATCCTCAACGGGTGAAACTGCCGCTACCGAGTGCGCTCGATAATTTTAGGAAAATATTCTGAAATTAATGAATTCTCATGACCAAATCACCGGCGCCCGCACCAAATCTCGTCGGACACTCAGAAGCTAAGCAGGACTGAAACCTGGACAATACTTGGATGGGCAGGCACCATGCATAGCAGGTATTTTAGGCCGCAGAACTACCCTGTGGGCAGCAGTGAGCCGTGCAGCTAAATACACCGGTCTAATCATGGGCGGCGGCTGAAATCTGTACCTGAACCCATGGTTCCAGCTCGGTGTCTCTGACCGCTGAGCCACCTGGCAGCCCCTCCTCGACAGCCGTGTTCAAAATCACGAGCGCCACACCCCCCCCCTCCCTCTCCCATGCCTTCCCCACCCCACGGTATTTGCGGTCGACTCTTGGCTGTGACGGCCACGAAACCTCTCGTCTCGGCTCTTTGTCCCGCCGCGGGATTCGAATTGGCATTGTTTTTATTTATTTTTGGGCCCCCCACCCCTACCCGTAATGCGCACGCGGTAATTCCTCGCTCGGCGCGGGCTCTTGTCGAGAGCGCATCTGCTTCCCGCGTTCGACCAGGATGTCGGCGAATGTGCGCGGCGGTCGTGCGCTCGCGTGCACGGCTTCCCTCTCACGCCCCCTCCCCCCCCGCCCCCCCTCCCCCCCCGCCCCCCCGCCCCCCCCCCCGCCCCGCACAATGCCGTTGGCCCCGTGGAAACTCCCGTCGAAAGCCACCTCCTTTTTAGACGCACGCTGCCCCAAAGCATTGCTCCGGGAAGACCCGCAGGCAGATGGACTTAACGCGTCGTAATTTTTCCTCTTATTCCACAGTCACCCGACGAGACCGACCCTTGCCCGCAAATTTATTTTAAGTTACGGCCGTTTTAAAAAGTACGACTCGTGCGCGGATCTGCGAGGAGGTGGTGGTGGCGCCTTGCGAGCTGGCTGGCTGCGAGGAGACGCGGGGGTCGATCTGCTAATTGAGGATAAAAGCGCCTGGTTTCTGCTTGCGAAGGGGGGTAACACAAGCCGCCCGCTATCCATTCCGCACATTAACACCTTGCCATTAGGTCGAGTCTCTCTTTTAGCTGGATACTGCTGGAGCGTCGCGAGAAATCCGCTAATCTGTGGTCCTTTTACCCGGCAGCAATACTATATGCAGGATGCTGCTAATGGTCACCATACTTACGATCCAGAGGTCGCCAGCTCGATTAAATGTTTTCGGGGCTGAGCTACAGAAAATAATACCCTCGCGTCCCTCGCTATCGGGTGGTTGGGTTGCGGCAGGGGGGGGGTGGGGGTGGGTTGGGGGGGGGCAACGAGCGAAAAAAAAAGTTCCATGAAAAGGAACCGTTGGGCGTACACATTCACAGTGCCGGGGGAGGCGTACCGGGATGGAATTTAAGAAACGTTCCGTCGATTCAACTGCCGTCGTCGCCGCGAGAGATGGAACCGAACCGGCGACCTCTGGGATCGCGTGTCCAGTGTGCTCCGGCTGTCCGTTACGCTGCGGGCAACGTTCACGCTTTTGTCGAACGTTGTGTTTTTTTTCTCTCACCCCACCCCCCCTTCATCCCCCCCCCCGCCCTCCCCACCCCATCCCCCCCCCCCCATCACTGGCGCAAACGGGAGACGGGCAGAGCGGGCGAGTTGGATGATGCTTAATCACCCCAACGTTTTCTGGGGGGGGGGGGGCGGCGTGGCCAAAAACGGCACTGCTGGGGCCCCGAGACATTAACCAAGAAGACACAACACCAAGGGCACGGTTATTGCCTCGCCGCATTAATTCCGAGCGCGTAGTGCGGAATCAAAAGCCCCCGTTGGCTTGGAGGAGGATGCTTGTACGCGCCCGGGCCAGTTTTGCCGATTCCACTGCTGGACCAGGGCCTCCCTGAAGCTGCAGCCTTCAATCGGAGCCATTAGGAGGTGAATACATTTAAACAGGAAACGTCTTAAATTTCGATTTAATGCTTTCGTGACTGCAGGGATTCATCTTCTTGGTCCTTTCGGTAAAGTCACGTAGAATGGAAATAATAAAGTAATACAAATAAAGCATAAAAAAATAATTATTTTATTATTTTAGAATGGAAATAATAAAATAATAAAAACATCTCCATGATAGCGTGATTATTTTATTATTTTATTGTTTCATTTTTATTTTTTTATTATTTCCATTCTACGTGACTTTACCGAAAGAACCAAGAAGAGGAAACGTCTTATTTACGTGGAAAGCGGCGACAGCAACTTTATATTTGCGTCGTCGTCGTCATCGTCGGTTGTTTTCTATCCACTGCTGGATGAAGGCCTCCCCACACCGTCACCATCCCACACACTCCAGCGATGCCACAATCCATCTCGCTCCTGCACATAAGCTGATCTCATCACTCCGTCTCTGCGGTGATGGTCGCCCCCTCCGGAACGTTTCCCTCCTTTGGCTGCCTTTCTGTCGCCAGTGTTGTCACCCAATGAGCTCTTGCGATGCGTTCGAGCCCAAACCACTTACTTTTATGTAAGATCGCACTCATTACGCATGAAGTGCTTGTCACAAATGAACCACAATACTTCTAGATTTGAAGCTTTCGTGACTGCAAGGATCCATACTCTTAGGTTTTTTCGGTAAAGGCACATAGGTAAAAATGTATTATAAAAATAAATAATGAGATGATAGAAATAATAATAGAAATAAAATTATGAATCACGACGTTTCGGGCGCAACACAAGCGCCCGTCATCAGGTGGGACAACCAGAGCAAGAATCAAATGCTGAAGTGGGCAAATGCTGAAGTGCCCACTTCAGCATTTGTTTCTTGCTGTGGTTGTCCCACCTGATGACGGACGCTTGTGTTGCACCCGAAACGTCGTGCTTTATTATTTTATTTCTATTATTATATCTATCTTTTTTTTAACTACGTGACTTTACCGAAAAAAACCTTAGAGTATGAACCACAATACCTTGCTGATCTCGTCAAGGAGCGTAAACCATCATCACGCGAACTCCGGTCATCTCGCAGCGGCTTTTGGCTGACTGTCGAATAAAGACGGTGACCGCATCGCGCGCTTTCAGATGCCCTTCTGCGGCCGTCTGGAACCCTCTTCCTTCCGATATGAGGAAGCCACTCGGAGCTATGCACTTTAAAATCTAGATTGAAAACGAATTTCTTTAGAAGTGCTTTTTGTGTTTAGTTTGTTCTCCGATTTGTACGGTTGGCTACGTACCGTGCGAAAGAAGTTCAACGTACATACATCAACAGTCAACGCATTGTCTGTGATTTGCATTTGTTCCCTGATCCATGTGTTGCTCATTCCGTCTCTTGGCGTAATTCCCAGCGTGCACCTTTTGTTTCCGCGCTGCTTTGTGCACTCGCCAGCTCCTGTTCCATTTTCTTTGCCACTGTCCACGTTGCTCATTCATACGTCAAGATTTGCGTGCGATGATTCAAACGGAAACGCAGGAGGCGCGCGTTCGTTAAAACAACAGCGGCATTCATCAAAAATCTCATCTGCTACGTTTTACCTTATCTCGAACGTGAGAGAGAATTTGTTTTTCTCTCTTGCAGCCAGCGGCCAAACTACTGCTGCCAACTTTTGAATTTTCCATTCCTGCTATGTTGGTGTAAAGCGGTGGCACAGCGGTTCGCACGGCGCGCTATAAACTCACCCGGACCCTCGACTTGGTTCTCTGCCACGGCTGACATCAGTGGCACCACGATGGCGAGATGTTGACTACCTCACCTGGTATACCGGAGGTCGTGGGTTCGATCCCAACCCTGATGCCTGCGGCTGTATATTTGGAGTTTGCATGTCCCTCTCTCGTGGTCGCGTGGATTCTTCTCCGGGTCCTCCAGTTTTTCCCTCCACATTTATAATCAACATGCATTTTAGAGTATTCGTCCGCTATAAATGTCCACGTGATGATAAGCCACTTCGTTGAGATATCATTTGTGGCCAGGTCGCTTTTGATAAAGAGCTTAATAGCTCAATGGGAATTACCTGGTAAAATAAAATTGAAAAGTATAGTTTTTAGTTTAGAATGATATCTGAAGCCCCAACTCATCAAGTCAGTCCACTACCGACACTGACCAGCATGCTAAATTATAGCCCAACAACCCCCTACTGACACGACATGGGGAGGCCTGCACCCAGCAGTGAGTTGCCAAACGGTGGTACATTGTTGTTATTATCAGTGCTAAGGGTGGCATTGTTGGGGGAGGGGGGTTGTTTTCGTCCATACTTCATCACTTTCGGCAATGCAGGTTGGTGAGCTGAGCGCAACCGGCCTGTGGTACAGCCTCCGCTCCCAAACCCCCCACCACCACCACCCTCCCCCTCGTCGATCGTCGGGAGGGGGAGGGTTGCGGTGAACGGGGGGGAGGGCTCGTTTCCGTGCCGAGTGGCGGGGTCACGCACGTCGAGGAGCTGTCCCATCGCGGGGGAGGTCGCGCTGTGTTGGGGACGGCGCCTCCACGGCTGCCCTTCGTTTCGACTCTCGTTACAATCGCGCTCTAATTGGGATGCTGCCGCCGCCGCCGCGGTGTTGTGGTTGGCGCGCACCGGAGCCGCAGGTCAGAGGTCGCCGTTACGATTCGATCTCTCCCGGCGCGCGGCAGTCTGTCCGCTAAGTCGATCGGCCGCTACGAGTTTGGTGGGATAAAATGTGGGTACTCCCCACCTCTTCCAACACGTATTGAGCAGTGCAGGAGACCAGGCACAAATACTCGCTCAAAGAGGGCACCTTGAAATGCTGACCCTGACGCCGCTGGCACACAGTGGCCCACTCTTGACGTCACTGTGAGCGAAGCAGGCGGTAGGTGTTGTATTATGGCTAAATCACATTTTGTTCTGGATTGCCGATAAGCTGCAAGACTTAAACATATTTAATTATGTGTGGATTAAATTACTTATACACGCGCGCGCGCAGGACTTGGAAGCGCGATTGACCATGTTTCAGCTATGACGTCAATTTGCGAAGCAATCGCCGCCACGCCATTGTTATATGGCCAAGGGCATGGTTGTTATCACGCGTGTACGCATGGCTTTGTCTTGTAGAACACATTCTCGGGGAAATCGACCGAACGCTCATTCGTATTCATCTTTCCATTAAAGACATTTTACCAGCCTGCGTTAGTCATAGGTGGTGATAAAATAGCGACTCGTTTGGAATCTACGTAGCGATCATTGCCCCCCCCCCCACCCCCCCCCCCACTGTGAAAACTTGGCAAGACCCTCCTGACAGAGAGTCGTGACACTCATCATCGAGGCTTCTTTAAATCGAAATTGAAAACCCATTTCTGTAGAACTGCTTTTTGTGTTCAGTTCGTTGTCCTTCCCCCCGCACCTCCGATTAACATCGGTGGCAAACTACGGTGCGAAAAAAGTTCAACATCCATCCATCCATACAAACAACCCTAAGAAGAAGAATAATAATAAATGATGGAGCAGAAGCCAGGGAATGATCTGCGTCCAATAGGACGCCACCACCAAGGAGATGGAGCAATGAAATGAACTCCTGCGCAGGTGCCAGGCGGATTATTTCGCTGCAAAGCCGTGAGAGATGGCGACGTCTTGGGAGGAGGCCTCCATCCAGCAGTGGAATAATAATGATTGATGATGACTGACGGCGATGGTGATTATGGGTAATTGGCACGTGACAATTGTTTGCCGTCACCCCCCCCCCCCCCCGCGATGAATTGTCACGATGCTGGGCTGCAATTCAGAAATCGTTCATTCCTCGTCTCAGTTTACTTTACCGTCTTTTTTGTGTCAGTTTAACGCGTAGGCTTTCGCGAATCAATATCTATCGGGGCAATTCTGTTAAAATCGCCTGATGAATACTCTTAGTTCTTTCGGTAAAGTCACGTAGGTAAAAAATGAAATAAAAAATAATAAAATAAAACAATGAAAATCACGACGTTTCAGAGGCAACACAAGTCTCCGTCATCAGGTGGGACCGTCACAGCCAGATTAGCTGCAGCTAATCTGGCTGTGACGGTCCCACCTGATGACGGAGACTTGTGTGAATCCTTGCAGTCACGAAAGCTTCAAATCTAGAATCGCCTGATGAAGCTGGTTGTGATTGCCAGCAAAACGTCGTACTCAGATTGTAAATGTGAGTTACTGCCCGACAAACCGGTGTGCTGAAATAGCAACTAATTGACACATTTTTTTCAAGTGACCAACCTTACTAGTTGGCTGTGTCGGGTGGTGGTGAGTTGACGGCACATTTATATTCACGCAGTCTCACCCAAACAAAAACCTTTATCATGGCTCCTTTGCATCGTTTCTCAGCTCTCATTTCCAACTCGTTTGGACACTTGCATACACTTTGATGAGAATCAGGACAGAGATTTATACTGTACTAGCTTTACTACCCGGCTTCGCCCGGGACTTGGATTCACCACGCCCGGCCGCCTTTGTCTCCCCAGTGGCGATGTTCACACACCACACCAGTTACTCGTTTGAGGCTGAGTCGACCTAGGGGAGGCCCAGGACCGGTTCAAATAATCATCACCGGTGGTGACCAATACACTACAATGCGTTATACTTCCACATGCGTGGATCACGTGACAGATTTGACGTCACAGCTCACTTGCCGTGCAAAAAAATATGCATTATTGAGCTCCCCCCCCCCAAAAAAATACGTGTATTTTTATCATTTTTGCATGGTGTACAGTCTGGAAAGTACCCACATGGCAAATTTCAAGTTTGTTGCATGTCGGGAAGTACGCTAAACATTTTGAACAGACACACATAATCACAACTTTGCCTTTTATATATTTGGAGATGAACCCGATGAGCTATGAAGCTCTTTTTCGCAGATGTCCTGTAGGTGGCGGGTTACAACATCAAACAATACACAAAAACATGACATGAGTGCAAAGTATAGGAAAGGCTAGCAAATGTACGCAATGTTCAGGCCATTATCCCAAATGGAACAGCATAGTATTAGCGTACAATTTGCACAGATTGTAAGTAATTGATTTACACGCATGGATTTTATGCCGGTATCACAAGCGTAAAAGTGGATCGTGATGGATGATTCGTCACTTATCCTAACGCTAGCTTTCACGTTAAAATGAAGTCGTAAGTTATTCAACGTTTACAACAGACACTTTGGGAAGACTGCCTTGGCGTGAAGACGAGTTGATTAACTCCGCTTGTGAATACAACCGCATTGCAAGTTGGGCTCCTCAGCGAAACGCATTTCACACAAAAATGTTTGTAACAAACCGGTCCGTCGTACAATAATTATAATTGTTTTTATTTTCAATTGTCAGACCCCGGGCCAAAGGCGACATTGACAAATGTACAGTATAATTTGCTCAAACGACCAAAATCTTGGCAGAGCCCCCAGTCCCCAACTCCCTCGTTGGTGTAAAAAAAACCAGAGATCCACTCTGCTTAGCAGTGCAGAAAAGCCAAGGTCACGGCTAGGATTGATGATGAAACCCTCGCCAAGTCCGCCAACCTCGTGTTTATTTCCCAGTATAAAAACACACTTAAAAAATTCTGTTTAGTTTTGGCAATGATCCCCTTTCGTGCGGCTAATGTTGGTGTAGATCGACAACTGTAATTTGACGTTGAGCCGGTTGAAGCCAGGTACGGAATCGGAATGTGTATTTATCCTGGAGGAATCCGATGAGCTATGGAGCTCTTTTTCACAGATGTCCAGCAGGGTCGGGCCAGAACGTTCCAACAACACAGGATACAAAAACACGCCCAGAGTGCAAAGTATAGGAAATGTAAAAAAAAATACTTTAAAAAAATATATACAAAAAAAAATGCGACTCTTTTTATCTTACCAGGTAAAGCCCACTCTGAGGCATTAACTTAGTGTTTCAGAGGCGACCTGGCCACAAATGATAGCTCAACAAAGTGGCTCATCACGTGGAAATCTACAGCAGTGGAGTCACAAGTAGCGCGGGAGTGGTTGGTGCGCATCGCTGCCGTCACGATGCCTCCTCCTACGTGACGGTGAATCTTCTGGTCTGAGCGACCACGGTGCCCCTCGCACACCGCCGGAGAGTTTGTAATTTTCCGTTCGTGCGTCGAGTATCCGCATCGTCATGACGTTGAACCACTTGACGTTTCATTTGTTGGTGCACTGCCACATTTCTTAAATCTCACCCCCTTCCACTCCCAGCCGCCCCACCCACAGCCCCGCCCGCTGTAACTGTCCATTCAGTTGTATAAATGTGTGCACCAGAGTTAGTCTGTGGTCAGCAGGTCGGTCTCTTGTGATGGGTTGTCTGTATGTTGAACTTCTTCCGCGCCGTACGTAGCCAACCGTGATGATGGGAGGTGCGGTAGCTCCCAGCTCTTTCCAGACAGTTGGCATGAGCCGGCAATCGCAGAGAGCTGCACCTTTGCCAAGCACAACATTCATTTTCTTAAAGTAATTAATGTTTCTCAGATTTGTTTTTGCTCAGTTGGCAAATTAAATTTTGCTGAAGCAGGACAGGTGCCTCTTAAATTTCAGTGATTCCGCCACCACCACCTCCCACCCAACCACACCCCATCATCAGCACCGTCGTCGGCCTGTGCGCTGCGTGCTTTGAGAACACGGCTTGTCAGCTCACGGTGGAGCAAAAAAAATCCATGCTGAATGTATGATTAGAGGGTGGCAGGGGTGGTGAAGATGTAATGCAGTATTCATTGGCACTACGGCAGTGCCTCATGGATACTAGATTATGTTTCCTTTCTATATTTCTTAAACAAAAAATTCGTGAATATTGCCGGGAACATCTCTCGCTGAGTTTTCCAGACTGTTTGAACCCTGACGCCGGCACGCAATGGACTTACTCCTATGAATTCCGTCAGGGGATCTGTAAACTAAACTATTAAAAGTAACTATTTTTTATTTTACCCAGTACGGTCCACTGAGCTACGTAGCTCTTTTTTTATAACGGACCTGGTCACAAATGTTAGCTCAGCGAGGTGGCTTATCATTTGGAAATGTATAGCCACCAAATCCTGTAGACGCGTGATGTTGATTCTAAGCATGGAGGGGAAAACCGGAGGACCCAGAGAACAATCCACATGACCGCGAGGAGAACATGCAAACTGCAAATATACAGCAGGCGTCAAGGGGTCGGGATCGAACCCACGACCTCCTCTATACCAGGCGAGGTAGTTAACATCTCGCCACCACGGCGCTTCTTTAACTTCCACAGTGATTTTGATTTAAAGCTTTCGTGACTGCAGGGATTCATATTCTTGGTTCTTTCGGTAAAGTCACGTAGAAAGGAAAAAATTAAATAATATATATATATATATATAAACAATAAAAATTCTCACGACGTTTCGACTGCAACACAAGCAATCATCATCAGGTGTGAAATCCACAGCAAGAATATTTCAAAGTTTACAATTTTCTTGCTGTGGATTTTTATTGTTTTATATTTATATTATTTTATTATTTCCCTTCTACGTGACTTTACCGAAAGAACCAAGAATATGAATTCCACAGTGATTCATCTTCTTGGTTCTTTTTATTACTTCCCTTCTACGTGACTTTACCGAAAGAACCAAGAAGATGAATCCCTGCAGTCACGAAAGCTTTAAATCGAGATAAAATCCACAGTGATTGTTTCGTGGTTAATATTATTATAATCACACCGGCAGTAATAATCGTGGGCGGCCACTGGATTTAAACTTGCGAACCTCTGCAGGCAGCGTTAGGCCCATGTCACCGCCCGGAGCTGCTGCCCGTGGTGCTGACACTGGGAGCTGTGACTTCACGCGAGGGGCAAAGGGAGAGGAGTTAATTCCACCACTCGCCTTTGACTCATTGGCGCAAGCAATGCATGGGCGACACGAATAGTAACAGTAAATATACTAATAAATACATCGAACGGCTCCTCCCTTCCCACCAACACACACGCGCGCCAACGCGGACAAAAAAAATAATAAAAAATTACACTCGACCGTCTTCTCTAAATACTTTGTTTATTTTTTCTCGGGCTCTGATATTTGGGAATTGGTTTCAACGCCCCCATCATGCCTGCCGATTTTGACATCTGCTCCCCGTCACTTTGATTTAATGCGAAATCGTCGCTTGGCGGGTCAGGAGATAATGAGCGTAGCCAGTGGAGCAATGCCGCTCAAAATTCATGACTTTTGAAGGGACACAGATGCCACAGGGCGAAGTGAAATATTTCATTTGTGGAATCTGTTGCATTGCGAAATAAGTCTAGGGCACTCGGAGCATGAAGAGCGAACATGTTTCTTGGTCGGCCGTTTAATTCTGTAATTGAAGTGAGATGCACGTGACATGTTGCTGCTGCTGTTGTTGGTGTTGTTATTCCTTCTTTCTTTTTTATAATCACACTCGCTGCGCACAGGGCCCAAAGGCCCAAAATGCCAAGCGGCCAGCAACAATCAGCTCCGTTAAAAGTCATAAGAGATTCACAGTTAACGCGTTTTTTCAAGTGAGCAAGGTTTTGAGAGCCTGGGGAACAAGGCCATGGGAGGGAATTCCAAACTCGAGCTGGGCCTGGGAAGAAACAGAGGAGAGACGTGTTTTGGCCAGCAGCATGATGAGTGAATGAGTGAGTTGTGTGAGTGGGTTGGTGAGTATATGGGCGAGTGGGTGAATCAGTGCATGGGTCAGTGAGTGAGTGAATGAGTGAGTGAATGAGCGAGTTGTGTGAGTGGGTGGGTGGGTGAGTAAATGGGTGAGTGAGTGAGTGAGTGCATGGATCACTGAGTGGGTGAATGAATGAGCAATTTACGTGAGTGGGTGGGTGGGTGAGTAAATGGGTAAGTAAATGGGTGAGTAAATGAGTGGGTGAGTGGGTGAGCAAGTATGTTACTGTGACCTACGGTAATGATGGTTGAACGCAGTATGGCAGGCGACGAAAAACACGGATCGATGAGTCGACGAGCGAAGATCCACGGGAACAGTCAACCGTGGCAATAGCGATAGAAGAGTGGTGGGGAGGCGGCTGACCGCCGGTGAGCGAATGAGTGCCTGACCGTCAATCAACCTCGTCTGCTGCTCGTTGAATTCCGTCGAGTGCACCGAGGTAGGAACTGGGTGCTGCACCC
This sequence comes from Lampetra planeri, assembly GCF_965212315.1. NCBI lineage: Eukaryota > Metazoa > Chordata > Hyperoartia > Petromyzontiformes > Petromyzontidae > Lampetra > Lampetra planeri. Next base: position 4,913,068 of record NC_136143.1, read on the forward strand.
CAGATGTTGACAAGAAAATTATTTTGTCATCTGCTTCTCAGAGGTGGAATGAAAACTGAATTTTGAATGCGGTGGCTCCTAGCCTCTGTGCCTTACCCCCCTCCCTCCCCATTACAGTATTTCTTCCCGCTTGCTATAATAATAATAATAATAATGCAATTTATAACGCGCGCAAATTTGCGGACGTGACGGCCGCAACTCAGAGGCGCGGAGCCAAGCTCAGAGTCGCTCGAAAGCATGGTTGTAGAGGTGAGTTTTTAAGTGTCTCTTGAAGGAGGCGATTGAGGTGATGCTGCGAATGTGCAGAGGGATAGCGTTCCAGACTGTTGGGGCTATGAACTCATAAACCATGTGTGGCAGTCATGGAACAATTCAAATCGCTTCCCCCGATGTTTTTAACCTGCCTCGCGATATCGTCAACCTTCACACGAGCGTGTGTGCGTCGCCGCCGCCGCCGCCGCTCTCCGTGTCTGCGGCACTCTGCCATTACCACACAACCCCCTTGCCTGTTGTGTTTCCTCCATTCACCCCGTTCGCCATAACCCTTTCGTTTGCCCCGCGCGCACACCGGTAAGGCAGCAACGCCAGAACGTCACCAGGCCGGTGCGCGCACATCTCCTTGACGAATGGAAAATTAAAGACACGAGCCACAGTAGTGCAACACTTTGCCATGCAACCAAAACTGTGGATGGTTTAGTCAACCCATGGAGACACACACAGAGAGAGACTGATAAAGACAGCGACCCATAGATAAACATTCAGATATATAGAGACCCGTAGAGATGCATTAGAGAGCAGCTACATTCGTGCGATTGTGACTATGCAAAGCACACTGTGGACCAGTTAGTAAACCACTGTAGTCTGCACTTTTCAAAGGAGGAGGAAGAGCAACACGACACGAACGCTCTTCTAAAGCCTTCTCGTCATGTGCTAGCATCCACTTCCTGAGCACATTGCCGCACGCAAGAGTAGAATCCACTGCTGGAGGAAGGCCTCCCAGGCCGTCGCCATCTGTAACAGTCTCGCATTTACACTCATCCGTGTGGCACCTGCGCAGCACCAGATTCCATCGCCCCATCTCCGTGGGGGGACGTTAGCACCACGGTGGCGAGATATTCGCTACCTCGCCTGGTATACAGGAGATTGTGGGTTCAATCTCGACCCTGACACCTGTATATTTGGAGTTTGCGTGCCTCTCCCCATGGTTGCGTGGATTTATCTCCAGGTCTTCCGGTTTTTTCCTCCACATTTCAAAGTATTTGGCTGCTAATAAATGTCCACGTGATGATCAGCTATCGTATGTGGCTGAGATCGCTTCCGAAAAAAATCTGCGTAGCTCAGTGGGCTTTACCTGGTAAAATAAAAATAAAAGAGTTTCGTTTTTAGTTTAGTTGGGATTTGCCAGTGCTGAAAGACGACCTGTCGATTACTCTTTTGGGTTTGCACACGGCAAAGTCGCCCCCCTGTTGGCAGGACCCTCCAGAAAACGAGTCTTGAGACTCGGCAAGGCTTTCCTCGGTTAAACAAGCACGGTAATACATACTCTCTGGTTCTTTCGGTAAAGTCACGTAGATAGAAAAAATAACAAAAGAAAACACGACGTCTCGGTCGCAACAGAGGACCTGAAGAACGGACGCTTGTGTTGCGACCGAAACGTCGTGTTTTCTTTAGTTATTTTTTCTATCTACGTGACTTTACCAAAAGAACCAGAGAGGATGGATTCCAGCAGTCACAAAAGCTTCAAATCAAGACCAAGCGCGGTAATCATAATAAAAAATAAATAATGTAGCATAGTGCTTTTGTTCAACTAATACAGAAGTTTCTTTGGAGTGAGTTTCCCCCTTTCTCTCTGCTGGAGAGACACCGAGCGCCTGGTAGCTGCTCCACGTTTGGAGACTCACAAAGAGCTTCCTTTACCCACCACTACCAGACGAACCCTTCACCTGTAGCCGGCCGCGACGTGGTTTTGGGCTTGTTACCGCGACTCGTTCGGCCCTCTGTCCGACGTTTCGCTCCACCTGCATTTCCACGCGATAAGCCACTTTGACGAGGGGTCATTTGTGGTTTCCGAAAAGTAAGTTAATGGCTCGGTGGGCTTTACCTGGTAAGATAAAAATAGTAAAAAAATATTTGTATATATTTTTTTAAAGTGATTTTTTCACATTTCCTATACTTTGCACTGAGGTCGTGTTTTTGTATTGTTGTAACGTTCTGACCCACCCTTACTGGACATCGATGAAAAAGAGCTTCATAGCTCATCGGATTCTTCCAGCATTTCTAAATATTCTCATCCTGAGCTTCTTCAGGGAGCCAGATCGAAAGACAATGCGCGCAAGACTCGAAGCTCCGCTCGGGTCGTCCGCGTCCCACGACGACGAGACGGCTTTGGACCCTTTGGCACCGTCGCCGGTGACCTCTTTTGACCTTGACCCCCGCGGGTTTCGTTCCTCTCCGTCTGTGCCGTCGCAGCGCGAGGCCGCGAAGGGCGGCAGTCCTGCCGAGGTGACGACGACGACAGAGACGACGGCGACGACGGCGACGTCTTGCGTGCGGGACTGCGGCTGCGTGAAGGAGTCCGGCTCGGACGCGCAAGCGTCGCAGCGCGCCGAGGTGGCGCTCGGCTCTGCGCCGTCGGAGGCCGGCAGGGCCGCCCCCCCCACCGCGCGCTTGGAGCCGGGCGGCCGGATGAGCGCGGAGGACGGCTCGGAGCAAAGCGGCGGCGGTCGGACGCAAGAGGAGCCCGGAAAAAAGTAGTTTTGTACAACTGCAAGATTGCACTGAACTTGCCTGCAAGTGGCACAACACATTTTCGGGGGCCTTACCCGTTGACGCTTATCAAATCACGCGTCGCTGTTCCGTGATTTCCCTGCACCTGTCAAGTCACGTACGCGCGTTCATTAAAGTAACTCGTAAGTCATTGGTTTGAAATTCTTTCTTGACGCACACAAACTCAGGGTGGCAAAGTTCGAAGTGATTTCTCGCCTCGGGGTCCAGGCAGCTTGCTCATTCCTCTGGCACGGGCGAGTCAACCGACGTCACCCGCAAGGTGGTCGTGATTTTAAAGCACCCGGATGGATTGGGCTGAGTCAACTCCCCTCCCCCACCCCTCCCCCACCCCTCCCCCACCCCTCCCCCACCCCTCCCCCACCCCTCCCCCACCCCTCCCCCACCCCTCCCCCACCCCTCCCCCACCCCACCCTAACCCTCCCCCACGCCTCCCCTACCCCTCTGCCTACCCCCCGCCCCTACCCTCCCCTGCCCCGCCCCTACCCTCCCCTGCCCCGCCCCTACCCTCCCCTGCCCCGCCCCTACCCTCCCCTGCCCCGCCCTACCCTCCCCTGCCCCGCCCCTACCCTCCCCTGCCCCGCCCCTACCCTCCCCTGCCCCGCCCCTACCCTCCCCTGCCCCGCCCCTACCCTCCCCTGCCCTACCCTCGCCTTACCCTCCCCTACCCTCCCCCTCCCTTGCCCCTACCCTCCCCTGCCCCTACCCTCCCCCTACCCTCCCCCTACCCTCCCCTCTCCTGCCCCTACCCTCCCCCTACCCTCCCCCTACCCTCCCCCTACCCAATCAGGAGTCAAACTCACAACCTTCCAATTGCGAGCCACTCGGTCTACCGCTGAGCCACGATGCCAGTTCACGCCGGGTGACTCGGGGTGTAGAATCGAAACACATGTTGTAGACTTCATTATTTGCAGCCCGTGGTCAATCCACTGCTGGATCAAGGCCTCTGCCACACCCGGTCGGTCATGGGCTTCCTGGCAAATGCGCAACGTTGGCCCAATGTTGGGACCGTTGGTCCAACGGATGATGGCCCAGCCTTCGATGTTTACCGCGGTATTTGATGGTTACTTCTCCACGTTGGTTGATGGGGGTTTGGTGAACGGGGCGGGCTCGGGACTTGTCGCCGCTGACGTTAGCCGCAGCCCGGGATCGAACTCGGGTCACCGGGCTCATACCACATTGTGCCGTCCACTGTGCCGCCACCGCTCTGCGGCACAAATGTTTAGAGGTTTGCACAGCGATCCCTTTATATTTGTAGTTTCTTTCATTTTAATCCATTGTAAATTTAGCAACAACTCATTTGAGGATATCAAATTCCGCGGCGGTGTTATGTAGAAAATCTCATTTGACTCGGTTCTTCTATTTATAGAACCCCTTAATTTATAAGTATAGAGTTGCTCCGTGTGACATTGGGGAAATGTAGACCCCTGCAGTCAATGCAGATGCACAGTGAATTACAGGACTTAACCTCCAGCGTCTCAATCAATGAATTGATTTTCTAAATGTTCGTTACTGAACACCTCTTCAATTGTGCTGCTTAACTCTCGAATCCGACACCGACGTTCTCTCGCATGAAGCCGCGGGCGAGGATTACTCCTCGTTTTAAAACGTCTCGGGGGAAAAAACAGGATCGGGATCGAAAGCCGTCGTAAGCAGGATAACAAAAAAACCGTGCCGCTAACGGGGCTCTATTAAAACAGGGAAAAAACACTTCCCGAATAACAAAACCCTTCTTGTGCTGCAGTGTAATTAGGAAGTATTTGATGTCCCTAACATCGATCGGGGGGTATCGCGCTGCACGACGGCGTCCATTGGTTGGTGGAAAGGTATCGCGAGTGGGGTCGGCGCGGCGCGGATCTAATAATATGGCGAGGAGCACGCGCCACCGTCACATGCGCGCCTGCCGTGGACGTGGCCTGCACAGTCTTCCAGCAGATTATTATCGATGCACCACATCGGGGCGTTGATTGGAACGGGCTTCGTCCCTGTTCGCGTACCGGGGATGATGATGATGATTATCGTGAGAAGTGCTGCGGATGATGACAAGCATGGATGAATCGTCGCGATTCCCCGATCGCAAACGTGGATCCTCGTTTCGTCCTGTCTGTCGTTTTCAATGTTTCCGTCTTGTTTTGCGTCGTGAATTTTAAAAAAAGAAGTATCATTTTTTTTTTTATATACATTTGCTAATCCACTGCTGGATCAAGGCGAGCCTCCCCCATCCCGTGTCGGTGCTTGCAAGCGCCACCGAAGACCGTCAGCAGCAGCAGCGCGAGCACGCAGTTGCAGGGCTGCCCCCTATCTCCTTGGCCCTCCGCTGGGGCAGCCCGCCGCGCTTTCTTCGAGCGACGGGGTGGAGGGGAAGGGGGCAGCGGCAGCGGCAGCTGCGGCGGGAGGGGATCTGGAGCCGTTTTCAAACGGAGCGTCGTGCGGAGAGTCTGCCAGCGTTATTGATCGTCCGCTAAACAAATGAAACGCACAGTAACGCATCTAAGCACTGTGGAATTCATGGCCCGTGGAAGCAGAAGTAGCTTTTTTTTTTTCACGCGCGCAAAATAGTTTTTTAAAGTATTTACCTTTCATGTAATCTGTTTTCTGCTCCAGAGAAGTATTGCCTGGCAAAGTACCGAACGTTTTCCCCAAATGTTCCGCTGGTGAAGGCTGTGGTTTCTATTAAAAAAAGTTTAAATGCGTGTAATACGTGAAAAAGATGGCACTTGAACTGCTCACTGTTACATTATGCATACAACAAAAGGCCCCAACTACAACTTTATTTTTTTACTTGATCCGGTCAAGCGAGCGGTAGAGGTGCGGCCGGCTGGCTCAGAGGTCAAGAGGTCAAAGCGGCCGAGCCGGCACCCGCAGATCACTATGGTTTGAATCCGGTCAGCCGCCTGTGATTTAAAACCGGCTGCTCACGCGTGCAGCAGTGTGAGTCTACGGCAGTGTTCTTCACTCATTTTCAAAAGGGGGGGGGGGGGGGGGGGGCACGTTCGCCAAGAAGACATCGTCGACCACACCGCCTGCAAGGTGTATTGTCGGAGGCTGCACATAAAGACAAAGAGCCCCCGGATATGTTGAGGCAAGTGCTGTTAGCGAGCAGCTATGAAGGCCGGCACGAATCACGAGGGGGGTGGGTGGCCAGTAACCACGCCCGGTCTCCCCAGTCGCGATGTTTTTACCGCACCAGGTACTCATTTGAGTCTGAGTCGACCTAGCAGCAGGCCCAGGACCGGTGCAGATAATCGTCACCGGTGTTAGCCGCGAGCGGGGATCGAACTCGGGACAGCCGGGTTTCGGAGCGTAGCGCTCTAACCGCTTTGCTACCGCTCCCCATACATACACACACGCATATACACATACATGCGTACAGAAAATCGAATCGATCAAGGGAGATAATCAATTAGCTACGAGAGGTCAGTTATTCAAGTTGTAAAGTGCGCTGTTTGATCCACGACACGAGCACACAAATGGACTTCTCAGCAAGCGAAGGCACGAGACGCTTTTGCCACGTGCGCTCGGATGTAAATAAAGTCCCCTAAGCCGCCAGGTGCGATTCCACGTCGCCATCGGCCGGACTAATAAGAACTGGACATCTGTGACTACTGGACATCTGTGAAAAAGAGCTTTATAGCTCTTCGGATTCTTCCAGTGTAAATAAATATTCTGATTCTGAAGTAAGGACTCGGAGGGCATTTAAAACGCTGACTTGAATTAAAAATCTGAATATTTAGACTGCAGAAATCCGATGAGCTACAAAGCTTTTTTTTGTTTTACAGATGTCCAGTCGGGGCGGATCAGAACGTTACGACAACAAACAATAAAAAAAAAACACGATATGAATGCAAATTCAATGTAAGGAAATCACTGACAAAAAATATACATATTAAACTAAACTCTTTGGTTCTTTCGGTAAAGTCACGTAGGTATAAAATAAAATTAAATACCTCCGTGACTTTACCGAAAGAACCAAAGAACATGGATTCCTGCAGTCACGAAAGCTTCAAATCAGGATTAAAACTAAACTCTTTTTTTATTCTACCTAATAAAAGCCCACTGAGCCATGAGCTTGTTTTTCCAGACGCGACCTGGCCGCACGATTGCTCGACAAAGATGCCTTATTATCACGTGGACATTTCGATTTAAAGCTTTCGTGACTGCAGGGATTCATCTTCTTGGTTTTTTCGGTAAAGCGCTCTTCCTCCCCTAACCCAGCTTAAATATACGCTGCCAAGCTTGGTGGTGTTCATTCAGACGCTGTCTTTCCGACAGACCTGTTCTTCACCTGAGGACGGCTGCTTGCGTTGTGGCCGAAACGTCGTGAGAATTGTATTATTTTATTACGTCTTATTTTTATTATTTTATTATCTCCCTTCTACGTGACTTTACCGAAAGAACCAAGAAGATCACGTGGACATGTACAGCAGCCAAATCACCTAAACAATCTTAACGCGTGTGCGCGCCTTCGTGCACGTTTGCCATAGCACGCGCTTGCTTCCATGAGTCCCAAGCGTTATAACGACCTCGCCCGGTATATAGAGGGATGTCTTGGGGTTCGATCGCGACCCTGACGCCTGTATTTTTTGAGTTTGCATGTTCTCCCCGTGGTCGCGTGGATTTTTCTCCGGGTCCTCCTCCGACTTTTTCCCTCCACATGTTTGAATCAACGTGCGTTTTTAGAGTATTTGGCTGCTATAAATTTCCACGTGAAAAGCCGATTTGTTAAGCTAAGATTTGTGGACAGGTCTCTTCTGAAAAAGGGCTGTAGAGCTCAGTGGGCTTACCGGGTGAAATGAAAATCTACTTTCGTTTAATAGTTTTTACTACGCATAGTTAGGAACTCCTTCAGCATTGCGTTCTCCTCCGCTTACAATTACGCCGTTCCACACACGACACGCGGCCCATTCGTACGCAGGCACTTTTATCATTTGTCAAAACTATCACGCGGTGACTTATGCGAAAACGTGGTCCGCATAACTCCCACACGCGGGGGCGGCGGGGGGGGGGGGATTGGGGGCTTGGCACATTGCCAAGTTTATGGAAGGGCATTTTTGGCCCATATTTCACTGCGGGCAAGACAACCAATATTTACGGATGCTACGCCCGCGGAATGAAATACGCAGTGTGCTGCCGGTAAAAGTAGCCTCCCCCCCCCCCACCTTTTTGGATTTTTTTTCATCCTGCCAAAAAGGTAAAGGTGGTAAAAAAAGGCGCGGCCCCTGAAATTCCCTGCTCACGCTCAACGCTGATGGAAGGCCGCCTCCATCGGAGTGGAGCCCCGAGTCAAACCCCTTCCCCGGAGGATACTTTGGCATTTTTTCGTCCAAGCTGGCCACATGGCTGGGAAGAGATGGGAGTTCCCCACGCCGTACCCCACCACGCGTTAACAAACTTAACGATGGTTTAATTTCACCAGGTAAGGTCCACTAAGCTGTACAACTATTTTTCAGAAACGACCTGGCCACAAATGATAGCAAAAGGAAGTTGGCTTATCAAGTGGAAATTTACATGTAGAGAGGAAAAACCGGAGGAGAAAAATCCATGCGACCACTCCAAATATACAAGAGGCGTCTGGGTCGGGATCGAAACACCCACGACCTCCTGCATACCAGGCGAGGTAGTTAACATCTCGCCACACGCGACCCGCCAATCATAGTGGTCTACATTGCAAGGCCCGTGGGCCACTGCCGGCCCCCCTCGTGGCCTTTAGTGCGGCCCCCAACAAGACACGAATGGTGACAACACCGCCCCAGCATCATCATCGTCATCAAATTCGTGCTGCTGCCAAACCCCCAATGGTTTCAAACTTGTGGCAGCCCTCACACTGGCGATGTCTTACCGGCGAAAGTGCCCCTCTGCACATGAGTAAAGAACACTGATGTGTAACCCATTGACACTGCTGCGTGGTGGGTGCGGGGTAGAGTTCAGTTTAAAACTCGCTCATTGTTTCTGTTGCCGCGACGGGAGATCGAACAACGGCCACAGGGTTAAGGTACGTGGGACGCGAGCGGTGTGTCAGTGGTCGTGGCCGTTGTTTGACCATACTTCACTACGCTGGTCGTGTCGTGGATCATTTGGTGGCTTTGGCGCAAGGGCGAGGTGTTTGAGGAATGATTTGTGAGTGTGTGTTTGTTTCAAACTGTAGGTGCATTCGTCATGTATCATGATAATAATTTTAAAAGAATAATGTATAGCTCCTTGTCAAGCCATTGCTGGATGAATGACTTCACACACCGTGTCAGTAATGGGGGCTTTAGAGCCACACTTCACACCGTGCCGATCAGTGCAGTGTGTTCCTAGAACCACGCGGGAACTCAGGAGACCACGAGGGATGTTTCATTTGGGAGAGTGAACTGGGTCTCTCCAAAATGACAACAACAGCATAAACCATCAAATCGTAATCAAAATAATGAGACGCGGTCATGACGCAAATAGACATCGGAGCAAAAACAACCGAGTCACTCACATTGGGAGGTGGGGGAGGTTGTGAATTGGGGCAAAAGATGGCCCAGGACCGGCTCAAGATATCACTCATCGCTGATGTCACCCGTGTCTGGGAATCTTCACTCGGGTCGCTGGGTTAGCGGCACAATGTGCTAATACCACCGGTGCCAGCGCATCCCCCCGTTAGCAACAACAACAACTGGCGGAGAGAGATGGACAAGATTAACCACGGACAAGATGGACAAGATTAAGCACGGAGTGGATACCGTGTTGAGACGGTAACAGAAGGAAGTTGAAGACAACAGCGGCGAGACGATATCACACGAGTCCGGAGGCCGCTACTGGGAGCTCTGACGAAGGCCCACTGCCTGGAACGTCGCCGATTATGTCCTCTTCCTTGTAAGGCCACTACCGCACATACAGGTGTTGTTATTGTCGAACGTGCTGAGTTTGAAAGAAAGCAAGGTATGGGGAGAGAAACAAGTAAAAAAAAATTAGGCGGCAGCTTTTGCCAAAGTTGTAGGAAAGTTACAGGCTGATAACAACAACAAATTCCATCTGTGGGCTCGACGGAAAGCCGGTGATATGTGTGTGTGTGTCCACTGAAGCTTGGCATGGGCATCTCTGTAGGCTCCGAAGCCTTTAAACAGGCGTCGTGCAACTGCTGAAATTTGACTTTTTTCGTTTGTTAGCATTTTTATTGGCGCACGCATAAAAGTTCACCTCGGCATTGTAAAGTGTCTGAACGAGCCCGCGGTGTGAGTGATGTTTACTTTCGCGGCACGCGGTGCGGTTGGCTGTTGTTCGGTTCTTTTTTTGTTCGTTGCACTTTGTGATTTGCAAATCCTTGGGTTTTACTATTCGGTATGAATGAATTACAGCGCATTTTCTTAAAACAACACTTCGCTGTAGTAAGATGCGCTTCTTCCTGCGTACAAATTTGTCTATAGGGTCATGCTTTCTGCATGTTTATTGCAAAGAGCGAGTGATTGATGTCCATAGAATCAATTTCCTTCCTTCCTCTATCCTATATAACCTTCCGCCACTTATTTGCGTCGTCAAATTAAAATCTTTATAGGAGGGCGTACGTCCTCGGGAAAGCAGCGAGTGTAACAAAAAAAATCATATTAAGAAAACATTGCGTGTCGCTTTGGGGCGGGAGGGGGTGTGATGCCGACTCGGCGATGAGCAAACGGCGCCGTGGGAACCTGCAAACGCAACGTCGGTTCCCAACCGGCATGTAGGAGGCGTTCATCCAGCAGTGGATTGTCGAAAGGGGGGAGGGGATGTGACACCGTGCAGTGGAGCACCACGTGGTGTGAATTGAGGTGAGTTAAATTAAATAATAGAATACGACGTTTCGATTGCAACACAAGCAGCCATCATCAGGTACAATTGAATGAGAAAACAAACATAGTAAAGTTGGAAATATAATGCACTACAACACATTCATATTCTTGGTTCTCTCGGTAAAGTCACGTAGAAGGGAAATAAATAATACAAATTAAACAATACAATTCTCACGACGTTTCTACGTTGTGGCCAACGTTTCGGCCTGAGAATTGTATTATGTTTTATTTGTATTATTTTATTATTTCCCTTCTACGTGACTTAACCGAAATAACCACGAATATGAATCCCTGCAGTCACGAAAGCTTTAAATCGAAAAATACAACAGAGAGTCGGCCAACACAAGTCAACACCCTACCCGGTTGATTACGTTCTTCCAAAAATTGCTTAATTTGAGAGAGAGCTCACACCGTGTGGGACCCCTCCTCCCCCCACACCTTCAAACTAATCCGGAAGTATTACATCTGATGACACCATCGAAGCGCCCCCCCCCCCAAAACACGTGGCCCAGGGCAGTCGTCCCGTCTGGCCGTGAGGCGCCCTGCCCAAGCCCGCTTCATTGCATCAACAGTTGGGGTGATGTCATGACCCTGGCTATGTTCTCTAGTCCACGTGTCCCCGTCTGCGTCTCTCCGTGTAACTCACGGCGTACGCGTGTTAATTTTTTTCCACGCCTTTTTGTTGTTGTCGTCGTCGTTGTTGTTGTGCACTTCGCGTTTCTTGTTTCAGTCTCGTGACGACGAGTCTGCAGCCGTCGGTCGCAGCGCATCGCATTCGCCGCTCGTTCACGTCACTCACAGCGCACCGGTCTCCGACTATTAAGAATTAATGAAATGAGCAGCCATTACGCCTCCGTTCCCATGTTCAGTTTTTTTTCTCTCTTTCTCCGTTCGCATCTCAGCCGAGCGCTGTTCCGGCGTTGCAGCCATTCAGCAGCATCGGTTTCATTCGAGCAAACTCTGGACCGGGTTTCCTCGCTCAGCGCCCCCATCAGATCAGCGGTCGCTGCTGGGTGTGCGGCCCGATGTTCCGAGGATCGTTCTGTGAGCGTTGGGCCCAAGTTTCTAGACAAATTGGCAAGGGGCATCAATAACCCAAGACATAATGAGATATCTCGCCTCCGCGATATATTTGTCTCGCTATTTAAACAAAAAATTACGCGTTCCATCAGCCGCAGGGTCTTCTGGGGGCGGGGAGGGGGGGTTCATCCTATAGCAGCGTCGGTGGGACACAAGCGAACCCTGGACCGGGTTGCATCGTTTGGGTGGCGTCTCATCGGCTTGCCCAAAACCGGCGCTGACGACCTGCCCAATGTTTAGAGGCGGTGTCGGAGAACGTACTCTCTCTCTCTCTCTTTTTTTTTGCTGTCGTTGCGGTCAACGTTGGAAGCTTTCGGCTTCGATCGGCGGAGCCATTGATCTGCGATCGACGCTTGCGGACCTCGCACGGCGACTCGCGTTTGCAAATGCGGAGCAGTTTCTTGAGAAACAATAAAAATATATATTGAGCCATGACACCTGCCAGCCTCCTTCCCATTGTTGTCCCTCCACGCAACTCGCCATCGACCGCAGCGCATGCGAAGACAAAGATTACCCGTATAGCCTTAACAGACGTTTGGGGCAAGTGCTGTTAGCGAGCAGCACCGATGAAGGCCCGCACAGCACACGAGGAGGTGGGTGGCCAGCACCACGTCCGGCCGCCCTTATCTCCCGAGTGGCGATGTTTAAAGATTGCAACAGGTACTCATTTGAGGCTGAGTAGACATAAGGGATGCCCAGGATCGCTTCAAGTAGTCGTCGCTGTTGTTGGCCGTGAGTCGGAATCGAACTTGTAGCGCAGTGCGCTAACCACTGCGCCACCACTCCCCACATACATTTTCAGCAGCATTGGTTCAAGCAAGTCTGACTGTGCTAATTGAACCCTGAATATTTACACTATGAGACATCTCCTTTACCAGTGGCAAAATATAGTAATAGGGTTTTACCCTTTCAACTGGTACAAAAACTGACACCTTTATACAAGGCATCATGTTTGCAATAACCACAACACAAGCAGTCAAAATGCAAACAAAAGAAACAACTCTGATATTGATGATATGCACTGTCCTTGAAGTTAATTGGTCCACACCCGAGACAGCCTTTTGGCGTAATCTGGTCCAACACAAATGGAGACTAGGCTCTAAGAAAAGCTGTCTCGGGTGTGGACCAATCAACTTCAAGGACAGTGCATATCAATATCAGAGTTGTTTTTTTTGTTTGCATTTTGACTGCTTGTGTTGTGGTTATTGCAAACATGATGCCTTGTATAAAGGTGTCAGTTTTTGTACCAGTTAAAAGGGTAAAACCATATTACTACTGAACCCTGAATGTTGAAACTGGCCGAGTATGGTTCGGGCCTCATGACGATAATCCCTATTCCAAGCCTGCCTTTCTTCTCATCCATGTTGTGTTCACCCACCGCACTGCAGCTCACAACAACACTTGCTCAACCACTCACCCACTCACGCAATTGCTCACTCACCCACTCAATCGCTACCCCACCCACTTACTCACCCACTTACTCGCTCACCCACCTACTCACTCGCTCACTCGCCCACCGCACTGCAGGTCACGGCCACATTCACTCGTTCACTCACCCACTCACTAGCTCACTCACCCATTCGCTCACTCACCCACTCACTAGTTCACTCACCCACTCGCTCACCCACTCACTAGTTCACTTACGCACTCGCTCGCTCACTAGTTCACTTACCCACTCACTCGCTCACTCACTCACTCATCCACTCGCTCGCTCACTCACCCACTCACTAGTTCACTTACCCACTCACTCGCTCGCTCACTAGCTCACTCACCCACTCACTAGTTCACTTACCCACTCACTCGCTCACTCACTCACTCATCCACTCGCTCGCTCACTCACCCACTCACTAGTTCACTTACCCACTCACTAGCTCACTCACTAGCTCACTCACCCACTCGCTCACCCACTCACTAGTTCACTTACCCACTCACTCGCTCGCTCACTAGCTCACTCACCCACTCACTAGTTCACTTACCCACTCATTCGCTCACTCACTCACTCATCCACTCGCTCGCTCACTCACCCACTCACTAGCTCACTCACCCACTCACTAGTTCACTTACACACTCATTAGCTCACTCACTAGCTCACTCACCCACTCGCTCACCCACTCACTAGTTCACTTACCCACTCACTCGCTCACTCACTCACTCATCCACTCGCTCGCTCACTCACCCACTCACTAGTTCACTTACCCACTCACTCGCTCGCTCACTAGCTCACTCACCCACTCACTAGTTCACTTACCCACTCACTCGCTCACTCACTCACTCATCCACTCGCTCGCTCACTCACCCACTCACTAGCTCACTCACCCACTCACTAGTTCACTTACCCACTCACTCGCTCGCTCACTCGCAGGTCACAACCACACCTCTCTTTGCTTTCTTCCCACGCACTGCTCCACTTTCTGAATTCCATGCCAACGTCTCCCCATGCCCCCACCCACCCCCACTCCAACGCTTTAATTATAATAACCTCGCTCAAGTCAAGAAACGTGTTTCACTCTTATCTATCGATGACAACGGCGATTCGTGTAGTGTGTTGCTGGCCGCTTGACTTGTTCTGCCTGTGCTCGGCAACCGTGCTGAAACAAAACAAAAAAGCCTCGCGTGTGTGGAGCGGTGGCGCAGTGATTAGCGCGATGTGCTACGAACCCGGCGACCCGAGATCGATTCCCACTCGCGGCAAAACGCCACCGCCAGTGACGCTTATCTGAACTGGTCTTGTGCCTGCCCAAGGTCGACTCAGTCTCAACTGAGTCGACCTGGTGGGCTGTGTCAACATCGCCACTCAGGAGACAGATGTAGCTGGCCGTGGTGCTGGTCACCCCCCTCCCCCTCCCCTCGTGTGCCATGCCGGCCTTCATAGCTGCTACTCGCTCACAGCACTTGCCCCAGGAGTCTGTTAAGGCTATACGGGTGATCTTTGCCTTTGGTGGCGGCGGCGGCGGCGGTGGTAAGCTGAGGCGTGAAGACGAAGGCGACGAGTGTGCCGTGAGTGTTGCGGACCTCGCTCTTGAATAAAGGGATTCCAGGTCAAGGCAAGGTAGCCGAGCCATGCGTCTAAGAGAGAAGAGCTCTCTGGCGCTAATAAAGAATTCGGAAATGTGGGGCAGGTGTCTTGGGGGTGACATCTGAGCAAAGGTAGATAGAATCAGTCTACAGGGCCTCTATAAAAGGAGGGGTGCTTAATATGCAGCAGGCACGGCTGCTAAGGCAAAATAAATTGGATTTGTGTGGTAACTCGTGCACATCACAACAGAATAACTGGTAGCAACAACAACAACAACAAAAAAAGCCCTATCTATAATTCAGTGTAAGCGCCCATTGTGCTATGAAAGGGCGTCAGATGGAGATGATAAGAGCACAAAGGGAAAATGTTTATTTTTTTAAACCCACTAAAGATTGAGTTTTTTTTAGCGGTGATTAATGTTTGAGAGTTGTTCAGATTTGGCGTTCGTGTCGGTGGCTGATTAACTACTCTCTCCGGCTGGCGGAATTTAACATTGGAATTACTGCATATGGCAATTTCAAGTATCTTACAGAACGGCTAATCAAATTCCGTAGTAGCCACTTACATTTTTTCAGGTCAAATGGTACCTTGGTCAACAAACAGTTAAAGGTGAATTATTGCTCACAACGAACACTGAGAATATTCTTTGGGTCTTTCGGTAAAGTCACGTAGAAAGGAAATAATAAAATAATAAAAATATTAAACAATAACATTTTCACGACGTTTCGATTGCAACACAAGCAATCATCATCAGGTGTGAAAACCACGGCAATAAAATTTTAAAAAGTGGCGGCTTTTTCTTAACGTCAGCACCACGAACAGTTGCAATCGAAACGTCGTGCGAATTATATTGTTTTATTTTTATTATTTTTATTATTTCCCTTCTACGTGACTTTACCGAAAGAACCAAGACTATGAATGAGTTTTCATTCACCCAAACTGTTTTTGTTCATAGCCCCCCATTACACCTTCGGACAGACATAACAACATCGCGTGTACGACTCCCGGGAAATCGTGGCGTGCACCTCCGATTAGCACGGTTGGCTACGTGCGGTGCGAAGGAAGTTCAACACAAAGCCAAAGATCCCCTGTGTAGCTTGTATCAGACCGTTGGGGCAAGTGCTGTTCGCGAGTAGCACCTATGAAGGCTGGAATGGCACACAGGTGGGTGGGGTAGCCCGCCTCACTCCGGGCCGCCTTTGTCTCCCAAGTTGCGATGTTACACACCACGCCAGGTCCTCATTTGAGGCTGAGTCGACCTAGGGGAGACCCAGGGTCCGGTTCGGGTAATCGTCCCTGGTGTTGGAATCGAACTCTGGTGACCGGGTTCGTAGCGCAGCGCGCTAATCGTCACGCGACCTCTCCCCGCGAAGTTAAACGTACACATTCAAGCATCCACATACGTTTGGGCCGAATAAGTGAAAATGTCAGATATGTGAATGTTTTGATTTGAAGCTTTCGTGACTGCAGGAATCCATACTCTTTGGTTCTTTCGGTAAAGTAACGTAAGTATAAAATAAAATAAATCACGACGTTTCGGGCGCAACACAAGCGTCCATCATCAGGTGGGAAGAACCAAGGAGTATGTGAATGTTTTTCGCGAAATGGAAGTTGGACCACGCAAAGATGCGCTGGATTTTCAAAAACGCCGGATATTTACGACATCATCATTATTTAAAATTGTTTATTTTTGCACGTTAGGCCTAACGTTGGCCCAGCGGTTCCCACCGCACGCCCAACGTTGACCCAACGTGGGATTTTCACTGGGTTACAGCTACACCATGCCCCCAACGCTGCGCTGGGTGTGCGTGGTTGATTGGGCAAGACGCAAGACGCGACGGTCGGATCTGCGTTATTTGTCCCGTGTGAGTTGGCATTCTTTTGTCAACAACAACAACAACAACAAAATGCCCGCAGCTGTCCACGCGTGTACACGTGCATCGGGCAAGCTCTACATTTTAGCAGCGTATCCTACTACTTACTGTACGATTTAAAAAAAAAGACGGGAGATCATCAATTATCCAGCGGCTTCGGGGAGTTGAGGGGGCGTCGGATTTTCAAAAACGCTGGATAATCATTACATCATCATTATTTAAAATTGCTTATTTTTGCACATTATTGCATGACATGTTTTAGGTGTCGCTACGTGTTTTTTTTGTGTTTCACATTCGTTTTACTATTTGAAATTTGCCGTAAATAAACATACAAATGGACAAATAAATATCCTGTAAAAAGTTATCATATATACTGTTCTTCAATCCCGACGACTCTGCACGGGCTGATGTACAGTATTTTCATTGTAAACGTTGCATGTAGTGTATAATGTACCGTATATAATATTTGACACGAAAATCAAGCAAATCAAAAACAATGTTGTCACGCACGTGGTGCCGATCGCCGGACTGGTTAATAGCCTTTGGAGCGGTTTCGCCAGATAATGTTGGAAGCAGATGCCGGGTAATCGATTAACTGCTGTAATCTATGCTTCAAGTTTACCGGCTGGCTGCTGGCTGGGCTCCTTTGCACGCCCCCAACAACGCGGGCCCTTGCCACCGGAATTAGCTGGGCGACTTCGCTCAACGGGATTTTTTTCCCCGTGTAACAAACATTACATTGAAGTGAAACGACAGAGGAAGGAAAAAAAATCCCTAGATGGTCTCATAAAAATAATAAAGATGATACTAGATAGCGATGCCATAGGGGTGAGAATAACAAATACAGACGACTGATCGCGGTTCGTTTACAATCGCTCAAACTTTGCAATGTGCGTTTCCTATTGACGTAACAATATTCTTTCAATGCTGGGAAATATAGCATTATTTTTAAAAAAACATCTCACAACACATTGTCTCGGCCGTTTAGTGATTGCGTAATAAAAGGTGACTTTTAGTGCCCCAAGTACGGGATGATCGTGAGAAGAGAATGCACGTGACAGCTGCCTCTTATTTTCCATCGCGGAGCAACGGATTCTGTAACAACAACACTAACAACAACACTAACAACAACAACACATTCTTAGGTTTTTTTGGTAAAGTCACGTAGGTAAAAAATAAAAATTTATAAAAGTAAAATAAAAATTAAATAAAAATCACGACGTTTCGGAGGCAATTTATTTTTATTTAATTTTTATTTTTTACCTACGTGACTTTACCGAAAAAACCTAAGAATATGAATCCTTGCAGTCACGAAAGCTTCAAATCTAGAATTAACAACAACAAAACTAACAACAACACTAACGACAACACTAACGACAACATTAACAACACTAAGGGGCCGTCCATAAATGACGTCACGCGATTTTGGACGATTTTTGACCCACCCCCCCCTCCTCACACTGCGTCAAATCGATTTAACCTATTGTCATTGTAGTGCATATTTAATGTGGCGCTGCACTATGATGTTGTCGGAGAAAACATTTATTAAAAAGTATATTTAATTAAGTAGAACGTGTTTTATATATTTGTTGAAAGTTGCGCATTTTGATGTGACGTCACATTTCTCAACCCCCCGTCCCCTCTCGTCACACATCGTCACAAATGTCTGACCCCCCCCCCACCCCCTTAGGTCCGTGACGTCATTTATGGACGGCCTCTAACAACAACACTAACGACAACACTAACAACAATAACAACACTAACACAACAATAATATAGGTTTTTTTTTATTAGATCGTGTAAATATATAAATGTGTCGTTAAAGCCGCCACCACCCGACACAGCCAACTAGTAAGGGTTGTCACGTCAACAGAACGTGGCCAATTCGTCACGAGTACAGCATTTACAATCTGAGTACGACGTTTCGCCAGTAATTACAACTAGCTTCATCAGGCGACAGCCAGATTTGTGAAGAAATCATCCCGTTTCGTTCCTTCCTTAACATATTCCTGGGGAGGGAGCTGGTAGTCGGTCAATGGCCAGGGTCAACGGCGGCGTGGTGTATTCCGCAAATATGCCCGACTGTGAGGACGGGCACATGCTGGCGTGAGTAGGTTAAACGTTGAGTTTTATAAGGGCACCACGGGGTGACCAGCCCCTCCCCTCCCCACCCAGCCCCACCCCCACCCAGCCCCACCCTCCCGACCCAGTCCCTCCCCACCCTCCCCACCCAGCCCCTCTCCACCCTCCCCTCCCCACCCACCCCACCCTCCCCTCCCCACCCAGTCCCTCCCTCCCCACCGAGCCCCTCCCTGCACGACGGACGGACACAATAATCCCCTGTGGGCTGGTGTAACCAGGAGGTTCCTACCAGTAAATAGCGGGATAGATGTGACGACGTCACTTGCGAGCCCATCACGTGCGAAGAGGGGGGGGATGGAGATTAACGCGATCTAACCCACCAACAAAACCCATGTTATGGGTGATATTGGTCGCGAATTAAAGCCTACGCGTTAAAATAACACGGCGATGACAATAATAATAACGGCGGTGTCCACGTGACATGGGGGGCGTTTGCAAATTGTCGTCTGATGCCGCAGCTTGATAATTATAATTGTTGTTAAGTATAATTCAACGCAGCGCCGTGTCAGAATGCCCCTCCCCCCCCCACACACCCCCTCCTCCCTGCCTGAGCCCCCCCCCCCCCCCATCAGTGGCCGACACCAACGCCAGCCAAGATTGTTACCCCAACTTAGCAGGTGTGTTGCATGAATTGGCAAAGGTGAAGCCCTGCAATCGATTGCTTAATGCCACTGCTGGCAGAAGTGCCTCCACTTGGAGGCGGGAGCTCTAGGGAGGGGCGCTATAGAGAAGACCCCCCGCTCTCCTCCCCCCCCCCCCCGATGGTATTTTTGGCCTACTCTTCTACGCTGGTCTTAGAAGATGTGAGAGTATTCACACTGCTCGACGGACAGACGCGGTGTGGGAGCATTTTAGAAACTCGCCCCCGTTGTTTCAACTTCCGCGCCGGAAGATCGAATCGAACCGGCGACCTCTGTAATACCAGTCCAGTGGCGCGATAAATGACTCCACGAGTAACAGCACACATATCATCAGAACTACATTCTGCGTCTCGCCGTATCAATAAAAACATGTTCTATGTGGCTTCTTCCCAAGCCAGGATTACTCAGCAACAATTGTCGTGAGCCGGCGTTTTAAGCGCACGAATGTTGCTCTGTCGTCGGACCGGTTTCAACCCTCTGGGTCTCATCAGCAAGAGTCGGTCTCGTTACAACAAAATGCTGCCGGTCGGCCAGACGAGTTTGGCGAGAGAAATTCGCCGATTCAACCAAAGAGCATTGTTCACCACCGCGGTCTAACTTGCACGCGCACACACGCTGCAGGGAGCGAGTTGTTCCCCGCACAGCAGCAGGAGGTGAGAGCGGTGAGTCCGCGTTTGGCCCGCCCCCATTGTTTGCTATTCACCACTTCCGTCCGTGCCTCTTTCCCGCACTATGCACTTGTCTCAGTCACAGTTTTGGTGAGCCCACGAGCTGCTAACCCCTAGTAGCCACAATGAGTAACACACAAACACAAGCTGCTAACCCCTAGTAGCCACAATGAGTAAAAAACAAACGTCGCTGGAGAGCTTCTTTGAAAAGGGGGAAAGACCCAATGATGACCACCCCCCCCCACCCTCCGGTCCGTGGAAAAATTGTCTTCCACGAAACCGGTCCCTGGTGCCAAAAAGGTTGGGGGCCGCTGCCCTAAGCCATGGGAAACAAGTAGGAGACAGAAGTTAACTGTCGTGCTTAATCGATTTGAATTTTTTTTTTTAATAATTTAACGGTCAGTGTCCCTGCAGAAATTGTGTTTCCATTCAGCGTCCTTTATCTCTATTCACACCTCGCGGTAAAATACTTTTGTGGAAATCTTCACAATGCCCCCCCCCCCGCCCCCCTCCACGACAGTCAATACGATCTTGGCCCGTGGTGGAAGGATGGATTGCTGCTCAGAGCCCCGTGTGAGCGTCCGCCGCCGCGATTATGTCCACGCGTTACGCAAAGGCCAGGGGGCAGGTAGGGAGATGGGTGGGCATGGCCGGTGGGGCCACGTGGGGCCCACGTGGGGTCGGTGGGGCCCACGTGGGGAACCGTGGGGCCCACGTGGGGTGGGTGGGGCCCACGGGAACGGCCGGCGATCTCACGTGTGCATCAATCACGCTCGCTACTTCCTCCACGCTCATTAATGCACTTTCGCCCATGAATAAATAATTAGCCGATAGATGCTATCCTGCCTCCCCCCCTCCCCTCACCGCGCGCGCTGACCTGCGTTGCCATCATAATTATTAATGGGACCATTTCGCGAGGCCGGGGTGTCGCACGGGAACAGCGCGTCCGATACCCAGAGATGCGTTCAGCCAGACATCCCCGAGATGCTTAGTCACGCATTTATAAGGGTTGCTTTTTTTTGTACGTTCGTTCACAAACGTTTATAAACGAACAGACAAACTAACAAAAACTAAATCTTGACTTAAAGCTTTCGTGACTGCAGGAATTCATATTATTTGGGTCTTTCGGTAAAGTCACGTAGATAAGTTCTTTGAACCTGTCTACTTGACTTTGAACCTATCTAACGTGACTTTACCGAAAGACCCAAAGAATATGAAAACGAAAACTACTATTTATGAATTGAGAAATGTATTGTGCAAGATTGTTTGTGTTGTTGTTGTTGTTGTTGTCTTGATGTATTTTCTTGGAAGAACTTAATCACGGGAGGCTTGAGCTCATCGAGTGAGATGGATATGTGATATAATACTGGTAGGAACCACCTGGTTCCACCAGTGCCCACAGGGGATTATTGTGTCCGTCCGTCCGTCGTGCATCCAAAAATGGGAGGGGTCGGGCTGGGTGGAGAGGGGAGGGTGGGGAGGGGCTGGGTGGGGAGGGTGGGTAGGGGAGGGTTGGGAGGGGTTGGGTGGGGAGGGTGGGGCTGGGTGGGGGGTGGGAGGGGTGGGGCTGGGTGGGGAGGGGCTGGTCACCCCGTGGTGCCCTTATAAAACTCAACGTTTAACCTACTCACGCCGGCTTGTGCCCGCCCTCACAGTCGGGCATATTTGCGGAATACACCACGCCGCCGTTGACCCTGGCCATTGACCGAGCAACCCAACGTTCCTACCAGCTCCCTTCGCAGGAACGTGTTTTAAACTGTTCAGGAAAGTTAGTGGGCGTGGGCAGGACACGACGCAAGAAGAGCTGACGGTCACGAACAGTGCGTATGATGAACTTCTTTCGCACCGTACTCAGCCAACCGTGCTAATCGGAGGCGCCACATAAGCATCACGATGATAATGGCGGAGTGGCAGCCAAGGAATGGAACACATCTGAGAGGACGTCCCCAAAGGAAATGGGGGGCGATGACATCCACGCACATTCGGCTCCTAGGTGGATTTTTGTTTTTTTTACAGCGGGAGGCAGCGTGACGCAGTGGTAGCGCTTGTGCCTCACGCCAGGAACAGCCTGGGTTCGATTACCAACTCGAGCGCCTTCCTGTGTTGAGTTTGTGTGTTCTCCCCCAGTTATTGCATGGGTTCTCCTGCGCCCCCCCCCCCACCTTCCATAGCTAAACAATTGAACAGGTATTGGCCAAAACATCCCAATAAAAAAATGTACCTGCAAAAATTACTCAAATGGGATCACACGCAGCCTCATGTCCCCGCGACTGTGCAAAACTTGGCAAGACCCTCCTCGCAAGGAGTCTTGAGACTCGGTGAGGCCTTCATGGGTTAACATGCGTAATCATAATAATAACGACAGAGGGATGGTAGCAGCATGGGTGGGGGTGCCTTCATCCAGCAATGGATCGCCCATAACTAATGACGATGGTGACACGGTGGTTTAATGCGACGGCCTTGCGTGAACTCATTCCAAACTAAATGTCCGGCTAAAGAGAAGAAAAGAAAAGATAAAAAAAACACGCACGCGATTCGTTGCACGTATCGCCGGCTTCAGAATCGCCGTCAGCGTCTCGCTATGCCGACACTCAACCGTGCCCGCTCTAATTCCACGATTAAGTGCGGCGGGTCGGGGAATGGAGCCCCCTTAAGGCGATGATGGAATTGAGAAAGAGAGATAGACACGGAGAGAGAGAGAGTGGGGGGTAGAGTTAGTGCGGGAATCCCTCTTTTGAGTCTTTGCGATCCGTGCGGTTTAAGCTGAGCAGCTCAGGGCGTGTCGAGTTGCAAGTCGCGTGGAATTGAGAGCGTCGGCACACGGGCCTGTTACGGTGCTGCAGGGAAAGCGTTTAGACTCAGCTCGCCTGCAAGCCCCTCAGTGAATAGGGATTCCTCGTTGAACGTGGGCTGTTCTTGGGCCATTGTTGATCACAGGAATAATAATAATGATTATGTACACGCATGTGTCAATCCACTGCTGGGTTGGAGTCTCCTTTACATCGCCGTGCCGGTCGCAGGGGGTTGTTTGACCATACTTCACCACGCTGGTCAACGCGGGTCGGCCTGGTAACTGGGAGGCCCAGGATCAGTCCGGTACGTCACTCGCCACTGACGATAGCCGGGGGATTGGGAGTCAAATTCCGGTCGCCAAGTTCGTGGCGCAAAGTGCTGACCGCTGTTCCACCCTTTGCCACGTTGCGTGTTCACTGCGGAGTAGATGTTGGACGAAAGATGGACAGCGTGTTCACTGCGGAGTGGATGCTGGGAGAAGACAACAGGGGCACGGCGGACATCAGTGGCGAGTGATGTCTGAACCGGTCCTGGATGCGCCCAAAACGCATTAGCCAGCGTGGTGAAGTATGGTCAAACAGGCATCATGACTGACACGGCATGAGGTGGGTTTAATATCGAAGTGGATTGGCAGAGGGCTATTAGACTATTCTCTTTTTTAAAATTGAATTCCTGGCATGGCCCATCATCCATCCGGTGTCGATAAAACGTCAACCGCCTTGCAAAGAAGTCAGCCGTCAGCACTCCGGTGTGTTTTCGGGTTGTACCGCGTTGTTGAAGCAGCTTCAAGGACGCGGAGCGAAACGTGGGACTTCGTACCGAGCAACACGCGGGCACGACCCGCACACAACTTTACACAGTCGGCCAAACAACAGTTGGTTGCGCTGTGGAGAGACTCACCCCGGCCAAAGGAACGTGGAGTGTCCATCACTGGCTCGCGGCTGTAAAACGGGAGATGAGCGCCACGGGAAACCACACCGTGGGTGTTACATCTTTTTTTGCGGCGAATAAAACTTCTTCAGAGCAGCTGCGCGTTGCGTGACGAGGTGTCCTCTCATCTTGTGTCACCATGCAGCTCGTGGAGTTTTGTTGGCAGGATGCTCGATATCAACTAAACTTTAAAAAAACTCGACTATTATCTTCTAGATTTCAAGTTCTCGTGACTGCAAGAATCAATATACTATTTGGTTCTTTCGGTAAAGTCACGTCGGTGAAAAAAAATAACTAAATTAAATCACGACGTTTCGGAGGCAACACCAGCTTCCGCGGTGTAACCCATTAATACCGACGGGCAGACAGATGCAGTGGGGTTTTTATTGTTTTTTTGGGAGAGGGGTGGGCAGTATGGGTTGTTCATTGACACCGCGAGCAATGAACTCCACGAGGATCTCACGTCGTTGACTCCCTTCGCCAATCCAGCGCTCGATCAAGTCCTCCCTGTAGGACGACGCGGCGGTCGTGGGGGGTTTTGTTTGGCCATACTTCACCACGCTGGGCGGTGCGGGTTGGTGAAGAGGGGGGGGGATCCAGGATCGATTCAAATATCGCTCGCCACCGATGCTCGTGCAATCGTTTTTGATTGTCACGTGTGACACGGTTGTTGTTGTTGTTGTTGTTTTTTTGGGGGGCGGCTCTGATTTCTATTTGTTTCATTGCCGCTACGCTGTCTTTTTGTTGTTGTGCTTTTGTCATTTTGGGTGACCTAAGTCACTCTTGCAAATGAGACTGGCCCCTCTACTGGCCGCTTGAGGTCACACCTGGGGGTGGAACAACACCGACGTGGAATGAAACGCGACGGTAGGCTTTTGGGGGGCAACGCAGTGCCGCTGACCGCGGCGCCACCACTCCACCCCGTGCAGAGCACGTGTCACATTATTCCATTTAAATTCTGCTTTTAAGGCAGCTCTGTAACACGTGTGAAAACAAATCAAATCTATACGGATCGTCACTATAACGTGTATTCTTTGTTTTTTGTTTCCCCAAGAATATCCATCCTTCACAGAAGGGCGCGAGGGTGGTTCATTTAAACATTAATGCTTTGGCATAATCACAAATTTGCCGAGTAAAGAATAATTATTTATTATCGCGAAGCGTTATTGCGGATGTGTTGATTGAGTGTTGTCTCTCAGATTTTCGTTCAAAATTTGTATTTAAAAATAAACTTTTTTAAAATATAAATCTGTCTTGAAAACCCGCCTCTCGGAGTCTCAGCGCCACGGAGCCGAACGATAATCACGGATCTCACGCCGATTAATAAAAAAGTGAAGCGTATATTATCTTATTTTTTTTGGTTCATTTCTCGATGAGAATCGGGCCCTTATTCATTTATTTCCTGCGACGATGTCGGCTTAAGTCGCATTATCCACACGCACTCTCTCTCTCTCGGCTGAATCTCCTTCCCACGGTCACTTGTTCTCGTGTGAGCGTGCGCTTCGAGGAAAGAGAGAGAGAGCGGAACGGTGGTGGTGCTGCGAGGTGAGGTGATAATGAGAAACTGCCGCTCCCCCGCGTAGCTGTTACTCGCCGCGTACGGAGTCGAGGAGGTGGATGGTGGGGGGGGGTGTGGGGTACCTCCCACGATCGAGTCACAACTTTCTCTCTCGAACTCGAGCCGCACCTTCTCGCGATGACATCTCCGACTTCTTCTCGCGCGAGTCGTCGTCTGTCGCCGTCTTCGCTGCACGAATGTCCGAACGGGGCCGGGGGGGGGCGGGTTTCGCCTTCCGTGCACGCGCGCACGCGCACGCACGCGCACGCACGTACACACACGCGCGCGCTCGTGGCTTGGGGAGTTTCTTCGGGAAGTGAGTCGCTTTATTCAGCAGGTGGGTATAACAAAAACAAAAAAACAGTGCTCTCAGTTTTGTATTTTTGTATTATGCTTTTGTGTTTTTTTACGGCTCATTTATCAAGGAGCGTCACACTGAGTCGTCGGACTAATTTTCAGGAGTTTCCTGCAGCTGCAGCTGCTGCTGCTGCTGCTACTACACTGGTTGTTTATGTTTAAATGTTTTGAGTCAATAAATGGCGAGGAGTGCTTCGTTATTCACGTGGCAGGAGGTAACCGGAGCACGTGGAGAAAACCCCACGCCCTCCCTCCCCATACAGATGGAAACAGACGGAGATTAGGCCACTTATGATAACTGTTTTTTTACCCTTTTATCTGGCAACAAAACTGGCACCTGTTTTACAAGGAGTCATGTTTGCATTGATCACAATACCTGCAGTCGGAATGCAAACAAAAAACATAACTCTGATAATGTATGTGTAATGTAGTAACTTGGCGGGAGACGACTTAACGGGTAGCACACTTTTATTAACACCAAACTTAATTACACGAATGTCCAACTGTAGCCTAAACTGCGCGGTTCCCCCGGCTACACACCCACGGGCTCTTCCGCCCCGTAGCTTCTCGGGAACCTACCCCAACTGGGGTATGAGTCTCGCCTCTGGGTCCCACAGCCTCGCCCCACATGGACGTCAGACCGCGGGTCCCACAGTCTCGCCTCCGAGCCGCACAGGGCCCCGGCCCTTACAAGGACAGCGGGACAAGGGGTCCCAGGGCCCTATCTCTCCAACTCCGCCTTCGATCTTCACTGGTTAAACAACTCCCCGAGTGCTCCCGCGCGTCCCCCTTTATAGTCCTCCGCTCCCGGGGAGGCGGAGCCCATGCGGACGTCGCTGCGAGCACCCACCCCAGTTGACCAATCACCATGCGCTGCCCCACGATCCTTTTTCCCATCTTGTGTCAGCGCACACAACCACGCACCACGCGCTGCCCCGTGATCCATCACTGTCAGCGCGCGTCACCACTATACCACGCGATGTGGCCACACCCGGCGCGCTCACACACGCGCTCCCCTTGTCAGCGCGTACCGCCACTACATATGCACTGTCCTTGAAATTGATTGATCCACACCCGAGACAGCTTTCTTTAGAGCCTAGTCTCACATGGTGTTGGACCAGATGACGCCAAAAGGCTCACTTTTCAAGGACAGTGCATACATTATCAGAGTTATGTTTTTTGTTTGCATTCCGACTGCAGGTTTTGTGGTCAATGCAAACATGACTCCTTGTAAAAAAAAGGTGTCAGTTTAGTTGCCAGATAAAAGGGTAAAAACCCAATTATCATATTTTGTTACTGGCAAATGAGGTTCCAATGGTGTATTAGGCCACTTGCTGTACTGCCTTCTCCTAGCGAGCCAGCGAGCCAGGGGGCATGGCACCTTTTCGACACGTCCACGGGAAGGGAGTTTTGCGACAAGTGTGTGATCCATCAACCCTCTCTGCTGCTGCTGCTGCTGCACGCTGCACACTGCACGCTGCACGCTGCACGCTGCTGCTGCTGCTGCACGCTGCTGCTGCTGCACGCTGCTGCTGCTGCACGCTGCTGCTGCACGCTGCTGCTGCTGCACGCTGCACGCTGCTGCTGCACGCTGCTGCTGCTGCTCGCTGCTGCTGCTCACTGCTGCTGCTGCACGCTGCTGCTGCTGCTGCACGCTGCTGCTGCACGCTGCTGCTGCACGCTGCTGCACGCTGCTGCACGCTGCACGCTGCTGCACGCTGCTGCACGCTGCACGCTGCTGCACGCGGCTGCTGCTGCACACGGCTGCTGCTGCACGCGGCTGCTGCTGCACGCTGCACGCTGCTGCACGCGGCTGCTGCTGCATGCGGCTGCTGCTGCACGCGGCTGCTGCTGCTGCTGCTGCTGCACGCGGCTGTCTGTAGGCCAGCACTATGGAGGCAGCAGTAACAGAGTTGCCAAATCCAATACATCCGCCATTCACCACTAAGTGACGGTGACGTCACCACGGCGCCTGTGCCAGGCCAGGTGCACTTTGAGGCCACGTGAAGTGCCGAAGGCTCGCTGACAATAAGCCTCGGGACAGACCCAGCAGGTGCCATGGGTTGGCTGACTGAGATGACCGTTAGATGCACCAGCTGCCGCCACCAGCAGTAGCGCCCGGCTGAAACGAGGGCCTCGGAATTGCTTCAGATTTCATCCGCCACTGGCGTTAGCCGTGGACGGGAATCAATGTCGGGTGGCTGTACTCACTGCAGCACCGCCGCTCCCTGCCAGGGCTGTCATTTCAGCCAATCCGGCACGCCACATCCAGTATGGCTCTGGCCGCAGCTGTGGCTAACGACTCGTCACGTGCCACCTACGCGACTCTCTCCGTTGGTGACCCATGAAACGTGAATTGAAAGCGTAAACCTCCGTCTTTAACAATCGAAACAAACGTGGCATCTGCCAGCGGACTGTGCCTGTTTATTGTGAGCTTTGGTGTCACACTCGACGGCAGGCAAATTACTTGGTTCGCCGATGATGGAATTTATTATGCAGTTTAGTGTTTGGCACTTGGCTTCCAACGACATTTGAAATGTGCAACTGACCCTGCAAAATAAGTGAATCAAACAATCGATCAATGTCTAGGCCATCGTTTTTGGGGGGCATACCTCCAAAAGGGTTTGACCATCGGAATTTCATTGTATTTGTTATTCACTTTTATTTGATTTTATTGTATTTTATTTAAATGTATTTGTTCTTCACATATTTAATTTCATCGTATTTGTTCTTCACCTATACTTGATTTCATTGTATTTGATTTAATTTAATTTGTTCTTCACTTTTATTTGATTTAATTGTATTTTATTTAATTGTATTTTTCTTCACTTATATTTGATTTCATTGTATTTGTTCTTCGATTGCAAGGACAGCACTCGACTCTTGTGTGCTAAATCCAAGCCTCAGCCATCCCTCCTGGAAACACCATGAAAGTTTTACACGAACTCGCTCCACTCGGACACAAACTCTAATGGATGATCCCGCGTACACGAATGTGTGCGCCTATTAAATTAAAGGGCACGTTTGGCACCATGATTTGGAAGTGTGCCGGTGAGCAATGACAGTGTCATTGGCATGAGTCATTATGTGCTCTGTGTGTGTGTGAGATTCAAAGTATATGTGCATTACTCACGTATAATAATAATGAAAAAATAATATTGCCATTACAAAATTACAACCCTTTGCCAATCCATCGAGTGCTTTCCCACGCCGTGTTGGTCGTGATCGTGTTCTGACCATACTTCACCATTCTGGTCGGTGCGGGTTAGTGAAGGGTGTTGTGGCCTGGTTACCGGTTCAGATATTGTTCCGGCCTCTGACGCTCTCAGCCTTGCCTGGGACTCGAACTCAATCCGCGGGCTTCAGGGTGCAGTGCGCTCAGCAGCGCTCAGCACCCACATACGGCGAGAGAAAACGAATCAGTTCGCGTGCGTTGTGGAGGATGTAAATGGCCGCCCTCTCAACTTCTTAAAAGTATTTCTCTTACAACCCATCTGCCTCACGGCCTTCTGGGAGTGTGCCACTGCAGCAACCTTGATTCAGTACGAGCCATCTCTGGCCGAGTTTCGACACACAGCGTTCGATCAGCAGTGTCCGGCTCGCTTGGATCAATGCTGGTGAACTGCCAGATGCTCTAGGCCATGGGCCCTCTCTTGAAGACATGGGTCCGAGATGTACGAGTTCCATATAGGATGAGATCGAACGCGTATGACGCCCCCCCCCCCCTCCGACTAGGTGGATTGTTGCAACGCAGGACTGTAAACTAAGTATGGCGGTTAACTTGGGGAGGCATTCATCCAGCAGTGGATTGCTCATGGTTGACGATGATGACGATGATGACGACGTTGATGATGATGACGATGATGATGAGGCACCATGCGGACAATCAGCTAGCGGATTTTAGCAGGAGTGATGACGCGCTGGCGCGTGCACGGGCAGCATCGGGGGCATTTGTCGCAAAGTCCCCTTCCCCGAACTCCCTCCCTCTGTACACGCGAGCGTTTCAAGCTGGCGCGGTGGTCTTCATTACAAGGGCATCGCGAGGTCACTGGCGGCCCCCTGGTGGCCTTTAGTGCGGCCCCTGACATGCGCCCCCCCCCCCTCCGACAATACACGAATGGTGAAAACACCCCCCCCCCTCCCCATCATCATCACCACCGTGCTCCTGTCAAACCCGCAATGGTGTCAAATGCGTGGCAGCCCTCACGCCGACGGTGTCTTATTGGCGACGAGAGTGAGCGCCCCGCTGAAGATGAGCGAAGAACACTGGGCTCGAGGAGCACGAGCCGCGTGTCCCCCCCCCCCCCCCCGTGGCCACGCACACAGCAGGGGCGCCCTCCTCCATCTAACTCACTCGCAGGTAGGCCTCGGCAAGGTAAGGTAATTGTACCCTTTTTACCGGGTAAAAGGGTAAAGGTAAAGGGTAAAGGTGTCGACATGCCAAGGGGTAAGGGTAACGGGTAGGGTCAAAGGTAGGCTCGTTGCTTTTTACCTTTTACCTTACCTGCTAAAGGGTAAAAGGTAGGGTAGAGTGATTGTATTGTGGTAAGGTAAAAGGTAGGGTAAAGGTAGGCTCGTTGTTTTTACACTTTTACCTTGCCTTGCGAAGGCCTACTCGCAGGCATTCACGAAGCGGGGTCGCTCTCGAGCGCGCAGGCGGTACAACTGCGCCCAAGGGCTGGAGGGCCCAGGTGCAAGGCTATGAAGAGAGGAGGTGGGGTGGGGTGGGGAGGATTTAATTTGCTGAATGGCCACTGGCTGACATTTGTCAAGGAGTGCTTGACAAATGTGATGTACGTTTGTTGAACTTCTAATCGGTGGTACGGGGGGGGGGGAAGGACAACAAACTAAACACAAAAAGCAGTCCTGAAGAAATGCGTTTTCAATCGAGATTTAAAGGTGCGTATACTACAGTGGTGTCTTCAAATCGGAAGGAAGAGCGTTCCAGACGGCCGCTCGATAGCAACCCCGCTTGAGTTGCTCTGCTGTCTCTTGCCCGTGCCAGAATAGCCACCCCCCACCCATAAAATGGATCGTTCTCAGCCATGCATCACTCCACTGCTGGATGAATGTCTCACACACACGCCGTCTGCGTCTCTCTCAGCATTCCGAAGATGTAGAGTCAGAGTCCTACCCGGCAGGCACCGACTGCACCGCGGGGCTCTAGCCACTCGCTCCATCTCCGCAGCGGACGTCCATCTCAGGAGGCGTCCGTGTGTCCATTTAGGCCGCCACTCCGCCGTTGTTCTTCACTCTTCACTCGCCGTCGTCCCGTGTAGTGACGCGTCCTGCCGAAGCTCCGCTCTTTAGAAACATGGCCTCTAGACCAGTGGGGTTCTTACCCTCGGGTGCACGCACCCCCCCCCCCCCCCCTGGGGTGTGTGAGACGCCCTTTCTGGGGTGAGCGAGATGCCCTTCATGGGATGTGCGAGACGTGGGCAGATTTGTTTGTTTTTTAGAAGGGAAATAATCGAAAGATAAATTAAGCAAGGTCACTTGGGTCCAACTACTTTGTTTCATCAATCCGATGTATTTATTAATATTGTACATTTTTTTTACGATTGAAAATCAAAGGGGTGCATGGCTGCAGTAAAGGTTAAGAACCACCGGTGTGGTCTAGATGAGATGAGAAATTTTATTATTTAGCTGATATAAAGTCCCACGCTATGATAACGCCACTTCGTTATCATTTGTGAATGCCAGGTCGCTTCTGAGAGCGAAGGTAATCGCTCAGTGGCCTTTGTATGCTGAGATATGAATAGTTTAGTTTTATTCGTATATTTATTTCAATGATTCGTTCACCTTTCCTCTACTTTGCACCTGCTGCCGTGTTTTTGTATTGTTTGTTGTAGTAACGTTCTGAACCCACGCCACTGCTTGACATCAGTGAAAAAAAGCTTCATACCTCGAAGGATTCCTCCAGTATATACATATATTTATTCTGATTCTGGGAATTCGTACTTGACAGATCTTCGTCAACACGTCACTGGATGGAAGGCCTTCCCGCAACGTGCCAGTCCCAGTTGGGCGGAACGTGGGTTTATCTTGACCATACTTCACCGTACTGGGCGGTGCGCATCGGTGAAAGATCGGTGAAGGATCGGTGAAGGATCGGTGAAGGATCGGTGCCCAGAATGAGTTCGGACACCACCCTCGCCGCCTCCAATCGGCGTAGCCCTGGGCCAGGAATCCAACTCGACTCTCAGTTTGCTGGAGGGTTCAACTGTCGGTTGCGAACGCGCTCGCTAGCCACCACTGCCACCAACATCCCACCTCCCCCCCCCCACCGAAAGCCCACATGTTTCCACTTGATGCAGCAAATCTGGCTGTGACGGTCCCACCTGATGACGGAGACTTGTGTTGCCTCCGAAACGTCGTGATTTTTATTTTATTTTTATTAATTCTAATTTCATTTTTTTACCTACGTGACTTTACCGAAAGAACTAAGGGTATGAATCCTTGCAGTCACGGAAGCTTCAAATCTAGAATTTCCATGGATGGTTTGCTGATGGGGTTCTTTTTGTCTTCCCAACCCTCAAGTCCAAACGGCGCTGGGCCCGCTGAATTAGCTCCGCCGTCGGAATTCTCCGGAACAACGTTAGTTGTGCGGTCACGAGATGAATTGCCGATTAAAGCCTTGCAGGCGGGGGAGGGGGTGGGGTTGGGGGGGGGGGTGGTTGGGTTTTTGGGTTGTTGCTTGTAATAATAACTTTAATCGTTTCTACTTTCGCTTTGTTATTATACTTCAAGAATATTGTTAAATAATGCATGTGCCTTCGCAGCACGCTTAATTAAGGCGGCAGTTTACAATATATCGCCTGGTAGGAAAGCAAGCGGGATTTGCTTCGGGTGCTGGGCTCACATCCCCCCCCCCTCCCCCCCGCTCTAACAGCCCCGCCCCCCTCCCGCCCGCTTCCCATCCTATTTTTGTGGGGTGGGGGGAGTTTGATGAATCGTTATATTTGTTTGGACCTCCTTGACGCAAATAAAACGGTAATGCGAGGTAATGCAGCGAGCAAGCTCCACTAAACTGCCGGCGTCGCGAAAGCGATTTTGCTGTATCAGGAGGTGATGATGTCTACTTATGGAGCGGCTTAGACCTGCCTAGCCGCAGCCGAATCCCAGCGCTTCGCAAAGGCGGCGTGTCCCAATAACAACAACAACAACAACAAAAAGTCCCGACCAGCTGTGTCCATCCGCGGTATTTTCAGATTCGTAGGTAAAGACAGAGAATTTAGAATGAGACGAACTCACCCTCCGTGCCGTTCAGCGGCCGATCCAGCCCCCAGCTCCACTGCCCATGTGTTTACGCGTGCGCAGTACTGCAGCAGGAGGCAGTCGTCAGCCCGCAGCTCCCTGGCTCACCCATCAAATCAACCCGCCTGGATCCACGGTCAATTTTGTTGGTTCGGTGTGCTGCCAATTATCGAGGAAAATTCAAACTCCTGTGCCGTGGAATATAAGCTGTTGAGAAGCACTCGACTCGTCGAGAAATGTGGGGAATATTTTGCCCAGACTGAGTTGTCTGTGGATTCCATTGCAGTAATTCTCTTCGTCGAGTCGAACAAAATCGGTCAAACATTTCAGTTCAAGTTTATTTTGTTTAACCTCAAGAAGCCAGAATGTGAGTCTCACTTGTGAGAGTGACCTGGGGGAGGGGAGGGGGAGTGTGGTGGCATTTGTCTGCCAGCAGTAATTTGCGGCTTAAATTTAAACTTTTATCTTGCCAATACCCACGTTCGTTTTTTTTTCCTCGGCACCACTGCCGTCTAAGAATGTTACTAAATTGTCTCAGTCATGCGTCTTCAATCGGACTGGGAAGTTAATTCCGTCTCGCCTCTTGAAATAAACTTCTCCGTTTTGATTTTTTCACCACTGTCAGTGACGGAACTCGAGATGAGGATGGTTCTGGATATTGGGCCAAGAATAATTGCGTAAAATAGCACGAAAATACATCTTAAAACAAACCTCTGTCGTGCCCGCCGATTGAGAAGGTTGAACAGCGTTTCGTGGAGACGTCTCGGCTCTTCCCCCCCCCCCCACCTCCTCATTTGGAACGATCGCATGAACGCGCATGGATTCCGTGTGCAGGTAAAGCGTCCGCGTGAACGCGTTCAGCGGATGATGTTGGCGATGCCACTGCTGCTGGCTGCTGCGTCGATAGTGAGTGCTGCACATGCACACAGGACAACTCAGCACGCTCGTCCACAACAACGCCACTGTGTGTAGCCTTATAGAACAGGCGACGTTTCAGGTCATGGCCCTTCTTCGTAGCAAATAAAAAAAATGAAATTCCCATTGAGCGAAACGTCACCTGTTACCCGAGTGTTATTAACGAAAGTGGGTTTTGTTTTTAAATTCAACACGTTTACCAGCTCGTGCGCGTGTGTGTGTGTGTGTGCAGCAAAATAAAGGTCACCACTGCTCACCTATTTCTTCATCACGCCCTGCCCTCTCCCCCACCTTGACACCGGTTACACGAACCACGTGGTTAAGCCCTCTCCTCTCGCGCTGACGATGACCGTCTCTCGGCTACGCAGCGGCTTCGCTCGCTACCCCGCCGCGTCGTCGCGTCTCTCCTGCACACGGCATCCCACTCGGTGGCGGATTCATCCGACAGGAGCAAGGAGGGGGGAGGGGGGCGATGGGTGATAAATGCACCCCCCACCACCACCCAC
This sequence comes from Lampetra planeri, assembly GCF_965212315.1. Lineage (NCBI taxonomy): Eukaryota > Metazoa > Chordata > Hyperoartia > Petromyzontiformes > Petromyzontidae > Lampetra > Lampetra planeri. Next base: position 4,947,382 of record NC_136143.1, read on the forward strand.
CGATCCCCCGTCGTCTTGAGACCTAGATAATTTCTATTGCTGGTATTTACTTGAGAATATACATCGAATCGTTTTTCTTTATTATGAACGTAGGACACTATATATTTTTTAAGATGTTGGGACCGCCTCCCTGATCCACTTGGCAAGTTGCTAGATCCGCGCCTTTGATTTCCCTGCTAACCCCCCCCCCCCCTCTGTTACCCCCGCACCTCTCCCTCGATCTTCAAAATCTTCATATGTGCATGTCTTTCCCCACCCCTCCACCCACCCGTGGTTGTAGAGCGTATTGCTCAGACGCGCTGGCATTTATTTGGCTGCTTTACAAGGCCAAATACACTTCGAGTGTATGGTGTGCAGTCATTTATTCAGCGCCCCTTTGTTGACCCACTGTAACAGGAAGCCCCCCCCCCCCCCCATAGGCTGTGTCGGTCACGGGGTTTTGTTTAAACGAATTGCTCGACGATGCCGCCACCGCTGCTGAGTTGGCAGCGATGCACAAGCACGGATGAACAAAACACAAATCAACACATTCGTCAACAACCCCGTGGCCTTAAAGAGAGAGAGGAAACAAGTTCATGAAAGGCGACGTTTTGGGGGCAAAGGATATTTCTTCATAGCACGTAGAAAGGCCAAAGAGGTAGAGTCCATGGCCTATCTATGTGCAGTGAAGAAGGGCCATTGCCCGAAACGTCGCGTATTATATGCGTTTTATGCTTAAAGGCCACGCACAGTTTTATTGATTCGTCTGTCCAGTTTCCAGTTTGATTTATTTGGTATAGCCCTGTGAGCCATTCGGCTCTTGAATCGGGTGCAACCGCAACAAACAAAAAACAAAAACATGAACAAGAAAACATGAACAAAAAAACATATTAAAGTGCCTATGTGACTATGTGCAAACAGAAAATCCAGGAAAAGACAGCAAAATATTCCACAAAAAGCACCGTACACCAACGCTGTGTGCAAAAATCTCAGTGGGATGCAAGTCAAACAATAACAACCATAAGAGAATTTAGATTAAAGTTATCAGTCTAACTCTGTACAACAACAACAAACAAATATGGCTAATCCAAAACGTTTTCGAAAGTCAAACAACAACAACAACAACCACAAGACAACTTATATTAAAGCCATCAGTCTAACTCCGTACTACAACAAACAAACATGGCCAAACCAAAAAACTTTTCGAAATCACCAAAATTAAGCCATAAAAGCAATGTAACAGTGTAACACACCAGGGCAAATAAAATAATGCATCGTCATCATTATCATGTTCACGATCATCAGGATGATGGGCAAAATAAAAAATATTCAGATTCTTAATCGATATCTGAGTTAGGCCATCCTGCAATCATCTCCCCAAACCTGTGTCATCAAGAACTCTCCGCCATCGACACGTCCAAACAAATGTAATTGTCGCGCGGTGCATGTATGTATCTTGAACTTCTTTCGCACCGTACCATAGCCAACCACGCGAATCGGAGATGCCTGGGAAGGACAGCAAACTTAACGCAAAAAGTCAGTTCTAAAGTGTTCCACCCGTGAGTTAAAGAACGCTCCTCGCCGCCAAATGTAGCGAGTAGATTCTACGTTTCGCTTGAAACTGTTAAGTCAATCATCATCAGGACAGTATCTAATTTATTAATTCTGCGTAACAATCCCAAGAAGCAAGAGTCTATCACAACGTGGATGGTGCTGTTTCTTGCTGGCCGCTTGGCTACTTACATACTAATTCAATCGCGTAAACGTTACGCAAAGACAAAGATCCCCCATATAACCTTTAACAGACTGTTGGGGCAAGTGCTGTTAGCGAGCACCTATGAAGTCCTGCACGGCACACGAGGGGGTGGGTGGCCAAAACCACGCCCGGCCGCCTAACCATAAACCCACCACTCACTTACACACCGACTTACCCATTCATTCACTCACCCACTAACTCACCCGTCCACTCACTCAACCGCTTACACACTCACCCACTAACTCACCCGTCCACTCACTCAACCACTTACACACTCACCCACTAGCTCACCCATCCACTCACTCACCCATTTACACACTCACCCACTAACTCACCCGTCCACTCAACCACTTACACACTCACCCACTAACTCACCCGTCCACTCACTCAACCGCTTACACACTCACCCACTAGCTCACCCGTCCACTCACTCAACCACTTACACACTCACCCACTAGCTCACCCGTCCACTCACTCAACCACTTACACACTCACCCACTAACTCACCCGTCCACTCACTCAACCGCTTACACGCTTACACACTCACCCACTAACTCACCCGTCCACTCAACCACTTACACACTCACCCACTAACTCACCCGTCCACTCACTCAACCGCTTACACACTCACCCACTAGCTCACCCGTCCACTCACTCAACCACTTACACACTCACCCACTAGCTCACCCGTCCACTCACTCAACCACTTACACACTCACCCACTAGCTCACCCGTCCACTCACTCAACCACTTACACACTCACCCACTAACTCACCCGTCCACTCACTCAACCGCTTACACGCTTACACACTCACCCACTAACTCACCCGTCCACTCAACCACTTACACACTCACCCACTAACTCACCCGTCCACTCAACCGCTTACACACTCACCCACTAGCTCACCCGTCCACTCACTCAACCACATACACACTCACCCACTAGCTCACCCGTCCACTCACTCAACCACTTACACACTCACCCACTAACGCACCCGTCCACTCAACCACTTACACACTCACCCACTAACTCACCCGTCCACTCACTCAACCGCTTACACACTCACCCACTAGCTCACCCGTCCACTCACTCAACCACTTACACACTCACCCACTAGCTCACCCGTCCACTCACTCAACCACTTACACACTCACCCACTAACTCACCCGTCCACTCACTCAACCGCTTACACGCTTACACACTCACCCACTAACTCACCCGTCCACTCAACCACTTACACACTCACCCACTAACTCACCCGTCCACTCACTCAACCGCTTACACACTCACCCACTAGCTCACCCGTCCACTCACTCAACCACTTAAACACTCACCCACTAACTCACCCGTCCACTCAACCACTTACACACTCACCCACTAACTCACCCGTCCACTCACTCAACCGCTTACACACTCACCCACTAGCTCACCCGTCCACTCACTCAACCACTTACAGACTCACCCACTAGCTCACCCGTCCACTCACTCAACCACTTACACACTCACCCACTAACTCACCCGTCCACTCACTCAACCACTTACACACTCACCCACTAACTCACCCGTCCACTCACTCAAACACTTACACACTCACCCACTTACTCACCCGTCCACTCACTCAACCACTTACACACTCACCCACTAACTCACCCGTCCACTCAACCACTTACACACTCACCCACTAACTCACCCGTCCACTCACTCAACCGCTTACACACTCACCCACTAGCTCACCCGTCCACTCACTCAACCACTTACACACTCACCCACTAGCTCACCCGTCCACTCACTCAACCACTTACACACTCACCCACTAGCTCACCCGTCCACTCACTCAACCACTTACACACTCACCCACTAACTCACCCGTCCACTCACTCAACCGCTTACACGCTTACACACTCACCCACTAACTCACCCGTCCACTCAACCACTTACACACTCACCCACTAACTCACCCGTCCACTCAACCGCTTACACACTCACCCACTAACTCACCCGTCCACTCACTCAACCGCTTACACACTCACCCACTAGCTCACCCGTCCACTCACTCAACCACTTACACACTCACCCACTAGCTCACCCGTCCACTCACTCAACCACTTACACACTCACCCACTAACTCACCCGTCCACTCACTCAACCGCTTACACGCTTACACACTCACCCACTAACTCACCCGTCCACTCAACCACTTACACACTCACCCACTAACTCACCCGTCCACTCACTCAACCGCTTACACACTCACCCACTAGCTCACCCGTCCACTCACTCAACCACTTACACACTCACCCACTAACTCACCCGTCCACTCAACCACTTACACACTCACCCACTAACTCACCCGTCCACTCACTCAACCGCTTACACACTCACCCACTAGCTCACCCGTCCACTCACTCAACCACTTACACACTCACCCACTAGCTCACCCGTCCACTCACTCAACCACTTACACACTCACCCACTAACTCACCCGTCCACTCACTCAACCACTTACACACTCACCCACTAACTCACCCGTCCACTCACTCAAACACTTACACACTCACCCACTTACTCACCCGTCCACTCACTCAACCACTTACACACTCACCCACTAACTCACCCGTCCACTCAACCACTTACACACTCACCCACTAACTCACCCGTCCACTCACTCAACCGCTTACACACTCACCCACTAGCTCACCCGTCCACTCACTCAACCACTTACACACTCACCCACTAGCTCACCCGTCCACTCACTCAACCACTTACACACTGACCCACTAGCTCACCCGTCCACTCACTCAACCACTTACACACTCACCCACTAACTCACCCGTCCACTCACTCAACCGCTTACACGCTTACACACTCACCCACTAACTCACCCGTCCACTCAACCACTTACACACTCACCCACTAACTCACCCGTCCACTCAACCGCTTACACACTCACCCACTAGCTCACCCGTCCACTCACTCAACCACTTACACACTCACCCACTAGCTCACCCGTCCACTCACTCAACCACTTACACACTCACCCACTAACTCACTCGTCCACTCAACCACTTACACACTCACCCACTAACTCACCCGTCCACTCACTCAACCGCTTACACACTCACCCACTAGCTCACCCGTCCACTCACTCAACCACTTACACACTCACCCACTTGCTCACCCGTCCACTCACTCAACCATTTACACACTCACCCACTAACTCACCCGTCCACTCACTCAACCGCTTACACGCTTACACACTCACCCACTAACTCACCCGTCCACTCAACCACTTACACACTCACCCACTAACTCACCCGTCCACTCACTCAACCGCTTACACACTCACCCACTAGCTCACCCGTCCACTCACTCAACCACTTACACACTCACCCACTAACTCACCCGTCGACTCAACCACTTACACACTCACCCACTAACTCACCCGTCCACTCACTCAACCGCTTACACACTCACACACTAGCTCACCCGTCCACTCACTCAACCACTTACACACTCACCCACTAGCTCACCCGTCCACTCACTCAACCACTTACACACTCACCCACTAACTCACCCGTCCACTCACTCAACCACTTACACACTCACCCACTAACTCACCCGTCCACTCACTCAAACACTTACACACTCACCCACTTACTCACCCGTCCACTCACTCAACCACTTACACACTCACCCACTAACTCACCCGTCCACTCAACCACTTACACACTCACCCACTAACTCACCCATCCACTCACTCAACCGCTTACACACTCACCCACTAGCTCACCCGTCCACTCACTCAACCACTTACACACTCACCCACTAGCTCACCCGTCCACTCACTCAACCACTTACACACTCACCCACTAACTCACCCGTCCACTCACTCAACCACTTACACACTCACCCACTAACTCACCCGTCCACTCACTCAACCACTTACACACTCACCCACTAACTCACCCGTCCACTCACTCAACCACTTACACACTCACCCACTAACTCACCCATCCACTCACTCAACCACTTACACACTCACCCACTAACTCACCCGTCCACTCACTCAACCGCTTACACACTCACCCACTAACTCACCCGTCCACTCAACCACTTACACACTCACCCACTAACTCACCCGTCCACTCTCAACCACTTACACACTCACCCACTAACTCACCCGTCCACTCACTCAACCACTTACACACTCACCCACTAACTCACCCGTCCACTCACTCAACCACTTACACACTCACCCACTAACTCACCCGTCCACTCACTCAACCACTTACACACTCACCCACTAACTCACCCGTCCACTCACTCAACCACTTACACACTCACCCACTAACTCACCCGTCCACTCACTCAACCACTTACACACTCACCCACTAACTCACCCGTCCACTCACTCAACCACTTACACACTCACCCACTAACTCACCCGTCCACTCACTCAACCACTTACACACTCACCCACTAACTCACCCGTCCACTCACTCAACCACTTACACACTCACCCGCTAGCTCACCCGTCCACTCACTCAACCACTTACACACTCACCCACTAACTCACCCGTCCACTCACTCAACCACTTACACACTCACCCACTAACTCACCCGTCCACTCACTCAACCACTGACACACTCACCCACTAACTCACCCGTCCACTTACACACTCACCCACTAACTCACCCGTCCACTCACTCAACCACTTACACACTCACCCACTAGTTCACCCATCCACTCACTCAACCACTTACACACTCACCCACTAACTCACCCGTCCACTCACTCAACCACTTACACACTCACCCACTAACTCACCCGTCCACTCAACCACTTACACACTCACCCACTAACTCACCCGTCCACTCACTCAACCACTTACACACTCACCCACTAACTCACCCGTCCACTCACTCAACCACTTACACACTCACCCACTAACTCACCCGTTCACTCACTCAACCACTTACACACTCACCCACTAGCTCACCCGTCCACTCACTCAACCACTTACACACTCACCCACTAACTCACCCGTCCACTCACTTAACCACTTACACACTCACCCACTAACTCACCCGTCCACTCACTCAACCACTGACACACTCACCCACTAACTCATACGTCCACTCACTCAACCACTTACACACTCACCCACTAACTCACCCGTCCACTCACTCAACCGCTTACACGCTTACACACTCACCCACTAACTCACCCGTCCACTCAACCACTTACACACTCACCCACTAACTCACCCGTCCACTCACTCAACCGCTTACACACTCACCCACTAGCTCACCCGTCCACTCACTCAACCACTTACACACTTACCCACTAACTCACCCGTCCACTCACTCAACCACTTACACACTCACCCACTAACTCACCCGTCCACTCACTCAACCACTTACACACCCACTAACTCACCCGTCCACTCACTCAACCACTTACACACTCACCCACTAACTCACCCGTCCACTCACTCAACCACTTACACACTCACCCACTAACTCACCCGTCCACTCACTCAACCACTTACACACTCACCCGCTAACTCACCCGTCCACTCACTCAACCACTTACACACTCACCCACTAACTCACCCGTCCACTCACTCAACCACTTACACACTCACCCACTAGCTCACCCGTCCACTCACTCAACCACTTACACACTCACCCACTAACTCACCCGTCCACTCACTCAACCACTTACACACTCACCCACTAACTCACCCGTCCACTCACTCAACCACTTACACACTCACCCACTAGCTCACCCGTCCACTCACTCAACCACTTACACACTCACCCACTAACTCACCCGTCCACTCACTCAACCACTTACACACTCACCCACTAACTCACCCGTCCACTCACTCAACCACTTACACACTCACCCACTAGCTCACCCGTCCACTCACTCAACCACTTACACACTCACCCACTAACTCACCCGTCCACTCACTCAACCACTTACACACTCACCCACTAACTCACCCGTCCACTCACTCAACCACTTACACACTCACCCACTAACTCACCCACTAACTCACCCACTAACTCACCCACTAACTCACCCACTAACTCACCCACTAACTCACCCACTAACTCACCCACTAACTCACCCACTGTGGCGAGTCACAGACCCCGCGGAGCATCTCTTGCTCACTCGGTTTCCTGGAGGAGCCGTGCATCGTCGAGGACCTCCCGCGCGCTACACACCACAGCATCATCACCACCATCACGAGTCCGCTACTGAATTGCGACCGTGCTGCAATTGTGCGCACTTTCTCTCAGCGTTGCTGTCCCGCGCAGAGACTTGGTCGATGATTTCATCCGTGTACCAAAATCTGCACGCCATTGGCCAGCGGTGCTTGTGTTAACTACTCCGCCTGGTATACACGAGGTCGTGGGTTCGATCCCCACCTGCTGTATATTTGGAGTTTGCACGTTATTCCCTTGGTCGCGTGTATTTTCCCTCCAGTTCCGCCCGTTTTTCCCTCCACATTAGGGAACACGCGTTGAGCGTATTTGGCTGCTATACATTTCCACGTGATACGCCGCTTCGCTGAGCTATCATTTGTGGCCAGGTCACTTCTGAAGCTCAGTGGACCTTAGCCGATAAAATAAAATAAAAAGTTTAGTTCATTGTATCGCAAATGCCGAAGTCCGTCGTCGAACCGCACGGTTGGCTACGTACGGTGGGAAAGCAATTGAACACGCACGTACACGTCAGCCGGCGTCTGCTATAATCGAAGCCGGGGGATGCTTCAGCCTTTTCGGACATGTTGCCCCCGGGGGTTGACGTGCGATGGTTGATCAGAGCAGAGCTCTGCGCGCGATCATCGTCCGGGCCACTCGAGGTGACCCAGAGGTGGTTGAGTGAGTGGACGGGTGAGTTAGTGGGTGAGTGTGTAAGCGGTTGAGTGAGTGGACGGGTGAGTTAGTGGGTGAGTGTGTAAGTGGTTGAGTGAGTGGACGGGTGAGTTAGTGGGTGAGTGTGTAAGCGGTTGAGTGAGTGGACGGGTGAGTTAGTGGGTGAGTGTGTAAGCGGTTGAGTGAGTGGACGGGTGAGTTAGTGGGTGAGTGAATGAATGGGTAAGTCGGTGTGTAAGTGAGTGGTGGGTTTATGGTTAGGCGGCCGGGCGTGGTTTTGGCCACCCACCCCCCTCGTGTGCCGTGCATGCCTTCATAGGTGCTCGCTAACAGCACTTGCCCCAACAGTCTATTAAAGGTTATATGGGGGATCTATGTCTTTGCGTAACGTTTACGCGATTGAATTAGTATGTAAGTCGCCAAGCGGCACACGCGCCACGATTGAGGCCGATCTCGGAAGCGCCGTGGATCTCGGTCGACTTTCGGCGTAGTGGGGGGCGTGGGGGGGTGGTGCTGGGGCAGGGCAGAGTGGGCCTGCGATCGATGTCTCGTGAGGACGGCTAGGCCTCCGACCGGGGGGGGGGGGGGGGGGGAGCTGCGGCCGATTGATGGAGTAGTGGTGGGGAAAACGAGAAGATGAAGAAGACTTAAAGGAACGTTCCAAGTGCGCGAAAGGGATTGAAGCCCCTCCCGTGTTTTGTTAAACAAAATCAACAAAACATCTCCTTCACATTATTACTATTTCGATTTAAAGCTTTCGTGACTGCAGGAATTCATCTTCTTGGTTCTTTCGGTAAAGTCACGTAGAAGGGAAGTAATAAAATAATAAAAATAAAACATAAAACAATTCTCACGACGTTTCGGCCACAACGCAAGCAGCCGTCTTCTTGCGTTGTGGCCGAAACGTCGTGAGAATTGTTTTATGTTTTATTTTTATTATTTTATTACTTCCCTTCTACGTGACTTTACCGAAAAAACCAAGAAGATTATTACTATTTTGTACACGACCCATTGGTCGCCACGAGCTTCTGAGAGTGAATCGTTTCAGAAACATAGATTCAGTACAGTCCAAGCAACGCTCTGGACCGGTTTCGACACTCAGTGTATCAGCAGCAGAGCGAGGCTTGTTAGAAATAATGATGGTGAATTGCTAAATGTTACAGGCAAGGATCCTGTCCGTTTTAAATGATGTGGGCCCTGCGTAAGTTGGACGCAAAGTTACGTAGTGCGTGGGTCACGTTTCGTTCGAGTGTTTGAAGGCATTTTTCTATCTCTGCTGCTGCAGCGCTGAGAGTGGCGGCTCGTGGGTGGAGGTAGTGGGAAGAAATATATATCTATTTTTTTACTTCAAACCATTTCATCACCAGCAGCTGTTGATCGGTCAAAATGTGTGTTCAATAGTAGATACCACATACAAATATTTGCAAAGTGGTGTTTTAAAGCGAGGTTTTGTTATATTTAAAAAAGTTACGAATTTCTCGAAGGCCCCAGCATGCCAAGCGGCCAGCAACAAACAACACTGTTGAAGGTGTACTGGAGACGGGTTAAATATATATCGTTAAAAGTAAATTCGAATTTAAGTAAAGCTGTTACAATTTAAGATATAGTATTCCGTAGGTTTGATGGGTGTCTTAAAAATGAACAAGCCAAAATATCGTTGTATTATTATGAACTGTGCATTCATATTGAAATCCGGGGTTACTCGGCACCTGCTGTTTTGATGGTGCGCGTAAGACACATGAGTGATATCTAAGAGGGGGGAAACCCTCTCAGGAAGAGGAATCAATTTTAGTATCAAGTGCCAGCTACATATTTATGTGCGCACTTCCCATGTATCAATTATGATGAGGTCTGATTTACCCTTGCATGGCCACGAGCATCTTTGACAAGTCTGCGGTGATTGGGCCGACAGTTCAAAGCAGAGGTGTGGACTCGAGTCATGTGACTTGGACTCGAGTCAGACTCGAGTCATGAATTTGATGACTTGCGACTCGACTTGGACTTGCATAACAATGACTTTGTCCCACCTATGAGATGTGGACTCGAGTCATGTGACTTGGACTCGAGTCAGACTCGAGTCATGAATTTGATGACTTGCGACTCGACTTGGACTTGCATAACAATGACTTTGTCCCACCTCTGGTTCAAAGAGATATCACAGGAAGATGCAGCCGTCACGATGGGTAATTTATGCTCGCGTTTTTTCACGGAGAGCACGCTGCAAGGCCTACGGTGTAAACAATCGCACGCGACATTGGCTCACCCTGTTAATTATGTGACGTTGTACCTGTTTCATAACCAGCGATCGTTAAAAAGTTGATTAAATGCAGCAGCAGAAGAGAAAAAAAAAATCATAATCTGAAATTATATATTTTTTCACTCCCGAGATTGGGTAAAAAACGATTTCTCATTGAATCTAGACCAGTGGTTCTTAACCTTGACTGCAACCTTGCAACCTTTCGGTTCTCAATCTGTACAAATGTACAGTGTTAATAAATACATAGGGTTTGATGAAACAAAATAGTTGTAACTTACGTGCCCGTGCTTAATTTGTGTTTTAGATGATTTACCTTCTAAAAAAATCTGTCCATGTCTCGCACCCCCAGAAAGGGCATCTCGCATCTCCCAGGGGGTGCAGCGTGCAACCAAGTTGAAGAACCACTGCTCTAGACTCATCTCACTACCGTGGTGGAACGATTCACAACACATCTCCAGGTTGAATTCCATCTCCCGGAGCGGCATTTGAAACAATGTTGCGCTCCCCCTCCTGAGAAGGGCCCACCCCCAAACCGCCTCTGTCCACCCGGCAGTATGAACGGTGACGTCACGCAACACGTGTATCGGCGTGTCGCTGTGCGCTGGGGTCAAGTGTGGGTGCCCCCACCTCTTCCACCAAGACTCTCTCTAGAGCCAGTGCCGGATTATCCTCGTAGCAAAAGTAGCTACATGTGTAGTAGCTTACACATGTGTAGTAGCTACACACATGTAGTGGCTACTACACGTGTGTTACTACACGTGTGTAGTAGCTACACACGTGTAGTAGCTACTAAATGTGTGGTAGCTTCACATTTAGTAGCTAGGTAGCTACATGTGTAGTAGCTTACACATGTGTAGTAGCTACACACATGTAGTGGCTACTACACGTGTGCTACTACACGTGTGTAGTAGCTACACACGTGTAGTAGCTACTAAATGTGTGGTAGCTTCACATTTAGTAGCTACTACACGTGTAGTAGCTACTACACGTGTAGTAGCTACTACACGTGTAGTAGCTACTACACGTGTAGTAGCTACGGGCGCCGCACTTTCAAGGGCCCCGCGCTAAATGCTTTCAAGCTATCAATTCCGGTTTCAGTGATTCTGCACTTGCTCTATTGCTATAGTACTAGACTGCCTTCAACTTTTATGAACGACAGTGTTTAATGTTAGCGATTTGTCGTATTATCTGGCTGTATAGCAAATAAAAAAATACAATTACTTTACTATGCAAGTTAAAAATGTGTTTTAATGTGTATGTGTTTATTTATGTATTTAGGGCCCCTTTATAACATGTGCTACAGGCCCCGCACTAGCTTAATCCGGCACTCTCTAGAGCTCGCCTCGCAGTGGAGACCTCTCCCGACAGCAGCGGCGTGAGCATGCAATTGCAGGGCTGCACCTTTACACGGTGTAGACGTTGCGGTGTTCATTCTCCAGGCGGGGCGCATGTGCAATGTGCGATTCAGGATCGCGCATTTGTTAAATGAGATACGTCTGTCGCGCGGCCGTTCGCTTGAGCTCCGTCAACAACGCAGAGGGCATCGAATCAGAAGATGTGTAATGGCATGATGACGCCTGCTGGCTGGTAAAGGGAAGCACGGGTACGGGGACGGTTAAGGGAACATCCGATCGGAGAGGGAGAGGTATCTGGGGCAAAGGTAACAGGTGGGGTTGGCCGAGATGCTCCTGGAACCTGCTCGAAGGTTCCACGAGAGGGCGTGGCCGGAGGCGGGGCCTAGCCACGCCTGGGGGGATATAAGGGGGAGCGAACCCGGGGGCTCGGGGTTCGTGTGTGGGGTCTAGGGTCCTGGCTGCGTCGCCACTCGCCGACATCTCTCTCCGTCGTCTGGCCACGTGGAAGATCTCCTGCGGGGGTTTCATCGCCGTCATCGTCACGCCACCAGCCAGCGGCGTAGCCGAGTGAGGGCGGTGTGAGCACGCCGAGTGATCGGCTGTGTGTAGCCAGTCGAGACGTTAATATCTAAGTGTTGTTACTCAGAGTGAGAGGAATAAGGTTGGCCTGTGTTGTGCCCGGTGTGAGAAATAAAAGAAGAAGTACCCTCTACACGACGTGTCGCGGAAGTCGCTCTTCATAGATGTGTTTATACTGGAGGAGGAATCCGATGAGCTATGAAGCTCTTTTTCGCAGATGTCCAGTAGGGGCACGGGCTCAGAACTTTGCCACGACAAACAATACACAAAGCACGATCGGAGTGCAAAGTGTAGGAAATGTAAACAAATCACCTTTAAAAATACAAATAAAATAAACTATTTATGTTTGACCAGGTAAGGCCCATTGATCTATCAACTTATTTTTCAGCAGCTCCACCAGTCACTGCCCTACCATGCACTCAACCTGGCTTGTCCATCCCCCCCCCCTCACCTCTGCTTGTTTCTAGAAACGCAACATTTCTCACGACTGAATGCAGCCCAAAAACAAACAAAAAAGAGCGGGCATCCCAACCACTCTGTTTACCGTTTGCCATTAATGTTTCATGGAATTCGGAGATGACCATGCATCCAATGTGAAGGTTTACATTTCTCAATACGTAAACTTCACCCGCCCCCCCCTTCCTCTCACTCATCTCAAACCAGCCTCCTCCCCGCGCCTCCACACACACACAATCCCCAACCCAGCCCACGTTCTCTTCCCTCCCTCCAACGATCGGTTGTTTTATTGTTTGTTCCCTCCACCAACATACTTGAGGCTGGATTATCCCTGGGGATCAAGGAGCAACTCGTTGGCGACGGGTTTCTCCAGAGCGTCAGTGACGGGCGCACACACTGCGCCTACTCCAACTAGTCCACAGCATACTCTTAGTTTTTTAGGTAAAGTCACGTAGGTAAAAAATGAAATTAAAATTAATAAAAATAAAATAATAAAATTCACGACGTTTCGGAGGCAAAACAAGTCTCCGTCATCAGGTGGGACCGTCACAGCCATATTTGCTGTATCAAGTGAGGCAGGGATTCCAAGATGCAAGTTCTTAAATACAAGTTAAGGGGGAGGAGAGGGGGGGAGCTTATCAGAATGTGGTAGCCAATGAATGGAACGTCGTGGCTACCACATTCTGATAAGCCCCTCCCCTCCCCCTTAACTTGTATTTAAGAACTTGCATCTTGGAATCCCTGCCTCACTTGATACAGCAAATCTGGCTGTGACGGTCCCACCTGATGACGGAGACTTGTGTTGCCTCCGAAACGTCGTGAATTTTATTATAACATTTTTTTATCAATTTTAATTTCATTTTTTACCTACGTGACTTTACCGAAAAAACTAAGAGTATGAATCCTTGCAGTCACGAAAGCTTCAAATATAGAATTAGTCCACGGCAGTGGCTCGTGCGACCTTTAATGCAACCTTGCCAACCCCTTCGTTTCTCAATCAGTTAAACATGTATAATTGTAATAAATACATAGGGTGTTGATGAGACGACAGTAGTTTGCGACTTTCGTGCCAGTGCTAAATTTGCGTTTCGTTGATTTACCTTCTAAAAAAAAGTCAATCTGGCCATATCTCGCACCCCCGAGAAAGGGCATCACGCACCCCTATGGTTAAGAAGAAAGCACTGCTCTACGGCTTGGCGCGGTACGCGTTGAACACCGCGTCAAAGTGCAGCGTCTTTATACAGAGTTCCAGAAGAGGAGCGAGAAAGCCAGGGCATCCAGGGCGTGAACATCGCGCCGCTGGTGGCACGCGCGCGAGCGAACATCACTCCGACGCTCTTGGGGGACCTTTAACGTCCACGCAGTGGAAGGCATACGGCGCGCGAAAGTGTTCCTGCCCCGATCGTGGCTGCTAATTTCTGAGCGCAAATGGGCGCGCGATGGGGGGCTCCCCGGTGGGTGAGTGACATCGCGATGGTGCAATGCGCCTCGACCTCCAGTCTCTCGCCTCTTTGCCGGGGGGTGGAGGGGGAGGAAGGGTTGGAGAGGCACGTGGGAGGGGGGGGGGAGACGGCGGTCGTGAGATGGAGACGGCGATAGCGATGATGATGTGTCGGGGAACCTGTTGGCTGCTGCCATCTGCTGATCTCGGAAACACCCGGGCTTGGCTCTTCTCTCCGTCGGCTGCTGCCCGAGTGCCGGAATAAATTAGTTCCCAGGGGTTGGGAGGAGGCGGGAAGCACCGTATGTTTTGTGCGCAATTGCAATGTAATGATGGAACAACAAAAATTGCATCGCTTGAATGGGTAACACAATTATGAAATTCACCAAACCAAAAAAAGCACGCATTTTTTTTTTCTGTTAAATGATGAGAAAAAAGATTACACTCGCTGTAGAAAAATATGCGCAGGTTGGAAAGAAATATAGATGAGAGAAATTAAAACATGGTTTGTGCTGGTGGTCTAAACAAGGAACGTGAGGACAGCGTTGGCACATGGTTGGAATCATCCGTTGGCCTTTAGCGTCGGCTCAACGTTCCGTATCTACGGGACCTTTTTGCCGGTATCAAAAATGATGAAAAAATAAAGAATTGGCTTTATACTTTCTGACAATAACACAGGAGGTGTTAAGATGTTCAAACACCAAATGTAAACCTATTGCAAGGCATGAAGTCTGCATTAGCCACACACGATTGTGGCTAAACGTGCACACAAGCACGCCATGATAATATACGTATTGCCTCTGAAACTCGCAACAGTTATCTATTTTGTGTTTGCACATCTTAACACTTGTTATGTTGCCAGAAAGGGTAAAGCCTATTCTTCTTTTCCCAACGTTCCAAGTGTACGGGGTGAATGCCGTTTGGTGGTTCGCATAACACGAACGCAATGCATGATGGGGGGGGGGGGGGTCATGCCTTCCTGCCGTTTGCGATCACCATCTATTCATCGTACGTGTATGTTGAACCTCTTTCGCACCGTACATGTAGCCAACCAATCGGAGGTGCGGGAGAAGGACAACAACGCAACTTGTGAAGCCACGAACGTGATACCATCAGTGGTCGAGCGGCTATCAGGGAGTCCCTTCCCTCTATCACGTCACCATCAGCGGAGTTTTTTGGGGAGCAGGAATTCGCGTTGTCCCTCACATTACGAATCGCCGTTGGATATAATATTTGTGTTTAATCTTAATTGTAAACTGCTAAAAAGAAATGAATTAAGGTGCCCAGTTTGGGCGGGGCGTTGCCCCCCCCCCCTACCCCCCGCCCCCCGCAAACTCCACCCACGCGTCACTTGAAAGGGACCTCAGAGGTAGCTCTCGGAAACCCGCTTCTGTGGGCCACTGCCTCTGCGAGAGATCCGCAATCGACGCTTTAATCTCGTGGGGTGATGCCGATATCACACAACTGGCAAACTGGCACAACAATTTCAGGGGGGGGCGGGGGTGGGGGTGCAAAATTTACAACAATAACAATAAATTGTAGGATAGCGTGGCGGCGGATATTGTTGCACGCGGGGTAGCGTTTCACGGCAAAAACCTACGAGAGCCATCGTACGTGGAGAGAAACCCATTTGCTGATATCAGAGACGGCAAGCAATGCGCCAACTTCGGCCCTGGGATGATGGCATTGGGCCAAAGATCGCCGTGCGGTCTGCAACAGCGGTGTTGAATTGTCATCTTTGAGACGCACTCAGTCATCGCCATTTACCGCCGATCGCGATAATGTCATCGGAAACTCCATCACCTTCACTGTCACTCTTGCAACCGTCCATCTCTCTGCGTGGTACCTCCGGCAGGGTCACGCGTCGGGTAAGGGAAACCAACTCGCACAGGTTGACTCAGCCCATCATCCCGCTGAGGTCGTTAAAATATGCACCACTTTGGTGGGGGGGAAAATAAAATACAGATGTCCTTTGGAGAGACTCGTCACCACCATAATAATGCGGAATTTCCATCACTAGCTTAGGGCTTCAGCATAAGATTTCCCCCCCCCCCACCCGTCACCGCCCCCCCTCACGTAAACAGAACATGCATACCGAAAGAACCAAGAAGATGCATGTTTTGTTTAGGTGACAAACCTTACTAATTGGCTGTGTCGGGTGGTGGCGGGTTTAACGACACATCTATATATTTACGCGATCTAACCTAAAAATATTCTATTATCGGCAGTTCACATCGGCAGTGTAAATCATTTGCGTCAACCTTCCCAAGGAACAACAAACAACGTCAATTCCAGCGAATAGTCTGACATGTAAAATAAAATGACGCGGTGGGGTTTTTTCCCCATTATTTAATCTCCATTTTTTTTCCCCAAAATCTAATTTTCGAAATTACGGGTAGGGTGATCGCATTGCAGGGAATTAAAGCCATTAGCGACCTTAATGCCACAATTGTAATTCGCCGTCTTCGTAGCATTGCGCCGATTTTGGTTTTAACGGTGGCATAGGTTGTATTTTCACTTGCTTGACGACTCGATGAACTGTGGATGAAACAAATCAGACAGCGGGATTAATGAGGTGCCCTGCTTGTTAACCATTCGTTGTGAAATACGATCCTATCCCGCCCGCGCTGTCTAACCCAGCGACGGGCGCGCGCCGTGGCTCCGTTCGACGGTGATGTTGTTGAGTAATTATCATCACCTCTTGTTGTCGTCAGCCGGGCGAAGTCCAACACTAAGAATGCGTCGAAACTAACGACATGATGAAAAACAACATAATAAATTGCGGGGGGGGGGGGAGCGAGGGGGGCTGCACTGTGGACATTTGCTGAAGACAACATTCCTGGAGCTGCAGTCCGTCTTCAAGTTTGAATCAACGCTTTTTTTTGGAGGGGGTTTGTTTTTTAACCTGTTTTGGCACCAGCACCACCACCACCACAGGAATGGGAGTAAAGTCAAGGATCTGATGCGTGGGAAAAGAAAATTTCACGGCAGAGGGAAGGGGATGCCCAGACGGATGTCCCCAGCAGCAGCAAGAAGAGGTGGTAGGGGAGAAGATGAGAGGGGGGTGAGATGGTGACGGTGATGATGATGATGAGAGGGCCGGAAAGCGACGGAGCAAGAAGGAGTAAGCAGACGTCCCCAAGACGAACATAGAGAAGGAGGGGGAGAAGGCATGGCCAGGCCAAGATGTCGGGGATGATGTGAGAGGGTGATGGTGGTCTTGGTGGTGGTGGTGGTGACGATGATGATAGGGTGATGACAATAAAGTGATGATAATGAGAGGGTATATACTCGTAGAATTTTCGGTAAAGTCACGTAGGTAAAAAATAAACAATTATAGAAATAATAATAGAAATGAAATAATAAATCGCGACGTTTCGGAGGCAACACGTCTCCGTCATCAGGTGGGACTTGTGTTGCCTCCGAAACGTCGTGATTTATTATTTTATTTCTATTTTATTTTTATTTTTTACCTACGTGACTTTACCGAAAAACCTAAGAGTATGAATCCTTGAAGTCACGAAAGCTTCAAATCTAGAAATAATGAGAGGGAGTTGATGACGATGAGAGGGTGATGATGATGATGATGAGAGGGTGATGATGATGACTGGGGTGATGATAAGAGAGTAATGATAATGAGGGTGCTGATGACGATGCGAGGGTGGTGATAATGACGATGCGAGGGTGGTGATGATGATGCGAGGGTGATGATGACGATGCGAGGGTGGTGATGATGACGATCATGTGAGGGTGATGATGATGATGCGAGGGTGATGATGATGATCATGCGAGGGTGATGATGATGTAGAGGGGAGGAAAAGAGAAGGAGGAGAGATAATATAGGAGCGAGCAAGAAGTGAGTTGCACGGGGAAGGACCCCAGCATGTGTTTCACAGCCGGCGGCAGAGAGAAGAGAGGGAATCGTCGCTGGGGTGGCCACGCACGGAAGCCACGTGATTGACTGGAGGCTTGAGCTGATCTACATATCGAGATGATGTCATTCACCTGTGCGTGTTCTCTCGTACACGCGTTCCCAGTTCTGTCTCTCGATGTCATTCCAAGCGCATACACGGCGCACGCTTCTTTGCGCACTTTTCAGTTGTTGTGTGTGTGGTTTTTTTGTAATCGATTACCGGCGTTTCTGAACCGCGAGTAGCCCCGTGCCAGGCAGCGCGCACCGAACACGACTCACGGCCTGCGATTTTGGATGAATTTTGACCCCCCCCCCTTCGTCACACGGCGTCACAAAAAGTCAGACCCCCCCCCCTCAAATATGACGTCACAAAGCTCTGCCCCCCCCCAAAAAAAATATAAAACATGCTTCAAATCGCTTTAAACTATTGCCATTGTAGTGCGTATTTAATGTGGCGCTGCACTCTGATGTTGTAGGAGAAAACATTTATTTAAAAGTCTATTTAATTAAGTAGAACGTGTTGTCTATATTTTTTTAAAGTTGCGCATATTGATGTGACGTCACATTTCTCAACCCCCCCCCCTCCCCCATCGTCACACATCGTCACAAATGTCTGACCCCCCCCCCTCCCCTAGGTGCGTTACGTCATTTATGGACGGCCCCTAACGCTCATTTGTTTTGGACCAAGGGAGTGGGGCCGATGACGTTCACGACGTTTCCCAGCACAACGCGTGGGCAACCTTTATTTTAAACGCGTGTTTCATTCTCAACGAAGAGGCACACTCTGATCGCGAGACCTCTGGACGCTTGTGAGCGGGGGGGAGGGGGGGGTGCTGGGGGGGGGGGGCGTGGGTGTTAATGCAAGTCGGCTATTTCCCTGATGCCGATAATGACGACGGATGCCAAACATTAACGTGATTGATGGCGGTGTAAGTGGCATATTGGTCATAAAGTGACGTTGCTGCTGCTTCCTCTACTGCTTCTGTTGCGCCGATGATGTGCACACACGCAAACACACACACACACATACAGAGGTTCGTAGAATGTTCTTTTGCTGATGCTGTGCGTGTAACCATCGGAACTGCAGGTGACAACACCGCTCATTCTGCGTCTTTGGCTGGCGCTCCTGCACAATGCAATTCCCTCCAAATCGTCAAGTTCACCCCCAAAGTTCTCCAAGCAACTGGATGAATTGATGATCCAGCAGCCACCGATTCGCCATCGGCCAGTCGCCTTCTTGTCGCTCTTCTATGGAGTGACTCATGCTGCCAGCTATGGCTGCAAAGCTTGGTCGTACATGTTATGTATATTGTGTATTGTTACATTTGAATCACGGTTCCTATGATCACTGTAACGATGTTTTTACAGCTTTATTTCGGTGATTTCGAAAACGTTTTGGATAAGCCATATTTGTTTGTTGTTGTTGTTGTACACAGTTAGACTGATAACTTTAATCTAAATTATCTTATGGTTTTTATTGTTTGACTTGCATCCCACTGGGATGTCTGCGCACAGCGTTGATATACGGTGCTTTTTCTGGAAGATTTTGCTGTTTTTTCCTGGATTTTGTTGTTGCGCGTAGTCACTTTAAGATGTTTCTCGTTCACGGTTTTGTTTGTTGCGGTTGCACCCGATTCAAGAGCCGAATGGCTCACAGGGCTATACCTAATAAATTAAGTGAACTGAAACTGAACTGTTGCTGCCATGGTTCCTGACCCCCGTGACATTCACTCGCCGATGCCTCCTCCCAATGCTGAGCCGTCGGTCCACTCGACTTTGGAATTCCATCCCATCGTTATTCTTTTCCCCCAAGTTCTTATAAACTTCACTCAATAAGACGAAACAAACACTGCTCAACACTGGCATAAGGTCTTTCAACGGTTGTTCAGGTAATTTTGGGGTGCTGATTCCAAATCTGGCATCAGTTTTTGTCTATCACATCAGGTTTTTGAGATATCAAATATTGTATTATCAATAAAAACTGCAGAAGAAAATATTAAATAAATGTGGATATCTACATAAAATGATATTATAAACACACTATCCTAAAAATACAGCACCATATTTTAACACTAAAGCAGTCACTGACTCGCAACAAGCTGCAATCATAAGTGACAGAGTTAATTTCGGGTAAAATCAATGAAAATGGGGTATGCCTATAGAATAAAATGAGATGTGATAGAGCAAATCTGAGATCAGATTTGGAATCAGCACCCTGAAATTAGTCTAAAACAGCTGCAAAAGTCCAGGCCAGATTTTTTTTTTTGTTTACCAGTGAAATCGGACCGGTACTCTTTGTTGCTGGCCGCTTGGCGTTTTGGTCGTTTGCTTTGCGCTCAGTAAACAAAAACAACAACAATGAAGGTGGTAAAGCTTCATACTTTTACGTTTTTTCTTGGTTCGCCTGGTCTTGGCCTGGCAATATCGGCAGGCCTCTTTTTTTACGTGTATAATTATTTATATATTTCGCCATAAAACATTCTCGCTTTGGATGAATTGTTCAAATTAATGAAGGCGGGGTGGGGGGGGGCGTGTCCTTACTTGAATTAAAATCTGGCGGTGGGAGACAATTTCTCTTTCCCATTAAAGACGGCGAGATCATTCATCACGCTGAGTGGAACAACTCCGAACGGGATGATTTCGTTGTCCTCCGCTTGACCCCCTCCGTCGGTGCGGAGATTTCCACGTCTAGGCAGCCGATGCAACAACGACAACACCAACAACGACAACAACAACAACGATAACAACGACAAAACGAAATTTCCAAGCAAGGAAAACATCCCACTGGCCCGTCATTAAACCAGAAATATAAAAAAAATAATAATAAAAACATCATCGCACGTGGCACGGATTCTGCAACACTTTCCAAACGATGGCTTCGTCCTCGGAGGTATTCATGAGTGGCACCGGCTCTAAGCGGTGTTTGTTTCAAAAATGCCGAAGACCCAAAGCCCAACTCGCAAGCCGGCGCCGCTTCAACCTTGTGCCGTAGAGTGACGATCTGCCGCTGGGGATGCCCTCCGCCAAAGATATGAAAAATAATGATAATGCTAATAGGGGTTTTTACCTTTTTTCTGGCGACAAAACTGACACCTTTTGCAAGGAATCATGTTTACATTAACCACAATACTTGCAGTCAAATGCAAACAAAAGACAATACCTGATATTTTCAGAGTATTGTGGTCAATGTAAACATGATTCCTTGCGAAAAGGTGTCAGTTTTGTTGCCAGACAAAAGGGGAAAACCCCTATTAGTATAGTTTGGTACTGGAAAAGGAGGTCCCATTAAATAATAATAATGATAATACAAACACTACAGCCGGGCATGTAAATGAGTGAGGTGAACTGCGATGCGATATAATGCACTTGGAGACGCCGGGGGTGGGTGGGAGGGGTATTTAAGTGCATGCAAAAATACAGAACATAAAACCCTTGTAGGTTAAGCGCTGTTTTTTTTTGTATGCGAGTTTTTTGGGGGCACCGAACACTTTGATACATCTGACTGGTTTTCAATAGGGTCACAGTCCCTATTGGCAGCACGACTTTATACTAAAGTTCAGGTTGGTAAATCTTCGTGCGAGTTTGTCGTATCCCCCCCTCCCCCACCACCATCCCCCCCCCCTCTCCCCCTCCGTTACAGACAGACAGACGAACCGAGATTAAAGCAATAACATTTTCAACCCTATATCATGGGACCTCGTTTGCCAGTACCAAAATATACTAATAGGGGTTTTCCCCTTTTTTCCGTCATCTGGTCGAACGCCATATGAGACGAGGCTCCAAAGAAAGCTGTCTCTGGTGTGGACCAATCAGTTTCAAAGACAATGCATAAATTATCAGAGTATTGTTTTTTGTTTGCATTTGACTGCAAGTATTGTGGTTAATGTAAGCATGATTCCTTGCAAAAGGTGTCAGTTTTGTTGCCAGAAAAAGGGGAAAACCCCTATTAGTTGGGGAAACGTTGCAAAGCAGAGGCATGGGTCAGGAGCGCGCTGTTAACTTTTTTTCTTTTCTCGCGAGAAAGACATTCCATAAAATGTTATTAAAAGCTGACATGGAAGCTGTAAACGCGAGCACGGAGGACATTATCTAATCTTCACGCTCGTATTAACACCACGACGTAAGGAGCCCTTGGTCACCGTTACAGCCTCAACGGCGGGGTTCATTCTCACCTTCATTATCAATGAAAACGTTTCCACTGCACATCATTTCACGAGATACCAATCCATTACCTGTAACCGAGAAAAAAGCGCGTCACCAGATGGATCTCTCCCCCTCTGTCCGTAACGCGACAGAGTAACTTGGCAGCGTGTCCATTGTGGTGGGGTATTTTTTTTTGTGGCAGCGATTGCGCTGATGAGTTCCCAGAAAGGCGAAACCCGTCAAGAGTTACGCGCGTTTAAAGGATGGCCGCTGGATACTTTTTTTGGTTTGGGAAGCCAAACGGCATGATTTAACGACAGGACAAAAGCGTGTGCACTTTGTGGTACCAAACAAACAAAAAACATCTCTCAGCCTTAAGCGTCCATGCAAAACCACTAGTTCCTGAAGAACTAGACTTTGGTCCACCTTGCGTTCAAGTCGCTACCATCCATACGTCGAGCAATGACAAAAATAAAGTGAGTGGACTGTATTGATGGTGACTTAAGACAAGATGACCGCTATGCAGTTCTTCAGGAACTGGTGGTTTGGGTCAATAGATTAATGCACTGATATATAATTGTTACAGTAAGTCCCCGTTTAACGCGGTAGATGCGTTCCTGAAAAGTGCCGTGTAAAGCAATGAAACAACTTTATAGTGGACAAAAATCCCATAGATAATGGCAATATAAAGTTTGGCGAGATACGATGTACCAGTACGCACAGTGAGATGGCGGGACAAAGAACTGAGCGTATGCCACCGCGTTACCGTATCATTCCGCGTACTGTATCACTCCGCTCATCCGCGCAGCTCCAAAAAGTAGTTCGTCGTCGACCGCTCAGAAGCAGCGTTATAACAGTGTTTGTTCTGCGTTATAACGGTGTTCATTTTCGCGTTATAAGTGGCTCATTGTGCGAAAAGTGTTTCCCAATGGAAGAGCCGCGTTATAGTAAAAACGCGTTGTGTGAACACCAATGCGTTAAGCGAGGACTTACCCTATTGATAAATAGGGGAACAATAGGGGAAATATGGTAATAGGTTTTTACCCTTTAATCTGGCAACAAAACTGACACCTTTATACAAGGGATCGTGTTTGCATTAACCACAACACTTGCGGTCAAAATGCAAACAAAAAAGACAACTGTGATAATGTATGCACTGTCCTTGATTACATTATCAGAGTTGTATTTTTTGTTTGCATTTCGACCGCAAGTGTTGTGGTTAATGCAAACATGATCCATTGTATAAAGGTGTCAGTGCTGTTGCCAGATAAAAGGGTAAAAACCTATTACTATATCTTGCTACTGGCAAAGGAGGTCTCATAATGGAAGTGGAGATATGCTTACATATGTTGACGTCCATTGACGACATTGCTCTATGGCTACCACTGCCACACTCGCGAATGCCGTCAGTGAAGCCATTTGTATGAACTGTTTGTATGTTGAACTTCTTTTGCATAGTACGTAGCCAACCGTGTTCATCGGTGGCATGGGGGAAGGACTGGAACTGACTGGAACTTGAGAAATGCCATTCATGGGACGACTGGTAATTCAAAATAGGAAATGCAATTGGAACCCTCGCTGTTATTAATGCCATTTTAAATACCACGTGAATTCCTCTCACTCGTGCCATGCATAACGTTATGTTGGATTGCTTACAAGGTTTATTTTTATTTTTTTATTTTATGTGTCTACCTACGTGACTTTACCGAAAGAACCAAAGAGTATGGATTCCTGCAGTCACGAAAGCTTCAAATCAAGATTTACCTTTCATTGTTACACATTCGTCACGGGGTATGCAATTGCTCTTGTTCTAGACAGCTCCCATGTGAACCCTCCCTTCCCATGATTGCATGTATGCTGAACTTTTTTCGCACCGTACGTAGCGAACCCGTGCACCTCCGACGTAACACGCTCGCTACGGCCGCGTCAGCCGTTCAATGCGGACCCTCCCTTCCCATGATTGCATGTATGATGAACTTCTTTCGCACCCACCCTCCCTTCCCACGTTAACGCGCTTGCCGCTTTGATC
This sequence comes from Lampetra planeri, assembly GCF_965212315.1. Lineage (NCBI taxonomy): Eukaryota > Metazoa > Chordata > Hyperoartia > Petromyzontiformes > Petromyzontidae > Lampetra > Lampetra planeri. Next base: position 4,972,182 of record NC_136143.1, read on the forward strand.
GCATCGACATTTTAAACAAATAGCTACTAATCTCAACCACCCTGTAGAATATGTTCGCATCGATGGAATGCGGTGTAACCCCCCCCCCCTCATGAGGAAATTAACGGTCACGATTTGAGGGTCGCGATTCAAGAAATCGTTTTCTTAATTGCTCTTTTTACACGCTTTCATTTAACTCACTCTGTCCGTTGTTGTTGTTGTTGTTGTTGTCGTTGTTGTATCCTCAAATCTTGTCATTTTAACCCACTTCTCAATGTGGTATCGACTGCAAACTTGGTATACGTATGTCATACTGTTGACAATACTATATTCTATCATAAAAAAATATATATATCTATTTTTAAACATTATTTTTTCCATGTTATGTTTCGGCTTGGGTCTAATTGTCCACGCTCAACTGACGTTGGCTGTAATTGGCCACGATCCATTACGTTATGGCAAGCCTCGGGGCCACTTCCTGGAGTCGTGGAGTTCTGCCACTACTAGTACATTTCATAAAAGCGTGTTTAAAAATAAAAATCCCCATGATTAAATGTTTTTTTTAAAATATTACTTATTGAGCATGCGGTGAATGGACGCGCCTCTAGTGGCTGGCAGGGATGACGTGAACCATTTGGATGCGACACGTACCCCTTGAGCACGCTCGAGTCGGACGTGGAACAATCCCGCACGTCCATCGTGAACTTAAAAATAAAATCAATGCTAATTGTTTGAATCGATGCATATTTTCACCCCCTTGAATGCGAGTGTTCATGATGACTATTACTGCCAATGGATAATATATTTGCGGGAAACCAGAAGTGGCTCTGTGACATCCGCTTCCGTGGGTCGTTCCCCTAACAATGAAGAAGGTTCCCGCGATGCTCCTGCGAGGGATCGTCGTGGATGCTTCGCCTCGTGACACTGATTGCCCAGTGGGGGGGCGGGGGGGGGGGAGGGTGATGGGCGGCGGGGGGCGGGGTGTGGGTGGAATTTTGTCGGGGACAAAAAAAATTGATAAATGAAAAAAAAGTGAAGGCACTCGCTTGGGACGCATCTGAGAGAGAGAGAGACACCACGGCTAAATAACAAAAAATCGCAGCAACCCGTGTGGAAAATATACGGCCATGCGGGCACGGGGGCATTTAAGGACAAGCTGAGCAATACCATAATGCAAGAGCAGGTTGTTATCTTTTTTTTTACTTACCTCAATTTTTTTTACAAAAAAGTCCTTCAATAAAACCGCAGCGTCCTAATGAATGCCGTTACAAGAAGGTAGATTTTTTTTAAAAAGAAAAAAAAATTATCGCAGGCAAACGGTATGTTGGGCCAATTATTAAATTACTCGTGCTTAAATGGTATTGGTCCTTCTGTTGCGATGACACGAGTCGCGCTGGTGGTGTTCGTAAAAATGGGCGAAAATTGGCCGTGATTTTTTTTACGTGACAACACGCTTGCAATTAATGGCAGTCATAGTGCCCGGCACCGGTGAGTCATCACAGTAATTCGTACGAGTAGAATATGCGCTACACGTAAAACTATAGATGGAAAAAAACTGCTTCCATAAAAGCTGTTATAATTGCTATAACTGAATATGCCAATTTAAACATTTTTTTTTCGTTACCCGCAAATGCCAGACTGTCATTTTTATTTTGTCACATTGTACGCGATGTTATTATCCGTGTGTTTTATTAGATTCTTTTTTTTTTTTGGAACGCACTTCTCCGAACAGGAGACGCGGTGAATGATGCATCATTTAATTGATTCGATGTTCAGTCTTGAAGGTCACAAATACATCAATTGCACGCATCGAATCGCGTGTTTGACGATCGATTTTTACGTTTCATTTCAATACAGGTTGTCCTCCCCCCGCTTTATGCGGGTTCGATTTGTGCGGAAAAACGAGTTGGGCGATGCTGCCGCAACTACGTTGACAGCGGTGCACAAAGCACGATTTAACAACAACAAATCTCAACACATGTGTCAATAACACCGTGGCCTTGAAGAAAACATTATAACTAGGCAACGTTTCAGGCGATGACCCTTATTTATAGCAACATACATGGTGAAAATATGAATAATACATTTGCACAACATATTGAATAAAATATTTTAAAAAATGAATATACTCCTTTTGAGCAAGTTTTTTTTTACTCAAATATAAATGATCGCACCGTCCGCGCGTCCCACAGGTAGATTGTAAAGGTAAAGGCGCCGCGCTGCAGGTGCTGCTCACGGAAGGACCTCCGCTGACGATCCACTTCACTGCGGTGAATCCGTGTGTACGGCATTGGGTGGACAGAGGTGGCGGCGGGGGTGGATGACGAGGAGGATGATGATGATGTTGATGGTTTAATAAAAACACCAAAACTTGGGCGACCTTTCTGGATTGCATGCAGCCAACCAACCAACCAACCATTCATTCATTACAACCACGCGCAGCATCGCTCATCTCACAGTGTCCAATGAGTTATCGTATAGCGCGTATTTTTATCTCTCTCTGTATCTGTGCCGTTGCCAGCAGCGAGCAGATGGAAATCAGTCACGGGCAGCAGCCCCGCTGCTTCTGGGCGCTTACGGGGACCCCGCCAGGCAAGTTGGACCTGGGTGGGTTGTGCACTCACAATCAAAGCCAGCGGGGGGGGGGGGGGGGGTGGCGGTCAGGGGGGGGGGGTATCGGGGGCGGTAGGGGTGGGGGGGTTACACAAACAAACAGCTCGGGATAGCCCCTTCGTCACGCGTCCAGACGGGCGTCGTTAATCATCTCGCGGTGGGTAATCGTCACGGCCACGGAGCCGCGTGCACTCGGACTGGACCGAGGGTGCATCCGTCCGTCCGTCCGTCCGCCGTGGGGGTTTTTATTTGTTTTGCTTTTAATTAGCTCCTAATTTTGAGCGATGGGCCGCGCGAGATTGGGACGATTCGGCCGCTCGCCCGTTGCGACGGTGATGGATACGGCGGGGTGGAGTTTGTTGTTTGTGGGGGACGAATGGCGGTTTCATTCGGTTTACCCGTCCTCGGTTTGCGTCGCGGAGTTTGACAGCTGCCAGCCGCGTCCGTACAACAACAAAACTAGCCAACCACAACGCAAATAATGAATTTTGAAAATGTTATATTATAAGCATTATTTATTCACGGGAGAATGTCAATTGCCCGCAACGTTGCCGATGTTGTTGTTATTTTAATGTCACGGTGTTGTTATTGATGGATGTGTTGAGTTGTTGTTGTGTTGTTGTTGTTGTGTGTGCTTGTGCAACCGCTGCCAACGCAGCAGCAGCAGCAGCGGCGGCGGCGGCATCACCGAATCTTTCGTGAAATATTTGAGATTACATCTGGGCGCCGCACAGGAGCAACTTGTTTGCGCCAAACAACGCGGAGGAGATCGTCAGGTGTCATCTCAACGTTCTCCACTGCGACAGGCACGCGTTAACGGGTCAAACCGTGAAGTAGTAAAGAATCGAATGCAATTTTTTTTAATTGAAAGGCACACTCCGGCCACACGTACAGAGTGCGAGCGTACGGGTCAGGAAGCTACGTAACATACGGAGAGACTCGATCACACGCAGCCGTCACAGTCAACACGTGAACGTTGGACGAACGTTGGGGACAAGGCTCCACGTGTTGTTTTTTTTTTGTTGCCGGGAAGTCTTGCGGTCCGGACTTGCCTTAATGCTGATTAATCCCAACCCCATCCCATATTCATGCAAGAAAAGAAATATCGTAATTGTCTGTCGAGGATTTGATTACGCTGTTATTGCGTTCCCGGCGCCGACATTCCGTGACATTTAAGACTCGACACTTCCACGTGCCTAGATTAGATCACCGCTTAATAAACGCGGCTTTAGTGCACGTCATTAGCCGATGATTATTTTGATTATAATTCTTATTATTGTTGTTAATAATTCCAGTGAGGTTGTTGTTTTATCCCCCCCCCCCCCCCCCCCCCGAGGAGAAGCAATAATGTACGCCCTGCCGCAAGTTGTCAATGCCGGCTTGCAAACTTAATTCTCTTCGACGAATGTTATTTGTGATGGGAAATCGGGGGGGGGGGGGGGCTGGTGGCGCGGCGTCTATCAATCGGAAGGTTGCGAGTTGACATCCCTGTTGGGGGTTGAGTCAGCCCATCATCGCTGCGGGGTCGATAAAGTAAGGACCACTTTGTGGGGACGTCAACGTTCGGTTGGCCTACGGAAAGACTTCACCCACCCATTCCCCATCCTCACCTCCACACCCATCATAGGAACGTGGAATTTCCACCACTGGTTCAGCATGATAGGAGCAACTTTAAACAAATGTTAAGCGCTAAAGGGAATGAATAAAGACACGATCCACATTGTATTCGCTCCGGTTCTCACGCCCTTTGTGCTTTGAGGTGAGTAAAGGCTGCACCAGGATTTTTTGACTTTGAGAATTTAGATTGGGGTCCGAGCCTTCAGCAGTCAGACGGGGAGAGGGGGGGGGGCGCGAGGATGGGGGCTCGACTCCCTCCAGGCCCTCCTTTACCCCCCCCCTCCCCCAATTATTTGGGGCTCCTGCACAACCAGCCTCGCTGCATTGCCCAGCCCAAAGAGCCTCCATACCTCCTCGCAGCGCGTTCGATTTTTGCCCTCCGTGTGTTCCGGATGGTGCCTCGTGCACGTGCCCGCGCGTGCGTGTGTACGTCACAATGCCGTCACCGCGTGCTGTGACTGCACGTCGTGATGCGCTATTCATTATTAATAATACAAACAAACAAACAAAACACGTGACTCTATTTAGACCGCGCTTGCTGCCAAGCCAGTCGCTTTATGTACAAACGAGCGGAGCGCCCGAATCCATCAAGCGAACGACGCCAAATTGCCCTCTCAAATTTCGCGCGGTGCTCGTGGCTGCTCCGGCGAGCGACGGAGAAGACCCTTCCGGGACCGATCGCGACGCCCGTCGCTGGCGCGCGCCGCACGCGCGTGCCAAGTAAGAGAGCCACGGGGAAACCGGCGACTGTTCAGCAGCAGCAGCAGCAGTAGGTGCCCGAGTGGATTGTTCACATTTCAGGGTCGTAAAAGGTGGCCGCGGCGGTGGTGGCAATGGCTTGAGGCTGGAGCAGTCAGCAGCAGCAACATCGCTCCACCCTACTCGGAGAAAACGAATGCAAAGGGACAGTTACACTATGAGACCTCCTTTACCAGTGGCAAAATATAGTAGTAGGTTTTTACCCTTTAAACTGGTCCAACACCAATGGAGACTAGGCTCTAAGAAAAGCTGTCTCGGGTGTGGACCAATCAACTTCAAGGAGAGTGCATATCATTATCATTATCAGAGTTGTTTTCTTTTTGTTTGCATTTTGACTGCTTGTGTTGTGGTTATTTCAAACATGATGCCTTGTATAAAGGTGTCAATTTTTGTACCAGTATAAAAGGTAAAAACCTACTACTATATTTTGCCACTGGTAAAGGAGATCTCATAGTGTAAATGCTTACCCCGAGCTCTCAATACTCTGACAGTGCGTTGTTTTTGAGTTGTACGCCTTTTGGCGTCATCTGGTCCAACACCAATGGAGACTAGGCTCTAAGAAAAGCTGTCTCGGGTGTGGACCAATCAACTTCAAGGACAGTGCATATCATTATCATTATCAGAGTTGTTTTCTTTTTGTTTGCATTTTGACTGCTTGTGTTGTGGTTATTGCAAACATGATGCCTTGTATAAAGGTGTCAGTTTTTGTACCAGTTTAAAGGGTAAAAACCTACTACTAAAGGGTCAGTTGTCACTGGGGGTGCTCCTAGGATGGACCATTCAGTAACGATCATCGCCCCCCTCCCCCCATACTGGCAGCATGATGCCCAATCGCAGACCGCGTGCACACTCACCTTGTGACGCACAGGAACAGCTGCTGTAACTGGGAGTGCCCTTTAAATGTGTTGAGATGGTGAGATGGAAAGGGCTCCGAAACGGTAGAGCGAGCGGCTCGCAATCGGAAGTTTGCGGTTCACTCAGCCCATCATCTCTCCGGGGTCGATAAAACAGCTAAAACTTTGCGAGGAAATAAACGGTGCTTGCCGTATGGAGAGACTCATCCCCACCATAGGAATGTGGAATGCCCACCTCTGGCTCTGCAGGGCTGTAAAACAGAAGCTGAGCACCAATGCATCAATGCTAATTTGTACAGAGAAATCGCTCTGACTTTGAAATATATTTGAGTTTAAAAGACAATGCATATATTATCAGAGTGCGTTTTTTAGTTTGTAATTTTGACTACAAGTATTGTGGTTAACGCAGACATGATCCCTTGTAAAAGGTTTCAGTTTGGTGTTTTAACATCTTAACACCTGTTTTGTTGCCAGAAAAAAAGAGGAAAACCTGTTTGACTTCAAGTTTTTAGATTTTTTTTCATTTTAAAAATCCCCATTTATTTGAAAGCCATCGCAGCAATACCATTTAAAACATCATCTCTCGTGTCCTAAGGCGCTCAAAATTAATTTCCCGGACCGCCCTGAGAATCGCCGAGCGCCGTTTAAAGCGCATCGCTTCATCCTACCACGTCAAAAGATGTGTTTGATTTCCAGCATCGTCTTCTCTCTCTCATATTCGGCGGCGGGAGCGCAGAATTCAACGAAATCTCATTTCTAAATTTGCACAGTTCTGCTTGGAGGGGTGGGGGAAAGGGGAGGGGGCAATGGGGGGGGGGGATGGTGGGGGATAAGCCGAACAAGAAAAGCAAAGTAATCAGAACAAAGACAAGGACTTTGTCTTTAAAATTAATGGAGTGGAGGCACCCGATCACTCGCTTTGCTGAACCCCATGCCTCTATGATTATTATTATTCTCAAGAAGCAGGGAAATTTTAATTCACAGCCCCTGCTGCCCCCCACCCCCCTCGCCGACCCAGCCAACCGCCAACGCCTGCGAAGCGCACACACATTTATACAACTCAAGTTGCTTATTTTTAAACCTCGGCCCTGTGTGCCTTGAGTCGTTGACCCTTCCTTAGAGCGGCGTCCCTCTCTCTCGCTCTCGCGCGAGCGCGCGCTGGGGGTGGTGGTGGTGGTGGTGAGCCGCCTTCTTAGCGCGCCCCTTCTCTATGCGACGGCTCTCGCAGCGGTGGCTGATGCGGCATCGTTTGCGAACGCTGTCAAAGGGACAATGAAACCGCGGCGCCGATCTACGCGTTTTAATAACTGAGCTGGAGAGCCGCTGCTCGCGTCGGCGTCCCGCAGCGAATCGAACGCTGTTGTAGCTATCTTAATTTTGGAGCTTTCGTGACTGCAGGAATTATTCTTTGGTTCTTTCGGTAAAGTCACGTATAAAGATAAAATAATAAATTAAATAATAGCATACTACGACGTTTCGATTGATATTGCGCGTGAACACACAGACACGCGCGCGAATATATTATTGTAAATAGTAGCGTGTGTGAACACACGCGTTAACATGCGTGTGATCACGCACACACACACGTAATGATATGTATGTGTGCGACGAAGACAAAGATCCCCCGTATAGCTTGAACAAACTTTTTGGGGAAAGTGATGTTAGCGAGCACCTATAAAGGCCGGCACGGCACACGAGGGGGTGAGTAGCCAGCACCACGCCCGACCGCCTTTGTCTCCCTAGTGGCGATGTTTACACACCGCAACAGGTGCTCATTTGAGGCTGAGTCGACCTAGGAGAGGCCCAGGACGAGTTCAGATAATCGTCACTGTGTGTTGGCCGTGAGCGGGAATCGAACTCGGGTCGCCGGTTTCGTAGCGCAGCGTGCTGTTACACTACCACTTCCCACAACGCGCGCACACACACACACAATGATATGTTCGTGAAAACACACACACATCATTATGATTATTACACATATAGTGTGTGTGTGTGTGAGTGTTCAAATTCCCTCAACTGTTCGATTTTACCCATCACTATTAGCCAGTTATGATGTGCAGTGCATTTGCCAGAATTGTTTTATTCGGAGCGGCGGGGGTGATTTGGGGGGCTGGGGCTTCAGTGTGACAGAAGCCATTGACTCCGCAGTGTAATTGATCGATATCTCGCTCCGCAACACGGCGGAGAATTCGGTTACACTCAGGATGCACCCAGGATGCTCTCTCTCCCCACATCCCGGTCGTAAATCAACTTAGCCACGGTGTGAAACGCGAGATTCTGCGCATCTGAAAAATCATTTCACCACCCCCCAGCACCTATCCACATCGAGAAATGCTGATCGTGAATCGCATATTCAAACCGCAAGGTAATGCGCCATTATCTTAATCATACCTGTGTGTGCGCATGTGTTATATGCAGAGAGAGAGGAGAGCTGGGGAGCGGTAGTGTGGTGGTTCGCGAGCAGCGCTGCGAACCGGGGCGACCCGAGCTCGAGTCAGGCTCACGGCCAACACCGGTGACTAATATCTGAACCGGTCCTGGGTCGGCTCAGCCACAAATGAAGTACATGGTGCGGTGTGTAATCGTTGCCACTGGGGAGACAAAGGCGGCCGGGCGTGGTGCTGGCCATCCACCCCCTCGCGTGCCGTGCCGGCCTTCATAGGTGCTCGCTAACAGCACTTGCCCCTACAGTCTGTTAAGGCTACACGGGGGATCTTTGTTCGTGTTATATGGAGAGACAATCAATGTGTTTTGTCGTTGCTGCCTGATGGTCGAGGTTGTGAATGGAATCACAAAGGTAGAAGCGCAGCCCTGCAACTACTGGTTCGCGCCACTGCTGGCGAAAGGGCCTCCACTTGAGATCTCTCTCTTTTTTTTCTTGGTTCTTTCGGTAAAGTCACGTAGAAGGGAAATAATAAAATAATAAAAATAAAACATAATATTCAGACGCTGTCTTTCTGACAGACCTGTTCTTCACCTGAGGACGGCTGCTTGCGTTGTGGCCGAAACGTCGTGAGAATTATTTTATTATGTTTTATTTTTATAATTTTTCATTATTTTATTATTTCCCTTCTACGTGACTTTACCGAAAGAACCAAGAAGATGAATCCTTGCAGTCACGAAAGCTTTAAATCGAAACTCTCTCTCTTTCTCGAGAGAGAGAGAGAGAGAGAGGGGGGCTCTCTGGGTGTTTTTTTGGCCTACTCTTCCACGGAGTTCCCACACTTTACTCATTCACCACACGTGACCTGCCGATCTTCGACTCCCGCTTGTACTGCTGGGTGGACAGAGGCAGTGGCAATGGCTGGAAGGGATTTGAGAAATTTCGTTCTTGCTGCAACGTTCGGTTACGGACCACGGATCCTTCTTGCTTCTGAACTCCGATCGAACAACATCACGAACCGGGATCGTGACAATTCGTTGAAGCGCCGGGTTCGCAGTCGGATGAGAGGGGTAAGGGCGCCACGGTGGCCAGCAGATGTTAACTACCTCACCTGGCATACAGGAGGTAGTGGGTATCCATCCCGACCCTGATGCCTGCATATTTGGAGTTTGCATTTACCTCCCCGCATGGTCGCGTGGATTTTTTCACCGGTTTCTCCGGGTTTTCCTCCCCGTTTAGAATCAACGTGCATTTACACTATTTGGCTGCTATAAATTTCAACACGATCAGCCACTTCGTTGAGCTATCATTTGTGACCAGATCGCTTCTGAAAAAGAGCTTTGTATAGCTCAGTGGGCCTTACCTGGTAAAATAAAAAAAATAACCCGATAAAATACAAATAAAATAAAACTGTTTATAGTTTTAGTAACTCTCATTGAACAACATCACGACCCCCCCCCCCTGAATCGTGACGATTCAATTGAAGCGCTGGGTTCGCAGGGGGTGACGAGGAGGTGTGTGTGGGGGGCGGGGGTTGGGGGTGATGCGCTACGTGCCGAGACCACTGCTGCCACTGGTGGTGACACGATGCACGAGAGGGCCACAAGCCACTGTTGCCGCTGGTGCCACGATGCACGAGGGGCCCCCCAACTCTGCGCCGCGTTGTTGACGACTCATCGAGAGGAGGTTACAATTTTTTTTTAATCGGGGGGCTTTACGGCCGTGGTCTCGTGCAGCGGCGAGCTGCGAATTTGATTTAGGAGTGACAGCCGCGGTGCCTTCACATTAGTTCATTCATCGCCACGTAATTCCAGACGTGTCCAATTAAGGTGTCTCTGGACGGGCAGTGTAAACAGCATCATTATCGTCGTCGTCGTCGACGGCTGCCATGGGCAATCCACTGCTGGATGGAGGCCTCCCCGAGCTGCCGTCACCTGCCACGTCGCTGCGATGTGACAATCCACGCAGCGGCCTCCCGCACGCGAGGTGATTATCGCCGATCCATCACCTCCTCGGTGGACGCCGTCTCGGACGCGGGTTCCCTTCCCTTGATGGCCGCTGCGTTGTTGCTGTTGTTGTTGTCCCTTTTGGCGAGGAGATGTTAACTACATCGCCCGGTGTGCAGGAGGGTCGTGGGTTCGATCCCGACCCTGATTTTGTATATTTCGAGTTCGCACGTTCTCTCTCCCGTGCATTTGTCTCCGGGTCCTCCAGTTGTTCGCTCCACATTTAGAATCAACAACACGCGTTCAGAGTATTTGGTTGATAAGCCACTTCGTTGAGCTATCATTTGTGGCCAGATCGCTTCTGAAAAAGAGCTATATAGCTCAGAGGGCCTTACCTCGTAAAAATGTTTTTTTTTAAATAAATAACTAATACACTGGGGAGAACATGCAACTCCACATATACAGGCGTCAGGGCCAGGATCGAACCCGCGACCTCCTGCACACTCGGCGAGGGAGATAACATCACGCCACAGCGGCGACCTGTTGACCTTCCGGGACTCAGTCTGATATACCGAGTCCTCAAGATGGGAGGAAACATCAACGAGAAAAATCACCGAGGCACGGCTGACGAACTGCACGAGCGAAGTTTCTCCAAAAAAAAAATTGCGCGCGGGAGGGACGCTCACATCAAATAGACAGCAGCTTTGAACCAGTGGTGGAAGTTCCACATTCCTGCGGCGGGAGCGAGCCCGTCCATTCGATGTTATATCGTCACGAAGTTGTACTCTTTTGATTTAAAGCTTTCGTGACTGCAGGGATTCATCTTCTTGGTTCTTTCGGTAAAGTCACGTAGAATGGAAATAATGAAAGAATAAAAATAAAACATAATAAAATAATTCTCACGACGTTTCGGCCACAACGCAAGCAGCCGTCCTCAGGTGGAGAACAGGTCTGTCGGAAAGACAGCGTCTGTCTTCTCGTTGTGGCCGAAACGTCGCCCCTGAAAGATAAGTCGCCAAATCACCGTAAAAAAAAAAGCGCCCGAGTCCGTCAGATCTCCGAAAGCCAAGCAAGTTCTGGCCTGGTCAGTGCCTCAATGGGAAACCAGGTTTGTGCTACTGTGCGGCCAGGAGAGTATAGTACTGTACGTCAATATATTCTTGAATCTATCTGTGCGGAGCTCTACGTTTTATAACGCTGGTTTCCTATTAATAATAGTTTGATGTCCTTAATTAAAAAAAATGTGGGTTAAATCGCGTAAATATAACTGTGTTGTTGAACCCGTCACCACCCGACACAGCCAATGAATAAGGTTTAAATCTTGATTTAGTAACGTTCGTCACGTAAACAAAATGTGCCAGTTAGTTACTAGTTCATCACGCCGGTGTGTTGAAGCGTAAACCCACAAACATGTCACATTACTTTAACACGTGCAACTAACATCCCCCACCGCCCCCACCCTTCGTCAATCTCAACCGTCGTGCTTGGCTGAACCATCCTTCACCACGCAGGTTCGTGCGCGATGGTGAACGGCGACGCGGTGGGGGCGAATCAACAATCGGTGAGGCCGCCGCCTGTGTCGGCCGCGGTCGTGAAAATCTCGCTTCAGTTTGGCTGAGAGGCTCTTTAGGACGCTGTGCGCCAGCAACCACCGCACCACCGCTCCATCGAATCGTCTGGTTGTTGTTGTTGTTGTTTACGGTTGTTCGGACCATCGCGAACGACGGCTTCGCGCGAGCTTAACAGAGGCAACCGTCGCCCTTGGCTGCAATGGGTTTATAATTTCGGTGACGACTCGCGTGACAAAGTGCACGGCTGTAGGCAAGTGAGCGAGGGGGAAGTAAGAATAAGAAGGAGGGAGGAGGAGGAGAAAAGAAGAGGAAAAAAAAGAAGATCCCCGTCTAGACCCCTTTTAAATGTTGCCTGTAAGAGCTTGTACATAAATCACTGCGACCTAATCCGTCACGTCGAAGGCATTATGGCCGCAGCACGTATTACACGTCTCCAATGTAGACCTTTCAAATGCTGCATTACGCGCCGCTGAATTGAAAGTGCATCGCCACCCTATTTCACTCGGCGCGGCTGGGCCGTCATGCTCGCGCGGGGCGGTTAAATAATAAATAATAAACGATCCCGCGTGCCGCGAAAAGACTGAGAGACCTCGCGAAGCGAGTTCTCGCACAACGCGAGTTCTCGCACACCGCAACCGACGCCAACGAATGACGTACTTTCGATGTCATCGGCACTTTTTTATTTTATTTTCATGAAATCCCTTCCCCGCATGCGAATTAACGCTGCATGGAAAGAAAAAAAAGAGACAGGCATATTGCATCGCAGGATAGAGTTGTCCATCATAGATCAGTCCTCGCGGATTTCTCCAACAAGCGTGCCATTTTGGGCGGAATCGCTCGAAGCAATTTGGGTAAATACCACCACGCAGTCTCAAACATCCGTACGCGGCGATTATTAATTTACGTTCCAACCTATAAGGGGGACAAAGTGGTGGGCGGGCAGTGGTTTTTTGCACAATGCTTCTCCTCTTCAGGGAGTTTTGATACCCAGCGGTGACTGTCATGATCTCTGAAATCATTCCCCGCTCCAAGGGATGCTTTTGCGGCGTTGTTTGCTCATATCCTCATCGCAGCTCTGAGACAGTGATGGAAATTCCACATTCCTGTGTCAGAGGCGAGTCTCTCGTACAAATTGGTGCTCATTTTGTCGACCCCGGAGGGATGATAATGATGAGGATGATGGGCTGAGTGAAATACCCCCCGCCCCATGCAGGATTTGAAATCGCAACCTTTACTTACCTACTCATTCACTCACCCACTCGCTCACTCGCAAACATGATGCCTCAGTGGTAATTTGAACAGGACATCGCTTTGACTATTAAAGTAGTATTGGCTGCGGTAATTGTATACGTGTATAAATTATGATCTTTAGTAAGAGCTTGTTGAGACAAGGAGTCACCTCTATTGACATGTCTGTCATTTGTTGCGTCTGTTAAAATTAAATGTCAAAGCAATAACAAACAAAAAACTCGTCCTGCCGATTTCAAAACAAACACGATCTGGGCTTGAAAAGCGGCGACGAACGTGTTGATTCGCGCACTGCTCCAGGTGGTGCAAATCCCTTGCCTAGATTATACAACGAAAGCTTTAGAATGATGCCAACCTTGTCTGCAATCTACGTCATATAAATATTCGAATTGAGCGCTTGCTTGTCGATGGTTAGCACGCTGGAGTTGCAGTCCTGATTCGATGTTCCGGAGTGGCAGTTGAAACTATTGGGCACGTTTCTTAAATCACACTTTCCCGCTACCAAAGACAAAGATTCCACTCCCCCGTATAGCCTCAATAGACTGTTGGGGCAAGGGCAAGTGCTGTTAGCGAGCACCTTTGAAGCCGGCACGGCACACGAGGGGAGGTTGCCAGTGGCGATGTTTACACACCGCACCAGGTACTCATTTGAGGCTGAGTCGACCTAGAGGTCTTCCCCTGGTAGAGGCCGTTCCGCCAGCAGTGGCGTGAATAAGCAATTGCAGGGCTGCGCCGCTTTTTGTGTTTAAGTTTATTGTCCTTCCCCAGCACCTCTGATTAGCGCTGTTGGCTACGTGCGGTGCGAAAGAAGTTCAACATGCATATCTTTCCCGAATGCGTTCATTGTTTTGCGCCATTCCTATAGCGCAGGGCGATCACGAAAGGGGACTGTTTTATATTGTTTTACGGACGAATTTAGTCCGTCAGTGATGGGGCCGGTGGAGGAAATTGCGGGGCTGTGCCTCACCTTTCTCCAGTAATTGTTCCACCACGTCCACCGTGCATTAGCGCGTTGCCCGTATCGGTTTATCTGCACGGTTAAGTGTGCTTGTAATTGCCGCGATAAAAAAAAATCAATGACGGCTTTAATTTGCGCAAAATATACTCGCGGCTTAGGATTTACGGAACGGAGGGAGGTGGAGTGGAGGGGAGGGGTGCGAGGGGTGGTTTCTGAGGTCCATGCCCTCTGCCCTCGAAGAGTCCGCGCGTATTAATGCGAACAGTCCTTTAGGAATTTTATTAAAATCGCGGCCGAGGGTTTTTGAAATGCAGCCCAGCGCCCCCGGGGAGGACCTCAGCTCATCTGTGGCTCATAATAATAATAATTTTAACATAATTTCCATTCCGCTTTGCCAAGGACTTGCTGCTCAAGTAATTATTCCACCTCATTCTTCTTCTGATTCGTCTAATTCTTGTGCCGCGTGCGTGTCCCGCGTCGGAAAAGACTTGCGAATCACTTGGCCAGAGCAATGGGTGAGTGTAGCAAATGTACAGCAGCGGATTCGTTCATCTACCTGTGCCGAGTGAAGAGGGGGGCACCGAATTAAATATGACGTGGACACATTTTTTTTAAAGCGAACCGCCGTAGAGGTTAAACGGTATAGGTGCAAGATTTGCAATGTCTTGTTCATGCCCACGGCTGGCGGAAGGACCTCCATATATTGGAGTGTATGTTGAAGGTGGAAGTGTACATACTATACCCACGCGACCTGCCGATTAGCTTCATTACTGGCGAGTTGAACTGACGGGGGTGACGGGGGGAGGGGATTTAAGAAACTTGCGCACCGTTGGTTCGAGTTTTAACTGCCGCGCCGGGCGATCGCATTGAGCTGGCGACCTCTGCATTGCGAAGTCTGTTCGGTGTGGGCTAAACCCCACCGCTGTCGGCATCGATCACTCGCCCTTATGGGTGTCATTGGTGGGTGGCATTGGTGGGTGGCTTTAATGAGTAGTCTTGGTGGGTGGTATTGGTGAGTGGCATTTGTGGGTGGCATTGGTGAGTGGCATTTGTGGGTGGCATTGGTGAGTGGCATTTGTGGGTGGCATTATTGGGTGGCTTTGTTGGGTAGGTTTGGTGGGTGTCATTGGTGAGTGGCATTGGTGGGTGGCTTTAATGAGTAGTTTTGGTGGGTGGCATTGGTGAGTGGCATTTGTGGGTGGCATTGGTGAGTGGCATTTGTGGATGGCATTATTGGGTGGCTTAGTGGGTAGGTTTGGTGGGTGGCATTGGTGGGTGGCTTTGAAATTCAGATTAAATGAAATATCAATCGCAAAAAAAGTGTAAAGAAATCTTTTTTCCGGCTAAAATAGCCACGTCTTCAATAATGTTTCTTCCCCCAGAAGCTAGCATTAATTATAAATGTCAAGTTATTAAATGGTAGCTTGCATTTTTTTGTTTGTTTTATAATTCATACATTTTGCATTCTGACATTTAAATGACATTATTATTATTATTGCCGAGAAAGACCGGCGCGTCGTTTGTGCGGCCGTTTAATTATTCATTAACGTGGGTTTCGGTTTGTAGGAGCTGCACCAAAGAGAATATTCCACTTAATTCATAGGACAGGTGGTGAATGAAAGTACTCCGAGCTTATGTGTACCTCTGCAGCCTGTGCCTAATTTAAAATAAATTTCAAAAAGACAAATTTTATTTTATTTTATTCCAGCTGCGTGTTATTAAAACACTTCTGTAATGGCGTGCTGGTCTAAAATGTGTAAGACGAGAAAATCATGTATTCGACGTTCCGGGCAATAGCCATTCTCTTTCGCCCACCTTCGAGCGACGAGTTCACCATATCCTGGCCGATTACCCAGCAAAGCCTCACCGAGTCTCAAGATATTTTTCAGAAGGATCCTGCCATGTGTTTGCAGCAGGGAACCTGGAGGAACCCTATGCAGAACAAGGAGAGGACGCACAAACTCCACACAACGAGGTGTCCGAGTGGGGAATCAAAACAATGTTGCTTCATCTTCCTCGCCCCCATCGTCTAAGGCGGTGGCGAGGAGATCTATCTCATTTGCCTGCTATGCGGGATGTCTGTTGGTGTGTATTTGGAGCCCACGTGTTCTCTATCTCTCTCCCGTGGTCACTTGGATTGTTTCCCACCCCTCTACATTTATAATCAACACGCCTCGTAGATTATGTAAATGCTCTTATACATTACCACGTGTGGTGATGATGATGATGATTTAAGCAACTTCGATAAGCTATCATCATGTGTGGCCAGGCTACTTCCAAAAAAAGTAGCTAATAGCTCAGTGGGCTTCACCTGCTAAAATAAAATAGTTTCGTTTCTTTACCATCGTTTAATATCCATACCGTATCTCCCGTGCGGAACAGCCCGGAGCGCCTTTTGGCAATTTATTCATCTCAGTCAACCCACAGCACGTGGATCTGTCCCATGACCTCCTGCCAGCAGCGAGCCTTCCGCACGTCACGTGGCCTCAAGGTGCACCTAGTCTGGCACTGTGGTGACGTCACTGCCACTTAGTGTTGAATCGCAGTGGCGGCGGCGGTGGTTATTGTTGTCGTTGATGCTTTCGTCGCATCGCACGTGCGCTCGAAAGGCCATTCGCCGTTCGCTGTTCGTCTCGGCGCTGTTAAATGACACGAGTGTGTATTTTCTCCCCAGCTGTAGCGTCTAATTGATAGACCCCAAAACAAGATTCCGACTGTGGATCATAATTAGCGCGGTTAAAAATACCTGCTTGCCACTGCCGCCTCCCTTCAGCCTCAAACTGACAAGGAAACATCTGGGAAGGTATGACAGCCTGCCGCGGAGATTTGATGCGTAGGCACGGTGTGCACTTATTTATTTTTATTCTTGCAAGGAGCCAAATGCTCAGTATTTGCCGTGTCTGTGTTGTGGTGCTTGGGATGCTTGAATCGCTGAGTGGATGATTTCGGAAAAAGTAAACAACAAAACCCACTAATTACTTCGTTCGGTTCTCCGCCTTGTGCTTTTTTTGGGGTCCACTGCACCGCTGCGTTGTTCCGGCACGATGTCCGACGTTTTGCTGAAGCGGCAAACACCAGTGCCAGCTGGCAATGCTCTGTAATTGAAGGGGAATGTGAGCCGTTCAAATTTAGTAAGTGTAAACGGTTATCGGCATGTGGAGCGAAACGTCGGACGTCGTGCCGAACGGCACGCGGTACAACCCGAAGGAGTATTAGCTAATATTAGCTAATACTCCTTCGGGTAAGCAGTTAACAGTGCATCTTGATACAGCAAATCTGGCTGTGACGGTCCCACCTGATGACGGAGACTTGTGTTGCCTCCGAAACGTCGTGATTTTTATTTTATTATTTTATTTTTTTATTAATTTTAATTTCATTTTTTACCTACGTGACTTTACCGAAAAAACTAAGAGTATGAGTATCAGTTTAACACGTAGGCTTTCACGACCAATATTGTTCATAATCAACTATTTTTGGGTTTAGATCGCGTTATTTATAAATGTGTCGTAACCCTCCACCACCCGACACGGCCAATCAGTAAAAAGTGTCACGTTGACAAAAGACAAATAGTTCACTGCTTTAGCCCACCGGTGTGTTGAAGCGTGGAACCACAACATTTACAATTTGTGGTTGTGGTTTCACGCTTCAACACACCGGTGGGCTAAAGCAGTGAACTATTTGTCTTTTGTCAACGTGACACTTTTTTACTGATTGGCCGTGTCGGGTGGTGGAGGGTTACGACACATTTATAAATAACGCGATCTAAACCCAAAAATCGTTGATTATGAACAAAGTATGAGTATCAGAGAGGTAGATTCACTGAATGTATTTTTTTTAAATAATGTTTTCCTTCTCTTTTCCCCACATGCCCTTTCTGTGCTATATCAGTGGCATTTCATGGCCATGTAATGGCATGAAATTCCCATTTTTAACTCTTCCAGCTAACAGTGCCAAGAAAGGTTCTTCAGTAATTTTGCTGGAGCAGTCAACACCTGATGACGGTTGCGTGTGTTGCTTCCGAAACGTCGTGATTTAATTGATGTTCTCTGTTTTACCTACGTGACTTTACCGACAAAACCAAAGAATATGTCACGGATCTACTTCTGAAGGCACTGCAATGGGCCTCTCTATCCACACGAAAGGCACAGCCCTGCAAAGAGTCTTCGTCTCATCTCAGTTCATGCTCAGAGCTGCAATTTATCCAAATTGACTTTCAATATCCTGCTGCGCCATTCCTTTTACCATCTCCAACTTCGAGAGGTCGCCCTTGGAGAAATAACATGCAAGCCTCAATGGGCTTTCCCCCGGGTTAGCAAAAATTACATATTTTAAACAAAAACCTATATATATTTTTTTACATGTGTAGAGAAGTTCCCACGGACGCACTCGGAGACGGAGGTAAGTTAAGGGCTTTCGCCAGGGTTTATTAAAGCTTAACAATATTACACAGCAGGGTACACAACTCCCAGGGGCTAGGGGTCCTACTCTGAGTCCGGGTCCCTGCCGGCTAGCTCCGGTCTCTCTCTCTCTCGTGTCGTATCGTGGACTCTGCCGACTCCACCGACCGGAGAGAGAAGCACCTCTATGGCTACCACCGGCTTCTCCCCAGACTCACTATTCGATCACTCTCTCTACCCCTGGTTCCCTCTTCACCCTGCTTACTCTACCCGTTCCCGCAGTGACCCCGCTTACGTCACGGGGTATCCCTTAAGTACCCTAGGAGACGTGACGTCATCGCACTGAACGGCACACCTGACGTCACGTCCCCATTTTACTCCTCTACACATGTAATGAGGGATTCTATGTATGCAGTAATTGTCTTCCGATCCAAGACTGTCAATTCACTGCGCTTGATAGCCCAGCTGAGACCCGGATTCAAACCCAGCGCCTCATCCGTGTCGGCTCAGCGCTCTGATTTCCCGGGCCATCAGGTCACCTGGTTGTCACAATTGTTGGAGATAACCATGGGTTCTGGCTCCACAGCATCCGTTGAGATCGATCGAATGTCCTTACTTGGATCCTGGACTGGGGTCTCAATATAAAAAGGGCATTTTGGCAAAATTCTAGATTTGAAGCTTTCGTGACTGCAAGGATTCATACTCTTAGGTTTTTTCGGTAAAGTGACGTAGGTAAAAAAATAATAATAATAAAATAATAATAACGTCGTGATTTAATTGAGTTATTTTCATTTATTATTATTTTATTATTATTATTTTTACCTACGTGACTTTACCGAAAAAACCTAAGAATAATTTGGCAAAATCCCAAAAACTCAAGACCAGCCGCTGGACGGCCAATTGTTGATACACATGCTGTGGGATGCTGAACGTGGTGGACTTGCAACCCACCACGTTCTGGACTTGCGATCCGGAGGTCGCCTTCACGATTTGACATCTGGTGGCGGCGTGTAAAGCGATGATGCAAGCGTTTTAAATCCTCACCCCTCAAACCCCGCTCTGCCTGTCCACCCAGCCGCAGTACACAGTACACGGGGGTTACACCTCAGTCCCACCCTCTTCCAAGATGTATGAACAAATATTCACGAGAGGGGCTATCTCGGGGCTCGCTATAGTGGTGGTGGCCCTTCCGACCAGCAGCAGCAGCGAGCAATTGCAGGGCTGCGCCTTTATCTTTACCATGTACAAAGACAGAGATCCCCCATATAGCCTTAACGGACTGTAGGAGCAAGTACTGTTAGCGAGCACCTAAGAAGGCCGGTACGGCACAGGGGGGTGGGAGGCCAGCACCACGCCCGGCCGCCTTTATCTCCCCAGTGGCGATGTTTTACTACACATCCCACCAGGTACTCATTTGAGGCTGAATCGACCAAGGGGAGGCCCATAACCGATTAAAATAATCGTCACTGGTGTTGGCAGTGAGCGGGAATCGAATCCGGCTCGCCAGGTTCGAAGCGCAGAACGCTAACCGCTACACCACCGCTCCCCACTTTGTTGATTCGCTCCTGATCTGACTCTTCTCCCCCCCCTTCCGTAATTTAAACCCGACATCGTAAATCCTGATTCGTAATGTCTATTTTAAATTTCGATTTAAAGCTTTCGTGACTGCAGGGATTCATCTTCTTGGTTCTTTCGGTAAAGTCACGTTCTTCACCTGAGGACGGCTGCTTGCGTTGTGGCCGAAACGTCGTGAGAATTATTTTATTATGTTTTATTTTTATTATTTTATTATTTCCCTTCTACGTGACTTTACCGAAAGAACCAAGAAAATGTCTATTTTGTTTTGCGGTTAGGCCACGCGATGACCTGGCCCAAGTTTGTGACGTTAAGAAACCCTCCACCACCCGACTGAGCCAAACAAATTCAACGGCCACGTGGTGCGCACGCGACGACGACGACTCCCTAATCATCGTTGGTTCAGCCGAGTTGGTTTGTTTACGATTTTTATTGAGCCAGCTGGGTCCGGGATTGGGCCCATAAAACCCCGAGCCAAATTTTCACCCAGGCAGCGGGGAGAGCAGCACAGACAAAGTGTCTTTGGAGTTTGCGTGTCTTGTGGTGCCACAGCGACGGGGCCGCTCGGCCGAGCCAGGGAGCCGCCCGGCTTCCACCGCCGCACTGCCCCCCATCACCCCCCCCACATAAACACGCACCCGCACCCACGTAGGGCCTCGTGGTCGGGTCACCTACCCTGAGTTTTCACCCGAGGGCCCCCTAGGGGGGTTACCCCACGGTTTCTCAGGGCCAGGGAATTGGACAGGACCCTTCCCAGGCCAAGTAACACTGCGGCGCCGTGGGCGGATTTGAGATCGCACGACCACGGCGAGCTCAGAGAGCCCCGCAGTTAGAAACGCATACAAACACAAACACGGGTCAGCAAGGCAGATAGCTGGGATCAGGACCCGGGACGACTGATTGGTCGAAAGTTCAAAGGCCGGCGGGATCGCAAAAGAGCGGGAAATCCTAGGCTCAGGATTGGTCGAGAGACCAAGGCGGTCGGGACGGGGGCTCCTAGCCTTTGATGTGAATAGTTTAAAAGAAAACGCAGGGGCAGTAGGGAACTCTCTTCTTCTGGAGTTTGGACACGGGGTCAGCGACGAAGGAGTCATCGGGCGAGCCGCTAGATTGTCTGCAGGACGATCTGAGCGCCGCAAGGTCACCAAGGACTACAGACGGTATCGTGTTGCGCGCCTTACAACACCTCAGAGCGGAGGGTAGGATCCGTAGGAGAGGGTTAGTTCGGGGTAAGGACGAGTAGGAAAGCGGTTTAGCAGAGAGCGCAGCATAGAATAGGGCTACACGGCACCAGAGTGTGGGTTAGAAGCGCCTTGCTGTCCCGCACACACACACGGGTGGCTCGGTTGGTTAGCAAGGGCTAATAAAATCTCGAGCGTAGTAACAAAACCGTGTTGTTGGGTGTTTTTGGAACGTGGTATTAGCGTGCACTGCATTCGCGAGTGTGTGGTCGTTGTACGCATAAAGGCCGTGGTCTCTGTACGATTGTGCGGGTACGGAGGTGTGTGCGTTAACGCCCGGGGAGAGCACTTTTGGTGTGTTGGCGTGACTACGCAGCCGTGTGAGAGGAGAATCGTCCTTGTACGATATTTGTGTTGACGTGCACGCGCGAGTGGGGGAGGGGACGAGTCGTCGTGTCGGCGTGTGCCCCGCTTGCGTGCGCTCGTTACTTGCGTAAGCTCTCGGCGTGCGTAATCGGCGTGCCCAAGGTGCGCGATCGTAACGTGGGCGGCCAGCGCGGCGCAGAGCGGCGCAGGAGTGGGTATCGCGTGTGGAGCTGTATGCGTGTGTGCGCGCACGTTCACGACGTGTGTAACACAGGTGCGCGATCTTAACGTGAGTGGTCAGGGTTGGGTGAGTGCCGTGCAGAGCTGTGTGTGGGTGTGCGCGTGCGTGGTTATCCATGCCTGCTACGCGGACCCGCGGTGGAGGGGAATCCTCGGGTGACGGCTCCCACACCCTGGGTGAGGAGCCTAGCGGCGGTTCGCTTAGCAGCGGGGGGGCGATTGATGATGTTAGTCCGGCCGTTAGTATTATCGAGGGAGGGATCTCGGGGGCTAGCGACCCCCACAGTCTCTCTCTCTCCCCGTGGTCGCGTGGATGTTTATTTTTATCCGGGTCCACCGGGTTTCCCCCTCCACATTTTTAGAAACATGAATTGAGATTATGTAGATTATTCTGGTGCTAGAAATGTCCAAATGATGAGGCTACTTTGTTGAGCTTTCATTTGCGGCCAGGTCGCTTCTGAAAATACGTGAATACCTCAGTGGGCTTCGCCTGGTAGGATGGGGATGGTTCAGTTTAATTTGCTTGTGTGTTTGGGTGATTTCGACCAAGGGTCGCAAGGGTTCCAAGAGCAGCACGCTGACCACTAAACTACCGTTCCCCGCTTCACCATGTACAGTAGTAGCCTGACGTAAACATTTTGAAACTGTATTGAAGGACGAACCGAATACAGAAAATAAACGGGTAAAATATGACTTTCTTGATCACGACTTAAGCGGGTTATGGAGTGCACGCTCTGAATGCGATTACACACCGAGATGCGCCCACGTTGTGATTTCAACCGCCACGCAGCCCCCACCCCAATCATCATCATTATGTGGTGGGCCCCCACTTGGGAGGGCCGAGAGTGCAGGGGGGTCAGGGATTGTCCCCGAAGAATTTCCTGCCTCGCTCAGGATAAGGGCCCCTGGCATTCGCTGCACCCGCACTAATGACCTCGCGTGAGCCCACAGAGGGCTCGGGCCCGCCACTTAATCAGCGCTGCTGTGAGCAACGGACGGGGCCGGGGAGTCGCAGTTTGCGCATCGTCATCATCACTACCATCGTCATCATCATCACCATCGTCATCATCATCATCGTCGTCATCATCATCATCATCGTCGTCATCATCATCATCATAGTCATCATCATCATCATAGTCATCATCATCACCATCGTCATCATCATCACCATCGTCATCGTCATCACCATCGTCATCGTCATCACCATCGTCATCATCATCACCATCGTCATCATCACCGTCATTATCATCACCATCGTCATCACCATTGTCATCATCATCGTCATCACCACCATCGTCATCATCATCGCCATCATCACCATCGTCATCATAATCATCATCGTCATCATCATCATCGTCGTCTTCGTCATCGCAGCAGCAGTTGGTGTGGCGGCGGTGGCGATGATGATGACGATGGTGATGATGACGATGGTGATGGCGATGATGATGGTGATGATGCGAGGCGCGGCGTTTTTTTCTGTGTGGCGATTCTGGGCAGTCAGCCCTAATTAATACTGCCGGTGCAATGATAACCGGAGCGATACCAGGCGTTGTCATCTTCACGGTGCACTTTAAAGATCCCCTGACACCATTGGCAAGAGCAAGCCACTGCGTGCAGGCGTCGCGGTCGGTCCGAATGAGCAAACTTCAGATAATTTTCTCATTTGGGTTTACACACAGCGGCCATCATTGCCCTCCTCCTCCCGACTGGCAGATGATTTTCCCGATAGCAGGCCACGTGCTGAGTCACCGTGTGCCGCACAGGGACAGCTGCCACTGGGAAGTCCCCTTTCAAATGTGTTGAGATGATGAGACGTGATGTAAAGCGCTCCGAGATATTCTGGCGTAAAGGGTGCTGAATGAAAACAAAAACAATTATAGCAGAGAAGGGAATATAACCTCCGTAAACGTTATTTTTTTGGGTCCGGGCAAGTCAAAGCGAGATCTCTTCTGCTCAAAATGAACAACGGGACGGTGCTCATCCCCTATTTACAGCCATGTGCCAGTGGTGGCTACTCCATATTCCCACGACAAGGCCGAGTCTATTCCTCCACAGGACAACCGCTGTTGAACTAAGAGGTTGGACGGAACACGTCAAAGCTCGGGTCTTCGTGCCCTGCGTCCAGCGTGAATGTCTGGACCATGCAGCAGGGGACACTGCATGAGCCGCAGGGCCATGCACATTCACCCGCATTGTGCCACTGCAGTTGAACAAAAATATTAAACTACGTTTTATTTGAGCAGGTAAGGCCCCCACTGAGCTATGTAGCTATTTTCCAGAAGCGAACTGCCCATCGCAAATGATAGCTCAACGAAGTGGCTTATCACGTGCAAATGTATAGCAGCCAAACGTGTGTCTCGATATGTGGAGGGAAAAACCGGAGGACCCGGAGAAAAATCCACGGGACCACGGGGTGAGAAAGAGAAAGCCATCCAAACTCCAAATATACAGCAGCAGGCGTCAAGGGTTCGGGCTCGAACCCACAATCCTCTGTATACCAGGCGAGGTAGTCAACATCTCGCCACGGCGGTGGCTGCCTCTCTCTCTCTCTCTCTGCACGATGGATCCTATCTGGCGCATCTGCGTGCGCGTGCACACGACCCGAGGTGTCCTCGGCGCTCACGTGAGCCGTGACCGATCCTGCGCGCGCGCTCGACACTGAGCAATGTGCGTGAAGTTGACCCCTAGAGCCCGAGCGACTGCTAACTCTGCATCTGCGGTGAAGAAGGAGAGCAAGTGGGTAAAGGCGCAGCGTTGTTGCAATTGCTCGCTCAGCAACCCCCCCCCCCCCCCCCCTCGCCTCCACCACCCCGTATAGCGGAAGGAGACTACCACTTAGAGTGGAGGTCGATTCCATCTCCCGGAACGGCACGTTTCTCAAATAGCACCCTCATCCCCGCCCCCCCCTCCCCGTACTACCACCCCCCCTCGCCCATCGCCCCCGTCTCAGTCCGCACAGCAGGATATAAATGGGTACGCCACGGTTAGTCTATGATCAGCAAGTTGCTCTCGTTGTGATCGGTGCCGCTGGTTCCTTGCATTTCCCCTCCCGCCGCTGCCTCTGTTCAACTCGCCCACGAGCCGGCGTGAAGGGCTTCACAGCCGCAAACTGAGCGAGCCCATCGGCAGCTCGCGTGCGGTAGGGTAAAGTGTGGGTGCTCCCACGCCCCCCACCCCCCCATCTCCACCTGCACCCCGCCCGTCCAAGGCGTGAGAATAAGCCACCGAGACCTCGAGATGGGCTCTTGAGCGCTGCCTCCTTCACGTGAGCACGCCGGCAGGGAAGATTGCAGCTCCTGCAGCCTGTACCGAGCTACACGTTGGGCACGACGCGTAGGTCGTGGCGTCTCGCCGGCGCGTATGCACCTAGCGTGGCACAAGCGCAACAGTCGCCTCGAGCGAGCGGTCGCTCACTCGGCGCGGCGCTCGCTGAGTTGTTGTTGTTGTTGTTGTTTTGATGTACGCGCTACCGCTCGGCGAGCGCATAAATAAAAGATTATTCTGAATATCTGTCGACTTATAATTAATAGTTTAGCAGGCAATTAGGCTTGTGCAGAAATACGCGGTCGCTGTATCATTCGTCATTGTCCGACACGAAGGAACGAATCTCTCTCCCACACCTCCCTCCCTCCCCCCAACCACTCCCCCAAAAGACGAACAGACTCCACGCTCTATATATAGTTTGTACACACGCGCGCACACAATCGCGGTGTGTTTAACTGAAAAGCTCAGCATAACTAGTACACCACGTGAATTCCGTGCCGTCCGATTTAATGGCACACACGTTGCGTAATGTTCTTGATGCATCATCGGGGACGCTGTCACGGGCGGTCGAACGTGTTGGGCACACTACCATGCGCAGATTCGTCGGTTCGATTCGATCTCCCGGTGCGGCAAGTTGCAACAACCGTGCAGGTTTTTTTAAATCCCCCACTCCGCCAGTGTGTGTGTCCCTCTCACCCAGGCGGTATTAACGCGCGCGCCACGCAGTTGGTCGATTGGAAAGTCGTGTTCGGCGTCGTCTGTGGCGGCGTCTGGGCAGGCTGGATGAGTAGGCCAAGTTATTTCTGACAGTAGCCTCTCTCTCCCTCTCTCGAACTTCTTCCGTTGGATGTTCTTTCTCGAGGAGGCCCCTCGTGATCGGGCAGTTGGCGGGGGCTGCGGCTCCTGGCTGCTTCGCCTTCAACTTCGTGCGTTCAAATATGCCTCAAGTATTTTCGATTTCAGAAATCTGGCGAGCTGTTTTTTTTCCCCCCCCACGTCTCATTTCGGCGAATGGAATTCCAAGCCGTTGCTTGAAAATAAAGGTTTTGTAAAAAAAAAACCATGGGCTACACGTCGCCTCTCAGGCCACATCAACAAGCGTCGAGACATCCACGCGCGCATGTGTAATCATGTCACACATTGTGCGCTCCTGCGCTGATTACTTTAAACAATTTTTTACGTTCGGTAATTAAAAGGTGGCACCCCCCCCCCTCAACCCCCCGTTTTCCCCCGGATCCTGATTAATACAGACAAGATGATCACGTGAAAAACGCATTCAATTAAAAAGATTGTTTCAATGTAATTGTTTTCTAACACACGCAAACATTTAATGTAATCTTGCGGATTTGGATGTGCCGCTGAAGGCTCGGTGTTTTCATAAATTAATGGAGCAACGGGGTTGTTCAATTTCTTTGCCTGCTTCTATCCTCGGTCTGTCAGTCAAGGTCGCGAGACTGGCCTTGCGCCGCCCTACAGATGCCCCGCGGTGAGTACAGATGGCTATTAATCCACGTGTTCGCTCGTTAATTTACTATTTCCACATTTCATCTTTTTTTTTAAGTACATTAAATCGTCCCCGAACGCGCCCGATCTCGTCTGATCTGGCGAGCTAAGCAGCGGGGCCCAGCCTGTCCTGCTCAGTTCAGTGGATGTCCCATGAACCGTGGTCAGTGTGGGAGAACGGAACATCGCTTGTCCTAATTGTCGCGGGGTTATCCGCGAATTCACTCCACTTGTCGGCAAAAAATATCGATATATGCGGATAATAGGATGAATTGACCGGTGAACCGTACTAATTGGAGAAAGCATGGAGCGTTCGACAATTGAAAAACGGGGACAAATGCGGATTATATAAAAGGAAGAATAGGCGTGTAACATGCAATGACTCAAAACGATTGTTTACATTTATTTTATGCAGGAACACCGGTACATTGCTTATAGTCGCAAACTATAAGCAATGTACCGGTGTCGATCTCCCGCCCCCCTGAATCGCATCAACCACTGAACTCCAATCATGGCGGTAGCAGCAGCAACCGCAGAAGATGCCGGACACTCCATGGTGATGGTGGTGATGAAGATGGTCATGATCGTGATGCACAAATGGATGATGATGATGATGATGATGATGAAAAAACTCTCCGGTAGCGTGCGGCGACTTGGTCAACACTCAGAAGAGAGACATGTAATTTGTAGCGACTCAATGGGCCAGATTCACTCACACAAGAAGGAGGAGAAATCATCATCGTCACCACCACAGAAGCAGCAGCAGCGATGCACCACACTGCTCCTGACTGAGCGCAATTCTGTGGCTCAACCAGCTCAGTGCCCACGCGTGCGATGGGGAAACACTCGATCCCATACTTGACGGAACTGGTGGAGTTCACATTTTTTCGCTATACCGCCATCTCCTGGCAGTGCCAGGGCATGGCACCTCCACGAGGCAAACGGGAAAGGTAAGGAAGTTCAAGTTCATTTATTAGGTATAGCCCTGTGAGCCATTCGGCTCTTGAATCGGGTGCAACCGCAACAAACAAAAAACAAAAACATGAACAAAAAACATTCTAACATCCGTACGGTGATCCGCCAACCCTCGCTGCTGCACCCAAAGGGGCCGTCCATAAATAACGTCACGCAACTAGAGGGGGGGGGGGGGGGTGTCAGACATCTGTCACGATGTGTGACGATGTGTGACGAGGGGGGGGGGGGTTTGAGAAATGTGACGTCACATCAAAATGCGCAACTTAAAATAAATATAAACAACACGTTCTATTAAATTAAATAGACTTTTTAATAAATGTTTTCTCCTATAACATCAGAGTGCAGCGCCACATTAAATCATTAAATACGCACTACAATGACAATAGTTTAAAGCGATTTGAAGCATGTTTTAATTTTTTGGGGGGAGGAGGGCGGGCAGAGCTTTGTGATGTGATATTTCAGGGAGGGATCTGACTTTTTGTGACGCCGTGTGACAAGGGGGGGTGAGGGGTCAAAAATCGTCCAAAATCGCTTGACGTCATTTATGGACGGCCCCAAAGTGCAGGGTTCGAGGCAGCCACTTACAGCAGCAGCCGCGTAGCCACCACCAACCGCTCGGCTACTGCGGAACTCGGAACGACTCAATGGCACGATTGACAAATATCCAGTGCCCGTTGGTTCTTTCGGTAAAGTCACTCTATTATTTTTTATTTTATTTTTCTACCTACGTGCCTTTAGGCCTCGACAAGGTAAGGTAAAAGTTAAACGGTAAAAAAACAAGATAAACTTTACCCTACCTTTTACCTTACCACAATACAATCGCGCTACCCTACCTTTTACCCTTTAACAGGTAAGGTAAAAGGTAAAAAAGAACGAGCCTAGAATTACCTTACCTTTTACCCTTATCCCATACAAATTTCGCGATTACAGGGTAATTACTGGGGTAGAGTAAAGTGTGTCTGGTGCCAGGATGTAGAGTGGAGTTTGTCTGGTGCCAGGAAGTAGAGTGGAGTTTGTCTGGTGCCAGGATGTAGAGTGGAGTTTGTCTGGTGCCAGGAAGTAGAGTGGAGTTTGTCTGATGCCAGGATGTAGAGTGGAGTTTGTCTGGTGCCAGGATGTAGAGTGGAGTTTGTCTGGTGCCAGGAAGTAGAGTGGAGTTTGTCTGGTGCCAGGATGTAGAGTGGAGTTTGTCTGGTGCCAGGATGTAGAGTGGAGTTTGTCTGGTGCCAGGATGTAGAGTGGAGTTTGTCTGGTGCCAGGATGTAGAGTGGAGTTTGTCTGGTGCCAGGATGTAGTGTGGAATTTGTCTGGTGCCAGGATGTAGAGTGGAGTTTGTCTGGTGCCAGGAAGTAGAGTGGAGTTTGTCTGGTGCCAGGATGTAGAGTGGAGTTTGTCTGGTGCCAGGATGTAGAGTGGAGTTTGTCTGGTGCCAGGATGTAGAGTGGAGTTTGTCTGGTGCCAGGATGTAGAGTGGAGTTTGTCTGGTGCCAGGAAGTAGAGTGGAGTTTGTCTGGTGCCAGGATGTAGAGTGGAGTTTGTCTGGTGCCAGGATGTAGAGTGGAGTTTGTCTGGTGCCAGGATGTAGAGTGCAGTTTGTCTGGTGCCAGGATGTAGAGTGGAGTTTGTCTGGTGCCAGGATGTAGTGTGGAATTTGTCTGGTGCCAGGATGTAGAGTGGAGTTTGTCTGGTGCCAGGAAGTAGAGTGGAGTTTGTCTGGTGCCAGGATGTAGAGTGGAGTTTGTCTGGTGCCAGGATGTAGAGTGGAGTTTGTCTGGTGCCAGGATGTAGAGTGGAGTTTGTCTGGTGCCAGGATGTAGAGTGGAGTTTGTCTGGTGCCAGGATGTAGTGTGGAATTTGTCTGGTGCCAGGATGTAGAGTGGAGTTTGTCTGGTGCCAGGAAGTAGAGTGGAGTTTGTCTGGTGCCAGGATGTAGAGTGGAGTTTGTCTGGTGCCAGGATGTAGAGTGGAGTTTGTCTGGTGCCAGGATGTAGAGTGGAATTTGTCTGGTGCCAGGATGTAGAGTGGAGTTTGTCTGGTGCCAGGATGTAGAGTGGAGTTTGTCTGGTGCCAGGATGTAGAGTGGAGTTTGTCTGGTGCCAGGATGTAGTGTGGAATTTGTCTGGTGCCAGGATGTAGAGTGGAGTTTGTCTGGTGCCAGGATGTAGAGTGGAGTTTGTCTGGTGCCAGGATGTAGAGTGGAGTTTGTCTGGTGCCAGGATGTAGTGTGGAATTTGTCTGGTGCCAGGATGTAGAGTGGAGTTTGTCTGGTGCCAGGATGTTGAGTGGAGTTTGTCTGGTGCCAGGATGTTGTGTGGAGTTTGTCTAGTGCCAGGATGTAGAGTGGAGTTTGTCTGGTGCCAGGATGTTGAGTGGAGTTTGTCTGGTGCCAGGATGTAGAGTGGAGTTTGTCTGGTGCCAGGATGTTGAGTGGAGTTTGTCTGGTGCCAGGATGTTGAGTGGAGTTTGTCTGGTGCCAGGATGCAGAGTGGAGTTTGTCTGGTGCCAGGATGCAGAGTGGAGTTTGTCTGGTGCCAGGATGTTGAGTGGAGTTTGTCTGGTGCCAGGATGCAGAGTGGAGTTTGTCTGGTGCCAGGATGCAGAGTGGAGTTTGTCTGGTGCCAGAATGTTGAGTGGAGTTTGTCTGGTGCCAGGATGTAGAGTGGAGTTTGTCTGGTGCCAGGATGCAGAGTGGAGTTTGTATGGTGCCAGGATGCAGAGTGGAGTTTGTCTGGTGCCAGGATGTTGAGTGGAGTTTGTCTGGTGCCAGGATGTAGTGTGGAGTTTGTCTGGTGCCATTATGTAAAGTGGAGTTTGTCTGGTGCCAGGATGTTGAGTGGAGTTTGTCTGGTGCCAGGATGTAGAGTTGAGTTTGTCTGGTGCCAGGATGCAGAGTGGAGTTTGTCTGGTGCCAGGATGTTGAGTGGAGTTTGTCTGGTGCCAGGATGTAATGTGGAGTTTGTCTGGTGCCATTATGTAAAGTGGAGTTTGTCTGGTGCCAGGATGTTGAGTGGAGTTTGTGTGGTTTATAGCAATACTGTATATAATTTAATGTTGGGTTTGTCTATGGCAGTATATAGTACGGTGTAGACTCGTGTGATATAAGAGATTAAAGTTTAGATGGAAGCATATTATATTTTTTACGACGTAGAATTGTAATGAATTACTTACTGTTAGTAACTCAGCTTATTCTAGAGTATATTTAGTATACTGATGATATTATGTAGTTTATACTTTAGTTGTTTACGTGGTGGTTTTAGTTACTATTAATGCTACCCCTATTTCCTCCTTTTGATGCTGCTAATCCTGCATAATGCACGGGCATAGGTAGTACTAATCACATACCTGCATTTCCCATATCCCCTCCTTTTGATTCTGCTAATCCTGAATAATGCACGGGCATAAGTAGTACTAATCACATACCTGCATTTCCCATATCCCCTCCCTTTGATGCTGCTAATCCTGCATAATGCACGGGCATAAGTAGTACTAATCACATACCTGCATTTCCCATATCCCCTCCTTTTGATTCTGCTAATCCTGCATAATGCACGGGCATAAGTAGTACTAATCACATACCTGCATTTCCCATATCCCCTCCCTTTGATGCTGCTAATCCTGCATAATGCACGGGAATAAGTAGTACTAATCACATACCTGCATTTCCCATATCCCCTCCCTTTGATGCTGATAATCCTGCATAATGCACGAGCATGAGTAGCACTAATCACACACCTGCATTTCCCATATCCCCTCCTTTTGATGCTGCTAATTCTGCATAATGCACGGGCATAAGTAGTATTAATCACATACCTGCATTTCCCATATCCCCTCCTTTTGATGCTGCTAATTCTGCATAATGCACGGGCATAAGTAGTTCTAATCACATACCTGAATTTCCCATATCCCCTCCCTTTGATGCTGCTAATCCTGCATAATGCACGGGCATAAGTAGTTCTAATCACATACCTGTATTTCCCATATCCTCTCCCTTTGATGCTACTAATCCTGCATAATGCACGGGCATAAGTAGTACTAATCACATACCTGCATTTCCCATAAATATGCTAAATTCCTCATGATATGCAAATTCTTTTGTAAAGGCGCCCTTTCCCCCCCTTCCAACCCAGATTAAATATACGCTCCAAGCATGGTGCTGTTTCATTCAGACGCTGTCTCCCCGACAGACCTGGTCTTTACCTGAGGACGGCTGCTTGCGTTGTGGCCGAAACGTCGTGAGAATTATTTTATTATGTTTTATTTTTATTATTTTATTATTTCCATTCTACGTGACTTTACCGAAAGTACCAAGAAGACGCTTTATTCATATAGAATACTCTCATATCGGGCGTTTAGGCTGTCGACGACGCCGTCCTCCATAACCTCCTCGTCCCAGTCGTCTTGGTCGATGGCGATCTCATCAACAACCTGATCAAGTTCGTCATTGCCATCATCCTTGGACGGACGACAGGCAATAAGATCCTGCGCTGCTCCAGCCCAGTTAGACGGAACCTTCAGGCAGCCGGCCGTGATCCATGAGCGCAAGCACATGGACTTTATGAAGAGCGTCGTTGACAGCGACTGGCGAACGCTATTCGCACGTTCACAGGGAGTTGACGTCGCCGGCGCTCCCAAGTAGTCGCAGGCCATCTTGTAGTTGGCGGGGAGCAGCTCTTTGTGGAGAAACCACCACTGCATTACGTCAATGAAGGCGCTGGCGGTCGTGACGCCCATGCTCAGAAAACGATCGACTTCATCGCCGTCGTCTATGGAGTTGCCGACGTTGCTGAACAGGGTGCTGAACAGCGACCGCTCCTCCATATGGGCAGCAACTGCCGTCGGCGAGATCATGAGCACGTCCGAGTAGCGATGCTGCAGGACAGAGCGGATTGTGGCCTTCAGTGTAGCCAGCTCGTCTTGGTCTGTCGTTTTCGGCAGCTGTGGATTCAAGTAGGAAGTCGCATTACCGCACCAGCTCGGCCTTCATCCCCGTCGCGGTCAAGGGCTCATCAATCGCTCTAAGGGCGGCTTCACCGTGATCGCAATGACGGACGAGGTGCTCCATCGTCACCGGCACGAGATCCAATGTCGAATTGTGGTCCGCCGACAACGAGGCCATGACCTGGCGCGGCATTCGCAGGAATGCTGTCACGCCTTCGATGTTTGCCCACTGCAGTTCAAATAAAGCACTGACACCGATCAAATCCTGGAAGCGCGCCATGATAATGTCCAATGGGACACGCTTCTTGATGGCGTCGTCGCCCATGTCAAACGTCGAATGCCACCTGGTTGGCGAGTCCTGGTGCGTCGGCTCCTTGCTGGCGAGCTTGGCGATCTCAGCCTCGCGGCGGTACGACTGCCGGACGACCTTGCTGCACCTGATATTGACGAGCGCCTTGCGCAGTTCGGCATTTGTTGACTTGATCAGTTTTAGAACTTGGACGACATCGATCTGGACGGAATGATCCGCACATCGAATATGGTGGCAAGCCCGCAACTGCTCATATCCGGCGTCCACGTTGACCAGGGCGAACAACGTCTTGACAACACTGTTCGCATCGGAGCCATTGTCACTGGTGACAGCGAGCAGCTTGGTCGAGATATTGTGCACGAGGCTTTGGAGGTGCTCAAACAGAGCGGCCCCAATGCGCTTGCCGATACCCCTTCCGGACTGCACATCGAGGATTCTAGATTTGAAGCTTTCGTGACTGCAATGATTCACACTCCCAGGTTCTTTCGGTAAAGTCACGTAGGTAAAAAATTAAAATTAAAATTAATAAAAGTAAAATAAAAAGTAAAAATCATGACGTTTCGGAGGCAACACAAGCTTCCGTCTTCAGATGGAACCGTCACAGCCCGACAGCTGT
Source organism: Lampetra planeri (assembly GCF_965212315.1). Taxonomy (NCBI): domain Eukaryota; kingdom Metazoa; phylum Chordata; class Hyperoartia; order Petromyzontiformes; family Petromyzontidae; genus Lampetra; species Lampetra planeri. Next base: position 5,005,475 of record NC_136143.1, read on the forward strand.
ATCATGTAAATGAGAGATTACAAGAGATACCACTCCGTATATATAATGGTTGAGGGGGGGGGGGAAGGGCCAGGAACGGCCCACTTTTTATTATTATGGTAAGGATTGTCAGCAGCATAGATTTTGACGCACCAGATTTGCTGTCGATCCAGTGCACCGTGACCATCCAAAATCCCTTCAGGTTGCGGTTCGACCACCCGTCGATGGTGAGCGAGATGGCGACGTCCAGGTTGGAGAAGAACGCCCCGACGATGGGCAGCATGATGGCGTGATGCTCGACAATCCTGCGAATGATAGTGCGGGTCGATGGGCCCCCGTATCTCTGCGTCAATGTGTTGACCAAGGTCTTGAACTTGTCGCTGCCGGCGGCTCGCAAAGAGATTTCACCTTGGGTAACAAAATCCACCACCGCGTTCTCAAACTTTACCAGGAGGCGATCCGGGATTGCTGGCCGGCTCAGCGTTTGCTGTATTAGGCAACTCGCCGACGCCGACGTCCCGACCTCGCTGCCTGGGGCGAGCGCGTTGTGTTTCTTGAGGTGGGCTTTCCACCCTGATGCGTTCGTGTGGGTGGAAAACCACTTGCGGCAGTGCACGCACTGCCGCTTCGCTTGCTGTGCATGCGGATCACCCTCCATCCAATCGTGTGTGTGCTCCCACGGGAACGCATACCGCTGCCTCTTTCGATTGCTGTCCGCAGCAACCCCAAAAAAGCCGTTGCTGGCATCCTCGTCCTCTAGTACATCGACCTCAAGAACGTGGACCGTCTCCATGTGCTCCGCCATCACTTTAAAATGGAGGCCACGGACTGCGTCACTGCGCCACGGAACTTTTAGCGGTTAACAAGGTACTGTATTATGGGAACCTCATTTGTAAACAAGGTACTGTACTATGGGAACCTCATTTGCCAGTAAAAATATGATAATAGTTTTTTTACCCTTCTATCTGGCAACAAAACTGACACCTTTTTACAAGGAGTCATGTTTGCATAGACCGCAATACCTGCAGTCATAAAACAAACAAAAGAACAGAACTCTGTCTCGGGTGTGGACCAATCAACTTCAAGGACAGTGCACATTATCAGAGTTATGTTCTTTTGTTTGTATTATGACTGCAGGTATTGCGGTCTATGCAAACATGACTCCTTGTAAAAAGGTGTCAGTTTTGTTGCCAGATAGAAGGGTAAAAAACCAATTATCAAGGTACTGTATTTACCGGATAATTATTCGCCCTACCCTTACCCTACCGGGTAATTCTTCTGAGCTACCTTTACCCATCTCTTTACCTTACCCCTTGGCATGTCTAAACCTTTACCCTTTACCTTTACCCTTTTACCCGGTAATAAAAGTTATTTACCTTACCTTACCGAGGCCTACGTGACTTTACTGAAAGAACCAACGAGTATGGATTCCTGCAGTCACGAAAGCTTCAAATCAAGATTGAAATATCCAGTGGTGGAAATGGGCAAGAACGCCTCGACACGCCGTGGTAGGAGTGGACATTTGAACCCTGTGACTGCGTTCCGGAAGGACTCAGGGATTCATATTGTTTTTTCATTTAACTCACACATAGACCCCCTACCCAAACAGCGAGACCCACGAATACACGCACAGAAACTTACAGACACGCATAGAGACCCACAGACACGCATAGAGACACACAGACACTCTCAGAGACCCACATACACTGCCAGAGACCCACAGACACGCACAGAGACCCACAGACACGCACAGAGACCCACAGACACGCACAGAGACCCACAGACACACACAGAGACCCACAGACACGCACAGAGACCCACAAACACGCACAGAGACCCACAGACACACACAGAGACCCACAGACACGCACAGAGACACACAGACACGCACAGAGACCCACAGACACGCACAGAGACCCACAGACACGCACAGAGACCCACAGACACGCACAGAGACCCACAGACACGCACAGAGACCCACAGACACACACAGAGACCCACAGACACACACAGAGACCCACAGACACGCACAGAGACCCACATACACACACAGAGACCCACAGGCACGCACAGAGACCCACAGACACACACAGAGACACACAGACACGCACAGAGACCCACAGACACGCACAGAGACCCACAGACACGCACAGAGACCCACAGACACGCACAGAGACACAGACACGCACAGAGACACACAGACACGCACAGAGACACACAGACACGCACATAGACACACAGACACGCACATAGACACACAGACACGCACAGAGACCCACAGACACACACAGAGACACACAGACACGCACAGAGACCCACAGACACACACAGAGACCCACATACAGAGCGAAGCTTCTCCTTGCCCTCCTCATTAGATCTAGTGGGGAGGGGGGGTGGAGGGGAATAATTTATGAGTTCCACCCCACAGTAATGTATTCCCATTTCAAGCCCTGAAATATGGAGGAAGAGGAGGAGGCATCATCACGGCCATGAGACCCCCAACTCCGGCTCTACTCGTGACTCCGCAATCATCTGGCTCAACCGCCTAAATGAAACATCACAGATGTTGATCGACACCGACATCAGCTGCCATTCGAAGACGAAGATGTTGGGTTTCTCTGATTATTAGCGAATGCTGTCAGGTCATTCATTGTAAGTGGAATGATCTCGGTGTTCACTCGTGGGCTGTCAAGTACGGGGCGTTTGTTTTTTCAGTGTTAACTTTGAAAAGTAGGTTGTGGTTTATTACAGAGCTGCACTTTTAATTAATGTCTTTTATGTCAAGCCATAAGTGAGTCATGCTCTTGACTAAGACGACTGAAGTCGTTATAAACTATAAATAAACAGCTTCATTTGTACATCTGTCTGCCGGTCACAGCATGTATTTCAATCGTCGCCATCATACATACGACTACCAGTGTGGGTTGATAGTGACTGTCATCAATTGGACGCTTGTGATTATTTTAAGTTCTGTATCGCTATCAAACGCATTTGAAATTATATTCTGGCTTCTTGGATTATGCTGAAGGTGTTCGCTGTCGTTTCAAGTGAAACGTCGCGTTTGTAATTTTACGCAATTTGTTTACAATAATTGGTGTTTGTCTCTGAAGTGTGATCCTTAAATATGTTATTGTTATTTTATTAATGTTAGGTGTTCAGACACACTTAGAACTAGATCCGATCATAAGTTGTATTTATACTGGAGGAATCTGATGAGCTATAAAGCTCCTTCTCACAGATGTCCAGTCGGGGCCGGTAAGAACATTACAACAACAAACAAAACAATAACACGATATTCTAGATTTGAAGTTTTCGTGACTGCAAGGATTCATACTATTTGTTTTTTTCGGTAAAATCACGTTGGTAAAATTTATAATAAATCAAATAAAATAGAATGAAAACAACTAAAATAAAATTAAATCAAATCACGACGTTTCGGGCGCAACACAACCTGAAGAAGGACGCTTGTGTTGCGCCCGAAACGTCGTGATTTGATTTAATTTCATTTTAGTTGTCTTCATTCTATTTTATTTCATTTATTTTACTTTTTTACCTACGTGACTTTACCGAAAAAAAAATTCAATAATACGATAGTAACGCAAAGTACGCAAATTAAACTAAACCATCCCCATCCTACCAGGCAAAGCCCACTGAGGTATTAACTTGTTTTTCAGAAGCGACCTGGACACAAATGATAGCTCAACAAAGTAGCCTTATCACTTGGACATTTATAGCACCAAAATAATTTAGATAATGTCATTGCCTGTTTCTAAATGTGGAGGGGAAAACCCGGAGGACCCGGATAAAAAATAAACATCCACGCGACCACGGGGAGAGAGAGAGAGAGAGACACGCAAACTCCAAAGACACTTTGTCTGTGCTGCTCTCCCCGCTGCCTGGGTGTAAATCGGGCTCGGGGTTTTTTGGGCCCAATCCCGGCCCCAGCTGGCTCAATGAAAATCGTCAACAAACCAACTCGGCTGAACCAACTATGATCGGGGAGTCGTCGTCGTCGTCTTTCGAAGCGCGCGCACCGCGTGGCCGTTGAATTTGTTTGGCTCAGTCGGGTGGTGGAGGGTTTCTTAACGTCACAAACTTAGGCCAGGTCATCGCGTGGCCTAACCGCAAAACAAAATAGACATTTTCTTGGTTCTTTCGGTAAAGTCACGTAGAAGGGAAATAATAAAATAATAAAAATAAAACATAATAAAATAATTCTCACGACGTTTCGGCCACAACGCAAGCAGCCGTCCTCAGGTGAAGAACGTGACTTTACCGAAAGAACCAAGAAGATGAATCCCTGCAGTCACGAAAGCTTTAAATCGAAATTTAAAATAGACATTACGAATCAGGATTAACGATGTCGGGTTGAAATTACGGAAGGGGTGGGGGAGAGTCAGATCAGGAGCAAATCAACAAAGTGGGGAACGGTAAAATAATATAATATTATTTCCCTTCTACCTGATTTTACCGAAAGAACCAAGAAGATGAATTCCTGCAGTCACGAAAGCTTTAAATCGAAATTTGAGGAGCGGTAGTGTAGCGGTTAGGGTGCTGTGCTTCGAACCTGGCGACCCGGGTTCCATTCCTGCTCACGCCCAACACCAGTGACGATTATTTGGACCGGTTATGGGTCTCCCCTGGGTCGACTCAGTCTCAAATGAGTACCTGGTGTGGTGTATGATTATCGCCACTGGAGAGACAAAGGCGACCGGGCGTGGTGCTGGCCACCCACCCCCACGTGTGCCGTGTCGGCCTTCATAGGTGCTTTTCGCTCAGAGCACTTGGCCCCAACAGTTTGTTACAGGATACACGGGGGGGGGGGATATTCATTTTCGGGGGCGGGGGATAGTCAGATTAGGAGCGAATCAACAAAGTGGGACCAAGAGATGGGAGCCGTCTTGACAGGCAAGGTGATTTTTCTGATGGAACGAGGCATCACGTACGGTGTGGCGTTTTATTGGAGCCGAGGGGGTTATTCTTATAATACACACAAGATTCCCTTCATCAATTTGCACATTCCGTTAAACAGTGAGTCACCTTAACAAGCTTGACACTATTGTTGGCGGTTATATTTTAATTAGCAACAGCAGCCACACCAATTATCGGTTGCATACACACACACATCCTTGCAATGGCACGCAAGCTTAGTCCGGCGCGTGCGATCGCAGTCCATCGCATACGAGGAAACATCAGACTGCGGCCTTCTTTTCACGTTGACTTGCGTGGCCATGAGAGAGAGCTCAAGTCATAGTAGTAGGTTTTTAGCCTTTTAAACTGGTACAAAACTGACACCTTTATACAAGGCATCATGTTTGCAATAACCACAACACAAGTAGTCAAAAATGCAAACAAAAAGAAGCAACTCTGATAATGATAATAATATGCACTGTCCTTGAAGTTGATTGGTCCACACCCGAGACGGCTTTCTTTAGAGCCTAGTCCCCATTGGTGTTGGACCAGATGACACCTTCTGGCTCTAAATAAAGCCGTCTCGGGTGTGGACCAATCAACTTCAAGAACAGTGCATATTATTATCATTATCAGAGTTGTTTTCTTTTTGTTTGCATTTTTGACTGCTTGTGTTGTGGTTATTGCAAACATAATTTAGGAGCTTTCGTGACTGCAGGAATTATTCTTTGGTTCTTTTCGGTTAAGTCACGTCTAAAAATAAAATAATAAATTAAAATAACATATTACGACGTTTCGATTGCAACACAAGCAATCATCATCAGGTATAAAAGAAATAGCAACAAAAAATCTAACTAGAAAACTATAGACAGACATACAAGTAGACAGACATCACAACGGCACACAGAGAGAGGACACACATCGGCACAAAGAGAGGGGTTGTCTCTATGACGGTCCCTTAAATATAGAGAGGGGGGGCGAGAACGGAGAGGGAGGGGGCAGAGAGAATTAGCATATCAATGAGTGTACGCCAACGTACTGCTGCTGCTGCAAGTAAGATGACAATGTGGAACGCGCACGCGTTCCACATTGTCAATTTTGCGTGCGCGTTCCACATTGTCATCTTACTTGCAGCAGCAGCAGTACGTTGGCGTACACTCATTGATATGCTAATTCTCTCTGCCCCCTCCCTCTCTCCGTTCTCGCCCCCCCTCTCTATATTTAAGGGACCGTCATAGAGACAACCCCTCTCTTTGTGCCGATGTGTGTCCTCTCTCTGTGTGCCGTTGTGATGTCTGTCTACTTGTATGTCTGTCTATAGTTTTCTAGTTAGATTTTTTGTTGCTATTTCTTTTATACCTGATGATGATTGCTTGTGTTGCAATCGAAACGTCGTAATATGTTATTTTAATTTATTATTTTATTTTTAGACGTGACTTAACCGAAAAGAACCAAAGAATATTGCAAACATGATGCCTTGTATAAAGGTGTCAGTTTTGTACCAGTTTGAAAGGGTAAAAACCTACTACTATATTTTGCCACTGGTAAAAGAGGTCTCATAGAGCTCAAGTCGTGCTCTGTTTTTGGATCGAAGTTTTGCTGTCGCACGGGGCCCCTCCAAGAAAACGTCAAGCGGCCAGCGGCAAAAACGTGGAACAGATAAAATACTGCATTTGCGTTGCTTTCGTTGAGTGAGGTTTGACGAACTTGCGAAACGAGACAATGGGTGGTATTTCGAGAGTGCGATGGGGAACACCTGCGGAAAGAGAGGCGTGGTGAGTGAGTGAGTGAATTAGTGAGTGTGTGGGTAATTGAGTTCGGTGCGTTTCATGTTAGTCAGTTGTCCGGCTATTTTACAAGGGAGATCCGCGGTGTTGCGTAAGAACAGCGGCGGCAGCAGCAAAATGAACATCGCAGAGGACGAGTGCAGCAGGGCCCTGAATTAATATTGCGCGACTAACAAACGAGGCATTTGACGGTCTCAAACAAAGCAGAACGCGAATCGAAAGAATGACCGTGCAAACATAATTTGAGAGCAAGGCGCGTCACGAAAAAGGTTAGGTGCATGTGAAAGTAAGCTGTATATTTTAGTCTAATTGTTGTGACCTGCAGTGCGTTATTGAGTGGGTGCGTGCGTGTGTTGGTATGACCTGCAGTGTGGCGACTGATTTGGTGAGTGAGTGCGTTATTGAGTGGCTGCGTGGGTGTGTTGGTATGACCTGCAGTGTGGCGACTGAATTGGCGAGTGAGTGCGTTATTGAGTGGCTGCGTGGGTGTGTTGGTATGACCTGCAGTGTGGCGACTGAATTGGTGAGTGAGTGCGTTATTGAGTGGGTGCGTGCGTGTGTTGGTATGACCTGCAGTGTGGCGACTGAATTGGGTGAGTGAGTGCGTTATTGAGTGGGTGCGTGTGTGTGTTGGTATGACCTGCAGTGTGGCGACTGATTTGGGTGAGTGAGTGCATTATTGAGTGGGTGCGTGGGTGTGTTGGTATGACCTGCAGTGTGGCGACTGATTTGGTGAGTGAGTGCGTTATTGAGTGGCTACGTGGGTGTGTTGGTATCACCTGCAGTGTGGTGACTGATTTGGTGAGTGAGTGCGTTATTGAGTGGCTACGTGGGTGTGTTGCTATGACCTGCAGTGTGGCGATTAAACACCGTCTGAATGAGACGAATCGGACCTTAGCGTGGCTGGAGGGAATCAATAAGTTCAGTTCCTGGGAACAGTATCTAGTCTCGTGCTCGTCGAGTAAATCGAACTGATAATTATCGGTATAGATTTCGATCAATTGCACTAAGCTGATAACCCAGCTCTAAATGCAAGTTCCGTTTGGGTCAAGAGCCTCTTTTCATCGATGCACCGATGCAGTCCTAATGAGCAGTGAACACACGTTTAACGCGTCATCACCTCTGCATCTGCGCGTGGCACATTGCGAAACATCTCAGAGAGGAGATGTTTTTCGCCTGTGTGTGGGTGTAACGCTAATTAATTTTGGAAGCACAATGAGTGAAACGGCTGCTGTGAATGTCATGGATGTGCGTGTGCCTGTTATAGGCTGTGTGGGGAGCGGTAGTGTAGCGGTTAGTGTGCTGCGCTATGAACCCAGCGGCCCGAGTTCGATTCCCGCTCACGGCCAACACCAGTGGCGATTGTCTGAACCGGTCATGGGCCTCCTCTAAGTCGACTCAGCCTCAAATGAGTACCTGATGCGGTGTGTAAACATCGCCTACTCGGGAGACAAAGGCGGCCGGGCGTGGTGCTGGCCCACACACCCTCTCGTGTGCCATGCCGGCCGTCATAAGTGCTCGCTCACAGCACTTGCCCCAACAGTCTGTTCAAGCTATACGAGGGGGATCTTTGTCTTTGTTATCGTTTGCACAACCATCATCCATTCTCTTTCAAATCGAAACATATTCCTTCGTGCAAATAAAATAAACCATCATCATCATCAGCCACAGTTTATCCCGCTGTAGAACGAAGGCCCTCCCCAAAAGCGGTCGATCCTTCCCTCGTGTTTGCTTCCACCAACCCCCAACGATCCATCCGGACTCTCGCACGTGACTTCCCATCTGCTCCGTGTCCCCTGGACCCGGCGGACGGGGATCCTCGCACCGCGCGCTGAGCTTCCCCTCCATACTCTTTGGTTCTCTCGGTAAAGTCACGTAGGTGGAAAAATAAAACGAAACAAAAATAATATCTTATTGGTTCTTTCGGTTAAGTCACGTAGAAGGAAAATAATAAAATAATAAAAATAAAACATATTGAAATAATAATTCTCACGACGTTTCGGCCACAACGTCGTGAGAATTATTATTTTATTACTTTTTTATTTTTATTATTTTATTATTTCCCTTCTACGTGACTTTATCGAAAGAACCAAGAAGATGAATCCCTGCAGTCACGAAAGCTTTAAATCGAAAAATAATACATCGCGACGTTTCGATCGCAACACAAAGCGGTCGTCCTGAGCCGTGAAACTGCTCGATTATTTTTTTCGCTCGAAGACGACCGCTTGTGTTGCGATCCAAACGTCGCGATACGTTATTTTTATTTTGTTTTATTTTTCTACTTACGCGACTTTACCGATAGAACCAACGAGCACAGATTCCTGCAGTCACGAAAGCTTCAAATCAAAGATGTAACTTCCCCTCCTTTGTGTGCTGCCGTCTTGCTCCGCTCCCATCCGTCGCGGGAGCGCACACCGAGCTGATGGCATCGCTCCATCTCGCTGCCACTCCGTCGCCGCTCTCGACCACCGCACCCTGCACACTCCTGTACCGCACCCTGCACATTCATACCTCAGTGGGCTTTGTCTGATGTGATGGAGATGGTTTAGGGTTGTATTTGTCTGTGTTTGAGTGATTTTATTACCTTGCTTTGCGCTTTGCACCGCTATCGTGTTTGTGCATTCTTTGTCGTGGTAACCTCCTTACCCGCCCCGACTGGACATCCGTGTGAAGCAGAGCTTCACAGCTCATCGGATTCCTCCGTTATAAGCACACACTTGTGAAGCTACGAGCCGCTAGTCCGAGCGCGCGCGAACCGTTTACAAGCAACAGTGGCGAGCAAAGTTCCCCGGCCCGCTGCCTCTAATTGACGCTAAAATTGTCAAGGCGTCAGTCGAATCAAAGCGGCGGCGACGCTTTTTTTGCCGCATTGCCGCCGTGTGATCTGGAGTCTCCCATCCTGCCTAACCCCCCCCCTCCGTGAAGCAATCCGATCACTCACCGTGACGGCGAAGGAGCTCGGCTTAGCTTCACCTGCGCGGACATCACATCGACGTTAATTGGACGAGCCTGCCTGTCTCTGCAGCTGCTCTGGACGGCGCTGTCTCTGGCTGCCGCTCGCAAACGTGACAGTGGTGGCTACGGTGCTGTTGGTTGCTGCTGCTGCCGCTGCTGCTGCCGCTGCTGCTGCTGCTGTTGCGCTCGTGGCGGTCGTTGTTCCGTCGCTTACGGCCCGAGAAAATCATTGTCGGTGGACACTTCTCACGACAGAGGCCCACTCAATTTGGGTCGAGACGAGGCCCTCCGGCAGAAGTCGCAGGTTTGCCGGCATCGTGAACACGTGCGATGCCTCTTCCAAGCCCTCTAGCAGGGGGGGGCGGTGTAGGGGGGACTCAACTCCCCCCCCCCCCCACTCCGCCCCCATGTCTATATTCTTCATAGCGCGATAATGACTGTGTTCCACACGTTGCAATGACTGCCCACACACCGACTGATCTGTCACGATTTTCTTTTAATTTGCAAGCTGCAAGTGATGATGATGGTGACGACGACGATGATGAGGATATACAAAAGTTCCAAAGAAATATTTCGAGCTCAAAATGCGCTGCTCATCTCCAGTTTGCAGCCCTAAAACACTGCTGGAAATTCCACATTCCTATGGCGGAGTGGCGGGGGGCGGGGAGACGAGGCTTTCCATAAGACAATCACCGTTGATTTCAACTAACATTGGCAATTATTTCACGTGCTCTGGACGAATAATTGGCTGATTTAACACCCAAACAGGAGTTTAACTTGTTAGTGGGGGGGTGGACATGAATGCGCGAATCAGTACCATTAAGTGGAGAGTGTGAGCCCCCACACGAGAGACAGAGGGAGCTCTAGACCGCCCCACGAGAGGGCATTTGGCCCACTCGTTCACGCTGGCCAGACGTCTCGCAAGAGACGAGAGTAACCCCCCACACTTCACCCAATCACGCACGACTGTGATCGCGTAACTTTACCGCGCCCGTAATTACTGCTGAGTGGACAGAGGCGGGGAGAGTTGGAGAGGAGGGGGGGGCAATTTAAGAAACTGCCGCGCCAAGAGATCGAATCAAACTGTCGACCTCTTGATTGCAAGTCCAGTGTACTAACCATTGCACCACTGTGGCAGCATACACGTGCTGCAAGCGTGTGTGCGTGTGTGTATGGGTGAGCGGTGGTGCAGCGGTTAGCGCGCTGCGCTACGATCCCGGCGACCCGAGTTCCCTTCCCGCTCACGGCCAACACCGGTGACGATTATTTAAACCGGTCCTGAGCCTCCCATTGGACCACTCAGCCTTAAATGAGTGCCTGGTGCGATATGTAAACATCGCTACTCGGGAGACAAAGGCGGCCGGGCCGCTGTGTCGTCCATCCACCTCTTCCACGCGCTGTGCCGGCCTTCATAGGTGCTCGCTAATAGCACTTGCCCCAACAGCGTGTTAAGGCTATCCGGGGGATCTTTGTCTTTGTGTGTGTGTGTGTGTATATATACACGTACTTATAGTCACTCACATCCAAAAATACTTCGCCGTCAGTAATTCCCCCCCACCCACCCCCTCCCACCCACCCACCCACCCCCTCCCAGCTTTCCGTCTACGCTACAGGAGAGGTGAAAATTAGAATGTGTTTCCTAATGGCGTTGCGTCTCGACGTTCACCGTCGGCGCGCGGAGCCGTGGAGACGGTGCCTGTTGACACGTGGCAGGCGCGCGCGCAGATCCACGCCGCTAAGCTGCCTCGAAGCGCTGGCGGCGCGCGCGCGAACACATTTCGGATGCGCCGCTCGCAGAGTGCGAACTCGATTTTTTTTATTAAGGGGGATGCGGGTTTTTTGGGGGGGGGGGGTGTGTGTGGGTGGCTGGGTGCAAATTTATGCCCGTCAGCTTTAGGGAGACGCGTGCGTGCGCGTGTGTGTGCCTTCTATACCCTTGATGTTGACATGGAACATCTCTCTGTGTGGGTGTTTGGTTTCCCACCCCCCACCCCGTCCCTATTAAACTAAAGCTCGGAGCTTACTTGCGCACCTTGCACCTAATTCTCGTTTTTTGCTGGTGCCACGAGCTCGCACACGTGTGTTAGTGTCGCTTTTAGACTCAAACATCGAGCTGACTTGCACCAGCACCTGACTTTTTTATACTACATTTGCACTGTTTTTGATTAGCGTGCAGTTTCGATCATGGCGGTTAAATACCTCGTTGGTTAGTCGTGCAATATTCCCTGAGTACCCTGTACTCGTCTGCAATGTTGATCTTTGTTTTACACGCTTTCTTTTAACTCACTCTGTCTGTTGTTGTTGTCGTTGTTGTTGTCGTTGTTGTTGTATCCTCAAATCTTGTAATTCAATTTTAACCCACTTCCCAATGTGGTATCGACCGAAAACATGGTATACTTATGTCATACTGATGACAATACTATATTCTATCATTAATTTTTTTTTTACATAATTTTTAGATGTTATGTTTCGGCTTGGGTCTAATTGTCCACGCTCAACTGACGTTGGCTGTAATTGGCCACGGTCCCCTTACGTTATGGCAAGCCTCGGGGCCACTTCATGGAGTCGTGGAGTTCTGCCATTACTAGTACATTTCATAAACGCGTGTTTAAAAAAAAAAGTTCTTTTAAACATTACTTATTGTCTTTGTTTTGTTGCTGCTGCTGCTACTGCTGTTAATGTGCTGACGCAGCACCACGGATTTCCCGTGCAACATATCTGGGTAACTGGCTCAACGGGACCACCATCCGCGTACACCAACTCCAATCAGCTCTCACGCTCGGCTCGATCTCAGCAAGCCACACGGAGCACCAAAGGAAGTGGGCGACCGTCGAAGATAATGCAAAGCATCACCATGCAAGCATTTCTTATCACCATCTAGCCGTAATCAATCCACTGTTGGATGAAGGCCTCCTCTCCCCCCCCCCTCCACCCAGCAGAAGTCCTCAGCATCTCTCGTGCTTTCCGAGATGTTTACGATCCACCTACCCACCGGCACACGCGAGCTGATTTCACCACTCCATCTCTCGTCGGAGGTGCAGGTTTCACTGGTAACTACATCAACAGGCATCATCGGGCGACACGTCGTGCTCGAATTGTAAATGTTGTGGGTTTACTCTCCAACACACCGGTGGGCTGAAGTAGTAACCAACGGGCGCGTTGTTTACGTGACAAGCCTTACCGGCCGTGTCGGGTGGCGGAGGGTTACGACACATTTATACTTACGCGTTCTGACCCAAGAACCTTTATTATGCGCAGTAGAGAGAAGTTCAAATCGCTACTCGGTGCGAGTTGGTCAAGAGGGGCTCGGGTGCGCCCAGGGAGAGAATGATTTGAGATAAGTTGATTCATATTCTTAGGTTTTTTTCGGTAAAGTCACGTAGGTAAAACAATTTAAATTAATAAAAGTAAAATAAAAATAAAAAATAAATCACGACGTTTCGGAGGCAACACAAGCTTCCGTCTTCGGGTGGAACCGTCACAGCACGATAACTGTATCAAGTAAGATGACTCGCCGAAGACGGGAATTGAACTTAGGTCGCTTTTGTGCGGAGTGCAGCGCGCGATCCGACTGTGACCGCCGCTCCGTCCGCGCGTCATAGGAATGGCGACAGTGGTTAAAGGTGCAGCCCCGGCAATTGCCTGCTCGCGCCGTTGCTTAGCGGAAGGGCTTCCGCTGCGGTGAGTGCAAAAGGCGAAGCCATCTTCGGGGTATTTGGCCTACTTTTCCATGCTCACGTTATAGTTCTTTATATATAGAGGGTGATTAAAAAAAAATGTTCACACTTCTGAGAATTTGCAACAATAGCACCTGGGGACTTTTTGAAGCTATCAACATACATTTTTTCTATCATGGTTTAGTGTATTATCCGTTCTTTCTCCATACGATAGCACCTATATAAGTGTTACAACTAAATTTGTAGCACCCTGTATATAATCTGTGCAGCTGTAAATTGAAGAAGATATACAGCGGAAGTATTGTGTGTTCCCATGAAACGTATTGTCTCAATACGTCACCTTGAAATCCAAGGCACAGGGAATCCTACTATATATCGCGGTTTACGTCACATTTTTTTGCATGTGAAATGCGAGCGTAAATGGGGTTGCTGCTGGTATGGGGGGCGTGTGGGAGGGGCCGCCGTTCACCTCGGCTCCAATGGGAAGCGAGCTGAATGGAGGTGGAGCCAGCAGGGCAGTATGGGAAGGCCGGATCGGACGATCCGGAAGGGGAGGAGTCAGGGTCACGTGGGAGAGAGGATATAGAGGGGAGCCCGGAAGAGATCGGGGTCAGTTGATGGAGTGAAGAAGTGGGACCACGTTGGGTGGCCGCCGCGCCATCAGCCACGTGGCTGATGGTGCTTCGGCACACTGTCGGCCAGCGGTGTGCGGAGCGGGGAGGAACGGAGCGACTGACGGGAGAGCGCGTGCGGGGCAGCACGCGAGAGGGGAGCTAAGGGAGGAGTGTGCGGGGCACGCGAGAGGAGCGTGTGGGGCACGCGAGAGGAGCGTGCGGGGCACGCGAGAGGAGCGTGCGGGGCACGCGAGAGGAGACGCTGGTCCCTTGTCAGGACCAGCGGGGTGTGAGGACGAGTGGAGGAGCTGAGGAGGAAGCGCGTGCGGGGCGCGCGCGAGACGACGCTGGTCCGTGGAGGAGACCAGTGGGGTGCGGAGAAAGAACTTGAATAAAACACCAACGGAGACCAGCAGTGCCTGACGGAGTCTTTTATTACACATGCAACACATACGTTATCTAGTGTTTCGCTGCCAGCATGCTTTGCGTATGCAAGATGTCATCATATGCAAATCATGCTGGCAATCCTGAGAAACGTTGCTCTTTAAGACAACTGCTTGCGTGTCAATTGCGTCTGGTTGCTTGTCCGCATGCGATTGTTTCTGGCTGTTACATCGCCCCTTTCAGCTAAAAGAAAGAGCGAGAGTTAAATTGTGCCTTTGGGAGTGCCAAATGTGCTCTCCCCCACCAACACCACCCCCACCTTTGAAATACAGCTGTGAAAACAAAGAGCTTGATAGTTCATCGGATTCCTCCAGTATAAGTAAATATTCTGAATCTGGCAAAATAACCCCCCGCGACATTTCATAGGAAGGAGATGAGTATCTCGCAATAGCGGAAGAGGAGATGCTTGCACCTAAATGTGGTGCTCTATTTAGTTATTATTATTCCGCAACCGACAAAAACAGGAACTTCTAATAACCTGGGAAGATATTCTTGGTTCTTTCGGTAAAGTCACGTAGAAGGGAAATAATATGATCATAAAATAATACAAAATCAAACAATACAATTATCACGACGTTTCGATTGCAACACAAGAAATCATCATTATTTTATTATTTCCCTTCTACGTGACGTTACCGAAAGAACCAAAAATATGAATCCCTGCAGTCACGAAATCTTTAAATCGAAACCTGGGAAGTCTTTGCCGTTTTCCCATGACATCAGCTAAACCTTCTCAATAGGGAGAGGACGATCCTGAGACAAACGGGACGTGTGTCGGTCAACCCCCCACGGCACCCGAGTTCTGCCTCGTGACCTTCATCCAAGCGAGCCTTTGACACTTCACGTAAGGCGTCAAGGTGCACCTAGCCTGGCACACGCACCGTGGTGACGTTACCGCCACTTAGTGGCGAACGGCGGTTGTTGTTGTTGTGTGGGTGAGTGATTGATCACGCCTCTATAAACTCAAATGACACCGTTGGCACAGGATTTGGGGTGAGTCTTAATTTCCGGAATGTTTTTTGTTTCTATTATCCAGAGAATACCGTAACAATTTAGTTTTAAATGTGTGTGCCCTTGACTCAAGCCCTAAACCTCTACTGGCGACATATTGTTACACTGTGTTTTCGTAATTAAGGCACTTATAAAATATATGCTTCTGAGAATTACCAACATACACGGTACATAACAACATTAGCAGCTGGAAGCATCTTTTCTCACGTCAAATCTGTTGGAATTTCCTTTCCTCGATTTGTAAAGTGGGCGTGTGTGTGTGTGTGCGTGTGTGTGCCGGCCTTCATGGGTGCTACACGCTAACAGCACGTGCCCCAAAAGTCTGTCGAGGTCACATGGGGGATCATGTATTTGCAAGTTTTAACTACCACAAGATAACGAATTATGTTCAAGAACGCCCAGGTTTTTTGCCGAAGTCATTTCGTCTGCTTCCATCGTATGCTGCCACGGTGGTATAATTAACCGTGACTCCGGACTTCCGGTTTGATTCGATCTCCCGCATCGGCAGGTCGCGTGCGGTGCGGTAGAGTGTGGGTACGCCCACCGCTCTCCAACACGTCTGAGTCAACGAGGAAGCGTCGGCCCAATGTCCTTAGCGTGGAAGAGCAGACCAAGAGCTGGGGCTCTTTCGAGGTCCGTCTAGTGGGGGTCTTTCCATAAAGCAGTGGCACAAGCGAGCAATTGCAGGGCTGTACCTTTAGCTGCTATGCTGTAGCTGGGGGCAGGGGAGGTGGTGCAGCGGTGGTGCAGTGATTAGCACGCACACTGCAAAACGAACCTGAATTCGATTCCAGGCATAATAACTCAATTAAAGACGATCCACTGTGAATTAAGCTTGAGTTTGAATTGTAAACCGACCAAAATTATTGACAAAAAAGTGGTTCTGCAAAAAAAATACTTTGGAGACGTTTACATTGAGAAACAGGAGGAAAGAATAGCACGTGGATTAAATAACTGAATGCGAGTTAAAAAGATAATTATGAATGTTAAAGGAAATAAAGTGGGATTGTACAGGACGCGTCGTTTGGAGGGACGATGTCCCACGGTCATAGTGAATAACGATGACGACGATGACGATGATGACGATGATGATGATGATGGAGTGAAACGCACCTTAGGTGGCAGCCACCACCAGATGCTAGTTTGATTTTTACATCCATGTGTGGGAGCGGTGGCGCAGTGGTTAGCGCGCTGCACTACGAACCTGGCAACCCGATGAAATTAAGCGATGGATGTAACAAAGACAAATTTCCCCAGATAGTATTGACAGACTGTTGGGGCAAGTTCTGTTAGCGAGCACCTACGAAGGCCAGCACACCACACGAGGGGGTGGTTGGCCAGCACCACGCCAGGCCGCCTTTGTCTCCCCAGTAGCGATGTTTCAACATCGCACCGGGTACTCATTTGAGGCTGAGTCGACCTAGGGCAGGCCCGGGATCGGTTCAGATAATCGTCACTGGTGTTAGCCGTGAGCGGGAATTGAACCCGGGTGGCCAGGTTCATAGCGCAGCGCGCTAACCGCTACACTAGCGCTCCCCCGACAGACGCACAGAGACGCACACACACGCACGCGCGCGCACAGACACGCACGCGCGCTGTGACCGGCAGTCGGGCGATGCTGGTGCGGCTCTCATCTCGCAGCGCGGTGCCACTTCCTCGATTGATAGTGGCGGCCCTCTTTCGGCTCGCTGCGGCATTAATACCGTGGGGGTGAGAGAGAGAAACTAATGACTGGGGTGGGAGAGAGGGGGGGGTGGTGGTACGTTTCCTTCGTCGCCTATTCTTGGCCGGTGGAACTCGTCGCTGCGCGTGGCACAGAACGTACCGCGACGGTCGATGCGCGCGGCGTTCACGCGGGGCGGTGATCGATACGAGAAAGTCAACTTTGCGTCAAGTTGCGGGAATCCACCCCGGGTGGCCGGGTTCGTAGCGCGGCGCGCTAACTGACGCACGCGCGCGCACAGACACAAAGACAAAGATTAAGTTCCCCCGTATAGCCTGAGCAGACTGTAGGGGCAAGTGCTGTTAGCGAGCACACACAACAACGACAACCGCCATTCGCCATGTTTTATTTTTATTATTGTATTACTTCCCTTCTACGTGACTTTACCGAAAGAACCAAGAAGATGAATCCCTGCAGTCACGAAAGCTTTAAATCGAAAAAGTTGCGAAAGGCCTGAGTTTTCGGGCTGAGCGCGGCATTTATCTGTTTGCAGGAATCGCAGCCCGCATGAGCACACCGAGTGCCTTTGAGTCTCGTTCGGAAACTGATGAGAGGTTTATTCATGGAATGTTCATCGCACGGTTTAGTCGAGTGTGTGTGTGTGTGTGGAACTTCTTTCACACCGTTACGTGTCAACCGTACAACAAACTTAACACGCAAGAAAAACTTCTGAAGAAATTAGTTTTCAATTCAGAAAGATTTAAAAGTGCATAGCTCCAAGTGGCTTCCAAGTGTCGTTGCCGACAACCGGGGAAGCGCTTCTGAAAGCGCCGCGCGATGCGAGTGACCGTCTTTGTTTAGTGGCCAGCTAAAAGCCGCTGCGAGGATGACCGCAGTTCGCTTCATGGTTTATGCTCCTCGACGATATTGGCAGTTTCGCGTGTGGTGGCTCCTCTGTGTGTGAAACGTCTGACCAGTGTGGAAGAGCACGATTACCAGTACCCACCGTTATACTGGTAGCAACGAAGTGGACCAGCCTACAATAGATTATATCGTCCGTCCGTGTAGCAACATCGCCCCCTACTGCAAACACTTGGCATGACCCTACAAAAACCTTTAGACTCAGTGACGCTTTCTTGGCTACACAAGTGTAACATTCCCTTATAATTCTCTCAGATAGCTTTTAATTAAAACCTTTAAATTAATGAGGCTTTCCTGGCTAAACAAGTGCAACATTCCCTTATAATTCCCTGAGATAGCTTTTAATTAAAACTTTTAAATTAAAATTTAACTCACAGCGCCCTAAAGCCTACAGCTAGGCCTAAAGCCTCGAACTACGCCTCAAACTCTCCCTTCGTATCGTACCCCCGCGTGTGTGCAAGGGAGTTAATGTTTAACAATGTTACATTCCCTGATGCTTTTAAATAGAAACATTTAAATTTAAAGCTTTTACATAAATAATAAAAACATTTAAATTAAAAATTAACTCACGGCGGCCTAAAGCCTACAGCTAGGCCTAAAGCCTAGAAGTAGACCTCAAACTCTCTCTTCGTATCGTACCTCCGCGTGTGTGAAAGGGAGTTAATGTTTAACAATGTTACATTCCCTGATGTTTTTAAATAGAAACATTTACATTTAAAGCTTTTACATAAATAATTAAAACATTTAAATTAAAAATTTACTCACAGCGGCCTAACGCCTACAGCTAGGCCTAAAGTCTAGAAATAGGCCTCACACTCTCCCTTCGTATCGTCCGATTCGGTGTAGCAACATCGCCCCCTACTGCAAATACTTGGCAGGACCCTACAAAAACCTTTAGACTCAGTGGGGCTTTCCTGGCTAAACAAGTGTAATAATACATTATGTTTATATTCTTTGGTTATTCGCTCCTACCAGCCCACCCCGCAGGGTCCTGTTCGGGGATCTTTAGAGATCTGTCGAGTCAGGGCCCTTCTGCCAGCAGGCGACGAAGAAGGGCCCTCCTCTATTGGGATGTTTGGAATTGGTGCCACGGTGGCGAGATGTTAACTACCTCGCCTGGTATACAGGAGGCCGTGGATTTGATCCCAACCCTGACGCCTGTTGTATATTTGGAGTTTGCGTGTCTCTCTCTCCCCGTGGTCGCGTAGATTTTCTGGCGGTCCTACGGGGTTTCCCCTCCACATTTAGAAACAACGTGCGTTTAGTGCATTTGGCTGCGATACATTTCCACGTGATAAGCCACTTCGTTGAGCGATCATTTGTGGCCAAGTCGCTTCTAGAAAATAGAGCTACATAGCTCGGTAGGCCTTACCTGGCAAAATAAAAATTAATTGTTTAGTTTATAGTTTTATCCCCCCCCCAACCCCCGTCCATTCCCAAGCGGGTTATACGAGTTTATTCAAACACATCGCATAAACAGATTAAAAATATAAAACGTTGGTAATAAACGTTGTAATTCACATTGTGTCTTTCCTGCTGTCAATCCCCATACATGTCCGCTCTGTGTGTGTGCCTGAATTGTTTATTCAATACAATACTTTTGGGGGAGGAAAAAAAGCATCCCAATAGAGGATCGCATAGCTCGGGCAATTGTTAGTAGCGGCGGTTCTGGCAGCCCTCCCGACCGTCTGTCTTTGAATCATTCTCCCTCTTGCTCTCCGATGGTGAATAAATGCTGTTCGTGTTATGAACTCCAAATTGTTACGCACGCCTTAGTTCCCGCGAGCAAGTAAATGTGACACTCACTTGACCTTTGACTTTCACCCATCAGACAGAAACGGTTGTAACATTATAGACGTTGGGTTATTTTTGTTTTCATTTTCTTCAATGCATGTTTAGCTATCCCCGCGGACCCGTTGGTTTATCCACAGAAAGTAACTGCAGGGCTGTACTTTGTACCGTTTTTTTTAATTGTTATGGAAAAAATGTTATATATGTATACACATATGTGCAGTAGATTTCAAATAAAATAAACATTCTCAATTTTGATTTGAGGCTTTCGCGACTGCAGGAATTCATAACTCTTTGATTCTTTCGGTAAAGTCACGTAGGTATCAAATAAAATAAATCACGACGTTTCGGGTGCAACACATGCGTGTCCGTCATCAGGTGGGAGCGCTTGTGACTTTACCGATAGAAACATTCTCGTGACGCCTTTCCTAATTTCGTTGTCGTCTTTGTTTTTTTTAATCCTTTATATTAAGTTCGCTTGCTTGCTTGCGTGCTTGCTTGCGTGCTTGCTTGCGTGCTTGCTTGCTTGCTTACGACCGTGCAAATCTTTCGGTCGTTTTTTAACCCACTTCCCGTGATCCAATCGAGCTGACATTTTCCACACAGACTCGTTGTGCCAGACAATTTATGTTCGTGAAAAAATTCCCAAAATTTTACACTTTTTAGGCAAAAATTTTTTATTTTACATATATTCAAATAGAACTCATTCATCGCTTTGGCTGAACGTCACAGTATAAGAGCCCAGAGCGTAACCCCTCCACGGGCCGTGGCGGAGTAGCGCAGTTGGTAGCGCCCTCGCTTCCCATGCCAAAGGTCGCGGGATAGATCCCCGCGTCCTCCACAAGCGAATATATTTTAAATCCTTTATATTAAGTTCGCTTGCTTGCTTAGGACCGTGCAAATATTTCGCTCGTTTTTTAACCCACTTCCCGTGATCCAATCGAGCTGACATTTTCCACACAGACTCGTTGTGTGTGACAATTAATTTTCGTGAAATTTTTTTTCCAAAATTTTACACTGTTTAGGGAAAACAAATTAAATATTTAATTACCAATTGCTTAATACTGGCAGACAATCATCTGACCCATAGATTGCAGCCATCTCAAGCCAGAGGACGAGAGGACTCTAGCCGCCACGCATATAAAGGATTTAGATTGAAAAACTTTGTTTTTACGGGTTTACTTGTTAAATCCTTTATATTAAGTTCGCTTGCTTGCGTGCTTGCTTGCGTGCTTGCTTGCTTGCTTACGACCGTGCACATCTTTTGGTCGTTTTTTAACCCACTTCCCGTGATCCAATCGAGCTGACATTTTCCACACAGACTCGTTGTGCGAGACAATTAATGTTCGTGAAAAAAAAATTCCCAAAATTTTGCACTGTTTAGGGAAAACAAATAAAATATTTAATTACCAATTGCTTAATACTGGCGGACAATCATCTGACCCATAGGTGGCAGCCATCTCAAGCCAGAGGACGAGAAGACTCTAGCCGCCACGCATATAAAGGATTTATAGTGAAAAACTTTGTTTTTACGGGTTTACTTGTTTATTTTTTCGGGGCACCGTTAGGAATTGGAGGAAACGTCATTCTTGCCATGCTGCTGCAAAATCAGATTACATCATCGCGCATTTTAGAACCGCATTTCATGGGACGCGTGCAGACTGTTTTTGTTTTGTCCCGCGGAGACGCCGACGTTACGCCTGGGCCCGCGTCCTTTTTCGCAATCGCCTCGCCCGGCTTTTGCGCGCACCCGCGACGGCGTGATATCCCCCCTCCGTCTGCTCGGTAGGAGTTAAGCATGGGTTCGATCACCGGTCCCTGACGGTGCCTGTTGTTGTATATTTGGATTCCGCGTGTTCTCTCTCTCTCTGTGTGTCTCTCCGTGGTGATCGCACGGATATTTCTCCGAGTTCGTCCGCTTTCACTCGACATTTAGAGTCAACACGCGTTGACGATTATTTGGCTGCGACTATACATTCCTCCACGTGATGATGATGATGATAATAATATGATCCACTTCAATACGCTATCACGTGTGGCCAGGTCGTATCTGAAACAGAGCTCACAGGTCAGTGGGCTTTATGTGGTGAAGAAAATGTTTTTAGCTTCGCTTCGCTAGTTGCTGTCGGGCAGTTTTCCATCAGCGCGCGCTACGCGGCGAATTAATTTGCAATTATTCATTACCCGTGCCACCGAAAGCCGGATGGTTTAATTAGGAAGTGCGCGGTGAGATGCATCTATTGTATTGTTTGTGTGTCCTTGCCTGCGAGAGATTCCGCGGGATGCGAATTTGTCGGCGAGTGCGAGATGAGCGCACGCGGTGCGCTGATGCCGATAGGCGCAGTCGATTGGATTGAGAGGCACGTGTTGCTCAATCTCTCGCGTGAAGCCCGACAAGTCCGGGCACCGCCAAGCAACCCGTACAAAGTACACCGCTGTAAGCTGCCTTTGTAGACAAGTGAGCGAGGCGAAATGAGGAGGAGGGAGGGCGGGATTTAGGGAGGGAGGGAGGGAGAAAAAAGAACGTCACTTTGAAAATGTTACGGCATTTGTATTGGGAACATTCGTGACATCCGTATGGTTGCGGTTTGATTCGTCTTCTTGCCGGGGATCCGCTTCTGCTCCCACTGGACGCGATACACTTAACAGAGACTTGTGTAGCGAGCCTGCCGCTCGCTGCCTGCTCGCGAGACGAGCTGGGTAGAAACCGTGCACCCAAAGGTTGGCTCCTTGAAGCGAATGCAGCTGAGTGGTATCGGTCTGTAACGCCTCTAGGCCGATGGACAAAGAGCGTGTGCTTTATTACGATGTGGGGGGGGCACAGAAACGTCGGACAAAATGGTAAAAATGACTCAAATTTTTCAACATTTCGCCGGTTTGCTGAAGAAGAAGAATGAGAATAAGAATAAATTGTGGCCACACACACACACTGCACACACACACACACTGCACACACACACACACTGCACACACACTGCACACACACACTGCACACACACACACACTGCACACACACACACACACACTGACACACACACACACACTGCACACACACACACACACTGCACACACACACACACACACTGCACACACACACTGCACACACACACACACTGCACACACACACACACTGCACACACACACTGCACACACACACACTGCACACACACACACACTGCACACACACACACACTGCACACACACACACTGCACACACACACACACTGCACACACACACACACACTGCACACACACACACACTGCACATACACACACTGCACACACACACACACACTGCACACACACACACTGCACACACACACACACTGTACACACACACTGCACACACACACACTGCACACACACACACACTGCACACACACACAGACACACACACACACTGCACACACACACAGACACTGCACACACACACTGCACACACACACACACACTGCACACACACACACTGCACACACACACACTGCACACACACACACACTGCACACACACTGCACACACACACTGCACACACACACAGACACACACACACTGCACACACACACACACTGCACACACACACTGCACACACACACAGACACACACACACTGCACACACACACACACACTGCACACACACACTGCACACACACACAGACACACACACACTGCACACACACACACTGCACACACACACACACTGCACACACACAGACACACACACACACACTGCACACACACACACACTGCACACACACACACACACACTACACACACACACACTGCACACACACACACACACACTGCACACACACACACTGCACACACACACACTGCACACACACACACACACTGCACACACACACACTGCACACACACACACACTGCACACACACACACACACTGCACACACACACACACTGCACACACACACACTGCACACACACACACACTGCACACACACTGCACACACACACACTGCACACACACACACACTGCACACACACACACTGCACACACACACACTGCACACACACACACACTGCACACACACACACTGCACACACACACACACTGCACACACACACACACTGCACACACACACTGCACACACACACACTGCACACACACACACACTGCACACACACACACACACACACTGCACACACACACACTGCACACACACACTGCACACACACACACACTGCACACACACACACACTGCACACACACACACACTGCACACACACACACTGCACACACACACACACTGCACACACACACACACTGCACACACACACACTGCACACACACACACACACTGCACACACACACACACACTGCACACACACACTGCACACACACACAGACACACACACACACTGCACACACACACACACACACTGCACACACACACACACACTGCACACACACACACACACACACTGCACACACACACACACTGCACACACACACACACACACTGCACACACACTGCACACACACACACTGCACACACACAGACACACACACACACTGCACACACACACACACACTGCACACACACACTGCACACACACACAGACACACACACACACTGCACACACACACACTGCACACACACACACTGCACACACACACACTGCACACACACACACTGCACACACACAGACACACACACACACACACTGCACACACACACACACTACACACACACACACTGCACACACACACACTGCACACACACACACACTGCACACACACACACACACTGCACACACACACACACACTGCACACACACACACACTGCACACACACACACACTGCACACACACACTGCACACACACACACACTGCACACACACACACACTGCACACACACACTGCACACACACACACTGCACACACACACTGCACACACACACACACTGCACACACACACACACTGCACACACACACACACTGCACACACACACAGACACACACACATACACACGTGTGTGGGGAGGGAGGGCACACACACACACGTGTGTGGGGAGGGAGGGCACACACACACACACGTGTATGGGGAGGGAGGGCACACACACGTGTGGCAACTTCATTTGTTTGACTTTTGCCGGATAGTGGAGGGTTATAATTTCACCCAAGAGAAACGAATTATGAATCAAATGCGTGTCGGTGTGCCCCCCCCCCATCCCTCCACCCCCACCCCCCTCTCTCACGCCTCCTCCAGCGAACAATTTTTATGTTCAGCGTCTTCGCCCCCACGGCACTTCATCGTTTTGAACCCGATCCGCCTTCAATAATTGAACAACAACAATTCTTTAATGATCCGTCGGCGTCAACGTCCATTGGACCCGGTGCCGAATTAAAGCGCCGTGCAGGCATTCATCACGGACCTGTAACCATTAGGGGACTACCACGATGCCCCACTATTCCAATGATTATTAATGTGATGAGCTCGCGCCGCCAGACCTTATCTGGGTTAAGCTCACAGATGTCACCGGCAGCTTTAATGAAATGCACCCCCATTAGACAAAGCCGCGCCGTACCGCGGTCATGCGCAGGCAAGGAATTGTATTTTTCATCACCGCGTACACAGCTGATCAATAGCGCTCCTCCTTTTGCATTCATTACGCGCAGTAGCCTCGGAATTCGGAGGTGTAAATCTGGAACGCGTGCGTGCCAATGACCGCGCGCGTTCCCATGTGCGTGAGTTCGCATTCGTTTGTGTGTGTGCGCGTCACCGCTAGGGAGACAAAGGCGACCGGGCGCGGTGCTGGTCTCCCACCCTCTCGTGTGCCGTGCCGGCCTTCATAGGTGCTCGCTAACAGCACTTGCCCCAACAGTCTGTTGAGGCTATATAAGGGCTCTTTGTCTTTGTGTGTCTCGGGACTCGACTCGGCCTCAAATGAGGAGCGTTAGTGTAAAGGTTACCTCGCTTCGCTACGAACCTGGACACCCGCTCACGGCCAACACCAGTGACAATTATCTGAACCAGTTTCGGGCCTCCCCTAGGTCGACTCAGCCTCAAATGAGTACCTGGTGCGATGTGTAAACATCGCCACTGGGGAGACGAAGGCGACCTGGCATGGTGCTGGCTACCCACCCCCTCGTGTGCCGTTCCGGCCTTCATAGGTTCTACTCGCTAACAGCACTTGCCCCAACAGTCTGTTAAGGCTATAGGGGGATCTTTGTCTAGGGACTCGACTCAGCCTCGAAATGAGTACCCGGTGCGATGTGGGACTGCCTTCATGGGTACTCGCTAACAGCACTTTCCCCAAACGACTGTCAACGCTATACGGGATGGGGGGGGATCTTTGCTTTGTCTGTGGAATGGCGTTGCAGCCGTGAGCACGCCGCGCTACAACAAACCACCGGCGGTCTCAGTGTGATTCCTGCCCACGGCTATCATCAGTGGCCGGTGATATCGGGACCAGTTCGGTGGCTTCCCACCTTCGCCAACCCGCCGTGACCGGCAGTGCTGAAGCGTGGGGGTTCTCGCGTTATGAACGCGGTGACCTAATTTGATTCTGGGCCACGGCTGACATCAGGGGGCGCGTGCTATCTGAACCGCTCTCGGGTGCCTCCTCTTTGTCGACTCAACCTGAAATGATTAATTACCTGGAGACGTGTGAACATCAGCACTGGGGTGGGGGGGGGACTACGGCATGCACGGGCGTGGTGCTGGCCACTCATCCTCCCGAGTGCGCCGTGTCAAATCGTGAACGGGTGTTCGTTTAACAGCATTTTTCCCAGCATTCCGTACGGCCGGTCAATCTGCATCTCTCTGTTGTGTACTTGGGAAGACAAAGAAATGCCCTAATCTTTGTGATCAAAAACAAAATGTGACGTCTTCGACGCTAATTACACTTTGGCGAACGCGCGGTGTGCATCGGTTTTGTTGGCAGAGAACGTGCGAGCCGGCACACGAATAACGGCACTTCGTTCTTTATCGTTGCCCGCCCGTAATAATTGGGAGACTTTTCTCCCTTCGCGTTTGCGCGTCGATAGAAATACATCCGCGGCGCGCTGTGCCCGCGGAGGGCTGCAAAGCGACGTGTTTGTTTGTTAGTTTGCTTCATCGAGTGCCGCTGGTCGACTATGCGTAACAATCTGCTCCACCTCCCCCCCCTCCTCCTCCTCCCCGGCTCTTCTCCTCTCTACCCGGCTCTCCTCCTCTTTCTCCTAGCCCGTGGGTAGCCGAGTGTGCACGGAGCAGCATCCTCGTTAGGGAGCCTGGGAACGCCCCCAGCTAAGGGGAGTCCGGAATTGATTCACGCGCCCCACAGCTTCCCGTGCGTGACTTATCGGGAGGATATCTTTGTAACAAAAAATAGAAATTTGGAACCGCGAAGCGTTTCGGAGAAAAGCGTGGCTGGCAATGGTGGGGATAACCCTAATTGGGGGGGTTGGGTTATGGGTGTGGGGCTGGCTTAAGCAGAAATTATTATGGGGGGGGGGGCTTTCGATTTCAGTGAGAGGTCACAGGAGACAGATATGGACAAGATGCAGCAGAATATGTCGTGAGGTGAGACGAGGGAGATGCAGGCGACATAGAGATGAGAAGGATACATTAGTTATTGTGTTAAGAAGCCCCTAACTTTCATACCGTACGTGTATATATCAACATGCTACTGTCAGTGGTGGGGCTAGCCCATTAAGGGCAATAAGCAGACTTTTTTGGGGGGAGTGGGAGGGGGCTGGGCGCTTTAATGTCCCAAGTTGCCAAATCTTCGCGAGCGAGATGACACAAGAGCTAGAGACGAGAGATAGATGCGTTGAGATGTAATGTAGGCAACAGAGTAGCGGTGGAACACGCCAGCGTCGTAGAACGAGAGACGGATTTCGTAATGAGATGAGCAGAGAGAGGGCGCACAAGATAGAGATGAGAGAGATTAATTCGGGGGAAAGGGGGCGGGAGGGTCCTTCATGTTCATCGACGTGTTATGTTTATTAAAAATTTTATTTGAGGCGATGTTTGATGCAACCTCTAATGCGCTTTCGCGAATCCGGAGTAACCTCCTGAGCTATTTGGGGCGCCGCGCCCGCGCGCTTTTGCTTTGTTTCTGCCACTGACAGCGAGACCAGAATTGCTTTCGCAGCTGTTCCTATTTATGGCGCCGTCGTAATTCTCGTTGGGTTAATGCGCCTTGAAAACAAATCAAAACAACAACAACAATTTTGCCGGCCGCTATTTTTTGTTTATTCCGCTGTATGTAAAATCGTTTTTTTTTTTGGTGTTTCTCGCTTGCATGGGAGAGACGGAGAGAGAGAGAATTGCATAATTTAGCACTTGAAATTAAAATTTAATAGACCTTTGCCGGTGTCTCATTAGGTTAATGGCAATGAGCATGTGAGAAGTGTCCACAATTGACGCGCGGAGTAAAATGGTGGGCGCGTGTGGCTATGATATTCTCATGTATTAAACATCAACAGCGACTCGTAATTTATAATCTTTTCAGATACCCAATTTTTCCCCCCTCTCTTACGGCGAATTCTTTTTTTTTGCTCCCACATCCACAGAGACCCCCCCCCCCCGCCCGCCACTCCCTGGAATCGTTCGGCATGACCTCATTCCCTGCCAGCCCTCCCTCCTGTTATTGTGTAATTAGCGGTGAAGAATAAATATGCATTTCATTAACGTCGCGAGATATTCTTTCTTTTTTCTCTCGAAGTGACACGAAATGATAGCGCGTTTTCCGTTTTATTTATTTTCTTACTACTATTATCGTCATTATCCTGCCGTGGCCTGCAAAGGGATTGTATCCCTAATTGGCTCCACGTTGGCGAACACACACGACCCTTTCTGCACAAAACACCCCCACCACCTCATCCCGCCCACACCCCGAAACCCTCGCATCCTCTTCCCCACCATCAATACCTCCCCCACCCCCACACACCACCACCACCACCACCAGGGTCCCTCTCCCCACCCGCTGCCCCTTCTCTTCCCAACCCAAAGACACCGACGGTGTCCGCCGTTGCTCCCTCGTCCTATGCCCAGGGGAAGCAGCAGAAGCGGGAAGGGTTTATAAATGAGCCGTAAGCTTTTGACTCTCGCCCGTTCCTTTTGTGTCAGCAGCTTTCTCCCTGCGCCTGGGCAACAGGGTTAGGGGACACTCGCGGTAATTGAAAGTCAGCTGTGTTTCAGCTGTCACGAGTCCCTTTGCGGAGGGCTCAAAGATTGGGCTTCAAAATATTGTGGCTATTTTTCTATTTTCTTTCTACACCCCCCCCTACCCCCCTTTTTCGCTATTAAGTCAATACCAACTCGGTCTTCAACGCGCTGATGTGTGCCGTAGTTTAGGCTGCTCTATATTACAATGATCTCATCGCCTGGTACTGGGTTGTGCAGTACGGCTATGCGCTGCGTGGAGCTGTTAACTACCTCGCCTGGTATGCAGGAGGTCGTGGGTGTTTCGATCCAGACCCTGACGCCTGCTGTATGTTTGGAGTTCCGCGTGTTCTTCCCGTGGTGGCATGGATTGTTCTCTGGGTCCTCCGGGTTTCCCCCCTCCACACTTAGACTCACCGTGCGTGTAGAGTATTTGGCTGCTATCAATGTCCACGTGACGAGGAGCCACTTCGTTGAAGTGCTTTTCGGATTTTGCCACGTGTTTGTTCAACTTACAGCATCACCGTCATATCGTCACCAGAAGCTCTCGGCACGTGCAGTGAAACGTCGGATATCACGCCGAACAACACGCGGTTATACAACCCGAACACACGGTGGGACAGCCACGGTTATTGCCCAGATCGAGATGTGCCCTGGTACGCCCATGGTAATGAGAGCCCTTTGTGTTTTGATAGCGCGCCCTGCCTCTCACGGTGATCTAAAACTTTGAATTACATAATCTCAACACATTTTAAACGCCCCCCTCCTCAACAACCCACAGTGGCAGCTGCCCCTGTGCAGCAAAATAGAATTTCGCCTGCAAGCGGGCATTACGCTACCGCCAGGGTGCGACGCTTTCGACAGAGTGTTACACAAATTGATTTGTTTTTAAAATCTCTCATCTGTCAAATTTCGTGACCACGACGCCGGAATAACAAAATGCCCTCCTCCGTATCTTCCCCGCGTCCACCCGTGCAGCAGACGGCACGTGGCATGCTACGGTTAACAGACACACACACACGCCACCGGTGATAACCAGGGCGGCCTCGACGGCTTCGAACCGCGAGCCTCTGCCACAAGCGGCGAACGCGGCCGCGGCTTTTCGCGCCGCTTCGCGCGTGATGAGAGCAGGAGGAGGAGGGGAGGAGGAAGAGGGAATTCTAATGCGGGATCTGTACGACTGACTGCCGCTGTCATTACGCCCGCTAAGTTGCCTCGCGATGGCCTCTTCACGAGCCTCATTAAGCCGCGGGCCTCGCCCACACTTGGAAAGGGTTGCCCGGATCCTCGCTCTCGATGGCCGTGAAATCTTAATTAAACTTTGAGCAGCGCATAACGAAGCAGGTGGCTGAGCGTAGTAAAAAAAAAATGTTGCTTCTTAACAACCATAAATTGGGGCAATGCAGCTAAACGGTCATTTATGCGTATTGAATAATATTAATTTGTGATAGAGTTCACGCTCGGGGGAGCGAACCTGTGTGCGTAATGATGATTTTTTTTCAGCATTTCTCAGCGAGCGCTTTTTGTCGAGGGCCTCGCTCCGGGGGTTGCGCCTCCGGCTCCGGGTTTCGCCTCCTGTCACCGAGACAACTGCGATGGCCGCCTTTCATCGCTCGCCCCCACATCCCCTTTGTCGTCGTTGTCGTTGTGAGAGCGTGAGGTTTTCGCAACTGCGGCACTCGTCGTGCTGGTATAATAATAATAGTAGCAGTCATCGCTACTGGGAGCGTGCGCGGGATTCATTCGTTCGCTGTCTCGCAGAGAGGGAGAGGAGGCGGGGAGGAGAGGAACCGCAGAGGAGGCGGGATGAGCGCGGAGCTGCAACCTCCGGTTCTTCCCCCCCCCAACCCCTCCACATTTGGAAAGATGCATTGAGATTTTTTGGGGGGATTACGTCTGGTGCTAGGAATGCCAAATGATAAGGCCACTTTGTCGCGCTATCATTTGTGGGCAGGTCGCATCTGAAATATAAGTTAATACCTTAGTGGGCTTTGCCTGGTAGGATGGGGATGGCTTAGTGTTGTATTTGTTTGTGTTTGTGTGATTTGTTTATCTTTCTTGTACTTTGCACTCCTATCGTGTTTATGTATCGTGTTTGTTGTTGTAACGTCCTTACCCGCCCCGACTGGACATCCGTGAAAAAAATTGCTTTGTAGCTCATCGCATTCTTCCAGTATAAATATATAGTCTGCTTCTGTAGAGGACCCCGCGGTCAAATCCCCTAGACCCCCGCCTCCTCTTCCCTCCCCCCCCCCCACGCTCTGACCTCCACCCCGCGCCTCACCTTTAAGATCTCGCAAGAAAGGCGGCGCTCAGCGCTACGACTGTCAAGGGGGAGAAACGTGCTGTGTGCATCGGAGAGAGATGGCAACATGGGCCCTGGCGCACAGAGACGAAATAACGACGCCTCCTCCTCCTGCTGCTGCTGCCCCCCCGTCCACTTCTCTCTCCACCTCTCTCCTTAGCTCGGCGCCTGGGCCTAGTGCGTCCTACAAAGCCCCGGTGCAGTTGCACCACCCGGCGCACTCGATAGATGTGATCACACGCTCGCTCAACTGCTGCTGTTGTTGTTGTTGTTTTGGGCTGATCCCTCTATGCTCACGCACGGTGTCAGAGGTTGATGTCGCGGGGTTCGCCCGCGTGCTTCGTGGTCACCGCATCGCGCGCGCTGTCAGACGCGCCTCTTTCGGCCGTCTGGAACGCTCTTCCTTCCGATATTAGGAAGCCACCGGAGGCGATGCATTTTTAAGTGATCTAGATTGAAAATTAATTTATTTATAACAGATGTTTGCGTTTAGTTTATTGTCTTCCCCCCCCCGCTCGCACCTCCGATTAGCACTATTGGCTACGTACGGTGCGAAAGAAGTTCAACAAACATACAAAGACAAAATATCCCCCGTATAGCCTTAACAGACTGTTGGGGCAGGTGCTGTTAGCGAGCACCTATGAACGCCGGAACGGCACACGAGGGGGTGGTTCGCCAGCACCACGCCCGGCCGCCTTTGTCTCTCCAGTGGCAATGTTTACACATCGCATCAGGTGCTCATTTTAGGCTGAGTCGACCTAGGAGAGACCCAGAATCGGTTCGGATAATCGTCACCGGTGTTGGCCGCGGGCGGGGATCGAACTCGAGACCCTGATATTCGCCGCGCTGCGCGCTAACCGCAGCACAACCGCTCCACCCAAACATTGCCGGAGTCCGGACGGATTTTTTTTGTTCACGATTTGCGCTCCACCAGGCGGTGACAGCGCGCTGGGCACGGACCCCAACACCAGTCGGAGGTCTGCGCAGCGCAACCGCAAAAACCGAGCGCAGCGGTGTGATCTGGAGGCTCGTGGTTTTTTTTTTAAGTCGAATATATCCCTGGGTTTCCACAATAAGCCCCTTCATTGCACATCGCCCTGGCGCGGCTTAATTATTGAAGTCGGGTGAATGGGGTGGGGGAGGGGGGAGGCGTTATTTTGCGTAGCATATTTTGCACGAGGCCACGACGCTATATAAAGACGGAGTGTTAAATGAGAATAAAGTATCTGGGGTGTTAGATTGACGTCCTCGCACTGGTTCTCGCGAGCAGGCGGAGTTAAATGTTGAACCCAAAATTTGCTTTTGAGACCAACTTAGTCCCGAATGCGTCATCACATCTCGGTTGATGAACAACGATCTGGTAATTAGTAGCATATGGATGGGGGGGGGGGGACAAAAGCAGGTCTTGGAGGTTTGGGTAGTTGAGGTGGCCAGAATAGATGGCATGACAGCAATGGATTCTTGAAATCAATATGTGCGGGAGCTTTGAGTGTTAGATCCGCATGTACATCTCCCGTATGCCGAACACCCTCGGATGGATAATCGCGGGAGGTTAATGAACCAATCGCTGTGCTGCATCTCCGCGTAATCATACGGTGTTGTGTTCAAGCCCATTGTCCTTCTGGAAGTATATACAGGGTGCTTCAAAAAAATGTGAACACTTCCGAGAATTTGCAATAACGCCACAAGAAATGTGCCTCAGGACTCCGGAGACCACCTGGAGAAGATTCCAGGCACTCATTGACAACGATGGCGAACGAGTGGAGACTCTTTGACTTTTTGAAGCTATTAACATACATTTGTTATCATGTTACAAGGTATTATCCGTTCTTTTTCCATTAAAAAAACGATAGTCCCATATATGTGTTAACATGATTGTTGAAAGCGCCCTGTATTAACCAGCAGCAATGCGTTTCAAGAAAACAAACTCTCAAACGGTTTCGATCTCCCGAGTCTCATCAGCAGCATCGATCCTGCCCTGCGACGCCACAAATCCGTCTCACCCGCGCCCATCAACCGATCTCATCTCACGTCCAACTCCTTCTCGGAGGGCGTTCCGGTCACCCGTGCTCTCTCCCTCGGTTGCCGTT
The DNA here is from genome assembly GCF_965212315.1 of Lampetra planeri. Classification (NCBI taxonomy): domain Eukaryota; kingdom Metazoa; phylum Chordata; class Hyperoartia; order Petromyzontiformes; family Petromyzontidae; genus Lampetra; species Lampetra planeri. Next base: position 5,038,739 of record NC_136143.1, read on the forward strand.
CCATCACCAGTCTTGTCCATTGGCCATCAGCCCTTCCACCGACGTGCCCGGCCCTAGGCCACTTGCTTCACGTTAACGGTCAATGTATTTGCGTGCGCGTTGCACTTCGTTCACACCGTACGTAGCCAACCGTGTTAATCGGAGCTGCGGGGGGAGGGGGGGGATAACAAACTAAAGACAAAAAGCAGTTATATATATGAATTAGTTTTTAATTTAGTTGCTTTAAAAGTGCAATGCTCCAGTGGCTTCCGAATATCGGAAGGAAGAGCGTTCCAGACGGCCGCAGAAGCGCATCTGAAAGTGCGCGATGCAGTGACTTTCTTTGTTCATTTTGACACGTTCCTTCCGCTAAATTGAACCGATTGTTAACACTCATCAGGACTGATGAGTCCTAATGAAGAGGACCACAATGCAATTCTGTCTTTTTTTTTTACACAACACGCCAAAAGCCGCACGCTCGTCATACAGTGCACGTTTTCTTGAGCGTGTCGATTTAAACTCTCCGTTTTTGCCGTTCATTCCCCGATCCACGTGCTTCTCCCGTCTGCTCGTGTGATTGCAGGAGCGCGCATCTCTCCACGCACTTTTTGTATAAAAAAAATTATTTTATCGAGCGCGGTCCACGCTTGCGATCCCGTAACCTCGTTGCCGAAAGAGCAGAATCAAGTTCCTTTCTATACACGAGCGGCAGCGTGCTGCGTTTGAATCATTATTATTATCATTATTATCAAATTCATTATTTCTCAAAGGCACTCCATCCAAGTGTTGTTTTGTTCGTCTCTTCATCTCCATTAGTTTGGTCACGATTCAGCTGCCCGCACGAAGCCTCCCCCTTTCAGCGGAGGCGCAATAATCCCGCGACATCATTGAGACAGAAAGCGCATGTGCTCCTTTTGCGAATTAGGTTTGGATTTTTATCACACGGTGACGGAAAATGTCAATAAATGTCAATAAATGTGACGCGCCTTCTCGTAGAGATATTTTGTTTTCCCACCACCACCACCCCATCCCTCACCCACCCACCCACCACCCCACCCACTCACCCACCACCACCACCACCCTCCACCCACCCACCACCACCCCACCCCACCCACCCACCACCACCACCACCCCACCCACCCATCCACCACCACCCCACCCACCCACCACCATCCCACCCACCAACCCACCCACCCACCACCGCCACCCCACCCGCCATCCCCACCTCCCACCCACCTAACCACCACCACCCCACCCACCCACCACCACCACCACTCCACTCTTCACCCACCCACCACCACCCCACCCACCCACCAACCACCACCACTACCCCACCCACCACCACCACCCCACCCCCACCCACCACCACAATCCCCCACCCACCAAACCACCACCACCCCCCCACCCACCCACCCACCACCACCCCACCCCTCACCCACCCACCCACCACTACCTCCCCATCCCCAACCCACCCACCACTCCACCCCCCACCCACCATCACCACCCCCACCCCACCCACCCACCCACCATCACCACCCCCACCCCCACCCACCCACCAGCACCCCACCCACCCACCCACCACCCCCCCCACCCCTCACCCACCCACCACTCCACCAATGTTCCACCTCGCTCCGCGTCAGGGCAAAGAAGAGTCCTCGACGCCTCGTGTGCCGGTGTCCTGACCTTATTAACACATCTTCTTGCACCCTGTAAGGTCACCTCATCAATCTCTGTTTAGCTCTTTAATTTATCCGGACAGAAAAGCGCACGTCGTGTCTCACTCGAAAATATAAATATAAAAAACAACGCGCCGATTGCTGTATTGAACCGCGATATCGAACTTATCGTATTGCGACGCTTTCGGCAAGGGATTTGTAAAAACAAATTAATATAGCGCTTCTTTTTTTTATTTGTAGTCACATGATGCTGCCCTGGTTTTCATGGTTAGCGCAGTAGACTTGCAATCCAGAGTGTTCCCTAAATCCCTTTGCGGCAATGTGAATAGGGTTCACTGCAGGGCAGTCGATCAGCACGTCCGTCGCTTTTCGGTGGGGTGAAGTGTGGGTACTCTACACCTTCTTCCAAGACGCTTGACCAGCGTGGAAGGGCAGACCGAGAGGGGGCTCTCCTGATCTCCCTCTAGTGGAGGGCCCTTCTGCCAGCAGTGACGTAAGCAAAGCAATTGCAGGGCCTGCACCTTTGCCCCGCCCCCCTCCCCAATTTATATTAAAAACACCCGCACACGTGCAACGGATACTTGTGCCGTAAATCCAAAGGGATGAATACGAATGGATACAAATATCACTCAGCGTGCATTCCGTTTGATCCAAAAATAGGGCGTTGTGATCAAAATACATATTCAGCAGCGCTATTCAAATGTATGTCACATTTTCTCTATAGCACCCTTTGAAGTGTTGTTTTGTGAAGTGGTTGTTTTTGCAAAGGCAAAAATAAAGCGACTCCAATCACAAAAGACCTTGGCTTACAAGACCCTTGCCGTCCATCGTGGCCACCCCTCCGTCTATTTCCATATTTCTAGGAGTGGATGCAGTCACCGCAGTGGCAGATCTGTCCTCATTTGTACCCACCGTAATTTTTATCCCTTGTCCCATGTCACACGATCGTATAATGCGGACGCTCTTATGAGCCCCTTGTTACCGGCGTTATTGCATGCTGCCTGCTTAATGTACGGCCACTATCTTTCGTCGTTTTGTCCTCTGTCCCATACTAGGTCCTTGAGCGCCAGCTCCATCCACCCCTCTGTGATCTTCAGCTTTCTTCTTCATTTCACTGTGGCCTCCACCCCCGGCCACAGACACCCCCCGCCCCCCTCTCACTGCTTCCTTCAAGTCGTCAAGTAGAATTGTGTTTAATCTGCCTCTTGGCCTGAGTCCAAATTTCTACAATCTTCCCAGCATTTCCTTTATTCAAGCTTTCATATTTAAGAATGTACTCATCTATTGTCTTTACCTGGATCATCATCATCATTATTATCATCATCACGAGCATCCTTCCTTCCAGAACTTCCTCGCTCAATATTTCCCTTCTGAGAACTGCTTGCAGTAAGTTTCCGCATGGCTTTCACGCAAGCAATGTGTCATTGTTTTTTTTTTCCTATTGTCAACTTTCCCACATTTCCACCGCCATCGGTCTTGGGATGGGGTTGTCCTGAGATCCTTTCGACTAGAGAGCTGACGAAACTTCATTGGAGCTGCCTTGCCCGCTTAAATGAGAATAATGTCTGAGTGTGAGAAATATTCCCAATCCACGTCATTCGCCATGTTCCGTATCGTTCTGGACCGACTCTGGAACTTCGACGTAAAGCACGGGTAGCATCGTGGGTTACCTGTACCAATCACTTCGATTCATCGACTAAAATCAGTTCGAGTACTCACGATGCGCGAATCACATCGTCCTCTTGCGAATCAAGTATTTGTATTTGTTAGTTGGTATGCATCGTATCAAATTGGCTCACAACGACCACTGAAACCACTCAATTTGCTCCGGCCACCACAATGGCAATTTTTGGTATATATATTTATATAAAATAGGTATTCGATATCATCGCTAGAACTGAATCACAAACATTTCGTTGATTCATTGGAGGAGTAAACGGTCACGTGATTATTGTTTAGAGGGACCTTAGCGAGGGTGGCTCAAAGGTCAGGGCAATGAGTTGGCCCCGCTTAGACCCTGGGCTAAAATCCAGGTGGTCACGGGTGATTAACCGGGTCCCACTAATGGCAATTGATGGCCTCAACCCGGTCACCAGTTAGTGCACACCACAACCGTGACACAATGTGGACGCTATTGCTAAATATTTCCTCTGAAATTTATTTAAAACTGGAAAAAAATATCGGTTTCAGTGCCACGTGACAGAAGGGAACGCTGGCTAGTGCATCGCCCCCCCCCCCCCCCCGAGTGCGTGCATCTTAAGAGAAAGTCACTCGAATGGATCTCAGAAGTAGCTCCATGATATCTCTTTCCGCGGACCATCTTCTGACACAGGCAGTGAACCAGTGGTCAGCGAACCTTCCCGAATGGACACGTCGCCTCGACACGTGAAGCCGGTGGCTTCAACATTTCGGTGGCGGCACAATTGGGAGACACGTTTGGTGAGAACAGACGACGGGGAAACATTTGTACCCCACGTCTCCCAAGTTTAGGCAGAGGACTTGTATCCCGCAATGGTCCCTTGGCTGGTCGTAAATAAATTATCAAGCCGATGATTTATGTGCGAACAAAACGCAAGAATGGCCCCGTTTCCCCGTGTGCCTCTTTGACGGCCTGCATACACGTGGTGAGCTTCCTAGCGTGGCGGGTTTGAAATGTAATCCAACGTCGCATTGCGTGGGAAAAGCATATTTGTTTTTTTGCATGTACGTATGTATGTGTGTGTGTGTTGAACGTCTTTTACACCGTACGTAGCCAACCTTGCCAATTGGAGGTGCGAGGGAAGGACAGCATATTAAATAAGAAAGCAGTTCATCTTCTTGGTTCTTTCGGTAAAGTCACGTAGAAGGGAAGTAATAAAATAATAAAAATAAAACATAATAAAATGAAATAATTCTCACGACGTTTCGGCTACAACGCACCTGAAGACGGCTGCTTGCGTTGTAGTCGAAACGTCGTGAGAATTATTTCATTTTATTATGTTTTATTTTTATTATTTTATTACTTCCCTTCTACGTGACTTTACCGAAAGAACCAAGAAGATGAATCCCTGCAGTCACGAAAGCTTTAAATCGAAAAAGAAAGCAGTTGTAAAGAAAGTAGTTTTTAATCCAGATGATTAAAAGTGCGTAGCTCCAGTTGCTTCCTAATATCGGAAGAGCATTCCAGACGGCCACAGAAGCGCATCTAAAAGCGCGCGATGCGGTGACCGTTTTCGTTCAGTTTTGGCAGATTGCTCCCGCTAAACTGAACGATGAGACGTGCGTTAGCGTCACGAGAAATTGAGACTGCAACAGAACCATCTGGGCGGGCGTGCAAAACAGTGATCATATTTTGATTTAAAGCTTTCGTGACTGCAGGGATTCATATTCTTGGTTCTTTCGGTAAAGTCACGTAGAAGGGAAATAATAAAATAATAAAAATATAAAACAATAAAAATTCTCACGACGTTTCGACTCCAACACAAGCAATCATCATCAGGTGTGGATTAGTATTTCCCTTCTACGTGACTTTACCGAAAGAACCAAGAAAACAGTTATCATAGTTTTCGTGACTGCAGGGATTCATCTTCTTGGTTCTTTCGGTAAAGTCACGTGACTTTACCGAAAGAACCAAGAAGAAGAGTTATCATAGTTTCGCCCAACTGTCAAAGCACATTGACACGTATATATAGTCATAGACAACAAAGTACGCGCCGTGTATCGATTGACGTGTGTGATACGCAGCTGTGTTGATATGGTTCGAAGCTCAGCCCTGCAAGTGCTTACTCATGCCACTGCTGGTGGAAGGGCTTCTACTGGACGAGGTTCTAGAAGGTTTTATTTTTGGCCAACTATTCCATGCCGGCCCCTTACGAGGTGGGAGTACACCCCCCCGCCCCCTCCCCCCCCCCCCCCCCCCACACTTTTTTTACCACCCCAACACACACGGAATGCCAATTAACTTAAACCGCGGTATGCACATTGACACCGTTGGGTTGAGAGAGGGGGGGGGGTGTATTTGATGCACCATCGTTGCAATTGCCGCACCCAGGGGGGATAAAATCTAACCGAGCGACCTCTGGATTGGAAGTCCGTGGAGATAAACATTGGTCATCGGCTGTGCGTCCCGTTTTTAATCTTCGTTTGTCGCGCGTCCGCATACATGTGTGTGTATATTTGCTCCTGTATACATGTGCCGTGTAACCTATATATTTTATTCATTGTCAGAAAAGGTTACTCATAACGGGAGCAAATGCAAAAGGCAAATGTTGTAAAAGAGTGTAAATTATGTATGGAATTTTAATGAATAATATCTGTCCTCACTTTGATGAATATGGCCAAAGTGAACCCTGCGTTTGTTGAGGCTCCGACCTGTGTTGCCTGTTGTTGGTTTGCTCTACCTAAACACATTTGACGTAACTCTTTTTCAAGTTAATCACAAATGCAATCTCGTAATCAGTGAATTGTTACATCTCAGAACCGTGAGAAATGCCATTGGCTTTGACGAAGCCCTTCTTCCAGCAGTGGATCGCTCATGGTTGATTATTTCAAATGAATGACAAATGATTTCCACGGAAAAAGTCTCACTCCGAGTCTAAAGACTCATATTTTTTTTTAACAGGAGGGTCCTGTTTGTATGTTGAACTTCTTTCGCACCGTACGTAATCGAAGGTGCCACATCATCGTGACGTGTGGCCATTTCATCGTCGTCCTGAGGGAGACAACTCACTCCACGAACACACAAGAAGACAGCGGCGGCGGCGGTGGTGGTAACCCATCCAATCACGGTAAGTCCTCGCTTAACGCGGTTTCTGAGCAGTCGACGACGGACTACTTTTTTGCGCCGCGCGGCTGAGCGGAACGATACGGTACATAGAGTGATACGGTGACGCGTGCCCTCTTCACCGTTTTTTTTAATTTCCCGCCGTGGGATGACCGCAGGATGATTTAAGTGGCGCAGATGTGATGCAGTAACAGTGGATCCTCGCTTAACGCGGCATTTGCTCCCGCGTTAAACGAGGAATCACTGCGCCGAGTAGACTCAAACAAACCCTCCACCAACCCCCCCCCCCCCCGCTCTCCTCACCTGCTTAGCTTGTGGGATAAGGCGAGAAAGGTAACCTTTTCGGCGCGACTTTGTCGCAGAAAAAAAAACAAGGTCACCCCTGAGACTGCTTGTTCCTTGCAGTTTTGAGGGGCATCATCCCGGAGGGGAGGGGGGGGGGTGGAGAAAACCAAAAACTAAAAGCCTTCGGACACTTGCTTCTGATTTGATAAACGTCTTTATAAATTGTTCGCGCTCATTGTCAGCGCTACATTTCCTCGCCAAATTGCTACGGAACATGCCAGCAGTCAAAAGTCTAATATGCCCCTCCCTCCCCCCACTAGCCCCCCAACCCCCCCGTCTTCACCACCCCTTCCCAGTCGAGAGCTGGCGTCGTCGGTCCAATCTCAGCTTGCGTTTATCGACACTGATGTTCATTTTTCATCCCCCTCCGCTGCCAAAAGGACAAGACAGAATGTAATTACAGCTCCCGTTTGCATAACAAACTACACCGGCAGAGCTGGTACCGTCATTCATCACTGTCATGCCCATTGGCCTCTCACGCTCGGTGCCAATATGTCTCCGTCGATGCGAGCTCAATCATACCTCGCCTCGTTCGGGCCTCTCTTCAGCAGTACAAATAAATATATATTATTATTATTATATAATGTGCGGTTTTTTTCTGTCTCCACTTTCTTTCTATCCCACAATCATATCCATGGCTCATTAGCGAGAGACGAGTAATTGAACTCGTTAGGTTTGTTATTTATTTATTCATGTCAAAGCTGTACAATGTGACAATTCGAATTGGGTAAATATCTCTTGAATCTCCTGTGAACGAAGCAAAAACGTCAAGTTTAAAAAAAGGTTAAGGCACAGCCCTGCAATTTCTTGCCAATGCCATTGGTGGTGAAAGCGCCTTCACTCCAGGAAGCTCTAGAGAGAGAGAGAGAGATAGCCCCTCTACAGGAGAGTTTTGATCTGCCAAGCGTCTGGAAACAAAGTGGGAGCACCCACACTTTACCCCACCACAGGTGACCGACCTGACGATCGACTCGCTGCGGTAAAAAACCCCACCAACCAACGCCGCTGGTTGACAGAGGGCGGGAGGCATTTAAGAAACTCGCCCATCAATTCAACCGCCAGACATCTTCGAGACCGTGGCAGTTTTCACGCATTACCCAAAGCAAATGCGACCTGTCCATTGACTTCGTCCATGGACAATCGACCCGGCGACCACGACACCACTGCAAAGGTGGAGGTCAATTATTATTAGCGGAATTGCTCCACTCCGTCTCACGATATTTTCTCAGGAGGCTCCTACCAGATTTTTGTGGGGGGGGGGGGGGGGGCGTGGGGGGAGGACGATCATTGCGATGTAGATTCCAATTGAGTCTTTTTGGGGGAAATGAAAAAAAATGATAGGCAAGTTTGGACGCGGGCACACAATGGTAAACTCCTGGGAACGTCGCCACGTGATCTTTAACGTCCCCCATAATACCACCGAGTGAAGGAGACAGCACAGAGTCGTCTTGTCATGGTTACTACACACGCTCAGTATTAACCAGTGAGGCCGCCCCCCCCCCCCCCCGGATTCGAACCGTGAATCTGGAATAAGCGGCGAGCTCGCCAACGAAGATGCGAAATTGCGTGGCGGCTAATTTTGTGTTCATCCTCCGCTGACAAAAAAAACGGCGTTAAAGAACAAGCGGTGTGCGGCTAATACTGTGTTCATAACACAGGTGTTTTTGGGGGGGTTAGATCGCGTAATTTACATGTGTGCCGTTAAACTCGTCACCGCCCTACATAGCCAATTAGTAAGGGGTACATCGTGGTGTCGAAAAAAAAGGCAGATGTAAAAAAGTGATCGGTTTTGAATTTTTCAAAGTTTATTTGCTGTGCCGAGGGTGGAGGGCGACAGGGAACCCTCTGCTTACGAATGAGTTAAGTTCCAGAGATCTGTTCATAAGTAGACTTGTTCGTAAGTTAAACTTTTCTCCTGTCGATTCCAAACATGTTGTACAGCATGTGTATTAAACACGGAGAATTGCTTCAGAAGTTGTCTAATCTCCTGTAGATGTAGATTTCGCTGGTTCTTCATGTTCTGTAGATGTAGATGCCACTGGCTCTTCATGTTCTGTAGATGTAGATGCCACTGGCTCTTCATGTTCTGTAGATGCAGATGCCACTGGTTCTTCATGTTCTGTAGATGTAGATGCCACTGGCTCTTCATGTTCTGTAGATGCAGATACCACTGGTTCTTCATGTTCTGTAGATGTAGATGCCACTGGCTCTTCATGTTCTGTAGATGCAGATGCCACTGGTTCTTCATGTTCTGTAGATGTAGATTTCGCTGGTTCTTCATGTTCTGTAGATGTAGATGCCACTGGTTCTTCATGTTCTGTAGATGTAGATGCCACTGGCTCTTCATGTTCTGTAGATGCAGATGCCACTGGTTCTTCATGTTCTGTAGATGTAGATGCCACTGGTTCTTCAGGTTCTGCAGATGTAGATGCCACTATTTCTTCATGTTCTGTAGATGTAGATGCCACTGGCTCTTCATGTTCTGCAGATGTAGATGCCACTGGTTCTTCATGTTTTGCAAATGTAGATGCCACTGGTTCTTCACGTTCTGCAGATGTAGATGCCACTGGTTCTTCATGTTCTGCAGATATAGATGCCACTGGTTCTTCATGTTCTGCAGATGTAGATGCCACTGGTTCTTCATGTTCTGCATATGTAAATGCCACTGGTTCTTCATGTTCTGCAGATGTAGATGCCACTGGTTCTTCATGTTCTGCAGATGTAGATGCCACTGGTTCTTCATGTTCTGCAGATGTAGATGCCACTGGTTCTTCATGTTCTGCAGATGTAGATGCCACTGGTTCTCCATGTTCTGCAGATGTAGATGCCACTGGTTCTTCACGTTCTGCAGATGTAGATGCCACTGGTTCTTCATGTTCTGCAGATGTAGATGCCACTGGTTCTTCATGTTCTGCAGATGTAGATGCCACTGGTTCTTTATGTTCTGCAGATGTAGATGCCACTGGTTCTCCATGTTCTGCAGATGTAGATGCCACTGGTTCTCCATGTTCTGCAGATGTAGATGCCACTGGTTCTTCATGTTCTGCAGATGTAGATGCCACTGATTCTTCACGTTCTTCAAATGTAATTGCCACCACCGCCATCTATTGTGCGGCGGTTGAACTCACGACTCTCGGTCCGAACCGGCAACTGGACATACGCACAAGTTTGTTCGTATCTCTAAAAGTCCATAAGTAGAATGTTCGTAAGTAGAGGAGTCTCCGGACGTTGTTCTTCGTTATATGCCCCTTCGATAGTGCCGCACGCGGTGCATTGAAGAGCCGCATGCGACTCGGGAGACGCCGGACGGGCCACCGCCGGCCTCAAGCGGCTCGGTGAGTGTTGGATTAACCACCGTGGCAACTTGACTCATCTGCGTTGAATTCAGTCCGAGTGCAAAACGCTCCACGCCGGATAAGGGCCGCAGGATTCCAAGCACGCGAGTGCGAGCATCGCACACGTTGCGTGCACTTTCTGTCCTCGTTAAATATTTACTCACCGTAAGCATTGCTGTGGGCATGGCGGTCATTATCGTCATTTTGGCAGTGTGAAGTATAACGTGATTCGGCACATTGCGCATGCGATGCGCCGAATCGATTTGCCCACCCACCCAAACACGCCCCCCCCCCACACACACACCCCGCGATTCAATGAATTGTTTCAATTACATTCAAAAGTCGATTATTTGTTCTCTCTCTCTCTCTTCTAACAGATTGCTTGGCGGTGATGCTGCTGCGTTGGCAGTGGCGCGCAAGCACACGAATTAAACAACGGAGAACACAACGCCACGCGCCCGTCGATCGGAAAACACGTGGCCGTGAAAGAAAAAAAATATACATATATAACGGGGGACCTTTAGCGGTGATGGCCCTTTCCTCGTAGCACGAGAAGATGGGACACGTGCTGTGAAGAAGGACCGTGGGCCCCCAAGGTCACCTATCCTGTGTGTTTTCCCTTTCAAGACGAAGTGATATTGAGGAATACTGTATGATGAGTTTGCCTTCTTATCTTCTTTCTGTCAACGTGATTGTGAAAGTCGCGGCCTCCAGTGGCTGCCGTGGTACAAGAGTGCCCATCACACTGGAGATGCAGTACAAGATCGCCAATTAGGATCGGTTCGATCTCCCAGTGCGGCACGTGAAACAAAGGGTTAAGGTTTCTTAAATTTCCTGCGGGCTTCTGTCCGCACTCTGCAGTAAGAATGAGTTACAGCACAGTCAGTCGATCGGCAGGTCCGTCGTTTGTGGTGGGGTAAAGTGTGGGTACACCCACCTCATCCATCTCGCCTGTCCACCGTGGAAGAGTAGACCAAGAACACCCTCTAGATGAACTCTCCACGGCTCCCTCTAGTGGAGGTCCTTCCGCCAGCAGCGGCGTGAGCGAGCAATTGCAGGGGCTGCACTCATCGCTGACTTTTCGCCCCACGTGCTGCTGGGAGCTACTTCGCACGCACGTGGACCGAAACGTCGGACATCGTGCAGAACAACACACGGTACGGCCGGATAATTAGAGCGGAGAGCTTCGTTTGGTGTTTACTTTTTTTATTAACTGCACAATGACTCTCCGGCGCTTTACGATGAGTGGCAGTTTACGTAATAAATGATTAGCACGACTATTTTAATGTAGGACACAGTAGGGCATAATTTGTAATATTAATGCGGCGTAATAAAAACTAAATAATTTTTTTTCTCCCAGTTAATTCTAAACATAAATTTGTCACTTGTCTTTTGGGAGGACCGTTATAAGGAATTCATGCGCTGCTTTGCAAAATCAACATTTGCTGGGAAATTGCGCAACCCCAAATTACGCTTTTAGTCAAAGTCGGCGAATTAAAGTGGCGCATCCAGGGATTAGCTGCAAAGCATTGGACACTCATTGTTCATCAGCTCCCCTGCAGTCTCCGACTCGCGTTTTCCTCCACCATCTCTGTGCATAGTGCTACGAAGAAGGACCATTGCCCAAAACGTCGACCGTTACAATTTCTTTCTTTTTTTATATCCTTTTAAGGCCGCGGTGTTCTTTGATGTAACCCGTTGGGCTGCGTGTCTGTGTGTGTGTGTGTTCATCTTTCGGGGGTCATCCGGTGCACGCGCGGATTGCGTGACGTCGACATCGCGGTGAGACGGCATCGTGTGCGCGTGCGCGTGCGCGCGCGCGCGTGCGTGCGCGTGCGCATATTTGCGGCGGAGACAATCGGAGAGACGACGTGGAGGTTGAGCCTGGATAGCGCTCGGATGAGCGACAGCCGTGCATGACCCAGCTGCTGTCGGCACGCTTGCGATGGGCGGCAGACGCTTCGATTCTCCTGCTGCCGCGTCTATGCTCCCAGCCTTCAGCAACGCGCACACTAACCGTCGCGGTGAAATATGGTTAAATGACCCCCCCCCCACGCGCCACCATGACCCCCATGGCCTGATGGAGAGGCACTCATTCGGCAGGTGATCAATATAACAAGAACAAACAAACGAACCTCGACCTCACATTAATTATATATATTAAAAAACAGAGAGGGTCACAGTGAACGGTTCAATTTCCAGTCAATTTGTCTTTTTTTTTTTGGGGGGGGGGAAGTGGGGTGGTGTGAGAAATTACGCTGCTACAACATATTACGCGTCATTGTGTTTAGCGTTAACAGTGCGTTTCACGGTGCGCAGATGGTGGCTGTCGCATCGCGTCCTCCCCTCCACAAGCCTCGGGGGAACTCATGTCTTGCATCTGGTTCCAATTAACTACAATATAAAGGACATTTACACCTGTTCCTCAAAGCCCACAAGAGCGATGCAGAAGCCGGTATTTAGACACTGTTTAAAAATAGGTGGCCGAGTCGTTGTTGTTGTAAAAAAAACTGAAGGTGACCCTGGGATAGGGGATGGGTTTGGTTGGGTTGCGTGGCTGGTGATGGTGCTGCTGGTGGTGGTGGTGCTAGTGGTGGTGGTGATGGTGGGGGTGGTGCTGATGGTTGTGGTGAGATCGGGGATGGGTTTGGTTGGGTTGCGTGGCTGGTGGTGGTGCTGGTGGTGGTGGTGATGGTGGTGCTGGTGGTGGTGCTGGTGGTGGTGGTGCAGGTGGTGGTGGTGCTGGTGGTGGTGTTGGTGGTGCTGGTGGTGGTGGTGATGGTGGTGCTGGTGGTGGTGCTGGTGGTGGTGGTGCAGGTGGTGGTGGTGCTGCTGGTGGTGCTGGTGGTGCTGCTGCTGGTGGTGCTGATGCTGGTAGTGGTGCTGCTGGTAGTGGTGGTGGTGCTGGTGGTGGTGGTGCTGGTGGTGGTGGTGCTGGTGGTGGTGGTGCTGGTGGTGGTGCTGGTGGTGGTGCTGGTGGTGCTGGTGGTGGTGCTGGTGGTGCTGGTGGTGGTGCTGGTGGTGGTGGTGGTGCTGGTGGTTCTGCTGGTGGTCGTGCTGGTGGTGGTGCTGGTGGTGGTGGTGGTGCTGGTGGTTCTGCTGGTGGTCGTGCTGGTGGTGGTGCTGGTGGTGGTGGTGGTGCTGGTGGTTCTGCTGGTGGTCGTGCTGGTGGTGCTGGTGGTGGTGCTGGTGGTGGTGGTGCTGGTGGTTCTGCTGGTGGTCGTGCTGGTGGTGCTGGTGGTGGTGCTGGTGGTGGTGCTGGTGGTGGTGGTGCTGGTGGTTCTGCTGGTGGTGCTGGTGGTGCTGGTGGTGGTGCTGGTGGTGGTGGTGCTGGTGGTGGTGGTGCTGGTGGTGGTGCTGGTGGTGGTGGTGGTGTTGGTTCTGCTGGTGGTCGTGCTGGTGGTGGTGGTGGTGCTGGTGGTGGTGCTGGTGGTGGTGCTGGTGGTGATGCTGCTGGTAGTGCATGGTGGGGAGGGGTAGTGCAGCTGTTAGCGCTCCGCACTCCGAAGCTCTGGCGAGCCGAGGAACGTGTTTCGCTCACGGCCATCACCAATTAACGATTCACCTGAAGCGGTCTTGAGCCTCCCCTAGGTCGACTCAGCCTCAAACGAGTAATTCTCGCGGTATTAAAACATCGCCATGGGGGACACAAAGGCGGCCGGGCGTGGTGCTGGCCAACCCCCACTCCCCGCGTGTGCCGTGTCCAGCACATGGCCCAACAGTCTGGTAAGACTTTGTGGGGGGGGGGGTGGGGGGGATATTTGTCTTTGGTGCTGGCGGGGATGGGTGGAATGACATCAGTGCACATGTTTAACATGTTAGCATTCGTGTTGCCGTTTCCCTCCTCGTGTTTCTCGAGACAGCAAAGGGCAAGCTGTTCGCCCGTAATTAATGGAAGCCCGTGCCCGCACGATTTATCACGTGGTAATCCATTTTCCGCAACCCTCCGGGTCTCCCACCACCACCGTGGCCGGCGCGGCGTAAATGGTTTGGCGCGCCGGACTGGCCAGCCGGAGGAGGTTTGAGTCCATCTCTTCGAGGCAGCCGATTGAAACAGCGGTGCTGGTTTCTCAAATTCACCAGTTCCCCACACCCCCGCCCCAACACCCCCCCCCCCCTTCCTTCCTATCCACCATTCACTCACTCAGCAGTTTTCGATGTGCACATCACAGTGAATCGATCGGCGTTGTCGCGTGTGGGTGGGGTAAAGCGTGGGTAGCACCCCCCCCCCACTCCCCCACCCCCACCTTGTTTATTCTATGTAGAAGAGCCGGCACAAATGCCCAATCGTGTCTCGCTCGAGTCACTGGGCCTTCCTGCAGCAGTGGCGCGAGGCGGCAATTGCACGGCCTGCGCTTTTACCTTTTCTTCAACTCAATTCCGTGCAACCTTTTGGGGTCACCGTCTGCCCCCCCCCCACCCCATTTGCATGTCCCACGGCGGTGGAAGCTCGCGTCTAATTGATGTCAATTGGCTTCCAAAAGTCTTCCGCTATTGTGCGATGGGCGCACCACCTGCCTGGCCCGCTTAACAGGCGACTTTGCTTGACAGGGCAAACTCAGAGGAATATAAACAAAGACTCTCGGCCAAGACAAGATTCGGCACATCGCTTGTCAAGCGCGGCGCATCTTTTTCATCGTCAACGTCGTCGCCTTCATCAGCTTGACACGTAGTCGAGCTTTCGCGACCAATTATATTCATCATAACGTTTTTTTTTTTTGGGGGGGGGGGAGGGGTAAGATCGCGTAAATGTTGTGGGTTGGCTTTCATTCTAGATTTAGCTCTCCACAACCGGTGGTGCTGAAGTGGTAACTAATTGACGCGTTCTGTTCACGTGACAACCCTTACTGATCGACCAGTTTCGGGTGGAGGTGGGTGTACGACGCATTTATATTGAAGCGATCTCCAACCCACTAACACTTTATCGCGAAGTCGTCATTGTCGTTGTTGTTGTCGTCGAGTGGAGCAGGAGCGCAGCGGTCGGCACATTGTACCATGGATCCGGCAACCTGAGTTCGACTCCCGGTCACGGCTGGCGTCAGTGGCAAGGGAAGACTGCAGCGGCCCCTTCGCGTCGTGCTGACCTGCGTGGTGAGCGCGGGGTGGAGCAATCCGCACGACGGCAATGCCATTGGGATAACTTTATCCAGCGGCGGATTTCCAAAGGGCTGTAAATCGTGAATCAATCAATAATCGTAAAAAGAAAATCACCAGGAGTCAACGGAAACTTCGTGAGCAAAAGTGACCCCCGGGTCAAACCGTTTCCAAGTTTCCCAGAGAGTCAAAATTCATTTCGCTCTCACTTCCTCGTTTGTTGGTGTCGAGTTTGTTGTCGTGCCCCCGCACCTCCGATTGGCACGGTTGGCAATGTACGGTGCGAAAGAAGCTCAACATAGACTCATACAGAGACCCCATAGACCCACACAGAGACCCCATAGACTCATACAGAGACCTCATAGACCCACACAGAGACCCCATAGACTCACACAGAGACCCATAGACTCACACAGAGAACCATAGACTCACACAGAGTCCCATAGACTCACACAGAGAACCATAGACTCACACAGAGACCCATAGTCTCACACAGAGGGCAATAGACTCACACAGAGAACCATAGACCCACACAGAGACCCCATAAACTCACACAGAGACCCATAGGCTCACACAGAGACCCCATAAACTCACACAGAGACCCATAGACTCACACAGAGACCCCATAGACTCACACAGAGAACCATAGACTCACACAGAGACCCATAGACTCACACAGAGACCCCATAGACCCACACAGAGACCCCATAGACTCACACAGAGACCCATAGACTCACACAGAGAACCATAGATCCACACAGAGACCCCATAGACTCACACAAAGACCCCATAGACTCACACAGAGACCCATAGACTCATACAGAGACCCCATAGACCCACACAGAGACCCCATAGACTCACACAGAGACTCATAGACTCACACAGAGAACCATAGACTCACACATAGTCCCATAGACTCACACAGAGAACCATAGACTCACACAGAGACCCATAGACTCACACAGAGAACTATAGACTCACACAGAGAACCATAGACTCACACAGAGACCCATAGACTTACACAGATAACCCATAGACTTACACAGAGACTCATAGACTCACACAGATAGCCATAGACTCACACAGAGACCCATAGGCTCACACAGAGACCCATAGACTCACACAGAGACCCATAGACTCACACAGAGACCCATAGACTCACACAGAGACCCATAGACTCACTCAGACACCCATAGACTCAAAGACCTATAGACTCACACAGAGACCCATAGGCTCACACAGAGACCCCATAGACTCACACAGAGACCCATAGACTTACACAGATACCCATAGACTCACACAAATAGCCATAGACTCACACGGAGACCCATAGGCTCACACAGAAACCCATAGACTCACACAGGGACCCATAGACTCACACAGAGACCCAAAGACTCACACAGAGACCCATAGACTCACACAAAGACCCATTGACTCACACAGAGACCCCATATACTCACACAGAGACCCATAGACTCACACAGAGACCCATAGACTCACTCAGGGACCCATAGACTCAAAGACCTATAGACTCACACAGAGACCCATAGGCTCACACAGAGACCCCATAGACTCACACAGAGACCCATAGACTTACACAGAGACTCATAGACTCACACAGATAACCATAGACTCACACAGAGACCCATAGACTCACACAGAGACCCATAGACTCACACAGAGACCCATAGACGCACAGAGAACCCATAGACTTACAACGAGACCCATAGACTCACACAGAGACCCATAGACTCACTCAGAGACCCATAGACTCACACAGAGACCCAAAGACTCACACAGAGACCCATAGACTCACACAGAGACCCATAGACTCCCACAGAGACCCATAAACTCACACAGAGACCCATAGACTCACACAGAGACCCATAGACTCACTCAGAGACTCATAGACTCAAAGACCCATAGACTCACACAGAGACCCATTGACTTACACAGAGACTCATAGACTCACACAGATAGCCATAGACTCACACGGAGACCCATCGGCTTACACAGAAACCCATAGACTCACACAGAGACCCATAGACTCACACAGAGGCCCATAGACTCACACAGAGACCCATAGACTCACACAGAGACCCATAGACTCACACAGAGACCCATAGACGCACACAGAGACCCATAGACTCACACAGAGACCCATAGACGCACACAGAGACCCATAGACTCACACAGAAACCCATAGACTCACACAGAGACCCATAGACTCACACAGAGACCCATAGACGCACACAGAGACCCTATAGACTCACACAGAGAACCATAGACTCACACAGAGACCCATAGACTCACACAGAGAACCATAGACTCACACAGAGGTACCCATAGACTTACACAGATAACCCATAGACTCACACAGAGACCCATAGACTCACACAGAGACCCATAGACTCACACAGAGACCCATAGACTCACACAGAGACCCATAGACTCACTTAGAGACCCATAGACTCAAAGACCCATAGACTCACACAGAGACCCATAGGCTCACACAGAGACCCCATAGACTCACACAGAGACCCATAGACTTACACAGAGACTCATAGACTCACACAGATAGCCATAGACTCACACGGATACCCATAGGCTCACACAGAAACCCATAGACTCACACAGAGACCCATAGACTTACACAGAGACCCATAGACTCACACAGAGACCCATAGACTCACACAGAGACCCATAGACTCACTTAGAGACCCATAGACTCAAAGACCCATAGACTCACACAGAGACCCATAGGCTCACACAGAGACCCCATAGACTCACACAGAGACCCATAGACTTACACAGAGACTCATAGACTCACACAGATAGCCATAGACTCACACGGATACCCATAGGCTCACACAGAAACCCATAGACTCACACAGAGACCCATAGACTTACACAGAGACCCATAGACTCACACAGAGACCCATAGACTCACACAGAGACCCATAGACTCACTTAGAGACCCATAGACTCAAAGACCCATAGACTCACACAGAGACCCATAGGCTCACACAGAGACCCCATAGACTCACACAGAGACCCATAGACTTACACAGAGACTCATAGACTCACACAGATAGCCATAGACTCACACGGAGACCCATAGACTCACACAGAGACCCATAGACGCACACAGAGACCCATAGACTCAGTCAGAGACCCATAGACTCACACAGAGACCCCATAGACTCACACAGAGACCCATAGACTTACACAGAGACTCATAGACTCACACAGATAGCCACAGACTCACACGGAGACCCATAGACTCACACAGAGACCCATAGACGCACACAGAGACCCATAGACTCACACAGAGACCCATAGGCTCACACAGAGACCCCATAGACTCACACAGAGACCCATAGACTTACACAGAGACTCATAGACTCACACAGATAGCCACAGACTCACACGGAGACCCGTAGACTCACACAGAGACCCAAAGACGCACACAGAGACCCATAGACTCAGTCAGAGACCCATAGACTCACACAGAGACCCCATAGTTTGTTGTCCTTTCCCCTCACCTCCTATTAGCGCGGTTGGCTACGTACAGTGAGAAAGAAGTTGAGCATGCACACATATCAACGACAGTGCCAATTTATTTCCGCCTAATCCTCTCTCTTAATTTGACAGAGTTTGATTCGGTTTGATCCGTGCGTTGGTGTCTGGCGATTATCGAATCCTGATGGCGTATTTATGGCAAATGTGTCGTGCAATTCACAAGCACGATTCAGAATAAATCTAGGTCGAAATTTATTCATTTTATTTATTTTTAAACCCAAACCCAGACAACGCAAAAACGGATACTTCCCTTTCAAAACTCGCAATAGATTGTCGGAACGACGGGACAATTTGTCACGGATTGTTTGAGCTTCGCCGTGACATTTTGACAGCTTTTGTGTGAATTTCGTTCGATCGTGAAGCACGTCAGTCACGGCCATCAGAACGATCACAAATCCCCCTGTCAGGAAGCGCACGCGAGCGAGATTAACACTCGGCGGGGGGGGGGGGGGAGAATGTCACGCACTTTAGGGAGCGATGCTGATGAAGTGGTCACACTGAAGTTGAAAGTCCGAACCCAACTGGCGGTTTGATTTCGACATTTTTTGTTGAAACAAAAAAAAATCCCGCACCCGAGCTGCTTTGTTTTTGGTAATACTGACATCTAGTGGCCAGGAACGTCTTGCACAGTAAGATGCGTTGAAGGTGAAGCCCAAAGACGTATTTGGGGCCGTCAATAAATGACGTCACGCACCTAGGGGGGAGGGGGGGGGTCAGACATTTGTGACGATGTGTAACGAGGGGGGGGAGATTGAGAAATGTGACGTCACGTAAAAATGCGCGACTTTAAATAAATATAGACAATACGTTCTACTTAATTAAATAGACTTTTTAATAAATGTTTTCTCCTACAACATCAGAGTGCAGCGCTACATTAAATCGCACTACAGTGACAATAGTTTAAAGCGATTTTAAGCATGTTTTCTTTTGGGGGGGGGGGGCAGAGCGTTGTGACGTCATATTTGAGGGGGGGTCTGACTTTTTGTGACGCCGTGTCACGAGGGGGGGGGGGTCAACAATCGTCAAAAATCGCGTGACGTCATTTATGGACAGCCCCTTTCTCACTCCACTGCTTCAGTAAGGGCCTGCACCACAGAAAAAAACATTAAAGACTCCCCCCCACCCCACCTCCGTGTAGAAGATGTTTGGCCTACTCTTCCTCATTGGCCAGACGTCTTGGAATCGATGTGAGCACCTACACACCCACGCTTTACCCCACCGCACGCGGCCTGCCTGTTTGAACGACTGACTGTGGTGTCCTCATTCAGACGCGGGCGAGATGCAAGGCACTCACACCCATTGCCTCAACTGCAGCGCCCCGGGAGATGGAATCGAAGCGGCCGCCTCTGGCTTGCAAGTCCAATAACTAATTACATAGCTGTGGCAGCGTCACGCTGAATCATTGGGAAGGTGGCATGGTCTTCTTGGTTCTTTCGGTAAAGTCACGTAGAAGGTAAATAATAAAATAATAAATTAAAACATAATAAATAATTATCAAGACGCTGTCTTTCCGACAGACCTGTTCTTCACCTGACGACGGCTGCTTGCGTTGTGGCCGAAACGTCGTGAGAATTATTTTATTATGTTTTCTTTTATTATTTTATTATTTCCCTTCTACGTGACTTTACCGAAAGAACCAAGAAGATGAATCCCTGCAGTCACGAAAGCTTTCAATCGAAATTTAAGGTGGCATGGTGTTTTAAATTCTCGATTAATCGGGAATCTCAAGGTCACATTACACACATCGATTGATGTGCGTAAGAATCAAGGGTCTGAGTTTGGAAATGTGTTGGATGCAATGTCTTCGCGTAACCCCCTGCAGCCACTAGAGGCGGCTACATTCACCACGGTATGAGAAGAAAAACATCGAATTGCGACCATGGCTGGGAATTGGCCTGAGGGCCTGTTCAGCCATGACCAGTTCAAGTATCACCGCGCCACTGATGTCAACAGTGGCCCGGAATTCAACTCAGGTGGCCGGGTTCACAGCGTCGTTCTCGTCCCGCCGCTTGTGTTGTGTGACGATCGCTTGTGTTGCGATCGAAAGGTCGTGATCTATTATGATAATTTTTTTCTACCCACGTGACTTTACCGAAAGAACCACAGGGAATGGATTCCTGCAGTCACGAAAGCTTCAAATCAAGTGGGTTGTAGATTGTTACTCGTCGAGTAATCAAATACAATTAGACGCCTTGTGAATCGATCCAATTAACGAAGGCACAATCAACATTCTCAGCTATATTGTGCTGAATTGTTACTATGCTGTTACGATTGTGATGCAAACGACTGAATACGAAATGTGAGCATTATGCTAATTATATTAAAATGCCACATTTTCTCATATCGCTCGGGAGTTTTATTTGAGCTGCATGAGGAGTTATTTTTCGAAACGAACTTCATGCTCCCAACGAAATCTGGTGGCATTAAAATCTCTCCTTTTAACGTCAGAATGTTGTGCTGTCGCATTCTTGTCTCCCAACGCTGGCTTTTCAAATAATTAGTTTCAATTCGGGAGAGTCATAATATCTGCGGGAATTGGTGGATGCATGCTTACGTTTCAAAGTCGGTGGTATTTGGTAGGGGAGCGGTGGCGCAGCAGTTAGCGAACTGCGCAATGAGCCCAGCGACCTGAGTTTCATTCCCCGCGTGTGATATCTGAACCGGTGCTGGGAAATCCGCCCCTCTTCACCGACCGCCACTGACCGGCGTGGTGAAGTATGGTCGGGTAATTACCCCGTGACGAACGCGGTATGCACAGTGAAGCCTCTATCCAACAGGCTTCAAAGCCTGGAAATATTTGCACTTGTTCCTTGTAGCATGGAGAGACGGAGCGATGAAATCGGAGCGTATGCAAGGTGCCGTGTGGGCGGATTGTTCGGTCCCAGGATTAAGATCGCAAGAGATTACGACGCCTAGGAGACACATTCTTCCAGCACTGGATTGATCATGGCTGATCCTGAAAACGATGATGATGATGGTGCTGATGGCTTGCTATTGAAACATAAGCCGTTTTATTTATTTATGAAAATACAGTATTTATAGAAATATACCAAGTTCATTTATATAAGTTGCACCACACAAGTCCGTCATTCTTATTATTCTGTACGTATTTTTTTTTCTCCGCGGTAGATGAAAACAAATGTACTTCTCTGCAATCATTCACTTTGCGACTCGTAGTTTTACAATAATTCACCAATTTACAGTTTGGAGCCACGGATCGCCTGTGGGAAGATGTTCTCTCTCTGAAGGGCTCACTTTGATGTCTTGTTTTTTGATAACGCATTGTATTCCCTTTCTCGCTCTTTCTTTTCTCCTCCCTCCATCACTCAAAGGGGTTCACATGAGATCGCCAGTATAAATTGGTTGCACGGTGGTGGTGGTGGTGGTGTTTCCCTTCCTCTAGCCGCCTCGTTATTGATCAAGTGCTTCTTCCACAGAGGCAACTTCACGGTACACATCTTCAGATTATTTCGTAGGAATCTTTTGGGTTTTTGTTTACACTCTGGCTTTCCACGCCAGTAAACACGGAGCAGTGGTGCCAACGTCCGTCCCAGTGGTACCAACCACATGCCAACGTTGTCTCAACGTTAGATGCCAACGTTGTGCCAATGTTAGATGCCAACGTTGTCTCAACGTTGCATGCCAACGTTGTGCCAATGTTAGATGCCAACGTTGTCTCAACGTTGCATGCCAACGTTGTGCCAATGTTAGATGCCAACGTTGTCTCAACGTTAGATGGCAACGTTGTCCCAACATATTTATATTTTAGCATCTGAGTATTTTGCTTTACGATACGTCGACGCGTGTGCTGAATGGAGGGTGGCTTGAATTCATAAATGTTCATCGTGAATGTTTTGATTTGTGCCGCAATGGACCTGAACTCCAGAGGTCGCTGGTCCGATTCGACCTCCCGGCGGGGCAGCTGAAACAATGGTGCGATTTTATTAAAAGCCTGCCCCCCTCCCCCACCACCACCCCTCGTCCATCCAGCAGTCTAAATAGGCGCACCCCAGCCAATCGGCGGTTCGCGCGTGGTGGGGTAAAGTGTGGGTACCCCCACCCTCTACCCCCCCCCCCGCCCCGGAGAGGCTCTCTAGAGCTCTCTCTACCAGCCAGCATATGGCGTGAACAAGCAATTGCAGGGCTGCGCCTGTATCCTTCACTGTGATTGGTAGGCTGCGGTCGCAAACGCCGTGTGTACAGTCGTCATCGCCGTCCACCTCACGTGACGGTTACCGCTCCGTCTTCGTTGAGCGGCGTGTCGGGGCGCTTCCGTTGACCCGGCTGGGCAGCCCAATCCTCCAGGGGCCAGATCCTCCTCGGACAATCGAGCTGCCCACGGGGAGGGAGGCTGGGGGAGGGGGGGGGTTGTGGGGGGTGCTGGGGGTGGAGGTGCTGGGGAGGCCTTCTTATATTATGCTGGACCGTGTATCCCGAGATGTCTCTTGAGATGTCTCTTCGGGGCATTTTTCTGGTTTTTTTCCTCCACGTTTAGAATCAACGTGCGTTTAGTGTGTTTGGCTGCTGTACACATTTCCACACGACGAGCCCACTTTATTGGGCTCTCATCTGTGGCCAGGTCACTCCTGAAATAGAGCTATGCAGATAGCTCAGTGGGCCTTGTCTGGTAAAATTCAGACACATTCTGACTGCCGCCGGCTTCTCCTCCCCCGCGAGTGATCTCCACTCCTACTTCCCACCCCCCCACACCCGCCCAGTTTCGCGTTCCCAGTCCCTGGCGCCCACGAGGTCCCTCGCTCCCAAACCCCCCCCGCCCTCCTCCGTTCCCCCCCCTCTTTGACTTATATAGCCTCCTGACATCTCTCCCACTTTAGAATAAATTGTCTTGCTGTGGTGTGCACACCTGATGATGATTGCTTGCGTTGTAATCGAAACGTCGTGATTTAATTGTATTTATTTTTAGCTTTTATTTAAAAATTTTTCTTTACCTACGTGACTTTACCGAACGAACCAAGAGTTATGGATCCTTACAGTTACAAAAACTTCAAATCTAGAATGAAATCTCCACTCCGTTACGCACTCTGCCTGTCCCAGCGACGGACGGCGCTGACCGCAAACTGCTCCCAGATCGCCGTGGAAATGCCAGGCTTCTTGAGGTCGACACGCAGCACCCGTCCTTGTATGGGAGCTTCTGTTCAAGCCTCTAGAGTTTACAGTAAAGTACACACGCCGTGAAGCAAGGCTGTGTGTTTAGTGCGTTGTCCTTTCCCCGCACATCCGATTAGCGAGGTTGGCGACGTCGTTCAACATGCATACAGTGCATGTCTAATTGAGGTTGCTGAAAATACTAGGGATGGCATTTCTGAATCCATTAGTATCTGCAACACCGATTATGAAGCCCTCTCTTCTCTGTGTTTATTGAATCGCGCGTGTAAAAATCGATGTATTTGGATGCCGATCCGTTTTAGGCAATGGGTTGATGTGACCCCTACAGCCACTGGAGGCGCTACCATTCACCGCCGTGTAAAAACAAAAAGAATCGACCTCGTATTGAATGCAAATTGTGACCCTGATTTGCCACAATTCATCGAATCTCCATGGTAGCGAATCATTCCATCCCGATTATTGTGCAGGCAGTATTTTCCCCCGCCCCCACTCGCCATTTCAATTTTAAAAGCCGTGAGATTAAAGTAGAGATTTCGACAAGAGATGCGGACGTTATGAGATACAAACATAAACGTAGACACAGTGAGATAAGGGAGCTACATACAACACGACGATGACAGAGATCAATTGAATTATTTAAAGACAATTAGCTCATGCTCATTTACGATTGGAATTCGAGTTTATTCTGTAATCCACCGCAATGTTTTTTTTGTGTCACTTCTTTCTAGATTTGAAGCTTTCGTGACTGCAAGGATTCATATTCTTAGTCTTTTTTCGGTAAAGTCACGTAGATAAAAAATTACAAATTAAATTAATAAAAGTAAAATACAAATAAAATACAAATCACGACGTTTCGGAGGCACGAATCCCACGCCTCATTGGGGCTCCTTGTGGCCCCTTTTCTCCAGCTCGGTTTACGATGCCTCGGGCCACCACTGCCTAGCCCACGACGATGGCATTCGAGCACTTTTGTTGTTGTTGTTGTTGTTGTCCCCCACCACCACGAGCGTTTCACAACCGTTTGACCTCTATCCGTCGAAAACTAACCTCGTGCGAGATCCCTCGTGTACAGGGAGACCGGCACCGTTTCTCGAACTTTCGCGCGAATCGCGCTTTGGGCTAAAACGAGTCGAGTTTCCGCGCGGGCTGGAAACGATCTCGGAGGCGAAGGAACCACCCCCTTTGTTTGTTGTTGTTGTTGCGTTTGAACGAGGCACGCAGTGAATTAGGCTGATCATCGGCGCGCCGCGTGTCACTCACGATCTGGGTCCGCCTTGTCGCACAGACAGGGAGAGGGAGGAGCGTGGAGGGGGGGGCCCTCTGAGACGCCGATCTTGCATTGGAGATGCCCCCCCAACACTGACGCATGCGTCAGCAGCTCTCTCACTCCTATTGATTACCAAAGACAAAGATCCCCCATACAGCCTTGACTGACTGTAGGGGCAAGTGCTGTTAGCGAGCACCTATGAAGGCCGGAGCCGTACACGAGGAGGTGGGTGGCCAGCACCACGCCCGACCGCCTTTGTCTCCCCAGTGGCGATATTAACACACCGCACCAGGTACTCATTTGAGGCTTAGTCGACCTAGGGGAGGTCCAGTACCGATTCAAATATTCGTCACTGGTGTTGGCCGTGAGCGGGAATCGAACCCGGGTCGCCGGATTCATAGCGCAGCGCGATAACCGCTACACTACCGCTCCCCCCCCTCTTGATTACCCCCCATACACACACACACCGCCACCCCCAAACACCGTGTCTGTGGTCAGGTGTGTGGACATGCAACACCGATGACGATTTTCTGAACCGGTCCTGGGCCTCCCCTTAGGTCGACTCAGTCTCAAATGAGTACCTGGTGCGGTGTGTAAACATCGACGCTAGGGAGACAAAGGCGGCCAGGAGTAGTGCTGGCCACTCGTTCGCCGTGCCGACCTTCATAGGTGCTTCCGAAAAGCACTTACCCCCAACAGCTTATGTAGGCTATCCGGGAGGATCTTTGTCTTTGTGTGTGACAGAGTGTGTTAATAAAAGAGAGCACGAAAGGAAAGGTAAAATCTCAATCTGGGGATTTTCATTTTAAAACCACGTTCGTTAAACATGCGTAAGTGTTTACACTTGTTTCCAAAACTCTTACATTCGATTACAATTACAGATAAAATTGAGACAAATAGAGGTTGTATCTTTTGTTAAAGGACCTTAAAACCGTAACACTACTGAAGTATATGATTCCTTCCTAAAATCAATTCCCAAGTATTACCTCCTTCCCGAACACGTGCTACAGGCAAGCACACTTTGTCCGGGGCGATGTGACAAACCAGAGCGCTGTGGGTCGCTCCGAATATCCCGCGGAACTTCCACGAAAAATATCCACACGGTCATCTGCCGATGAACGTGGGATCGCTGGGAACAGAGTTCCACGCCACTTTTGGGGGGGGGGGTGGAGAGGCGACGCCTCTCTTAATCTGCTCCAAAACGTTTACGGATATAAGCACTGGCGATCACGGAATACAAACAAACACGGGTAAACGGTGTGTGGTGTGTGTGTGGGGGGGGGTATTTCGCAGCACCAGCACGTCTCATAAAGGCGACACGAGAAGACAAGAACGCGAGATAAAAGTGTAACAACGTCCGACATGCGTGTTCTATATTTTACTAAGAGCCTTTTATGTCGCACGCGAACGCCGCCTTGAGCACGAACTTCCGACTTCTCCCCGAAACGCGCCTTCCCCTTGAGCCATATCCCCCTTTTCAATAACCCTCCGAGCCCCCCTTTCTAGAACTTTTGCGCACCCCCAATTTCCCTCAGCCAATCCCCGTCCTTCCTTTCGAACCCTTCTTAGCCCTTCCCCTCCGAGTGCACCTTGCGTTCCTCACCTTTTTCAAGTTTGAGTTTCTCTCTAAACCCCCCCCCTCCCCCCGAATCTTTTCGGATCCTCTGTCCCGTGCCAATCCTCTTTTAATGCCTCCCTGCACCCAATCAGAGGCATTGGACAACACTTCCTGATTGCGCGTTTTCCACGCACATCGTGTCATGTAAAGCTGGTCTGTTGCGTCGGTCCTTTTACAAAAAAAAAGTTGTTTTTTAAGTTCGCCCGCGACGCTCAGAATTCCTGGTGCGCCTTTTAACCCACGGACAAAATTCCAGACAACTCGGATGCATTTTACCCGTTCGACTCCGGTTAGCCACAGAAGAAATTGTGGATAATGGGAGTTTTTCTGCGGTTTAATTCGCGTCGGGGTTTGGAGGAGGGTGTCACTGATAGCCGGACTTTCACAGATATTGTAGATAAACGTGATTGGTTCTATGATAATTGTTTTTTTACCCTTCTATCTGGCAACAAAACTGACACCTTTTTACAAGGAGTCATGCTTGCATAGACCACAATACCTGCAGTCATAATGCAAACAAAAAACACAACTCAGTGCACATTATCAGAGTTGTGTTTTTTGTTTGCATTATGACTGCAGGTATTGTGGTATATGCAAGCATGACTCCTTGTAAAAAGGTGTCAGTTTTGTTGCCAGATAGAAGGGTAAAAAACCAATTACCATATTTTTACTGGCAAATGAGGTACCAATGGTGATTGGTTCTAGTTTAGAAGTGTTCGTGACTGCAAGGATCCATATTCTTTTTTATTTTCACTTCATTTATTTTTTTTAAAATTTTCACCTACGTGACTTTATTGAAAGAACCAAAGAGTATATAAACGTGATTGGGTTGTTCTCCCCCCTCCTCCCCCACGATTAGTAATTGCAAGCAATGAGTGTTCGATGCGATGAATGTGCCGTGGTGAACATAGCAGCAAGCGTTGCACCGTCGTTTCATTGCACACAGCACGATTTATGGTTGCGGGTTCACCTCCAAAGAATGCCTTCTGCTAATTTTTATGTAGTGGTGGTATTGACGTGCGCCGACTGTGACAGTGATGGATCACGGGGCGGCGCGGGGTGCGGGGTTGGGCACGCGTTGTGGGCGTGGTGTGGACGCGCGCGCCGGGAGTGACAGATGACGGGGCGGCGCGGAGTGAGTGGTGAGGCACGATGAGATGTGGGAAAAGAGGATCGTAGCCAGCGCCCGGCGATTGGTCGAATAAGTGGGTGCTCGCAGCGACGTCCGCAGGTGGGGTATAAAGGGGGACGCGCGAGAGCACTCGGGGAGAGTTACCCAGTTGAAGACCCGAAGACGGAGCTGAAGACCTAGTAGCTCAGTGGCGTTAGTCGCCGAGTAGCTAAGTGGATGTTGGTCATCCGAGTAGCTCAATGGCGTTAGTCGCCGAGTAGCTAAGTGGATGTTGGTCATCCGAGTAGCTCAGTGGGCGTTAGTCGCCAAGTAGCTAAGTGGGTGTTTGTCACCCGAGTACTAAGTGGATGTTGGTCATCCGAGTAGCTCAGTGGCGTTAGTCGCCGAGTAGCTAAGAGGATGTTGGTCATCCGAGTAGCTCAGTGGGCGTCAGTCGCCAAGTAGCTAAGTGGGTGTTTGTCACCGAGTACTAAGTGGATGTTGGTCATCCGAGTAGCTCAGTGGGCGTTAGTCGCCAAGTAGCTAAGTGGGTGGTTGTCACCCGAGATACAAAGTAGGTGTTAGTCACCTGTAACCAAGTTTGATAAAATAAAGAGTGTGTTACCCGTGAAGTCGTCTCCCGCCGAGTTACTACATTACATTTACACCGGGGTGAAAAATAGCGCCTCTAGTGTCTTAAGGTGGGGTGGAGGGCAAGCGAAACCTATTAGAATTGAACATTTTTAATATAACATTCTTACACTCACAATTCGATGCATGCATCACGAGCTTAGTCGTTCGTATTAATCCATGAAATCACATGTCATTCATCTCACGGCAATTTTGTTTTCGCTTTACATATCTGTATAAATTTAAGAGCTCAATCTTGGCATGTCCTTCCTGGCCTGCAAATGAAAGTGTTCGGGGGCGGGAGGGTGGGGGGGCAGTTGAATATAGACGTTTTAAAACAGTGGGGGCTTTTAGTTTTATATTAGCGTCCTTTTGGGAGAGGTTAAATTACAACGATGTACAATAATGGGACCTCATCAATCTCGCCCTCGTTGGCAAGCTCATGCGGACGCTATCGATTTCCGCCGCCCCCCCCCCACCGCATCTTTCCCGCGCGCCCCGTGTTCGATAAAGTTCGCGGCCGTGGAAACGGACTCCCCTCGATTTGTTACACAAGCAGATTACGGCAATTTACTGGGCGTGACCACTGGCGTTCCTCGCGGAGAGAGGGGTGGCTGGGTGGGCTGGGTGGGTGTCTGCCCCCCCCCCCCGGTGCCCCCAACCCCATGCCCCCCCCCCCTCCTGTCCCACGCCCATTTGATTTGCCACCCCCCACCTGGAATGATTGCTGCTTAGGGCACCAAAGTCATCCCCCATGAAATAGCCGCACGGCGAGTTGCAGCACTGCCCGCTGTTAATGTCACTTCTGGATTGAACACTTTGGAAGTTGGCGGTGCCCTGATAGACGAATGCTTCTGGCTGGTGATTGGTTAGAAGATAAACAGTGGCTTGCTATTTTCTCACGCAATCGGATCTCAACTGGAGTGAATGGAGCTCGCTTTAGCTAACACAGACCTCTATAGTAGCGAATGGGGCTCGCTTTAGATTGCATGTCTACGGGAGTGAATGGAGCTCGCTATAAGCTGATAGACTTCCACGGGAGTGAATGGAGCTCGCTCTAGCTAACACAGACCTCTACGGGGGTGAATGGATCTCGCTTTAGCTTACACAGACCTCTACGGGAGTGAACGAAGCTCGCTCCACGCACTGTGGAGCTTCGTGTGGATCCGAGCCGGCGCTCCAAACGTTGGACACGGTCGGTCGCGCTCGACAAAAACCCGCAGACACAACGCGAATTTGAAAAAAAAAACTAAAAGAAGCAACACACATATGGACTGTACCACCGCGAAAACCCGCGAAGCAGGAGGCCTCTTGTTTTCCTCCGTGTGGGGGGCTGGGTCTGTGTGTCTAGCAGCCCCCCATCCCCTATACTTAGCCAGCGCGCTGTGAGAGTATCGAGAGCGTGCGGTTAACACGGACGGAGCCCTTTGGCACGGCGCGGAAAATGCCATCGCGGTAAACATGGGGCGGGAGATATCCACACCAAAACGGATTAAAACTCTCTTCGCCAGGGGGTCTAATTGCGTAACTGATATCCGTTTAGTCACGGCTCGTGGAACGTATTTCGTCCGCACGCATTCGGTGGGCGCACACGGGATTATCATTATTGTTGTTGTTGTGGTGTGTTGCTGCGTGGGTGTCATTTTTGTTTAAAATAGGAGGGCACTAAATAGCACGTGACTGGGCCGCTTCACGGTGTATTAAAAACGCAAATTGTCGACACAACGCATAATCGTATTACATGCGTCGCGGTGGATTTTGGGGTCCGGGGGGTGGGGGCGAGATTCAATCGCCCGCGTGTTAAACTTAAAACAACACCACACAAAACCATTGGAACCTCATTTGCCAGTAAAACATATGATAATTGGTTTCTTACCCTTCTATCTGGCAACAAAACTGACCCCGAGCTCTCATACTCTGATGGTGCATTGTCTTTGAGTTGTGCGCCTTTTGGCGTCATCTGGTCCAACCCATGTGAGACTAGGCTCTGAGGAAAGCTGTCTCGGGTGTGGACCAATCAACTTCAAGGACAGTGCATACATTATCAGAGTTGTGTTTTTTGTTTGCATTATGACTGCAGGTATTGTGGTCTATGCAAACATGACTCTTTGTAAAAAAAGGTGTCAGTTTTGTTGCCAGATAGGAGGGTAAAAAAACAATTAACAACACCACACAAACTTCGCCTTTTAAGTCCCTTCGCGCGTTAAGTAGCAACGCGGCCGCCGCGTTGTGTGGTTGTTCTTTTTTATTGTGTTCCTTGAAATGTATTCAAACGCTTTGCTGCTAATGGGGCACCAATGGGACAGAGATTAATTGGGGTCCGGACCTCGAAGCAAGGAGGCGCAGAGGGGAGGGGAGGAGCGGGCATAGTCCAGAATTGGTGTCATCAAAGGCAGAAGAATCAAGACGAGGGCAGATGGCGATCGGAGGCAGACGCGTGCTAAGAGCCATTTTTCTTCTTCGTGTGATTCGCCGTCAAGGATGCCAAACATCGCCGTCATCGCCAGCCATTATCTATCCGCTGCTGGATGAGGGCCCTCCCCGAACCGTCGCTGCCACCGTTACATCTCACTCCCCGCACGCGAGGCGATCCCAGCGCTCCGTCTCCGCCCCGATGCAAGCCGCCTCCCTCCTTTGGCTGCCGTTAGGTCGCCAGTCTCGCCTCCTTCCCCAAGGCCATTCTACTTTTGTTGTTATCAATCGACGTATTGGTGTCCTTCCCCCCCCCCCGCACCTCCGGTTAGCATGGTTGGCTACGTATGGTGGTAAAGAAGTTCAACATACATACATACATAGGATGTTGCTGAGCCTGTGTTTGTTCCATGACCCACGTGTTACTATCTCTGTCTCTCAGTCTCCTTTCGAAGCGTGCCGCTCTCTCTCTCTCTCTCTGTGCTTCTTTGTGGAAATTATTTTACTAAACTCGCAAAGATAAATATCGGGCTGGGTCCACGAGCAAATAATGGGATCATCATGTATTGCAATTCACGTTCGTCCTATAAAAACAATTCCGATCAATCGTTTATTCATAGAGCAATTAGTCGATCCAAAATCAACAACATCAACAACAAAAGGTGCATGGAAACCACGGTCACTTTTCGTTCTATTCGTTTGATTAGTAGGGGCAAGTGGTGCGCTTGGGAGGCAAGGGGGTGAGGCGTAAGGTTACCAACCGTCCCGGTTTGGAGCGGGACAGCCCCAGTGGTTTCGCGCGATCAACTCGCGATTCTGGCAGGAGTGGGGGGGGGAGAGGCTTAAGTCAAGTAGTTGAACCGGGGTCTAAGTCGCGAGGACGGGGGCCAATGTTGCAGTGGACGTGGGGTGGGGAGGCCAACATAAGAAACAACGACGCCGTTCCCACGTGCCGGTGGTGCTAGCGATCGAGTGGGTGTGGCTTCGTAAAAGTGGGCGAGGCTAACGGAGGGAGGGAGGGCTGGCGGGGCTGCTCACCGTGTATCCCGGTTGAGCCTCCCAGAGATGTATTTGATAGCGCGAGTAGCTTGGGTGGTTAGAGGTGCAGCTTTGTGTGTTTAGTTTGTTGTCCTTCATCCGCATCTACGATTAGCACGGTTGGCTACGTACGGTGCGAAAGAAGTTCAACATACACGCGAGGGGGGGGGGTGTGTGCGGTGTGGGGGGAGGTGTGCGGGGTGGTAAGGTTGTGGCGGCAGGGCGGGGCGGGTTGGGGGGGGAGCCACGCGGACCCTCCTTCACTTGCACGTCTGAACGTCCGCCAGCGTCTCGCACACCCGGCACCTCACGTAGCAGCACCACATGAACTTGCACTCGCATCGCTCGGCGTGTCGCACCACGTGTGTGTTGTAGCCGCGGCCGCAGCACAGCGAGCCGCAGCCCTCGGGCCCGTCCGAGAACTTATCGCACTCGCGCCCCTTGGTGCCCGCCGTGCCCACCGCGCCGTTGCGCACGCAATAGTCGGGCGAGTCGGCCACGTGCACGAGCTCGTCCTTGTGAGCGGCGTGCTTGCCCCCGTGGAGGTTGCCCCGACGACGCAGCTTTCCCTGCGACTTCTCCACCACGTGCGCGCTCTCCTCGTACTTGTCCTTGAGCAGCTTGCCCACCTTGTCGAAGCTCGCCATGCCCCGCCAGCACGTCTTGACGGCGCACGAACCCGAGACGCCGTGGCAGCGGCAGTGCGTCGTCATCAGCATGGAGGCCGCCTTGGCGATACAAAAAAAAACAAGCGCGCCGCTTAGTCGCGTAACGCGCGTCGTCGTCGTAATCGTATTTTAAATATTTGCGCAGCGCCTCGGTTCGATGCGCTTTTCGTCGTTTCAAAGCGGTACGGGAAAAAAGAGTGATTTTGATGGCAAGCGGCGGTGCAAGGGCCGAGGAGTGAATGACAGCAACAGCGGGCACGTGGGCATCACGAAAGGGCTGTAGGGGAGGGACAGGATGGAGTGGAGGGGCGACGGGAGGGAAGAGGATGGGCAATGGAGAAGAGGTGGTGAGGCTTGAAGAGAGAACGAGGTTAAGGAGGGGAGCTGCTGAACGCACAGGGGGAGTCGCTTCCAGTGGTAGGGTGCGAGGAGAAAGAAATACAGAAAACGGGAATGGGCAGAGGGAGGAGGGACAGTGAGAGACATCGAGAAGATTGGGAACGAAGAGGAGGATGAGGCGGGGGACATGAAGAAATGAGAGAGGCGAGACGAGGAGGGGGGGGGGCATGGAGAGATTTACATACGAGCGTCAGGTTTTTTTTTTTAAAAGACGGCGGTGTAGTGAATGGGAAAGCCGGTGGAGCTGACGGAGAAGAGGCATTGTTGCACTCTCGGCTAGGTGAAGACCCCCCACCTCCCCTCGTCCCTCCGGTGCTGCTACCAACCAATCTGACGGAGCGCACGGTGCGCTCGACTCATCATCCACATGTAGAATCGACATCACGCGTTTAGAGTATTTGTCTGTTGCGATAAATGTCCACGCGATAAGCCACTTTGTCGGGCGACCGCTTGTGACCAGGTCGCTTCTGAAAAAGGGCTACGATGTATAGCTGAGTGGGTCTTACCTGGTCAAATAAAAAGAAAATAGTTTAAAGCTGGCAAGAACTGGAGTCATTGACCTGCCCTTGCACAGATAACTCGAGAGAGACAGTATTATGCAAGCCAGTTTGATGGCCTGTTTGGACATCTGAAAAATAGTTATATCGCTCAGTGGGTAGAATAAAATAACAAAAATAGTTTATTTTTAGCTCGGTCCGCAAGCGGGCATTAATGATCCTGCTGGTAGGGGATGGAGGGGGGAGGTGGGGAGTTGGGGCATCGCTGTGATCTCGCGTGCAAAGAGTGCGGACATCCCGACCGAATCCCTCACCTGCCGGCCCGCCTCCACGTTGTGCAAGTTCATCAGCG
This sequence comes from Lampetra planeri, assembly GCF_965212315.1. NCBI lineage: Eukaryota > Metazoa > Chordata > Hyperoartia > Petromyzontiformes > Petromyzontidae > Lampetra > Lampetra planeri. Next base: position 5,072,631 of record NC_136143.1, read on the forward strand.
CGTTGTGTCCGCCGGCGGCGCTCTCGGCAGCGTCCACGAACTTGCGGCCGAAAGTGAGTCCGTAGCGGATGTCGTCCGAACAGCCGCCCCACTGCCATCCCTCGCTCTGCGAGCCGCCCTTCAGGGAGGCGTCGCACGAGCAGCCCGAGACTTCCCCCGCGCTGCAGCCACGCGTGATCGAGTAGACGAGGCCGGCGCTCGCCACCGCGTAGATGAACGCCGTCTCTCGCGAGCCTGGCCGTTGTAAGGTTGGTGGGGGGGGGGGGTGCGGGGGGGGGGGAGGTGGTCAGAATTAGAATATTTGTTTAGACTGGAGGAAGAATCCGATGAGCTATGAAGCTTTTTTTTCTCGGGGCGGGTTAGCAAGTTACGACAACAAACCATGCAACATTCAATAGGAGTGCAACGTAGAGAAAAAGGTCAGCAAGTCACGCAATCGTTTTATCATAAAAAGACAGATCTGTATATAAGTACAAAATCCATAGGTATATGAATTCCTGCCACTTTTTCAACACTAAATGCAGGCTTTGGGCAAGGTAGCAAAACAACAACAACAACAACGAAAACAACAACAGTCCCAGACCACACCAAGACACCAACACACAGCGGGTCCTCAGTACAATTGCACATTAAAATAATGGAACGATCGATACACGGCGTGTACAAGTTACGGATCACATCGCAATCACACTGTGGCTGTATCCGGCACCAAAGTAATCTGCTGCTTCAGGCCCAGAGGGAGACCACGGGGAGGGCCGAAGCGCTTCAAGCTGGTCGCCGTCGTGGCGCCAACCGGAATCGTGGTCCACATTTTGTGCCAGCTTCGAAAGGATCAACCACAGATTGCTCAATGAGGATTGCACCCCCCCCCCCCCCGCTCAACTGCCTGAATTTGGCAGGACCCGCCTGAAAAATAGACGTGAGAATCAGTGACGATTTCCTGGGCAAACAAGCGGGGCCGCCACGGTGACTCGGAGATGTTAACTACCTCGCCTTGTATACAGGAGGTCGTGGGTTCGGTCCCGACCATGACGTCAGGACTGCTGCGTGACGGTTTTTAATTCACGACCGTCTCGTATTTCTGTCACGTGGGTTGCGGCTGTTGAAAATTTTAGTTTGTTAACGGATTCAACAACATCTTAATTTGTTCACGGATTCAACAAAACTGTTTGTTTGTTAACGGATTCAACAAAATGTTAGTTTGTTAACGGATTCAACAAAAATGTTACTTTGTTAATGGATTCAACAAAATGTAAATTTGTTAACGGATTCAACAAAATGTTCGTTTGTTAACGGATTCAACTAAAATGTTACTTTGTTAGTGGATTTAACAAAATGTTTGTTAACGGATTCAACAAAAAATGTTAGTTTGTTAACGGATTTAACAAAACTGTTAGTTTGTTAACGAATTCAACCAAAACTGTTAGTTTGTTAACGAAGTCAACAAATAATGCCTCTTCTTGTTATTTTGCTTTCCCTATTCTTGCACGCTGGCCAGGTGTCTTGGAAGAGGTGAGAGTACCCACACTTTACCTTGTTAACGCCCTCTACCCCATTTAAACCGCTTGTTGTTATCGCTTCAATGGTCACACTGGGCGATCCAACCGGTCGACCTCTCGATTGCAAGTCCGGCGTTTGGCTCTCGCTAAAATCGGCGCTAATCTCTTTGCCGCGAATTAAATCCAAAAGGCCGCTGAGTTGGCACGGCTGTGTTAGAGTTCAACCTCTCGTGTGCCACGAAGACAGTGGCTGGTGCCAGTGATGTGGCCTACAGGGTGTCGTGCTAAAAATGCTGCGTCGCGTGCATTAGATGGCCTCTTGTCATTGGAACGTTGAATTTATAAAACTAAAATCATTAAATATTCATAGTTTACCAGGTTAAGGCCCAACTAAGCTATGTAGCTCTTTTTCAGAAGCGACCTGGCCACAAATGATAGCTCAACGAAGTGGCTTATCACGTGGAAATGTATTGCAACCAAATACTCCAAACGTACGTTGATTCTAAATGTGGAGGGAAAAAAACTGGAGGAACCAGAGACAATTGCGCGCGACCACAGGGAGAGAGACACGCAAACTCCAAATATGCATGCGTAAAGGTTAGGATCCGACCCACGACCTTCTGCAAACCAGGCGAAGTAGTTAACATCTCGCCACCGTGGCGCCCGCATCAGAGCCGTTCCACAATCGTTCGAGCGGCGGAGAGACACTGTGAATCTTGATGCACTCTCATCTAACACAATGACTGACTCACCCGAACTGCACCCAAACTCGTCCGAGATGCAAGCTAAGCAGGGCCGTGCCTGGTTGGCAGTCTGATGGAAGACTGCTTTTGAATGAGAGGCGTTGTCGGCTTGGGCTGTGTGCAAGGTAAACAGGAGAATGCAATACAGCAGTGGATGTAATCTAATTGTGTGGATGTGTGAGTGTTATCTCCTCTTGTCAAATGGTTGTACCCTGGGAACTCAGGTTTCTTCCTAACACTCAATCAAGGATTCTAGATTTGAAGCTTTCGTGACTGCAAGGATTCATACTCTTAGGTTTTTTTCGGTAAAGTCACGTCGGTAAAAAATAAATATATTATTTCTATTATTTTAATTATTTATTTTAGTTTTTACTTACGTGACTTTACTGAAAAAGCCTAAGAGTGCTCAATCAAGGAATTGGTCCGTCACTATGCAGGACCTTCCCGAAAATAAGCTTGAGACCAAATCTATTTTTCTTACCAAGGGCCCACTAAAGCGACCTGGCCATCATAAGTTATAGCTCAACGAAGTGGACGGCTTCTAATGTGGACATTTATAGCAGCCAAATACTCTTAAGATAACCCTGAAGGTGCCCAACATCGTCTGATCTTAGAAGCTAAGCAGCTCTGCAGCCTGGTTAGTACTCGGATGGGAAAGACTGCACGGAGATGTCAGGCGTGAGTTGACCGGGAGACGGCGGTACAGATTCTTGAATCTATCTGTGCAGAGCCTTTGAGCATGATCCCATCGTATGTATGTATGTTGAACTTCTTCTTGGTTCTTTCGGTAAAGTCACGTAGAAGGGAAATAATAAAATAATAAAAATAAAACATAATAAAATAATTCTCACGACGTTTCGGCCACAACGCAAGCAGCCGTCCTCAGGTGAAGAACAGGTCTGTCGGGGAGACAGCGTCTGAAACGTCGTGAGAATTATTTTATTATGTTTTATTTTTATTATTTTATTATTTCCCTTCTACGTGACTTTACCGAAAAAAACAAGAAGATGAATCCCTGCAGTCACGAAAGCTTTAAATCGAAATATGTTTAACTTATTTCGCACCGTGTACGTAGCCAACAGTGTGGATGGAAGGCACCGTTCAAAGCAGTTTGAAGAGAGCTGCCAGTCTACACGGAACAAAACGTGCTCTCCGTGTTGTTTAATGATCGTCCCACATTCGACTGCGTTCGTCTAGGCCGGGGGACTGGAGAGTTATTATCACGGGACCTTTTTTGCCAGTATCAAAGTATGAAAAATAAGATTCCTTGCGAAAGCTATCTATTTGGTGTTTCAACATCCTAAACCCTGTTTGATTGCCAGAAAGTGTAAAACCTATTTTTATTTTTCATATGGAGAGTTATTAATCGCGCTCCTTGGGAAGCGATGACACTGCTCACTAACTTAAACACGGACTTGTAATTTACAAATACATACATGCCATACGCTAGGCTAGCAGAAAACTACACTGAACCGGAGCTACGGATTATATAGACATAAAATACACGTGGCATATCCCCATTGCACACATAGCATATACACACTAAATACACATCGCATACACTCACTGCATACGTGCAGCATATGCACCCGGCATACAAACATGGCGTAAGACACGGTATCACGAATGGAAAAATTAACCTTCAGGGTATGTTTGGAGACATTCATGAAGAAGACTGTACAGCTGGGCTCAGGATAAATATGAGCAGGACAAAAGTGGATGTTCAGCAAGTTCACGAAACAATTATATATATATCATTGTAGGAGTGGCACAACTGGAGATCGCTCGCTTTCGTCCCATTTCATTTTCGCAGCAACAGTGGCGATCAATCTACACCGACTCTCAAGAGTCACTGAATGCCCCCCCCTCCCCATCTCATTCTTAAAGGCCCCACCTCTTTCTTAAAGCTCCACATCTTTCTTAAAGATCCCACCTCTTTCTTAAGGGCCCCACTTATTTCTTAAATGCTCCACATCTTTCTTAAAGGCCCCACCTTTTTCTCTAAGGCCCCACATCTTTCTTAAAGGCCCCCACCTCTTTCCTAAAGTCCGCCACCTCGTTTGCGTGGCTTTATTGAGTGGCATTGAGCTTTACTCGGCGCTTCAGAGCCACGATCATTTATATCTGTGAAATATTGTACGTGGTACGAATTGTATAATTATTATCATTATTGAAGGCGGGCTAGGGTCAAAACATTTTGACATAAAAAGGCTGCCGAGATTAAGTTTGGGTGCCTTTGGAAAACGAAACTTAACAATGAAAATATGATGCACATGGGTCACAAAAAGTTTTAAACGGCACACTGATATAAATTGTACGTATGTATGTTGAACCTCTTTCACACCGTACGTTGCCAACCGTGATAATCGGAGGTGCTAATTTAAAATAACCACAGGAATATTGCGCTATAAAAGCATAACTTAATCATCTACGGTTATCAAATTGGTCACTGTAGGCATCGAGTGATTAGTTCATGGACAGAAGTTATATTAATTGTGGCTTCGCAAGACTATATATATGGTGGATGTTCACCGCATGGGCAGGCTTTTATCCAGCAGTAGATCGACCATGACCTTTGATAATAATAATAATACTAACGATAATAAATCAAATCAAACTATCTTAAATTACGATTGTTCACATTTCGTGACAGTAAATCAGACTTGAAAAAAAGGTTTCTTGGTGAACGCTTTAAAGGTGAACCGTTCGTGAACGTTAGCGGCTCGTTTTGAGAGAGGATTATATAGACGTGCAGGAGAGAGGCCACGATGGCGATGGTCCAGGTTTCACTTTTAAAATAAAGAGCACAGCAGAAATGAAAAACGGGATTTTAGACTGTTTAAGCCTGTGACTCGTGTGGATTTTTTTTTTAGAAGGCAAGTCACCAAAACCAATCATAGGCATGACGGTCAACATTACAAGCTGGTCAGTTTAACTCGCGACCAATATTATTCATAATCAACGTTTTTGGGTTTAGATCGCGTTATTTATAAATGTGTCGTTACCCTCCACCACCCGGCACGGCCAATCAGTAAAAAAGTGTCACGTTGACAAAAAACAAATAGTTCACTGCTTTAGCCCACCGGTGTGTTGAAGCATGAAACCACAATATTTACAATTTGAGTACGACGTTTCGCTGGTAATTGCATCCAGCATCATCGGGCAATTCGCCAGAATGGTGAGGCTCTCCCGTTCTTATATAAAGCTGGTCACCATTGAACAACGATACATATGATTTCTATATAGGAAACATATCAAACGTATCGGTGTATATGAGGCACAGAATAAGCAGTAGATTAAATAATATTCTATACAGCTCGTTCCATGCTGTAATATACTCTTTTTTGTTAGTGTGTGTTTTTGTGTGTGTGTGTGTGTGTGATACTGCGTTGGCAGTGGTGTGGGGAAGCGGTAAGTGAAACTGTTAGGGCCCTGCGCTACGAAACCGGCGACTCAAGTTTGATTCCAGCTCACGGCCAACACCAGTGACGATTATCTGTACCGGTCCTGGGCTTCCCTTAGGTCGGCTCAGTCACACATGGGTACCTGATGCGGTGTGTAAACATCGCCACTGGGGGGACAAAGGCGGCCGGGCGTGGTGCTGGCCACCCACCCCCTCGTGTGCCGTGCCGGCCTTCATAGGTGCTCACAAACAGCAACTTGCCCCAACAGTCTGTTAAGGCTACACGTGGAATCTTTGCTTTTTGGCAATGTTACACAAGTATGAATAACACAAACTCTAACAAAAAATGTAAATATCATTGTTGTACAAGTAAATAAATAAATAGATAGATAAATAGGTATATTAAAGACGCAATTACCCTAATTCCTGGCAGAGCAATGGAGGAAATAAGAGGACTCCTAGCTTCGAAGATGCGTACGTTTAAACGCGTACGCGACTACGAAAAGTTCGCTCGATAATCAAGCCCCCAGCCCCCCTTCCCCTCCGGACGCGCACTCACCGCGAGTTAGTTCTTGTCCAAACACCGAGTAGTCGCTAGTCGTGGAGCAGTTCCACCGTTCGTGCTTAAACTGACTCTGGCACTCCTGGATGGCCGTACGCGCTCCCCGCTGAATGCTGCCCAGGATGTCAGGCTTCTGCTTGCAAACTTCTATTTGCCGGCTCGGCAGTCCGGGAATTTGCGAGCAGCCCAGCTTCTCTGGAAGTCTGGCCGGTAGCATTCCCAGCCACCTTTAGAAATGAACCAAAAAAAAAGGCAATTACGTCCTTAATCGAAATTAAATATTTCGTAACGCCCGTTAGTGCGATTTACCAATTGTTACGTTTTTGAAGGCGTGTTGTTCATTTTCCACTTTCCCCCGCCAACGAACTGAAACACTTAACGTCCAGCACCCACAGCCGCCTTCGGAAATAAAAAGCAATTACAGCCTCAATCGAAGTTACTGCATAACGCGAGAGAGATTTATGAAGCCATCCCCTTTTCAATGTTTACGATATTTATTAGATTTTTTTTCTCCATTCACCCCTCCCGCCCCCCCCCCCCCCAGAATGTTTGTACTTACATTCTGTCTTCCAGCCACTTTTAGATCATAAAAAGCAATTACAGTCTCAATCGAACGTAAATCCATAAGGCACGTGAGATTCATCGAGCTGTGAATTTGTTACATTTTTTGTTACCCGTCATTGTATCCGTTTTTTTTGTTATTCAATCCCCCCCTATTGCCCCGAAGAAGACGCGAACGCCCGTCGTACTCACATCCAGCTACCACTTGAACAGTGAACCAAAAGCATCGCGATCGCGATGATCGGAACATATCTCCGGTCGATCCCGCAACGTCTCGCCATCTTCGTAAAGATCCTCCGACTCGCCCCTCCGTTCGTCGTTTCAACTTCTCGCTCGAAGAAAAAGAAAAAAGAAAAAAGAAAACCGAACGGTTTGCCCGTATTTTGAAAGTCGGTCGCAAACACAAATTATTATTTGTAACTAATTTTCCTTTCCCCCACGCCGCCGCCCCCACGAAAAGATATAAATCGTGGGGCAACGCGCTCGCTCGCACGAGTTCTGGAAAGTACGTTCAGCGTCGCCCTTCCAATCGGCAACTCCTGCGGCGAGCGGTGCTAGTTTGGACAGTTTTGATGCTCACACACATATATATATAACCTCTTCATTAACTCTGCTGCCGTCCCATCAGGATCTGGGGGAGCCAAATGCCCCGTTCCGCTTGGCTACGTTGTATTTCAAAAAGAAAAAGTGGCGTTTTTTGGAGAGGAAAAAAACAGAGACAAATTAGCGGGCATCAAACGCTTTTCATGATCCTGACAAGCTGTTGATGGATGGCGGTGGCTCCCTCTCAAACGTGCGTGCGTGACTGGTATATGGAAATGGGGCAGCGCCTCGATCCACCTTGTGTACTCGCGAGATCGTGTTTATTGTATGGTGCGGATGTCTGTACACAACAGGGGTCAAAACAATGTCTAGTTTCGCACAGGATCTTGTGTTTCCTGCTGTTAGAAAAGATGTTTTGGGTTTTTTTGTGGTTGTTGTTGTTTTCAAAAAATAAAATGCTGATGTCGTTCACATCACGGGCTATTTTAAATTTGTTTGATAGATATTTAGCCGTTGCGTTAAAAAAAGAAGGTTGTTACAGACTTCAGTATGGTGAAATTTATAAATTGTGTGATTCGGATTCTTTGCGCACTTTGATGGGTAATTTATATAAAATCTAAGAGCTTGTTGAACATCTTATTTTGGAGATGAATCTGGTGGCTCAGTGGTGAGCGCAGTGCACAATGAACCCAATGGCCGTAGCTAACTCCCTAGCCATGGCTAACATGAGAACCGAGTGATATCTGAACCGGTCTTGGAGGGGCACCAACTTCAACAACCCTAATTGACCAGAGTGGTGGAGTATAGTCAAACAATCCCTATGACCAACATGGTATTCATCCTAGATTTGAAGCTTTCGTGACTGCAAGGATTCATACTCTTATGTTTTTTTCGGTAAAGTCACTTAGGTAAAAAATAAAATTGAAATTAATAAAAGTAAAATAAAAATCACGACGTTTCGAAGGCAACACAAGCTTCCGTCTTCAGGTGGAACCGTCACAGCACGGTTGCTGTATCTTGATATCTTGATACAGCAATCGTGCTGTGACGGTTACACCTGAAGACGGAAGCTTGTGTTGCCTCCGAAACGTCGTGATTTTTATTTTACTTTTATTAATTTTAATTTTATTTCTTACCTACGTGACTTTACCGAAAAAACCTAAGGGTATGGTATTCATCCAGCAGTGGATTGAGAAAATGGATATTGATAATTATTTTTTAATTCAGGACAGTCAGCTCTAAGTACAGCACAGCCATTAATTATCCATAATATTTCATGCATTTCTTGCATTTCACTTGCAGAATTAAGTTGATGATGATGGAGTTTACATGATTAATATTGCATATCATTGCTCGAGAACACGTTAAAAGTCTTGAAAAATGCAATGACATGCACTTTCAAATAGATATAGAAAATTTATATTGGAAAAACAATATTCCAGAATGTATTTGTATTGATATATTTGTATTCAAATATCCCACGAATGTAATATGAATTTCACCTGTATCTATCGATTTATTTTGAAACTAAGATGCAAGTTTTTTTTTTATGTAAAATCGCCCCCAACCCCTCCTGTATTCAGTAGCCAACCGTACCGTACGTATCCAGCCACGCTAACCTCCGATTAGCGTGGTTGGCTACGTACGGTGCGAAAGAAGTTCAACATACAAACATTTTAATGGGCTATACCAAAGTGGATGGGCAGGTTGCGTGTAGTGGGGTAAAGGGTGCATAAGCCCATCTCTTCAAAGATGATCTGGCTAGCTCAGAAAAGTCGGCCAAACACCCTCTTACAGCACCTCTCACTGGCGGTTGGCTTTGGAAAGCAATTGCAGGGATGCACCTTGACTGCTGTTACCTAATTTATCATGCCCGTTATTTTTAACCAATCCTCTATGGGCGTCTCGTTCCATTAGATGGCACGCGATTTTTACAACTGCCACTTTTATGCACACACCGCTGTTCATTCGCATCGCTCTCAATGCCCCGTCACTTGATCTGCTGTCGCCCTGCGGGTTTTTTTTTTGGTCTCTGTCCCCACATCTCCTTTCAATCTTTCCCTCCCTCTCTCTCATCTCAGTTGTGTCTCCTATTGGGAGAGGCACTTGAGATTGGGCCGAGACAGACACTGAAATTCAGTGGAGCAGACCAGGCGTGTGTGGGTGGTGGCTTGTGTACCGGTTTCTCCCGCCCCCCCCGCTCCGTTTATAACCCTGGCGGCTTCTCAGCCACGCGAGACATTCTGCATGGACACGCAACCTCTCATAAGCAAACAGTTACAGAATAACTGAACAGGAATTTTCTTGTTTCGGGACACCAAAAGACATTTAACAAACCAGATTACTTTCGGCCACATACCTTCTAATCCATACAGAGGCCACATGTAAGAGGCATGTTTAAGAAAGTGATTTTTTTTAATTTTATTTTTGGAAACTTATGCTGCAGTGTGTGTGGCTTCCACACAAAAACCGCGTGTTATTTTCTACGAATCCAGCCGTACAAATTACGTGATATCCGTGCTTGGTATGATAAGTACGAGGCAGTGCAGAAAGTAGGTTTCTGACCAGCTCCCACTCCGAAGATTGGACCGTGTTGTGCGTTCTTCTGGTACGCCAGCTTCCACCCACACACTCGCAAAATATTGTTAGAAAAAGGTAATTGGACTTAAATTCCAAAGCAGAGCTCTCCTGAAAAGATGTGAAAGAATCGTTCTAAGTTTTCTTTACTCGACGTGTTTTCTAGGAAAGAGGTTCCCTTTGCGTTATGAGAATTCAATATGTAAGTGTGTGGCTTTACATTCCTTCTGAAGGGACCCACGGTATATTCAGACGTTCGAACCGCGTTTAAATCACGTTTTGTATCTGTTGAGTATTTGCTCTTTGACGAGCTGATAATTTTTCAATTTAAGCCGGGTTACCAAATCTTATCAGCGTCGTGACCTCATCAACATGAAGGTGCCGAGCATATCGTCAAAGATTTCAATCTGTGTAGGGTGGAGTGCAATTAGTGCTGTTGTTGGGAAACTGTCTGCCAATATCACGTGTTGTTGGTGGTCAAGGGATGGCAGTACAGCAGTGGAATCTTGAATCCAATCCTGTGGATTTTTGTTTGTTTAGTATTTCTCTCCAAATAAGTGGGTTTTTTTTCCAGACACTCTGCTTTCCTCTTCCACGCAACCAAACTCTCATGAATGGAATTGGCCAAACAGGCCAAAGTGGCAGGACCACCCTGAAAAAAAGGATTGCGACTCAGAGAATAAATCAATTAAAAACTGCGTGTTTAAACAATATATTTTATTTGCTCTTATTCAAGTGACCATAATACAGTAATGCAAATAATACAAAGTGGCATTGTACTATACCTGTGTCGTAAACATATTGAAAATGGAACACACAAAACGCTCTACTGATGTCGCTTTTGCAAACAAGTCGCGCACAAAAGGTCAGTGCTTAAACTCTGCGTGTGTACAATGATGCCGGAAATCATTCACAATGACACATTTGCAGCCCTTCGTCAAGCCACTGATGGCTGAGGGCTCCCCCTCCCCTCCACGCCAGCGTCAGTCTTGGGGGTCATTTGACCATACTTCACCACGCTGGTTTGGAGATGGTTGACGAAGGTGGGGGGGGGGGGTGGCCCAGGACCGGGTCAGATTATGATTCACCCCCACCCCCCCCTTTCAGGATTCTACGAATTGCCACAATTCAGGGTCACGATTCAACTCACGAATCAATTCTCCTGTCCCCATGCGGTGCATATCATTATAATTACTACTGCGCTTGTTTACCGGGGTGAGCATAGAATCCGTAAGAAGTTGTACGGTTTCTGTGCACCGATCACATGAATCAATAAATTGGAAATAACCGATTGTAACACACATGATTTGATCATTGCATGGACGTTGATTTCAGAGGTTGCCGGGAAGCTCTGTGGTCAGAAACACCAAGCCAGTTCTGCGGAGATCAATGGGGTTTTTAATCTGGGTTTCAGCCATCATGACTCAAGCGAGTTCTCAAGTTTAGTGAGCTGATTGTCTCAGTGTGACGATGCACACATTTGACAATTCGCTTCATTTAGCAGCGGTTTGAACGTGTAATTTTTTTGTGTTTGGCTGACATGAGAAGTCACTTGGAAGGGATCTAAGAACGAGTTCTGTGATAGTAATAGGTTTTTACCCTTTCAACTGGTACAAAAACTGACACCTTTATACAAGGTATCATGTTTGCAATAACCAGATGACGCCAAAAGTACGCCTTTTGGCGTCATCTGGTCCAACACCAATGGAGACTAGGCTCTAAGAAAAGCTGTCTCGGGTGTGGACCAATCAACTTCAAGGACAGTGCATATCATTATCATCATCAGAGTTGTTTCTTTTTGTTTGCATTTTGACTGCTTGTGTTGTGGTTATTGCAAACATGATGCTTTGTATAAAGGTGTCAGTTTTTGTACCAGTTGAAAGGGTAAAAACCTATTACTATATTTTGCCACTGGTAAAGGAGGTCTCATAGTGTGAGTTCCGTGATATCACGTTCCACAGGTCGTGCTCTAACACGGGCCACGCACTGCTATGCAAGGGCTCTTCGTGGACATTTCTTCTTCCCCTCCCTCCCTGATACCAACAGCTCAAATTCAATAAAACTTGGAGGGAAATCAACAATTAAGAACACATTTTCATCATCTTCTTGGTTCTTTCGGTAAAGTCACGTAGAAGGGAAATAATAAAATAATAATTAAAAAAAATACATTGTATTTTACTGTTTTAAAATAATAAAAATAAAACAATAAAATACATTGTATTTTATTGTGTTTTATTTTTATTATTTTATTATTTCCCTTCTACGTGACTTTAACTAAAGAACCAAGTCACGAAAGCTTTAAATCGAAACATTTTCATCAGTATATCAATCGTGTTTTTTTTACGAGAATCATCATGCGATTTATTAACCATCGATGTTGTTTTCGTGTTCTTCAATGGCAAAGCTAGACTCTGAAAGAGTGGCACTGGGTAATTCTTTGTGTCATCCCAACCAAATGAAAGTGAGCCGTAGGATGGATGACGCTTAACAGAATTTAAGCACTGACAAACGGTTGTGCCGAGACTGCTTCCGATACGAATCCATTCCATAGGCAGTGAAGAAAGATACGAACTGCTGCATTTAAATATAGTGCAATAACAAAACCTATTACATTTCACACCAGATTCATTCTTTATATGATATCAGCCTACCCCGAACTAAGTAAAAGTCAACATTATTGACCCATAGTCTGGGAGGAACAACTTTTTTTTTTAACAATAAATGTAGCACATTTAATGCCAGCGATCATAAAAAATGTGTTTCATATGAAAATTTTAGATTCGTTTTTCGTCAAATAAAATACTCTTTTACGTGATTATCCGTTAACATTTCCTATGCACGCAGTTATGTTTAATAGAGTGTCTGCCGTTAATTCCGCTGTAATTTTTAAGTAAATAATTACACATTGCATGCATTTTCACACCTAAAAAAAAGGATTATAGCTTTTTGTTTGTGCCAGCAATAAGTCAGTGAAATTATTCCCAGCCCATGACACAAACTTTAGTGTGGAGCTGCTTCTATAATTCTACGATTAAATTTACCCACATTCTGTGCCTGCATAGAATATAACACGTAAAAATATGTTTTTGACGATCCCATGTATGCATTAAAAATTAACTAACCGCTTACCGGCGACCGTATATTTATTATCGCGAGAAAAACGTGAAGAAACACGAAATCATACTTAGAAACATTTACAGCCCTTATCAATCCACTGCTGGATGAAGGCTTCCCCATGTAGTATTAGTCATGGAGGAGGGGGAGGGGGGTGGGGGTGCATGACCATACTTCGCCAAGCTGGTAAGTGCGGGCTAGTGAATGAAAGTGGGAGATTGTCACGTGACCGCGGTTACAAATATCACCCGCCACTGATGTTAGCCGTGGCTGGGAAATCCAACTCGTAAGGTCGTCGGGCTCACAGTGCAGCGTGCTAACCACTGCACTGCTGCTCCCCCATACGTGGCATAGGCTAAGACAAGAATGTCACAATATGCAACGCTCAGTGATTAATTTCAGCCGGTCTGGAACGCTGTTCGGGGAATTATTTTGGCTCCGTATCACCTTATTTCGTCCTCATAGGATTATAGGCTTAATAATATGGGATTGTAATGCATTGTAATGTGTACGTTGTACTCTAGTGGTCGTGTCTTACGCCGATAATTTCTTAAACGCCAAGCCAGCCCTAAGCAGCGTTCCAGAATATGTTTGCGATGCTTCGTGCAAGAGAAGGAGAAAAGAAGCACATCACTATGAAGTTCGCCAGAGAATTATAGAACAACACGAAGGCAATATTATACTGTGCAAAAAATATATATACAAATTTCTAACAAAAAAATAAATCTGAAAACACAACACTGTAGTATAAATTCATTATTGTTCATTAAAAAAGAAAGTGAAAGCGTGAGACGTAAAATTATTTTCACTGTCGAGTATTTAAAAACGCAAACAATGCACCATCACTGGGTCTCCACATTCCACGTCGTTTGGAAGAGCACTATGCAATTATCTATTCCTTTAAACAATTGTGTGGGTAAATTGATAGGATGAATAATACAAAACTCTTCACATCCTTCCAACAAACCTATCCTACTCATGAACACAACAATAGACCGTGTGTGTATATATATATAGTCAGATACATGCATTTAGAACACAGTGACATCAGTTTTAAGTTCAAATAAGATCAGCGTGGTGGATTCCAACCAACAACAGTTGGTAGTGATCAAAAACAAAGTGTAAATCAGAGCTTACGCCATGCCACTACACCCAGGAAACATGCAACGTTGGCAAAGTGGTTGGAATCACAGGACCAACGCTGGCCCAATGTTCCGTGTTTCCTTGGGAAGTGGCCGTTAAACCGTTAAGTTACAATTCGGCTTTCGATAACAGAAAGCCACTCAAGTGAATACATGCTTAATTCAAATGAGCAGAGTTATTTCACCAGATGTTTTTTTTTACTTCATGTGAACCCAGGTAAGTATAATTAATTGTGACGGGAAATAGGCAGCGCCAGTGTTTGTTTTTGTGAAGAGGCAAGGCAAGTGTATCCAAGACACTCACTGTATTCTCCGGAATATGACGCAACTTCTCCACCTTGTATTTTAACCGTTGGCGGTGCGTCTTATAATGCGGAGAATATTTTATTTTTAAAAAGCACACGTTTCCAAAAATAATACACAGAAACATACCGATCTTGATTTGAAGCTTTCGTGACTGCAGGTATCCATACTCTTTGGTTCTTTTGGTAAAGTCACGTAGTTTATTTTTTTCTGTGACTTTACCGAAAGAACCAAAGAGTATAGAAACTTACCTGTTAACCCATACGGTTTACCCATATTCCATACGGCGTACAACCATTTCAATACGGGCAAAACAAAATTGTCTATCTGTTGTGATGGGACTTTGTAGGATGAATGTTGAGATTTATAATGGCACGGTGTAACCAACAAGGTCTGGAATTGGTCTGTAATAAGGATAGGGCACTAATAAAGGGGTCGACAGGTATGCAGAAACGTGCAGAGTACACACTGACTGAGTGTTGTTGTTGTTGTTTTTATTGTTGCACGTGTGTCCGCGATTCGTTTTGAAACCAGTAGCGCTTGTCTCAAACCCTGGGGTTGACCCACCCCCACCCCACCCCCCTGGTCTGTGACGTCACGCGACGTCTACCCCGCAAAGCACCGTGGGTATTTCCAAGATGGCCGCGAGCAGCGTGTTGCCACGAGGCGGCGTTTGTGCGGTGCCACCGCAAGGCGGGAGGGAAATGTTTCGCGCAGCCCAGGCATAAAAGGTTTAGCCCCGTACGGTTTAATGACACTCGTCTCGTCACGCAGCAGTGTGTGTGTTGAGTGGCGCAAGATGTTTAAACATGGAGGAGAAATTGTGGTTTGTTGAACGTGCTCGCTTGTAAGATGGTCGATGACAATGGCTGCGTGTATCTTGTCTCTTCCTAAAGAATTCCACGCTTCGAGTAGTTTGAGAGCATCGCGGAATTTGGGTGGGAGCCAGATGTGTACGCGTGGCAGGGAAATGTTTCCACAACGTGCTGAATAGGTTTTCATTCACTTCAGAGTCGAGCTATGAAGCTCTTTACCACAGATGTTCAGTAAAGTCACAGGTGTCCACTTCGTGAGACGTTGCAAATGTAACATTGGGCCATCCTCGTACACCCTCGCCTCGAGGCAGCAATGCACAAACAAGAATGACACCTTTTTTATTTGATCCAAAGCAGTGGCCCATGAATGGCGAAGCATATGACTCCCTGTAAAGTACAGAATCGACTTTTTTTCAAGATTCTTGTCACGTTTAAGGCCTTGAATGAGTTGGCTCCTCAATAATCTCAGCATAAGTTTCAAAATTCCACTGCGAAAACTTAGATCTGCTGATTCTAATCTTCTCATTCCAAAGACCAGACTTTGTTCTGTGGGAGACTTGATATTTTTTTCAGCCAGGCTCTGCAATTGTGGAATTTTCTCCCTCCCTCAGCCCATTAGTGAATGCGGGTCTGTTACACCTTGTTTTTTAAATTGCGTCTTGATACCCGCCTGTTTTTAAACAACACGCTTTCGCCATAACATAAAGCTGGATGTAAATTCGCTTTGAGGCCTTTGTGCGAATTTTGCTGTAATAAAAAAACCCGAGTTAATATTTCACATTAATAAGAGTAATGATCTGAAACATTGGCGTGTTATTCCGCCAGTGTTATTGACGAATGCGTGGAACCTGCGTCCAATTTAGGGTGCTGCAGTTGTGTGTATACTCTGGGTTTAACGATGCATAAATTCATTAATATTGATGCTGGAGCTCATAAATACATTGATTCCTATGAGCAGGAATATGTTGTAGTTGTGTGTGGTAATGGGCGTGTGCATGACCACCGTAGCAACTGGAAACGCTACCACTTATTGAAGAAGAAGAAAAAAAATAACGAATCGTCTTCCAATTACATCGAGGTCATGGATCGCGACAATTCATTGACTTAACTGCGCCGGAGGAGCGGGTGGGGACGGAGGTGTAACCCTTTTCTCCAGACTTTAAGACGATCCGGAAAGTGAGACGCACCCCAAGTTTCGGGATCTTTCGTAAACGAAACAAAACATCCCCGGAAAATACGTCTCGGGATAGCAAAAAACGTGTTCGAATTGTTATAAAACGACAAAGCAGAAAAAGTGCATCGGTTAATACGGTACATGGTGAGAGGTAATACTGGACACACACCGGATTAAAAGACGCACCCCCAACTTTTGCTCTGCAACGCTTACAAACTGCTGCACATGAATCTGGAGAATACGGTAGTTAATACCTCCATCGCATATCCCCATGGTGGTGCCATTGTCTAATTTGGTCTGCAGAAATCCGTGAAAAATACTATTTTCACCTGGGGTTTAATTAAATTTGGCAGGGCTGATTGTAAAGAATATCAGGCAACCCGGTATTGTTTTCTCAGACTTAATCGCCACCACGCATTATTTTGTTTTTGTAAAACGAGGAAGCTATTTAGCGTCACATTTTTTGCAACAGAAATATCGACGCAAATGGAAAAGAAATACACAACAACGTCGCCGCCGTATTATCCGGATTGTAAGACGCTGGAGCGAATTAGACGCGCCCGCGTTAATAAAGTGATACAAATCCGCTCCTGCACACCGGATTGTGAGACGCGTGAAATTCATGGGAGCCCTGTAGCGTGACCTTCTTTAAAATGGGGGGCGGGTGAGGGTGCTGGCCGAGGGGGGGGGGCTATTCAAAGACTCAGGTGAGCTCGGAGGGTTGGGGTCATTACATTTTTTACTTTAAACAAAATGCTCTAGCTCTCGTCCCGCCAATGGTGTTAAATATTGCAACAAACATTTTTTTTACTTGACTCTTAAAACAATTCTAGAAGAGGGCACTGGGCCCTTTAGCAAGGGTGGGAGGAGGTAGGGGTCTCAGCCCTCTACAGCCCCCCAACCCTTGAATTGAATACTTCCATATGAAGGGCAATTAAGATGTCACATCCGTCAAGGTGTTATGATGACTATAAAGGGTACGAGGCTTGACCAAAACCAATATCCGTATCTTTGTGTCTTCAAAGCCAAGGTCGTCAAATGGCATATTTCTATAACAACTGAGGGCAAATTCAAAGTGTTACAGATCAACAGCTTTTCCTGGCTAAATGCAGTCGTTTGTTTTTGAATTCCGCCGTGTGCTCTCCTTCCAAAGACGTCTTGAAGTTGCAGTGGTTTTATTTTTTGTTCTTCCAAAGATTCGATCTCTCCGCGAAAAAATATATAAATTGTTGTTGATCACGGTCGCTTTATAAGATATACTCAAAACGCCAAGCGGGCCAGGAACCAATAATATAATAATCTGATCACATAAAACCGTACCTAGTCACTGCTGCTGCTGCTGCGCCTTCTCCATCATCCTCTCGAGCCGCCTCAGTTTGTTGTACAGAGACTGTACGTACGTGAAGACGCACTTGGAGTCCGGCTTCTTCCCCATCATTATCATGTCGTCGACGTCGAGGAGGGGGTCGCAGTGGGCCAATTGCCTGAAAGTGACACGCTCGCGTGAGATGCCATCGGGCGGTACACGAAGACTACCTTTGATGTCGGCCCAGGGACTCTGTTGACGCCAGTGAAAACAGTTTTAATATGCAGCTTTGCTTCACACGTGTGGGTTTTTTTTTTACTTTGCAAAGATATATATATATTTTTAAAATCAATCTTTGTTTTCATGCATTTGAAAGTCTACTACCATTTTCTCACTCGACTACTATTTTCTCAAGCCATATTTTTTTTTCCAGACAATAATCTTAGTGATTGCACTGCATAGGTAAGAGGTAAAGGTGTAGCCCTGCAATTTCCTGCCCACGCCAATTCCGGCAGAATAGCCTCCAAATAGAGGGGGCTCAAAGACAGCCCCTCTACAGAGAATACTTGGCCTACTCTTCCACACTGGCCAGATGTCTTTGAAAGAGGTGGGATTTGCCCACACTCGACTCCTCCTGGGTTACCGCAACGGAGCCTTTCGGCGGATATCTCGCTGCCGATGGCAATGCGTTATCGGAGCCCTCCCGTGCACTCCAAATTCACGCGACTGCTCGCGAGGAGGTGCGTGACCCTGCAGCGCACCAAACTCTCCGTGTTTAATTTGCGCACATCCCAAGCGGCGGCGGAATTGGACGCGGTGCGCTACCACCACGCCCGGTAGACCCGCAGAGCTCTTCGTGTGCCTACAGGGAATAGTGTACGAATCTCACTCGGGGGGGGGGGGGGGAGCGTGGGCGGGAACGGCATTGCGATAAGTGTCATTCTGTTTTTGTACCACTGCGTAGATTTGCTCGGTTGTGCCATGTACGCCACGGACGTGTTGTTGATTTTGTCGGGTCGTACCACGTGGTGTTCTGCACGATGTCCGACGTTTCGCGCCGCGTGCTGGGAGTTTCTTCAAGGAACTGAATTTAGCAGCGCAACATTCTCCCTGTATGTTTTTTTTTATAGCATTGCCACCAACACCAGCAGCAGGTAACGCCGTGTAATCGAGGGAGAAGGCGAGCGGTAAAATGTGTTGACTAATAGAAGCTTCCAGCACGTGGAGCGGAACGTCGGACATCGTGGCGAAAACCACGGCAGTACGTACAGCCCAGAAAACACACACACACACTGGAGAGTTATCCTCTCCGCTGTGCTTCTCACTCGGAATAAATGCTCTGGTACATTCGATTCCCATCAGGATTTTTATGGTTTCAAATGTTGATACGTTTTCACGGAAATATATATTTTTCAAGGAATGAGACTGCTTTCATGTGTTTGCATAGAGGATGGCAAACTTTCACGGAGGTTCAACAGCGAAGGTTCTATCATATTTAGAAATCACTGCACACTGCGGCGATGAGAATTTGCATTTTTTAAATAGATCGGTGACAATTGCCAATTTTAACGAGTGTCTCCTTTAGAAACACATTATTAGTTTTTGAAATGTCAGTTTTAATTGAATTTTAATTATAAAAAAAATGTATAACGTGAGGCGTCGCCGCCAATGTCAGGCACGGTGCGATGTGCCAGGCCTCGTTCTGTATTTACAAGGTGCGGTTCGATTTAAGATTATAATTAAATGTTGGAATGGGGTTTTAATTTTTAATTTCTTGTTACTGTGTCTTACCGCACCACCAAGTCACTCTTCAACGCAAACTCTGGTCATCCTCGCAGCGGCGGCTTGTGGCTGGCAATCGAACACAGAAGGCGGTCACCGCATCGCGCGGCGCTTTCAGGTGCGCTTCTGCGGCCGTCTGGAACGCTCTTCCTTCCGATATTAGGAAGCCACTGGAGCTATGCGCCTTTAAATCATCTACATTGAAAACGCATTCCTTTAGAACTTCTTTTTGTTTACTTAGTTTCTTGTCCTTCCCCCACACCTCCAATTAGCATAGTTGGCTATGTCCGATGTGAAATAAGTTCAAGTTACATACACAAGTAGCATTGATAAGTCCTCCCCCCAGCTCACGGTTCCCGGCAATGGCGAAGAGCGTAATGACAACGCGTGCGGAGGAAACTCGGAATGATCCACACAGTTCACGATGGCAGTCGCAAACGTTCCTGCCGTCTTCTGGTTTAGCGATTCGCTAATTCGTTTAGCAGATTGTCCTTCGAGCCAAATATCGAACGCAGGGCGCATTGAATGTGCAGGTGAAGGTGCTGCACCGCATTCTTGAAAATCGCCAATCATCAGTGGTGGAACTTTGAACGTGAAATAAATACTTTGTTAAAACAAAGACTGAATCAATGGCTTGACGATAATTGGCTGCGTACACGAACTATTTTAATTGAGCTACGTCTATTGAGGTGACCGCGTGCTCTGAAGGTCTACGCTGCCTTTACATCAGAGCCTCGAGTTCATGCCCCTGACAGTGGGCAGCGGGCCAAAGCAAAGGCGCAGCCCTGCAATTGCCTACACCACTGCTGGCGGAAGGGCCTCCCCACTAGAGGGAGCTCAAGAGAGCTTCTCTAGAGGGCATCTGACCTCCTCCTCCGCGCCGGCCATGCGTCTGGGAATAACCGGGAGTGCCCACACGCTTCATCCCGCCACACGCGACCTGCCCACTGGCTGCCCACACTCGAGCAGAGTGTAACAATCTATTTTAGCTTTTAATGGGTTTAGTTGTCCTTCACCCGCACCTCCGTTGAGCGTGGTTGACTAAGTACGGTGCAAAAGAAATTCAACATAGATACGTACATGGATTGTTGTCCTTCCCCTGCACCACCGATTAGCACGGTTGGCGTTGTACGGTGTGAAAGAAGTTCTACATATATATAACATACATGGTTTGCTGTCCTTCCCCTCCCACCCCCGCTGCCGCACCTCCAATTACGTGATTGCGTGGCCTGAAAAAAATAAACGTGGCACTCTCCGGGAGGGCGGTCGGGACTGCGGGTCAAAGGTCACTCACTCGGCGCAGGTGAAGGCGAGCTGGAAGTTGTGCCGCGGGTTCTGCGGACTCAGCTTGGAGAAGTCGAACGCCTCCGGGAAGAAACTGTGCACGAGGGCGCAGAACGCCATGCCGTCACACCAGCTGGACGAGAAGTTCTTGATAGTCACGTTCTGTCGGCGGTAAGGAAGTGGGTCATGCGTACTTGTTATTTTTTTGGGGGGGCGAGTTGAACATTTCTCGTAGTCACAGTTAGCAATTAGATTTGAAACTGCGTCCAGCATCCTCGGGTCGTGAAACTAGGATGTCAGAATAACCGTGTCAGCTGACTTGGCTTCTTCAACAGGTATGCATTAACCGTAAGTTAGATATTAACCATTCACAACTTCAAGAATAAAATTTTTATTCAGAATTATCTGGACCAATTAATAGCATCAGTCCTTATAGCCACTCGTTTCACATTTGATCCTATAGAAAGATAGCATTATTTTTATGAAGCAGTAAGTTCACTTGCGGTTTTTTCCGCGGTTGTGCTGTTCAGCTCTGTACAGGCAATCCCTAGGTTATGGAAGGTTTAGGTTTCTGAGAATGATCCGTAACCCGAATTTTCCATATGTCAGAAACTGAGGCGTAAGGCAACCCGCGTTATGCCTCACTCCGCGGTATTCATCCACAACCTCACCACACTGCACTATTTGCGCTTACGTAATTAACGCATACTGATTTTTTGTTTAACATGATTCATGAGACCATTTCCGTAAAATTGGATTTCCGTAAGTCGGGTATTCCATAACCTGGGGACTGCCTGTATATAGAATTGAACCTAAATGAAAAAGCCAATTTATTGTGATGTTTTCTCTACATTCATTGGTGTTCGGGCCAAACACATCCCCTCTCTACAATTGAGAACCCTGTTTAATCAAACAATCCATTGGGAAATCTCATGTATCAATGGCTGCAAGATATTTTCACCGAACTTAATAATAAAATCCCTCGAGTGGCTGACACAGTGTGTGTGGAGATTCCTTCTTCCAGCAGTGGATTGACAAAGGGCTTTGAATTACTACATTTTTCTTTTTTTATTTCACGTGCTTGGGGAAATGCAGAACGTCGTTCTAATGAACCCCAGCAGTTCAAAACTAAAACTACGCTCGCAACTCCATCCGTGGATGCAAACCGATCGTGACACGGCAACGTGTTTTTCTTTACATTTGTAATTAAATGAACCGGTAAACATTGCATTATTTTCGAGGCATGTCCGCGCGATGAGCACTACAAAAATAGAAATGATTACATATTCAATGTTGTTTCATAAAACTAAGTTACGTCCATCACTGCTTTGTTGTTTATTTACACAGATGGGATATGGGGTTTTTAACGTAAATATGTGTTTGCTTGTAAAGTCTTGTGCTTGCTTTATAAAGAAAAACCACGCTCGTATAAATTAGGAGGCAAGGTGGCTTGTTGCTAATGGCTGAAAGAGAAGTATTCTGGGTGGTCTGGCAGTAACATTGTCCCATGTTGATGCCCTTGCTTTGCTATGCTGGGAAAAGATGGCTTAGAAAGGAGACCATTCTTGGAAGGCACTTTTGGCCAACTCGCTTGGCCGGATGGATTCAAATGTTTAAAAAAGTCCACAGTTTCGGAAGCTTAAGCAGCCTTGAGCCTGGTTAGTACTTGGATGGGGTGACCGACTGAAAATACCAGCCTGAGCCGTGATTTGGACCCCAGGAGGTGGGAGTTACAGCAATGGACAACTCTTGAATTAATCTGTGGAGTTTGTTGTTGTATTCGGCATAAGTTGACATCGTCAAAGTTGTGGGAGAAGAGTGGTGGGGTGGGGGGTGGCTGTCACTCATGCACACGGCTCAGGCTGTCAACGTCTCACGGAATACTTTCAGGGTAGATGGTGCGGCCTTGAGAGGCGGCGTACGAATAGTCACCGGTGCCCTCGCGAGACGCGCATCGGACGCGGCGTGCTGTGCCCGGTGTGGAAATATTCGCCGAGTCGCCGGCCCGGGCAGACGGATAGACCGCGCTGAAAACGGAGCCCCCGTCACCGTGGACGATTCCTACTCGAGACTGATTTATACCGAATGCCAAACGAATCTCGGATCCGCGACCACCATGCATCACTGGCGTTATAAGCTGCGGGGGTTGCGTTAAATGCGCTGCGGAAGGACGGTGCGGCGATATTAAATTGTTATCCTGAACTTTTATGCACCCGGGGTCTATTTGCCCCGCCCTGACCGGCATGGTGAAGTATGGTCAAATAACCATCATGACCTATTCAGCATGCAAATGCCACCGTGCAAAGGGCTGTGAATGCTGTAGGTGCCGCATACTGTATGGACGGGAGCGGTGGTGCATTGGTTAGCATACCGCGCACGATGAACCCAGCAATCTGACTTCAAACTCCGGTGATGGCTAATGTCAGTAGCGAGTGATATCCAAAGCGATCTTGTGCCCCCCCTTCAACAAGCCTTGGTGAAGTATGCCCCAAAACAACCCCCATGGCCCACATGGCTTCAGTTGAGGGAGGGGAGCGTTGGGGGGGGGGGGGTGAGGGAGTGGCATGGGGGGGTGAGTTTTCATCCAGCATATGCGTTTGGAGCGGTGGTTCTTAACCTGGAGTGCACGCACCCCCATGGAGTGCGAGACGTGGCTAGACTTTTTTTAGAAGGTAAATAATCGAAAGATAAACTAAGCACGGGCACGTACGTACAACTACTTTGTTTAATCAAACCTGTGTATGTATTAACGTAATGTGTTTTGTTACGATTGGGAACCAAAGGGGTGCAAGGCTGCGGTTAAGGTTAAGAACCACTGGTATAGAGTATTCGGCTGCTGCTGTACATTTCCTACATGATAAGCCACTTCGTTCAGCTATCAGTTGTGACCGTGTCGCTTCTGAAAAGCGCTTTCGAGCTCAGTGGGATTTGGTTTAAAAAAATTGTTTAGTTAATTGATAAAGGACTGTGATTTCGTTCTGCAACAACAACTTTGCTGCTGGCCCTTCAGCCACGGCGACCTTTCGTCAGCAGCTCAAGCAGCACTCCACTTTTTCCGAAAATCTCTCAAAAAAGCATTAGAACATTTCCCGCAACGACTGATTTCAAGAAGAAGAAAGGGGGGGAAAAAAGGGCGCAGACGGTGGGGGGCCGTCAAGTTCAATTCAGAGGGAGGAAAGGAGCTGGAAGGTGGGGTTAGCCGATATATCCTTTCAGCCCCGGGGGAGGTGGGAAGGTGATGGGTGGAGGAGGGTGGGGGGGGGCTTCTCCTAAATCGGCCGCCACAGATCACTGCGGCCGGCTTAACCTCTGGCACTAGGCAAACACACGTCCGCGGTTAGCGCGCAGCGGTTTGGCGTCCGCCGAATGTCGCGGCCGTGTCCTCGCCTCGTATCTGTCGGTCTTTGACCTGACCCAGTCGAGGATGGTCTGTTTGATGGTGGTGGCGTCGGGCAGGGAGGCGCTCGCCGATCGTTGCAGTGGCGCCTTGCCACCGGCCGGGACCCCGCCGCCGCTGTTGACTGCGGCATTCTTCTCCTTTAAGGCCGATTGCCTGGGGACCGAAGAAAAAACACACACGCGCACAGACACGCGCAGACACGCGCACACACAGGCACGAGCGCGCGCGCATGCAGAGACAGGCAGGGAGGGGACGGGGGTGGTGGTAGGGACGGGGTGGTGGGGGGTGAGAAAGAAAAGGTCAAACGAATGGAATAATGCCTTGAAGCGGGCCTTCTCTGGCTTCACGCGCGAAAGCCAAGTCGTGCTTTACGGCTGTATACACAGGCGCCGTTCAGGAGACGCGGCATTCATTTGGAGGGGGGTTTTTTTTGCGCCCATTTAAGGAGCAGAACCAGCTCTGGATTCCGACGCTGTGCCCCCCGCCCCCCCCCCCTGTGTATGCCAGGTTCGGGTACACGTGTAACGTTCCTCGGTTTTTTTTTTCATGCCCCATAATTATTATTTTTCTCTCTCTCTCTCTCTCTCCGTTAACTCAACCAATTAAGGCTATGGTTTCAGGGACGTGGAATCAGGTTAGCTTACGTATATTGGCAGGCTCTCGTTTTGAAAATTAAATACATGCCGGACCTCTTTACAAAGCGTCTGGCCAGCGTGAAAGAGTAGGCATAACATCCTCGAGAAGGGGCTCTCTGAAGTGAAGGCCATTTCGCAAGCAGGGGAGTGAGAAAGCCAACTCAGTGCTCTATTCGATTGTATTTCGCATTTATAAAGCGCCATTTCCAGGGCACTTTAAGATGCAATCCGACGGCGTTCAGTGAGGGAGGTGATGGAATGGACGGAGGGACAGGGGCGCAGGGGATGGAGCTGATGTTGCAGAGGTAGGTAAGGCAGAATACGGTGAGTGAGGGTGTCACCATCACATGCCCCACCTTGCCAGTGCAGCTCCTAAGCTGTGCAACGCTCTGCCTCTCCTAATGAGACGGAATCGTTCGGGCTTCATACCACTCTTTAGTTGATGGGGGGGGGGGAGGGTCCTTACAGGGGAGGTCTTTTAGCCGGCAAATATTCAGAACGATGCTCTCTCTCTCTCTCTCACCAGCTGGCGTCTTGCTCCAGTTTCTGGAAGAGCCCTTTTCGAGACTGGGTGGTGGGCGTGCGGGGCAGCGACTGGGACCTCGTGAGCTCCAAGCGGCCCCCCATCTGCCTCTCCTGGCTCCCGGGGGGGGTCTTGAAGGAGGTAGGCGGCGTCGTGTGGGAGCCGCCGCCCTCCCCGCTGGTGCCAAGGCAGAGGGGATGGAACGCGACGGCCGAATGAGCAACTCCCGCAAAAACGCACGCGCAGGTGCGAAACAGAAACTGAGATCCCCCGTATAGCCCGAACAAACTGTTGGGACGAGTGATGTTAGCGAGTAGCACCTATGAAGGCCAGAACGGCACACGAGGGGCTGGGTGGCCAACATCACACCCGGCCGCCTTCGTCTCCCGAGTGGCGATGTTTACACACCGCGCCGGGTGCTCATTTGAGGCCGAGTCGACCTAAGGGAGGCCCAGGACCGGTTCAGATAATCGTCACTGGTGTCAGTGCCGAATTAAGCTAGTGCGGGGCCTGTAGCATATGTTTCAAGGGGCCCTACATTAAAAAAAATTAAAACACAAATGTTTAACTTACAGAGTAAAGTAATTGTATTCTATCATTTGCTATACAGCCAGATAATACGACAAATCGTTAACCTTAAACACCCAGTCGTTCATAGAAGTTAAAGGCAGTATAGTACTATAGTAATAGAGCAAGTGCAAAATCACTTAACCGGAATTGATAGCTTGAAAGCATTTAGCGCGGGGCCCTTGAAAGTGCGGGGCCCGTAGCTACTACACATGTAGCTACTTTTGCCACGCGGATTATCCAGCACTGGCTGGTGTTGGTGGCCGTGAGCGGCAATCGAACTCGGGTCGCCGGGTTTCGTAGCGCAGTGCGCTAACCGTTACACTACCGCTCTGCGCACGCACGCACGCGCGCGCGCAAAAGGACGGACAATGAACGAAAAAGGCGTGAAACTGCTTTTGATGGCATTCTCTCCGTTTCTCGGCTCAAGGTGCAAAGTCTTACGCAGGCGGCATTTATTTTTGGGTAAGGCCGCTTGCACGTTTCTGCTTGCCTTCTAAAAATGTTTGCATTTTTTTCGGTCAAATTAAGCAAACATTGCTTGCATGCTTCCTATTGGCCTCCGTGAAGTTTGTATGCTGCGTGCTAATTGCACCGCTTTTTTTTTCCTTACGAATTAATATAAGAGGAAACGTCTTTGCGAAGACAATTTAATGTCACTTGAATATACGGTATACATATTGGTTTAGTACCTCCCCGTGGGAGTAAGGCCACATGCGCTTTAACATCAGAAGAGTTCACGTGCATAAGTAATCGACAACTGCCTTTACCCCACACCCGTGTATCGAAAGCATGCATTGCTCATATCATAACTGTGCTTAATATATACAGGGTGCTTCAAAAAAAAGTTAACACCTATATGCGACTATCCTTTTTAATGGAAAAAGAGCGGATAATACATTGTAACATGGCAACAAATGTAACGTTAATTGTTTCAAAAAGTCAAAGAGTCTTCACTTGTTCGCCATCATTGTCAACGCACACCTTGAATCTTCTCCAGAACCCGGAGGCACATTGCTTGTGGCATTGTTGCAAATTCTCAGAAGTGTGAACATCGTTTTCAAGCACCCTGTATCTACTGTATTTCAGGTGTGAACACATTCATCGGTAACGCCGCACCGAAGCGGTCAAAGAATATTCTCACGGGCGTTCGTTTCGTTGCAATGACCCATTCTCGTCGTGGTCCACAATTGCCAAATTTGAAAACGTGCCCCGAAGGTTACTCGATTGGGCCTCCACGTGGCAACATCGCCTCCTACCGCACCTCCGGTTAGCACGCTTGGCTACGTGCTTGTGCAAAAGCAGTTCAACGTCCATACGTAGGTTCATAAGAATGGCGCGGATCCCAAAAGTTCTCGTGATGATTCATAGCAGTGGGCCTTCTTCATAGCGTAGCGTCACTCTCTCTGCTGTGAACGGTGGCAATTGCCCCGAAACGTCGCCTGTTGTCTAGCTACCGTTTCCTGTTATAGGGCGGGGTGCTACAGGCGAACGCGTTGACTCTTCACGTGTTTGTTTCATGACACACACATAAAGTGCTCGCCACAAATGAATCGCAATACCTCGCTGATTTCGTCAAGAGGCATAAACCATCATCACGCGAACTCCGGTAGTCATCCTTGCAGCAGCGGTGGCTTTCGAAACAAAGACGGTCACCGCAATCGCGCGGTGTCACTTGTGCTTCTGCGGCCGTCTGGAACGCTCTTCCGTCCAATATTAGGAGGCCACTGGAGCTATGCACTTTTAAATCCCGATTGAAGAACTCATTTCTCGAGAGCTGCACTTTGTGTTGCGTTTGCTGTCGTTCCGCCGCACCTCCGATGAGCACGGTTGGCTACGTGCGGTGCGAAAGAAGTTCAACACATACGTACGTACAAGAACGCCGGTTCATCGCGGCAGTTGGCGTTGCGCGCCCTGCGCTCGCGGCATCGGCTGCAGCAAGAGTTAAAAGCGGGCTTCCCGCAGAGGCTTTTAATGTCACGGTAGCCTCTGGCGACCCCTCCAGTCGATACCGGCTCCTCACTTTTCGTGCAAGATTTACACAACCGGCAGTTAGCCACGTCCAGCGCCGCCTTATTGAGTCCGTTCTGTAATTGGCGCTGTCCACCCCCACCCTCACCGCCCCCCGCCTTAATTAGCGCCCTGAAGAGAAGACACTTTGTCTCGGCGGTCTCAGGCACGTGGTAATGAGTTTGAAGTTTGGAGGGCAATTAGCCGCAGGGGCTCACCTCGAGTGGATAAGGAGGCCCACAAGAGCTACGGATAAAAAAGCTCCTCGGATCGTGGAAGCTAAGGAGGATTTTTTAAGCCCGGTTAATACTTGGATGGAGGGACTGCCTGGGAATGCCATAGGCCTCGTCACAATGCGTGCCCCATCGCGATGAAATTCTGGGTCGCGATCGATGCAATCGACGATTTCCTTTTCGCCATTTGTAGTACACTGCAGCACCTCCAGTGGCTGCAGGGATCGTGTGAACTAATCACGTACAGCATGTGTGAATTACCCTTTGGTTCTTTCGGTAAAGTCACGTAGGTAGAAACAATAATCGATCACGACGTTACGATCGCCACGCAAGCAATCGTCTCTCCCACCTGAAGACGATTGCTTGTGTGTGGCGATCGAAGCGTCGTGATCAATTATTTTTTCTACCTACGTTAATTTACCGAAGGAACCAAAGAGTATGGATTCCTGCAGTCACGAAAGCTTCAAATCAGGATTCACATGTGAATTGTAAATTAATGGGTTCTCAACATGTACGATTTGATGCACGTATCGATAATGTGAGAAGCACTGGTACAGTCCCCATTAATCTTTGCATCTTTACACCCCGGGGTGTCACGGCGTCTTTGCCTGCAAGGTTGTCATGAGATGGCAGTACAGCAACACATTCTTAAATCCATCTGTGCTGTGATTCAAGTGTTACCCCCTGCTACGTGTAATGGGTATTCCCCAAGTCCTCCGCTTTTTCTCCATCTGAGGCCAAACTCTGGTTTATGGCGTTGGTTCAAAATCCCAATGTGGCAGGGCCGACCTTCCCGAAAACGTCACTTGAGACTCGGCGAGTCCTTTCGCGGGGAAGGAAGTCTTTCTGCAATTGAATTCATCTCCGCACCGCATGCCCCCTGCAGGTGAATACAAAGGCGGTAGACGCGGCGTAAACATTCGTACGCCGAGACGAGAAACTACGCGGCGCTAATGCCGTATGAAAGCCGGGCGAAAAGTCCAGATAGAACTTTCCAAGACGAATAGTTTCATGAACGTGAGATAATCCCCTATATTGCTGCCTTAACGTGTTCCACAATTCAGCATGGTGCTTGCCACCTGCCCCCCCCCCCGCGCCACCCCCTCCCCTCTCCCCCCCCCCCCCCCCTGTGCCTACCCCCCCACCCTCCCCATCCAGCAATGTTAAAGAATAATTGAAGGAAAAGACAACTGATCTGCAGGAGAATTTATTGATTGACTCCCCAACACTCAGTGACCCCCCCCCCGTCCTTGCTTTGTTAATGCAAAGAGAGAGGGACAAGACATTGCCGCCACGGCTGAGTGATGAGCAGCGTGGGGACCAACCGTGCCGTCAAATCGAGTGGATGCATATTCTTAGGTTTTTTCGGTAAAGTCACGTAGATAAAAAATAAAAATTCATAAAAATAAAATAAAAAATCAAATAAAAATCACGACGTTTCGGAGGCAACACAAGCTTCCGTCTTCAGGTGGAACCGTCACAGCACGATTGCTGTATCAAAATTGCTGTATCAAGATACAGCAATCGTGCTGTGACGGTTCCACCTGAAGATGGAAGCTTGTGTTGCCTCCGAAACGTCGTGATTTTTATTTTATTTTTATTTTACTATTATTAATTTAAATTTACATTTTTTACCTACGTGACTTTACCGAAAAAACCTAAGAATATGAATCCTTGCAGTCACAAAAGCTTCAAATCTAGAGTGGATGCATGTTGAACTATGTATGTTGGACTTCTTTTGCGCCGTACGTAGCCCAGCCGTGCCGATCGTCTGCCGTGGATGTGTTACGGAAGAGTCCGTCGGTTCGGCCGTGCCATGTGCGCAGATGAATATTAGATTTCAGGGAGGAAAACAAATCTGGCTGTCGTCTGATGAAGCTGGTTGTAATTACTGGCGAAACGTCGTACTCAGATTGTAAATGTCGTGGCTTGGCTCTCCAACACACCGGTGTGCTGTACCGTATACTACACTATACACTATACTACACACTACACTATACACTACACTACACACTACACTATACACTACATTATACACTATACTATACACTACACTATACACTACACTATACACTACACTACTATACACTACACACTACACTACACTACACACTAATGCTGTACTAGTGACGAATTGGGCACGTTCTGTTTACGTGACAACCCTTACTAGTTGGCTGTGTCGGATGGTGGAGAATTTATCGACACATTTATACATTTTCGCGACCTAACCCCAAAAACCTCTATTACGGATGATATTGGTCGCGAAAGCTTACTACGTGTTAAACAGGAACACAAAAAATATGATTTTATAGCTGCATTAGAACCCTGTAGCTTTAACTTAACGACACATTCCCTCCCCCGGCCACGAATCTCCCGTTCGACAGTGGTGAGATGTTGACTACCTCGCCTGGTATGCAGGAGGACGTAGGTTCGATCCCGACCGTGACGCCTGAATATTTGGAGTTTCGATGCTCTCTCTCCCCGTGGTCGTGTGGATTTTTCTCCGGGTCCTCCGGTTTTTCCCTCCACATTTATAAACACGCTTTTAGAGTATTCAGCCGCGATACATTTCCGCATGCTAAGCCACTTCGTTGAGCTATCATTTGTGGCCAGGCCGCTTCTGAAAAAGAGCTACATAGCTCAGTGGGCCTTCCCTGGTTAAAATAAAACAAATAGTTGTATAGGTTACTAGCAGAAGTACCCGGCGTTGCCCGGGTGAAAAATATATTTCTTAATAACCTTACATATTTACACAGATGGGCTGCTACCCCTGCCCCCCCCCCCCCCCCAGCCACGATCTCCTCGGCCGCTGTGCAGTAATATGTACGGCCTATAGTGTGGTGGGGTGTCGAGGCCTAGTACCGTGCAGAGCCTCCGGCCTCGCCTAAATTGCCCACCCGGCTGAGGCTGGGTACTGGGGCCGTTACCCCCCCCCCCCCCCCGCGCTACAATAATACTGTCTAATCGCTATAATTTTATTATCTACCGACCCTATAATAGTAATTGCACACATTGGGGTGGGGGGGGAGTGAAGAGGACGTGAAACTTTGATGAATTTACCTCAGAGTCGCGTGTTAATGCGTGCGCATATTTTTAACGGGAATTAAAAATGGCGTCCACCCCGCAGCGAATGCGTCGCTACCCGTTGCCAGGGGCAACCGCCGTGGAAAACCAAACGGACCAATCGTGTCTCGCAAATCCCTCACATTTCGTCCAATGAAACTGCGTGTGGTCCGGCGACACACAGACAGACAGACACACACACAGACAGACAGACAGATTTGCGATTTTATATATATAGATAGTTAACGGGCTGTTGCTTCGCAACGGAGAGCACTGGGGGGGGGGGGGGCTGCTACGCTCACCTCGTCGCTGGAATGTTCAAGATGCTCGCGGTGCTGAAGGTCACCGATTTGTTGGAGGTCCTCGCAATTGTGTCTGGGGTAAGGAGAACAAAAGCACGCGTGCGCTCAAAAAGCAATGCGTCTCTAAAAAAGAATGAGCTCACTTTGGTGACGGTTCGTTTGCGTGCGTTTGCGTGCGTTAAATGCTGTACAAGCCACGGTTCGTCTATTTTCACTTACTTTCATTGATTCCCGAATAGTTGGACTCCACCGTCGAGAGTATAGACTTTTTCATCGTGTTGCCTGAACAGCAGCAACAACACGGCACAATCGTGAGCATTCAGCAACAACGTGCAGAGTCGCCGTCTCCTCCGTCACGGCCATTAGCCCGCGCCGCATGTGCGGCCATTGCAGGATGCGCAAACGGGTTGCCGTTGATCGTATTCTTCTTGGTGGGGAAAAAGTGACGCTGGAAACGGCTTCCCCGTATTCGATTTGCGGTGGTGGCCGTGCAAGGTCGCGAGAAAACCAAGCGACGGTTTGGCGGGCCCCCAAGTAGCTCAAGGGGTCTCCCTCGCCCTGCGCCCAGTTACGCTTTCCTTCCTTTTCCCTTCTTGCTCCCCGTCACTGGAACAAACTCTCACTGCACGGGAAACAATCACCTTCTCTATAATCTGCAGCTTCCATTCCTCCCTTAAAACAACCCCAATCTCTTCTCCCCTAGCGCGTCCTACTGCTACTCCCTGGCCCTGCCCCCCAGCTACGACCAGGCCTGCCCCAACCGCTAACATTACCCCTATCACTACTCCTATAACTACCCCAACACCTATCACCACCCCTATGACTACCCCAACCCCTATCACTACCCCAACCCCTATCACCACCCCTATCACGACCCCTATCACGACCCCTATCACTACCCCAACCGCTATCACTACCCCTATCACTACCCCAACCCCTATCACTACCCCAACCCCTATCACAACCCCTATCACTACCCCAACCCGTATCACTACCCCTATCACTACCCCAACCCCTATCACTACCCCAACCTCTCCTTCACCACTCCCGTGTGTTCTCATGTCACCATAACTACACCACTTATTTTAATAGCCCCTACTCTTTATCTCAACCACGTTCATCTTGTGTATAATTTTATAATTGTTGTAAAGCGTCTCAGAAATAAAGCGCTCTAAACATCTATATAAGTTGTAAGGTTTAAGAAAAATAGAGCACCAAATAAAACTCGCATCTTCACGAAACATTTAAAAAAATGCGCTCATCGTTCACTATTCAAAATATTACCATGGTAATTGGTTTATAGCCTTAATTATTTCACACCCCGGGTGATATCATTATTTAGGTAGCATCGTCATCATGTGATGTTCATAGCCACGTGACGGTACCAAAATGGTTTCAGCTTTGGCGCTAGAAATGTTTCAACGCGCACAAATGTGCAGCGTGCGGCGTACGTGCGTCGAAAAAAATCTCGCCCTGTGCGAAAACCACCATTGCTCGAAGCAATGCATTGTGGTTATGTTGTCTAAGGTCAACGTCCATTGCATTGAACAAGTGTGAGGTAGCATTGAGACACGGGCGGCTCTATCGACATGTCGCATCCGCTACCAAGTCTGCCTCCGCTAAACTTATCCTGGCATCGGCTTTTGGCCAGCCGTCGAACAAAGAAGGTCATTGCATCGCGCGCGCGCTTTCAGGTGCGCTTCTGTGGCTGTCTGGAACGCTCTTCCTTCCGATATTAGGAAGCCACTGGAGCTATGCACTTTTAAATCTAGATTGAAGAACTCATTTCTCGAGAGCTGCACAAATAATGTCTTTAGAACTGCGTTTTGTGTTTAGTTTGCTGTCCTTCCTCCAGCACCTCCAATTAGCACGGTTGCATGCGTACAGTGCGGCAGAACGTACATATGCAGAGACACTGCATCCCCACAATGGGGCCACCCATCAGCATTTGCCCGATGGCAACAATAATTATCATCAGTAAATGGCGAAAACAGCCAAAGCAATCGAAACAAAAACTTGTGCCCGCCGTCAATCGAAAAGTTTTCATCAACTCACAGGCACGGACGCTTCCAATATTGTCCGTCGGGCAACTGAAAACGCCGTGATTTTGTCTCTTTTTTGTTTTCAACGTCACCTGTGGAAATGGTTTTCTGAACGACCTTGACCGATCTTGTGGAATCGCCGAAGATCACTTTTTCCGTTTTGCTGAAGCCCTTGTCCCCAGCGGCCGCGAGCTGCTCCACAATGATGCCCTTCTGCTGGCCGCGGCTGCTGTCTGTGGATTTGCTCTCATGGACGCTCTCCCTCTGTTCTGTTCGTTTCAGTACGGCCGACACAATGGCACGGTGTTATTTTCTTCATAACGACGGGTAATATATGGCACTTTTTAATATATATATCGCAATTACCGAGCACGGGACCAGAGGTCAAAAAACTGCAAAATGGCCATCACCAAATAGCACTTTTGAAGTTCCAATTGATAACAGATCGTACGTTTCTTGAATTGACAAAGGTTAATCGGCTATTGTATGAAGTCATACCTCCAATGCTCTGTCAGTCATGGGGATCGTTTGACTCTATTTCACCACGCAAGGTCAGCGCGGGTTGGTGAAGTGTGGAGTGGGTTTGGGGGCGGCTGGCCAAAGACCGGTTCACAAATTACTCGCCGGGGTTGATAGCGCAGTGCGCTGACCACTGCACCACCACCCCCCTCCTCCCCCACTATCGTGATAATGGGAGCTCACTACAGTACAACATCATGGTAAGTAATGATGATGGTGGGTTTATTGACCTCTGATGCCGTGTCCACGCATCATGTTTAGTTGACGCTCCTTGCATTGAACACTGCTTTGTTCGAGGAATATACACGTGTATGTAATAGGCCAACGTTCCAAGCAACGGTCCTTGTACACAATAAATTCGCTCGCGTTGGCGATTCAAGCAAAATTGTCACTCCGGGACCCTGTTATCGTCTTGGCGGTGCGCTCTTGCCAATAACATCTGATAACCCAGCAGCATTTGTTAAACAAAGCCTGACTGTTGACGAGACACAGAAGGTTCAAACCGGTCCAGAATTCGCATGTTTGAAACAAAAAATGCTGCTGGGTGATGTTGGCCTGGTAATCGAGTCGGAACGACGGAGCAAACTTTTGTTTTCATTTGAAGGGACGCAGAACGCAGCTGCGTATGCCATGATTCAACAATTCACCGCAGCAGCAACAACAACAACAGCAGCAACGCGGTTGTGTACTGTTTATATAAATAAAGGAAGCTCATCAACAGTGAGGCCGCGGTGTTTGCCTCCTGTGGATCCCGACGCCAAAGCCAAGGCGAGGCGGCAGGGGCAAACACCCGCAAAACTGATTACAAACATATTGCAGGCTTACACAGAGGCAGCGTGTATATTCCCTTTTGCAAGGCAGTGTCAGTGAGAGACGTGGTGTAAAACAACTTCCTAACACGATCCACTAAGCGTTGAACCCACACTCGTGTCGTTTAGTCAAACCCATTGGGCGTCCAGTTGCACCCTGGTTAGTAACGATCGTTGTGTCACGGCATCTGCGTTAGGGATGTTACACGACACAAACGCGTGTTAATAAGCTAACAATTTGTTCACAGTCGTGTAAAAAAACAATACTTGTTATTCTGTAGTAAGTGAGATTTAATCATTTTTTGCTGTCGTTGTTTCTTGTAGTAGCTGTTGTCGTCGTCGTTGTTGTTACGTTCGACACAACTCTATGTTAGCGCACGACTAATCCCGGTGATATTAATTGACGGAAACATCTGCAGTGACCGTCTGTTAATGCTTCAGGCACGCCAACTTCACACACTCGTGGTACCTTCGGCGACACTTTCCTCATACAGAGTGTCATCCGTCGAGACACTTCCCTGCACACCTGCATTTTAAAATGTAAATCATTACCCATCTGCAGCGGCATCTCGTTACCTTCATTCAAATTCAAGAATTGCATTTCTTTTTTTGTCGTGCGGTTAAAGGTCACGGATTCAGGGACGTGTATTTTAAAGGGCGTCCTCCTAAACGCCTCGGCAAACTTGACAGCACCCCAAACTCGCATCTCATCCTCGATCATTCCGAGGCCCCACTGCTGCAATTCCAGCCAAGGGCACCAACCCACCCCCCCCCACCCAGTGACATCTGTCCCTATTCAGCACAAGGTGTCAGCAGCAGTATCGGCGCGACAATGGACATTGAATCTGCCGTTAGGGGAGGGGGGGGGGGCGAAGGGCTGCGAGCGATGGGGGAAGGTCGTTGTTGTCGCTATGTAGCGGGGAGGGGGGTTTCCCCCAATTAAGCGATTTGTGAGTAATTGATTAAATGTGCCAACTTGGGACGGTGACGCCGGCACACAATGGGCTGCTGTTTGTGTTGTTGTTGTTGTTTGTTCCAATAACGTCACGGGGATCCGTCGCGTCCACGGTGAAGCGGGGACGGGGCGCGCGTGGGTTCGCTGGGTGAATAAGTCGACGCCACAGCTGGTGCCGCGTCTAAACCACCTCGCCCGGTATGCAGGAGGTCCTGGGTTTGAGCCCGGCCCACGACGCCTGCTGTGTATTTGGGAGTTTGCGTGTCTCTCTCTCTCTGTCTCTCTCTCCCGTGGTCGCGTGGGTTTGTCTCCGGGTTCTGCGGAGTTTCCGTGCACATTTAGAATCAACGTCGCGCGTTTCGAGTGTTTGGTTACTGCTATTAATTTGAACTTGATAAGCCACTTCGTTAAGCTATCGTTTGTAGCTAGGTCGCTTCTGCAAAAGAGCTATGCAGCTCAGTGATCAAATTTTAAAAATAATAGTTTTTAGTGATACAGTAGAAACTCGTCTTATCCGCTGTGATGTGTGGGATAAACATGACGGATCCTATTATCCGCGCGCGGCTATCTGCAAATTTACTCGATGTCATCGTCAGCCGTGATCAATCCACCGCTGGATGAAGCCCTCCCCCCCCCCCAAGCCGTCGGCATCTCTCACGGTCCCGCGGTACGTAATAATCCAGACAGCGCCTGCTGCACAAGAGCCGATTCCATCGCTCCATCTCCCCGGTGGAGGTGGCCCCTCTCTCGGGTGCGTTCCATTCCTTGGCAGCCACTCCGTAATTTCCCTTGACCGTCGGCCGCCATCCCTTCTCGCGACGCGTTACTCCACCCATCCCGCGGGGGGGGGGGGAAATAATTACGGATGACCGTGGATGATAGGAAAAGGTCCGCGGATAATCAGGACTTTTCTCGTACCCTGTGTAGCTGCCGCGGATAAGAATAATAATAATGAGAGCTGCGTGTTATAGGGGTCGTGGACAAGGGGAGATCTCCTAGAATTTTCCCGTACGTAGAAATGCAAATCCTCTTAAATATCCACCGCAACATTTTTTTTTAACTACCTTACCTCTGGCCTTTTTTCGAAGGTTTCTAATCGCCGTGCGAATTCCTCTCCTCTCCTCAAAGTCTGTGGCCTGTGCAAGCTTTGGCAGAACACGGGGTGTGGGGTAAGGGGGGGGGAGTAAGTGGTTAAAAGGCTGCTCGCAAACCACCACGTCGGTGTCACGCGGTGGACGAGCTCTGCTGCCGTACCACCGCAGATTTTTTTTTTTCAAATCTTAAGAACATATCAATCTGCGCGAAAGAAGTATTTTTTTTTAAATGTTCCCTCCGTTCCGATGTACAGTGGATAAGTTGGGTATTGGGTTTTTTTTTACTCTCGCTTTGAAGTTGTGTTTTTTTTTAGTGTGTGTGTGTGGATGCTATTATGGCCATCGCATGGCAATCAAAGTTTGCGGTCGTTTCGGAGGCATTTTATCAGACGAGCGAAGTATGCCGAATACGTGCATTACACAGAGGCTCTCTTTTTTTAAATAATGGGCCGCCAGTTGAAATGAAGAGTGATTGGTCGTATCGTTTAGCCACGAAAGGTAAAAGTGCAGACCTGCAATTATTTGCCCGTGCCACCACCGACGGAAGGGAGCTCTGTGTAGAGGCCACACTCGAGGGTCATTTGGCCTGCTCTTCCAAGCTGGCCTAGATGTCTTGGAAGCGGTGGTGAGAACCCACACTTGAACCCACCTCACGCGACCTACCAATCGACTTACTGTCGGTGCCTGTTTACAATGCTGGCTGGGTAGAAGCAGAGGCAGATGACATAAACTTTCTACATTGTTTCATCTGCCGCGCCAGCAGATCGAATCGAACCGGCGACGTTTGAATTTCATGTCCAAGCATTTATTTACGTGCCATGCGTTCTATTATTTGAAACAGAAATGTACAAAGGGATATTTGTTTTCAGCGTACGGATTGACAACACTGGACAAATGAGTCGTTCGCATGTCATCGGTCATCACCAACGACCAATCCTCTGCTGGATGAAGGCCTCAACCAAGCAGTCGTCGTCTCTCGCGGTCCCGCGGAGAAACGGGGAGAGTGCTCGTACACTTTTGTACAAATGCAGTGAGTCAAGGCAGACGCCGGACGTTTACATTTTAAACCGAAAGGGTTCCGAGTCTTGCGCTTAGCCCGAGGCCTTGCGTGACCGAGCAATGACACGGACTGCATTTCAATAAATATTTACAGAATGGCAGTGTTGTTCTTTCCAAACTTTTATTTTGATTTGGGAGCCTTGTTTTTATACGATTATTTTTAAGCTTCTGTCAACCTTATGGCGTATCGTTCTTTCTCTCTCTCTCTGTTACGTTTCATAACAGAGAGCGAGAGAGAGAGACGGATTTATCGAATGCGTTGTTTGGTATGAACATTGCGACATTGAAAAATATGTGCTCCTGACGAAGGTTTTCAGCGGCCGTGCCGTAGTGGTCCGATGTGCTTTCGGGTTGCGCCCACGAATACGTTTCATGTCCGACGTTTCGCCCCACGTGACTGTGGCAGCTCCCGGCTATTTGGAGTGTCTCAAACGTGGGACTTCACGCAAAACAATAACGGCGATAACAACCCTAAAACACATCGGAGAGCTATACCAGAAAATGTTTGACGTTTTTATCTATGTATATAAGCAAAAACAGAGATTTCCACGTGTAGTCTTCACAGACTTTTGGGGAAAGCGCTGTTAGCGAGCACCTATGAAGGCCGGCACGGCACACGAGGGGGTGGGTGGCCAGCACCACGCCCGACCGCCTTTGTCTCCCGAGTGGTCATCTTTACGCACAAACACGAGGTACTCATTTAAGACCGACCTCGGAGAGGCCCATGACCGGTTCAGATAATAAATGGTGCTGGTCGTGAGCAGGAATCCAACTTGGGTCGCCAGGTTCGTAGCGCAGCGCACTTACCACTACGTACATATACACAAAGACACAAAGACAAAGATCCCCCGTATAGCCTGTAACAGACTGTTGGGGCAAGTGCAGTTAGCGAGCACCTATGAAGGCCAGAACGGCACACGAGGGGGAGGGGATGGGTGGCCAGCACCACGCCCGGCCGCCTTTGTCTCCCCAGTGGCGATGTTTACACGCCGCACCAGGTACTCATTTGAGGCTGAGTCGACCTAGGGGAGGCCCAGGACCGTTTCAGATAATCGCCACTGATTTTGGCCATGAGCGGGAATTGAAACCGGGTCGCCAGGTTCGTAGCGCAATGCGCTAACCGCTCCACCACCGCTCCCCACATATGTGCATATCAACAAAGACAAAAACAAACAAACAAAAACGAATAAGCAAACAACCAAGAAGCTGTCCAGTACAGCAGTATGTTGGAAACGTGTTCTCACGGCGTAGCTAAGACAATAAGCTCAGTGGTATTTACCTGCTAAGATTAAAACAATTGTTTAGTTGATTCTTGACTTAAAGCTTTCGTGACTGCAGGAATTCATACGCTTTGGGTATTTCGGTAAAGTCACGTAGATAGAACAAATATATAAAAAATCACGACGTTTCGATCGCAACACAAGCAATCGTCCTCCAGCAGTCCGCCTGCTGTACTTTTTTCGCCTGACGACGATTGCTTGTGTTGCGATCGAAACGTCGTGATAATTTTTCTTCTTTTTTTCCTATCTTCGTGACTTTGCCGAAAGACCCAAAGAGTATGTTTAGTTGTATTTGTATTTGTTTACGTGATTTGTTTACCTTTCCTATACTTTGCACTGCTATCGTGTTTTTTTTGTATTGTTTATTGTTGTAACCTTCTGACCCGCCCCTACTGAACATGTGTGAAAAAGAGCTTCATAGCTCATCGGATTCCTCCAGTCAAAAATAAACAGTCTGACTATTCTGTGCAATTTTCCTTACCATCCTCTCAAGGACCTCTTCATCCACGTCGTTTGTATCGAACGGCTCGGCTTTTGGCGCGCCCGCCACCGCCGCCTCTCTGCGGGCGGTGTCCACGCTGTCTTCTTGGGGCTGATTACTGCTCTTGGTAGGCTCCGTCTCCTGACACATGAAGGAGGAGGAGGAAATTGAGCACGTGCGTGTACATTCACTTTACTTACCCGGTACATCCTCACAACGCGGTTATGCTATAGCGTGGCTATGCCATTCGGGGAAACCGTTCACGCAACGCGGAAACGCGCCCCTCCGTTATAACGCGGATTGCGCCGTCCGTTATAATGGAGATCGCTCCCTCTGTTATAATGCGGATTGCGCCGTCCGTTATAATGGAGATCGCTCCCTCCGTTATAACGCGGATTGCGCCGTCCGTTATAATGGAGATCACTCCCTCTGTTATAACGCGGATTGCGCCGTCCGTTATAATGGAGATCGCTCCCTCCGTTATAACGTGGATTGCGCCGTCTGTTATAATGGAGATCGCTCCCTCCGTTATAACGTGGATTGCGCCGTCTGTTATAATGGAGATCGCTCCCTCCTTTATAACGCGGATTGCGCCGTCCGTTATAATGGAGATCGCTCCCTCCGTTATAACGCGGATTGCGCCGTCCGTTATAATGGAGATCGCTCCCTCCGTTATAACGCGGATTGCGCCGTCCGTTATAATGGAGATCGCTCCCTCCGTTATAACGCGGATTGCGCCGTCCGTTACAATGGAGATCGCTCCCTCCGTTATAACGCGGATTGCGCCGTCTGTTATAATGGAGATCGCTCCCTCCGTTATAACGTGGATTGCGCCGTCCGTTATAATGGAGATCGCTCCCTCCGTTATAACGCGGATTGCGCCGTCCGTTGTAATGGAGATCGCTGCCTCCGTTATAACGCGGATTGCGCCGTCCGTTGTAATGGAGATCGCTGCCTCCGTTATAACGCGGATTGCGCCGTCCGTTGTAATGGAGATCGCTCCCTCCGTTATAACGCGGATTGCGCCGTCCGTTGTAATGGAGATCGCTGCCTCCGTTATAACGCGGATTGCGCCGTCCGTTGTAATGGAGATCGCTGCCTCCGTTATAACGCGGATTGCGCCGTCCGTTATAATGGAGATCGCTCCCTTCGTTATAACGCGAAACGTCGCTCTCTGTTATAACGCGGAAAGCGCCCCTCCGTTATAACGTGGAATGTCCCCCTCCATTATAACGAGGAACACACCCTCCGTTATAACGCGCTTTGTGAGAAGTCGAAAACGAACTACTTTCTTGATCTGCGCGGCTGAGCGGTGCAGTGACACAATACGCGGAATGATACTGCAACGCAGCCGCTTACCCTCAGTTCTTTGTCCCGCCATCTCACTGCGTGGTGTGCACAGTGGTCCGTCGCACCTCGCCAAACTTTGTCGTTTGCTACATTATTTGTGGGGAAATTGTTTTCGCCTAACGCGTTTTTTCACTTCACGTAGTACTTTTCAGGAACACATCTATTGCGTTAAACGATGACTCACTGGAGTACATTCACTCGGCTCGGAGCAAATTAACACCAAACCTCGAAATGCGAAGAATTGTTACGATTTGGGGGGTCGCAATTAGATCACATATTTAAAAATTATGATATATATTTTTTTATCATTTTGGTTTCTCGTCTGTCTAATTTGTACGGGTTACTTCACGCCGTTACCACAAATGTAACGTGAGCGTATCATTTATATAAATGATACATCGTCAGTTTTCAATGTGCGCATTTCAATGCGTGTGCAGTATCGTGAGCGTGGCAATCAATTTGAATCCACGTTTGCTAACATCCCCGTAATACAAGCAGTATCCATCACTTTGCATGCCCCGAAACTATCGGACGCATATTTCGAGCCGTGTTGCAGCTCAAATATGTAATCCACTCCTGCAGGTGCAAGCAAATTGATCGCAATTAAATTTCACACCCAAAGGTTGCTCCTTCATTTCGCATCTAATGTAATTGCACACCAATGTTGTTGCTTTAGTCCTGGGTATGATGTTAAATCTTCATTATGGCAATGGTTCCCTGGGAGAGAGCGAGAGAGGTGGGGACTGTGTGCGTCTCTCTCGCCACTTTCACTCCCAATAGTTGCGGTAGGGGCTGACGGAGAGAGACGCCGCTTGCTAGAGCCGCCTATGCACGGGCTCCCTCGCCACATCGCTACCATCACCGTCACCTCCACTATCGCCAAAACTATCACCACCACCACCGTCATCACCACACCGTGCACCTCCGATCATCACGGTCGGCTGCGTGCGGTGCGAAAGAAGTTCAACGCACGTGGGTATGCACGTCACCTAAATAGCAGTTGCTGGGGAAAAAAGCAAATGGGGAGGCCACCTCAACCGCCCTGCCCAAGTCACCGTCTAAGGAGCCCCTCGCGCGGAGGGTGCCGCTGAGCGGTGGAGAGAGGGGAGTAGGGTAGCGATGGACGGAGGAAACTTGAGCCACGAAGTTGCCCTCGGGAATAAGAAGTCGACAAAGATCGAGAGCCAGAACCCTTATATAGAGCTGAGACCCCATAGATTTACGCCATGTAGACCAGTGGTTCTTCACCGTTACTGCAGTCTGCACAACTTTGGTTGTCAATCGTTAAACATTTTGTGTTAATAAATACATGGGGGCCGTCCATAAATGACGTCACGCGATTTTGGACGATTTTTGACCCCCCCGCCCTCCCCCATCGTCACACGGCGTCACAAAAAGTCAGACCCCCCTCAAATATGACGTCACAAAGCTTTGCCCCCCCCCCCCAAAAAAATATAAAACATGCTTCAAATCGCTTTAAACTAGTGTCATTGCAGTGCGTATTTAATGTGGCGCTGCACTCTGATGTTGTAGGAGAAAACATTTATTAAAAGGTCTGTTTAATGAAGTAGAACGTGTTGTCTATTTTATTTAAAGTTGCGCATTTTGATGTGACGTCACATTTCTCACCCTCCCCCCCCCTTGTCACACATCGTCACACATTTCTGACCCCCCCCCCCTAGGTGCGTGACGTCATTTATGGACGGCCCCATAGGGTTCGATGAAACAAAATAGTAGGAACTCACGTGCCCTTGCTTAATCAGTGTTTTCGATTATTTACCTTCTAAAAAAATCCGTCAACGTCCCGCACCCCCCAGAAAGGGCATCTCACACTCCCAGGGGGTGCGTATAGCCCAGGTTAAGAACCACTGATATAGATAGACCCATAGACGTATGCAGGCTAGATACCCTTGGCCTTCCGTAACAGATCCATAGGCATGCACAAGATTACACAGGGGCCGTCATCGTGCGTGTGGCATTACATTCGCCTACGGCAGGGGTGTCCAAACTTTTAGCAAAGAGGGCCACATTTGATAAAGCGAAGATGCCCGGGGGCCAATAGTTCCTTTTGACATTGTTTTAACCACAAAAGTTACGTGGAAATACACACCGTTGTAAAACAATTTTCATTGTCACAATTACCTTTATTTTTCAAATGACAATGTAACCAAATATAAGCCACTCAGGCAGACGGAAACAACTCTAAAAACGCAATTCTGCCTTTCATTCGGTCAGATAACATTGAATAAACTGTATAGAATACCTTACATTTCCATGAGTTTTATGATGTATTTATTCTGACAGAGCTAGCGAGCCATAAAAATAACACGTTATAAGACCGAAGCTGCGGGCCGTATGAAATCTGCCCGCGGGCCGTGATTGGCCCACGGGCCGGACTATGGACATGCCTGGCCTACGGCTATGACGTCGCATAAACAACACCGCCGAGGACGCCAGGACAAGGTGGAAGCCTCCTAAACCCTCTTGCCCTAGGCCTGGCTCAAGAACCCTCGTGCGGGCTGCAGTGTTGAGGTGTGAAGAGAAGGGTGGGTGGGGGGGTGGTGCGCGCGGGTCAGAATGGATGGAGGGAGCTTGATCCCTCGACCTGTCCTTGGCCCAGGGAACTTGAGAGAACTGTTACTTGAGCCCTAGGCAGGTCTTGTGGGAAATTAGGATGCTTAATTTGGTGGGTACCGCATCTTGACGGTGCGAGTTGAACCGCGCTTATGTAAGTGCACGATGGGGGGCAGCGAGGCGCGCGCGGAAACCTCGGCGATGCCGAAGTGATGTTTTCGTCATCGGTCGGCAACGCGGTTAGTCCATCCACTGCTGGATAAAGTGCCGCTTTCATCCAGATCGCTCTTTCGCATACGCCGATTACCATGTCCGCGGCAGTCGTACGTGAGCGTCGTCAAAGATTGTCAATAATAATAATAATACGATCTTGA
This sequence comes from Lampetra planeri, assembly GCF_965212315.1. Taxonomy (NCBI): domain Eukaryota; kingdom Metazoa; phylum Chordata; class Hyperoartia; order Petromyzontiformes; family Petromyzontidae; genus Lampetra; species Lampetra planeri. The sequence goes on from NC_136143.1 coordinate 5,116,709, forward strand.
TTTCAAGCTTTCAGTGACTGCAGGGATTCATATTGTTGGTTCTTTCGGTAAAGTCACGTAGAAGAGAAATAATAAAATAATATTGATTTAAAACAATATTATATTAAAAAAATGTATATTAATATTCTTTTATTATTTCCCTTCTACGTGATTTTACCGACAGAACTAATAATACGATCGTTTAGTTTATACTGCGTCATTGTTCATGCAAACTGCATCTCACAATCACTGAAGAACCACAGATACGAGCTTGGAAGGCAACAGCCAGGCGGTGAGATGGTGCCTACAGTTGCCCAAGCTCTGCGGTCCTCTAAACATTCAGATATTTTCGGCCAATTAATTAGCGTTTGCACGCGGGAGGCAGCCGGAGCACCTGGAGAAAACCCACGCGTGCGAGGGTGCAACGCTCTATCCCCTTACAGAAGGGGACTGCTGATGTCAGCCTGCGCTTTGCTGCGCGGCATCTGTGCGGTGATCCACCGACCCTCGCCGCTGCTTCCACGCTGCTGGATTACAGGCGGCCACGTGCAGCAGTGTATAGCCACCACGGCCAAGTGACATTTTTTCAGATGCACTTCTGCGGCCGTCTGGAACGCCCCTTTCCTTCCGATATCACGAAGCCATCGGAGCTGTGTACTTTCCAAACCAGATGGAAAAGGAATTTCTTTCGAACCGCTTGTTTGTGTTTTAGTGTGTTGTCCTTTCCCTCCGCACCTCCGATTAGAACGGTTGGCTACGTACGGCGCGAAAGACGTTCTTATCTCGTCTTAATACAGCGCTTTTATCCAAGGCGCTTTACAAGGTAGAATTAGGGTAACTGAAAGTGACACGGTGACTAGGGATAGGGTGTGGGGAGGGCAGTACGTGGGAACCGGAATGACGGGGGTGCCTAGGGATGGAGGGATGGTTAGGGCCAGGAAGAATGGGTGGGGGTCTTGAGGGAGGAGCGGAAACGAGACAGGGAGGGTGCTTGCTTGATGCTCAACACACGTGCATATACGTACAACCATTTCACAACGCCGCTCTGAAGCTTTTGTTGACTCTTTACGCCCGTCAGGAGAAGTGAAATTGCCCGTCACGTCTTGAAGACAAATGGATGTGCAATGCTCCTTCACGCGTCGAAGGGACGTAACCCCCCCCCGCCCCCCCCCCCCAGCGAAGAATTCCTAGACATCAAATTGCTTTATGTGACGTGGGGGGGGGTGTTTTACGAATATTATTTTAACAACCAAAAAAATGTACCTCCGTCCTCTCTGACGGAAACCCGTTTTCATTGCACAAGTTGTAGTAATATCTTCACGTGTAAAACACGGCTGCTACCTTTGACCCCCCCCCACCACACACACATCGAGAAACGAAAGCGTGTGTGCCCCCCCCCCAGGGCACCAGCGATGGCTCGCGACTTTTTCGCCCTCTGCCAATTTTGGCACCGCTGACAAACGACAACAACAACGACAGCAACAACGACAACAACAACGACAACGATGGCAAAACATTAAAGCGCGGAATCGTTACGCCGACAAAAATGTACGGCGATGGACCTTTGAACACGTGTCTTCGTTTAAATCTCAGCTACGCAATGCGCTGGGGGAAAAGGAGACGTTTCTGAAGCTATGTACAGTGCGTTCCTTTTGCATAGGTCAGTGCTGCTGAGGTTGCTTTATGAACTTGCTTTTAATTAGGATTTTCTTAACGTGTTATTTGCATTACACCGTGATTTAATTTTGCCTGCGATTTCACTTTTATTGTTCGTGCCTGTAAATCCACTATGTATTGCATTTTTTTTTTGAACGAATGGTGTTATAGAAATTAAGTTTGATTGAGTTTGATATCCACGCTGACTTTCGTCTCTCTGAATTAAAATGCTCTTGTTGTAACTACAATGTGTGAACTGTGACGTAAGAGTAATAATAATCGATCTACGTCACTTCGTCAATCCGCTGCTGGATGGCGACGGGCGGGCGGGTTTAAGGCCTCCCCACGCGCCGTGTCGGGCGTGGGAGTTTGGATGGCCATACTTCACCGCGCTGGTCGGCGATGGGGTGGGAAAGTGACCCAGGAGCTGGTTCAGCACAGGGCAGTAGCCACCACTGACCACACGAACCACCACGCCGCCATTCCAACCGCGAAGGCTTGATGCAATAGTCGTAGTGGTAAGGTAAAGGTGCATCCCTGCAAGTGCCACTGCTGGTTGCAAGGGTCTTCCATTGGATCTAGCTGGAGAGAGCCACCGTGTAAGATGTTGTTACCCTACTCCTCGACCCAAGGCCGTAGCCATGGAGTCAACATTGGGGGGGACCAAATCTTCCAGGGGGTCTGGGGGTCCCCCCCCCCAAAAAAAAATCTAAATTTAAAAACGAATTTCCTGCCTCAAATATTAAAAACAATCACTAACACATGGGATGGACTTTTTATTATTTTTTTACAATAATGCCTAATAGTGTTTTGTATTACATTGCTCTGTTTTTTTCCTTTTTGACCTTTTCTTGTTTCATTGTACGTAATGGCAGAGATTAGGGATTAATAAAGTACAACCATAACCACAATAATATGAACAGAAATCTATGCATTGTAATATGAAGACAAGTCCAGATATTGTGGTCAAGGTTTAGCAAATTGTTGTTTTTATTCACATGACATAGCAATTATGATTATTATTTTTTCATATTTTTATTGCAATATATTGGGGGGGGGGCATTTTAAGTTTAGTTGAATATTGGGCGGGATGTGTCCCCCCCAATAAATATTGTAATTACGGCCTTGCCTCGACCACACACGACCGCCGATAGACTAACTGTGGCGTTCTAGATCTGAAGTTTTCGTGACTGCAATGATCCATACCCTTTGGTTCTTTCCGTAAAGTCACGTAGGTATAAAATACATTTTAATTTATTTTCTATTTTATTTTTTATTTTATTTTATACCTACGTGACTTTACCGAAAGAACTAACTGTGGCGTTACCCGTTCGCACTGCTGCGCGGATCGGAGCTGCCGTGGTCATTCGAGCAACTTGCAGCGTCCCGTTATTGTTAATGATAATAATAACAATAATACTTAAAACACGGAGTTCCATTGGCTGAGAACAAAAACGTGCCAGCGAGTATTTCAATTTTTCAGCTGCTCTTAACCCCGAAGCGTATAGCCAGCTGGGGAGTTGTACGGCTTAATTTAAATCAACGTTTGCTATTACTCTACCGTTTACATACGGCGGAGGGGAAAAAAAATATTTAAGAAGTTTTTTAATTGTTTTTAAAGGTCGGATGCCGAACCGATAACGATGACAAACAACGGTACGAGATGTTCTGGACATTCGGTTCCCACTCTCGATGTCTCTTTATTTACGGCTGAAGTAAGGCGATCACTTCCAATCTCGGTCTCGCACTGATTGCAATGCTGGAGCGGCGCCAATTATGCCGTAGCGTAAGTGCTTCCAGCGCTCCCCCTTTAGCCATGTTATAACGAAAACATTTTTTATTCTGAGAAAATGTAAACATCGCTGTGATCCCTTCCGTGTCCCAACCCCCGAAGCACCTACAAGCGACGACGAAATCTTGCCGACCGGCACGCTGACGCCTGTCCAGTTGCGAACGTACGCAAGCAACGGGCAAGTAAAACGTGCATTGGATGTTCTTAAACGTTTGGATTACTTGGCATATTGATATGAGCAGATCTGCACCCGATCGAGCCTGGAACGCCATCCCCTGTGCTGTAGCCTCCCTGCCCCATTCCCTGTTTAAATCCAGGTTTAAGACGTTACCACTTCACCTCCCCTGCTTTTTGCCGGATTACCGACTTCATCATTCTCGCTGCAGTGTATTTCAAATAAAAATGCCCGGTGTTTCCATACAGTGGCCTGAGAGATGCGGTCACATTTGTGACGCTCGCATAAATCTCGCGGTCGCCGTGTGTAGCGGGAGGCCCGTTACCGCGTCGCTCGGCATGCGCCTGGTCTCGTCAACGTCTCGCAAGTTAAAAGCGGGACCCTTTTTGTGGCCGGAGTGGCGCCTGTAAGCGTTGCGCATCAGTACGTTGAACTTCTTTCGCGCCGTACGTTGCCAACCGTGTTCATCGGAGGCGGTGGTGGGGGGGGAAAGGGCAACAAACAAAATGGGTTACCGGGGTTGTAGTGGGCTCCTGGGGAGCCTCACAGTGGGGCGGCCGTAAATGACGTAACGCGATTTTGGATGATATTTGACCCCCCCCCCCCATCGTCACACGGCGTCACAAAAAGTCAGACCACCCCTCAAATATGACGTCACAAAGCTCTGCCCCCCCCCCCCCCACAAAAAAATAAAACATGCTTCAAATCGCTTTCAACTATTGTCATTGTAGTGCGTATTTAATGTGCCGCTGCGCTCTGATGTTGTAAGAGAAAACATTGATTAAAAAGTCTATTTAATTAAGTAGAACGTGTTGCCTATATTTATTTAACATCTTGATGTGACGTCACATTTCTCAACCCCCCGCCCCCTCGTCACACATCGTCACAAATGTCTACACCCCCCCCCCCCTTAGGTGCGTGACGTCATTTATGGACGGCCCCCAAGGGGGCAGTGCGGCAAAACACACCCGCCCGTGGCACTGCAATTCCATGCTCCCCGTGTTCACCGAGTCTCACTCAGCGTGGCGTGCAGGGGGCCCTCATCCAGCAGTGGATTGGCACACGAGCCGCTGCGTCTTAGAGACACGAAACGTCGCCGCTTCCACACGTTGCCGCGCGCGTGCATTCGCGCCGCAGGTGAAGAAAAGAAAGCGTTTCACGGGGGGGGGGAGGGGGGGGCTCGTGTAGGGAATGTCCGTTTGGACCAGGGCTTAATGCTAATAGACTTGAATTGAGAGGTGACCTCATGTCTTGGCCATGCGGGCCGTATGTAAAATTGTAAACAGAGTTCTGGTGGGGGGGGGAAGGGGGTAGGAGTTGGTGCACTTGGCTGGATGGTAAGGAGTGGGGCGAGTGGGTGGATGTGTGTGGAGGGGGGTGTTGCATGCGTGTGCTGCAGGATGAGGGGAGGCAGGCAGGGAGGGGAAGGAGGAGCCTACGCTCGTGAAGTGAATCCAGCTGTCTCGCCTCGCGTGCCCGTACTAAGCCAGCGAGAGGGGCAGTCGTGGGGGAGAGAGGCAGTCGCGATCGGACCGAGGTGTCGGCGCAGCCTTACAGAAGCAACCCGCAACTGCCTTGCGAGCGGCTGTGCAATGAGGATGCGTCAAAGGGCGGTCGTGCTCGCTCCCTGCGTTGTTGCCACGAGTTGGCAGCCCGCGACATCCCACTGCGGAGCAACAGCCTCTCACGTTTTCTTCCTGTCCCTATCCTTGTCGAGTGGCCTCCGACCCCTTTGATTTCGTCTCCCCGTCGACATTCGTCTGCTGCGGTGTTTCTCTGCATCGTTTGCCTTCTCTCGGTATCCACTCCCCAGGTCATTTGTCCAGATCGCTAACCCATTTGAACTGATATCCACGGAGGCTAGGATATTGAAACTTCGTCGCCTGGTGTACTGGAGTTCATGGGTTCGATCCTGACCCTGATGCCTGCTGCTGTATATTTGGAGTTTGCATGTTCTCCCCGTGGTCGCGTGGATTTTTCGTCCAGTTTTTTTCTCCACGTTTAAAATCAACATGCGTTTATAGTATTTGGTTGCTTTGAATGTCCACACGATAAGCCGCTTCGTTGAGCTATCATTCGTGGCCTCGTTGCTTCTGAAAAAGAGCTATAGAGCTCAGTGGGCCTTACCTGGTAAAAATTTGTAATATTTTAGTTTGAGTTAGTTTTGAATTTAGAGCTGTCTTGGTTGTCTGCTCTGTGCTCCGAGCGAGCACCAGTAAGAACCTGGGCTAGACTCTGGGTTTCAGCCGCTCATGATTGAACCAGGTTTTTCAGGTGTAGAGAGTTGATGGTCACCAAAAAAATTGCCTGCATTAAAATCCACGGTATTTCGTTTCGTTTCGCATTTAATGTGGCCATATTCCTGCTCTGGGAACTAAAACTATCAGTGTGCCCGTCATTTTTAACAAGCATTCTCAACGTAGAGAGTGTGGGAAAGTGTAACCCCGACTGTGTAAAGGCCAAAAACGCCACCGCGTTTATTTGGTTTGTGTACACGGAAGTTGATATAGTTCGTGTTTAGTTTATTGTCCTTCCCTCCGCACCTCCCATTAGCACGGTTGGCTACGCACGGGTGCGAAAGAAGTTCAACATACATGTGCATGACACATTGATCCCGTTTAAACCAGTTGCCCGGCAAGTCTACACGGGAGATACGTGGTGCCGTGTGAACCCAGCAGCAGCAGCATCAACAACAACAACAAAAACATCAACAGCGCAGAGAACGAGTACAGTCAGGATCCTCGGGGGAATATCGCAACGGCTGACAGACGAGCTATTTAACGGTCGTAAACAAACACGCGAACATGTTGGGCGATGGTGCGATCGGAATACATCGGTGGGTGGGAAAGTAAAAAAAAAGAAAAAGACCAGAGAAATGACGGCATGATTCCGTCTCCTTTCATGGTCACCAACCGTCGCGGAGCTCTGCGTGAACTCTCCCTTTGCGGTTTTTTTTTACTAAATTTTTTTTAGTTTTTTTTTTCACTAAAAAAAATCGGCACGACCGTGTTGGGAACGCGAGCCGATTACTTTGCTCGCACACAGACGATGTAAACAGAGGGGCAAATCTCCCCCCCCCCCCGCCAGCAATTACGATCGTCAAATTGAGTTGCGCAGGGGAAGGAGGACAGGGGGGAGGGAAGATTAAGGTGGACCAACAAACTCATTGCCAGTTGCTGTCCTCCGCAGTGCCCCGATACGACGTGCGCTTGGGCACGCCGCCCGCGTCACGTGGGTCAAGTAGCGGCTTGAGGCCTTTTGCCGTCGTAAACCACCTGCTACGCATTTCACAAGTAGTACTAATCGCATATCTGCATTTCCAATAAATATGCTAAATTCCTCTTGATATGCAAATTATTTTGTCAAGGCGCTCTCCTTCCCCCTCCAACCCAGCTTAAATAGACGCTCCAAGCCTGGGGTGTGTCATTCAGACTCTGTCTTCTCGACAGACCTGTTCTTCGCCTGAGGACGGCTGCTTGCGTTGTGGCCGAAACGTCGTGAGAAATATTTTATAATGTTTTATTTTTATTATTTTATTATTTCCATTCTACGTGATGACTTTACCGAAAGAACCAAGAAGATGGATCCCTGCAGTCACGAAAGAAGCTTTACATCGAAATTTAAGAGCTCCGAAGCTCATCGGATTTCTCCAGGATAAAATAAAGATCCCCCCCCCCAATTATAACAAACGGTAACGTAATTCACACAACGAGGAGGAACGAGACGCGATAAAGGTACTAGCGGTGACTCGTACGGCCAGGAAAGCGATGGACTGAATTGACGTTGTGTAATAGCCAAGGCAGTCTTAAAAACCACGAAAATAGTTTTACAATGATCTTGTGGCTGCTGCAGCAACGCACCGACTTCTCTTCAAAGTTACAATTCACGGCCAACTTTTGTCAATCCACTGCTGGATGAAGGCCTTCGCCCACACGCTGTGTTGGTCATTGAGGTTTGTCGGATTGTTCTTTAGCACGGTAGTCAGGGCGGGTTGGTCGAAGGTGAGAATCTAACTGGGGACCGGTTCAGGTACCACACGCGGCAGTCATGTGAGCCATGGGCCGCGATTCGGGTCAGGTCACCACCGAGTTCAGAGCGTAGTGCACTAACCAACGTCCCACCGCTCTATCTCTAAAATTCAAGATGTTTAACTAGATGTATAACTACAATCAATACATATCCAGCGTGTAAATAGGCTGATTCGCGTTGTTTATTTATTTTACCCAACTATATTTTGAAACAGCATTTTACGTCACGGAAAAATATTTGCGCATGTTCAACTTTTTTCGCACCGTACGAAGTTAACCGTGCTAATCGGAGGTGCGGAAATATCTATAAAGCTAAAACAAAAATGTGATGCCTGTGATGTAAACCACATAATCCCGATGTTGGCCAATGGCCAGAAATCGAACTTGGGTTACGGAGCAAAATGGGTACAAATTTCAATAAATGACACTTTAATCATTCCACATACGACTAATTTATATGAGACTACAGTACATAATTGTCAGGTTCATAGCACAACGTGCTAAGCACTCTTCTACCACTCCCCCCTCGGTATCAGCCGTAGACTTTATTCTCTCCAGTCGAGAACCTGCAAATACTTTAAGAGTATCTGTGGCAGCGGTGACTTGTGTTCAAACAACTGGCAGTGGTACGGTGCAATAGAGAATCAGTGTCCACAGCAGCGAAGGCGTTCTGTTACAAAAACACAATCTTTTTTAGGGCATCTTAAAAAAAGATATCAAAAACAACCGAAAGCATATCGCGACGAGGTGCTGAAAAATGCCCACAATATGCTATCATCATGAGACGGGGATGCAGATGCAATCAGACGAGGCCAAAACATGAATGAATTGCACTCAGAATTTCAAAAGACCCACGTTCGAGAGAACGGATAGTAACTACAAGAAGGGAGAGTCCAGGTTGTTCCGGGTTGAAAGAGGAGCGTTACCAGATTTAGAAGTTAACTCGAGGTGACTTGATAGAGAAATCTAGCGGGTTGCCTTAGATTCGTTATCATCATCGTCGTCGTCGTCGTCATCGGCTATGATCCATACACTGCTGGGTGGAGGCCACCCCAAGCCGTCTCCATCTCCCGCAGCCTTGCGATGTAACGAGCCATCTACCACGTGCACGTGGGCCAATTGCATTCCTTGATCTCCTTGGTGGACGTCCTGTCACCTTGTTGAAGCGAGAAAAGCGCAGACTCAAAAATACCAAGATTTTTTGGTCCGGGATTTTGTAGATGTCTCCTTCTTGGTCGAATCTAAACACCATCATGGTCGCCGGACACCCAAGGCACCCACCGTGGCTGCGCCGCTGCTGCACACGACTGCCTAACATTTTTGACTAGTTTTCTTTTTTTAAGGGATACTCAATTGGCAGTGGTGCACAATCACACAAAAATATAACAAAAACCCCCCCCCCAACACATCCACCAATAACACCAACCCAAGAAATAAAAACGACTGGTCACGTTTTGGGGAAATGCTCCTCCACAGCTGAGAGACAGAGGGGGGCCAGAGAGACTGGGGGGTTTATAGTTGGAGACTGCAGCTCCACGGGGCCCTGATAGAAACAAAATTGTGAGATGGATCGTGGAGTCGGATGCTCGGTTGGCGGTTCTCGTTTTCGAAGGGGCGATCGCTTCATGCGCTTCAGCTCTCACACTCCGTGAACGGCGCTCTGTGCAAAGTCTTCAGTCCACACCTTCGCGTAAACCGTTCCTCGCCACCGCCACCCCCATTGCCAATGGGGACATTGTGAGTGCGGATAGGCGCACAGACAAGCCGGCATGAACGCCTGTTTCACATTGGCCTTCTTAGAGAAGTTGCGCACGAGCAAAGAGTCACCTGGGTGAGTAAATTATCTTAAGCTCGGGGTGTCGTCACGATCTGGTTGGGCGATGCGGTGGTTAGAGTGCGTGGCTCGCCATCACAATCTTGTGAGTTCAATCCTGCTTAAGTGCCAACTCGGACCTTTACATATCCGGGGGTCAATCGATTCAGTTATACATTGCAGAGAGGGATTGTGATTTGGATGTCATCGTCCCTGTCACGAGAATGTGGAGTTTCAGTCGCTTGGCTAAGTGCCGTAAACACTAAACGATCAATGCCCCCCTGATTTATTTTGAGTAGGAAACCACGTGTAATTGTTGACATCATTCCATTACAAATGAAGACAACAACCCAAGTTCAGTTCCTGGCCACGGTTAACACCAGCGATGAGCGAAACCTGAACCGGCCCTGGGCCAATCTTCTCTGTGCGTATGATAATCTCTGGGTCTCTATGTAAGTGTATGCAAGTCTCTGTTGGTCTTTGGGTCTTAATGTAAGTCTGTGTGTATATGTAAATCTTAGTTAGTCTATGGGTCTCTATGCAAGTCTATGTGAGTGTGGGTCTCTATGTAAGTTCATGTCTCTCTGTGTAAGTCGGTTTAAGTCTATGGGTCTCTATGCAAGTCTATGTGAATGTGGGTATCTATGTAAGTTAATGTCTCTCTGTGTAAGTCAGTGTAAGTCTATGGGTCTCTATGCAAGTCTATGTGAGTGTGAGTCTCTATGTAAGTTCATGTCTCTCTGTGTAAGTCGGTTTAAATCTATGGGTCTCTATGCAAGTCTATGTGAGTGTGAGTCTCTATGTAAGTTCATGTCTCTCTGTGTAAGTCGTGTAAGTCTATGGGTCTCTATGCAAGTCTATGTGAGTGTGGGACTCTATGTAACGCATGTCTCTCTGTGTAAGTCAGTGTAAGTCTATGGGTCTCTATGCAAGTCTATGTGAGTGTGAATCTCTATGTAAGTTCATGTCTCTCTGTGTAAGTCGGTTTAAGTCTATGGGTCTCTATGCAAGTCTATGTGAATGTGGGTCTCTATGTAAGTTAATGTCTCTCTGTGTAAGTCGGTGTAAGTCTATGGGTCTCTATGCAAGTCTATGTGAGTGTGAGTCTCTATGTAAGTTCATGTCTCTCTGTGTAAGTCGGTTTAAGTCTATGGGTCTCTATGCAAGTCTATGTGAATGTGGGTCTCTATGTAAGTTAATGTCTCTCTGTGTAAGTCGGTGTCAGTCTATGGGTCTCTATGCAAGTCTATGTGAGTGTGGGACTCTATGTAACGCATGTCTCTCTGTGTAAGTCAGTGTAAGTCTATGGGTCTCTATGCAAGTCTATGTGAGTGTGAATCTCTATGTAAGTTCATGTCTCTCTGTGTAAGTCGGTTTAAGTCTATGGGTCTCTATGCAAGTCTAAGTGAGTGTGGGTCTCTATGTAAGTGTATGTCTCTCTGTGTAAGTCTATGGGTCTCTATGCAAGTCTATGTGAGTGTGGGTCTCTATGTAAGTGCATGTCTCTCTGTGTAAGTCTATGGGTCTCTATGCAAGTCACCTATTTCTGGAATTGTCCCCACTCAGGTGAGCTCTGCGTTCCTGGTCCCCTTTCTGTCCAGGGTCATTATCACCACACCAAAGTCTGACTCACCACTTCCAACCACCTCCTATTTCTTAATCTCGCCCTATCTCTCTCTGCCCCCATATCAAAACATATCCTGTCGCTACAAGCGAACGTGACAGCACACGCACACACACCCAACGTCGCCGTGGCAACCTGAGGCCGCATAAATGCAGGGCCCTTCGGGGCTGCAGCCCAGACCGTCGAATTTTGCAGGGCCTCCAGAAATGTTGCGTACAACTTTACGGCGGTTGAAACGCAACTGCTGGGGCACTGTGATAGACCGTGTAGGTAATTTGATCGTTGCAACCGTAGCATCGCCGTGTGTATTGCTACCACTTGAGTGCCAGACTTCAATGAGTTTCACTCGTCTCGACTCTGATTTAGCGTCACAGTTGCGTAACACCGCATTGCAAAAAAAACACAGAACTGAAATAACCATGGGAAGCATTAAGCATCGTGCAATGGGTGACGGTCGTGGTGGTGGTGGTGGTTGTGGGAACGCAACAGCGTGAAGGAAGTGAATATCCAAGAGATAAGCCCCCTCCCCCAACAAACTTCTAACAGTCTCGGAGCCCCCATCAACCTTAACGTGACCCCTGCACAGCCCCGGGCGCTACTCACGAGCTTGATCTTCAGCGTGGTGTTGAACGCCGACTTCTGCGAACCGGCGCCGTCGAGGGCTACGGCCGCCGACGTCGGGCGCTCGTAGGCGGTGGCCGTGACCCCGGAGGGAGCCGCCGGGGCAACCGTGGCGAGCGGTGCGACGGAGCGATCCTCGACCCCGAGCAGCTTGGTGAGCACCTCGACGCGTCCGGCGAGCCGAGTCTGCTCGGCCCTCAGCCTCATGTTCTCGTCCCGGAGGTCGTTGATCATCTTGATGAGCGGGCCCATCTGACGGGCCATCTCCTCCACCTTCTTGTCCACCGCCTTCTTGAAGCCGTGCAGGTCGATGCTGATCTCCTGCACGGCGCTGTGCAGCGGCCCCTCGCTGTAGGCCCCCAGCACGTGGGTCTGGATGCGAGGGTTGTTGTTCCCAAGCGCGGCGATGTCCGCAGCCGGCATCTTGAAGCTCACTTCCATGGTGGGAATATTCCGCTTTCTCAAATCTTCTCTCTCTATCTCTCTGTCTGTGTCTGCCTCTGCCCGAGCTCGGCGCGCGAGCGTCTGAGGTCCTCGCTGCGTCACGGTCGCGCTCAAGTAATGGAGCCTCTCGCCCCCCCGGGGCCGAGCGAATTTCCAGAAGTGGCCCTCCCCCCCCCCCTGTTTATTTACGAAGCTGTCATGATGATTTAAGAAGTTACGCGCGCACGTTCTGAACGGTATCCATGTCGCACGCGCGTCTCTCCACCAACATCTCTGGCCAGTGGCTCGCTCGAACCTCCTCCACGTCCTCCTTCCTCCTCCTCCGATGACGCCTGGTCTTGCGTTACGTCAATGAATTGACTTCTTCTACTTCGCCGTCGTTGTCAAACGCTCTGGAGCCCGTGTCCCCCAACCCCCCACTCTCTCTCCTCTGGCTCGTGCCGTGCCAACACGCAGCCCCCTTCGGCCGCAGCCACGCGCGGCCGGCGTCCTGCACCACCACGACCACCAGCTTTGCCGGCAAGGAATTTGCTGCTGATGCTGCTGCTGCTCTTGCTGCTGCATGAGAAACAGCTCCGGCTAATGGGAAGCATTGATTTTGAGTGCCAAGCGCGTGGGTCGCTGGTGGAGACTGGAGGTTGGAGGGAGAAAGTTGGGGGGAGAGGAGGGAGGGGTGGGGGGAGGTTTGCTGTTTTGGGATTTCATTTGGAGGTATGGGATTGGAGACGAGGGGGTGGTTGGTGCTGGTGGGGGGGGGGCGAGTGTTGGTGGGGGGGGAGGCGGGACCGGTGTAGGATGGGGGGGGGTAAGGTGAGGGGGGGGCTATCGAAACTAACTTGGAAGTCACTGGGGATGGCAGTGCAGATTACGCAGTTTGGGAAAGAAACCAGATACAGCTGGAGCCAATCCAAATCAATGCATCTCCCATTGGGCTGTGGGCAGGACAGCTGGGGAAAACATAAAACTAATAGGCGAGGCTGTACGGGGCGGGCGGGCGGGTAGGCGCACCGCTGCAAGGCAGCGATGCTTGTTGACTTGCCCGGTCGCCGTTGATGCTTCGAAGGGCAGAGGCCGCTGAGCGACTTGGTCGTAATCAACAACGGCGAAGCGTCCGCAAGACGACGTTGATTGCTTTAATAGGCACGATTGTGCAGGAGGAGGGGGATGAGGTGGTGGGGGTTGCGTGGGGGTGTGTTAGGATATTTTTTTGAATTCCTCTTCTTCTAAGCAGCCCGACCAAATACATTTCCTGTTCTCGAACACTGTACGAATGTATTCAACGTTCCCGTAATCGTTGTATCTTGTATCGTGTGTGTGTTTGTATACTGCGGATTTTAAACAAAATACATAATTGTAGCCCTCGTGCGTTTTCTGACAAGGTGGACACACACACACACACCGTTACAAGATGTGATGTTACATCTCAAGAGGGTATGCAGATAAATTGATTGAATTACAAATGAAGCCAATTCTTCAACGAAAACCCACGCTGCGGGGATGGGGGTGGAGGGGCGCTGAATATTTCATGGCGGTGCTGGGGAGGCTGGTGGTTTCGCATTTGGGAAATGGCTGGATCGTGGAATATTTTAGCGATGTCGTGTGATGGCTGAGCCATTCAACCCACCGCGTTCGGACACGAGCTTCACGTGTGCAACACATGTATGCAACACATGTGTGCAACACATGTGCCAATTGTCCGGGGGATCGAAGTCACGTGTACACCGCAAAAACGCGTCTTGAACTCCGAAGGGAGGGGGGGGTGGTGATTTTTCTTTGTGTTCTGGCCTCAAAACTCTTAACGCTGCGCCCACGTTACACGAACGGCAAACTTTTCACCAAGTTCCACATTTTTATTAAAATCAAATGGGGGTAGGAACGTTTGTAAACAAAAGTACAATTAGGTCTATGTTAGCCGTGCGTTTTAATCATTGCGGTTTGCCGGTCGTCTCATTCGAGCTGTGATGGAATCTGAACTTGCCCGAGTCGTTCTGCCCTTACCGTGTGTCTGTCAGTCTGTCTGTGTGTGTGTGTATGTCTGTGTGTCTGTGTGTGTGTGTGTCTGTGTGTGTGTGTCTGTGTGTGGGTGGGTGGGAAGCAGTAGAGTAGCGGTTAGCGCGCTGCGCTACGAACCCGTCGAGCCGAGTTCGATTCCCGCTCACGACCAACACCGGTGACGATTCTCTGAACCGGTCATGGGCCTCCTCGAGGTCGACTGAGCCTCAAATGAATGCCTGGAGCGGTGTGCAAACATCACCACTGGGGAGACAAAGGTGATCGAGCCTGGTGGTGACCACACACACCCTCGTGTATCGTGCCGGCCTTCATAGACGCTCGCCAACGGCACTTGTCCCAAAAGTCTGTTAAGGCTACGGGGGGGAGGAGGGGACAACTTTATCTTTGTGGGCGCGTGATGTTTTTGTAATGTTTCGTCAGCATCCATAGGTGCTCACTGACTGTCCCAACAGACAGCATAGGCTATGGGCGGGGAAAAGGAAGACCCTTGGTCTGTTTGTGTTTTCTGCGCGTGGAGCAGTCCAATGGAAGTTTGAGATTGCAGCATATGGACGACTTAATTCGCAATGAGGTCTGTTCATGGATTTTTTTTGTATCCTTTTCTTATCACAGCCGGAACACCACGTCCAGTATACCCCCTCGCTCGCTTATTTTCGCGGTGGTTACGAGTTCACATGTCGCCTGTTTCCAATCTGTGTAGAGTGAAAGCCAGAAAATATTACGGTTCAAAACAAATTAAGCCTCCCCCCCCCACCCCCGGGCATGTGTCTCCTAAGCGTAGAGTTTTTTTGTAACTTAATGTCCGAGCCGTGGATTTTAGTGCCATTATATTGGTGTGAACCGCACATGTGGAGCCATTAAACGTGATAATGTTTATACGCAAGTGCTGGTGGGAACAGTGGTGTTTGAGCTTTCGGAGCTGACCTCACCACCACTCATTTTGACCGTGCCGGTCATTTGCAAGGGGCTCATTAACTGCAATTACCTTTAGCTGTCCGACCCGGGGCATTAAGAAAAATACCAAAAAAAAGTTCCGAGCAGCTTTGTGAATTTTTTTTTGTTTAATCTAAACTGCCGTGCCAACGATTTTGGCAAGTTTAGAGCCAGCGATGAAAATGTGATTCACGTGGTCCAAAGAGAAGCGGTAAAAAAATATATACACGTACAAAATAATGCAACTTTAGCTGTCTAACATGACGCTGTAATGTTATGAAGTCACTGTGCGTTCCTTTAACGACAGAAAAAAAAGACCAAACCGCACGAATCGAATGAATGATTCGTGCTCGCTATCGGTTGGCGAGCGCCCGTTGATTCCTTTGGCATTGTTCGAAAGAAATTGTCTTTTTTGGGAAGCCATGAAAAAAAAGCCCTTCCAGATTATTTCTTTTTATCTCTCGCGCAACTTTTGTATTAATAACAAAGCTAACTGATATCCCATAGCCCATTTTTTGGAGGCTGTTTGTCAGTTAATGGAAATGCGCTTGAAATGCAGTGGTTTATGTATTCTTGAATAATAATAAAAAATAAGATCACAATGATCAAATACAGAATACCGTCTCGCCCTTCGTCAATCCGCTGCTGGGCGAAGGTCGTCGTACAGCGTGTCAGACTTGTGTGTTGTTTGACCATACTTCACCGCTCAGGTCCGTGCGTGTTGTCACTCGCCGCTGATGTTGGCCGTGGCTGGCAATCGCACCGAGCACGACGGAGCATGCCAACCACCGTCCACCACTCCACCACCAATTTTATAGAAAATATATAATCACGCAATGAAAACCAATTGCATTTTTATAGTAATTAAAAATACGCAATCAACGTCCCAACTGCACCATGCTATTGCAGACACTTCTGACTTTTAAACAACTTTTATTGCCGCCAGCAGCAACAGCACTGGAGGCGATTCCGATACGAATAACAAAGTCACCAGCAACACAAATAAACAAACGCCATAAATCCACGCGCTGTGGCGCTAAATGCACCGCGCACAACACGAAAGAAAAGTCACGTGGTGGTGGTGGTGTTCATCGTGCACGCCACGGTGACGAGCGAGCGCTTCAGAAGGTGAACACCACGAGGTTGCCGTTCACACTGGTACAGAGGGCTTTTCCGGCTCCCCAGCGTTCGAAGAAGACGTGCACATCAGCGACATGTGTGTGGTACATGGCGTGCTCCAGCCGAAGCCGCGCCTTAAGCGGGCCCCTGAACACTGGAAGCAGCACAGAGCAGCCGTCAATGTCACCTTCCAGCATATTTTTCCTCGTTCTGTACACCGCCATCTTCGCCTGAGCACAGGCAAAGTTGACGAGGTCATGGCGCTTGTTAGCCAGGTAAGGCACCCCCTATATACGAAGCAGAGAAACACCTCATTCAAGACCCCAAACATTATCGCACCTCCTGGCCTTGACACTCCTCCTCCTCGAAGACACTGGTGGTGGAAACATCATCCGCATCAGAACATCACCGGCCCGATGCGTACATCCCCTTAGAAAACATTAAAAAATTAAGACACACGCCACAGGGCAACCCAAACTATGGCCCGTATAACAGCCCAATATAGATGCATGGCGACTCATAGAGATACACACGGACGCAAAGGGTACACTGAGACCCATACAGTTCCAGAGAGACTCATAGAGACCGATAGACACATAGAGCTACATAGGCCTATAGAGAGTTGCGGTACATTAAAGACAAGCCACAGTGCGATTGTGGGGCCACGCAACAATTCCCACAATGCATTGTGGTCTGCGTTCCTTCACCCGAAGAGGAACACGACACGAAATCTCTCTTCCCATGAAGCCCTCTCTTCGTGGCCAGCAGACCTCGACACTGGGCAGTTAGCTGCTCAACCACGCTGCAATCACACGCACGAACGGGATAGAATTGGCAAAGGCCGGTTGTGTCCCAGCTTGAAAGAAAACTCGCGCATTGTAAACCTCTCGTCAACGGCAATTGGCTGAGACCCCCCCCCCACCACCATGACTATATTTAGTGAAAAAAGCGGGAGAATAAATCTAGGGCACACGGAGCGAAAACACAAAACGTGTGTTTACGGCTGACGCACTGCCGCAGAATTTCGGCGTATCCAGTTTAAAACAAAGTCATCGGAAAGTTTGTCCGACACGTCAAGTCACTGCAGTAATAACAAACACGAAGCCCGCTATACCGCCGCCAGCACCACCCCCAGCACCAAAAGACAAAGGTCTCCCGTACAGCCTCTACAGACTGATGGGGCAAGTGCTGCTGTCAGCGAGTATCGCCTATGACGAAGGCCAGCCCGCTACACGATGGAGCGGTGTGGTCAGTACCACGCCCAGCCGCCTTTGTCTGCCCAGTGGCGATGCTTTACACATTGCACCGGGTACTCATTTGAGGCTGAGTCGACCTAGGCAAGGACCAGGACCGGTTCAGATGATTCGTCACTGCTGTTGGTTGCCCTGAGCGGGAATCTAACTCTGGCCGGCGGTTTTCATAGAGGCAGCGCCACCCCTACAAAGACAAAGATCCCCCGTACAGCCTGAACAGACCGTTGGGGGCAAGTGCTGTTAGCGAGCACCTATGAAGGCCGGCGCGGCACACGAGGAGGGGGGAGGTTGGTGGGCAACACCACGCACGGCCGCCTTTGTCTCCCCAGTGGCGGTTGTTTGCACACCGCACCAGGTACTCATTTTGGACTCCACCAAACCACCGACATTGTGAGTTTTCACTGCCGTGTGTCCCTGAAGGCCCGTCAACTGCACGGGGGCACCATTCCATGTCAGCCGAAATGTCCAAATTTGGCCATGGGTCCGCGCCGGCGCGCGCGCGCGCGCTCGCACGGCAAAAGTTCTCATCACCGCTTAGAGCTTTCGCGTTTTCGCCCCAGACACGCAAGTTCCCAAGGTAACCGACCACCTGACTTGGTCGCAATAGAATCAGATAGTCGAGCACCAGCACGGTTTTAATCGTGAAATCGCCCGGCCGGCGCGCCTCTGCTGCGTGGGGATATGTAACGTTACTCCTCTGTGCATGGGAGCAATTGTGTGGGTGTGAGTATGCGTGTGTGTGTGTATGTTGTGTGTGTGTCAGTGGTAAGTGGAGCGGTAGTGTAGCGATTAGCGCGCTGCGCTATGAACCCGGCGATCCTGGTTCGATTCCCGCTCACGGCCAACACCAAGTGACGATTATCTGAACCGGTGCTGGGCCTCCCCTAGGTCGACTTAGCCTGAAATGAATACCTGGTGCGGTGTATAAACATCGCCACTGGGGAGACAAAGGCGGTCACGCGTGGGACTAACCACCCATCCCCACGTCTATCTTTATACGTGCTTGCCAACAGCACTTTCTCTTTTGTGCATTAGTGGTGTGTGTGTGTACACTTGGGGGTGTGCATGCGCGTATGTGCATGTCTGTGTGTATGTGCTTGCCAGCGGTGTCAAGATCGACCCCCCTAGCAACAACGAAGGGTAGAGGAGCGACGCTCACAACAACAAACGGAGCGCCATGAGGCTAAAGTGCAGCGAGGTGGGTCTGTCCCGTGACCTCTTTACAGCAGAGAGAGCCTTCGACACTTCACGTGGCCTCGCATGTGCGTGAGTGTGTGCGTGTGTACATGAGTTGAGTGGGGAGCGGTAGTGTAGCGGTTAGCGCGCTGCGTTACAAACCTGGCGACCCGGGTTCGATTCCCGCTCACGGCCAACATCAGTGACGATTCTCTGAACCGGTCCTGAGCCTCCCCTAGGTCGACTCAGCCTCAAGTGAGTATCTCGTGCGATGTGTAAACATCGCCACTATGGAGACAAAGGCGGCCGGGCGTGGTGTTTGGCCACCCAACCCCTCGTGTGCCGTGCCGGCCTTTATAGGTGCTCGCTAACAGCACTTGCCCCTACAGTCTGTTAAGGCTATACGGGGGATCTTTGCCTGTGCCTTTTGTGTGTACATGCGGGGGTTGCTGTGGCCACGATCAGTGAAAGGTGACATCAGAACTCTTGCCGGCCTCTCTTCGGTCAACTCGGGCAAAATATGTACTCCGTGTGTCGTGTAAACATCAGCTGGCCACACCACACCCTTGCGTGTCGTGCCTACCTTAATAGGTGCTCACTAACAGCACGTTCCCTAACACTCCGTTGAAGGCTATACAAGGAATATTTGTCTCCGTGAATAAGTACTGTATACGTGTGATTTTGTTTTTCTTTAACCAAGCATTTTCACAATTAACGGTGTCTGGTGACGGCATATTCATTACACCCGTAAAACAAATAGCTCAGCTTTGGTTTGCAAATTGCAGTTAGTTGAACGTTTACATATAGGTGTAACGGTGGTAACGGTACAGCCCTGCAATGTCTCACTGCTGGAGGAACGGCGTCAACTCGACGGAGCCCAAGAGAACCCCCTCCAGAGGGTGTCATTGGCCTACTCTTCCACGCTGGCCGAACATATTGCAACAAGCGGAGAGTGCCCACACTTTGCCCCACCACACGCGACTTGCCCATCGACCGACACGGCACGGGGCACTAACGTCTCTGGCTGCACGGTGGCTAGGAGATGTTAACTACCTCGCCAGGTATACAGGAGGTCTTGGGTTCGATCCCGACCTTGACTCCTGCTGCTGTATATTTGGAGTCTGTGTGTGTGTCTCTCTCTCATCATCACGGTGGCTAGGAGATGTTAACTACCTCGCTTGATATACAGGAGGTCGTGGGTTCGATCCCGACCTTGACGCCTGCTGCTGTATATTTGGAGTCTGTGTGTGTGTCTCTCTCTCATCATCACGGTGGCTAGGAGATGTTAACTATCTCGCCTGGTATACAGGAGTTCGTGGGTTCGATCCCGACCTTGACGCCTGCTGCTGTATATTTGGAGTCTGTGTGTGTCTCTCTCTCTCATCATCATCACGGTGGCTAGGAGATGTTAACTACCTCGCTTGATATACAGGAGGTCGTGGGTTCGATCCCGATCCTGACGCCTGCTGCTGTATATTTGAAGTCTGCGTGTCACTCTCCCCGTGGTCGCGTGGATTTTTGTCCGGGTCCTCCGGCTTTTCCCTCCCCATTTAGAATAATTTCCACACGATAAGCCACTTCGTTGAGCTATCATTTGTGACCAGGTGGCTTATGAAAAAAGCTAGATAGCTCAGTGAGCCTTACCTGGTAAAATAAACTAGCTCGTACACATAGTAGTCGTTGTAGCACTGCTGGGTGGACAGAGGTGGGGGGTGGGCGATGTAAATCTAGATTGAAAACTCATTCACTTCGAACTGCGTTTATCTGTTTAGTTTGTTGTCCATCCCCCGGCACCTCCGATTAGCGTGGTTAGCAATGTATGGTGCGAAAGAAGTTCAACATATGAACCTTATGGAGTACCATAGTACCCCGGCTCTCGCATATTGTCCGTGCTACAGTCATTTTTAGTCTGTTGATGGTTGGCGACGCGGCAATCGTCTCATCTCGACGAGCTGTACACGATGCACCACCACGGTGCCACGTGCGAGCGTTCATGGTTCCGGCGCAATCGTCCTCGCTGCGTTTCGACATCGCGGAGTGGCACCGATTGCGGATTGATTGGTACCCCAGTCGCGGAGTTAAGTACACCCCTGGAAAAAATAGTGTCCCAGAAATAACATATTTCATTGCCTCGGCCATTTAGTATTATTTGGTACCCCGGAGTACCGCCATAAGGATCATTTATACATTTAAGAAACTTGCTCCCTCTGTTTCAACTGTGGGCGATGGAATCGCTCCAGCAACCTTCGGGATTGCAAGTCAAGCGCCCTAAACCATTCCTCCCCGGCGTCGCGTGTACGACATCTTACAACACTCTCTGCGCGGTTTTTTACATTGAAGTGCGCACAACTGTAAATGCCCCGTTTCATAGAGACATTAGCAAGAGCGAGGATGACGCCGGGCAATTTGAATGATGGCTAGATTTGAAGCTTTCGTGACTGCAAGGATTCATACGTAGGTAAAAAATTAAATAAAAATTAATGAAAAGAAAATAATAAATTATTTAATGAATAAAAAATCAAGTGAAATTTTTATTATTATTTTATTTTTATTAATTTTAATTTCATTTTTTACCTACGTGACTTTACCGAAAAAACTAAGAGTATGAATTGGAATGAGGCTGTAAAGTAAAATAAAAACCTCGCCGGCCAGCTCGCGTGCAATGCGAGTTTCCACGGCCGCAGGTTTGCTGGACGGTGCGGAGGCGTGGACCATCGTAGGCATTCTCTCTTGTTCTTTCGGTAAAAATAGAAAAAATAATAAAATAAAATAAAACACGACGTTTCGGTCGCAACACAAGCGTCCGTCTTCAGGTGAGAAAAAAATATGATCCTACAACCAAACTCCCCCCCCCTACCGTGCCTATATAAAGCAACACGTGAAGACGGACGCTTGTGTTGCGACCGAAACGTCGTGTTTTATTTGATTTTATTATTTTTATACCTACGTGACATTACCGATAGAACCAGAGAGTATAGATTCCTGCAGTCACGAAAGCTTCAAATCAAGATTGTAGACATTGCTGCTGGCTGATTTGGATCGGCCGCAGTCCTCTTTATTCCACGCGCTATGACAAAGACGCCTTCTTGGCAACCGATGTGGTTCGACTTCGTCACAAAACGTGTCGCCGTTGCGTCCGCGCGAGAGCGGTCCTCCTGGGGCCTGAGTGGCCGAGTGCGAGGGAGGAGAACGGCTGCGGCGGCAGATCCGTGGCGACACCGTCGACCCAGCCTCGACCTCGATTCGCAAACTCCTGCGGACAATCCCGAGGTTCAGATGGCGGTCGACGGTCGAAGTGAGGACTGCGACCCAGCCCCCGTAATCCGTGTATCAACAAAATCACTCGAGACGCACGTGTCTGGTAGCCAAGAGGAGGTTGTGGGAACGCCGTCGCGAGAGAGGTCGCACGTTCGGCGAGACGGCTCCTTCGCTGACCATGCGCGCGATGAGCGAACGAGCAGCCACGGGGGAACCCGCCTGCCCTCCTGCCCACCTGCCCACCTGCCCACCTGCCCACCTGCCCTCCTGCCCTCCTGCCCGCCTGCCCGCCTGCCCACCTGCCCTCCTGCCCACCTGCCCGCCTGCCCGCCTGCCCACCTGCATTCCTGCCCTCCTGCCCACCTGCCCACCTGCCCGCCTGCCCGCCTGCCCACCTGCCCTCCTGCCCTCCTGCCCTCCTGCCCACCTGCCCACCTGCCCATCTGCCGGCTGCGAAAGCGCACTCGGGGATGTGACGCGGGGAGTTATCTTCGCACGCACATCCACATGACGAGCGTGGCTTTATCAGGAACACGGTGAAGACACTCTCGTTTCGAGCGATTTGGTTTAAAAACGGGGGGGGGCAGCTGGTATGGGGGAGGGCGGGCAGGGACGGGGGGGGTCATACACATTTTAATCAGGGTGGTGGGGGGAGCCACGACACTTTGACTGTTTAACAGACTTCACGCAAACGTTAACAAACGGCACGGTGTGATTGTGTCTATCGCGCATTCTGCGCCAGCTCAGAATCATAATATGCATTTATACTGCCAGGAGGAATCCGATGAGCTATCAAGCTCTTTTTTTCCGGCAGGGGGCGGGTAAAGACGTCACGACGACAAACGCGCTCACCAGCCCCTCCCCTCCCGCTGAAGAACGGTCTCTGCCGACTCTTCAGTCGACTAAAACTATCGCAGTTTTACTAATAGGATTTTTCCCCTTTTTTCTGGCAACAAAACTGACACCTTTTGCAAGGAATCATGCTTACATTAACCACAATACTTGCAGTCAAATGCAAACAAAAAACAATACTCTGATGGGGGAAAAACCCTATTAGTATATTTTGGTACTGGCAAAGGAGGTCCCATGATATCGCAGTTTTGTCATCATAATCTTGGTCCGTGGCACCAACGCCCTTGGCCATAATGACAGATTTTTTTTAAAGGGACAAGGGAGGGGTGGGTGGGGGCTAACCCCCCCCCCCGCCCCCCCCCCCCTGCCCCCCAGTAGACGCTGCGTAGCCACCGGTCGTAAGGGCCCTGCATCACATGACTGCGACCAAATTCGGAATGTTGGCACCGGCTCCTGGAACTCGTCCTTGGCCGCCTCCCGGCGCTGTTGTTGGGGGAGGGAGGAAGGCGGTAGTGGGGGGGGGGTGCGGGGGATCGATTGGCCGTGTGTTGTGTCACGTGCGTCGGAATAGTCGACATTCCGGGTTTCTCCAGGGCTTTTTTTGTAGCACGGTTTGGCTACGTACGGTGCAAAAGAAGGTCAACATGCATACGTACGTGCAAAAGCACTGCAAGTCTCCCTCGCTTCGTGCGGCGGTGGTAGTAGATGCGTTCCAAAAATAGGGCGCACAAAGCGAAACCGCACAAGGGGGTACAGCTGCCTGCCAAGTAGTGCACACAGTACACACACACACAGTGCACACAGCACACACACACAATACACACACAGTACACACCGCACTCACAGCACACACACACAGTACACACACAGTGTTGTCCCACGTCCGACCGCATAGCCGCATGTGGAGCGAAATTAAACAGCGTATAGCGAATTGTGGGTAGAAATAGGCTAGCCGCGTGCGCAGCGCCAAATCGCACGAACCAAACCCGCGTAGAGTGAGGAACATTTCGAGAGGTGGGGGGGAGGGCGCGGGGGGCAGCTTTGCGGTCAGATGTTCGTGCCGCGTTTTTTTGTGTATGTGCGTTGAAACTTCTAGCCAACGGTGCTGATCGAATGGTGCGGGGGAATGATGGAATCGTCTGGGTCACCCCTTGTTGAGCCCAGATTGCTTGTCACATCGCCAGGCGGCGAGAGAGAGAGATAGAGGGCGAAGGCTCGTACAGAGCAGTAGATCGATCATACTTGTTGACAGTGACTGCGGTGACGATGAACCATCGTGATGGTGCGGTGTCAACCGACGCGCTTGCGAAGATCGGTCTCATCGAGATGCGGTGGCAGATTGAGATGAACCCTCTTCGGCCTTGGCTCTCTTCCAGGTGTCCTCGCTACGCTCGCTTGCAGAGCCATTCATCCAGCAGCGGATAGATAACGGTTGATGATGATTATGATGAAAATGCTTGCGGCGATCAACGTAGGGCAGATGTCGTTGTAGATGTAGCTTAATGTGGTCCTGCCTCTTGCAGTTGCTGACTCCGCTCGCCGTCCACGTGTTTCGAGTTAGGCTCGCAACCACAAGAATTGCACAAACACACGAGTATTGACTCTATGGAAATGACATATTGCAGACTTCCACTGTTGCATCACGTTTAACTGAATTGGTGCATATTGCTACGTTCGCGGACGACGGCATTCAAGCACTACAAGCCACAAAAATGCGCCTCGAGTTTTTGCTTCCCTATTGAAAATGTAGCCATAATTCGCGACGAAGATTTGTAGCCAATTTTCCATATCGGGTAAGCTTATTAGGAATGTGATTTTTGTGTTGTTGGTTCGCATACAGTAGACCTGCGTGGATGGGTCACCGCATCGCGCGCTTTCAGATGCGCTTCTGCGGCCGTCTGGAACGCCTCTTCCGATATTAGGAAGCCGCTGGAGCAATGCACTTTTAAATCACCTCCATTGAAAGCTCTGTCCTTCCCCCGCACCTCCGATTAGCACGGTTGGCTACGTACGGTGCGAAAGAAGTTCAACATCCTGCCAAGCCCTGGTGGCGGTGGTCACCCATCCAAGTACTGGCCAGGCTCAACGGCTGCTTAGCTTCTGAGATGCAACGGAATTCGGGTGCTTTTATCCTGTTGATATTTCTCTTCGGCAATTTCTCCGCAATTTGATGACCAAAAGCAGGATTTTATTTTGTGACTTTGCTAATTGACACAAGTTTGCGTGGCAGTTGACTACTTAAATTACTGACACTGTGCTGATTATTGCTGGATTCGGTGCATTTTTGACCTGCTTATAAATCCGCTCAATCGGCACCTTTGGTGTAAACTCTTGCGGCTCTACAGCCAGCCATGTCAAGGACGCATTTCATTATTATTTTATTTTTTACCTACGTGACTTTACCGAAAAAACCTAAGAGTAAGGATGCATTTGTTTAATATTCAAGAACTCTGTTGATTGTTATTAGTTATTACACATATTAAATGTTTTGCAGCCTGAAAAAAAAACCTGCTTGACTGTAAACACAAACTCTTTTTTGATCCCCCGTAGTAATAATTAAAAAACACACAGAAATCCATATTAAAGTTTGGAAAACCATTGGAACCGGCAACTTTTTACCTGCGGCACGCCACAGGAAGGGGAGTAGAGTCACGGATATAATTTATGGATGAGGATAAAGGGATGGGAGAGGAAATAGAGAACACACTATTATGGGAAATAAGAGGAAAAGGATGGAAAATGAATGGCAAAACGAGAGCAAATGGCCAGGGAGGATGATGATTGGGAGACGGATGTGGCTACATGAGGGACTCGATGCAATTTTCACAGGAGGCGGGGGGAGGGCAGGGATTTAGAGTGGGAGGTCTGTAGCACAAAAGTCACGTGATTTACCGGAGGCATTTGCTGATTTAGTCAAAGACAGACAGATATGAATAGGTACGATGAGAGGGGAGGGATTCAGATTGGGGGGGGGGGTGTCTGCACATGAGTCACGTGATTTACCGGTGGCTCGAGCTGATGTAGATGTAAGTAGATATGAGTTTTGTGTGCAAGAAACGTGTGATGCGTTTTCCTTAAAAAAATGCAAATATGATAATTGTTTTTTTACCCTTTTATCTGGCAACAAAACTGACACCTTTCTTTTTACAAGGAGTCATGTTTGCATTGACCACAATACCTGCGGTCGGAATGCAAACAAAAAACACAACTCTGATCATGTATGCACTGTCCTTTTGGCGTCATCTGGTCCAATACCATGTGAGACTAGGCTCTAAGAAAAGCTGTCTCGGGTGAGGACTAATCAATTTCAAGGACAGAGCATACATTATCAGAGTTGTGTTTTTTGTTTGCATTCCGACCGCAGGTATTGTGGTCAATGCAAACATGACTCCTTGTAAAAAAAAAGTGCCAGTTTTGTTGCCAGATAAAAGGGTAAAAAAACAATTGTCATATTTTGCTACTGGCAAAGGAGATTCCAATGGTGAAAAATGCTAAGTGCAGAATTTACTGAGCTATGCTCGTTAAACCGACAGAGGCTTTGCTGGAGTTAAGTGTCTGTATTTGCACGAGTGCTTGAGTTTTATCCACACACACTCTCTCTTGCACTCTGCTGTCACCGACGTTACTCTGTCACCCTTTGGCACAGCAAACCATCGGCGGTCCGTGCCGCCGCCAATTAAAATAGCAAGTTCATAAATGGCAACGTAATT
Source organism: Lampetra planeri (assembly GCF_965212315.1). Classification (NCBI taxonomy): domain Eukaryota; kingdom Metazoa; phylum Chordata; class Hyperoartia; order Petromyzontiformes; family Petromyzontidae; genus Lampetra; species Lampetra planeri. The sequence continues at coordinate 5,143,155 of NC_136143.1, forward strand.
GGGATTGTAACATTGCGGCAAAAAAATATATATATATACGGGCAATTTAAAACGACAAGCGACTGCCTGGGCCGTGGATCGTTGTTGTTGTGTATGTCAGGATCATTTTTTTTACGTAATTTATTGAACGTGCTTAAATATAGACAACTTTCCACTCTTAACTGTCACCTCCAACCGTACATCATTTACTCCTCCAGCCCACCCCACCCACTCAACAACAACAACAAAACGTGAAGGAAAGTTTTTTGTTTTTAAATGTCCGTTTTATTTCAAGTAAATTTTTTTGTAAGTTTACGCAAAGTCTAAAAGTCTTCCTCGCAAATGTTTCCATGGCGAACTCTGAGCCACCGCAGGGCACCGTGGCGACGAGATGTTATCTCCCTAGCCCGGTATGCAAGAGGTCGTGGGTTCGATCTCGACCCTGATGCCTGCTGCTGTATATTTGGACTTTGCGTGTTCTCCCCGTGGTCCATTTTCTTCCCTCCACATTTAGAATCAACGCGCGTTTAGAGCAATTGGCCGCTGCAAATTTCCTCACGATAAGCCACTTCGGTGAGCTATCATTTTGTGGCCAAGTCGATTCTGAAAAAGAGCTGCATAGCTCAGTAGGGCCTTACATGGCCAAATAAAAACATATATAGTTTGGTTAGGTGGGCATGGACACTGCCTTGGTGTCAAAGGTCAGTGCGCTGAACGCCCTCTAGTCAGTTCGGTCTCCCGCCGCGACGGTTGCAACGGCGATGATAGTTTCTTAACCCCCCCGGCCTCTGTCCACCGTTGCTCGCAACAACGGGCACGGCGATGGTTATATGAGAGTGGCAGCAGTTAAGCAACAAAACAATCCAGGAAAAACTGAAATATCCAAGAAAAACGAAGTGTAGTGACTGGGAATGACCCTGTGTGGTGCCGGGCTTGCGAGGCCACGGCGGGATGTCTGCTGTTGTGGGTACACCCGGGGTATAGTACCAGCCCTAGTGGGGGCTCGGGTGAGCGCGCTGGTTAAGGGGTCGTCCATAAATGACGTCACGCACCTAGGGGGGGGGTTACACATTTGTGACTGTGTGACGATGGGGGGGGGGTTTGAGAAATGTGACGTCACATCAAAATGCGCAACTTTAAATAAATATAGACAACACGTTCTGCTTAATTAAATAGACTTTTTAAGAAATATTTTCTCCTACAACATCAGAGTGCAGCGCCACATTAAATACGCACTACAATGACAATAGTTTAAAGCGATTTGAAGCATGTTTCATGTTGGGGTGGTCCAGACCGGGATATCGGAACTGTGTCTAGTTCCGCCGTAGCGTGGTTAGTTGGGTGGTCACCACCCAAGAGTATGTTGTGTTAATAGCCTGGAGTATGTTGCGCTGAGAGTGTAATAACACGTGTTGCTCCCAAGACAACGCCTCCGACTCAGTTGGACTCGCTACCAATGCACAAACACGATGGCAGTGTTAAAGTGCAGGAAAGGGGCAAACGAAAAGACAATATTCTGATTTGAAGCTTTCGTGACTGCAGGAATCCATACTCGGAGGTAGAAAATAAAATAAATCACGACGTTTCGGGCGCTTGAGTTGCGCCCGAAACGTCGTGATTTATTTCAGACCTACGTGACTTTACCGAAAGATCCAAAGAGTATGAAAACAACACACACACACACGCACAAATTCAACTGAACCATCTCCATCCTACCAGGCAAAGCCACCGCTGGGTTCAGCAGAGGCGGCCCGGCCGCGTTTCGCTTTTGGGAGTTCGGGACCGTTCCCGCTCCGAGCCGCCGCGGATCGAGTGGGGATTTCACTCGCGACGCCCTTGTCAGCTGACGGTGCTAAAAGCTTGCCGCGCAGGGCACAAACACAGTGTCTCGTGTTTCTTTAAGCTGACAAACCGAAGAGAAAGCTGATCTCCCCCCCCCGCCCTAATGAGAAGACAGATCATACAGCTGTTGTGCTGTGTCACTCAGCTCCCTCCCTGACGACCAAACAAACACATACTGGCAAGGGAAATGACTGTTTAAAGTGATAGTCCTTGTATACCGTGTCCAAGCCGTGCGTTTGTCAGATACGATCCTATCTGCATCTTTTTGTTAATCCGTGGAAAAAAAATGTTTTGCTTTTCTGCGGTCGGTCGTATGAGATAGAGGTCATATCTGCTCAATGTCCCACGTGTCTTTGAGCCTGTTGGGTATTTATTCGCCATCCTAAGTGCCACACACGACGAACTCTGAGAGGTTGAAACAATGTCACTCTTTTTTTTTTAGAGGGGTGGGGGGGAGAATTTGAGGAGCTGGCATCGTAAGCAGCGATTTGAGACTGTGGGCCCGTTGTGGGCCAAAGGTCACGGAGTTAAGTCATACTACAAAATCCCCGGCAAGCCTGTGTGAGTCCCAATGAATAGCAATGTTAATAATCTTATTGGTTCTTTCGGTAAAGTCACGTAGAAGGGAAATGATAAAATAATAAAAATGCAACGTTATAAAATACAATTCTCACAATTCTTTATTATGTTTAATTTTTATTATTTTATTATTTCTCTTCTACGTGACTTTACCGAAATAACCAAGAAGATGAATCCCTGCAGTCACGAAAGCTTTAAATCGAAATTTAATGTTAATAATGTTCATGAGTGCGATGCTATCCATTGATTAAACGGAATGCGGTGAGTGGCGATATCAATGATCACCTCCCAGACATCGTCACTGCCCATGGTGTAGATGCCTCCCCAAGCTGTCAACATTTCTCACGGTTCTACCACGTAACGATCCACCATAGCACCTGCACAACCAGCTAATGCTATTGCTCCATCTCCTCGACGGACGTCGTTTCTCTCGAATGTGTTCCATTCCTCGGCTGCATCTCCGTCACTATTTCCCACCAACCGTCGTGCCATCAACCCTATCTAGCGACGCGCGTCCTGCCCAAGCCCATTAATTTTTTTTTTTATTATGCCTCTAACTTCTCAATGTATGATTTTCAAGAGCGTCTGTTACAGCACTATCGAATGTGCCCGTGCAACCCAAACTTTGCACCGTTGTGGTCGACCGACGTAGGCCTGCGCTCGTGCAAAGGAGGAGGAACGGAGCGACACCACGCAGACTCTCTCTCTCGCGATTCCTTCACGCCGTGGTCAGCAGGCCTCGACATCGGTGGTATTTCGCTCCTGAACATGTTGCTTACCATCCAGTGGCGTAGTCACGACATGAACAGCTCAGGGGGCGCGGCAATCGGTACGGTGAGGCCCCCCAATATTGTGTTTGTCTCGCACGGTCGCACCTAGGCGATTGCATATCGCCTGCTCCTCTTGCCGAATCGCATGATTCGTTACGCTCACGGTCTCGAACATTTAACGCTGTAGGGGTGCTCTCGTTGTTGTTCTTTGACACTGTTGTTGAAAACAAATCTCACGGTGGTTTGCGGGGGGGGTGGGGCAAGGCACCCCCCTGCCTCCACGCTTGTGACGCTACTGCTGCCAGCGTGCAATGTGACCACTCAGAATTTGACCAAAGCCCCAAACGCTTCGTTGAATCCTCCACGAAGAACGCCGCACCGCGCGGGGGAACTCGCTCACTGGGGCCTCTTTCCCGCCGGCACGCTTCACCCGGCACGCTTCCTCGCCGCGTTGCCAAGCCCCGTGTTTACGTCTCCCTGGTGACTTCGGGCTTCCTCTATGGGGGTTGCCAGCGCCACGCCCGGCCGCCTTTGTCTCACCGAGTGCATGACGTTTGAACACAACCGCACCAATGTACTCATTTAAGGTTCGAGTCGACGCAAGCGATGCCCGGGACCGTTTCGGATGATTCGTCGCTGTTGTTGGTGGCTGTGAGCGGGAATCGAACTCTGCTCACCGAGCTCATAGCAGCAACGTCACCCTTACAAAGACAAAGATCCCCTGTGTAGGTGCAAAAGAAGTTCAACTTACAAACATGCATCGCCTTAACAGACTCTAGGGGCAAGTTCTGTTAGTGAGCACCTATGAAGGCCGGCACTTCACACGAGGGGGTGGGTGGCCAACACCACGCTCGGCCGCCTTTGTCTCCCCACCCAGGGGGAGGCCCAAAACCGGCTCAGATAATCGTCACTGGGTGTTGGGCGCGAGCGGGAATCGAACTCGAGCCCGCGGCGACATACGGACGAGACCAGGGTAACGAAAGGCCTTCCTACGGTTTTGCCCCTTCCCCCAACATTTATCGGTGCTATTTCTCCTTTTTTACTTGGGGGGGGATGGGGACGGCGGGTGGGGGGGGTAACCAACAAAAAGTCTCCCCGGACTGATCTGGCCTTGTTTAGAGGTAGTTGTGTGTTTTTTATTGCTTGGCAAAGGTGGACCTCCTTGCATACGCGCTCAGGAATTCGCTATTTGTTGGATACGTCTCATGGTGATTGTATCGCGGCACGGGTTTGTGAGCCGCTTGCCGCGAGCACGTAGCCGCCGGGGGGAGGGGGGGCGGGGTTGTTATGCTGTTGGCACACGTCGTGTACATTTACTGTAGTGATTGTTCATGGCTGTGCGGATATCGAATATAGAAAATGTGTATTTAAATATATTGTCGAAAATAATGAAAGTGACATGGGGTGTGTTTTTTTGTTTGCTTACCCCCCCAGTTGGTATGTGGACACCCATTAAGCGTCGAACAAACCCACTGAGTTCATTTTTTTTGCCCACGTTCACAATTATGCGTGTAACTATGCAATTAATGCTATTTTTCGAGCCAGCAGTAGTACACTCATCATGTAAAAACAAGTGTAAACAAACAAAAAAAGCATCTGCGGTGGGGTTTTTCGTGGTGCTCTTTTGACTGGATAATATACACGTGGCATTTAATTGTGACGTCAGCCGGTCGCTCGCGGCCGTTCCATTTGTAGGGATGTTACGGGAGGAAAACGGACGGTGTCCACATCCACGTCCGCAAACGGTTACCACCCTGGGGGGCTGTGGGGGGATGCTGTGATCCCACACAGCCCCGCCCCTCGGTGGCAAGTTGGTATAAAAGGCGGAGAGCCAGAGAGCTCGAGGCAGACGTTGGGAACGGGTCAAGGTGAAGAGCCAGTGAAGATCGAAGGCCAGCCAGCTAGTCCCTGGAACTCCTCTGGTCGCTGTCCTTCTAAGGGCCGGCCAGAGCAAGCCAGCGGTGTGACTAGCCAGAGCCGCCAAGGTCGACGTCCTTCTGAGGGCCGACTTCGTGTGGCTGGTAGTCGGGATCTGTGCCTTGCCAGGGCCAGATCAGGTAGTCTCCTTGAGAGGACGGGTGGCAGCTAGCCTGGGAGTGCTTACTGTTAATAAACGGGTGAAGAGGCCGCTACCTCTTCAGTTATACGCTGTATCTACGTAAGTTGCCTCAAGCTCAACCGTCCCTGTCGTCATTACACATTCATGACAATGCAAAGAGAGAACAACAAATGTATTCTCAAAACACGATGACCCTGACGAGTGGCAATTCGTGGGCTCGCAAACCCACCCCTTTTGTTGAGGCGAGAGAAGAGAAATGCCAATAAGATAAAGAGATGGCAGAGATTTCGATTTAAAGCTTTCGTGACTGCAGGGATTCATCTTCTTGGTTCTTTCGGTAAAGTCACGTAGAAGGGAAGTAATAAAATAATAAAAATAAAACATAATAAAATAATTCTCACGACGTTTCGGCCACAACGCAAGCAGCCGTCCTCAGGTGAAAACCAGGTCCGTCGAGCCGACAGACTCTGTCGTGAGAATTATTTTATTATGTTTTATTTTTATTATTTTATTACTTCCCTTCTACGTAACTTTACCGAAAGAACCAAGAAGATGGCAGAGAGGTGAATTGGTTTCCTTCGTATTAATTCGATTGTCGTATTTATGACGATTTGAGCTGATGTTAGATGGTTACCCACGTGGATAATCTCGCCTCTCTCATCTCCTTCCTTGTCCCTCCCTTCTCCTCTTCGTTCCCAATCTCCTATGTCTCTCTCTCTCTGTTCCTCCATCGCTACAAATCCACGCGCTATGGCGCTAAAAGCACCGCGAAAGAAAAGTCACGTGGTTGTGGTGGTCATCGCGCATGCCACGGTGACGAGCGAGCGCTTCAGAAGGTGAATTCATTTGTTTGCTGGTGACTTTGTGTATTTCATATCGATATCGCCTCCAGTGTTTTTCTGCTGGCGACAATAAAAGGTGTTTAAAATTCAAAGTCTGTTCTTCCATCTCCCTGTACCCAATCCCGTGTTCGGCCCTTCTACCTCCTTGCACCCCTCCACTGGAATAAACTTCTCCTGTACATTAAGCAGCACTGCCCATAGACTAACACAGACCATAGACTCAGCACTGCCCATAGACTCAACACTGCCGATAGACTCAACAGTGCCCATAGACTCAACACTGCCCATAGACTCAGCACTGCCCATAGACGAACACTGCACCTCTCCATTAAGCAGGCCCCCTCCTCAACCTCCTTCCATTCCTCTTTTAAAGCCTCACCTCTCCTCCATCGCCCATTCTCTTCCCCTTCCATCCCCCACCGCCACCCCTCCACTCTTTTCTGTCCCTCCCCAACCCTTTTGTGATCCCTAAGTAACCCCTCTATCGCTGCCACTCATTCCTCAATCCTTCAACGCTCCTGCCATCTAAATAATGATATTCGCTCACCGTGTTGTCAACGATGTCAAATGCCTTTAGTGAAGGCGCTCTACAAACGTACAAGTAGATGAGATTGCCGTGAAGGGGCACCCTTGAGCTTCTTGGGGCCCGAACCTTTTTCCCTTTGTTCTGTCCATGCCTGGTGCCACCACTGCGCACGAGAATTTGCTAAACTTCTTCTTGGTTCTTTCGGCAAAGTCACGTAGAAGGGAAGTAATAAAATAATACAAATAAAACATAATAATTTTAATAAAAATAAAACAATAATTTATTATGTTTTATTTTTATTATTTTATTACTTCCCTTCTACGTGACTTTGCCGAAAGAACCAAGAAGATGAATCCCTGCAGCTTTAAATCGAAATTGGCTAAACTGTTCAATTAAACTGTGTTTTCTTTTACCAGGTAAGGCCCCACTGAGCTATGTAGCTCTTCTTCAGAAGCGACCGGGCTATCACAAACGACAGCCCGATCCAGTGGCGTATCGTCGTGTGCGAATGCATAGCAGCCAAATGCTCCAAACAGCGCGTTGTTTCTCAATGTACAGCGGACAAAACCAGGAGGGACGCGGAGACAAATCCACGCGACCACGGGGAGAAAAGCGAGAAAGACACGCAAACTCCAAATACACAGCAGGCGTCAGGCTGGGCATCGAACCCCGCGCCCTCCCTGTTACAAGCGTCGCGGCTGCGTTCCGTTCAAGGTGGCCGATCGTCTTTCCATTGGCAGAATTTCCTTAGATGGCAAGAGAGCAAAAACGAGTGTGCTCGCTCCGCGTTACCCAAACACAGGCCAAGTTTTACGCTCCGTGTCCTCTCTTCACCAAACAGTTATTCGTCAGCGTCACTCTGTTATGGAAAACGAGCGTGTGCTCGTTGTTCTATATGGGGCTGTTGTTCGCTCGGCAGCATCTTTCGGGGTGGGGGGCTTGACTCAACATTTTTTACGCGTTTCACCAAAAGCACTTTATAGTAAATTGTGTTTGGCCTTTTGTTCAAAGCGGACGGATCGATGTTACCGCGGTGCAATCAGAGGTCGCAATCAGGTGCCTGATACCCGTACCCAACCCGATACCCGTTACCCTACCCGATACCCGGCTACCCGTACCCGGCCGGGTACGGGTACGGGTAAGGAATCAAAACCTGTTTGCGACATCTGGGTGCAATACTCTACCGGGTCGATTCCATCTCCCCGCGCGGACGTACGGAACTTTTCCTTATACTGGATGAATCCGTGGAGCTATAAAGCTCTTTTTTTCACAGATGTCCAGTAAGGGGCACGTGGTCAGACCGTTACAAGAACAAACGATACAAAGACACCATTAGAGTGCAAAGAATCAATTTAGTCAGTGAGCCAGATCTTAATATATTCACCGCCTAAGGCAGGGGTCGGCAACCTGCGGCTCCGGAGCCGCATGCGGCTCTTTTGAACCTTGACCGCGGCTCCGGGGCGGATGCTAGCGAGGGGAGGAGGCGCACTGTGACACCTGCTCTGGCGTTGCCGCTGCTGACAGGTCGCCGCTCCGCTCCACACTGCCCGCCCGGTGACAGGCAATAACGTTGCCGTTGCTTTGTCACATGTTTGGAAGAAGTAAAAACCTTCCTGGGCAGCAAAGAGCTCACCTTTGCTGAGCTGGAACAGCCAGAGTGGCTGGAAAAATTACATTTTATGGTAGACATGACAGCACATCTAAACACGCTAAATACAACCCTTCAGGGGAAAGGAGGCACAGCCCTGCACATGCTGGAGGAGGTTTTGGCATTCGAGCGCAAGTTGACAGTGTTTGTCAAAGATTTACAGAGAGGTACACTGTCTCACTTTCCCTCTTTGAGAGAGTTCAAACAAAGTCATGATACGATAAATTTGGAATATTTCAAGTCTGCAATCACCACAATGCAAAGTTCGTTTGGGAAACGATTCTGTGAGTTCAGAGAGGAAAAAACGACATTACCCTTCCCTGTCACTCCCCTGGCGATCGATCCATCCCTATTGAATATGACTGCATTTGCAGGTGTAAGTCAACCTGATCTTGAGATGGAACTGGCCGATATAGCCGACAAAGATATATGGGTGTCCAAGTTCAAATGCTTGACCGCTACTCTTGAGGATGTTGCCCGTCAGAAGGCCATTCTGGCTCAGAATCATAAATGGAGTGATATTGAAAACCTTCCCAAACAGGACAAACTTGTATTCGAAACATGGAATGCCATCCCCAACACTTATATAAACATGAAAAAGTATGCATTTGGAGTCCTGTCGATCTTCAGCTCCACATATGTATGTGAGCAGGTCTTCTCCAACATGAACTATATTAAAAACAAACATCGATCACGCCTCACAGATGACAGCTTGCAAGCCTGTGTGAAAATGAAGGTGACGTCTTACAGCCCTGATATGCAGACACTGTGCACTGAGGTTCAGGAGCAAAAATCCCATTAACCAGGTAATTTAGCTATTAATTTGCAAAAATATATTTTACATTGTTAAGTGAAAAAGTCCTTTTTTTATTCAGATTGACAGCTGACTGCACGATCCTGTATATAGCAATAAGGTAAGAAACAATATATGCAGTGTTATATTTGTTTTAAATGTTGCAATGGTTTTGCGGCTCCCAGTTTATTTTTTCCTTCGGAAACGGGTCCAAGTGGCTCTTTATGTCTTAAAGGTTGCAGACCCCTGGCCTAAGGTATACCCATCGATCCATTTGGCGAACGTGGCGTGAATGACGTGATATTTCCCACTCATTTCACCCCGCTAGCACGTGCTTCACCGCTGTCGTGCCACGCAATGGAACCGGGAACCCCCGCTAAATCGGCGCCACCTCGCCGTGACGCCGGCGAGCGAGAGATCTGGTCTGGGGCCTCGCCGACCTAATGGGGAAAGTTTCTTGAATCGTCTCTGCACCGTAACGGTGACGTGAACTCTCGTCGCTTCCTTTGTCCTCGCCACGCGTCATCGCTGTAGCCGTCGTCGTCGTTGTTGTTTGCGGCGCGTAAATGATGAAGCGCGCTAACGTTCGTAAACGTTTACGAACAGCGCTGTGCATCGTTTCCCCATCGTGCAGTGACTTCAGTTATTTACTGCAGATGGTTGGCCTTGCATGTGTAAACAGACCAGGCGGGAGTGTTTGTGTGTGTTTGTCTGTGCGTCTTCATGCCATGGGGAGCGGTAGTGCAACGGTTAGCGCACTCCGCTACGAACCCGGCGACCCGAGTTCGATTGCCGCTCACGGCCAACACCCAGCGACGATTATCTGAACCGGTTCTGGGCCTCCCCTAGGCCGATTCAGCCTTAAATGAGTACCTGGTGCAGTGTGTAAACATTAGCACTAGGAAGACAAAGGCGGCCAGGCGTGGTGCTGATCACCCATCCCCTTTGTGTGACGTGCCGGCCTGCATAGGTGCTCGCTAACAGCACTTGCCCCAAACAGTCTGTTAGGCTATACGGGGGATCTTTGTCTTCATCCCTAGACTGTAATCACTTTCCAGGTTCAAAAATGTTGGAGACACTCCACAAACTTGTTTCAAAATGTAATTTTGTCCGGAGCAATATTTGGAGGATATGCTTCACGCAGCGTTATAAATATTCAACACATCATGGGGGAGTCAGTCGTCACTGTCAAGGCTGAACGATCTTGGAAGGAACTTCCCCCCCTCCCCCCCGCGGTCAACTTTCCTGCGTGGAACGCGCTCCACGAGTTTACAAACTTCCAATGAACGTCACGCCGCGTGCCCCGTGACTTGTGCACACGCGGCGACCTTCTCCTGACGTATGCGTTGGGGGTGGCCGGGGTCACGCTGGAGGTCACAGCGGCCGAGCTCTCCGGCACTTTGAACTGGTCGTAAATACAGATTGTAGAGCTGTCTTGGTGGCCAGCTGGCTCGGAGCGCAGTTGCATCGGACCAGCATCGCCAAGATATCCCGTGGTTCGAATCTGGCCGGTTAAACCGGGTTAACGTTACACGTCGTGTAAGGTTTTTTTTGCAGCCAATGTCATGAATCGTATAATTGATATTTGCGTAAGGCCACTATGTAATGCGTTCAGGCTATTCCGATTATTTTGCCGCTATAAATGTCCAAATGATAAGCCACTTTGTTCAGCTATCATTTGTGGCCAGGTCGCTTTTAAACAATAAGTTAATACCTCCGTGGTCTTTGTCTGGTAAGATGGGGATGGTTTAGTGTTATATTTGTATGTGTTTGGGTGATTGTTTGCCCTTCATAATAGAGCTTGTTTGGGTTAGATCGCGTAAATATATAAATGTGTAGTTAAAACCCGCCACCACCCGACACAGCCAACTAGTAAGGGTTGTCACGTAAACAGAACGTGCCAATTCGTCACTAGTACACAACTAGTGTGTAGTGTAGTGTAAAGCAGTGTAGTGTACAGTGGAGTGTATAGTGTAGTGTATAGTGGAGTGTATAGTGTAGTATACTAGTACAGCACACCGGTGTGTTGGAGAGCCAAGCCACAACATTTACAATCTGAGTACGACGCTTCGCCAGTGGCGGGTTTTAACGACACATTTTTATATTTACGCGATCGAACCCAAAAACCTCTATTATGGATGATATTGGTCGCGAAAGCCTACTGCGTGTTAAACGTGTTTACCCTTCTTGTTCTTTGCACTCCTATCGTGTTTATGTTTCGTGTTTGTTGCTGTAACGTCCTTACCCGCACCGACTGGACATCCGTGATAAAGAGCTTCATAGCTGATCGGCTTCCTCCAGTATAAATAGAAAGTCTGCTTCGGAGCTGACGGCCAAACTGTGTCGTCAAAACCCTCCGCCACCTAACGGGCCAAGCAAACTGAATTATCACGCGGGCGTACGGGCGTTTTATACAGGTAGGAACATGTTCCACACTGCCCACCAGGGATTTTTTGTCTGACTGTCTGTCTGTCGTGCATAAATAAATATATAACATAAACAGCTCTTTGATTGGTGGAGACCTACTGCCCTGTACGGAGAGGGGAGGTGCCTAAGGGAGGAGGGTCAGGGGAGGGGCCTAAGGGAGGGGGGGGCGATAGTTAAGGGGGCTGTCTGCCTGGCTACCTAAAGTCAAGTTATCTTTTATACATACAGGTAGGAACAACAGGTTCCACACTGCCCACCAGGGATTATTTGTCTGTCTGTCGTGCACGAATGCGCTATCCAACCAAGTTCCTACCTGCCCACTCCGAAGGAACGTGTCAGCTCACCGGCATGCTAAAGAAGAATTTTCGTGACCAGATTCAGCGAGTAGAGATACGCTCGCGACTTTTCGTTTGAAACTGCCTAAAACGAATTTCATGCTCACTGATAGGTGGCCAATGCACACACACACACAAACACATCAAATTACAATCTTGATTTGAAACTTTCGTGACTGCAGGAATCCATACTCTTTTTGGTTCTTTCGGTAAAGTCACGTAGGTAAAAAAAATAAAAGATCACGACGTTTCGATCGCCACACAAGCGATCGTCTTCAGGTGGGAAGACTTCAGGTGGGAGAGACGATTGCTTGTGTGGCGATCGAAACGTCGTGATCTGTTATTTTTTCTACCTATGTGACTTTACCGAAAAAACTGAGTACATCAAATTACATTTGATTATTCAACAAACATTGATTTGGCTCAATTCCAGCTCTTGAGAATGTTTCTGCCACGTAACGAGCGACGTTCTATCAGTGTGTGGTAGCGTGTGCCCCTTGTGGTGTAAGTGATACAAAGGTGACTTGAAGGATTTTTGTTGGGGAGAAGCTCTGTAATTTATCTCTCTTTCACAGCTGTTCTCTAACACATGAGACGCACTGCAGTGCGCGATTTCCGAAAGGATTCTTGAATTCGTAAACCACACAAATCTCTCCTTCTAAATCAGCTCTCGATTACTGCAACTCACGTGACTTCCGTGTGACCACTCCATAGATACAACAAGCGTCAGAGTCCACGACCTCCTTGATACCAGGCGAGGTAGTTAACATGTCACTGCTGCCCTGTTGAACTGCTGACTCTACTCCCCATCCAGTGGTGTGTCACGGGTAAAAAAAAAGTAGTACGTATTCTAAGAAAACAATTACAAAACAATCATAATATTGAAACGATAACATAATAGCCCGCTATTATATTCACTCTGCAAAAGTTTGGAGTGCTAATTTGGCATACAGTGTTTTGGTCGGATTTATGATTCAAACGTTCATAACAGTTTCGATAAACACAAGCCACAGAGAGAAATAAAATGAGGATGAATGGGTAATCTTCTTTTACGTGTATACATATTTGTGATATGGCAAATGAGACATCGCGAAAAAACCAAAAACACACCGACTGTATAATAATTGCAACCGCGACATTTATTACAAAAAAAGTTTAGTGAAGAAATATTACCATATAAAGTTTTTGCAAATCACAAACAGAAAACATTGCTTTGTAATTTTTATCATTATTTTATACATATATTATGTATTCACGTTCATTTCATATAGCCTATATAATACACAAACATACACCACTTATATACGTTTAGGAAATGGGATAATTTGACAGTCGTTAACGAGTGGGCCAGCTCCACTGTGTTTTCGGGTTGTGCCGCTTGCTGTTGCTTGGCACGATGTCCGACGTTTTGCTCCACATGCCGGGAGAACTGAATAGTCCATATACCAGGTTTCTCCTGATTTTTATTTTTTGGTGGGGGGGTGTGTGGGTGAATTATTTCCGTTTTAGCCACCTCCCAATTGAAAAGTCTGTAGAATAGCAGGACACTTACGCTTAGATACGGTGGGGTGGGGGGGTGTTGATTGTGCCACACCTGGCCCATGCGCGATGAGTCGTATTGCCCGTAAAACAAAAAATCAACACACCAACGTCACCGCCTTCCTGTCGTGTTTTCGGGGGCTCGCACCGCGTGTTGCACGGCATGATGTCCGACGTTTCGCCGAACTGAAGGAGCTCCTTCCAGCACGTGGAGCGGAGCGTCGGGACGTCACACCGAGCAGCAGCAACAACCACAACGACAACAACAACAACAACAACCAAAACAACAAGACGCTCTGCTGTGACCCGAATAACACACCGGAGAGAGCTACACGGCCACAACCGCAAAAGTCACCACAACCCCGCACCCGCATCACCGTTACCGGAGCAACGCAACATCGTTCGTCGGCAAGCCGCGCTTTGCCGTAAAGATTCCCAATTACGTCGCCGCTTGACGGCGCGGGTCGTCGAAGCCCCTAATTCCCCTGATTGACGGACCTCGTTAGTAGCTCCAGCCTGCGGAGGCGGTTGAAGAGGGATTGCACGTACGTGAAGACGCACTTGGAGTCGGGCCGATTGCCCATAATGATCATGTCTTCCACGTCCAGTAGAGGGTCACAGTGGGCCAAACGCCTGCAAGGACAATCAGGAGGAGGAGAAGGGAGGGAGGGGGGAGTGTGACGTGTGAGCGATGACCGGTACCGTTAATTTAGTCGGGGATTTCAGACGGCACTAACCCGCGGTGGCTAGGAGATGTTAACTCCCTCGCCTGGTATACAGGAGGTCGTGGGTTTGATCCCGACCCTGATGCCTGTTGTATATTTGGAGTTTGCATGTCTTTCTCTCTCTCTCTCTGCCTGTGGTCGCGTGGATGTTTCTCCGGGTCCTCCTGTTTTTCCCTCCATGTTTAGAATCAACATCCCGCGTTTAGGGCGTTTGGCTGCTATACATTTCCACGTGATAAGCCACTTCGTTGCGCTATCATTTGTGGCCAGGTCGCTTCTGAAAAAGAGCTACATAGCTCAGTGGACCTTACCTGGTAAAATACATTCGTTTAGTTTAGTTTTAGATTGCTTGGGAAGTCTCTGTGTGGAGGTTTCATGTGGCCTTTTGGGTCTGTGTTTAGCAAATATGTGTTTAAAATATATATCGATATAACTACCGTAATAACGATGCCATTTGAGGCAAAATTTGTCGAAAGTTGTTGTTATTATTTGACCCTTCCCGCTGAAATCAATAAACCCTAAATCATCCTTAGCCAAGGCGTAAGTTTCTGGATTATAGAGCGCCTTGAGTGAAGGCGCCTCTATAAATATAAATGAGATTAGAATTAGATTAGAATTAGATTAGAATTAGATCCCATTTACTTTGTCCCTGCGTCTGCTTGGCGAAAGCAGTCAAACATTTAGGGCACCCTTCGTTATTACACGCTGGGGCGAGTGGGCCAATCGGCGAACTCGAGTAATCATTTATACAGCACTGGCTATGCGTACAGTACACACATAATGGGACCTGGTTAACACGTAGGCTTTCGCGACCAATATTATTCATAATAAACGTTTTTGGGTTAGTTCGCGTTATTTATAAATGTGTCGTAACCCTCCACCACCCGACACGGCCAATCAGCCAAAAAGTGTCACGTTGACAAAGGACAAATAGTTCACTACTTTAGCCCACCGGTGTGTTGAAGAGTGAAACCACAACATAATTGGACCTCCCTTGCCAGTATCAAAATATAAGAATGGGTGTTACCCTTTCTGGAAATTAAACAGTTGTGTTAAGATGTTAAACTACCAAACAGAAACATTTTTCAAGGAAGCATGTCTGCATAGACCACGTATCCTTGTGGTGAACGTGCTCTGGTAGTATATGATGATGCATTGTCTTTGAAACTGATTGGTCCACACCAGAGACAGCTTTCTTTAGAGCCTAGTCTCAAACGGTGTTAGACCAGAGGACGCCAAAAGGCAAACAGCACAAAGACAACGCCACTATCAGGATATCGAGAGTACACACACACACATGTATATAGGCAGTTGCCATGTTTGGCGCTGAAGTCTCTCACAACACGACTAAATGATCTCAGTCTACGTCTTGCTGTTGTCATGGCCATGCTTCTGTCTGTGGTAGGGGTAGTCGTCTCGTCTCCGTCGTTTTTTTAGGTTACTTTGGTCGAACCCCGGGAACGTGATTTAGTCATGTGGCAGAGGTCGCAACCGGGTACCCGATACCCGTACCCTACGCGATACCCGGCTACCCGTACCCGGCCGGGTACGGGTACCCGTTTACGACCCTGGTGCGGCCGGGTACTGGTACCGGTAGGCCGTGAGTCACTGGTGAGTAACCGTTTGTCACTCATTTCGGGTAGGGTACGGGTAGCATACGGGTACCCGTACCCGGCCGGTACGGGTACCCGTTTGTGACCCTGGTGCGGCCGGGTATGGGTACGGGTAAGGAATCAAAACCCATTTGCAACCTCTGCCATGTGGGAGCGAGCGAGCGAGAGTCATCAAAATCGGGCCCCTAAGAACACAACAACGTGTGTTTCTGCTGCTTCGGTATTCCCTGTCCGTGGCCTTTGAAAACCCGACAAAGCGAAGGGGAATGTGACCGCTGGTTAAAAACAAAATTACAGCGGTGCAAATATCGGACGCCCGACGCTGAAGGGTGGGCCGTGCTGCCGGGGGCGCCGCTGATGTGTGTGCCGTAACGGACGGGCCACCCACGGTTGAGTGTGTTAGCCCCCCTCACACGAGCCGTGGGTTTCTCTGGGGGGGTGACTCGACTTCTTCCCCACGCGTAGCTAAGCCATCTCGGTTCATGGTATTGCCCAAACGTCAAAAATGCAGGAAACCTCCCGGAAATAAAGTGTCGCGACTGGCTCAGGCGTTGTTTGATAATTGGCCTGAGTATAATTGTTGTTATCATTGCTACTACAGTTCTGTATCTATGGGAAGCTGCCACAGCCGTGTCGTGGTTAGTACCCTGGACTTTCAATCGAGAGGCTGACGGTTCGATCTCTCAGCGTGGCAGTTGAAACGATGGCTGTTTCTTAATCCCTCCCCCCCCCCCCCGCTACTGTCGATCCAGCAGACCAGCAATGTCATAAGGAGTGGGAGACAAAGGCGGCCGGGCGTGGTGCTGGCCACCCACCCCCTCGTGTGCCGTGCCCGCCTTCATAGGTGCTAACTAACAGCACTTGCCCCAACAGCCTGCTAATGCTATACGGGGGATCTTTGTATTTGTTTGGTAAGGAGTGGGTAGTGTGGAAGAGTAGGCCAAAATGTCCCTCCCCCCACCACCCAGAGGGGCATCTCTAGGGCTCCCAAGCTCGCTCTCGTGGAGGCCCTTCCGGCAGCAGTGGCGTCAGCAAGAAATTGCAGGGCTGCGCCTTCATCTTTTACTGTGGTCGTGGGGGAAGTTTGTTGAAAAACAACAGCACGTTGTAGTTTGAGATCATAATGGATGGTTGTGCGATGCTCATTCGTCTAAGGCTCTAGGTTGTGCTTGACCCCCCCCCCCGCGATCAATACAGAATTAAGAATGCTGAACATTTATAGATTATTGAATGCAGAGGTTGTGACACCAAACAAATGATTTAATTGGACAGGGCTCCACAACAGGGGTAATCAGAGGTCTAAAGCCAAGGCCGGTACATTAAATTATCCTTAATTATAACGGGTTTTTTTAAAGATTCACTTTGTAAAATAATAATTTAGTAAATCAATGTAATGTCTTTTTTTTAATGCCATCCGACTGAAGTTTAAAGTGGTTATGCATAGCTGTCTGTCTGTAATGGGGCAAGGGATGCATGATAACTCTGGTAAAAAAAAAGAATGAAGTATGACCTCAAATTAGTACAATGTTGTGTTGCTATAGTCCAGTAAATCTTTTTTGGGCACATCTGCTACCCAACGCTCCATACCATCATTAAACATAAAAACAAAAACTTCGATACAGTTGACAATATATATATCATTCAAATCAAGTTGTGGCCGTAAGTTAATTGTTGTTTTTGGAAGTTGCCCTATTGAAAAGAAGCCAACTTGATCAATGGGAAACACAAACCGGCACTAGTTAGACACCCCCTCGGTGTGCTGGCTCTACCGGCTGAGGTGCACCCTCCTTGGCAAGGCCGATATCCGAGGCCCATGGTCTCATCGTGACCTACACTCGGTTTGTGTCACGTCGATGATGATTTCGATGGTGATGTGGTGAATGTCATATTTCTACAGACGAACGCATGTAACCCATACGCGTGTGTGTGTGCATGCTTTTTCTTCCTTGTTCAATTACGTTGCAAGAATTAATATAAATCTTGACATAAAGCTTCCGTGACTGCAGGAATTCATCTTCTTTGGGTCTGTCGGTAAAGCCACGTAGATAGAACAAATAATAAAAAAGAATTAAAATAATAACAAATAGTGTGATATTGTTATTATTTTTATTATTATAAAATAATAACAAATAGTGTGATATTTGTTATTATTTTTATTATTTGTTTTATCTACGTGGCTTTACCGAAAGACCCGAAGAATAAAAAAATAATATAGTTTGGCAATTATAGTTCTTTTTTAATTAAGCATTTCTTTCCCCCTGTTTAATCTTTCACGGTTAATTTACACTTTTTTTTCTTCCAATTTACTCCGAATGTCAGTGCGTTGCCACCTGTTGCTGTAATTTTTACAATACCCCCAGGTAGAGTTTGTAAAAAATATATTTTAATTTTCACTTTGGCCGCTGGTGCCCAGAAATCCTCCTAACCACAATAAAATGCAACTTTCAACAGTTTGGAACAGCTGACAAACTACCATTCAAGAATATTAATTCCTGATTTGAAGCTTTCGTGACTGCAAGGATTCATACTCTTAGTTTTTTCGGTAAAGTCACGTAGATAAAAAAATGAAATTAAAATTAATGAAAATAAAATAATAAAAAACCACCACGTTTCGGAGGCAACACAAGTCTCCGTCATCAGGTGGGACCGTCACAGCCAGATTTGCTGTATCAAGTGAGGCAGGGATTCCAAGATTCAAGTTCTTAAATACAAGTTAAGGGGGAGGAGAGGGGGGGAGCTTATCAGAATGTGGTAGCCAATGAATGGAACGTATCGAGAGGGGGGGGCTAAAAGAATAGTAACAAAAAGAACGCAGTCTGAATACTTACAGACGTCTGTGACTTACTGAATGAACGGGTGAGTCGTGTGAATTGTCGTAAGTTGGCCTAAACCAGGGGTCGGCAACCTGCGGCTCCGGAGCCGCATGCGGCTCTTTTGAACCTTGACCGCGGCTCCGGGGCGGATGCTAGCGAGGGGAGGAGGCGCACTGTGACACCTGCTCTGGCGTTGCCGCTGCTGACAGGTCGCCGCTCAGCTCCACACTGCCCGCCCGGTGACAGGCAATAACGTTGCCGTTGCTTTGTCACATGTTTGGAAGAAGTAAAAACCTTCCCGGGCAGCAAAGAGCTCACCTTTGCTGAGCTGGAACAGCCAGAGTGGCTGGAAAAATTACATTTTATGGTAGACATGACAACACATCTAAACACGCTAAATACAACCCTTCAGGGGAAAGGTGGCACAGCCCTGCACATGCTGGAGGAGGTTTTGGCATTCGAGCGCAAGTTGACAGTGTTTGTCAAAGATTTACAGAGAGGTACACTGTCTCACTTTCCCTCTTTGAGAGAGTTCAAACAAAGTCATGATACGATAAATTTGGAATATTTCAAGTCTGCAATCACCACAATGCAAAGTTCGTTTGGGAAACGATTCTGTGAGTTCAGAGAGGAAAAAACGACATTATCCTTCCCTGTCACTCCCCTGGCGATCGATCCATCCCTATTGAATATGACTGCATTTGCAGGTGTAAGTCAACCTGATCTTGAGATGGAACTGGTCGATATAGCCGACAAAGATATATGGGTGTCCAAGTTCAAATGCTTGACCGCTACTCTTGAGGATGTTGCCCGTCAGAAGGCCATTCTGGCTCAGAATCATAAATGGAGTGATATTGAAAACCTTCCCAAACAGGACAAACTTGTATTCGAAACATGGAATGCCATCCCCAACACTTATATAAACATGAAAAAGTATGCATTTGGAGTCCTGTCGATCTTCGGCTCCACATATGTATGTGAGCAGGTCTTCTCCAACATGAACTATATTAAAAACAAACATCGATCACGCCTCACAGATGACAGCTTGCAAGCCTGTGTGAAAATGAAGGTGACGTCTTACAGCCCTGATGTGCAGACACTGTGCACTGAGGTTCAGGAGCAAAAATCCCATTAACCAGGTAATTTAGCTATTAATTTGCAAAAATATATTTTACATTGTTAAGTGAAAAAGTCCTTTTTTTATTCAGATTGACAGCTGACTGCACGATCCTGTATATAGCAATAAGGTAAGAAACAATATATGCAGTGTTATATTTGTTTTAAATGTTGCAATGGTTTTGCGGCTCCCAGTTTATTTTTTCCTTCGGAAACGGGTCCAAGTGGCTCTTTATGTCTTAAAGGTTGCAGACCCCTGGCCTAAACGATTCACTCCCCCTTGCTATTCGATGAATTGTCACAATGTGGAGTTGGAATTGCATTCAACAATGTTGTTCATGCGATGCATTGTATCACCCCGCAATGGCTGCAAGGGTTCAATTAACTCTTCTCGAATATAATTTCTTCTCACGTAAACGATTAGGTGTATGTGTAATGACCGAAAATATCCCCAAGACAACGTGCAGCCTAACGGTTATTCAAAGATAGACGAAGGTCTCCGATTGGCTGAAAGAGGCCTCCGCAGGGATTGGTCGGCAGGCAGGCTTTTGAAGTGATTGGAGGAAAAGGTTTCGAATGAGAATAGGCGGGAAACAGAGTGGAGCCCAGAGGTGACGGTTGGGATCCGTTCGAGGGGAAGGATAGGGATTGGCTAAGGGAAATACAGTGAGGGAACATTCGAGAAAGGGGGACTGGAAAGTTAGAAAAGGGCAGAGCACAATGGGAGGGGACGTTCGAGGGAAAGTACAGCTTCAAGAACCCCACGACCTCCTGTATACCGGGCGAGGTAGTTAACCGTCTCGCCACCGCGGCGCAGTTACATCCTTGTTCGCGAGTCAATTGCTAGGAGGAGCGCGGCACTCACTCGGCGCAGGTGAAGGCGAGCTGGAAGTTGTGCCGCGGGTTCTGCGGACTCAGCTCGGAGAAGTCGAACGCCTCCGGGAAGTAGCTGTGCACGAGGGCGCAGAACGCCATGCCGTCACACCAGCTGGACGAGAAGTTCCTGACGCTCACGTTCTGTGGACGACGGCGACAGTTTGCGTTGGCATCATTGGAACCTCATTTGCCAGTTAAAAATATGATAATTGTTTTTTTACCCTTCTATCTGGCAACAAAACTGACACCTTTTTTTACAAGGAGTCATGTTTGCATAGACCACAATACCTGCAGCCATAATGCAAACAAAAAACATAACTCTGATAATATATGCACTGTCCTTGAAGTTGATTGGTCCACTCTGATGGTGCATTGTCTTTGAGTTGTGCGCCTTTTGGCGTCATCTGGTCCAACCCATGTGAGACTAGGCTCTAAGGAAAGCTGTCTCAGGTGTGGACCAATCAACTTCAAGGACAGTGCATATATTATCAGAGTTATGTTTTTTGTTTGCATTATGGCTGCAGGTATTGTGGTCTATGCAAACATGACTCCTTGTAAAAAAGGTGTCAGTTTTGTTGCCAGATAGAAGGGTAAAAAACCAATCATCAGTTTGCAGTGGCTTTTTGACGCAATAACAACCGAGGCTGAACGCGGGACTACCAGTGGCGCAGTAACTGCATCGTCAGCTCAGGGGGTGCGGCAATTGGTCAGGTGGGGCCCCAATATTTGATTTGTCTCGCACGGTCGCACTTAGGCTATAACATGTCACGGCCTCCTCTTAATCACATCGTGACACTCAGGGTCGCGAACATTTAATGCCGTTAGGATTCTCCGTCTTCGCAAAATTCAGCCACTACAGCTCCATATTACCTCTTTGCAATGTTACGTGACTGCTCTTATTAAGTTAAAATTCAACGTGGAACTAAATGAAAGCATTTTGGTGAAATCTACATTTAAACCACGGTTTCAATAAGTTTTAGTTCGTTTACACTGTTGTTACAAACATATCTCGTGGTGGTTATATTCTTGGATCTTTCAGTAAAGTCACGTAGAAGGGAAATAATAAAATAATAAAAACAAAACATTATGAAATTCTCACAACGTTTCGGCCAAAACACAAGCAGCCGTCCTCAGGTGAAGAACAGAGCTGTCGGAAAGACAGCGTCCTATTGTTCTTCACCTGACGGCTGCTTGTGTTGTGGCCGAAACGTCGTGAGAATTGTATTATGTTTTGTTTTTATTATTTCCCTTCTACGTGACTTTACCGAAAGATCCAAGAATATGAATCCCTGCAGTCACGAAAGCTTTAAATCGAAATTTAAATCTCGTGGTGGTTGTCAAGGAGATCCCAACTCATAGCTTTGGCCATAAGGGGGGTTTGCAAAGGCACCCCCCGGTCCCCACACTCGTGACGCTATTGGCCGGGTAACGCATCGAGGCTGGCGCAGAGAGAGAGAGAGACGGACACCAGCGTGGAACAGAGCTATGGGCTACCCACCGCATAGTTCTCCGTGCGCGTCTTGCACCACTCGAGCGTCAGCTGCATCACGTTGCCGGGAGACATCACGCTGGCCGAGCGCTGGAGCGGTGTTCCCTGGCCGCCGGGCCCGAGTCTGCGGCGAAGTGCGTCGACGTCACAACGACGTCACAACGACGTCACAACGACGTCACAGCGACGATGACGGTGGCACGAGTTACCGAGCGAGGTACGGCGCCGTTTAAGTAACAAAGACACACAACAGGTGTGTTCACAATCTACAGACATACGTATACGTGTACGTCATCAGTTTTTCTTCCGAGTGCTGAAGGAAAACTCAAATAAAATAACTTTATAAAATAACTTAATCAAATAAAATAACTTTATCAGGGCCATGCGGGAGGGTGTGTGGCACAGTTTGATGCCAGCTATCGTAGAGTATGGTCGTGTCTCTACAGTTCTCTGCGGTGAGCACATTATTTTTTAAAAACAACAGCGCTATGCCCTTCTAAATAAAGTTAACACTGAGCTGCTTGTGCATTCCGAGATTCGGCAGTGAATGGGACCCACCCTGCAACTTGCAGTCATCTCGAAACGGGAAAGGCTTAACATAACAAATAACCTCGCTCAATTCAAGAAACGTGTCAACTCTTTATCTATTGCATGTTTTTATCGTGCTCTATGTTACTGGCCATGTGACGTTTTTGGCCTGTGCTCAGCGAATATAAACAAAAACACGACAAATCCACGATCCCCCATAATGTCTTGCGTCTGTGTCACGTGACCCCAATGCACGTGCAATGCTCTCTAAATAATAACACAGCCACACCTTCGGCTCATCGGAGCTGGTGGTCTAAACAAGGCTGAAAGCAATGCATGTGGCAATGTGGTGGTCACATGACACGCACGCGAGACATACGGATGCGAGTAGTTGCACCTCTGCGTGAATTAGGGGCCGTCCGTAAATGACGTCACGCAATTTTGGACGATTTTTGACCCCCCCCCCCTCGTCACACATCGTCACAAAAATCTGACCACCCCCCCCCCCCCCTAGGTGCGTGACGTCATTTATGGACGGCCCCTTATTTCTATTTGTGTCCAGAGTTGCACGCATGCTTCAGCTGTGACGGGTTTTCTCAACGTGTGCAGAAAGTGTTTAATTTGAATTATCCAGGGCCGTTTCCAAAAAAAGGCAAATCACTCTTATTTCGTAAGCCCTGTTGAATAGCTGAGGTGGTGGCAACTAATGAGCCCGCTTGCAATGACGGCATGGGACACTTGAGTGGTGGTGGTGGTGGTGGAGAGGTCAGTACCAAATTTGGCCTCTAACGTCCCACCAGGCCCGGTACTGACTCCCAGTGCCAGGTAATTTTTGCGAAGTCCAATCAATCCTTGTGAATTTCACACCAAGTATAGGCACTAAAATATACACGGATATAAATGAAATCCAAACCTTTGGAAGCATCCCAGGGCTTAGATTCTCATTGAACATATATATTTGTTTCTGGGGGGGTCGCTGGTAGACTGCAGTAGGTGGCACGTGACTCGTAGGCACAGCCATAGCCATAGCAAGAGATAATACTGGACGTGGTGTGCCGGGCACATACATATTTTCAGAGTTGCTGATAAATTCGAGTAGATGCAACGTGACTTAGCCAACAGCCATAGCCAAGACAGAGATAATACTGGACAATGGTGGTCGCTGACATGGATGGATCTGATTGACATTAAACCCTGGTTACATGCCCCTATCCACAGGGCTTCTTTTTATTCTTGCATCTTCGCACAGGGGCCACGGAACGTGTGAAAAAATGCAATTGAAAGGAAGGAAAACTCCTGTGAACAGAGGCATTGACCTTAACAAAACCAATTTTTACCAAGGCACAAAACAAAATTTCAATTTTCAGAGCCTGAATTTAGTCAAATGACATGCAGCATGTTAATTTGTTTAAGTTTATTTTTAAACAGGCCCAATGCTGCCGATGAGACCCAAACAAGTGGGAACCCTTAGCAAGGGCAGCCATCGCAACCGCACCTGCCATCCTTCCTTCCAGGAGGGCCCTGCGCCCGGCAGCCGAGAGGACTCGCGTTCGTGCCGCCGCAGGACGATTGCTCCGGCTTCGTCGTTTGGTCGCCACGCTGATGACGCCATGAGTCCCAACCGCGCGAAGCACTTTGGGAAAAACAAAAGTCCGCGAGAATATTGACTCGGCGTGAAAACAAACGTGAGCGGCGCGGCGACTCACGAACAAATGTACGCGGCGCGTTCCTCAGCATCGCCGGGTTCTTACCCGTCAACAGTCGCAGACTGCTTCGTGTGGCTTCCACTTGGCGACTCGCCTGTAAAAATGAACAAAGGTCACGGCAGCGTTAAACATGTTTTTCTGTCGCCTTCCAGCTTTACAGCCCCGAGCGGGTCAGCGCTGGAGCCGAGCGGCTCGCAATTCGAAACGTTGCGGGTTCACATCCGGGTCGGGAAGAGTCGGCTCACACACTCGGCATCGATAAAACGAGCGCCTCCTTTGTGCAAAAGTCAATGGCGGTTGTCCCATAGGGTTATACTTGCACCCATCATAGCAATGTGGAATGTCCTGCTCTGGCTCAGGGCTTTTAATTGCAGATGAGCGCAGCCTCAGTGCTCATTTGAGCTGAAAATCGCTTTGCCTTGTTTGCTATTGGATGGTGTTTATAGGCTATTTGAAATGACTATTTTAATTGGTTTTTGTGTGTTATCATGAATTTATAATGATTCTGCTCGATCAGTGTCATGGCATGAGATGAAGTATCCATGTGGAAGACTCGCAGAGCAGTGCGTCATCTTGTGCTAGAGAAAGGCGCGATGAAGGAGACATCACAGAACTACATCTCAAAAACCTTCCGATGTCCCTTTTCTATTGACACGCTAGGTAGCCCACTTTCCCGCGCACACTGTCGCAGACAGAAATGTTTTGTCACGTGACACTCAAATCTAATTCATGTCTTTCTACTTAAATGTAGCCACATTGAGCGATGAACCAATTTACCACGACGCTTTGTAAAGTCATTGATGAGCAAGCCAACAACATCAACTGGCTACGCTTGAGAAGCCGGTTTAATCACAGGCGCCTGAGATCCGCCCAAACTGAACATCGGTGAAAAAGAGCTTCATAGTGCATTGGTTTCTGCCAATTTGAAAAATGATGCTGAATTCCATAAAATCAACTCTAAACTTTTTATTTTACCAGGTAAGGCCCACTGAACTATGTAGCTCTTTTTCAGAAGCGACCTGCCCACAAACGATAGCTCACACGAAGTGGCTTATCATGTGGAAATCTATAGCAGCCAAATTATAGGAAAACACCGGAGAATCCGGAGAAAATTCACGCGACCACGGGAAGAGAGAGACATGCAAAATCTAAATATACAGGCGTCATGGTTGGGATCGAACCCACGACCTCCTGCATACCAGCTGAGGTAGTTAACATCTCGCCACAATTCAAACCGAGCATCTCAGCGGTTCTGGCACCTTTTGTTTGAAGACCCTCTTAAGAGCTCTACTCAAACCGATGAGACTGAAGTTAATCAGTTCGGGTATTGACATCTTGTCAGTCTCGGCGTGAAAACCACGTTACAAACACACGGCGCCAGCGAAGGCACGCCTCTGTGGTGCGCCGTGTAGGCCAAGTCCCGAGGGGTGCGCATTTAGCAATATCTTTGTTGCCCTTTTAAATCTCCAAACGAAAGGAGCATAGTTTATGTTTGCCGAGTGACAGCCACGGTTTCAGCGATGCCGGGTCCTTCCCGTAGAGGTGATTGTCAAGTGGGTTTGTGCTCATTCAAAATGTATTCTGCACGGTACCCACGCCACAGCCTGCGCCCGCCTGGAAGACCCCGAGGGTTGAGAACCACCTGTTTAGATTTCCTTGATGGAGGTGACCATGTCGTTCCCCAATATGCCGTGCGCGGTCACCCCAACACTGCTGCTACCTCTTAGGCTTCTTGTCCGGGCCTGCCCAAGGCTTCGGGGCGTTTCGTGCACGGCGCTAAGGCAGGGACGGCGATGGAGGGGGCCGATGTCGGCCATCGGACTCCCCAGGTGAGCGCCGACACCGCCGCGCCAGGCCAGTGCGCTGGCCGAACGCGCCAGTCCAGAGAGAGGGGTGCCCAAGGAGCTTGCCAAGTGGGCAAGCGAGAGCTTGTCTCCTCGGTCACGTCGCTCTTCCGTTGCTCGCTTGTCGGTCGCTGGGGACCGCGTGGCTGATGGGACAACACGACGACGTCTTAACATTTCTTGGCACCCGGTTGTTTGATTTCGTGAGGGAAACCAGTGACGAGTTTTCTTGTATTTGAATCAACGATTGTGAGTGGATGAAATTATTTAACACGATGACTGCCCACGAACGACGACAACGTGACCGACAATGACGATACGCTATGAATAAGTGTGACTAAAGATGCAAACTAAGATAATTTACTTAATTTATGAGAGACAGCAGTGCACCAAGGAAGATGTCAAAAAAAAAATGTTGGTGTTCAGCTATATTTGGGCGACGTGAAAAATAAAGGGCGCGCAGAATTTCACGCCCCTCACGCCAACATTTAATAACGAATACCGGACTGAATGTTTGACTGCCGTCGTCGGCTGAGATAACGACCGAATGGATCCAAGGCCTGAGTCTCGTTTACATTTTCAAATTCTAGATTTGAAGCTTTCGTGACTGCAATGATTCATATTCTCAGGTTTTTTCGGTAAAGTCACGTAGGTAAAAACATTAAAATTAATGAAAGTAAAATAAAATAAAAAACAAAACAAAAATAATAAAAATAATAATAAAAATAAAAATAATAATAAAAATAAAATTCACTATTTTTTTTATTTTTGTTTTGTTTTATTTTACTTTCATTAATTTTAATGTTTTTACCTACATGACTTTACCGAAAAAACCTGAGAATATACATTTTCAAAGGTTTTCCTTAATTAGACGAAGGCGATGACTAAAAAAAAGTCCATTAACAGCGGTCCATGCGGCAATAATAAGCCTGAAATTAAGCGTGGTTTGTCGCCTCAAAATGGCGCGAGTTGCGTGGCATTTTCATGAAATGTCATCAGCGTCAAAAGTGAAGATTTTATTTTATTATTATTATTCACATCGCTGAGCACAGGCCCCATGTACGGTAGCAAAACGGCAAGAAGCCAGCGGCAATCAGCACTATCAACGCAGTCGCTGATCGGAGTTAACGCGTCCCTTGAATTGAGCAAGGTTGTAAGAAATATTGACTGTGTAATAGATAAAGAGTTGGTACGCTTCACTGATTGAACCGGGGATAAAAATAATAGTCTGCAGCGGAAATGTAATAATGGGGAGCTTTGTTATTTCTCCTCCCAATTTAAACGCTTTAATTTCGGAATTGGATTTGTCAGCGCAAGGTCCTGAATAATTGTACGGAACAATGAATAAAACATTAATCAACAGTCACGAAAGCCTTTTTGTAGACCTTGTTTTCAGATTCACTTTTAAATAATTCACAGCCTTGCTTGGGAACATTTTTTTTATGTTACCAGGTAAGGACCACTGAACTACGTAGCTCTTTTTCAGAAATGACCTTGCCACAAATGATAGCTCAACGAAGTGGCTTATGTCGAAATTTACATCAGCAAAATACTCCCAACGCACGGTGATTGTAAATTTGGAGGGGAAAAAACGGAGGACCCGGAGAAAAAATCCACGCAACCACGGGGAAAGAGAAGGAGAGAGATGTGCAGCGCCCAAATCTACAGGCGTAAGGGTCGGGATGGAACCCACAACCTCTTGCATACCAGGCAAGGTAATTAACATCTCACCACCATAGCTTTACCAACAAAATAAGCACGCACACTCTTCCGTGACCCTCCTCAGCGTGGCCCTGGCGTTCGGTAAACTCACCTCGCGATTCCCGGCCCACGTCCCGCATGGCGGCACGGATCCTCCTGCGCTCGTTCACGTCGCCGGTTCGATGGAGCTGCGTCGGGGCGGTGGCGGGGGCGGTAGAGCGCGGAGAGAATAAACGTCGCGAGTGGCGAAGCAGCGTGACTCGTACTGTATCATTAGCGGCGAACAAATCGATGTACGTTGGATCAGGGGTCGGTAGCCTGCGTCTCCGCAACTTTCTTTGGCTAAATCCGAGCTCTGAGAATTGCAATATTGGGTGAGGCGGCAATGCGACGGACATTACTCTCATAATGCATAGCGGGTGGGAAAGTGCAACCCTCTACTGTGTAGATCCAGAGGTCAACCTGAAGGGACCTCAGAGGTAGCTCTGTGATATTCACTTCCACGGATCATTGTCTAACACGAAGGGTCGCGCTGCTCTGCAAGAGACCAAAATCGACCCTTCGTGACAAGATGCCGATAGCACATTCGGAGATAAAATTGTGGACAATTTACAAAAATAGACCTTTTTTAATTTTTTAAAGAGCCACAGTATGTTAAATCTCTGTTCCAGTGAACGGCAAACACACACGCACGGATCACGTGAGAACATTCCTCTGCCGGCTTTGCTACCCACCAGGTCCCAGAGCGCCTCCTTGTCTCTGCGCTTGTCTCCGCCATCTCCCTGGGGCTCTGCGTCATTCCCCCACACGTCCAGTCGAGCCGATCGTTCAGCCTCGACGGTTATGCTCCTGCTGCTGTGGCTGCTGCTGCTGCTTTCATGATGTGACTCCACCACGGTCCAATGTCCACCAGTCAACGCGTCCTTCTCCGTCCTTTTCTCTCGCTCCTCAGAGCTGTGTCCACCCTTGAACCAATCCTCCTGTGCAACGCGAAATTGGAGCTTTTCCTCCGACTCCTCAGCCTCGTGTTCAACTCTCCCCCATTGCTTCTCTGTGAAGGGAATTTTGATCCTTTCCTCCGTCTCCTCGGCATTACGTCCACCTTTCAACCGTTCCTTCTCCGCAAAGGCAACCCCGAGCCGTTCTGCCAGCTCCCCCGCCCCGCGTCCACCACTCAACCGGTCCTTCTCCGCAGGCAGACTTTCGAGACCTTCCTCGACTGTCTCACGAGACGGCCGCCCGCCAGCCGGAGGGGTCGCGCTCGCGAGCACCTCGTCGCGACCCCTCGTCGCCGTAGATGGCGCCGTCAGCTCGGATTGCCGTCGACCCGGGGATGCTTCCTCGTCGTCCCTCTCCTCGCCCCGGTACTGCGGGCCGCACAAGGGTGGCTCGCCAACGTCCACGGAGCTTGCCTGAGCGAGCTCCGTTCTGTCCGCGCGTTGCCGTTTCGCTTCTGGGGCGGTGGGATCTGGCAACGGGGAGAGGAGATGCTCCGCCGGCGGTGACCTTTCGTGACCTTTTGTAAGAGGGAATTCATTAGGCGTAGCCGTGTCTGTCAGCGTGCATTTGCCCCCTTGGCTTTCTCCGACGGTGATTGTACGCTCGCCAGAAGGCGTACGCGTGCGCGCCTCCTCGCCCTCCGAGGGCTCGGCATCATTCGCCGGCTCCGCCGGCTTTGAATGTTGGAAATCGTCGCGGTGCGTCGGCGACGGCGGACCCGCGTCGTGGCCGTCGCTCGGCGCCCGTCGCTCTTCGCCGTTCGCCGCGACTTCGTGACAGCGACTTTCGCTGCTGGCCAAAGGCCACGTGATGGCACCGTGGGCCAGCCCAGCGTCATTGGGAATGCGCGCAGATGGCGAATCGGGAGGAAGCATTCCACCGATTGCATATTTTCCGTCCGGGGAAAGCGCAGCAGGCCGCGTCTCGGAGGAGTTTTGCACCGCGGTGAGAGCGGGTCTGCCGGCGCTCTCGGTTGACCACTCCTCTGCCGTTGGCTGCCCCTCAAGACTCCTGCAGAGACGCTCAAATTGGGCAACGAAATCTCGGCAGTCTCGTTCCTGGGGGGTCTGGAAATTGTGCGCGCAGGTGCTGACGGTTTGCGCTCCGAACATCGTGGTAACGGCGCTGGTGGCATGACAGGAACTTAGTGTTATCCTGGCAGCGGATCTGGAATGATTAAGGCTTGGAACGTGGTCCGTTTTGTTGTCCCTTGATAGAGCCGTCCCCGAAAAAGGCATTGGAGGATGATATTGGTGCCCGATGTGAGATATTTCTGATGAAAAATAGATGCTGCTGCTGCTACCGCTGCTGTTGTTGTTGTTGCGGTTGTCGTTAAACGTGTCCGATTTCGCGAAAACAGTGGCTTCTCTTGCAGCTTCCGCACAACAGGCGGCGCTTTTTGCCACGTCGCGCTCTGGCACACCGGCGGCGTCGCTCTCGTCGCCAGTCCCGACTGTTGCCCTCGCGCACGCGGCAACACCGTCACCCGGTGTACCCGCGGTGTCGCCCGCGTGGCCCGGCAGCGAGCCGGCGGCTGCCTCTGCGCCATCGGCCGACCGCCCGTCACCCTCCCACACGCGCGCCGGGGCGGTCTCCGCGTGGCCCACGCGATCTCCCTGCCCGACCGCGACTCCTCTTGCCTGCATGCGACCGCCGCCGTCTCTTGCGGCGGCGTTGCACCGCGCCGCAGCTGCCACCGCCGTGTGTCCATCCTCTTCCCGTCGCCCGGCGGCGTCATCGTCGTCGTCGTCGTCACCACCACTACCGCCGTCGTCTTTCTTGCCCGCGACGCCGCCGTGCCGCTCACCGTCTCTCCGGCCTCCGCTCCGGCTGCGCGACGCGGCGCTGGCGGGGAGCGGCTCCACGTCGCGACGCGCTGCCTGAGGCGTCCCGGTGACGACGGCGGCGACGGCGGCGGCTCCGGCGACGCTCGTGCCGGCGCCGCTGCCGCTGCGCAGGAAGAGCGTCACGGACTCGGAGCTGCAGCGCGCGCCGGGCTGGACCCGCGGCGTGCCGTGCGCGGAACGTAGAGTGATCTTCTTCTGCACCGTGTAGCTGGTGCCGGGAGATAGAGGCGATGGAGCTTGGAGGTCGGAGCTCGCGGCCGTCGGTGCCGCTGGTGCCGCCGCTGTCGACGGTGCTGCCACTGATGCTGATGCCACTGCCGCCACCGGCTTTGCCTGTGTCTCGTTGTGTCCATCTGTTGCAGAGAGAGGGGTCATAGGTGACGGAGTTTAGAGAGGAACACATTTATAAAAATTGTACGTCATCCATTGGAAAGGCCAAAAGGCTGAAAGACTAAAAATATTTTTTTAATTATCACGTGGAGGCACACATATGCTATTACCCATATTGCTCCACGGCAACGCATAATGGACATCTGTGGAAAAAAGCTTTTTAGCTCATCGGATTCCTCCAGTCTAAATAACGATTCCGACAACGGGTCCATGCACAGTCAGCAAAGTAGTGCGGAAGGATGTCCCGCCCGCCGGAGTTACGTGCGAGGCGCAGCTAACACAGTGGCGACGGCCGACGCAATCGCTCAGTGGCGAGCTCGCAAGTATTCGAACTTTCCAGTGGGAGGTGGTGACAGACGACTTCTGATGAGTCCCCCCGAGGGCCCGGCTTGGGCGATATAAATATTTTTTCTCGGAAAAACAGCCTCTCCCCCAGCAAGTAAAACCTCACGGCGAAAGGCAACGCAACGCGGAGTCTCACGTGGCGTGATGGGGGAGGAAAGTCTGCGAGCAATCTGCGGAGCCCTGAAAGGGCCCCCCCTGCTAAGCTTGCCGCGCATTGCTTAGCCGCCCCCGTTCGCCAATCAAAGCCGCGCGAGATCGACGGTTCGAGGGGGTGGATAAGCGCGGCCCTGCAATCGCTGGTCCGCGCGACTGCCGGCAAGGGCGGGTGGGGGGCCTCCTCGGATGTTTGGCCTACTCTTCCCCCTCCCCCCCACCCCCGGTGGGCAGATATTTCGGAAGAGGTGGGAGAGTGCCCACAATTTAACCCCACCAAACATCAGATGTGACCTGGGTGGACAGAACTGAGGTTGAAGGGGAAGGTGGGGGGAGTTATAGAAACTTGCGCCAGCGTTTCACCGGCCGCGCCAGGCAAACGACCAGAGCCGCCATCTAGATCGCAAGTCCAGTGTACTGACGACGACACACACGGCAGCATCCCGCATTCAAAGTACCATAAAATACATGAAGAGGTTTGTTGGGTTAGATCACGTAAATATATATAAATGCGTCATTAAACCCGCCACCACCCGAAACAGCCAACTAGTAATCTGACTGTCGCCTGATGAAGCTGGTTATCATTACTGGCAAAGCGTCGTACTCAGATTGTAAATGTCGTGGCTTGGCTTTCCAACACACCGGTGTGCTGTACTAGTACACTACACTATACACTACACTATACACTACACACTAGTGCTGTACTAGTGACGAATTAGCATGTTCTGTTTACGTGACAACCCTTACTAGTTGGCTGTCGGGTGGTGGCGGGTTTTACGACACATTTATAGATTTACGCGATCTAACCCATCAAAACCTCCATTTTGGATGATATTGGTCGCGAAAGCCTACGTGTTAATACTATAAATATACATTGTTTGCATTCCAGTTTGATTTTCATGACAGGAGTGTCAATGCAGTATACCCATGGGGATTGTCTCTTTAGCTGTGATCGGTTCATTGACGTTTGTTTACTCGCAAAGTGCCATGAATGCATCCGAACTCGTCGGATCTCGGAAGCTGAGCAGGCTTGAGGCTGGTTATTACTTGGATGGGCAAACACCAGGGCTTTCCAGGTGTTGTGAGGCTTTGACTGTCGAGGTAAACAGCAGATGGCAGTGTTGAGCATCATCCCCTTGGGTATTCGTATATGTATTGCATGTTGAACTTATTTCGCCCCGTATGTCGCCGACCGTGCTAATCGGAGGTGCGGGACAAACTAATCAGACAAAAAATAAACACCCGTTAGTAGAATTGGCCAAACATCCCAATGTAGCAGGGCCCTCCTGAACAAATAAAAAAAGTCTCAATGAAACTTTCCTCTGCAAATTAATTGGCATTACTATTACTGTACGAGTATTGTCAATGCCCTGGGTAAATATAGCTTATAGCAAGCCACAAGTTATTGTGGTGAAACATCAGTGTTTCACAGAGCGATGGGGAAAAAGCATAGATGCGGGAAAGGTTGTTATTAAATCGCGAGACATCGCCAACTGGTAATTGGCAGAGAGGTAAAAAGATATATATACGCGCATCCAACATTATTTTGTGTTCGTTACGCGTGTCGGTGGCAATTTGAGTCGCGCTGAAGGGAAAAAAAAGCCGGTGAAACTCGCCAATGATTTAATTTGCCAATTACATTTAAACATTTTCTCGCGCTGTCAGCACACGCGGGCGGGGAGGGGGTGGAGATGCAGCCCGGCTCACCGCGGCATTGCTTGCTTTGCTGTACTGCCGGCCGACTCGCCTCCACTACAGGGGGAGCTCTGGTGGGTACTTTGGCCTACTCTTCCAACGCATGCCAGATGGGTCTGGCGGGATGTACGTGTGTACGTTGAACTTCTTTCGGCACCGCACGCAGCCAACCATGCTAATCAGAGGTGCGGGGGAAGGACAAGAAACTGAAGACAAACAGTAGTTCTAAGGGAATGAAATATAGGATGGGAGTACCCACACTTTACCCCACCACTAACGACCCCCACCACTCACGACTTGCGGAAGGGGGGTGGGGTGGGGGTGGCATTGAATAAACTAGCCATTTACACTATGAGATCTCTTTTACCAGTGGCAAAATATAATAGTAGGTTTTTACCCTTTTAACTGGTGTCAGTTTTGTACCAGTTAAAAGGGTAAAAACCTACTATTAAACTAGCCATTTGTTTCAACTGCCATTTAATTCAATTGCAAGATCAGTGTGTATGTTGTATGTTGAACTTCTTTCGCACCGTATGTCGCCAACCATGCTAATTGGAGGTGTGGGGGAAGGACAAAAAATGAAACACAAAAACCAGTTCTGAATAAATGAGTTTAAAATCTAGATTTAAAGTGCATTGCTCCAGCGGCTTCCTAAGATCGGACAGAAGAGCATTCCAGACGGCCACAGAAGCGCATCTTAAAGCACGGGCAATGCGGTTAACCATCTTTGTTCGATGGCCAGCAGCCAAAAGCCGCTGCTGCGAGGAGGAGCGGAGTTCTCGTGATGGTTTAGGCTCCTTGGCGAGATCAGCGAGGTGTTGTGGTTCATTTGTGGCAATCACTTGGCGTGTGTAATGAGTGCGACCTTCTCACGACGTATTCGTTCGTAAAAACCGGAAAGCCACTGCAGCTGGGCGTGCAACTCTATGGACACGGCGGGATCGCGCGATGCACGGAACGTCACGTGCCGGAGCTGCTGACCATTCCACGCGGCGGCAATACCTGCGTCGTTCCCCGGCACATTCTCAACGCGTTCTTGTTCGTCGAGCCTTGGGGAGGACGCCTCGCCATCACACGTTCCCGACTGCTGCTGCTGCTGCTGCCGCTGCTGAAAAACGGCAAGCAACGCAGAGTTGGGGGGGGTAAAAATAGAAAATAATATCAATCTTGATTTGAAGCTTTCGTGACTGCAGGAATCCATACTCTTGTTCTTTCGGGAAAGTAACGTAGGTAGAAGAAAAGATAATAAAAGAACACGACGTTTCGGTCGCAACATGAGCGTCCGTCATCAGGTGAGAAAGAATAATCTGCTGTTGTGGCTTTATATAGGCACGGGACGGGGGGGGGGAGGTTTGTAGAGTCGTGGCTGCAGGAGTTCACGGGGGGGGGGGGAGAGGGGGCAGGGTTTGTGGGGTGCAGGGACGGGTGGGGGCTGGAGAAATCAGCATGTCCATGAGCTTTAATTAGTCAACGAAAACAGCACGGGTGGGTGGGTGAGTGAAAATCACAGCAGTCAAAACTTGACGTGGTTTATCACGTCCTTGCGATGATTGCTCAATCTGAATCCATCTTCTCGATTAAAGTTTTGTCTGTGTTGCTATATCTGTAACATCTGTAAATCTGCCTCTGCCTCGTGAGTAGCGGCACAGCGCCACGCGCCGTGCTTCTACGTGACTTTACTGAAAGAACCAAGAAGCATGGGGCCCCCCCAAGTAGCTCGAGAGGAAGGAAAAGATTCCTGACAAACAGTCAACAACACGCGCAAGTTATCAGGTCAAAATCGAACACTAATAAATATTTTACGTATATATTGTAATCTCTCTCGTCCCTATCTTGTCTGCATCCTCTCTTCTATCATCTTACGCATCTATATTTTTGTCTGCATCTCCTTTATCCCACCACGTCCGCGGCTCTCGCCGATATCTCTTCTCTCATCTCACTAAACATCTCTCTATCTCGCGTCTACATCTCTTCTTTAAACTCACGAGTACTTTTTTTCAAACCGAAATGTGGGCCCCCCCCCCAAAAACGAATTTCAAATTTGTTGTTGTTCCACAGTTGCCGAGCACCGGTTCAACAGGGGCCCCAAAAGCACGGTTGACTACGTATGGCGCGAAAGAAGCTATTCGTACAGACGTAAATGGCCAAGCGGCCAGTAACAACCAGCACTGTTGCGGTTGCTTCCGCGACCGTCTGGAACGTTCTTCATTCCGATATTAGGAAGCCACTGGAGCTATGCGCTTTTAAATCGTCTAGATTTTAAACTCATTTCTCTTTAAATGCTTTTTTTCTTTCGTTTGTTGTCCTACCCCGCACCTCCGATTAGCATGGTCGGCTACGTACGGTGCGAAATAAGTTCAACATCCACATTGGACTTGCACTCCAGAGGTCGCCAATTCGATTCCATCTCCCGGCGCGGAGGTAAAAAACAAATGGAACTTTTTTTTCAATCCTTCCCCACCACCCACACCTGATCTGTCCACGGAGCAGTTTAGATGGCTACATCACGGTCAAGTTAATTGGCAGGATCGTGAGTGGTGGGGTAAAGTGTGGGTGCTTCCACCTCTATTTAATTGTTTTCAAGAACCGATTTTCGTGTTTAGTTTTCTCTCCTTCCTCCGCACCTCCAAATAGCGCGGTTGGCCACGCACGGCTCCCAAAGAGGTTCTACGCACGTTCAAAAACCTGCCAAAGCGGCCAGTAACAATCAGCACCGTCGCGTTTGCAAATCGTTCCTGGTACCGGCGCTGGATAGGCACACCTGGGTGTCGGCGCCATTGTTGTCGCAGGTGGCGCCCAATGTCCCCTTGTTGTTGTTGTTGTCGTCGTCGTCGTTGTTGTTGGCGTCGCTGCGGTCGCCTGCCTGCCAGGAGGACCCTGCCTGCTTGGGAGAGGGCATCAGGCTGATGCCGCTGATGGCCCTTCGCTCGAGGTACTGCGACGACGGGCTGACGATGACCAGCGAGCTCACCACCGATGCCATTCCCTGTGCGCGAGAGAACGACGGACGGGGACGTTTTTTTGACGGGGTGGGGTTTTTTTTCTCCCTTTGCCGATGCGCGGCGTTGTCTACGAATCGGTGCGGAAGGGATTCATAATAGAGCTCGTTTAAAAAAAAAAACAATGTGACTTGTACAGAAAGGTTATTTGGACAAGCGGTTAAAAGGTCATTATGATGATAACGACGTAGCAATTCACATTTTGCGAGGCGCATTTCATCCGTAGATCACATTGCGTGCGTATGGAAAGCAGGAAATAATAAACAGAACCAGGGTAAACGCCCCCCCCCCCCCGCCATTGAAATAGGTAGTTGAGCCCCCCCCCCCCCCCCCCGTTATCCCCGTGCGGCACAAGAAGACGACCGAGCACGTGGGGTCTGCAAGCGGGCATTCGTCTGCCTGTTGAGGGTGGGGCGATGATTTCCGGTACAGTTATGCGGAATCCCTAATGAATAATTTGCTGTAATGTGTTACGATGAGAATGCTTCCGTGAAAAGCAACGCATACATCAGAACAGACGATTGCCTGTAAGTGGCTGCTACAGAGACGGAATTCCACCGTGGGAAATGATAAGTTGTTCAACTTGTTTAAATAATAACATTAAAAACAGGGGAAGTTTTGATGAGAATAATCTCGAAGTTATTTCTCCCACTTCCTAATGGAAACGCACGCAATGGACTTCCTTCACCGGCCAAACTCCCTTCACCATCGACACGAGCGCCGCGTGACGTTCACGTTTCCTCGTGCGGTGACTACGAGACGCAATGAAGTGTCGTGGCATCGCTCGACTTTGCTGTTTTAAGTGACAAAAAATTAACCCGTAAAAACAAAGTTTTTCACTATAAGTCCTTTATAGGCGTGGCGGCTAGAGTCCTCTCGTCCTCTGGCTTGAGATGGCTGCCACCTATGGGTCAGATGATTGCCTGCCACCATTGAGCAATTGGTAATTAAATATAATAAAAACAAATTCCTTAAAAGTGTAAAATTTTGGGGAAAAAATTTCACTTAAATTAATTGTCACGCACAACGAGTCTGTGTGGAAAATGTCGGCTCGATTGGATCACGGGAAGTGGGTTCAAAAACGATCGAAAGATTTGCACGGTCGTAATCGCGCAAGCAAGCAAGTTAACTTAATATAAATGATTTAAAAACGCAACAACGAAAATGTGAAAGTGTCTCCCTGTTCACACGACCGCTTGGGTGGCACCCACCGTGGCTGGGTGGCCTTAACGCCGCTCGTCTACTAACATTGCGCATGCCACCTTTGCATTATTTACACCGTGCCTCCACGTGCACAGTGGCATCCCGAGGCGCCGAAACCACGTGGGTGTTTGAGAATGTCAGAAGATCGCTCGTAAAGGAAGTGATGGCAGGCTATGGTATGGCTCGAGGGCCCCCCAACAGAGATGACCGTGCCAAACCCGCCCGGTGCTCATCTGAGCAAGGAG
Source organism: Lampetra planeri (assembly GCF_965212315.1). Taxonomy (NCBI): domain Eukaryota; kingdom Metazoa; phylum Chordata; class Hyperoartia; order Petromyzontiformes; family Petromyzontidae; genus Lampetra; species Lampetra planeri. The sequence goes on from NC_136143.1 coordinate 5,180,781, forward strand.
ATGATTTGACTTCCCACAAAGTGGTATTTATTTTACCAGCCCACCTAGGAGTTGATCGATGGGTTGAGCCGAACCCCCAACCAGGATCTGAACTTACGACCTTTCTGGATGTGAGGCTCCCACTCTCAACAACATGTGCCAGCTGTGCGCGTTGTTTTGTTTGTTTCGGTTCGTTGAGGTGACCAAAATAAAAACGCTCTTCTTTTGAACGGCTGAAAAACGATGGTTGCAACCGTGTGTTTGTTTTCGCGGTCGGTTGGGCCGAACGTCGCTGGGTGCCGCGTCCAACGTCTTACTCCGCGTGCTGGGAGCTTCCTCAGAGACCATTCTGCTCTTGAGGAAGCTCCCCAGCACCTGGAGTGAAAACCACACCGTCAATGAGAGAGATGTTCCACGTGCGCGTGTGTGTGTAGCGTTGAATTCTCTCGCGCCGTACGTAGCCAACCGTGCTAATCGGAGGTGCGATTAGCATGTTTAGACTGTTGGTGCGGTGGGTCAGCGCAACAGTGCTATGAACTCTGCAAGATAAGTTTTATTTATTATGGCCACCCGGCTAGCATCAGTGGCGAGCGATGTCTGAACTGGGTCTGAGCCTCCCAATCTACTTCACCAACCTGCGCTGATCAGCGTGGTGGAAGCACGGTCAAACGATCCACGTGACCAACAGCGTTGGGAAGCCTTCAATCCAGCACCCGATTGATAAAGCTATTAAAAACGATGACATTTTGTATTATTTTCACTGTTGCTATTATTTGTATAGTTTAAGCAGGTTGTGTTGCAGTCGCGTAATGGGTAAAGGACACTTGACCTGCAATCCAGAGGTTTGCCGGTTCAACCTCGCGCCTCTGGCCACCCGGTCGTACAAACGGGTGCTCCAAAGTAGTCGACCAGTCGGCAAGCGTTCGTCGTCGTGTGGTGGGGTAAAGTGTGGGTACTCCCAGCTCTATGCAAGACGTCCAGCCGACGTGGAAGAGTAGGCCAAAAAAACACGATACCGCCCGCTCCTTCAAATGCCCTTCTTGGCAGGAGTGGTAACGAGAAAAAAAATGGTCCTTCCTGCAGTCAAAATCAAACCCCGGGAGTAGTGGTTGTCAATGGGAACACGCCACATAACACGTGGCGTTAGGCAACGTCTCAGCGAAGGGTAAAGACAGCTGTTGGGAGGGCGAAGCTTTGCGGGTTTGCGGCTCTTCTCACTCCGCGGGGATTACACGGGAGTAATCTAACACGGCTTTATTGGAACACGAACATCACCATTAACTCTTGCAGTCTGACACATTACCGTATCGTTTTTGAAGGGAAGAACAAACAAATAAAGCATCCCCCCCCCACACACCTTCAGAGGAATTCGCCACCAACGCGTCCTTTGTGACGCAAACAAGGCGGCCGTAAATGGTGTAAAATAGCCATCAGAGGGTCTTCACGGTGACATGTGATATATTGGCGCTGGATAGACGTTGGTGCACGTTTCTTCCCGGCGGTCGCGAAGTGGCAACGCTCCAAAGGGAACCGGGCAATGGATGTGCAGCAGCAGCAGCAGCAAAAAAAAATGAGAAGTCAAGAGTCATCATACTCGAGGTGTTTTGTGCTCGGAGATTGTGCGCTATGCCCCACCTGCTGTATTTGTAGGACATTGCACATTTTTTGGGGAAAAATTAAAGCAGATCTGTGGTGGTGGTGGTGGTGGTTGGCCCCATTGGGGAGCCTAACTAGAAGTTGTTTGTGCGCCACGGTGGCTGGGAGATGTTAACTACCTCGCCTGGTACACAGGAGGTCGTGGGTTCGATCCCAACCATGACGCCTGCATATTTAGATTTTGCATGTCTCTCTCTTCCCGTGGTCACGTGAATTTCCTCCGGGTTTTCCCTCCGCATTTAGAATCAACGTCACGAGCTTAGACGATTTGGCTGCAATATATTTCCACGTGATAAGCCACTTTCGTTGGGCTATCATTTGTGGCCAGGTCGCTTCTGAAAAAAGAGCTGTATAGCTCAGTGGGCCTTAACTGGTAAAATAAAATTAAATAGTTTAAGGTTTGGTGTTCATGGCAAGCATACTGAATATTCAACCCAGAAGTGGCTGGATCGGTTCTACATCCCGCCGCGGCAGTTGAAACAAAAGTTCAAGTTTATTAAATCACCCATCACCCACCTGCGTCCAACCAGCCGTATGAATGGGTTACACCAGTTAGTCGATCTGCAATTCGTGTGTGGCGAGGTCAAGTGTGGGCACTCCCACATCTTCCACCGTGGAAGAGGAGGCCAAAATCCCCTCTAAGGGAGCTCTTATTACTAAACTTATTTGTTTTACCAGGTAAGTCCCACTGAGCGCTAGAGTTCTTTTTCAGAAGCAACCTGGCCACAAATGACAGCTGAACGAAGCGGCTTATCACCAAGTGGAAAATTTATAGCAGCCAAATGCTCTAAATGCGTAATGTCTAAGTGATTTATTTTGTTCTATTTCTACCTACGTGACTTACCGAAAGAACCAAAGAGTATTGATTCGAGATTTTGAGGGAAAAACCGGAGGACCCGGAGAAAAATCCACGCGACCACAGAGAGAACACGCAAACTCCAAATATACATGCATCAGAGTCGGAATCGAACCCACCACCTCCTGCACACCAGGCGAGGTAGTTAACATCTCGCCACCGCGGCACCATGTGGAGTGGACGTTGAGGTGATGGTGCCAGGCCAGGAATGAATGGACAGAGACTCGAAGGAGGAGGGCAGAGTCCACGCGATTCGGCCGACGATGCCAGGAAGAGACAAATAAGAGAGAGAGTTAGGGAGAGCAAATCAAATATACCCTCAAATAGCACTCTCTAGTAGTGGCCCTTCTGCCAGCAATAGCCTGCGTAAATGTTTGGAATGCTGCACCTTTACCTTTTGGCCTTGACTTTGATTTTTAAAAAGTGATGTTGATGCATGTATAGGTTAAAGTAAAGAATAATCCGATCGACTAAAGCATATTTATACTGCAGACATGGAACAGGCCTCTGCTTGTATTTACTTTTACCTATTAGCAACGGGCACGAGTCCCCGGCACCTCCGATTAGCGCGGTTGGCTACGTACGGCGCGAAAGAAGTTCAACGCACACGGTGCATACACACTTGAGCCGCGAGCAGACGGTGTACAGGGCAGCACGGGCTGGCACGGTCAAAGGGGACAGGCTGAGTGGTGTGAGGAGTAGCTGCGAGGTTGCCCAGCGTGAGTTCCACGACTCTCGTTATAAACCCGGCCAGTGGTAGTGGTGGTGGTGGTGGCGGCCGCCAATTGGAGGCCCTCGGCAAAAATAGTGTTATCGTGTTGGGGGGTTCGGGGCGCGGGGCTGGAATTTATAAATGTATAAAAATCCAAGCGAGATGACAGAAGGGACATGTGGACGAGAGAAGCAGATGGAGTGAGATTGGGGAAATGTAGACACTTTACAGAGATGTAGTGAGATGAGAGGATAGAGATGCAGACAAGATAGAGATCAACCGGCTTTTTAATTTTTCGATGTAAAGCTTTCGTGACTGCAGGGATTCATCTCCTTGGTTCTTTCGGTAAAGTCACGTAGAGTGGAAACAATGAAAATAATAAAATAAAACATAATAAAATAATTCTCACGACGTTTCAGCCACAACGCAAGCAGCCGTCCTCAGGTGAAGAACAGGTCTGTCGGGGAGACAGCGTCAGACGTCAGACTCTGTCTCCCCGACAGACCTGGTATTCACCTGAGGACGGCTGCTTGCGTTGTGGCCGAAACGTCGTGAGAATTATTTTATTATGTTTTATTTTATTATTTTAATTTTTTCCACTCTACGCGGCTTTTTAATGTCGATTAACTTTATTAGCGTCTGAATCCGAGCTTGTGTTTTGCCCACGCCTCATTTTGCCATGTACTGTATGAATGAACGTTGAACTTTTTTCGCACCGTACGTAGCCGAGGCTTGCTGATCGGAGGTGCGGGGGAGGGACAACAAACCAAATGCCAAAAGCAGTTTTAAAGAAAACGAGGTTTCAATCGAAAAATGAGATTTCAATTTTGAATGAATCAAGGGCCCCTTTAGCTGCTTGAGAGGCCCTGAGCTTTCTCGCGGGTTGCTTAAGCCTAGCGCCACCACTCAACCAAGTTCAAGTTCATTTATTAGGCATAGCCCTGTGAGCCATTCGGCTCTTGAATCGGGTGCAACCGCAACAAACAAAAAACAAAAACATGAACAAAAAACATCTTAAAGTGAATATGTGACTAAGTGCAAACAGAAAATCCAAGAAAAGACAGCAAAATATTGCAGGAAAAGCACCGTACACCAACGCTGTGTGCAAAAATCCCAGTGGGATGCAAGTCAAACAACAACAACAACAACCACAAGACAACTTAGATTAAGGCCATCAGTCTAACTCTGTACTACAACAAACAAACATGGCTACACCAATACACTTTTCGAAATCACCAAAATAAAGCCATGAAAGCAATGAAACAGCGATCATAGGAACTGTGACGGAATTTTCACAATAAACGCACAAGTGGATGTCCGCTCCGTACGATCACTGCCGCCGCTCTTGTCCTTCCCGACACCTCCGATTAGCACCGTTGGCTACGTGCGGTGTAAAATAAGTTCGACATGCATACATCTACAAAGGGGGGGGGGGGGCTTACGGGGAGAGAATGGGACAGAGCCTTGCACATGACGTCGACCAGAAAGAGAGAGAAGGACTGGCAACGTTGTGGAATATTATATTCGAACGATCCGGCTTGGCCTTTGAGCCAAAGCTACTTTTGAACTCCAAAAGCAAATCCAAGCGTGATAACAAAAACTATATATATACACACTGTATATGTGAATATAAGGGATGATAAATATATGTGTACACACTGTATATATATAACCCTCCAGAGCTCTCTCTACAAACAGTAGAGAAATCTTCATTTCTAAACACATCGGTGGCGGGGGAGGAGAGGCAAACATTCGCATCTCTTTGATAAGCCCCAATTTGTTTGGCCTTGTGACCGCCGCGGTCAGGAAACGGATGTAAATTAAGCGCTCTTCACGCAGAGGAAAAGACGATTACCACATTGTAGCTATCATTTGCTCTGACTGGGGTTGAGCATTTTGGTGCTGACCACTTTAAAATAAGAAAAGGGAAAACATTTTCTTGGTTCTTTCGGTAAAGTCACGTAGAATGGAAATAATAAAATAATAAAAATAAAACATAATAAAATAATTCTCACGACGTTTTATTTTTATTCTTTTATAATTTCCATTCTACGTGACTTTACCGAAAGAACCAAGAAGATGAATCCCTGCAGTCACGAACGCTTTAAATCGAAAATTAGGGAAGACATTTATCAAGAACACTTGAAAAATGTGTTGTTGTTTTTTGCTCTGGTCTTGTTGTGTCGCTGGATCGTGAGAAGTGTCGATGGCTTTGGTGGGGAGGCCTTCATCCAGCAAGGAAGAAACCCACGACGAGTCTGATTTCTCTGACAGGTTCCCGCTGCCGCGACGCGATGCTTGGTAGCAGCACTCACCGGGGGACGTGCGATCGAGAGGACGCCGTTTCGATTTTGTCCCCCCCCTCCACCTGCCGTGGCAGTTGAAACTTTAAACAATGGGGACAAGTTTCTAGAGTCCACCACCCCTCACCCGCCTCTGTCCACCCGCATGTTTACAGGGCGCCGCGGTGGCGAGATGGTAACTACCTCCGCCTGGTATTAAGGAGCTTGTGGGTTCGATCCCGGCTCTGACGCCTGCTGTATATTTTGAGTCTGTGGTGTCTCTCTGTCTCTCCACGTGGTCGCGTGGATTGTTCTCCGGGTTTTGCTTCCACGTTTAGGAACATGCGTTTAAAGTATTTGGCCTCTATACAGTTTCACACGACGAGCCACTCCGTTGGATTATCATTTGTGGCCAGATTGCTTTTGAAAAATAACTATGAAGCTCAGTTGGGCTTTATCTGGTCAAATAAAACACATTCCTGTGGAGGGAGTTGGTCGGAACGTTGGGTTGCTCGGTCAATGGCCAGGGTCAACGGCGGCGTGGTGTATTCCGCAAATATGGTGAACCAGGTGGTTCCTACCAGTAAAATAGATCGTTTAGGTTGTACAGTAAATGCGTAAACACCACAATTGGTCCATGGACAGGTTACGTGTGGCGGGATAATGTGTGACCCCCCCCCCACTCCACTTCTTACAAGATGTCCGTCGAGCGTGGAAGAGTAGGCCAATGTACCCTCCAGAGGGCGATCCCCAGAGCCACTGCTACCATTGCAACAGCAGCAGTGGCTCGAGCAAGTAATTGCAGGGCGGCGCCTTTATCCATAGCCGAGGACTGTGGAGGGAGTTTGAATGCAGTGCAGGCTTTAGTACTCATTAATACTGGTTAAGTGCAGGCGTGGCAAATTAGGCAATTTGCTTGACACTGGCTATCTTTCCATAGCGCGCAGTTTATCACTGCGATCCAAGGGGAGCTTGGAAAAGATACATTACGGTCAATTTGTTGCGTGTGTTTGTATCAGCACGTGTAAATATGTAGACGGCTCATTAATAATGCAGACGCAACGGTACAAGCCTCTGCTGTGGGAATGCAATAAATGGACACCGTGAAATAAATATAGAACATTTGTCTGCTGAGAGCAAAAGAGGAAATTAAATGCTTGGAGGGCATTTGACCCACAATGCAAAGGAAAAAAAAACATCTCCACTAAGTCGAGATGTTGTATTTGTTTACCGCGTGTACGCCGCATACATCACCTAACACTGTAACTCGTAGCAAACAACAACAAAAACATTCCGAGCATGCAGTTCCCGAGTCTGGATGTTGTGTAATGTAACCGCGACCAACCGAGGTCAGAACGCATCGCCGCATTTGCCAGAACGCACTAAATCCTGCGGGCACGGCAGAGGGTAGTGGTGGTGGGATTGGTGGGGCTAGTGGGGTTGGTGGGGCTGGTGGGATTGGTGGGGCTAGTGGGGTTGGTGGGGGTGGTGGGGCTGGTGGGGGTGGTGGGGCTGGTGGGGGTGGTGGGGCTGGTGGGGCTGGTGGGATTGGTGGGGCTAGTGGGGTTGGTGGGGCTGGTGGGGCTGGTGGGGCTGGTGGGGCTAGTGGGGTTGGTGGGGGTGGTGGGGCTGGTGGGGGTGGTGGGGCTGGTGGGGCTGGTGGCGTTGGTGGTGGTGGGGCTAGTGGGGTTGGTGGGGGTGGTGGGGCTGGTGGGGCTGGTGGGGTTGGTGGGGTTGGTGGTGGTGGGGTTGGTGGTGGTGGGGCTAGTGGGGTTGGTGGGGGTGGTGGGGCTGGTGGGGCTGGTGGGGTTGGTGGGGTTGGTGGTGGTGGGGTTGGTGGGGGTGGTGGGATTGGTGGGGCTAGTGGGGTTGGTGGGGGTGGTGGGGCTGGTGTGGGTGGTGGGGCTGGTGGGGCTGGTGGGGTTGGTGGTGGTGGGGCTGGTGGGGTTGGTGGGGCTGTTTTTGTTGCTGTTGCTAAAACAAACACACTCACACGGGCAAAAGGATGAAAGCGCAGCCCTGAAATTGCTCGCTCACGACACTTCTGACGGAAAGGATTCCCACCACGAAGGACCCGTCCCACCTCCCTGGCTGAAGGGGATACTTTGCCGAATTTCCCACTGTGGCCAGGCGTCGTTGAAGAGATGGGAGTAATCACCCACACTTTACCCCACCGAGCAACTAAATGCGATGTAACCCATTCATGCTGCCGGGGTAGACGGAGGCAGAGGGTCAAGGATGGGGGCGGGGGGGGTTGGTGGTGGATAGGGGGCTTAAGAAACTCGCCCCATTGCTTGAACTGCCATCTAAGAAAATCGGATCGATCCGGCGAGCCGCCGTTGCAAGTCCAAAGTGCTGCCCGTTACGCCTCGACTCGCTCCACGCCCATTCCTGTTCTGTAGAAGCCACAAGTCAACGTTGCTCGATAGAAGGTCGCATCCCCTCCTCCACCCTCCTCCTCCTCACTCCTGCTTCGCTACCCCACGTGATCAAGAACCTCCTCCACCACTTCCTCCTCCTCCTCCTCTCCCGTACAATATGTGCCATCAACTCCCTGTTCAATAGGGTTGCAACTTGCGGGGACAAAAATCACGTAGGAGGGGAGGAATTTGAGTGATAATGCTCGCATTCATATTGTCCCCGTAGAATAACGGCACATCTCACAGTACAGGGAGTTTTTGTTTGTTTGCACCTAGGGGACCCCCGGATGGCAGCTGTCCCTGTGCGGCATACGGTGACTCAGTTCCGGCCTGCAAGTGAGCATTAGTCTGACAGCATGGGAGGGGGGATCGATGATTGTCATCCCAATTGAGTAATTTGTAAGTATTTGTTTTAAAATGTGACAAGTTAGGGGCCTGAATACAACACGACTTGAGTTGTGTGTTACGCAGCAACTGAAAAAACGTGGAACTTTTATTTTATTTCCCTGGAACAATTTTACAGATTTTCCAGGACGGACACGACCTCTGTGGCCGTCTGGAACGCTCTTCCGATATTAGGGTGTCACTGGCGCTGTGCACCTTTAACACATCTACATTGAAAACTTTTTTTTACAACTGCTTTTTGTGTTTAGTTTGTTGTCCTTCCCCCGCACCTCCGATTAACACGGTTGGCGACGTACGGTGCGAAAGAAGGTATACATGCATATGTATACACATACAGAAAGAAGACGAACCTGATCAAACTTGGACAGGTGGCAATCCTACTTGTTCAAGTCCAGGCTCAAGGCCATTCTCCTATTCTTCTCGCCGTGTGTGGGGTGGCTCCTTCTCCTCGGATTACGAGCGAATTCTGGCCTCTAGCGCATGTGAGTTAATGCGGGAGTCCTGAGCAATCGTTCGTCTGCTGTTAGCATCCTGTCGGGCAAGAATTGAGTGTGTATGCCGACCACGTGATGGATGCTTACGACGAGTGTAATTGCCGACAAACGCGTGTTTTTAACCTCACCGTTTGTAATACAGTGCAACTTTGTCGCGTCATTTTATTTAATTCAACTCTTCACGGGGGGGGGGGGTATATATTTGTATTACTGCGTTGAGTTGCAAGCATTGCCGTCGCGTTCTGCCGTGACGTTTTGTTTTTACTGCATGACCCTGCTCAGGTTCCCGAAGAAGCTTCCGGAGCGAAACGTCGGACGTCGTGTGAACAAAAATCGACCGCGTGGCACGACCCTAAAGACGCTTCGGAGAGCCGTGCACAGCGCAACCTAAAACAAAAATCGACTCAATAATATAAATGTATTTTATGTTTTACACTGATTGAATTATGTGAATCGCGGTGGTGTTCGAGAAGGGCTAGAGATATATTTTCCTGCAGATTTGCTTTTTTCTTATCCCTCAGAAATAATTTGCTGCTCTCAAAGGGCATGGTTATTGGACAGGCTGAGGCGAAAGTGATAATAAACTCCGTTAAGTCTCCTGTTAAACGCTTAAATAATATATATATATTTTTTTAACTTTTTTTAAACACGCTTTTATTAAATGTACGACTCCAGGAAGTGGCCCTGAAGCTTACCATAACGTAAGGGACCGTGGCCAATTACAGCCAACGTCCGTTGACCGTGGAAAATTAGACCCAAGCCGAAACATAACATATAAAGAAGAATGTTTAAAAATGTATATTTTGATGACAGAATATAGTATTGTCATCAGTATGACATAAGTATACCAAGTTTGCAGTCGATACCACATTGGAAAGTGTGTTAAAATTGAGTTACAAGATTTGAGGATACAACAACAACGACAACAACAACAGAGTGAGTTAAATAAAAGCGGGTAAAAATAAACAATTAAAATATGCGATCCACGTCATCAGTGAACCAAGTGATTTACGTCAAAGTTGCGCGCAACATTAAAGTTGCAATATTGCTTTCCAGGGGAGAAAATCATAACAGCATTTGCACAATCGCGTTTGACAGTGCCATAAATTGTTCATCAGGAGTTTTCGACACGATGTATTTCGGTACAGGTTCATCATTAGTTATAGCAGCATGCGGTGGCGGTGATGATGGTGGTGGTAGCGTTGGGCAAAAAAATCTAATACTGATGTGAATCAACGCTATTATACATACGTATGAAAAACCAGAATAAGGTGTTGCTCTTTCTGGCAACAAAACGATTGTTAAGATGTTCAAACGCCAAACAGATACCGTTTTGCACGGAATCAAGTCTGCATTGACCACACACACAGTGCTTGTGGTGAACGTGCAAACAAAACACTCTGTGATTATAATGTATGGATGGCATTGTCTTTGAAACTCATTGGCCTACACCATATCCTTGTGCTCCATGGCCTGTCAGACCAGAGAATAGCGGCAAAATGTGAAACAGTACAAAATCAATGAACGTATCAGATCATTCATAGCTCGTGTTGAGCAGCAATATCATGGGATACCTTTTTATTTTACCAGTACCAAAGTAAAAAAAAAATTGTAAAATGTAAAAAAATTATTTACCCTTTCTGTATGTGTCATGAACTTCTTTCGCACCGCACGCAGTCAACCGCGTGCGAATCCGAGTTGCATAAGAGTCTCTTGCGCGGTGCCTTTCAGCCGGTGTATATAGAATGTCAAGTTTTGGTTGTCTCACCCACCCTCCCCCGCCCCCCTTTTGGTGACGCGAGGGCGACTCGCCTGGCGCCCTCGTGGAATGTGTACATCGGCCGTACCGTGGGGCGGGGGGGGGGCGGCGTTTTCACGGAAGGCCTCCTCTCCGTGACAGACGAGAGATTACGCTGCGCGTGCGTGCGTGCGATGTGATGTCATGCCGTCATACAGGCACCGAAAAGCTTTTACTTTAGTTATTTATTTTTGTTCGTGTGTGTGTGGGTTTTTTTTTAAAAGCCGGCTCACCAACACCCACCCCCCCAGTAAGTAGCGTTCGTTGCGCGCTTCTCAAGGCAGAAGTTGTTGTCAGTCTCGTCGCCTATCTGCCTCGTGAACAACACTTTGTGACCACAGCTGACAAAAATGCACCCCCCCCGCCCCCTCCTCCTCCCACCCCCGGTCAGTGACCACGTTCTTGACCTCTGGCCGCTAATGCCTCGTGTTCAACACACGTGGCACAAAGAGACATCTCTCGCCCGTTCCTCTCTCTCTCTCTCGATCTCCCTCTCGCCTCTCTCTCTCGATGTTACGTGTTGCGTCAAATGCGTTTAATGAAACCGTCTGTCACCATTGATAACAGCCCTCCCCCCCTCCCTCCCCAACCTCCCTGTCAAGGTTGATCGGTAACTGCTGAAAGTGTGAGTGTACATTGTGCTGGGCCTGTGTGCACGTGCTTGTGTGTCTGTGTGTGTCCCTTGTGTGTGTGTGTCCATTGTGTGTCTGTGTGCACGTGCGTGTGTGTCTGTGTGTGTCCCTTGTGTGTGTGTGTGTCTGTATGTGTCCCTTGTGTGTCCCTTGTGTGTGTGTCTGTGCGTTTGTGTGTCTGTGTACACGTGCTTGTGTGTCTGTGTGTGTCCCTTGTGTGTATCTGTGTGTGTCCCTTGTGTGTGTGTGTCTGTGTGTGTCTCTTGTGTATGTGTGTGCATTTGTGTGTCTGTGTACACGTGCTTGTGTGTCTGTGTGTGTCCCTTGTGTGTATCTGTGTGTGTCCCTTGTGTGTCTGTCCCTTGTGTGTGTGTGTCTGTGTGTGTCCCTTGTGTGTCTGTGTGTGTCCCTTGTGTGTGTGTGTCTGTGTGTGTCCCTTGTGTGTCTGTGTGTGTCTCTTGTGTGTGTGTCTGTGCGTTTGTGTGTCTGTGTGCACGTGCTTGTGTGTCTGTGTGTGTCCCTTGTGTGTATCTGTGTGTGTCCCTTGTGTGTCTGTGTGTGTGTCTGTGTGTGTGTCCCTTGTGTGTGTGTGTGTCTGTGTGTGTGTCTGTGCGTTTGTGAGTGTTGGCGGAGCGGTAGTACAACGTTTAGCACGCTGCGCTAGGAACCCGGCGACCCGAGTTCGATTCCCCATCACGGCCAACACCAGTGACGATTATCTGAGCCGGTGCTGAACCTCCTTCCCCTAGGTCGGCTCAGCCTCAAATGAGTACCTGGGGCGATGTGTAAACATCGTCACTGGGGAGACAAAGACGACCGGGCGTGGTGCTGGCCACTCAACACCTCGGGTGCCGTTCCGACCGTCATAGGTGCTCGCTAACAGCACTTGCCCCAACAGTCTGGTAAGGCTATACGGGGGGATTTTGTCTTCGTTTTTGTCTGTGCGTTTGTGAGCGTTGGGGAGCCGTAGTGCATCGGTTACGAACCCGGCGACCCGAGTTCGATTCCCGCTCACTGCCAATACCAGTGACAATTATCTGAATCGGCCCTGGCCGACAGGTCGATTCAGTCTTAAATTAGTTGTTGCAGCCATCCCCGGCCTTAATAGGTGCTCGCTAACAACATTTCCCCCGAAAGTCTTGATGGCTATAAGCGGATCTTTGTCTTGTGTGTGTTTGTGAAGAGCAGTGGGTTACGTTATTTTTTAAACATACCTTGTACAATGCATAGCTTATCTTGAGCCTAGAATGGTGTGGCTTTACATTATTTGTTTTAGGTGTTAGTTTATTATACATTCCAGCGTATACAATGTTATTGGTTGTCTTGGAAACTGTTTTGTGATTGTAAGTTTACGTAAGCTGCTACCTATGACTCACAGAGAGACCCATAGGCTCACACAGAGACCCATATACTCTCAGAGAGACCCATAGACTTGACAAACACCGGATGCTCACATTTAACTTGTCGTGATGCTAACTTCACGTGTGCAACTGCTGCCTTTCGGCTCAGCTGTGCTTCTTAATTATATTGGCGCTTTGGGACTTGCTCTACGCTTCTGTATGTAGGTTGAACTTCTTTTGCACCGTTCGCATCTTATATTGCTAATTCTGCAATATCAGGAATACATGGTGATAGCTGTGGTGAGCGCACTGCAGTATGAACATATTCACCTTAGTTTGTGTCTCGGCTATGGTTAAGGGGCCGTCCATAAATGACGTCACGCGATTTTGGACGATTTTTGACCCCCCCCCCCCCTCGTCACACGGCGTCACAAAAAGTCAGACCCCCCCCCTCAAATATGACGTCACAAAGCTCTTCCCCCCCTGCCCCCAAAATAAAACATGCTTCAAATCGCTTTCAACTATTGTCATTGTAGTGCGTATTTAATGTGGCGCTGCACTCTGATGTTGTAGGAGAAAACATTTATTAAAAGTATATTTAATTAAGTAGAACGCGTTGTCCATATTTATTTAAAGTTGCGCATTTTGATGTGACGTCACATTTTTCCAACCCCCCCCCCCCTCGTCACGCATCGTCACAAATGTCTGACCCCCCCCCCCCCCCCCCAGGTGCGTGACATCATTTATGGACAGCCCCTAACATCAGCGGCGAGTGATGTCTGAACTGGCCCTGGGCCTCTGCAAGGGCGACTCAGCCTTAAATAAATACCCAGTGTAGTGTTTATGCATCACAACTCGCTCTGGTGATGCCGTGATGGGCCGATCCAGTCCAGATATCACCAACAGTTTGCCGTGGCCCCGGAATTAAATTCTGGCCGTGGAGCTTCTCGGCGTGGTTGCGCTAACCACTGCACCACTGCACCACTGCTCTAACCACTGCACCACTGCTCTAACCACTGCACCACTGCACCACTGCTCTAACCACTGCACCACTGCACCACTGCTCCAACCACTGCACCACTGCACCACTGCCCAAACCACTGCACCACTGCTCTAACCACTGCACCACTGCTCCCCTGCTCTAACCACTGCACAACTGCACCACTGCTCTAACCACTGCACCACTGCACCACTGCTCCAACCACTGCACCACTGCACCACTGCTCTAACCACTGCACCACTGCACCACTGCTCCAACCACTGCACCACTGCACCACTGCCCAAACCACTGCACCACTGCTCTAACCACTGCATCACTGCACCACTGCTCTAACCACTGCATCACTGCACCACTGCTCTAACCTCTGCACCACTGCTCCCCTGCTCTAACCTCTGCACCACTGCACCACTGCACCACTGCACCACTGCACCAACCACTGCACCACTGCTCTAACCACTGGACCACTGCACCACTGCTCTAACCACTGCACCACTGCTCCCCTGCTCTAACCTCTGCACCACTGCACCACTGCGCTAACCACTGCGCTAACCACTGCACCACTGCTCTAACCACTGCACCACTGCACCACTGCTCTAACCACTGCACCACTGCACCACTGCTCTAACCACTGCACCACTGCTCTAACCACTGCATCCCTGAACCACTGCACCACTGCTCTAACCACTGCACCACTGCTCTAACCACTGCACCACTGCACCACTGCTCTAACCACTGCACCACTGCACCACTGCTCTAACCACTGCACCACTGCTCTAACCACTGCATCCCTGAACCACTGCTCCAACCACTGCACAGACATTTTTGACGATGTGTGACGAGGGGGGGGGGGGTGTTTGAGAAATGTGACGTCACGTCAAAATGCGCAAATTTAAATAAATGTAGAATTGTTATAACAACACTAATTGTTATAACAACACTCCTACAACATCAGAGTTCAGCGCCACATTAAATACGCACTACAATAACAATAGTCTAAAGCGATTTGAAGCATGTTTTATTTTCAAAATGGAAATATGGTTTTGGGGGGATGGGAGGGGCAGAGCTTTGTGACGTCAAATTTGAGGGGGGGGTCTGACTTTTTGTGACGCCGTGTGACGAGGGGGGGGGGTCAAAAATCGTCAAAAATCGCGTGACGTCATTTATGGACGGCCCCTTAGCGCACCGCACTATGACCGCCGGAACAGCCTGCGTTTGATTCCTGGACCCCGTGTCCCATTGGTGGCGAGTGACATTCCGGGCGTCCACGTCTCATCACCAACCCGCATTGCCCGGCGTGGCGAAGTGTGGTCAAACAACTCCCTTCACCCACTGAGCAGATCGACAAAGCTCTGTACACACATATCACGGACAATCAAATCCCGCCCTCTCTCTCTCTCTCTCAGCAGGACCGCACCGATGCGCCATGCTGACATGCAGAAGACGGGTGTTAAGTGTGGAAAACAAGAACCCACTTAAACGTCTCTTTGCGAGTGTGAATACACCCCCACAGGGCTTCATCTGTGGGCTCCGGCGTCTAGCGGGGTGCAAAATATACCTGGCGATGAGCATTCGCCAGTCCTTCTGTTGTTACCCTTGGCAAAAAAACAACTGGCGGCGGAGGGGTGGGTGGGTGGGTGTATGGGGGAGGTGTTGCCTTGCCCGCTCACGCACCCCCCGATGTGAGAGGCTGTCCGTGCGTCGCCTTTGGTGGAAAGTGAGGGCCCATCGCTGCGAGCGACATCGGGACACGTACACTCGCTCGTCGGCGACCCGCCGAGTTGTTTTGACAGCGCGATATTTTGTTACACCTTTCGGGGACTTTTGAAAATCCCCTTGACAAAGGCTACCGCGTATATGTTTCCGCTGTTGTAAGAGTAAAACTCTCTTGACGTATTTTTTTAGGGGTTCTGAAGTTCGGCTGAAACGTCGGGCATCGTGCTGAGCAAATGCGCCTCTGCGGCCGTCTGGAACGCTCTTCCTTCAGATATTAGGAAGCCACCTGGAGCTGTGCACTCTTGAATCCAGATTGAAACCTTATTTTTGTCGAACTACTTTTTGTGTTTAGTTTGTTGTCATTCCCCCGCACCTCCGATGAGCACAGTTGGCTACGTAGGGTGCGAAGGAAGTTCAACTTACATAGAGTGCATGCGCACGCATCGGAGAGATCGACCTTACGAAAGATACCCATTCATCCACACGACGGAGATGTGGCTGCGTTCAGATCCTACGTAAATCTGCGTCGATGTATCTATCTATTACTATGGTCAACAACAAAAAACGTTTTTTTCTGGCCTGGACTTTTGCAGCTGTTTTAGACTAATTTCAGGGTGCTGATTCCAAATCTGATCTCAGATTTGCTCTATCACATCATTTTATGCTATCGGCATACCCCATTTTCATTGATTTTACCCGAAATTAACTCTGTCACTTATGATTGCAAGTTGTTGCGAGTCAGTGACTGCTTTAGTGTTAAAATATGGTGCTGTATTTTTAGGATAGTGTGTTTATAATATCATTTTATGTAGATATCCACATTTATTGAAAATGCAATATTTGATATCTCAAAAACCTGATGTGATAGACAAAAACTGATTCCAGATTTGGAATCAGCTTTTGTCTATCACATCACCCCAAAATTACCTTAAGACCGTTGGAATACCTTATGCCAGAAAAAGTGTGCTGACCAGTGTTATAAAAGCGCGGCGTTACGTTTGTCTGTATGCTAAGTTATGAGAGCCTTTCCGAAGGCCTGAATCAAAAGTTATAGAAAGTGGACACCCCCCCCCCCTCCCCAGATTTGGAGGTAAAAAGTTGATCCAACGAGTTTACTACGATTGTCGACCCTCCCCCCTCCACCAAAAAAATATAACTCCCTCCCCCTCTAAATTTCGATTTAAATCTTTCATGATTGCAGGGATTCATATTCTTGGTTCTTTCGGTAAACTCACGTAGAAGGGAAATAACAAAATAATAAAAATAAAACATAATAAAATTCTCAATATGTTTTATCATTATTTTATTATTTCCCTCCCCCTCCCCCAACTTGTCTTTACTTTATTATGTTGCAGGTATATATGCCTCCACACCCTACATACGATAGAGTATATAGTATTATCTGCACATATTGGGAGGGGGGGGGGGACATCAGTGGGGGCGAGGCACGAAGCGCCGAGAAGCCCTCAACAGGAGTCACGGAGTAAAGGCAGTCGCACGCCACCGAAATTCGTGTGAACATGAATCTTGGAAGCCGCCGTGGCGGATTGAGAAGCAGTGCGTTGAGCCGTCAGCGCTCTGGTGGTGTACTCGCTTTGTGTCCTGGCTTGTAATCCTGGCGATCAGCTGCGCATTGTGTGAACAGAGTTCTCAAGCGTAGCCACTTGATGGATGCAGCCGGCCACCAATTGGCTATTGGAGAGGGGAACGATTTTTTTTACATAACGTTTACATTTTTTTTTAAAATAAGTCTGACTCTGAGAATGAACAATGAAAGTCGTTCATAGAGACGAGGCATTCCGTCGTAAGCGATGGAGAAAAGTGAACACCATGGACTTGAATAGGGGCAGTGTCTGAGCAGTGTGGAATACAGATAAGAAATACATTTATCTGAATAAGATCTCTAAATGATTAGTAAGGTACGTCAAAAACGAAACTTTTTATTATACCAGCTAAGGCCCCCTGAGCTATGTAGCTCTTTTTCAGAAGCGACCTGGCCACAAATAATAGCTCAACGAAGTGGCTTATCACGTGGAAATGCATGGCATCCAAATACTCTAAACGCATGTTGCTAAATGTCGAGGTAATACCCGAAGGACATGGAGAAAAATCCACGCGAACACGGGGAGAGAACACGCAAACTCCAAATATACAGCAGCAGGCGTCAGGGTCGGGATCGAACCCACGACCTCCTGTATACCAAGGCGAGGTAGTTAACATCTAGCCACCGTGATGATGATGATGAGAGAGAGAGAGATACACGCAAACTCCAAATATACAGCAGCAGGCATCAGGGTCGGGATCGAACCAACGACCTTCCTGTATAACAGGCGAGGTAGTTAACATCTCCTAGCCACCGCGGCGTCCCTGTAGGAACAAATACAAGTACAAAATAATAATAATAATAATAATGTGCAAGCTTTTGTTGTCAACCCGTTGCTGGTTGAAGGCCCACTGGTGCCTTCCAGTTAAGGCGGTTGTTTGACCATACTTCACCACCCTGGTCAGTGCGGGTTAGCAAAAGAACTGGCTGGGTGCGGGCAGGAACCCGTTAATGTTCGTTACTTCCATGGCTGGGGATCAAACTCAGGTCGCGAGGTTCATCGCGCAGTGCACTACCCACTGCGCCAGCAAATCCAACACTCCGGGAGCAGGGTTGTAGGTGAATGTTTTTGAGTGACAAATTGTCCGAAAGTGTTATTAAGTACACGATGAATCATCAACGCACTCGAAGGTGTGAAGACCCATATACATGTCACAGTGTGAAACAATTTACACTGCCAAAATTACACAAACTGTCGAGTTAACCATTTAATTAACAACAATACAAGCATCGCGCAAGCAGCAACGTCAGAGCTGACGACGACGGGGTAATCCTACGGATCATTTTTCTTAATTAAAAGTTTAGGAGCGAACGTGAAATATTCCGTACATGTGTTTACCCCCCTCGATTCCCCCCCCCCCTCCTCCCACCGCTCCCAGCAGCGCGTGTGGTGGTTTCAGCCACTTGTCACGGCGTGAGAGATTGGCAGGGATTAACATTCCGGGAACGCAATAAGCGACGGCGATTACAGGCGCGCGACGACGTGGGCCCTCATGCGGGTGGTTTTCAGCAGCGTTTTGCACACCTGGTCCATTGCGCTACCTGCACAGGCTTTACCCTACAGCATGACACCTGGTTCATAGCGTTACCTGCACAGGCTTCACCCTACAGCATGACACCTGGTTCATAGCGTTACCTGCACAGGCTTCACCCTACAGCATGACACCTGGTCCATTGCGTTACCTGCAAAGGCTTCACCCTACAGCATGACACCTGGTCCATAGCGTTACCTGCACAGGCTCCACCATACAGCATGGCACATGGTCCATTGCGTTACCTGCAAAGGCTTCACCCTACAGCATGACACCTGGTCCATAGAGTTACCTGCACAGGCTCCACCATACAGCATGGCACATGGTTCATAGCGTTACCTGCACAGGCTCCACCATACAGCATGGCACATGGTTCATAGCGTTACCTACACAGACTCCACCAATACAGCAGCATGGCACCTTGTCCATACAAATAAAGTGGTGCTGCTGCTGCGTCAAGAGTGGTCCAACAGCAACAACAAACTCAACACATGAATGAATACCACTTGACCTCAAAGGAATTAATATACAATAGGCAACTGTTCGGGCAATATCCATTCTTCATAGAACGCATTAAAAAGGAAAGGAATCATCGCCAAAAACATCGCCTATTACATGACTCTGGAATCTTATTTGAAACTGCTTTTAGAGTGTTATTTGCTGTCCTTACCCCGCACCTTCGATTAGCACGGTTGGCGACGTACGGTGCGAAAGAAGTTCAACGTACATACGTGTATGCTTCCTTTGGGTGAGAGGGACGGTGGGTTTTTTTTTTGGCGAACGTGTAGAATTTTGAGTGAACTATGAAGCGATTTAAATTTCTCCCTTTAGAATGGGATGGAGATGTAACTGCCGTCCGGGGAGCACTTTCTTCAAGCGGGCAGTTGGTGGCACAAAGATCCATGAGTTGGAATGTCGGACGCTTTCTTGTGCCTTTTAATTCTGTGCAGAACTCCACGATCTATGGCTAAACGTGGAAAAAAAGTGGGGTTATTTTTTTTTGCTTTAACATTCATCTCGTTTTGTCGTTTCCAATTCCTTGGTTAATAAAAAATAAATGACGAAGAGCAAGCGGCTCGCAAAAGGTTGCAAGTTTAAAAACCTGGTTCGTGGTTGAATCGACTAATCATCACTCGGGGGGGGGGCTGGTCGATAAAATAGTGAGGGTGGGGATTTGGGGGGACGATCGAGAACGTCGCATTCCGCCTTAGCCACAGTGCGAGTCCGATCTCACTTGCAAACTCATTCTCTCACCGCCCAAAAAACCCCTCCTCGGTCGCTTGCCAGCTGCACAACACCGTTTTACAGTGCAAGTAACGATAACAAACGCAGTGCTTTTTGGATGCTATTGGATATACTGCGACTGCCAAACTGATGAAGTCATAGAGGGGGATTATCTGAAGCATCGCGGTGCCGGCACTGAGAGCCTGAATGTGGGCAACTGATTTGCGAGCAGATTACGAGCGGCTGCGTGGCCAAAAGCAAAAAAAAAATCCCAACTCGGGGGGGTGGAGGGGGGGGACAAAGCGAGGTGGAGTGAGCTTAGGTGGTGGTGGTGGTGGCGTGTAAGTGCGGGCGGTGGTGTAGCGGTTAGCGCAACTGCGCTTCGAACCTGGCTACCCGGGTTCGATCCCCGCTCACGGCCAACACCGGTGACGATTATCTGAACCGGTCATGGGCCTCCCCTAGATCGACTCAGCCTCAAATGAGTACCTGGTGCGACGTGTAAACATCGCCACTGGGGAGACAAAGGCGGCCGGGCGTGGTGTTGGCCACACAACCCCCTCGTGTGCCGTGCCGGCCTTTATAGGTGCTCGCTAACAGCACTTGCCTCTACAACCTGTTAAGGCTACACGGGGGGTCTTTGTGTGTACGTGTGGAGGTTTTGTTCATCTCAATCAGCTGCTTGTTTACGACCGCAGATCGCTATCTGCAGCCGCTTGTCACTCGGTTAAAGATAACCGCTGGCTCCCTACGCCTGGCGTACAGCCCCCCCCCCTTCCTCTTGCTCTGTCAACATTTCTCGCTCCATCGGCGGCCAGGTATAGGAGGACCCATTGATGTGTTTTCGTCGTCAGGGGCATCTTGCCAAGACACGCGAACCTAGCTCGTCCGTAACCCCGTGCCGCCGTGCAAGTCCCGCGTAATATTGATTTTTGTTGCTGTTGTTGTTGTTGTTGTCTTGTTTTTTCGCGAAAGTATGACGCCCAAATGCTGCGGCTGGCCCAGGTGCGAGTGTTAGTGCTGACACCAAACCTGGTCCACCCGAGTTCGATTCCCGCTCAGGACCAACACCTCCGATTACACTGGTCAACACACTTTTTCTGGCATAAGGTATTCCAACGGTATTAATGTAATTTTGGGGTGCTGATTCCAAATCTGGCATCAGTTTCTGCCTATCACATCAGGTTTTTGAGATATAAAATATTGCATTTTCAATAAAAATTGCAGAAGAAAAATAGTAAATAAATGTGGATATCTACATAAAATTATATTATAAAACACACTATCCTAAAAATACAGCACCATATTTTAACACTAAAGCAGTCACTGACTCGCAACAACTTGCAATCATAAGTGACAGAGTTAATTTCGGGAAAAATCGATGAAAATGGGGTATGCCGATAGCATATAAATGAGATGTGATAGAGAAAATATGGGATCAGATTTGGAATCAGCACCCTGAAATTAGTCTAAAACAGCTGGAAAAGTCCAGGCCAGAAATTTTCTAATTTTTGTTTTTGACCAGTGTTAGCATTGTTGGCTACGTACGGTGCGACGGCGGTTCAACATACGTGCATACAGTGAAGATGATCTGAACCGGTCCCGGGATTCTCCTAGGTGGACTCAGCCTCAGATGAGTACCTGGTGTGGTCTGTAAACATCGCCGCGAGGGAGACAATGGGCGGTCGGGCGTGGTGCTGGCCACCCACCCTCGTGCGCACCGTGCCGGCGTTCTAGGATGCTACTCGCTAACAGCACTTGCCCCAACAGTCAGGGGGGATCTTTGTCTTTGCCGCGTTATTTCCTTCGGCAACGATTGTCGACCGACTCTTTTTGCGCCACATTCTGGGAGCTTCTTCGTCGTTCTAAGGCATTGGGCATTTTTTTCGCCGAACAGCGCACGATGCAAATGAAACGCACGGGGGGGGGGGGGTGAGAGAGGAAAGAGCGGTACAGTAATCGTGTCGATACATACCAACGTGGAGGGAGTAAACGCGTAACTTGAACTGCGAATGCAAGTCAGTGGGGGCTTGCTGGCCAGGAAGACCTCGCCAGAAGGGACGATGACCGATTGTCAAGAAGAGGGAATGGAGAAGCAACCCATGAACGCAACGCGTCCGAGAGGAGGCTCGACCCGTGGAGATGGAGCGATGATAATTCCATTGCTGTTTAGGTGCTGGGTGTAATTCTTTTTTTTCCCCTCCCTTTGTTTGCATTGCACAAAACGTGAGAGATGGCGATAAGTCGGGGAGGGCCTTCATCCAGCGGTGGATTGATCATGACTGATGATGAAGCTGATGGAGCAGTGAAATAAATCAATACGAATGGTCACAGCAAGTCGCAGACATAGCGTATTTCTCAAATTTACAATGGATTCTTCATCATCATCATCAGCAGCAGCAGCAGCGGCTATTGTTTATCCACTACTGGATGACGGCTTCTCCATGCAGTTGCCATTCCTCACGGTCCAGTGCAGCTACCATCCATCACGCGCGCGCACAAGAACTGATTTCATCGCTCCATCTCCCTGGTGCTCGCACTCCTCGGACTCATCATTTAGGTGTTCGTGTTCTTCTTTAGCTCAAATCCAGAGTGATGTCCTGCTCACCCGAGCATTGAGCCGATCTCATCTTACTATTTACTTCCCTGAGCCAGGGGTGGAAATTCCGCATTCCTCTAGTGGGGGGGAGGGGGGGAAGTCTTTCCATAGGACAACCACTGTTGACTTCCCCACAACATGGTACATATTTTATCGACCCAAGAAGGATTATGGTTCTGAAACAATCCCCAACCAGGAATTCAACTTGCAACCTTTCCGACTGCGAGCCGCTTGCTCTTTCGCTGATGATATTAAAACAAAAATGTTATGTTCTATTTCCACGTCGCTATAAATCGTGGGTTCTGCAACGAATTAAAATAATTGAAAAGCATTACTTAAATAAATTTTTGCAAACGGCACCATTTCCAACGTCGCTTAACATGTGCAACTTATCAAAGAGAAACTATCACGGCGTCCCATACATAGCTACATATTGGCTGCTGATGTTTTGTTGTTGTTGTTGCTGTTAATGGAATAAATACTTCCCGTGTGCTGCACAGATGGCCCACGTTCAGATTCATAACGATGAGACACCAAATGTGGAATCCGGCCCAGCAGTTGTGATTGTCTGACATCAGTACCGCTGGAATCCTGCACTCCCAGAAGGCAGTGGGGCTGAAGAGTTGTGGATTTTAAAAAAAAAATTGTACGTGGAGAGACGGGCAGAAAAAGGCATTATCTGTTTTTCTACATTGTTATAGAGATAATTTTTTTAAGTGCTATCATGGACAAACTTTGCCACGTCTCTCCCTATAACATTTACTGGTGTGTGTGTGTGTGGTTTTTTTTGTCAGCTGAATCAATAGCCTGTCACTTAATATATTAAAAAAATATATCCAATTATCTTTCAGAAGACTGAGTGGGTAGAACGGCGGTGCAGTGGTCAGCTCACAATGCTGCGAATCCCGTGAGCTGAGTCTGATCCCCCGTCACGGCAAACATCAGTTGCACGTTGTATCTGAGCTGGTTCAAGTTCACCAATTCGCATTGACTAGTATGGTGCGCTATTGTCAAGTAACTCACGTGACCACTACAATATAGGGTGGCCTTCATCGAAAAGTGGGTTGATAAGTGTATAACTTTGTACTGTTAAGAAGTGATAGCGCATCCAATACTAGGACTCCTGCCAACTTCACCAACATGCACTGACCAGTGCTGCGAAGTACGGTCGAATAGCCCACTCACGGACCAAACGCAGCATGGGGAGGCCTTCATCCAGCAGTGGAATGACCAGCGGGCTATACGTTGTGATTGTGCTACGATAAATTACTTCAAGAACGCAGAACGATCTGGAATCTCTCCCCCGCTCACCTTCCTTTTCGCTCCCCTGTCGCCCGACTGCGTCACTATAAAGTCATTTCGGCGCAAGAATGCGCGCCAGATGTGCCTCCATCCCCGGGATGATTTAACCGCTGAGGTCGCAGCTGATCTGCCCGGGCCAATTTCCTGCTAGCGCGTTGCTGTTGGGGCTCTGACAAAAGGCACGCGCGCGGCCCCTGAGAGCCGCGGGTCCCTCCATACGGGCCGCAGGAACCTGTGATTGCATTGTCGGCAAGGCAAGGCAGACGCTTGGGAAGTGGACTTCGCGCGATACCATTCTTCGCGATGAGATATTAATTTGGCGATTATCGCGATATCGGTCTCCCATGCGTTTGTAATTTTGAAAATTTGACGATCGTGTTCATGCTGTGGTTTATTTTGTGTTGTTCTTTCACGATACGATATCACATTTTTGACATTGTCGAATCGTTGAGCGCCGTAGCGGTGGTAGCAACAATGGAAGAGTGATAATGAGGCGATTGTCCACCAACGAGCGAGCGAATCGGCGAGTGGAAGTTCACTGGAACAGTTGCCGTGGTGGTAGTAGCGATAGAAGGTTGACGAGGAGGCGGCTGACTGCGTGCCGAGCGACGGACAAGTGGTCAAGATCGCGGCGACGGCGGCTAGCGGTAGCGAGCAACAGGGCTCGCTTGCAGGCGGGCAAGAGGCCTCACGGCATCTTGAGGTTATCCCGAAGCCGGGTATTTGCGGAATCTCGCCAAACGTTTCACTCGGAATCTCTGCAGAGCTCGGGGTCCGCTTCTATTTTATTTTTTTAAAGGCATTTGGCAATGTCTTAGCAGTGGGGGGGGGGGGGGCAGCACTTAAAGCGCAGCGGCGACCTTCTGGAGGCTAATGCCGACTGCCGTGGTGCCCCCCCACCCCCCACCCCGGCCGGCACTGTGAAGTCTCAGCCGCTGCAAGCTATCGAACCCCCCGAGGATGGGCACCTTTCATGTATTTATTTGCAAAGGAGGAAGAAAGGAAAAACAACATCTTGACGGCGAAACGAGGTCGCTGCCACCGCTGCTTGTCAATGGTCGGCAGCGCACGTGACCTGCGACCCAGAGGTCGCCCGTTCGATTCGATCTCCCCGGCTGCAACTTCGTCGCGGCCAACGCCAGTGACGATTACATCTGAACCCGTCCTGGGCCTCCTCTAGGTCGACTCAGCCTCAAACGAGTACCTGGTGCGATGTGTAAAACATCGCCACGAGGGAGACAAAGGCGGCCGGGCGTGGTGTTGGCCACCCACCCCCTCGTGTGCCGTGCCGTGCCGGCCCTCATAGGTGCTGCTTGCTAGCAGCACTTGCCCCAAAAGCCTGTTGATGCTATACGGGGGATCTTTTTGTCTTTGTGTACATATCCTCATGCAAAATCGCCTCGGCTTGGGTTTTCTGGAAATTCGATTAGGACGGTTATTCCGACTCAAGCTCAAACAGCCCATTCATTTCGATAAAAAAAATAATGTGCAATAATAATAATAATAACCACATTTTCTCAATGATAAGACGCTTCGGAAAATAAGACGCACCTTAAACGTTGTGCCCGGGTGCCAATAAAGTTATACAAATCTAGATTTGAAGCTTTCGTAACTGCAAAGATTCATACTCTTAGGTTGTTTTCGGTAAAGTCACGTATGTAAAAATAAAAATAAAAGAATTATAATAAATGAAAATAAATCAATGAAATCACAGTGATTTAATTGATTTATTTTCATTTATTATTATTTTATTTTTTATTTTTATTTTTCCCTACGTGACTTTACCGAACAAACCTAAGAGTATTATACAAATCTATTCACACACATACATTCATACATGCTTACCGTAGTATTATTATTACAAGAAGCAGCCCCAACTATTGAATTAAAATACGGGAACGGCAGGGGGCAGGGGGGGGGCAGTTTGGGGGGTGGGGGGACGCGGGTGGCATCATCATTCAGATTATGTGGTAGTTGTCAGATTATGATTAAAGAAACTCTGCGTCTTGGCAAATCGTCATTTCTCGAGACTTCCTGACGTTTGTAAACTCGAGCAAGACGACTTGGATGTTTGGCAAGTTGTTGGTTTCGGTTATTTACTTAATTCGTGCAATGAAGTGGGGGGGGCAGGCAGGAGGAAGGGAGGGGCTCTTGTGGCCCATTGGCGTTGCTGCGCTATTGCTGTTTTGACTTGCACGGACTTTTTTTTGTTCGCTTGCTGCTCATTGCCAGAAAAATCCTAAAATAAATTTAGACAAAAAAAATCCTCCAGGATTCTGTCAGCACTTTGCTCAACATCCGCGATTTTTTTTAATATTTATATAAACGGTTCTAACAAAAGCAAAGGTCACAAGTTTTTCCATACTTTTTGCTTTTTTTTTTCAAGCGAACGAAGCCGGATGTTTCACTGCAATAGTTATAACAAAATATACTTTCGCAATCTGTACGTAAATAAGTTATATTAAAAAAAACTTTTTTTTAACACGCTTTAATGAAATGTACTAGTAATGGCAGAACTCCACGACTCCAGGAAGTGGCCCCGAGGCTTGCCATAACGTAAGGAACCGTGGTCAATTACAGCCAACGTCAGTTGAGCGTGAACAATTAGACCCAAGCCGAAACATAACATATAAAAAATAATGTTTAAAAATAGATATTTTTATGATAGAATATAGTATTGTCATCAGTATGACATAAGTATACCAAGTTTTCAGTCGATACCACATTGGGAAGTGGGTTACAATTGAGTTACAAGATGTGAGGATACAACAACGACAACAACAACAGACAGAGTGAGTTCATAAAAAGCGTGTAATCATAATAAAATAAATCCAGCGACATTGAAATGGCTGTGCGGTGGTTCGCACACAGCGCGATCGATCTAGCAAACCTGAGTTTGATTCCCTGCCAGGGCTGCTAACTTCAAGGGCGAGTGGTGTGTGAAGTTACCCCGGGTATCATCGCTGCAACTTTACCAACACGCACTAACCAGTGTGGTGAAGTATGGTCAACCAACCACCCCCCCCCCCATGACCGACACGGCGTTTGGAGCCTTTCATCCAGCAGTAGATTGCCAAAGGACTGTAAATGTTCACGTGTTTCTAACTTCAGTGTAACGTTGTGCGATTAAAAGTATGAAGCAGCTTATCGCTGCAAAAAAAGAGATGTCGCATCTATAATTGGAACGTTAGTTGTATATTATATTACGTTTAGTTATATTATATTAACGTTAGTTATATTATATTATCGTTAGTTGTATATTATCGCTGAATGAATTTTTCTTTTAATGAATCCCTTTCCATTTTTATCACAGCAACGTTTATTTTCGGGAATCGTGTTGAACTCTCCCGAGTTTTCCCAAAACGTTCATTCTTGCATGGAATTTTAATCATCCATGTAATACGTACTCTTCGGTTCTTTCGGTAAAGTGACGTAGGTGAAAATAAAAATAATAAGAAAAATAAAAATAAAATGAAAATAACTAAATTAAATCACGACGTTTAGGAGGCAACACAAGCAAATACATTATTTCTTGCTGTGGCTGTCCTACCTGATGACGGAGGCTTGTGTTGCTTCCGAAACGTCGTGATTAAATTTAGTTATTTTAATTTTTATTTTATTTATTTTTTATTTCACCTACGTGACTTTACCGAAATAACCAAAGAGTATGGATTCTTGCAGTCACGAAAACTTCAAATCTAGAACATCTGTAATACTTTGTGTGGGTGTGTACACATATATAGCCACGTTCTATCAACTTTAATGTTACACATCACTTTAAGAAACATTACTTAGTCTACTGATGATTGGGATCATGTACATTTGTAAGTATTGAGCATGAGACTTAAATAAATGTTGTACTTCAGGCTGACCCTGCCCTATGACTCTGCCGATGAAGGGAATATTATTGGTATCCATATAATTGTTAAGGGAGATATTTTTTTTAACTTGATTTGGAGCTTTCGTGACTGCAGGAAACACATTCCTGCGGAGGGAGCTGGTAGGAGCGTGGTGTATTCCGCAAATATGTCCGACTGTGAGGGCGTGCACAAGCCGGCGTGAGTAGGTTAAACGTTGAGTTTTATAAGGGCACCACGGGGTGACCAGCCTCTCCCCACCCAGCCCCACAACTCCCACCCCCCACCCAGCCCCACCCTCCCCACCCAGCCCCTCCCCACCCTCCCCACCCAGCCCCTCCCCACTGTTCCCTCCCTACCCAGCCCCACCCTCCCCACCCAGCCCCTCCCCACCCTCCCCTCCCCACCCAGCCCCTCCCTGCACGACGGACGGACACAATAATCCCCTGTGGGCTGGTGTAACTAGGAGGTTCCTACCAGTATTACTCTTTGGTTCTTTCGGTATCTTTTTTAACCAGTACTTGAGCACCAGATAAACACGATTTCTAATCCTTCTATAACATAATTATATTTTACATCATTAACTTTGTATTACATTTTGCATATTTATAGAAATCCCTGCACAGGTTTTCCACGGTTGTGCTGCACGGTCCTCCGATGCGTTTATCGGGTCGTACGGCGTGTTCTGCGGCACGACGTCTGACGTTTCGCTCCACGTGCCAAGGGCTTCTACCGAATGGTCTCACAGCTTCAGGAGAAGCTCCCAGCACGTGGAGCGAAACGTCGGACGACGACCACGAAGCGCATCGGAGAACTCTCAAGTACGTACGTACGTATGTTGAACTTCTTTCGCGACCATACATAGATACATTTTCAAACAAATATGCCAAAATAATAATTGTAACCACTTTTTTTTTAACATTCCTTTAGGTTTTTTTTCTTGTGTTATTGCGGAGATAAGAATAATGGCCACTCTGCCATCATGAATGCTATCAACGAACCCTGCATAAATGGACTCGTGAAAAGAATCTGTCCGGAGTGAGATTTCAGACGTCGAACGCAACTCTTTATACATTTATCCCGTCACGGCTGTGATGTACACCAGGTTCAGAGCCTGACCACGTAAAAATGTCATTGCCACGGACAGATTGTCAACAGGTCTGTTGCATTCCACCCTGAAGACACCCCCTTGCTGCGATGGTTAAACTACGCTCTGATGCTTACCAGAACCAACTTTTTTGTAAATTGTTATGCTTTCGCTTGCGAGCCGACAATAATCCACTACGATTTTTGGATTTATATAATGTGGAAACGCGACCGCATCCTAAGACGTGCGGAGAGATTTGCGCTGGTCGGCTCAGAGGCGGAGAGGACAACGGAAGTTGTCGAGCCGGCACTTGGGCAGGGAGTCGACAGCACCGATGGCTGGGCGACGGGGACTTCCAGACGAAGCCGGGGAGAGTGAGCGACCTTCCACTGGGCAAAGGTTGAGCAGAGGCTGCGCAAGAAAGCATCGGTTGCATGGGGCAGAGAGCGTGTGGCGGGGGGTAGAGAGAGGGGAGAGGCAGGAGAGTGCGTGGAGGGGAGTAGAGTGAGATGAGAGGGGAGAGGTAGGATAGTGCGTGGAAGGGAGTAGAGTGAGATGAGAGGGGTAGGAGAGCGCGTGGAGGGGAGTAGAGTGAGATGAAATGGGAGAGGTAGGATAGTGCGTGGAGGGGAGTAGAGTGAGACGAGAGGGGAGAGGTAGGAGAGTGTGTGGAGGGAGTAGAGTGAGATGATAGGGGAGAGGCAGGAGAGCGCGTGGAGGGGAATAGAGTGAGACGAGAGGTAGGAGAGTGCGTGGAGGGGAGTAGAGTGAGATGAGAGTGGATAGTTAGAAGAGTGCGTGGAGCGGAGTAGAGTGAGATGAGAGGGGAGAGGTAGGATAGTGCGTGGAAGGGAGTAGAGTGAGATGAGAGGGGTAGGAGAGCGCGTGGAGGGGAGTAGAGTGAGATGGGAGAGGCAGGAGAGTGCGTGGAGGAGAGTAGAGTGAGATGAGAGGGGAAAGCTAGGAGAGTGCGTGGAGGGGAGTAGAGTGAGATGAGAGGGGAGAGGTAGGAGTGTGCGTGGAGGGGAGTAGAGTGAGATGAGAGGGGAGATGCAGGGGAGTGCGTGGAAGGGAGTAGAGTGAGATGAGAGGGGAGAGGCAGGAGAGAGCGTGGAAGGGGGTAGAGTGAGTTGAGAGGGGAGAGGTAGGAGAGTGCGTGGAGGGGAGTAGAGTGAGATGAGAGGGGAAGGTAGGAGAGTTGCGTGGAGGGGAGTAGAGTGAGATGAGAGGGGAGGGGTAGGAGAGTTGCGTGGAGGGGAGTAGAGTGAGATGAGAGGGGAAGGTAGGAGAGTTGCGTGGAGGGGAGTAGAGCGAGATGAGAGGGGAGGGGAGAGGTAGACAGGCAGGAGTGAGTCCATGGCGGATCTTACAGACCGTGAGTGTGAGCTTGAAATCGATCCGGGATGTATAACACAAGTGCGAGTTTAAAAGCAGCCAGCGATGTGTACGATGACTGCCTTCGTTCCGTATCGTGTGTTCTCAATAACTTAGATTTACTGTGGCTGTGCATTTATAGCTGGTGTTCGACATCATCGTCAGCCGTACGAAGAAGAAGTCTATGAATGTTTGAAAAGTTACTTGACGAAGCCAACTTGAGTAGCGGCATTTTTTTTTTATATTTGAGATATATTTTATATTTGTGCTGCCGTTGTCATGTCTCCTGTAATGTGGTCGTTCTCCTCCGAGTTTTTGTTTTCCATAGTTTCCTTGCTATATTTGGGGGGGGGGAGGGTTGTATCTTTGGTGACCCAGATCATTGTTGCAAGTGAGACTCATCCTGCGGTAAATTTTGGGTTGTAAAAGAAAAGGTCAAAGTGATGTCCTGCAAAAATGAGCATTGAGGCGCTACCCGTCTGTTAACAACACTGAGCCAGTGGTGGAAATTCCACATTCCTATGACGGGGGTCGCGAGTCCATTCATAGAAGCAACCACTGTAGACTTCTTCACAAAGCAATGTTATTTTATCGACCACGGATGGGGGGGGTGATGATTGGCTGAATCAACCCCCAACCAGGATTTGAACTCGCAACCGTCCTACCGTTTTCGTCTGGTTAACTCAAGTCGACTAAACTCAAAGTTGCGTGGTCCGCAGATGAGCCCTCTTCGTGAATTGAGCGTCACGGAGCGTCACGGCTGCTCGGTCGACGCACTTTTTAAATCCTTTATATTAAGTTCACTTGCTTGCTTGCTTGCGCGCTTACGACCGTGCAAATCTTTCGGTCGTTTTTTAACCCACTTCCCGTGATCCAATCGAGCTGACATTTTGCACACAGACTCGTTGTGCGTGACAATTTATTTTCGTGAAATTTTTTTTCCAAAATGTTCCACTTTTTAGGAAAAAAAAATATTCATATTTAATTTAAAATACCAATGTGATAAAAATGAAACTCTTACTCAAGAAAAACAAAAATGAATAATAAAATAAAACCGATGCCACGCATATAAAGGATTCATAGTGAAAAACTTTGTTTTTACGGGTTAACTTTTTGAGATTTTGTAATCGGATTCCCGTTTCGTTTACGACGCCGCCGTCGTTCTTGGGAGACTGCCATTGCCGGCGCATCGGACGGAGGACGTCAACCAGTAAAGTGGCGAGCGGCGGTGCCAGGCAGCATCCAGCAATTGCTGGATAATTGGACCTGGCAAAACGAAACGAAAACTTTCGTTGGCCCGGAGACGAAACCGTGCCCCGAGTTCGGCCTGCCCGTATCAATATCCAGCCTCCCCATCCCCCCCCCCCCCCCCGTTTGCCCGGTCACTCGCCTCCGTTACAAACTCCCCGCCATGCTGTCCCATAACGACTACGCATCGTTCGCTAAACGATTGAACAATGAGAATGAACTATGAAAGTCGTTCATAGAGACGAGGCATTCCGTCGTAAGCGATGGGGAAAAGTGAACACCATGGACTTGAATAGGAGCAGTGTATTAGCAGTGTGGAATACATATAAGAAATGCATTTATCTGTATAAGATCTCTAAGTGATTAGGAAGAGACGTCAACAACTTAACTTTTTTTTATTTTACCAGCTAAGGCCCCCTGAGCTACGTAGCTCTTTTTCAGAAGCGACCTGGCCACAAATAATAGTTCAACGAAGGCGGCTCATCACGATCACGTGGGAATTGAGAACAACCAATATGCCTTGGGTCTTTCGGTCGTCACGTAGATAGGTTAAAATTTATACAAAATAAAATAAACAAAAAACTACGACGTTTAGATTACAACACAAGCGGTCGTCATCAGGAGGTGACGATCGCTTGTATTGTGATCGAAACGTCGTAGTTTTTTGTTTATTAAGTTTTTATTAATTTGAACCTATCTACGTGACTTTACCGAACAATCCGAAGAGTATGGATTGCTGCAGTCACGAAAGCTTTAAGTCAATAACCGCGAATACTCTGAACGCATATTGATTCTTAATGTGGAGAGGAAAAACCAGAGGACCCGGAACATATATTTCACGCGAGCACGGGGAGAGAGACATGCAAACTCCAAATATACAGCAGGCGTTAGGGTCGGAATCAAACTCAACGACCTCCTGTATACCAGGCGAGGTAGTTAACATCTCGCCACCGCGCCCATGTCCCGCCCTCTACTCCACGTGCCGTGCTCGGAGCTTCTTCGAGATTCAGTTTGCTGGAGCGAAACGTCGGACACGAAGCCGAACCAACACGCCGCTAGAGCACCGACAAAAAACAAACAAACGTCGCAAGGGCTTTCGGGCACGATCGCGAAAAGCCTCAAACTCTCAGCCTGGACGGCAGTCAAACCCGCAGACATCGTCTCTGCAATGTGCGTTACTAATGCACGGCGTGCCACATCTTTAACATTAATCATGGGGTTGAAAAATAAAATACAAATTCTGCTTTTGCATTTGCGCGTTTTTTGTCGTCGTCGTCGTTGTTAAACTTTGACAGCAACATCATGGTACACGTTCCTGGGGAGACGTCTGAGCTAAGAGTTGGAGAACGGGGGGGGGGGGCGTGGGGGAGGGGCTGTGGGGGGGGGGAGCTGCAGAGCGTGGTGGGAGAAGGTTGAGGTTTCAGGAAATGAGTCAAGATTCCCGTCCGTGCGCTCCAAGACATCTGTCGCTGTGCACAATAGAAACTGGGAAAGGGCCCTGCACCCCCCCCCCCCCCGAATGGTGGGACTCGAGCCAAAAGGGGAGCGCGCTCCTTCCCATTCGCCTTTCCCTCCGGGAAGAAAAAAAAGGTCACGGTGTACACATCGACGCAAAGGTCGCCGAAATGTCAATACAAGATAATTAAATTAATATTTTACAACAGCAAAAAAACTCGAAACAATAACAATCAGAAACGGCAACGTTGCCTTGGTGAAAAAGACGTTTCCCGTTGCGAACAACAATAACAGCATGTGCGGAAACGATGTAAGCGCGGAATAACCTCCCAGAAAATGTACTTTTCAATGCGCTACAATCAACGATTGTGTAAGTGGAAAGTTAGGAAATCCGAGGCTTTTTTACAGTTATTAGCCCACTTTTGTTTTGAACGTGTTATACAGAACACGCCGACAAAACCACACGTGTGTGTGTGTGTGGGGGGGGGTGAGAGAGAGGGAGGGAGGAGTTCATCGTGGGGGGGGGGGGCCTTCATCCAGCAGTGGATTGACAAATAGCAGAGTGTGGATGTGCGTGCACGTGGAGGGCGCCCTGTGGTACACACGGGGCAATCAATCTCCGCTCCCACGACCCCGCGATTGTGACAAATTCAGGGTCACAATTTGATTCGCTTTTTGGCACGTGGCACGTAACACATGGCGGAAACCCACACAAACAAAATTCACACCACAGCACCCGTGGCCCTTTGCTCTTCTACAGAAAGAAGATAAGAACAACGGCATCATCACGACAATAAAAACAACAACAACAACAGAAATTCCAAGAGTACCGTTGATATTGGGGGGTTTTTTTCTCCCCCTTCTGGAAGTCCACGCGATGGGAAGAACTCCGTGGGCCACTCAGCTCAGCCGCGGAAGGTGACGGCACACGGGAACGGGATGTCCACGGGCCGGCCTCAGGTGCTCCGGCCCAGCCACCTGTGGACGGGATGCCGAGGGCTCAAATGTCCCCCCTTGGAACCTCCGAGCCACGACGCTGCCTCTGCTGCCGCCACCACCACCACCACCGCCGCCGCTGCTGCTGCTGCTGCAGAGGCAATCGTCAAGAAGCATGCTCCGGAAAATGCAAAGGGCGAGCCAGAGGAGAAGGGCGGGCAGCCCCGTTCGCTTTTTGAGCACGGGCTGGGTAAAGAGCAAACTCTCTAGCTCGACGAGTTGGGGAGGAGGAGGAGGGGCCGAGCCGGGGGGACGTGGCCAATGCGTGGCCCCGTCGCCTCTCTCTCTTCTCGGTCGTGTCCAATTGGGCAATCGAAATCCACTTGTGCAGCACCGGTTCAGATGTTGTTTATTGGTTATTTTTTGAGTATGTGGTTTTGGATGGTTGCGGGCGGGGAGGTGTGTGGGGGGTGGGGAGCGGTGGCGCTGTGGTTAGCGCCCGTTCGATTCCTGATCACGGCGAATGTTTTGCGAAGCGATAGCCGAAGCAGGTTCTTGGGCTTCCCTCCTTCGCCGATACGCACTGACCGGCGTGGTGAAGTATGGTCGAACAACCCCCAACAAAACCGACACGGCGTGGGGAGGTTTTCATCCAGGAGTGGATGGACAAAGGGGTGTAAATATATCTATATTTATAAAGTAAAGGGCAATCTCATGAGCACCACGGATTAGCACGGTTGCCTACGTACGGCGCGAAAGAAGTTCAACATACGCGCATGCGTAAAGGTGACTCAGTGCTTCGGGAAGATGCAGGGAAGCGTGGGTCTCTGCTTCTCAGTGTCAACTTTACGCGACATTTATTTTTAATGCCACATTCTGCAGCCACACGGCAAACGGCTTCCTACTCAAGGAGTGGAGCGATGAGATCGGCGCACGTGCAGGAGGAGACAGATGGATCGTTGTTACATCACGTGACCCGCAGTGGATAGAGCAAGGCGTATGATGATGACGATGACGACATATGTTAGATGAAATATCCTTTGTGAACTGGCGGTGTACACTAATTGATACATTAGTCATGTAATTGACTCATTAATTAATGCATCCTTTATGCGTTTGACTGTGGTGCGATGTTCATTGCATTCCGTGTAAGTTATAGATTATAAAATGCTTATATATCCGTGTCATTACGTCAGGTGAGTATGTGTCACTTGATGCCCTGAACACTCGTGACAAACGAGATTTTCAATCTGAAGGGATTAGTTATCTCGGTGAAATGTTAAAATAGAAATGTTTTATATATTTATTACTCACGAATGTCAGTGGCGTATGTGGTGACGCTGCTGCATTGCCAGCGGTGAACAAGTACACACGTGTACGTATATATGTTGTTGAACTTCTTTCGCACCGTACGTAGCCAACCGTGCTAATGGGAGGTGCGGGGAATGGACATCAAACTAAACACACAAAACAGTTCCGAAGAAAAAGTTTTTTCAATCTATTTTTCGATTTTTCAAACTAGATGATTTAAAAGTGCATAGCTCCAGTGGCTTCCTAATATCGGAAGGAAGAGCGTTCCAGACGGCCGCAGAAACGCACCTGAAAGCGCCGCGTGATGCGGTGATCGCCTTGTGTGTTCAATTGCCAGCCACAAGCCGCTGTTGCTGCGACGATGATGACTGGTGTTTGCGTGTT
Organism: Lampetra planeri; assembly: GCF_965212315.1. Taxonomy (NCBI): domain Eukaryota; kingdom Metazoa; phylum Chordata; class Hyperoartia; order Petromyzontiformes; family Petromyzontidae; genus Lampetra; species Lampetra planeri. Next base: position 5,215,980 of record NC_136143.1, read on the forward strand.
AACACCGTGTAACAGTTTTTTTGTTCCTGTTCATAATCTATTCTCCCTTGACGAGGAACATAACAACAACAACAAACAATACTCAAATTCTTAGGTTTTTTCGGTAAAGTCACGTAGGTAAAACATCAAAATTAATGAAAATAAAATAAAATAAAAAACAAAAATCACGACGTTTCGGAGGCAACACAAGTCTCCGTCATCAGGTGGGACCGTCACAGCCGAATTAGCTGCATCAAGTGAGGCAATGATTCAAGAAGTAATCCCTTATAAGCAAGTTGAAGGGGGGAGGAGAGGGGGGGGAGCTCATCAGAATGTGGTAGCCAATGAATGGAACGCATCGGGAGGGAGGGGGGCGGGGCTCAAAGACAGCACGGAGCGCTAAGCACAACGCATCGGGAGGGGGAGGGGGAGCGGGGCCAAAAACAATGGGCGGCGGCTTGGACGCGGCTGCCGCTGCACACGCCAACACAATGGACAGAGAGGGGGGAGGGGAGGTCTGATACACATGATAGACAAAAGAACGGAAATGCCCATGTTTATACCAATGCTGGCTGAACAATGAAGAGAGCACTGCCAAAAAATAACTGGGGATGTTAACACTCGGTAACGTAAAGTAAAATAGTACCTGTCAGATAAGATGGTCCAAAAAGGTGTAATTAAGTCTTTTTTGCGTGGTTGATAACATCTTTCCAATGATTACTAAGTTTGTACCCATCATCACGATTGAAATTATGTCTGTGTTTGTATATTTGTATGGCTTCGTGTACAAACCTTTGATGGTAGCCGGGAGGTTTGCAGAGAACCTTGGTCTCGGAAAAGACAATTTCATGAGAGCCCACCGAGTTGTAGCAATGATCGGCAACGGCAGAAGAATCAGTTCTGCCGTGTTTCAGATCTGACTTGTGTTCGCGGACACGATCAGAAACATGACGTTTCGTTTCTCCAATGTAGCAATCACCACAAATGCAACTCAATTTGTAGACTCCAGGATACTGTAAGTCAGGAACGACATCCTTCACAGATGGAATCAGATCACGGATTTTATGTACTGTACTGAATCGGACTTGGATCTTATGTTTGTTTAGAATTTTGGAGATCTTTTTAGTCACGCCTGCTATGTATGGTAACGTGATGGTTTTGGTCGGAGTTTCAAGTGGCTGTTTCTGTGTGGTGGGAGAGACAGCTTGGCGGATAGTACGGTCAGAGTATCCGTTCATCCTGAGGGCCCGATGTACATGTCTTAATTCACCGGTCAGGTGGTGTTTGTCAGAAATGCCATGGGCTCTGTGGTATAGCGTTTTGATGAGAGAATTCTTTTGAGATGGGTGGTGGTGGGAATCTGGTTTCAAGTAGGAATCTGTGTGGGTGGCTTTCCTGTAGACAGAATGTCCCAAGGATCCGTCAGGCCTCCTCTCAAACAGAATATCCAAGAATGGTAGTTTACCGTCTTTCTCCACTTCCATGGTGAATCTGATGGATGGGTGTCTAGAATTGATGTGGTCCAAGAAGTGGTTCAATGCTGGGAGGCCATGTGGCCAGATGACGAAAGTGTCATCCACATACCTCTTCCACAGGGAAGGACGCAGGGTAGATGTCTGGATGGCGTCTGATTCAAACTTTTCCATGAACATGTTGGCTATAACTGGTGACAAAGGGGAGCCCATAGGGGTACCCTCATTCTGTTTGTAGAAGGTGCCATTCCAGGTAAAATAGGTGTTGGTGAGGCAATGCCTAACCAGCGCAGGTGCATCAGAATTCAATCCATGTTGGACTAAGTCCTCAATTATTGTTAGGGTGTCCGGTACTGGGACTTTGGTAAACAAAGATACTACATCAAAGCTGACGAGGATGTCATCAGGAGATAGTACCATGTCCTTAACCATAGAGACTAATTGGGTTGAGTTGAGTACTGCCGAAGAGGTCTTGCCTGTGAAAGGGAGCAGAGTATCTGATAGAAAACGGGCTAGTTTGTACGTAGGAGAGTTTATCGTCGACACAATACTCAACACATTCGTTGATTGTTAGCCCGTCTCTCTGCTGGCCATGTGCACGTGGAACCATGCAAGTCAGTCCGAACGTTCAGGACTCTGGTCGGATAGAGGCAGGACGCAACAACAATAGCCACCTCGAGCGTGAAACTAAACGTTTTTTTTATTTTACCAGGTAAGGCCCACTGAGCCATGTAGCTATTTATAATCATAATAAACGTTTTTGGGTTTAGATCGCGTTATTTATAAATGTGTCGTAACCCTCCACCACCCGACACGGCCAATCAGTAAAAAAGTGTTACGTTGACAAAAGACAAATAGTTCACTGCTTTAGCCCACCGGTGTGTTGAAGCGTGAAACCACAACATTTACAATTAAACCCAAAAACGTTGATTATGAATAATATTGGTCGCGAAAGCCTACGTGTTAAATGTAGCTATTTGTTTAGAAACGATCTGGCTATCACAAATGATAGCCCAACGAAGTGGCTTATCACGTGGAAATGTATGACACCAGGTACCCGGAGAAAAATCCACGCGACCACGGGGAGATGCAGACACGCAGACTCCAAACATACAGCAGACGTCAGTGTCGCGATCGGACCCACGACCTCCTGTATACCAGGCGAGATAGTTAACATCTCGCCACCTCTAACATATTCCATGCTACGGGGGTAGGGGGAATCTCTCCTCCAGGCTCGAATGACCTAAATGAGCCTTAACAGGGGCCCGCCGCTGTGAAAATATCGAGTTCGAAGTTGTGCTTTCTTAAACAAGCAATGACATCATGCTCCCCTCCTAGAACACGGCCCGACTTAGCGCAGATATAGCCCGCCAAGCACAACAGAGTTCCACCCAGCTCCCAACCCCCCACCCCCCCCCAACGAAACTCCGCGTACAACACAACGGGGGGGGGGGGTGGGGGGGCGTCTCTTGCAACGCTCGCAAAGTACCCAGGTGACGGTTGAAGTTTACGGCTCTGGGTTAGCAACAAAAAAAATACGAACAAAAAATGTTGGCATCGTCGTCCGTTGGGAGGTAACCGCATGGATGGCTCGGAGGGTCAGAGCGCTGAGCCGACGCCGCTGAGATCCTTGGGTTCGAATCGCGCGCAGGCGTGCTGATTGATGGTTTCAGCCTGGTTGCCAATGACCGCACACAAAATGCAAAGATCCCCCGTGTAGCCTTCACAGACCATTGGGGCAAGTGGTGTTAGCTAGTAGCACCTATGAAGGCCGGAACGGCACACGAGGGGGGTGGCTGGCCAACACCACGCCCGGCCGCCTTTGTCTCCCTCGTGGCGATGTTAACACACCCTGCATCAGGTACTCATTTGAGGCTGAGTCGACCTAGGGGAGGCCCATGACTGGTTCATGATAATCGTCACTGGTGTTCACCGTGAGCGGGATTCGAACTCGGGTGGCCGGGCTTGATGCCCAGCGTGCTAACTGCTGCATTACCACTGCACTGCAGCTCCCCACAAAAAAATAACATCACGTTAAATGTGGTTCTGTTGCGTAGTTTGGCTAACTTCCATCTCCGAGATGGAAGGTTCTGCTCTTGCACTGCGTGGATCTAGAGATGACTTGAAGGATTTTCAGAGGTGGCTCTGTGGCATCCACTTCCGCGTGTCGCTCGCTCACACGAAGTTCTCCGCGCTTGCTCCGCGAGAGTTTCCGAGCAGATACTTCCGTCACCTGACAAATGCGGTGCCGATAGCGCAATCGCGAGGAAACATTTTTAAACGACACGAAACATTTTTAAACGACACGAAACATTTTAAAAAGACACGAGACATTTTAAAACGACACGAAACAGTTTAAAACGAAATGAAACATTTTAAAACGACACCAAACATTTAAAAACGACACAAGACATTTTAAAACGACACGAAACATTTTAGAACGACACGAAACATTTTAAAGCGACACTAGACATTTTAAAACGGCACGAGACATTTTAAAACGAATGAAACATTTTAAAGCGACACTAGACATTTTAAAACGGCACGAGACATTTTAAAACGACATGAGACATTTTAAAACGACACGAGACATTTGAAAATGACACAAGACATTTTAGAACGACACGAAACATTAAAAAAAACTCGAAACATTTTAAAACGACACGAAACATTTTAGAACGACACGAAACACGTTGAACAGCGCGGGCATGACACCAATTTGAACCGCGTTCGTCTACTCCCGAGGGTCGGCAACCAAAAGTAACGAGAAGATGCATTTTTGTTCGCCCAATGCACGTGACAAATACGAGACCGGTGAGTCCTGAATAAATAACCGTCACGAAGCACGCTCCTTAAAGAGGCGACATGCGCGTCAGGTGAGCCGACCCCTCCTCCATTCCTACCCCACACTCGAGGTGGCAGTCGCAATTGTGCGTCGTGTCAAGGTGTTTAATGAAACTATGATATTTATCTTCTTGGTTCTTTCGGTAAAGTCACGTAGAAGGGAAGTAATAAAATAATAAAATAATAAAAATAATAATAAATAATTCTCACGACGTTTCGGCCACAACGCAAGCAGCCGTCCTCAGGTGAAGACCAGGTCTGTCGGGGAGACAGCGTCTGAATGAAACACCACCATGCATGGAGCGTATATTTAAGCTGGGTTGGAAGGTTAAATATACGCTCCAAGCGTGGTGGTGTTTCATTCAGACGCTGTCTCCCCGACAGACCTGGTCTTCACCTGAGGACGGCTGCTTGCGTTGTGGCCGAAACGTCGTGAGAATTATTTTATTATGTTCTATTTTTATTATTTTATTACTTCCCTTCTACGTGACTTTACCGAAAGAACCATGAAGATGAATCCCTGCAGTCACGAAAGCTTTAGATCGAAATTTATGCTATTTATTTTACCAGGAAAGGCCCACCGAGCTATCTATAGAGCTCTTTTTCAGAAGCGACCTGGCCACTAATGATAGCTCAACGAAGTGGCTTATCACGTGGACATTTATATAGCAGTAGCCAAATACTCTAAAACGCGTGTCTGTAAAAGTGGAGGGGGGGAAAAATCGGAAGACCCGGACAACAACAAAAAATCCACGCGACCACGGGAAGAGAGAGACACGCAAACTCCACATACACACGCGCCTGGGTTGGGATCGAACCCACGATTTCCCGTATACCAGGCGAGCAGCTCGCCACCGTTGTCTGAAACGGCGACATGGTCTTAGTGCCCTGGCGTACCTCGAGGTTCACTTAGCATCTCGTCACCACAACGCGCCGGAGCTTAATGCCTTACATTCGCGCGGGCCGCTCTCCAGCGGAATTTAGCAGAAACATATGTTGTTTTTGTATTTCGTTTATATAATAATTTTTGACGTCATCTTTTTACTTATATAAATATATGTAAAGACAAAGATCCCACGTATAGACATTGCAGACATTTTGGGGCAAGTGCTGTTAGCGAACACCTATGAAGACCGGGGGTGGGGTGGCCAGCTCCACGCCGGGCGGGTTTCGTCACCCCAGTGACGACGTTTACCCCACCGCACCAGGTACTCACTTTGGGCTGAGTCGACCTAGTGGATGCACAGGACCGGTTGAGACAATCGTCACTGGTGTTAGCCATGAGCGGGAATCCAACTCGGGTCGCCGGGTTCGTGTATATATATGACTGGAGTGGAAGATTGGAGCCTTAACCGGCCCACTCGGTGAAGTGAGAATGCACGACCAATTCCAGCAACGCGGCGACCGAACATCGATCATCGATCACCGATCTCCCGGTATAGAGAACTACAAATATGCGAGTCTCGCTGTTCTTCACGCTTCTCGGCTAAAGTTTGTGTTTATTGTCTTGCTTCTATTCATCCGTATCCCCCACGAGGGAGTTTCATCCATCATCTCACTCCTGCGCGCCAACTGATAATCATCGTCGTCGTCGTCGTCATCATCATCATCGCTCCGTTTTCAGTTCGATTCCCGGCCAGGGCCGCTGGTCAGTGACGAGCGAAATCTGAGCCGGGTGTTAGCGGCCTCACATCACCAACCCCGCCATGGCCAAGCGCGGTCAAGACGATTAATGATGATGATGGAGACATTTCCCGTTGCCAACACCGCATGGGTGGTGGAGGTGGGGGCGGGGGCATGGAGTTTCTCCCCGACCCCCCTCCCCTCTGTAAGTAAAAAAATTGGGGGGTGAGTCTTATAATACGGCAGGTAGTGTGTAGATGTGTGTGTGTGTGGAGATGTGTGTGTATGGGGTGTATATGTGTGTGTGTAGAAGTGTGTGTGGTGTGTAGATGTGTGTGTGGTGTGTAGAAGTGTGTGTGGTGTGGAGATGCGTGTGTGGTGTGTAGAAGTGTGTGTCGTGTGGAGATGCGTGTGTGGTGTGTAGAAGTGTGCGTGGTGTGGAGATGCGTGTGTGGTGTGTAGATGTGTGTGTGTGTGGTGTGTATAGATGTGTGTGTGGTGTGTAGATGTGTGTGTGTGTAGATGTGTGTGTTTGTGGTGTGGAGATGTGTGTGTGTGTGGTGTGGAGATGTGTGTGTGTGTGTGTGTAGATGTGTGTGTGTGTGTGGTGTGTAGGTGTGTGTGGTGTGTATATGTGTGTGTGTGGTGTGTAGATGTGTGTGTGGTGTGGAGATGTGTGTGTGTGTAGATGTGTGTGTGTGGTGTAGGTGTGTGTTGTGTGTAGGTGTGGGTGTGTAGATGTGTGTGTGTAGCTGTGTGTGTGTGTAGATGTGTGTGTGTGGTGTGTGTAGATGTGTGTGTGTGTGGTGTGTATATGTGTGTGTGTGGTGTAGATGAGTGTTGTGTAGATGTGTGTGTGTGTAGATGTGTGTGTGTGTTTTGCTCGATTGCCGGGGAAGTTTTTTTCTGCGTTTTCATTTGCGGCAGCAGCCGCGTGTGAAGCCGGTGACGGCACGGCTCTCGTGTCCTTATCACCGGTCAGTCTCGTGACCTTGATGCTGACCTCCATCACAAAGACCTGCTAATCCACTCAAGGGGTTTGGCCGGAAAGCCACGTGCTTCCTTGATTAGGCGCTAACGAGGAGGAAGACGAATAAGAAACATGTATCGTGACAAAGATTGCTCGACGTTTATTTTTGGGGAGTTGTTTGCCGTGACTGCCCGCGTGGCTCACTTGCGAGTTGAATGATTTAATAAAAGACAATAGCATCTCTTTCACGTCGTGTTGTTACGATAGGGCGGTTATCTGTGGCCGAGGAGCAGAGAGGATGTGAAGGGCAGTGCGTCTTGACGATTAGGTCCAATTGTCCGTGGAGGATTGCGTCTAAGTACTATACTGTAAGTATCAAATGATACATTAATAGTCTGAATAAATTGCAGCCGTTCGTCAATCCATTGCTGAATGACGGTTTCTCGAAGCCTTTCACTCTTGGGAGGGTTGCTTAACCATACTTCGACACGACGGTCAGTGCGGGTTAGTTAAGTTAACGAGAGTCCTGTATAACTGGATGAGCTATAAATCCCGAACAGTCCAAAGTTATGCTGAATTTAGAAACACATTATCAGTCGGCTGCTGGGGTGAAGGCAGGGATCAGCTGGGATGTCACCCGACACTCATATTTGCCGTGGCCGAGAATTAAGCTCAGGGTGACGTGTTAATAAGCGCGACACGCTTACCGGTACACCACCGCTCCATTCACTATCAGTGCTTCTTATCATGATGTAAATTTTAAAAAAAACACAAACGTGGCCTTTCTTCGGAGGTATTATATATTATACGTGTTTATATTTCCATAACAACTATTACAAATGTGTAATTAAAATACAAAGGCACTTGCATTGTGCAGTGGAGTTGAATTAAATAAAAGGCCATTATAAATAATTCGAATTATAAATAATCATTATTTGTCCGCGATTTCACGGTCAGGATATTAAAGAGTCGTTTCAATAATCGAAAATTTTTTGTCCAATATTCACCGTCTCATTTGCATTGTTCCGTATCGTTTAGTCACATTTGGTCCACTGCATGAGCCGAAATGTAACATGAACTTCATGTGTTTAAATAATATGCATAAACTGAATCACATTTGGTCCTACACACGTGTTTCAGTATATATCGTGGGCTTTAATGAGCATTATTACTTGGTAATTGGTGCATTGTTGCATCCCTAGAATTCACAAAGTTGATCTTTTTTCTTTTTTTTCTTTAAGTATGTTTTGATTACATTTTGTCGTAAAAAAGCACATCCGTCAAAAATAATGTGGCCGTGAACAAACAAAGATATATAATAGAATAAACATAACATGATCTACCCATTTTATGCACTAGGAAGAAGGGTCATTTCCCAAAACGTCGCCTACTATATATTTTTCCTTTTTCAAGGCCACAGTGTTATTGACGAATGTGTTGAGTTTTATTTTTATTTCCTGGTTGTGCATCACTGACAACGCAGTCCCAACCAAATAAACCCCCATGACCGACACGGCATGGCTACATCGTTGGTCGATTGTTATTTTATCGTAAATTGATAGAAACGCTGCTTGTTTCACCGCACGCGCTCAAACATGTCGAACGAGACGACATTGAAGAATTCTTTTGCTTGAGGATGAGAGGATGGGGAAGGGGGGAGAACACAAAATTCTATAATTCTGCTTGTCATCAACACAAGGCATCAGCCACGAAGCTGAGTGGGATTCCTGTGCGATGAGCTCTCAGATTTTTTTTTTATATAATACAGAGGCGTGAGACAGAAAACGCTTTCATACAGAGCCGTGCCTTGAAAACAAACTAGCTCTCTGTGCCTTTGGTTCCTTCTCTCATTCCTACACCCGTTCCTCTTTTTTGTACATCTGTCAGTTCCTCTCTTAATCGTCAAGCCAGGAGGAAGAACTTTGCGCATTTCTTAGGAATGCGTTGAGTGTAAAAAAAAGCCTCTGTCCGTGTGTGCGTGTCTGTGTGTGCTTGAGTTCAAGGGGGCGGTGGTGTAGCGGTTAGCGCGCCGCGCTACTGAACCCGGCGACCAGAGTTCGATTCCCGCTCGCGGCCAACACCGGTGGCGATTGCCTGAACCGGTATTGGGCTTTTCCTAGGTCGACTCAGCCTCAAATGAGTACCTGGTGGCGGTGTGTAAACATCGCCACTGGGGAGACAAAAGTGGCCGGGCGTGTTGCTGGCCACCCACCCCCTCGTGTGCCGTGCTGGCCTTCATAGGTGCTCGCTAGCAGCACTTGCCCCGACAGTCTGTTCAGGCTATACGGGGGATCTTTGTCTTTGTTCAACAAAGAAGTCCAGATACTCGTACACACACTTTGTACAAAAACAAAGCCCCTCTCCCATATAGCCTCTAACAGATATTTGGAAGCAAGTGCTGTTAAAGAGCACATATGAAGGCCGACACGGTACACGAGGGGGTGGGTGGCCATCGCCACGCCCGACCGCCTTGATCTCCCCGGCGGCTATGTTTAAACACCGCACCAGGTACTCATTTGAGGCTGAGTCGCCCTAGGGGAGGCCCATGACCGGTTCAGATAATCGTCACTGGTGTTGGCCGTGAGCGGGAATCAAGCTCGGGCTTCCGGGATCAACATACAGCGCGCTAACCACTACACAGACAAAGATCCCCCTTATAGCCTTAACATGATTTTGGGGCAAGTGCGGTTAGCTCGGACCTAACCACGACAAAGACACACACATCATCTAAGCTCCCCGTGTTATACCCAGGAGCCCCGTTAAGGCAGTTAAGGAATTAATGCCTGGGGCTATGATGGGTGCTGTGCAAGTCAGGATTAATGCTTTTGAAGAGGCAAGACATTTGGCAAAATGTCCTGCGCTCACTCACGCATGCCTAGCCACGTAAAAAAAATTATAGCCATAAAAATAATTTAGAAAAAGTGAAGGAACAAAAACACAAGTCCCCCGCTGTGAAGACGAATGGGCACTTTGAAATGAATAAGCATTTTTTTTTTGCTAGTTTATGTCTGAAATATATGGGGAATATGAATTCCTGGCATGGGCCCTTTCTGGGAAAACGTAGAAATGAGGTTCAAGCAGGCGACCCCATGTTACGCACATCGTTTACCTTTTAGTTTAATCTCATCCTCAATCCACTGCTCGATGAAAGTTTCCCCGTGCCATGTCGGTCATGGGGTTTGTTTGGCCATACTTGACCATTCTGATCATTGTGTGTTGGTAGGTATTAAGGGTGGGTGGGGGGCGGGTTGGTCAGAGAACCAATTCGCATAGCACTTGCCACCTGTGCCGGATTAAGCTAGTGCGGGGCCTGTAGCATATTGTATAAAGGGGCCCTACATTTTTTAAAAACACGTAAATATTAAAACACACATTTTTAACTTGCATAGTAAAGTAATTCTATTTTTACATTTGCTATACAGCCAGATAATACGACAAATCGCTAACCTTAAACACCCAGTCATTCATAAAAGTTGAAGGCAGTATAGTACTATAGTAATAGAGCAAGTGCAGAATAACTGAACTGGAGCATATGCTACTTTTGCGACTAGGATAATCCGGCACTGCTTGCCACTGATGTTGGCTGTGACTGGGAACCAGACCCAGGCCACTGGGTGGGAAATGCGATGTGCTAACCACTCCGAGTCCAAGGTGGTGAGATGTTAACGACCTCGCCTGGTATACAGGAGGTCGTGGGTTCGAACCGGTCCCTGACGCCTGTTGTATAATTTGCATGTTCACTCTCCCCGTGGTTGCGTGGAGTTTTCTCCGGGTCCTCCGGGTTTTTCCCATCACGTTTAGAATCAACGTCACGCGTTTAGAGCATTTGGCTGCTATACATTTCCACACGAGAAGCCACTTCGTTGAGCTGTCCTGTGTGGCCAAGTCGCTTCTGAAAAATGGTTATAGAGCTCAGTGGGCCTTACGTGGTAAAAAAAAAAGTTTAATAGTTTTATTTTTTTTATTTTTTGGTTTCCTTTTTCTTAGTTGTAATGCTGTTCTTATTCCCAAAAAATGTTCTGCCAATTTCATATTCCGGTTGATATTCACCTCTGTCACTTGAAATGCCAACCAAAGGCATGCATCGTTATCGAGCAACGGCTTTAAAATACACACCCAACGTGGCCCGAAAGGTCAGAGAGTGGTTTATTTGTGCATAAAAAAATATATATAAGTATTGCTTACAGCTATAATTCAAAATGTGAGGCTAAGTAACGGGGCCTGGGCAGACAAGGGATGATGGCCGGTCGGCCACTAAAAATAACAAGAAGAGACTTTTTTTTTCGAATTGCGAATTCGGTACAAGACTCAATATTTCGAGAGCCGCAATGCATGTGCATACATACACACACACATCCACGGCGAGACGATGTCACTCGTGTAGTGTATAGTGTCGTGCATAGTGTATTGTATAGTAGTGTATAATGTAGTGTATAGTGTAGTGTACAGTAGTGTATAGTTTAGTGTATAATAGTGTATAGAAGTATATAGTAGTGTTTTGTGTAGCATATAGTAGTGTACAGTGTAGTATAGAGTATAGAGTCTCTGTAAAATAGTGTATAGTAATGTATAGTGTAGTGTAGTAGTGTAGTGGTGTATAGTAGTGTAGTGTATAGTAGTGTAAAGTGTAGTAGTGTATAATGTAGTGTATAGTAGTGTATAGTGTAGTGTATAGGAGTGTATTGTGTAGTGTATAGTAGTGTATAGTGTAGTGTATGGTAGTGTAGTGTATGGTAGTGTAAAGTGTAGTAGTGTATAGTGTAGTGTATAGTAGTGTATAGTGTAGTGTATAGTGTAGTGTAAAGTGTAGTGTATAGTGTAATGTATAGTAGTGTAAAGTGTAGTAGTGTATAGTGTAGTGTATAGTGTTGCTGCCGCCGGGACCCTCACGAGGACAAGCGCATTGAGATATGAACGAACGAAAAAACACATGACGTCACAAAGGAACTTATTACGTCACAAAGAAACACATTACGTCACAAAGGAACACGTCACGTCACGAAGGAGTCCGTAAAGAGCCGGATGCGGATCCGGAGCCGCCGGTTGCCCGACCGCTGATCATGGCTGACGATGATGACGATGACGGTGATGATAATGACGACGACGACGACGAAGATGATTTACTGACCACTAATATCGTCACGTCGGAGGAAGCTCTGTGTTGAGCTACTCGCCGCACATGGTTCACGGGAGGGTCGTCCCGTGTTTATTGCAGGGAAAACGTCGTCGCCCCCTTTCGTAAATCCGCGTGATGGATTCCGCGGCCAGGAACCCCGGCGCACAGTCGGCCGAGTGTTGCGGAACGCGACCGCGGCGAGATTTAATGCCTTCGAGCGAGGCACGTGGGGCACTTTACAATTCTGCGGGCGGCAACACATCAAGATGGGAGCCGGGGTGGTGTGGCGGGGTGAAGGGGGTTAGTGGGCGGGGGGGGGGGACCCCTTCACACAGGCGAGCCTTGAACTCCCGGACGACAACACTCGACCCGGCGACCACCCAGCCACTCGTGACAAATGAACGCGGGCTGGAGGAGTCTCGAGAAACAGACACCTGATGCTTCTTTTTCTTCCATTTCAACCTCTCCCCCCTCCCCCAGCCCGCCCCACCACCTCCCGCGGCCCTCTGAAGTCCCCCCGCAGTGGACACCTGCTACACACTCTGCCCTGCACCTCCCGGAGAGCCACAAGAGCTGCACTTGTCATTCACGGGCAAGCCGCTGTCAGAGAGAATATATAGTTATATGCGTGGTGGCACAAAAGTTAGGACACATTGGGTTATTTAATTTATTGTAACACTGCCATTAGAAAATATTAGTTAAGTTAATATGGCATCTATTGTCATTATTAATGTCCGTGTGTTTTCCTCCTTTTAAAATGTTCAGAAATTTGTTCTCAAGGCGAACGACTTCGTGTTTTATGTACGCTCAGGAAGGCAGCTGCAACATTTATTTTTAAAGTGCTCAATTCATCTGAAAAGATAATTCATGCATCATGCATTCATGTTAATGGAAAGTCAATGTGAGCGTTTGTTAAAATGAATTTAACCACCATTGTGTGTGATTTGTAAAAAAATAATATAATAACCCAATGTGTCCTGACTCCCTGTCAGGAATGTTTTCTCCTTCAGGACAAAATATGCGTGCACTCTCTAAGAACCATTATTCGCAATTATTTATACGCCTTTCTGAATATTTGTACCCTCGAAGAATAGTTTGTTAGTATTTGCACGCAAGTCTATATATATAACAGGGATTACAAAAAAAAGCCATTAATTTTTACATGGCTCTCCAAACCTATTTGCGAAACAAACCGCGAGTTCGTTTGTAAGCGTAGTTTCACTTTGTCATTACCATCTGTTAAGCCCTAACTTTGTTCTCGCCAATGTGGCTCTTAACCCGATCCACTAACCCCCTAAATGTAACCCAGGGGGTCCAAATTAGTAGAGGTATGGAACGCATTAATTTCCCTTGGTGGAAACAATATTAATATTCCATTGGCATCGAATGGCATAGAGTGTGGTGCTGGCAAGAGGGGGGCAATTAGTCCATCTGCCTCGTTGGGTTGTGAGGAGCAGATCGATTCTAGAATCTCAAAAAGGTGTTTGGAAACTAAAACTATTTTTTATTTTACCAGGTAAGGCCCACTTGGCTATGTGGTTCTTTTTCAGATGCGACATAGCCACAAATGATATCCCAATGAAGTGGCTTATCGCGTGTACATTCAGAGCAGACAAACACTACAGACGCCTATATTTCGACGCCTGTTGATTCTCTGTTGACTCTAAATGTAGAGGGGGGAAAACCAGAGGACCAAGAGAAACATCCATGCGACCACAGGGAGAACATACAAACTCCACATATACAGCAGACGTCAGGGTCGGTATCGAACCCACGACCTCATTGTACAGGGTGACCCAAAAAAAACGGGCCCCAACTCTAATTAGGCCCCGTTTCTTAGTGTTTTGTCCGAATGAAATGAAACTTTGGTCATAACTAGTTTATTATATTCAAAACATCAAATCAAAACACTAGGGTCTTTGGCCTTTTTTTCTCCGTTCTACAGCATGTGCTCTAGATGGCCTCCATTTAGCTCCGTGCATTTCTTGAGGCGCAGCACGAAGTTGTCCATGACGTTCTTACAGACTGAATTGGTAATGGCTCTCATCTCCTCCCTGATGGTTTCCTTGAGTTCCGTGATGGTTCTGGGTTTCCCTGCGTAGACTCTGTCCTTAAGATAGCCCCAAAGAAAAAAATCTGGGGGGCTTAGGTCCGGGCTATGGGGTGCCCACTCAAAATCAGTCTTGAGACTGATCACTCGGCCTCCGAAGTTCTCTTTCAGCCAATCTCGGGACAGGTTTGAGGTGTGAGAACTTGCTCCGTCTTGCTGGAACCAGAACTTGCTCATGAGCGACGGGTAGAGGGTCTGGAGCTCACTCTTGAAGGTTTTGAGGACCTCCACATACCGCTCCTTGGTGACTGTCACTGCTGCGCCAGATTCTTCGATGAAGATTGGTCCGATGATGCCTCTGGCCGAGATTGCAGCCCACACCGTGCACTTAGGAGAGTGCAAGGGCTTGGTGGCTACTTCATTGGGTCTGGAGGACCCCCAGAAGACATTTGTCTTGGAGTTCGCCTTTCCGTCAAGATGGAAGTGGGCTTCATCTGAGGTCCAAAGGAGGTTAAGGAAACTTGGTGTCTCCTCGATCTTCTCGAGCATCTTGACTGCCATAGCGCTCCTCTGCTTCTTGTCTGAGGCTGTAAGGGTCTGCAGCGTCTGTATTTTGTATGGGTAAGCCCTGATATCGTTCACCAGCACTCTCCTGCAAGTCTCACGGGACATACCGAGGGACTGACTTCGCTTACGCACAGAGCGTTTCGGACTCTGCTGGAGAGACTCTCTCACACTTTCGACCAGCTCGGCTGTTCGCTTCTTGGGACGTCCCGAGTGGCTTGGACGGTTCTCACTGGCAGCGTTGAGGTTCTCCACGGTCCCATACTTCTCGAAGTGGGCCACCCAGTTCTGAATTCTGCTTTTGGATGGAGCCTTTTCACATTCGAACTGACGCATGAAACTGTCCTGGGTTTTCTTAAACGAGCCTGTCTTGTAGTAAAATTTAACACAGTGTATTCTTTGTCCCAGCTCCCACTGGGGTCTTGGTGTACTCACGGTCGTTGATTCTGCCATGTCCTGTAAAATAAGGGCAATTGGTGAATAAATAAAGGAGATATCACATAAAGTGTACACGGGGCCCGTTTTTTTTGGGTCACCCTGTATACCAGGCGAGGTCAATACATCTCACCACCGTGAAGCCCTTTTATTGAAGAGTCCCAGTGAATTGGCTCCGACCATCGTGTGCTGTGTGTGTGGGCAGCGTGCTTACCACACTGCCACCGCTCTCTAACTATCAGCGGCAGCATCTTTCCCACTGTCCGACCCCCCCCCACACCCCCCGCGCCCCCCACATGCCCCCCACCGCTGTCGTGGAGTTAGCTCCCAACTTGTGATATGGTTGTGCTGCCTGTGATAGGGTCCAGTGACTCAAGTCAAAACGCACAGATCTTAGGAAGCCACTGGAGCTATGTACTTTTAAATCATCTGGATTTAAAACTAATTTTTCAAGAACAGTTTTGTGTGTGTGTTAGTTTGTTGTCCATCCCTGCACCCCCCATTAGCACGGTTGGCCTATACGTAGGGTGCGAAAGAAGTTCAACATACATAGCATCAATAGCCTTGGACTATCCACAGCTATATTCAGTCCTCCTCATGCCGTGTTGGTAATGGGGCTTTATTGACCATACTTCACCCAGATGGCCAGTGTGGATTGGTAAATGGTGGTGGGAGAGCAGAGGGCAGAACCGATCCCATTAGAATTCAACATTCTGTAAATGCGCATGTACAGTATGAACGCACAATCCTTTGTCAATCGACTGCAAGATGAAGGCCTCCTCACGCAATGCCAGTCACTGGAGCTGTTTGACCATACTTCACCAGGCTGGTCAGTAAGGGTTTGATGAAGGGTAGTGTCCAGGATCTGCTCAGATATGACCAGGAATGGAACTCAGGTGTTTTTTAGATCCATCGCACAGCAGCGCAGCGCGTTAGCCATCGGTGTCACCGCTGTACCCCACGTATATCAATACATTATATATATTTTAAAAATAAGAATAGGTTTTATCCATTCTGGCAATAAAACAGGTGTTAAGATTTCCAAACACCAAATAGATTCCTTTTGCAAGGAATCAAGTCGGCATTAACCACACGTACATTTAGCAAGCATATACGCATTGTGTTTGAAACTGATTGACTTACACCAGAGACAACCTTCTTCATGGCCTAGTCTCACGAGTGTTAGACCAGAGAGCGCCAAAAGGCGAACAGTAAAAAGCCAATTCATGTATCAGAGCATTATTACTGGTAGGAACCTCCTGGTTACACCAGCCCCCAGGGGATTATTGTGTCCGTCGTGCAGGGAAGGGCTGGGTGGGGAGGGAGGGGCTGGGTGGGGAGGGGCTGGGTGGGGAGGGTGGGGCTGGGTGGGGAGGGGAGGGTGGGGAGGGGCTGAGTGGGGAGGATGGGAAGGGGCTGGGTGGGGAGGGGCTGGGTGGGGAGGGTGGGTCTGGGTGGGGAGTGGGAGGGGTGGGGCTGGGTGGGGAGGGGAGGGGCTGGTCACCCCGTGATGCCTTTATAAAACTCAACGTTTAACCGACTCACGCCGGCTTGTGCCCGCCCTCACAGTCGGGCATATTTGCGGAATACACCACGCCGCCGTTGACCATGGCCATTGACCGAGCAACCCAACGTTCCTACCAGCTCCCTCCGCAGGAATGTGTTAGCGAGGGGTGATCAGTTATATCACGGGACCCTTTTTTGCCAGTATCAAAGTACGAAAAATAAGAATAGGTTTTACCCTTTCTAGAAACAAAACAGGTGTTAACATGTCTCTCTCTCAAATTTAGTTCTACCTGATGACGGTTGCTTGTGTTGCAATCGAAACGTCGTATTCTATTATTTTATTTTATTTCTACGTGACTTTACCGAAAGAACACCAAACAGATACATTATGGAAGGAATCAAGTTGACATTGACCTGCCTTTTGGCGTTATTCTATGTTTCTGACACTTGTGAGACAAGGCCCTAAAGAAGGCTGTCTCTGGTATGGGACAATCAGTTTCGAATACAATGCAATTTATTATTATCATCAGCGCACGTTCGTTTCCACGTTGTACCGTAAGCACGTGTGGCTATTTCAAACTTGATTCGCCATCTGAACATCTTAACACCTTTCGATTTAAAACTTTCGTGACTGCAGGGATTCATATTCTTGGTTCTTTCGGTAAAGTCACGTAGAAGGGAAATAATAAAATAATACAAATAAAACAATCAAATTCTCTATTTTATTATTTCCCTTCCACGCGACTTTACCGAAAGACCCAATAATATCTTAACACCTGTTTTATTGCCAGAAAGAGTCAAACCTCTCCTTATTTTTGCATACTTTGATACTGGCAAGAAAATGTCACGTGATCCGTCACATATCAATGCCATCATATCGGATATCGTTGATCGTGGCCAAATGACACCGACATCAGCGGTGAGTTCGCACTTGGAGCGTGCGAACTCCGACACGCGCGGCCAAGTGCTGCAGTGCTCGCTTTTTCATATTTCCGATTTTTTTGGTTTCGTACACCACCACAACTCCGAACCCTGCTCTCGGCTAACGCGTGCATCAACACCAACAACAACAACCCCCAAAAATAATCCACAACCCACAACGCTCGTTGGCAAATATCTTCACCAGAGAGCCGCACGCGTGAGACATCGACGAGGTTAAGACGCTGGTCGAAGATTCTGAAAGCTATAAATGACGTCACTATTTGCTTTGCGGTGGAAGGGGCCCTGTGTGTGTGCGTGTGTATGTGCGTGTGCGCGTCTGTGTGTATGTGTGTCTGTGTGTGTGTGCGTGTGCGCGTCTCTGTGTGCGTGTGCGCGTCTGTGTGTATATGTGCGTGTGCGCGTCTGTGTGTGTGTACGTGTCTGTGTGCGTGTGCGCGTCTCTGTGTGTGTGTACGTGTCTGTGTGCGCGTCTCTGTGTGTGTGTGTGCGTCTGTGTGTATATGTGCGTGTGCGCGTCTGTGTGTGTGTGTGCGCGCGCGCGCGTGTGTGTGTGTGTATATGCACGTCTCTGTGTGCGTGCGTGTGTGTTTTTAATAATCGCGGCAACTGCCGACACTCCGCCAGCCAAATCGCTGCGTTTATCCACTCCGAGCCCCGCAAACGCCCCGCTCCGCGAGCCAACGGGGACCAACCGTGGAAGCAGCAGCAGCAACAGCGCCTTTGTTTGTGTTCATAACCAGCTCCAGAGTTGCCGTCTTTCTCCGTGACCCGGCTTGCCTGAGGACAGCTACATTTCCTCGCGTTAAAGAGCGGGGTTGCAACCTCCACTCAGCTTTCCTAATAATAATAAACCAGCGACGTACGTGCTGTATATGATGGATTACAAGGATAATGTATTACATTATGTCCGGACGAAAGGGCGAACTGCATTTGACTACTTTGTCTGGAGTGTTGCAATAATATTAGTGTTTTTTTCCATAATGGAGGGTTTTGTTGGGTTACTTCGCGTGAATGTAAATGTGTCGTTAAACCCGCCACCACCCGGCACAACCAATTAGTAAGGTTTGTCACGTGAACAAAACATGCCAATTAGTTACGAATTCAGCACGCGGGTCGAATTGTAAATGTAAATGTTGTGGTCTTCTTGGTTATTTCGGTAAAGTCACGTAGAATGGAAATAATAAAATAATAAAAATAAAACATAATAAAATAATTCTCACAACGTTTCGGCCACAACGCAAGCAGCCGTCCTCAGGTGAAGAACAGGTCCGTCGATAAGACAGAGTCTGTTCTTCACCTGAGGACGGCTGCTTGCGTTGTGGCCGAAACGTCGTGCGAATTATTTAATTATGTTTTATTATTATTATTTTATTATTTCCATTCTACGTGACTTTACCGAAAGAACCAAGAAGATGAATCCCTGCAGTCACGAAAGCTTCAAATCGAAATGTAAATGTTGTGGCTTTACTATCCAACACACCGGTGTGCTGAACTGGAAACTAATTGGCACCTTTTGTTTACGCGACAAACCCCTTGCTAATTGGATGTGTAAGGTGGTGGCGGATTTAACGACACGTTTATTTATATTTACGCGATCTAACCCGCAAAAAAAAATTCTATTTTGGATAATATTGGTTACGAAAGCCTACGACGTGTTAAATATTGGGTTTTTTTAATAATATGTTTTCCCCTTTTTTCTGGCAACAAAACAGGTGTTGAGATGTTAAAACACCAAACTGAAACATTGTACAAGGAATCATGTCTGCATTAACCACAACACTTGTGGTCAAAATGCAAACAAAAAAAAACATACTCAATTTTTTTTTATTACGAAATTGGCAAAGAACAAAACCGAAACGGAACGTTCAATGTCCCCGGGAAGGCTTGAAGATTTCAGAGGACGGTTACCGCAGCAATGACAACAACAACGACGACGAGGAGGAGAAGGACTGTCCTGGGAAAACCCTGACCTCCCTGCGCCATGCTAGGAGACGTTTATCTCACAGCGAACAAAAAACAACTCTCGCTCAACAAAAACGAGTGACTGGTGTGGGCCAACCGTCCCGACGCTGACACTTTTTTTAAACCTGCAAACCAATTGGGATTAGACGCAGCACAATGTGTGCCCCCCCCTAGCTTGGCAAAGCACCCTCTTCTGAAAGATAGCCTTGAGACCCAGCGAGGCTTCTCCTGAGTGAAAACAAGTGTCACAATAACGGTAACCGTCTCTGCTCTTCTACCCCTGACTGACCGAGATAGTTGTAACGTGTCTACTCGATGTTCTGCATATATCGTCGCGGTGATCTGGTGGCATCTCGTGACGCGCGTGTTTTCCAAAACCTCCTTGCGCAGAGCATTTCGACGTTCGCAATAAATCCACATCGCCCGCCTCGTATTACGTGCACGGCTTGCATGCCCGGTGTCACAGAACGCTTGACCTTCGGTCCCAAGGCGGTGTCTGAACCGATGCACTGTAACGGACCATTGGCAACTTTAAGAAAAATAACGTCCGGTCATGCTCCGAGAGTCGAGCGTGCTTGTATTTACGCGCGCGCGTGTGCGAGCAGTGCAAACGTAATTACATCCAGCAAAAAGCTGGTTTTGTTTTGGGGTGGTTGGTTTGTTTCTCTCTCCCTCTCTCTCTCTCGGACAGCGGTGCGTGTACGCGTAATTGTGGAACGGCGCTCATAAATGCTCCGGAGTGTTTATGGGATGATGTACCCCGAGCCAATATGTTTCGAGTTAAAATGTAAGCACGTCGCATCGTAGGGTATTGCAATTTCGAAACGGCGTTCGTAATGTGTGCGAACAGCTCTTTGCGCGTGTGCGCGTGCGCGCGCGTGCGTGCGATGAAGCGCGCGCAAGGCATATTTTTGGGTACGCGCGGGACAATTTAAGAATTTCACGATCACGCGCGCGGCCTCTCGCCGTCGCTGCGACTGCAGCTCCGAGTGAATAATGCAGCCGTCGAACTGGAGAACGTCGTCAAACTCGGCGCAAAGCGCAAACCACCGCGACGCGTCCCGAGGGGGAGGTGGGGGGACGCTTTTCCTCTCGTTAAAAAAAATATATGCGGCACTTAAACATTTTCCCAACGAACTTAACCGAATTTCCGCGTAAGTAGCGTCGAAAATATACCTTAAACGTCACGGTAAGTCTAGCAGCGTGATAAATTGGTTCTGCTTCGGTAACGATATGCAGGTAATGGGATATATTACACAGAAAACTTGTGTGAAACATTAAACATCTTTATTTTTTCCAATTCGTTTCTATTTTTTTTTTGGTGTGTGCGTGGAGTGCATGGTATGGTTGAGATAATGGTGATATTATTAACTTAAGAAGGCAAAGGCACAGCCCTGCAATTACTTGCTCATGCCACGCCTGCCGTGAACAGCCTCCACGACATTGGCCTGCTCTTCTTCGCCGGTCAGACGTCTTGGAAGATGATTAATGGCACGGTCCTGTTCATTGATTTGTTGCTCACGGAGACCGGGGGATCGATGATCGATGGTCGATGGCAATCGTCTCGATTTCTCACTCAACAGAGTGGGGCCGCGCGAAGGGCGACATCCTCCACTCGCGTGCATTCAAGAGTGGAACTCGTCATGTTTATGCATCGACCGTCAGTTAACATCCCTCTGGTCACTTCCCACAACCCCTTCCCATTTCAAATTTTCGATCATCGAATCTCTGCCAAAGCCGAACTCAAATTTCACGCCCAACGTTTCTCATCTCATCTCGGCACCAGAATCTCTCCTGATCTGCGCTCACCATTTACTGGGGGGTTCGAGAAATCATCTGGAGTCGTTATTTTAGAATCATTTTTCCAGTCAACCTCGCAGCAGCAGCAGCGGCTTTTGGCTGAGCCATCGAACACAGACGGCGGTCACCGCAGCGCTTTCAAATGCGCGTCTGCGGCCGTTTGGAACGCATCTTCCTTCCCGATGTTAGGAAGCCACTGGAGCTATGCACTTTGAAATCATCTAGATTGTCAACTCATTTTTTTAAAGAACTGCTTTTAGTTTGTTGTCCTTCCCCAGAACCTCCGATTAGCGCGGTTGGCTACGTACGGTGCGAAATAAGTTCAACATACAGTACGTACATACATCATACTCTCGTTATCCATGCATCTCTTCCAACTGATCTCATCTCCCACTCAACCCCACCATCTCCGTCACCAAGGCCATCGCTCTCACCATAACTTCATCTGTCATATTTAGTGAGCAGCAACCACATGAAACATCTCTTTCCCCCCCTCCCTTAGCCACTTCATGCAAGGTCCAAAATCTCCTTGCACACCGCCAAAAAATATCCGCCTCCTTCCCGTCTCCGCTGCCGCATTCCTCCTGCCTCTCGACAGAGCCGTTTGTCAATCCACTGCTGGATGACGAAGGGCCTTCCCTCCGCCCGCGCGGTTGTGTGACCATACTTCACCACCCTCGTCAGTGCGGATTAGTGAAGGGCGAGGACCCGGGGCGTCGGTTCTTGGTATCACCTCGCCAGTGAGGTCAGTCAAGGCCGGGACTCGAACTCAGGTACGCCGAGTTCATAGCCCAACTTGGGTACTGCAACCACCGCATCCCCCGCGTGAAACGGTATCTGAGAACATATTCCTGCGAAGGGAGCTGGTAGGAACGTTGGGTTGCTCGGTCAATGGCCAGGGTCAACGGCGGCGTGGTGTATTCCGCAAATATGCCCGACTGTGAGGGCAGGCACAAGCCGGCGTGAGTAGGTTAAACGTTGAGTTTTATAAGGGCACCACGGGGTGACCAGCCCCTCCCCACCCAGCCCCACCCCTCCCACCCCCCACCCAGCCCCACCCTCCCCACCCAACCCCTCCCCACCCTCCCGACCCAGACCCTCCCCACCCTCCCCACCCAGCCCCTCCCCACCGTCCCCTCTCCACCCAGCCCCACCTCGCCCATTTCTGGATGCACGACGGACGGACGGACACAATAATCCCCT
The DNA here is from genome assembly GCF_965212315.1 of Lampetra planeri. Classification (NCBI taxonomy): domain Eukaryota; kingdom Metazoa; phylum Chordata; class Hyperoartia; order Petromyzontiformes; family Petromyzontidae; genus Lampetra; species Lampetra planeri. Next base: position 5,238,446 of record NC_136143.1, read on the forward strand.
GTGGGCTGGTGGAACCAGGTGGTTCCTACCAGTAATATATGTACGTATACATTGCGAACTGCGCGCTTGATGGCTTCACACAGTGTGTTACCTTCCCCATCCCTCAGCTATGAGGTCACCTTAACCTGGTATACATCCTGTAAATTGACTTCACTCAACAGTGCATATTTCGCAGATTTATGTTGCAAATAAACTGCGTATTGAAGAAAAATGTTCTCAGACTTTACTAGGCGTATCCTGTTATTAAGTGTTCATGCTTGGCATTGCCGCTTCTGTTCGCAATTACACGGCACTTAAAATTGCAGCAAAAATACCAATGTCAACACATTGGAAACTCCGTAATATTGACCAAGAGGTAAGACGACTTGTGTGGCGCGGAGGAGCGGTGGTACAGCCGTTAGCGCAATGCGCTGTGAAAACAGCGACCTCAGTTGGTGATAAGTATTTGTTATTTAGTTGAGCGTTTGATGCACATCATTACTTGTACTGCATTACTGTATTTCGCAGCGTCTTTATTCGATTGCCAGCCATCGAAAAAAGAGGTCACTGCCTCGCGCGCTTTCAGGTGCGCTTTTGCGGCCGTCTGGAACGCTCTTCCTTCCGATATAAGGAAGCCAATTTTAAATCTCGATGGAAAACTCATTGTTTTGGAACAGCGTTTTGTGTTTAGTCTGTTGTCCTTCCCCCGCACATCCAATTAGCACGGTTGGCTACGTACGGTACGAAAGAAGTTCAACATACGTACGTGTTTTAAATTGTCTGATTCAATGGGGGGGGGGGGGGGTGGTTAGCGGTGCAGTGGTTAGCACACTAATGCATACGAATGCAGCGACGACCTAAGTTCACTTACCGGTCACAGCATACATCAGTGGCGAGTGATATCTGGAGCCGGTCCTCAACCACTTCATTCTCCAACCACAATTACCGGCACGGTGAAGTATGGTGAAGTATGGTAAAACAACCCACAGGACTGACACCGCAGTGAGGAGAAGGCATCAGTGGATTTGACAGAGGGCTGTACATTTGTTTTAGTATTGTTAAATAAAATACCGTAAAGGATACGATATTAAGTGCCACAAACGTAACATGTGATTCTATGTCTTCCATTCATAGCTCACATTCTCGTATTAATATATTAATGTTATGTATTTCATGACGTAATTAACTGGTGCTAATTATTCATGAATCGTTACCCTTTTCCAACTGCTTGGCATCTTGATTTTAAAATATGTGGATGCATCCAATACATATGGATGGCCGTAACTGATGTACATTCTACAAGGGCGAGAAAGCTGCAATTTGAACACAAGTATAAGTAAGGGTTATGCTTAACCAAAAGCTATTCATGAAAGTCCTCAAAATTAACCACGTTGATTGGTGTAACTTGCAGGGCAGGGGTCAGCCTGAAGTTCTACAAGTATCGTATTTCCATTTAGTGCTCAGCATTAAAAAAATACGATCCTCATCACAATAAAGGTTTTTGGGTTAGATCGCGTAAGTATAAAATGCGTCGTAACAATCCACCACCCGACACGGCCAGTAAGGTTTGTCACGTAAACAACGCGCCAGTTAGTTACTACTTCAGCCCACCGGTGTGTTGGAGAGTAAACCCACAACGTTTACAATTTGAAGACGACGTTTCGCTCGTGCGGCCGGACGGACCCTAAAATGAGATGCATTGGCCGAATTCCATATTCCATCTCTCCAAAGGAAATCATCTGCGCTGAGCCATTAATATCACAACTCCCCACCCCCACCTTCCTCGTGCCCCTCCCTCCCCCCCCACTTTCCACTCCCTCCACCCCCTACTGTGCCGGCTGGCCGGCTGGCAGGGTGTTACCATCCAAATAAGAGAGAGTAGGGAGAGAGTCCCGCGGGAGAGCAGACCACCTGCACGGCCGATGTAAGGGAAATGATTCGCCTTCAATCACCCGGCCCGAGCCGAGTAACGCCTCTGCTGGGGGTTATGGCCGGGGCCGTGTGTGGCTGTCGGTGCAGGAGTGGTTTTGGGGGTGGGGGTGGGGGTCTGTGAAATGTTCCACTCAACTGATGGAGGGGGGGCGTGGGCGGGGAAGTTTGTTCCGTCTAAATGAAAAATGTACGAGCGCGTAAGTTCACGGCGAGTGCTGAACCTTTCATTCTGCAAGGCAGCGGTCGTCTTCTTGGAACCCAAAGTGCTGCGCGGGTTTCGCGACCCGGACGGTCACTTCAGAATCAGAACGATGCGAATACTTATTCAATACGGGGAGTAATCCGATAAGCTATAAAGCGCTCTCGGTTTTTTTTTTTACAGGTGTCCACTTCTCTGTTGCAAGTGGCAGGATCGGAATAAATGTGGACGGTGTCTGTGCCGTTTCGTCTCATCGGGGTGGTGGTTCGCGCAATGCATTGCGCTATGGACTCAGTTAACCTCGGTTCGATTCCTGGCCACGGCTAATATTCAGTAGCCAAAAGAGGTGCAGCCATTGTTGGTGCTGGGCGTGTCCAGATACCCACACAATAGGTTTAGATATGGATAAGAGACACACACTAAATGTTTAGACTTGGCTCAGATATTCTAAAACGAATGTTTAGACTTGGCTAAGAGATACCCAGAACATGTTTAGATATGGCTAAGAAGGCACCCACGTATTTCGACATTGCCAAGAAATACCCACAACATTTATGACAAAAAAAAGTCGTGTTTTTCAGTCAGCGTTGTTCTCCATTCAAGAAGATACCATACATTCTGATTGTGCTGAGGACAGAACATTCACATACTCAGTAGCGCAACGAACCCTTGGCCTAGTCCGGAGTCAGTAGCCAGCATTCGCGTGGCTTTAAAACAATCGGAGTGCAGTGGAACTCCTCCCTACGTGTGACAAAGTTGGGGGGCGAACATTCGCAGATCCTGATAATTGGTTTTTTACCCTTCTATCTGGCAACAAAACTGACACCTTTTTTACAAGGAGTCATGTTTACATAGACCACAATACCTGCGGTCATAATGCAAACAAAAAACATAACTCTGATAATGTGCACTGTCCTTGATGTTGATTGGTCCACACCCGAGACAGTTTTCCTTAGAGCCTAGTCTCACATGGTGTTGGACCAGATGACGCCAAAAGGCTCTAAGGAAAGCTGTCTCGGATGTGGACCAATCAACTTCAAGGACAGTGCACATTATCAGAGTTATGTTTTTTGTTTGCATTATGACCGCATGTATTGTGGTCTATGCAAACATGACTCCTTGTAAAAAAAAAGGTGTCAGTTTTGTTGCCAGATAGAAGGGTAAAAAACCAATTATCATATTTTTTATTGGCAAATGAGGTTCCAATGGTGTATTCGCAGATCCTGCCTGTAATCTGGCTCAGGTTCCTTTCCATCGCCGTCCTCCGCCTATGCTCGTGCCCTGAGTGCCCAGGAGAGAACGCTCCGCTGCGTGCCGAAAGCACCGCGTAAATTGAGCGTGCGAGCGTGACCATGCGCACTGAAATCCATTCGCGGCGTGTTATTTTTAATCCTTTTTATTAAGTTCACTTGCTTGCTTGCGTGCTTGCTTGCACGCTTACGACCGCGCAAATATGTCGGTCGTTTTTTAAGCCACTTCCCGTGATCCAATCGAGCTGATATTTTGCACACAGACTCGTTGTGCGTGACAATTTATTTTCGTGAAAAAATGTTTCCAAAATTTTCCACTTTTAGGAAAAAATAATTTCACTAACGCAATCATATATTTTTCCTAAACACAGAGAAAATTATTCAAGAAAACAACAAAAATTTACAATATAAACAATCATACAAAAACTGAAAACCTTATAATCCTTATATACGACTTTCCTTATATTTAATTTTAAATACCAATGTGATAAAAATGAAACTCTTACTCAAGAAAAACAGAAATGAATAATAAAATAAAACCGATGCCACGCATATAAAGGATTTATAGTGAAAAACTTTGTTTTTACGGGTTAATTGCTTTTTATCATTACACGCTTTCATTTAACTCACGCTGTCTTTCCGACAGACCTGTTCTTCACCTGAGGACGGCTGCTTGCGTTGTGGCCGAAACGTCGTGAGAATTGTATTTTATTATGTTTTAGTTGTATTATTTTATTATTTCCCTTCTATGTGACTTTACCGAAAGAACCAAGAAGATCACTTCTGTCTGTTGTTGTTGTCGTTGTTGTTGTATCCTCAAATCTTGTAACTCAATTTTAACCCACTTCCCAATGTGGTATCGACTGCAAACTTGGTATACTTATGTCATACCGATGACAATACTATATTCTATCATAAGAAATAAAATATATATATTTGTAAACATTCTTTTTTATATGTTATGTTTCGCTTTGGGTCTAATTGCCTACGGTCAACTGACGTTGGCTGTAATTGGCCAGGGTCCCTTACGTTACGGCAAGCTTCGGGGCCACTTCCTGGAGTCGTGGAGTTCTTCCATTACTCGTACGGTGCATTTCATAAAAGCGTGTTTTTTTTTGTTTTTTTAAACATTACTTATTTTTACGTTTTTTCGTCAAACAATTGTGGGTTCACTGTGGTTCTCGTTGGTAATTACGGGATGTTTTTTTTTACATTGAGGGGCATTTGCATGGTAACCCCATAAACATGCCTCTGCGTGAATCACCCTGTACGTGTTGAACTGAGTTCGCACCGTACGTAGCGAACCGTGCTAATCGGAGTTGCGGAATGTTCCCGATATCGGCGGCTCTTTCGGACACTAAGCAAGGTTGGTTATCACTTTGAGTGGGTGACCATCAACCAACAGCACCACAACCACCACGGCTTGCCAGGTGTTGCAGGCGTGGGACACTGCGCGGCGTGTTTGAGTGTCACCGCTTCTGATACAGCGCGATGCTTGGTTTCTCCAGACACTCTCCACCAGGTTTCCTCCCACACAAAGCAACACTCTCGTCACGGGAATCCATGGCATGGCCATGCTTATTCTTAGGTTTTTTTCGGTAAAGTCACGTAGGTAAAAAATTAAAATTAATAAAAGTAAAATAAAAAATAAAATAAAAATCACGACGTTTCCGAGGCAACACAAGCTTCCGTCTTCAGGTGAAACCGTCACAGCACGATAGCTTGTTATCTCGGCATCTCTTTAGAAAGGCCAGCGTCTCGAGAAGCTGTGACTTCTTGTCTCGTTGTCTGTTAAAAACTCTAACAGATAGGCGGAATTCCTCCCCGTAGAGGGTTTTAATTCTAGATTTGAAGCTTTCGTGACTGCAAGGATTCATATTCTTAGGTTTTTTCGGTAAAGTCACGTAGGTAAAAAATAAAAATGTAGCAGGGCTCTCCTGGACGGGAGTCTTGAGACCCGCTGAGGCTCTCCTATTGGATGCATCGTCCCCATTGCCACAATGGACACGGAGCCCGTAATCTGTCAGGGTCTATAAGCACACAACGTCGAAAAGTCGCATCCCACACCTGCCCATTTCACCACGAACACGCCTGTATACTGCGCGGCTGAGCTTCATTCGCCGTTAAACTATCGCTCGCAAAGCAGCCGGTTTAATGTTTCATCATCATCATCATTAGCATCATCGGCCATGCTCAATGCGCTGCTGGATGAAGGCCCCCCCCCCCGAATCCTGCGTTGTTGCGATCAGGCCTAGCACCTTTGCCATCGAAGAGACGATTGGTTTAATCTTCACTCTCGCACGTTCTCCCCCGCGCGCGCACGTAACTCGCGCGAATGGATTTCGGCCAAATATTTATGCTTCTGATGCCGCGATCGCTCTGGCAAAGTTAATTGGACAATCAAACACTCGGATAGATGTATGCCTTTTTAAATAAAACACCGTCAGACACCCCCCCCCTCCCCCTCCCCCCGTGGCTTACCTTTGATCGATAAGTCAATCACTTGGCCGGCGTGCGTGTTTGTGGTTGTTTTTAGAGTTTGTATTTAAAGTCTGCCACGTCTTGTTCTCACGACTGCACACAACAAATGCTCCGATGCTACCTCGAGTTCGTTTTTTTTAGCTTCCCCCTACCAATGCAACTTTTGTTTCTGCTAATCAATCCCTCGTTGATTACCCCTTTAGTTCTGACACTTTCTACTTAGGCGGATCCCACGCAGTCCCCGTGCCACTGTGGCGAGATGTTAATTACCTCGCCTGGGACACGGGAGGTCGTGGGTTCGATCCTGAACCAAAGCTCTGACGCCTGCTGCATATTTGTGGTGTACGTGTCTCTCTCGTTCTCTCTCACTCTCCCCGTGGTCGCGTGGATTTCTCTCCGGGTCCTCCGGTATTTCCCTCCAAGTTCAGAATCAACGTCACGCGCTTGGATAATTTGGCCGATTGTAAATGTCCACGTGATGATAAGCCAACTTCGTTGAGCTGCCATTTGTGACAGCCAGGTCACTTCTGAATTTTTTTTTATTTAGATGGCTCAGTGTGCCTTACTTGGTAAAATACAAAAATGTGTTTCAAAAATAGTTTTAATACCTCTCCTCCAGTGGGCATTGATTCTTAAGAGCATTCATTAGAACATTTAGCCCCCCCCCTTTCCCCCTGTTTTCTTCTGATCCTACAGGAGTATCCTAATCGCTTAGGAAGACTCCAGGGTTGTATAGTTTAACTGTTTATTAAAACGTGCGATTTAGACAGGTTTCCAATGCACTGGAATCAGCAATGTGTGTGCTCGTGTCAACCCCCTTTCAAATCCTCTGTGCTGTGCGCCTGATATAGTTTTGTTAATAAAATAAAATAAATACTTTTGGACGAAGGAAAAACGACAAAGAGTTTTCGTTTCTTCAAGTTGTGCCTCGCCAGCGGTGTGAGTGGAGTGACCCACCACCACCAGCTCGTGTTGCCCCACGGGGTTGTGGGGAGCCACCGGTCACTCTCGGCTCCCTATCGCGTCACCGTCCCGGAGTGTAGCCGTCGTAAAAATAAAGCAATATTAAAAAACTTTTTTTTCAAACACGCTTTAATGAAATGTACTAGTAATGGAAGAACTCCACGACTCCATGAAGTGGCCCCGAGGCTTGCCATAACGTCAGGGGACCGTGGTCAATTACAGCCAACGTCAGTTGACCGTGGACAATTAGACCCAAGCCGAAACATAACATATAACATTTTTAAGAATGTTTAAAAAATATATTTTTTATGATAGAATATAGTATTGTCATCAGTATGACATAAGTATACCAAGTTTGCAGTCGATATCACATTGGGAAGTGGGTTAAAATTGAGTTACGAGATTTGAGGATACAACAACAACAGACAGTGAGTTAAATGAAAGCGTGTAAAAATACACAAACACAGAGCAGTGTGGCCACAGGAGAAGAGAGACGGAGGGATGTTGTTGTGGGTGGTGGTGGTGGTGGTTGTCGTGGTGCTGTCACATTGCCACGTCTCGCGCGCGCCGATAGCTCCAGCGAAGACAGGGAGCAGAATGAGAATATTGATCTGTTTTTTGTTACTGGAGGAATCCGATGAGCTGTAAAGCTCTTTGTCACACGCGAGGGCGCGAGTCAGAACGTTCTAACAACAACAACAACAATGGACAATACAATGAGACGATAGGAGTGCAAAGTAGAAGAAAGCTAAACAAATTATTTTGAAAATATCTACAAATTTAACTTAACATTGTTGCTCTTGAAGGGTAAAGCCCACTGGGCTATTAGCTTCTTCTTCTTCAGACGCGACCTGACTCTCACACATGATCGCTCAAACAAAGCGGCTTCTTGTCACGCGGAAATATAGAGCAGCCAGTTGGTGAGAGGAGGGGGGCATGGTGGGGTGGGGGTGATGGTGGGGGTGGGGGTGATGGTGGGGTGGGGGTGATGGTGGGGTGGGGGTGATGGTGTAGGTGGGGATGGGGTGGGGGTGATGGTGGGGTGGGGGCGATGGGGGGGGCATGGTGGGGTGGGGGTGATGGTGGGGTGGGGGCGATGGTGGGGTGGGGGCGATGGTGGGGTGGGGGTGATGGTGGGGTGGGGGTGATGGTGGGGTGGGGGTGATGGTGGGGTGGGGGCGATGGTGGGGTGGGGGCGATGGTGGGGTGGGGGCGATGGGGGGGCATGGTGGGGTGGGGGTGATGGTGGGGTGGGGGCGATGGTGGGGTGGGGGCGATGGTGGGGTGGGGGTGATGGTGGGGTGGGGGTGATGGTGGGGTGGGGGCGATGGTGGGGTGGGGGCGATGGTGGGGTGGGGGTGATGGTGGGGTGGGGGTGATGGTGGGGTGGGGGTGATGGTGGGGTGGGGGCGATGGTGGGGTGGGGGCGATGGTGGGGTGGAGGTGATGGTGGGGTGGGGGCGATGGTGGGGTGGGGGTGATGGTGGGGTGGGGGCGATGGTGGGGTGGGGGTGATGGTGGGGTGGGGGTGATGGTGGGGTGGGGGCGATGGTGGGGTGGGGGTGATGGTGGGGTGTGGGCGATGGTGGGGTGGGGGCGATGGTGGGGTGGGGGTGATGGTGGGGTGGGGGCGATGATGGGGTGGGAGCGATGGTGGGGTGGGGGCGATGGTGGGGGCATGGTGGGGTGGGGGTGATGGTGGGGTGGGGGCGATGGGGGGGTGGGGGTGGGGTGGCGGTTTCAGAAATGTGACGTCACATCAAAATGCGCAACTTTAAATAAATATAGACAACACGTTCTACTTAATTAAATAGACTTTTTGATAAATGTTTTCTCCTACAACACAGAGTGCAGCGCCACATTAAATACGCACTACAATGACAATAGTTTAAAGCGATTTGAAGCATGTTCTATTTTTTTTGGGGGGGGGGATGGGGCAGAGCTTTGTGACATCATATTTGAGGGGGGGGTCTGACTTTTTGTGACGCCGTGTGACGAGGGGAGGGGGAGTCAAAAATCGTCCAAAATCGCTTGACGTCATTTATTGACAGCCCCTAATGTAGCAGAACGGTACACGTGTCTGGCTCATGTGAGCGAAATCTTGATTGGTAGCCCGCTCGTTCCACATGGTGATCGCACAATGCCACTTTTGTCACCCACGCAAACGTGAAACAACTGCAGGTAACCATCCTTGGGGTGGTGCCGACAAGTGATATATTTGGCCTCGTCTCATGGATTAAATGCCGTGGACCTGACTTTACAGTCAGTGTTGATGTACACGCCTTTAGAAATCCACTGCTGGATGAATGCCCCCCCCCCCCCCACTCTGCCCGCCCCACGTCTTGTGAGCTTATTGTTCACGAGGCTTATTGGCCAGTGTCAAAAAATTCAACATCGATCATTCTGGAGTCAGGGTGTGATTGCAACTTTAGGTTTTTGAACCCTTTTCATGACTGTGACGTACCCCCTTGCTGATGTCTCACGGGAGATAATTCCCATGCAGTTGGGGGTGGGGGGGGCTGGAGGTGCCAGGAGATGTCACGCTGTCTTCGAGACACGCTGGTGCGCGCCCGCTCGGTCAAAGCGTGACAAGAATTTGTGCAAAATAGTTTGTAATTTGGCCAACATGTTAACACGTCGTAGGCTTTCGCGACCAATATGAGTCACAGTAAAGATTTTACGGGGTTTAAATCACTTAAATATAAATGTGTTGTTAACCCACCACCACCACCTGCCACGGCCAATTAGTAAGGTTTGTCCGTAAACAAATGGTGCCAATTAGTGGATTCTGCAGCTCACCGGTATGTTAGAGAGCACACCCACAACATTTACAATTTGATTGCGACGTTTCGCTGGTGATTACAACCAGCTTCATCAGGCGATTTGCCAGAAGTAAGAATTCTGGCCATTAAGAATTCTGGAAAATCGGCACACAGTGCCCAATGAATCCAGCGACCCGGGCACCATTCTCGGCCACGGCTAACGCAAGTGGCAAGTGATACATCAATCGGCCCTGGGCCTCCTTCCTTCACCGTACCCATCACTGCCCCATCGTGGTGAAGTATGGGCCGCAATAGTTTTAATGGAGTGCGCTTGCCAGTAACGTTTGGTAATCCAGTGGTATGTGTCTAACAGGCCTGACTCTGCTGATGAATACCGGTCCACAGCTTACTGCTTGATCGTATTGGTCTGACTGATGGACTTTTGCGTATTAGTCTGGAAAGCCAGTAGGCTGACGGACTAAAGAAAAAACTTTTTTTTTTATTTGTCTGTGGAGATAGAATGGAGTTAGGATTTTCTACCGTATGCCTTAACCCATTGTTTCCCGAGATAAACTTCGAGTAAAATGTCTTTCAGCAACAACGTACAGATTTAAGATGAGCCGTTGTGGATAAGTGGGGTGGTATTATCACCCAGAGGCTTCGCTGTGACTAACACACTTGTGAAATTTTCACAGCAACATAGCAGATATCGTGGCGTTTCATTAATAATTCATTTACACCCTCCTCAAAGTTTTTGGTCTCGTCAGATGCTTAAGCGCAGCGGGTGGTCAATATTTTTTTTTCTCCCTCAGAATAACTCAATGTTTACCGCTACACCTTCCGGTGTTGATGTGTCTGCATCGCTGCAAATCATTTGCAATCTGATGGACAGGAGTATTATTCCAGCGGGATTAATACAGTCCAGTGAAGCTTTTCGTTTTTAAATGGGTAGACGGAGAGATAGTGGCAAAGGTGCAGCGCTGCATTGACTGTTAGGTGTGGGTGCCACGGTAGCGAGATGGTAGTTATCTCGTCTTGGTAAACAGGAGGTTCGTGAGTTCGATCCCAACCCTTAATTCCTGTATATTTGGAGTTTGCGTGTCTCTCCCCGTGGTCGCGTGGATTTTTCTCCAGGTCCTCTGGTTCCCCCCCCCCCCCCCCCACTTTAGAAACATGCGTTTCGAGTATTTGGTTGATGTAAATTTCTACGTGGTAAGCTACTTTGTTGGGCTGTCATTTGTGATAGCCAGGTCACTTCTGAAAATAAATACATAGCTCAGTGGGCCGTACATGGTAAAATAAAAAATGTATCGTAAATAATAAATCGTTACTTGTTTTCAACAGTGTAACACTCATGCCTGCCAGATAAAGATATACAGCGTAATCCATGCAAAGATACGCTACTGATTTCGTATTATACTACTTTATCTTCAAAGGCAAAGGTGCAACTCTGCAATTGCATGCTCACGTGAATGCTGGTGGAAGGACCTCCACTCGTAGAAACTCCAGAGAGCTAGAGGGTACAGTCTTGGCCTCCTCTTTCTAAACTGCTACTAAACTTATTTTACTGAGCTGTATAGCTCGTTTTCAGAAACGACTTGGCTATCACAAATGATCGCTCAACGACGCGATTCATATTATTGTTGTCAATCAATCAACTCTTTATTTCTATAGCAGTATGTCGTGCAACCATCGGCGGTGTGGAGATAGTGGGGATGTTCGCAACCATCGGCGACGTCTGGCCAGAACCTCCAACACGACTACGGTATCTTCTTGGTTCATTCGGTAAAGTCACGTAGAAGGGAAATAATAAAATAATAAAAATCAAACATAATAAAATACAATTCTCACGACATTTCGGCCACAACGCAAGCAGCCGTCCTCAGGTGAAGAACATGTCTGTCGGAAAGACAGCGACTACGGTATCCAACACGGATCGCACGAATGCGCTGTCCAACCAAGTTCCGACCTGCCCACTCCGAAGGAACGTGCTGGAGCGTACGACCACAGCGCCGTCTGCTGGCCGGTAGACAGCGTGCAGGGAATTACAACAATAAATGCGTCCTTTGGTGGTGAACACCTTTTAGCGTTCTAATAGGGGTTTTTTCCCCTTCTTTTGCGTTATTGTTGCTTCTCCTTTCATGTACGGTTTTAATATTTGTTTTGCGTTGAACGGGACCCCATAGTTTAGACGTAGCGCTCTTACCAATAACATCTTGCAATCAAGCAGCGTTTGTTTAACAATCCTGGCGATGGTGATGGGACACAAAATGTCTAAATCAGGTCCACAGAGTTTGCTTGCTTGCTTGCTTCAACAAATGCCGCTTGATAACATTGGTCGAGAAAAGCAAAAAGGCTCATGGACTAAAAATATATGATTAATTTATTTTAATATACAGATACCAGAACGGGGTTCTGCTCATGCAGTAAAACACTATCGTCATACATCACATTTGGGGCGTGAATTCACATGAAATGCGCTCGCTCCCCCTTTTAAAAAATGTTTTTTTTTTAAATACTATTTCAAACACTACGAGTTATTGTCGAAAATATAAAAACTTTCACCCAGAGGGAGAGCGGTGGCACAGTGGTAAGTATGTATGTGTGTGTGTATTTTGAACATTTTTCGCACCATATTTATCCGACCGTGAGCTTGGCAACCCGAGTTCGATTCCTGGCTCGGGCTAACATCAGTGGTGAGTAATATCCGAAACCAATCCTGAGATCCTCCTCCTTCACCACCTTGCACTGACCGGCGTGGTGAAGTATGGTCAGACAACCACAATGCCCCAACGTGGCGTGGGGAGGTCTTCTTCCAGCACGAGATTGACAAAGGCCTGTCATTTCTTTTATTTCGTCATCTTACGGAATTGTATAATAAATGTCATGCAATTAAACAGTCAGACAATGTAGCAAAGCCATGCTTTTTATTTAAGATAATCAAAGTATAAACAAAGCATCCATAGAAAACCATGTTAAAAAGAACTGTATTACGAATCGGCTTAATTAAATTATAGTTAATGACAATAAATCGGTGGCAGTGGGTTGTTTGGGGTGGTTTTTTTTGTTTTTTATTCTTTTTTTCTGGTAAAAAATTATATATTCTGCACGGTTTACAAAATATATATGCACCTTAAAAATATATATCTAAATTAAGCTGCATGCGTCAAGCAGTGAGCACATGGGGCCTGATCCATGTATTGGCAGCAGAGTGGTGATTGCTTCCAAAAATTGGCCAAAAGCACAAAATATGTTCTGTTGAAAACAGCCAGATTTTGCAAATGTTCAACATTGACATTTTTTTTGGGGGGGGGGGGGGCGGTGAAATCATCTTTCCACCAAAACCCATAAATCAAGTGCACAATTTTGCACACAATCACATTTGTTGAAGGCAGGGCTGGATTACGATTGTATCTGGGGGGGCTGAGGGTCTGTTGTTAGAGTTTTTTGTGGGTTGGCGGTGGTGCTTTGATTTTGGGGGGGTCCCTCAACTCGCGATGTGACCAGGCAGTCTGCTCCGGCTGAATATATCTCAGTAAAACAGCCCCGTTGTTCCCTACACATAATCACACGCTACTTATCCATCTCATACGTTGTATCCTACATGATGTAGACCGTGTTCTCCAGATTATAAGATAGCCCGCACAAAGTAAAACGCGCCACGAAACATGGGGGGGGGGTCAAAATTGAGGAGGGAAATGAAGGCGTGTTTACAATTGGGATGATACAGTCGTGTGGAGAGCCGTCTTTGCAAAATATCATGGTTATTACGCTGCTTTAAAATGGGGTAGAGAAGTCTCCCGGAAGACTTGTTCTCAACGGCTGGCGGTGCCTCCCGTCCTCTGGGCGGTCATTTATCCCTCCGGAGAACCGTCTTCCGGAAGATTCCTTCCGGACGACTGTCCATCAAACAAACACGTCTTCTTCCCAAGACCAATGCATTTTCTGGATCGTAAGACGCGCTCCCAACGGTTTGCTTAAAATTACTGTGGGACGTAAGTTTGTATCTTATAATCCAAAGAATACGATATATATATTGGCGGGGTAGGGTGCGGTGGGGGAGGGGAGGGGGTTCAAATCCGAGGTCTTGGGCTGCAGCCATTCAAGCCTCCTGGGTTACTCCAGGCCCTGGTTGCTGGGTGTTTGGTGGTGGTGGTGGTGGTGATGATGGTGACAGTGCTATCGAGTTGACCGTCGTCTAACAGCCCAGCCAGACGTTGGACCAGTTGACCGCTATCGTCCGCTTACGCTCGTAGTCGAACTTTATCTGGCGTCTCCCGTCGATGAAGTAAACGTATCCTGCGGACGAAACACACGGCGGCGTCGTCAGCACAACACCAGCGACAACACCTGTAGGTTCAGGACGCATCAACACGGAACCACCGGGCCCTGTCGTGAACTCTCGCCGGTGACAACGTGGTATAAAGTAACGCGTGGGTTTTTTTGTGGCCAGCTCGCTTATGAAAAAGAGCTATACAGCTCAGTGGGACTTACCCGGTAACAAATAGAAATCTGTATATACTCTACAAAACATTACATTGGTGACATACTGAGAGAGTAACAGGCACGCGCTTATTGCCCGCGCTCCATCCAGTTACTGAGGTGGTTGCGCAATCAGAGGGGAGGCTGAGCTCGTCGCTGCCTCACCTCTCGTCTCTTCCTGTATTTGCAGCGGAGCTCCGCAAATTTGGCGATTTTTACTATAGAAATTATTGGAATCGTACAGAAATGACATTTATAATACAGATCAGTGGAACAATTTAAATATTTATTTCATTTGATTATTCTTTTTTGTTTACTTTTCGTAACAGCTATTTTCATTGGAGTATGACGGGTGAGGCTCTGCGTCCCCTGCCTCCCCTAACCGCACGTCCCTGCTATGTAATCACCGCCCCGTGGGACTTTTGCTGATGGTAAGTTTCACTTGGCGCATCTAGGCTCTCGCCTTACCTCTCGACTCAGCAGTACCGAGTTCGGGACTGAGGTTCCACTGAGTTTATGTACCCCCCCCCTTGCCCCTTGTTGCGGCCTGTGCCTTCTATCGGGGTTCTTTCTTACGATGCAAAAATGTGCGAGTTCACGGCGCTACGGGCACGAGGACAACACGATGCACAGAGTACATGTGAGTGCCACGGAGCACTCAGCGAGGGCTTCATGTTGTTGAACCAGCCGCGTGCACAGGGAGTGCTTACTGCTTGAATTGTTTTTGGTTTAACCAAGTTTAAGCCCCCACCGAGCTACGAGATCCTTCTTCAGAAGTGACCTGGAGGGCCACTCGTGATAGCTTGTCGAATCGGCGCTGTCATCGTGTTATTTAGACATTTACACTGGCGACCAACTCATCTCAAAACGCGTGTTGACCGTGAATGTGGATGAGGAGGCGGGGGAGGAGGGGAACTGGAGGAACCCGGAGAACAATGCACGTGACCACCATGGGGAGACAGAGAGAGAGAGAGACATCACGCAGACTCCAAATATACAGCAGGCATCGTTAGGGTCCGGGATCGAAACCACATACCCGCCTGTATACCAGACGAGGGAGGTAGAACATCTCGCCACCATCTCACATTATAACACTGGTCAACAACAACAACAATTTCTGGCCTGGACTTTTGCAGCTGTTTTAGACTAATTTCAGGGTGCTGATTCCAAATCTGATCTCAGATTTGCTCTATCACATCATTTTTATGCTATCGGCATACCCCATTTTCATTGATTTTACCCGAAATTAACTCTGTCACTTATGATTGCAAGTTGTTGCGAGTCAGTGACTGCGTTAGTGTTAAAATATGGTGCTGTATTTCTAGGACAGTGTGTTTATAATATCATTTTATGGAGATATCCACATTTATTTAATATTTTCTTCTGCAGTTTTTATTGAAAATGCAATCTTGGATATCTCAAAAACCTGATGTTATAGACAAAAACTGATGCTAGTTTTGGAATCAGCACCCCAAAATTACATTAAAACCGTTGGAATACCTTATGCCAGAAAAAGTGTGTTGACCAGTGTTATCAATGCAACATCCACGACAGACGCAGATTTAGAAGAAGAAGAAAAAAAAGGAATCCCTTGTTAAAACCGTCCCCAACCAGGTTGCACGTGAACGTGAAATGTATTTCTTTTAGCTCTGGCTTTTGCAGCAGTCGTAGTGGCCAGAGGGGAGGGGAGGGGGATGGTAACCCCCACTTACTGGTGTGGGTGAACGCAGCACTGGGACGTCTAGGAATCCCCGGCCAGTCTGAACGCACATTCCGCGGGTATCCCAAGTCCATCCTCCTCGTGCTTTCATCGTAGCTGTAAAAAAATATATCGATATGTATACACGTACGCGTGCGCGCGCGCGAAATAAAAGCGAGTTTCATGGTGACGTTTCGTAAATTTCCCAGAAGTCTGCGGCCCGGTCCCTGCTTGCCATCGTGGGCTTCATTCCTCTCCAGGAGGAGCACTGCAGGTCTTTTGGTATCTGCTCGCGGACCCGATGGACTCGTTGATGTGCACGTGTAGATTTGTAATTGCCGCCAATGTTCGCTGCATTCACTTGGTTCATGCCCTTTTCTTTAGAAGCAGGACAACGTTACTTTGAGGCACAGCGACTGTGCGTGTCTACGTCGGTGAGGATCCACGTACATTTGTGTGCGTCTGTGTGTGTGTGTGTGCAGTATATGGAGAGTGGTGGCGCAGTGGTTAGCGACGGTGAAATGAACTGGTCCTGGGCCTCTGCTAGGTCGACTCAGCCTAAAATGAATACCTGGTGCGATGTGTAAACATCGCCACTCGGGAGACGAAGGTGGCCTGGGCGTGGTGGTGGTGGATGTTTCCAGCATACGGGGGATCTGTGTCTTTGTGCATATGTGTGCATGTGCATGTGTCGCGTAAGAACGCATGTGTGCGTGTGTGTATGTGTGTGTTCAACACTTGCCCCAACAGTTTGTTAAGGCTATCCGGGGGATATTTGTCTTTGCATGTATGTAAGTGACATGGCCCAGCAGTAGTGCACTCTTCATTCATTGCAAAGGTTCGCGGTTCGAACCCAACAGCCACCCTGGTTAATACTACGCGCCATCTACTTCACTTGTGCACGTTAAAGGTCCCATGGTGTGATTCCCAACGAGTAGGCCATCGTCTGCCTGTCGTCATGAGCCATATTTGCCAAATAAATAGAAAATACCTACGAACTATTACTCAATTGGGACTACACAAAGCAATCATCACCCCCTACATCCCCCCCCCCCCCCCCACTTGTCGACATTTTCCCCTTTGGGGGCCAGGTGTTGAGTTACCGCGTAGCCGCAGGTGACAGCTGCCGATGGGGGTGCCCTTTGAAATGTTTTGAGATGTGATGCAAGTCGCTTATCGCGTGCAAAATGCTCTATCGAGACGCCCCAGTCAAATAGGCACTCTATCAAAAACTAATTATTATGATGCTGCTATGTTTAACGAGGCAGCAAACGGTGCTAATTGGAAGCGCTTACAAAAATGGTGATAATTACATTGCCATCTGGTGTACCCAACCTGTATCCCATAATTAAAACTATATATCAATCATCATCATAATAGTAATGATGCCATTTCTTTATTCAGAAAGAAAAAAAACTCACAAAGCCTCAAGACTTTTCAGGACAGTCCTGCAAACGTTGGGTTGTTGGGGCCAATTCCATGAGTTCGTGGGTGTTTGTCGTCATAATCATAATCAGAATGTTTGTTTCGACTGGACGAATCCGATGAGCTATGAAGCTCTCTTTTCCCAGATGTCTTTGTGTGGGAAGAAGCCGGAGTACCCAGAGACACCCCACCACGCATACGAGTAGGTGATGCCGAAGACCCCAATACAGACCAAAACCAAGAACCAATTTGCTGCACGGGCAGTCCCCGACTTGCGAACGGATTGCGTTCATGGGACGGTTCGTAAGCCGGAACACTTTTATATTCATCCGGTCAGTGAAATGTGTTACCGTTCAACAAAAAAGGGAAGCATTGTTAAACTCATGACTGAGAAGAAATGTAAGTCGGGGACTGCCCTGTATTGCCATCTGCCAGCCACCTCACAGCCCAAGCCAACAGCACACCGGCAACCTCCCGGCAGTCTCCCCATCGAAGCACTGACCCCCGCTTGACCTCCTGAGACATTGAGGAGATCGGGCACGACCCTTCGCGATTCGTCCGTAAGGGCGGAAACCCACCTCCAGTATCTGCCTTTCACGAAGAAGAAGGTCTTCCTCTCATCCTTGATGTGCAGGGCCGCATCGATCAGATTGACGTCCGACGGGAAGCCGAGCTGGGTCAGCTTTTTGGGATACCCCGGCATCATGTCGAATCCATTGATCGCCCAGTATTGATTTCCTGCGTCCGGGTCGTAAAGCGTAAACACACCGTGAATTATCGCCCGCAAGCAACGACGGGCAACGCGGACGCAGCCAACGCAATCGCTGTCGGAATGGGGGCCCTCCGTTCGTGAGACGGACGCTCTGGAAGGGAGCTCCTTCAGAGAGGATGCTGACCCACTTTTTCACACCGCAAGGTGTACCCACACTGCACCGCCACCGCACGCGACCTGCCAATGGACTCACTGCAGTGTAGCCCATCTATGCTGCAGGCTCAACAAAGGTGGGGGGGGGGGGTTTAAGAAAGCTTTGCGTAGTTTTAACTGCCACACCGGGAGATCAAATCGACGCGGCGACCTGCAGGATTTCAGAATCCATTCCGACGCTAATCGTTGCGTCACGCTACGGTGGCGGCGGCGGCGGCGTTCTCTCAAATCTAAAAATCACAACAACGAAAAGGAACTTTGAATGCTCACGGATGATCTCTTGCTGCCGGCGAATTGCGGTGACCGGCGTTTTACCTTTGAAAACCAAGATGACATCGCGCTCGTAGTCTTCGTAGGCCGCGTCGACCCTGTCCGGCAGGAAGGGCCAGTAGGTGCTGATCATTTCCGCTTCCAGGTTCCGCGTGTTTTGGTTGTTGATGCGCCACAGGTATCTGTGAGTGTATTTCAACAAACGCAAAATAGAGGGGAATGTTGTTGGCGATGCGCTTTGAAACTCCACGTAAAAACAAAAGTTACTCCGCACAAGTCGTTGCGATGCAAAGGTCGGGCCGGTTCGATTCGAGCTCCCGGCGCGGTTGTTCAAACGACGGTGCAAAGTTTCTTAAATCCCCCAAGGGGCCGTCCATAAATGACGTCACGCGATTTTAGACGATTTTTGACCCCTTTCCCTCGTCACACGGTGTCACAAAAAGTCAGACCCCCCCCCCCTCAAATATGACGTCACAAAGCTCTGCCCTTCCACCCCCCAAAAAATAAAACATGCTTCAAATCGCTTTAAACTATTGTCATTGTAGTGCGTTTTTTTATGTGGCGCTGCACTCTGATGTTGTAGGAGACAACATTTATTAAAAAGTCTATTTAATTAAGTAGAACGTGTTGTCTATATTTATTTAAAGTTGCGCATTTTGATGTGACGTCACATTTCTCAAACACCCCCCCCCCCCTCGTCACACATCGTCACAAATGTCTGACCCCGCCCCTCCCCTATGTGCGTGACGTCATATATGGACGGCCCCCAACTCCGCCTCCTGTCTGTCCACCCGACGAATATGAACGCATCGATCACAGCCAATCGGCAGGTTGGGCGTGGTGGCGGTAAAAAGTGTGGGTACTCCCATCTCTTCTACCAGGACGTCTGGCCGGCGTCGAAGAGTAGGCCAAATACCACTCTTTGGAGGGGCTTTCTAGACCTCCCTCCAGTGGAGGCCCTTCCACCATCGGATTCCTCCAGGCTGAATAAAATACAGATTCTGAACGATTCTGATTGGCTCCTCGGCAAATTGATGATCGGGTTGCATGTGCGTTGTTGAACCTGCTTCGCACCGTACGTAGCCAACCGTTCTAATCGGAGGTGCGGCGGGCGGGGGCGGGTGGTAAGGACAACAAACTAGACACACGCAACAAAGAAGAAGGAGCGTCTTCCTCTCATCCTCGATGTGCTGCGATGCGTCGATCATCCTGACGGCACCGGCGCGTGGCGCCACGTGGCATGCCGGTGACGTCAGGATGATCGGCTCGCCGGCATTCTCGTTGATGGTCGCCGCGTCTCTTGCCTGCCGCTGAACATGATGAGCTCGGTGCGGAACTCCGTGACGCCGTCGAACGTGGTCTCCGAGTTGCAGCGCTTCGGGGCCTTTTCTGGGGGCTTGCAGTCCATGGCGTTCCCATTGGGGTTCGGGCCTGCGTGGAAATGACGATTACAGTGACAGCAGCCGCCGCCTCAAATTGAGGATGGCCTCTGGGAAAACCAGGACCTTAGATATGATATGAAGCTGAGACGATTATCGCGATATTATTTCCCCGTTTTAACGTCGAAATTGTATTTCATTTTGCCGTATCAACTGCGGGTCTCTCTCAACAAAGGCCTGCCGTGAGCCTGCGAAACGTTGCACGAGAACGCTCACCGCAGCGGTCACACAAACCGAAATGGTTTTGGACAGCGACGATATTTCGCTCGATGCAGCGTACCGCGGTAATCGCGTCGCCGCCATCGCAACGTGAATAGCCCACAACACGTTTCCGAAATGATCAACTCGGTCATTTACAGCGTCATCCATAAATGAATGCGGCTATCTGCCCTATTTAAACCCAACTCCCTTAATGCGCCAACACCTCCTGCGAAGCACCTGGCCACGTGGTTGCATTGAGACGCTATATAAATGCAAATTGTATCGTGATGCGCTGGTCCTCCAGAGCAGAGCACTGGAAAAGTCCCAGAGCAGCGGTTCCCAACCTTTTCGCCTTTGAACCTCCAAACATTTCTCGGACCACCACACGCTACTAGCAGTTACTTGAAATCGTACATTTCCTCGGTGAGGGTATTGTTACTGTTTGTATTATTTGCCTTCTGTTCCAGGGACCACCAGGTTTGTAAAACCGCCGGCGTGTAGGATATTTCACGGCCGTAAATTTTTCCACGTTTAAGACTTTGGTGTGGACGTTTTCCGTACCGTAGAGGGCCTGGATTCCGTCGATGTCGTCCTTGGGGAGACAGAACTTGTCCACGTAGGCGTAGGTGGGGAACATGAGCGCGCCAGGGTCCTCCGAGTGCTCCAGCCCCAGCGCGTGGCCAAACTCGTGAGCGGCGACGATGAAGAGGTTGTAGCCTGCGACGGGGGCAGCGGACGGTCAATGTGGCTTTTCGAGTGTGCAGGCGGTGCAACTGCACAATGGGCAGGCACCGGACTACAAATGATTGGACGAGGGGACTACAATCAGCGCCCATGCCAACCACACTACGGCGCTTAAAGGATCAAATCTATTTGCTCGAGGTTTACAGCGGACGTGGAGGTGCTGCCGTGGGGTAAATGGTCGGCACTCTGGGCTTGCAATCCAGACGTCGCCAGTTTGATCTCCTGCTACAACAGTTTAAACAACGTGGCAGGTTTCTCAAACAGCCCACACCGCCTCTGTCCACACAGCGCTGTAGATATATCGATACAGCGCTGTAGATAGATCGATAGATACACCACAGTTAGTCGATTAGCAGGGCGCGTGTCATCAGTTAAAGCGTGGTTACTCCCACCTCGACCAAAGTGTCAGAATCAAGATCAGAATGTGTATTTATCCCAGAGAAATCCGATGAGCTATGAAGCTCTTTTTCACAGTTGTCCAGTAGGGGAGGGTCCGTCTATCCAGCTTGGAAGAGTTGGCCAAATGCTCTCTAGAGATGCTCTCGTGTGGGCCATCTTCCGCCAGCAAGTGGCAGCAGCAAGTAAACACAGCGCTGCACATACTCTTAGTTCTTTCGGTAAAGTCACGTAGGTAAAAAAATGAAATTAATAAAAATAAAAACAATAAAAATCACGACGTTTCGGAGGCAACACAAGTCTCCGTCATCAGGTGGGACCGTCACAGCCAGATTTGCTGCATCAAGTGAGGCAAGGATTCAGGATGTAATCCCTTAAATGCAAGTTGAGGGGGGAGGAGAGGGGGGGGGGCTCATCAGAATGTGGTAGCACCTTTAGCTGTGCACGTTTTATGAATATTTCGCGGACTCCGTTATATGCCGTGAAGCAATGCTGGCTGATTTCATTGGACTCCGAGGCAGGTGATTCTCAGAGGTAATGGAGGAATGCGCCAGAAATATACTTGTGCAGTTTATTAATATACCCAAGCAAGATGATGAGATTGGGGTCACCGCCATGAATTATTTGTGTTGCAGCTTCATAGTGGCAACGGTACAATTGAATTCAGTACACCGAGGGATTAATTTCCCCGTGAATTTTTTCTAGGTCACCGGTAGACTGGAGTAGGTGGCACGTGACCAGTAAAAGAGGCACGTCCGTAGCGAGAGCCATACTGGATGTGGTGTGCCGGGTGCAGAGATATCTTCCGAGTCGTCAAATCCTGGATAGACCCAGGCTCAAAATCAGCCCCGAGTGGAATTAATTAATTAACAATGTTGCGTATACAGCACTATTGACATCCATTAAAATCTCATTTTCTTTTACTTGTACGATTAGAGTCGTTGTTTTGGCAATTAGAATTTGCATACGTTGGAGAAAAGTTAATTTTTTTATATTTGAACGCACACTCGCTTGTGCTTTTCTCTCTGTTAATGCCACTGTGATCGGTTTTTTTTCAATTGCCTGGGAAAATAATTCAATCGATATTTTTGTGTTTTTTTTTTACGGGTCTTGCTCTTTGTGTACACACTTGAAACCGTGATTGCGTTCCTACTCTGAGAATATTTCTTTAAATTGGAGACTCCTCTGGTCTCCAATGGGATCCCACCTGGCTATAAATAAACACAGTTTCACGACCATTAAGGGCGGTGCAATAAACATCCCCGAAATCGTCAAAAGTCGAGAGGCTGATGCGTGCGAGTGTGAGAAAAAAAAACGAGTGGTATCGAAAAAGTGGCAATGCTTTTAGGCCAGGGCCACAAATGAACCACGATACTTTGCTGACTTAGTCAA
This sequence comes from Lampetra planeri, assembly GCF_965212315.1. Taxonomy (NCBI): domain Eukaryota; kingdom Metazoa; phylum Chordata; class Hyperoartia; order Petromyzontiformes; family Petromyzontidae; genus Lampetra; species Lampetra planeri. The sequence goes on from NC_136143.1 coordinate 5,260,985, forward strand.
GGAGCATAAACCATCACGCGAACCTCGTCGCAGCAGCAGCAGCGGCTTTTAGCTGCCCATCGAACAAAGACGGTCACTGCATCGCGCTCTTTCAGATGCGCTTCTGAAACGCACTCCCGATTTTAGCAAGCCACTGGAGCTATGCGCTTTTAAATCGAGATTGAAAACGTATTTCTTTAGAACTGCTTTTCGTCTTTGGTTGATTGTCCTTCCGTTAGCGCGGTTGGCTACGTACGGTGCGAAAGAAGGTACGCAGATAAACACAACCTGTGCCGATACGAGTTCAGTTGAGCCGTGCGCTCTGCACTACAAAGCATCGCGCGCGCGCGCGCTCGCTCGCTCGGCTTTGGCTTTCAAACAGAAGGAGAACACGGACGTTTCGGGCGGACGTTGAATTGCGCGGCTCTTTGGGGGCTGCGCGCACATCAATTGGGTGGCCGCGTTGATGCTGCGGCCGTGCAATGGGCTCGTGGGCTCGTTAGCTCGTACTCGTAGGTTTTTTCGGTAAAGTCACGTAGGTAAAAATAAATAATAAAATTACAATAATGGAAATAATAATATAAATATCTTTTTTATTATATTTTCTAAATAAACAAAATAAAAATAATAGAAATATTTATTTCTATAATTATTAATATTTTTATTTTTATTCTTTTTATTTTTACCTACGTGACTTTACCGAAAAAACCTAAGAGTATGAATCCTTGCAGTCACGAAAGCTTCAAATCTAGAATCGTTAGCTCGTCACATCCAAAACGCCGCCTTCAAAGGGAATGCGTCCAACGGCGAGGGCTGCCCCCTCTCGAGCGAGGGTGGCGCGTTTGCGTTTCGGGATCGTGATGCCTACCCACGATGAATGCCTCGTCCTTCGACGCTGTAAGAGATCTACAATCTTGATTTGAAGCTTTCGTGACTGCAGGAATCCATACTCTTTGGTTCTTTCGGTAAAGTCACGTGGGTAGAAAATAAAATAAATTGCGACGTTTCGGGCGCAACACAAGCGTCCGACACGTCGTGGTTTATTTTATTTGATACCTACGTGACTTTACCAAAAGAACCAAAGAGTGTTCACCAGAAGGGAAGGGAGAAGGGGGAAGTGGTGGTGCTGGTCAAATGGGGGGGGGGGGCGGGGGGCCTTAACCAAAATAATCAAAAGTTTCGGTGCGTTGCGTGAATTTTAAAACATCGTGCGAGAGACAAGCCACGTCACTTCAATGTCACCGCAGCAGCGTGAAACGATTACGTCAATAGAAGCGACGACCGCCGATGCTCAAGAATGGTCATGAAAATAAATCAATTAAATCACGACGTTTCGGAGGCAACACAAGTCTCCGTCTTCAGGTGGGACCATCACAGCTAAATTTATAATATCCGAAACGTCGTGATTTAATAGATTTATTTGCATTTCTTATTATTTTATTAATTAATATTTTTCTTATTTTTATTATGTTTTTACCTACGTGACTTTACCGAAAAAATTTACGAGTATGAATCCTTGCAGTCACGAAAGCTTCAAATCTAGAATAAATGGTAATAGAGTAGCAGCCAAGTAGTGGAACGCGTCCCAGATAATATCCATGGGGAGGAGGGCGGTGGGGGAGATGGAGCGATGAAATCAGTTAGCGCTCCGCTTGCTCGGTAGGTTACTATTAACATCGCGGCATCGTGAGAGGCGGCCTGGGGTTCGCCTTGATTGTCAATGCAGCAGTGGATTGACAATGACTGATAATAATGATGACATTTGAGTGTTCGAGGACCCCGGGCTGGCAGGCCCAGGACACGCTGCGGCTGGCCTGGGAACGCCTGGGAGTTCCCCGGGAAGAGCTAGAATCTGTATAGTAGTATATAGTGTAGTGTATATTGGTATATAGTAGTGTATAGTAGTCTATAGTGTAGTGTATCGTGCAGTATATAGTAGTGTATAGTGTAGTGTATAGTAGTGTATAGTGTAGTATATAGTGTAGTGTATATTGGTATATAGTAGTGTATAGTAGTCTATAGTGTAGTGTATCGTGCAGTATATAGTAGTGTATAGTGTAGTGTATAGTGTAATATATAGTGTATTGTATAGTAGTGTATAATGTAGTGTATAATGTAGTGTATAGTGTAGTATATAGTGTATTGTATAGTAGTGTATAATGTAGTGTATAATGTAGTATATAGTGTAGTGTACAGTAGTTTATCGTGTAGTGTATAGTAGTGTATAGTGTAGTGTGTGTAGTAATGTACACTGTAGTGTATAGTGCCATAGTGTAGTGTGTAGTGTAGTGTATAGTAGTGTATAGTGTAGTATATAGTGTAGTGTATAGTAGTGTATAGTAGTGTATAGTGTAGTGTATAGTAGTGTATAGTGTAGTGTAAAGTAGTGTATAGTAGTGTATAGTGTAGTGTATAGTAGTGTCTAGTGTATAGTAGTGTATAGTAGTATATAGTATAGTGTATAGTGTAGTGTATAGTGCCATAGTGTAGTGTATAGTGTAGTGTATAGTAGTGTATAGTGTAGTGTATAGTAGTGTATAATAGTGTATAGTGTAGTGTATAGTAGTGTATAGTGTAGTGTGTGTAGTAATGTATACTGTAGTATATAGTGCCATAGTGTAGTGTATAGTGTAGTGTATAGTAATGTACAGCTAGAGTCTGTCGCCAGGGAAAGGGAGGTCTGGACCGCCCTACTCAACACGCTGCAGCCACGACCCCCAACCAGGTCAAGCGGATTGAGAAACGACACGAAAGACGCGAAGATTTCAGTGAGTGTTTCAAGAATGGTAATTGTACACGTGACATTGTTTGACGAGTATCTCAATTCAAGATGATATGTGGCGACACCCTTGTGTGCGTTTCGTCTGTTGTCCTTCCGCGCATTCCCCGATGAGCACGGTTGGCTACGTACGGTGCGAAAGAAGTTCCACAACGCACATGCGTACGCATTGCACAACCCGATCAACAATTCGCAGGTGAGCCAATCAGAATCTGTATGTATTCCTCCCCATGAAACCCGCATGCTCCCTGAGCTGCACTTCGTGGCTGAGCAAAACAAAACCAAAAACCCAAACACACATTTCGCGGTGCCTGTGCTCGCTTTGCTGACAATCGCTCGCGATGCCAGTTGGCGAGACAGAGACACAGAGAGAGAGAGAGAGAGAATTACCTTTGGAGCTCGACGTCCAGAACTCGTCCTCGTCGAAATGCGCGTCGCCTCCGATGCCGGCGGTGGGAGGCGCGTACGCGTGGGCCAAGATCCCATCGGGGCCATCGAATGGCGACAGGTCACCGTGGGCTGCGGGGATGACGGAGGAAGGGAAACGCGTTTTGCTTAGTCGCAGCTCTCTCCTCTCTCTTCTCTCCAGTGACGTACTGGGACTAAAAAAAAACATCGGCCACCCCCTCAACCCCCGCGGGCGGCATTTGTCAACACACGGGGGACAGAGGGGGGGGGGCAACTTGCCGTGCGAAGTCATTGGCCCATTGAGGCTGGGGACCAAAAAAGAGGAATGGGCCCGTGAGGAAACATCTTTGGGGCTTTTTCACCATTGGAACCTCATTTGCCAGTAAAAAATATGATAATTGTTTTTTTACCCTTCTATCTGGCAACAAAACTGACACCTTTTTTACAAGGAGTCATGTTTGCATAGACCACAATAGCTCTCATACTCTGATGGTGCATTGTCTTTGAGTTGTGCGCCTTTTGGCGTCATCTGGTCCAACCCATGTGAGACTAGGCTCTAAGGAAAGCTGTCTCGGGTGTGGACCAATCAACTTCAAGGACAGTGCACATTATCAGAGTTTTGTTTTTTGTTTGCATTATGACTGCAGGTATTGTGGTCTATGCAAACATGACTCCTTGTAAAAAAGGTGTCAGTTTTGTTGCCAGATAGAAGGGTAAAACAACAATTATCATCTTTGGGGCTGCTGAATACGGGGACTTGATGCCAACCGAGAGCGTAAATAAACAATAAAACGTACACATTAGAGGGAATAACATATTTAGATTTTTTTTTACATTTACTTTGATCATATTTGCAATTTCCCCACGCAGACCGGCCCACCGGCCCTCAGAATGGGCCGGCCCATGGAGCACTTTCCCGGACTGCTGCCCTGTGGCCAGACCGCGCATGGCTCTCTCCCTGCGGGCGGCTCAAACGCAGCAAGTTGAACACAGCAGAGGGGGGGGGGGGGCACAGCTAGTGCATCTTGCCGGTCATCTCAGCCAGTCCACCCATGCCACCTGGGTCTGTCCCGTGACCTCTTGCCAGCTGCGAGGCCCGGACCCTGGTAAGTGGCAGGGGCCCTGGTGAGTGGCAGGGGCCAGCCACTAGGGCCAGAACCGACATGAGGGGGGGGGGTAGGGGGGAGCGACGGCTTACTCCGAGAGCCGAACTTGATCATGATGTCGGCTTCTCCGTGGTAGAGCCTGGTGAAGACGAGCGGCGTCACATCGCTCCACACTTTCAAGGCCCCGATGATCGCCCTGTCCACCTCGTGCTCCGGCATGTCCGGCGTGTAGTTGTTTATCCTGCCAGGGGAAAGACAAACGTGCAGGCGATCGCATGAAGGGTGGGCGGGCGGGGGGGTGCAGGGAGTTTCTGCGACGTAAAATTCTGTCTGTTGCATTTTTTTTCCTTTTCTTTGATAGTTCGATTGAAGCCGCAACTTTGAAAGTCTGATTAGCGGGTGGATGCGTTTGAAAGAGTCGGCAACGTCAATCGTGGGAGATGGAGCGATGGAATCACTCCATCGGGTTGTGTGCACGAGCTAGATGGATACGATGGATCGTTCCATCTCAAGAACACGAGAGATGGTGGCTATTTCTGATGATGTGCACCATCATCAGCATCATGTGATCATGCATGTCGGACTTGTTTCATACGGCGCGAAAGAAGTTCTACATACGTACAATGAACGTGAAAGGCGAAAATACAATTCGAGATACACTTTGTTCAAAACATCCAGGATCGCTATAAATTGTGCATTGCTGCTTTGAGCCAGAAGTTACGTCTGTCTCATCAAAAGCCTAATATTAACGACAGCTTGATGTACTTTCTCTTTAATTAATAATTTAAAAGCACATACCCAACTGCATAAATACATGTCAATTCACTTTTAAGTCTTTGTGGGGTTTTTTGTGATTTATATTTCGTATGAGCATTATATACCGTATCACCCACGCTTATAATCAGAAGGCGAGGGGAAAGATGCGATTTAAAGTCCTGGTTGCGAGTTGACGCAGCCCATCATCCCTCCCGGGTCGATAAAATACATTCCACTTTGCAGTGGAGACAACGGTGGTTGTCCCGCCATAGAACTGTGAATTTTCCACCATTGGCTCAATGCTCATTTTAATCTGTGACCAGCTGCAATTTGATTTTGCGACCAATAACAGTGAGTTATGTGATAACCACTTGACATCGGTGAGTTATCAACCCATTTAACTCTCATTGCAAAGTTTTTGACCCACAAAAGCGGTACCCCCGTTTCTGCTCTGGAAGCCAGTCTCGACTCTTGTTTTGGTGAATTGCCCGACCTGTAGGTGACGTCGTTCTTGGGCCACTTGTAGCGCTGGGGGAAGAGGTTGTACTCAGCGACGTCGGGGACTCCGCATCGCGGCTTCTTCATCACCTCGATCGTCTCCATGTCCAGTTTTCCCGTCACTTGGAGACCCAGGAACTCCTGCATGACCTTCAGCGTGTCCGCCATGTTGGTCCGAGAGTTCAACTTGAAGTGGTAGAAATGATTGAGGTACGTCTGCGGGGCAGGAGAGAAACACACGTTGGCAACGGAGAGGTGCCGTTAAAACTTAAACAACAACAAAATACAGTTCTAGATTTGAAGCTTTCGTGACTGCAAGGATTCAGATTCTTAGGTTTTTTCGGTAAAGTCACGTAGGTAAAAAATAAAAAAATAATAAAAGTAAAATAAAAAATAAAATAAAAATCACGACGTTTCGTTGCCTCCGAAACGTCTTGATTTTTATTTTTATTTTACTTTTATTAATTTAAATTTTTTACCTACGTGACTTTACCGAAAAAAACCTAAAAAAAACAAAATACAGGGTGCTTCAAAAATGTTTTAACACTTACATGGAACTATATTTTTAATGCAAAGAGAGCCGATGATACAATGTAACGTGAAAACTAATTTTGATTTAAAGCTTTCGTGACTGCAGGGATTCATATGCTTGGTTCTTTCGGTAAAGTCACGTAGAAGGGAAATAGTAAAATAATACAAATATAAAACAAAAATTCTCACGACGTTTCGACTGCAACACAAGCAATCATCATCAGGTGTGAAATCCACGGCAAGAAAATTTGAAAAAAGTGGCGGTTTTTCCTGACGTCAAATTTTCTTGCTGTGGATTTCACACCTGATGATGATTGCTTGTGTTGCAGTCGAAACGTCGTGATAAATTTTATTGGTTTACATTTTTATTATTTTATTATTTCCCTTCTACGTGACTTTACCGAAAGAACCAAGAATATGAAAACAAATGTTTGTTAATAGCTTAAAAAAGTCAAAGAGTCTCCACTTGTTCGCCATCGTTGTCAACACGTGGCCTGGAATCTTCTCCAGGTGGTCTCCAGAGCCCGGAGGCACATTTATCGTGATATTGTTGCAAATTCTCAGAAGTGTTAAAAAATAATTTGCAGATTACATTAATGAAAATGCCTCGTCACCATCGTTCATCCATTACGGGCGTGATACGCACAGGGGCTGGTTGCATCGCAGGAACCGTGAGACGCAGTGGCGATTTTGGGGAGGCCTTTATCCAGCAGTGGATTGACCCGCGGCCGCTGCTGATTTAAGGTGATGCCACCAAGGCGATTGTCGACTGGCAATTTGTCTCCGGCTACGTGTCACTGCGATCAACCGTAGCAAGTCAGTCGAGCGGCAACGGAGATTGATGGAGTAGTTGTCTAGCAAATGACAACAGTTTGTTCTCAAGTATGTACATTAGTTCAACAATTATTTTGGTCTGCAGAGCGCGCGACCTCGGACAATCACGTGACCTGGTGTTTGCGAAGTTGATTGAAAGCTCCAATCCCGATTGCCCACTAGGGGGACGGGGGAGTCAAGATGTGTCCAGATTGAAGTGGCTTCGTATCTATCACGGGACCCCATGATATGGTTGCTCACCCAGAGCTATCAATGCTCTGATGCGTGCATTGTGTCTGTGCGTTGTTCTCGGGTCTGACACTGGTGAGACGATTGCTTTAAGGAGGCTGGCTGTGGTGTGGGCCAATCCGTTTTAAACACAATGCATCGTATATTTCTAGATTTGAAGCTTTCGTGACTGCAATGATTCATATTCTCAGGTTTTTTCGGTAAAGTCACGTAGGTAGACTTTACCGAAAAAACCTGAGAAAATGCATCGTATAGTGTCATATCATGTTTGTTTGCATGTTCACCGCAAGTACTGTGTGTGGTCAATGCAGACTTGATTCCTTGTAAAACGGTATCTGTTTGGTGTTTAAATATCTTAACACCCGTTTTATTTCCAAAAAGGAAAAAAGCTATGAGAACAAAATTCATATTCGTATAGAATTAATAATGTTGTGATAACAGTTCCAGTTTCAAGGTTATTTTGTTCGACCAGGGCAACAACTCGATCTGACCCAGGGAGGGATATGAGTTTCGTTCGCTAGCAGCGTGACGTGGGTTATCAACGTGATGGAAAAAAAACAAGTTGAATAATTATGCAGAGCAGCAATAAAGAAAAAAGCAATCGGCCCAAAAACAAAAACGCAAACACTGCACCACGTGATAAATCTTAAAACCATTGGCTGTGAACATTGATGGAAAATATTGTATTCTTGTATTCTTATGTCCCCCCCCCCCCCCTAGATTGAACCGGACGGCTTGTCCGGTTGTCCAGTTCAATCTCCATTGGCAAACACATTGATTTTCAAAATATTTCTCATTTTCTGAAAATAATTTCCAGAGGGCATCAAAAAAATGATTACATGTTCGCCTATGCAAATCAAAGTTTGAATCTGTTTTTGCCCATCGGCCGGGCTACGACTTTCCATACCAATTTTAACCAGCAGCATCTATTTAAGCAGGCAAACTCTGGACCGGATTTCGAAGTTCTGGGTCTCGTCGACAGGGTGACTAAATACGTATTTAAATTAATTTGGAGACAGAATCAGAATCTTTTTTTCACCCGGAGAAATCCGATTTAGCTCCGAAATTTATTTTTCACAGACACCCAGAAATCCGTGGAGACGTCACCACCATGGAGATGGAACGACGGAATCCACTCGTGCGCAGGTGGATCCCTAAATCGCGGAACCGTGCGAGATGTGGTGACCACATGGGGAGACCTTTCAAGCAACGGTGGTTTGACCCTGGCTGATGACACAGTCGTACCCCGGGTGTACGTCGGGGATGCGTTCCTGAAAGGTGCGACGACGAATATCGAAAGGACGTCAATCTCAAAGAGCGATTCACAGGGTGGTAGGTGGTGGAGGCGAAGGTTGAGAGGCGACGTATAACGAGGAAGGACCAGACGATGCTGCTGTTGCGGGGTTCGAGACGACGCAACTCGGGTCGCCGTGATAATAAAGTGACGGCGCATGAGCGAAACAACGTAAACATGGGGAGACGTATATCGGGGTGTTATGTAATAATTATGATGATCAACATTTAGGAATGCCACACAACAGCGCCGCATCATTCGTAACATTGTAATAATGATGATGATGTAAGCATTATTGTAATCATGATGATAATCATAATTTATGAACCTCTCTTCTTGGTTCTTTCGGTAAAGTCACGTAAAAGGGAAATAATAAAAAAAATAAAAATTTAACATTTTATAAAACATAATATTATGTTTATAACCGAAAGAACCAAGAAAATGAATCCCTGCAGTCACGAAAGCTTTAAATCGAAATCATTTACGAACGTCACACAACAGCGCATAATTCGTAACATGTTAAAGGCAAATTTAGGGGGGGTGGGGGTTTAATTCAAATGAAATCCGCGTGTGCGTTACAACCGCCGCTGACTACTCACCTCTGCCAATTCCTCGTCGGTATCTGCGGGCGCCGATCTGCACACGGCCACGGCTGCTACGAGCAGAGCCAACAACGCCATCGAGTTCGCCATGTGTCCTCCGGAGTTTTCGCCGTCTCGTCGGTTGTGACTTCTGGGGGTTCCGTAATCTGGCCGCCCTTTTATAAACCGAGATGTGTCGGTTTCAAGAAAAAAACAAGCGAGCTGCAGAGGTGGGGGGGGGGAGTGACGCAGATTTTTGTTTTTACTCAAATGCGTCAGGGATGGAACCTCTGGAAATGTTGACACACGATGTCACCTTTGTCACTTTGACACCACAGATTTGTTGAGTCACGTGTACTGTTTGGTGCAGCCTTCGTCATGAATTAACATTTATTTACTGGGCATTTTGCGAATATCTAAATAAGTAGGTAGACTTTGTAAAGAATTTCAAATTAAGTTTGAATAAAGAAAACATTTCAACTACAGTCCTTGTGAATTGTTAATAATTTCAAATTAAGTTTGAATAAAGAAAACATTTCAACTACAGTCCATGTGAATGTAGCGCTCTTTCTTTGCAGTGCATACCGTTGCAGATTGTAATTAATGAATAAAACGTTGTTTAAGATAAAAAAAACATCTTAAATATCATAATTTACGACAATTTGTCAATCCACTGCTGTATGGAAGCTATGGCCAGGCTGTGTTGGCCACGGGGGTTTAATGACCATAATTCCTCATGCTGACCAGGCTGATGAAAAATAATGTTTGATATCACTCGCCACTGATCTTAGCCGTCGCTGGTGAAATCAAACTTGGGCTGCAGGTTTCGTAACGCAGTGCAAACACATTCCTGCGGAGGGAGCTGGTAGGAACCTTGGGTTGCTCGGTCAGTGGCCAGGGTCAACGGCGGCGTGGTGTATTCCGCAAATATGGCCGACTGTGAGGGCGGGCACAAGCCGGCTTGAGTAGGTTAAACGTTGAGTTTTATAAGGGCACCACGGGATGACCAGCCCCTCCCCACCCAGCCCCACCCCTCCCACCCCCCACCCAGCGCTACCATCCCCACCCAGCCCCTCCCCACCCTCCCCACCCAGCCCCTCCCCACCCTCCCCTCCCCACGCAGCCCTACCCTCCCCACCCAGCCCCTCCCCACCCTCCCCTGCCCACCCAGCCCCACCCTTCCCACCCAGCCCCTCCCTGCACGACGGACGGACACAATAATCCGCTGTGGGCTGGTGGAACCAGTGGGTTCCTACCAGTATAAGCGCTGCTTTAACGTTCAACTCCATACACCCGATCCATGCATCGTGCCTCTGAGTGGTATTTATATGTACGGGGTATTGTGAAGACACAAACCCCATCATCGTCCACGTTGCATTTGAAATGTTTATTATATAAAAAAAAAAGATCGAATGCGATTCTTGCGTTCATTTCCAAGGACATGTATTTTTTTACATGGCAATCCACGCGCCAAGTATAATTCCAATCAAACACTTTTCCATTCGTGGTGGGTGGAAAACACCATCACAGCCAGAGAATGAATGCAAGCCAGACACCAGCGGCAATCACTGCACGGAAAAAGGCGTGCCACTCACAAACAGTAGGAAGGCAAAACTCCCACCGCGCCTTGCGTGCATGGCACGTGACCACCAAGTTGCATGTATGATGCTCTTTGCCTTGTCCAAGCTATCAGCTGGACAAGAGTACAGCAACGATTGCACTCATATCGTGCCCATGACATAATTAAACATCTCCGAGAGGGTTTTTTTCTCTTTTAGCCTAGGGGACCCTCTAGTGACAGCTGTCCCTGTGTGGCGCACGGTGAACACTACACCGGCCTTAAAGTGGGGATTAGTCTGCCACTAACTCAATCAATACGACATTTATGGCGCACCGCACTCGGCACAAAGCTGAGACGGACGCGTGGACAGATAGCACTGAGGATATTCAACGAAATTCAACTAAACGGCCCGGGCTTAAAATCGCCGATTGTCACGGCTGAACGGATTTCGTTTGGCTGACTTCTAGACCACCAAGATCTGCGGATGAGACATCTCCGTTCTGCTGCCTTGGCCCGCTGGATGTCACACAGAGAGACAAGTAGGAGGGCGATGTTGCTCTTGGTTTTTTCCCAATTTAGTAAATAATGGGGCTGCAGCTTTCCCTTCGGCTCAATTTCATCTATTGTGGAAGTTACTTCTTTGGAGCAAGACAGCTTGGGGCGGATAAACACACGTGGGCAACGTCCTCATGCGCACCACATCCGTCGTCGACTCATCGGCAGCGCCAGTGGCAAGACACGTAGGAATGGCTTCGGTAAAAAAAAATTCCACCCGGCTATAACTGACTCATTGCAAACGTATCAGTTGCAAATATCGCACGCAACTGACCGCAAATGACAAGGGATCACACACAGGCTTTGGCTGCCACGGACCCCAATCATAAAAAAAAAATTCAGTTGACCTCATTTAAAACACAAACATGATTTTCCTGCCGCAGATTACGACGCTCTTGCTAATGCCTGCGGTGAGTTCCGTCTTCCCGATTTTGTGGCGTCGGGGGGGGCGGGGAGGTTACGCAGGAAGATCGACGTTGTGAAAAATCCCACCGACAGGAAATGCTGTCAAACTTGCACTGGCGATTAAGCGCATCCTTTGCGTTGCTCGGATACTGGGTGCAATTTTTGGGGGTCAATTTACGTGGAAAAATGAATCATTTTTTTTTATATACCGTGGAAAAGGTGCGTCTCTCGGCGTGGCTGCAGTCATAAAAAAAAGTATACATCAACATGCTGTCTACGATGGTATCGCCCTCTTATTAGATAATTGCATTGCGTCATGTGAGCTCAGTCGATACAACTTCAAATCCGACAGGTTCTGTGTGCAATTGGAAAACCAATCGCAGCCGCAGGAATGCGTACAGCGGGGGCTGGAAACAAGTGTCTGGATGGCCGTGTACCTTCAACCTTCTGAGTTGAAGAAGAACGATATCAAATAACTAGGAGTAGACATGTGGTGGCCCGCAAAAATATTTGGAGGTTTGCAAAGGGATCCGCCAGAGGTCGCAACCGGGTACCCGATACCCGTACCCTACCCGATACCCGGCTACCCGTACCCGGCTGGGTACGGGTAGCCGTTTGCGACCCTGATGCGGCCGGGTACGGGTAGGCCGTGAGTCACTGGTGAGTAACCGTTTGTCACTCATTTCGGGTAGGGTACGGGTAGGGAACGGCTACCCGTACCCGGCCGGGTATGGGTACGGGTACCCATTCGCGACGCTGGTGCGACCGGGTACGGGTACGGGTAAGGAATCAAAACCCGTTTGAGACCTCTAGGGCTCCGCACACTCCAAAAGGTTGGGAACGGCTCGCTGGTCCAGTGGTCCGGACATCTCAGAGCGACCTCTGAGATGGCTTTCGAGTGACCTCCAGTCCACACACGCAGTCGAGGGGCAGAATGTTTTTGCCCTCTCTGCCCAGCATGGAAGAGCGATATTTGAATTTTCAAAGCTGTTAGCCAAAAATAAAGTGTGAGAAAATGTTTGAATGCGATTGGGTTTATTTGTGTGTGCAGTGCAGTTGTTAGAGGCTGGGTTAAAACCATGAAACGCACTGCACTCGAGACCACGGCTTTTACACAGGCGGCTGCCTAAATTCAAACAAAGCAGCTCGGACGTGCCAGCTGCTTTTAGTGCTCTGAGCGCTGAGCCACCTCTCCCGATCCGACATTCAATGCACCTCTCATTGCTGCGGCACCCAGTAGCCACGCGGTGAATCGCAAGACGGCACCGCCGATTCGCAGTGGGCGAGGTGGGGGGGGGGAGCAACATCACCGTGACCCACCAAGCCTCCGCGGAGCCTATCGGCTGGCTAATAGAGCCTCGATATCCACACGTAGCTTCACAAAAAAACACACACACACCTCGCTCATTCTTGATTTGAAGCTTTCGTGACTGCAGGAATCCATACTCTTTGGTTCTTTCTAACGACGTGACTTTACCGAGAGAACCAAAGAGTACCTCTCTCATTGTAAACGTACAAGTTCGACTAGCCAGCAACGTGATAACAGTGCACGGCGTATCGGCTCACAGCGCGTTAACGCTCGAATCTAAGGCGACAGAAGACCGAGAAAGCTGAACGCATGGAAGGAATTTCTCTTTTACGATCAAGACTTGTGGAAGGTTTTTTTTTCCCAGGAAAGAGGTACTTGTAAGCTATCAGAGGTGAGCAGAAATTTTGCAAGGGTAGTTACATCAGCAAATTACCCCCCACCCACCCTCTCTCCCTCTTCCCCAACCTTTGCGTCATGAGCTGTGGTTGAGACGCTATCGGGCTCGTGTCAATCACTCAGAGTGGATAGATTCCTTGAATAGGGCAGCGGCTCCTGTTGGTCGCCCGGCCGCCTTTGTCTCCCCAGTGGTGAGTTATACGCACCCCTGAGTCAACCGACAGTGGGAGGTTCAGAAGCAGGACATTGTAGTTGGCACTGATGTTGGCCATGGAAGGGAATCGAGCTCGGGTTACCGAGTTACATATACACATGCGTATGATAAGTATAATTTACGCCCTTTATTAATCCATATTGTACGTTTTTAAAGAGGTTAATGCTGCAAAAGTCTGTATAAAATTACAACTTTTTTGCTATATTTCTTGTTAAGGGGCCGTCCATAAATGACGTCACGCACCTAGGGGGGTCAGACATTTGTGACGATGTGTGACGAGGGGGGGATGAGAAATGTGACGTCACATCAAAATGCGCAACTTAAAAAAAATATGGACAACACGTTCTACTTAATTAAATCGACTTTGTAATAAATGTTTTCTCCTACAACATCAGAGTGCAGCGCCACATAAAGTACGCACTACAATGACAATAGTTTAAAGCAATTTGACGCATGTTTTATATTTTGGGGGGGGGGGGGGGGCAGAGCTTTGTGACGTCATATTTGAGGGGGGGGTCTGACTTTTTGTGACGCCGTGTGACGATGGGGGGGGGGTTAAAAATCGGCCAAAATCGCGTGACGTCATTTATGGACGGCCCCTAATTAGAAACTACAACATGGGCAAACTCTACAATATATGCAAGTATGTATTCTCTGAGATGTGTTTTCGGGTTGTACCACGTGTCGTATGTCATGATGCCCGACGTTTCGCTCCACGTGCCTCGCCAAGCCAACAACAAAACGTAAACAATACGGTACAACCCGACAGCACGGGTCGGAGATCTGCTCGGAGATCGCGGACGGAGATCAACTTGGAGATGGGAGACGGAGGTCGGAGACCAACTCGGAGGTTGGAAATCTACTTGGAGATCAGAGATCAACTCGGAGATCTACTCGGAGATCGGAGATCTACTCCGGGATCCCGTTTGGAGATCAACTCGGAGATCGGAGATCTACTTGGAGATGGGAGACGGAGGTCGGAGACCAACTCGGAGGTTGGAAATCTACTTGGAGATCAGAGATCAACTCGGAGATCTACTCGCAGATCGGAGATCTACTCAGAGATCGGAGACTAATCGGAGATCAGAGATCTACTCCGAGATCTGAGATGAACTCGGAGATTGGAGATCAATTCGGAGTTCAACTCGGAGTTCGAAGATCAACTCGGAGATCGGAGATCTACTCCGGGATCCCGTTCGGAGATCTGCTCGGAGATCACGGTCGGAGATCTACTCCGAGACCACGATTAGAGATCAACTCAGAGATCACGGTCGGATATCTACTCCGAGACCACGATCAGAGATCAACTCGGAGATCACTGTCGGAGATCTGCTCGGCCCGAGCGCTAAATCCTACGCGGTCGTGAACGCTCCGTGTAATTCTTCGCGTGTGAAGAGGAGTCGGAGACTGGTTAAGCACTTCTTTATTCTTCAACGCACAGCAACACTCGTTCCAAAACCAACCCCGAACACGCGTCTCACAGCCCCATTTAACCCCCTCCATCTCCGCCCTCGTTCACAATATTTATATTTTTATTATTAATTTTTACCTACGTGACCTTACCGAAAAAACCTAGGTATATGTTACCATTTCGATTTAAAGCTTTCGTGACTGCAGGGATTCATCTTCTTGGTTCTTTCGGTAAAGTCACGTAGAAGGGAAATAATAAAATAATAAAAATTAAACATAATAAAGACAGCGCTGTCTTTCCGACAGACCTGTTCTTCACCTGAGGACGGCTGCTTGCGTTGTGGCCGAAACGTCGTGAGAATTATTTTATTATGTTTTATTTTTATTATTTTATTATTTCCTTTCTACGTGACTTTACCGAAAGAACCAAGAAAATATGTTCCCAATACACATGTTCGTCCCGCACGCCTGGTCCGGGTGACGTCAGTGCCCTATAACCCTTGACCCCCGTCTCGTGTATTCCCGTGTTATACTGAGTTGCGGAGATTTCAGGTCTGCGTGGTGCGTGTGCGTGAGGGGTGGCTCGCAGATCCCTCCTTACACGTGTAACAATGTCAACATTGCAACTTTAAACCTGGTGCAAAGGAAACGTGTGGCGTAACTAAGGCCGGATACGTGGGTCGTGCGTCGTGCCTTTTTGCGTTAATCTTTGGTGCCACCTTAGCTTCCAAATTGTGACATGTCCATCGCGTTTAAGGGGGGACATTTGAGGAAATTTTGTGTTTCTGTTGTAGTTATTCCGAGCAAAAACTCCCTGCGGATAGTTTTATATATGTATGAGTCATCATGTCTAAATAAAGTGTATGGGATACAGTTGGATGTGTGTTCGCTTGTTTATAATTAGAACCGTATAAAATGTGTTGTTTATATAAAGACTTGGCAGCATTCGGAAACTACATGTCACTGCGCTTTTGCCATTCTTATGAAACGTGGCATCGTGAATTCGAGCCGTGCAGAATTTGTATTGCGTGCTGCAATTGTTTTGTGCGTGTGTAAATCTCTCCGCCCCCCCCCCACCCCCATGTCATCGTGATCGTGCCCTCGGCATTAAGCCACTCGACGAAGTATTCCTTTAGATCATCCGCAGAGCAGTGCAACCAATCCCACCTCCCCTACCCCGTGTTAGAGAGCGGGCCCCACGGACGCGGATATCACAGAGCTATTGCTGAGATCCCTTCAAGGTGACCTTTCGGTGCGCACACGGCAAAGGGCAGCGCTTCTCGCGTGCTGGAATTTATCCCAAATTAAGTGCGGCACCAAATTTAATGTGGTGGCGGTCGTTTTTGTGTGTGTATGTGTGCGTGCAGTTAGGGGTTTGGCCAGGAGACGTCATCTCGGTCAGTCGACCCGTGGCACCTGCTGGGTCTGCCCCGTGACCTCCTGCCAGCGGGCGTTCGACACTTCACGTGGCCTCAAGGTGCACTTGGCCTGGCACAAGCGTCGTGGTGACGTCACCGCCACTTAGTGGCGAATGGCGGTTGTTGTTGTTGTGCAGTTAGGTCGACTCAGCCTCAAATGAGTACCTGGTGCGATGTATAAACATCGCCACTGGGGAGACAAACGCGGCCGGGCGTGGTGTTGCCGTGCCGGCCTTTATAGATGCTCGCTAACAGCACTTGCCCCCTACAGTCTGTTAAGGTTACACGGGGGATATTTGTCTTTGCGCAGTCATTGGTGACCGAGCTGAGACCCATCAAATCACTGCACTTGTGAGTCCACGAGCAGCAGCCTGGAGTCGAACCCGAGCGAAATCCTCAGCAGGGCCGGCTCGGCACTCCGACCTCTGCGCACACCCGGCCACCTGATGTTGGAGTTTGGGGGGGGGGGTTCATCTGGACCTCATCTGTGGAAGGTCGCAATTGCGTGAAATGATACTCACAGAAGCGGTTTAGATTCTGCGACGACACTCGAGGCCGTGGCACGGGCATCTTGTGCACGTTTTCACCCCCCCCCCCCAACCACGTTTTGAATATCTCCTTTGGAGGGTGCCCTTTGGAACGACGCGAGTCCCTTTCGTCTCATGTCCAACGCAATCTCACTTTGCCGCGGTTCCGAACGCTGGTGACGACGTGCACTGGATAGCGCGTCACAAATGTCCCCGGTAAATGTGCCCGCACACCGCGTGCATGTTGCGAGGGTTTGTCTTACGAGTGGAGGTGCTGTCGTTTAATGAATGCGTTGAGGAGTTGGCTCAGTGCATGGGGGTCGGCAATCCAACATTACAAGAAGAGCCACTTATTTATTCGAATTCGGGCTAAACACACACACAAACCTCGATCATTCAAGCGCCGCAATGCACCTGTGCGGTGAATACGAGACCGTTGTTGATCCTTGATAAACAACGCGTCACGAAGCACGTGGTCCTTAAAGAGGCCGCGTGTGGATCAGGAGCCGCAGGTTGCCGGCTCCCTGGCTGAGCGATTTGACGAGCTGGGTGTCGATTGGGAAGCCACGGCTGACATGAGTTGGCGAGTGAAGTCTGAACTGTTCCTGGCCGCTTCGCCTCCTGCCCCCACCCTGTCTTCACCAAACCAGCATTGACCACCGTGGTGAAAGAGGGTCAACTAACCCCAATGACTGGCGCAGCGTGGGAGACCTGCATGCAACGCTGGATTCACAAAGGGCTGTAAATTATGATATTTAAAAATAGAAATGTTTTAATGCATATTTGTATGTCGATGAGTTGTGCAATTCTAGATTTGAAGCTTTCGTGACTGCAAGGATTCATACTCTTAGGTTTTTTTCCGTAAAGTCACGTAGGTAAAAAAAATATTATTATTATTTTATTTTATTACTCTTTTTTCCCTCCGTGACTTCACCAAAAAAACCTAAGAGGATGAGTTGTGTACTTTTTTTTTAACATGCTTCATATTTCTCACTAATTCGTTTTTTGACGAACATCACAATCTGCGATGTACAATTCATATTTTGTCAAACCGTCGTGATGCAATTCAGAACGTCGCGTTAACGACGCGCAACGATTTGGGAAGAATGTGTCACGAGTCCCTTTGACTGTTGCCTCGTTCGTTAAGTCCCCGTGCCCTGCCACGGAGGGATATGCTGCCCTCTGGTCACGATTGCTACACCGGACTTGGCGATCCATGCGTCTCCAGTTCGATCTCCCAGCGCGGAAGTTGATAGAAAGGGACCAGATTCGTATACGAACCCACCCCCCTCTATTCACCCAACAGTTCCACCGCACCATTGGAACCTCCTTTGCCAGTAAAAAAATATGATAATTGTTTTTTTACCCTTCTATCTGCCAACAAAACTGACACTTTTTTTTTACAAGGAGTCATGGTTGCATAGACCACAATACCTGCAGTCATAATGCAAACAAAAAACATAACTCTGATAATGTGCACTGTCCTTGAAGTAGATTTTTTACTGGCAAATGAGGTTCCAATGGTGTAAATGCTTACCCCCGAGCTCTCATACTCTGATGGTGCATTGTCTTTGAGTTGTGCGCCTTTTGGCGTCATCTGGTCAAACCCATGTGAGACTAGGCTCTAAGGAAAGCTGTCTCGGGTGTGGACCAATCAACTTCAAGGACAGTGCACAATATCAGAGTTATGTTTTTGTTTGCATTATGACTGCAGGTATTGTGGTCTATGTAAACATGACTCCTTGTAAAAAAAAGGTGTCAGTTTTGTTGCCAGATAAAAGGGTAAACAACCAATTATCAGTTCCACCGCAGTCAATCATCAGCAGTTCCCGCAGTGGCGGTGGTGAACTATGTTGCGCACTCCCACCTCTCGCGAGACATCTGGCCAGTTTATGGAAGAGTAGGCCAAATTACCTTCGGGAGAGCGGCCCTCTAGAGCTCCGTCTAGCGAAGGCCCATCCACCAGCAGCGCCGCGAGGGCACGCACTTGCAGGACCGCGCCTGTAGCTAATACAACTCAGTTGGGACACGCCAGTTTTTGAACGAATGAGCTCATCTGTGTACCTGTGTCTCGGCTAATTATTTGTCGTACTCCACCGCTGCAGAGTCTCGCGTTGCGCAAGGCGTGATGCCCTGCAGTTCGCCTCGGAGACAAACCCAGACGCGTTTGTTTCGCTCTGCCACGCGCCCTGTGGAGTCCCACGCAACGCGGCTACATTTGTCCAGCGGGCCGTGGTGTCGTGCGAAATCCCACGTACAGGTTTCCCTCGCTTTGTGCGGGTTTGGTTTGTGCGAGTTCGCGTAGATGCGGGGAACCTATTACGACCCAAAATTCGCTCTCTGCGGGTTGAAGTCACTCTGCATGCGGCTATGCGGTAGGAGGTGGAACAACATTTTGTGTGTGTGTGTGTACTGTATGTTTACTGTGTGTGCTGTGTGTACTGTGTGTACTGTGTGTGTGCTGTGTGTACTGTGTGTACTGTGTGTGTGCTGTGTGTACTGTGTGTACTGTGTGTGTGCTGTGTGTACTGTGTGTACTGTGTGTGTGCTGTGTGTACCAGTGACGTGCGGTGAGGTCAATGGCTGGGAGGCACTGGCTAGTGTCAGAGCGAGATTCACACACTGAGGGGGGCGTGTCCTCACGGAGGGGCGTGTTAGACACGTCCCACTCAGTGAGGCAGATGTGATAGCTGCCTCCCCTGGTGCTTTTTCATTGCAGTTTCATGACGAGACCAGCGAGCCTAAATATCTTTATACACGTACATGAAATAAGTTCCCTGGAGTATGGAAGGCGAGGACATGAAATGAAGGGGTCTACAAACATTACATTGGTGACATACTGCGATAGTAACAGGCATGCGCTTATTGCCCGCGCTCCATCCAGTTACGGAGGGGTTGCGCAATCAGAGGGGAGGCTGAGCTCGTCGCTGCCTCACCTCTCGTCTCTTCCCGTATTTGCAGCGGAGCTCCGCAAATTTGGCGATTTTGACTATAGAAATGATTGTAATCGTACAGAAATAACATTTATAACACAGATCAGTGGAAAAATCTTAATATTTATTTAATTATTCTTTTTTTCTTTTAGTAACAGCTATTTTTATTGGAGTATGGCAAGTGAGGCTCTGCCTCCCCTGCCTCCCCTGACCGCACGTCCCTGGTGTGTACTGTGTGTGCTGTGTGTGTGCTGTGTGTACTGTGTGTGCTGTGTGTGTGTACTGTGTGTACTGTGTGTGCTGTGTATGTGCTGTGTGTGTGCTGTGTGTGTGCTGTGTGTGTGCTGTGTGTGTGCTGTGTGTGCTGTGTATGTGCTGTGTGTACTGTGTGTGCTGTGTGTGTGCTGTGTGTGTGCTGTGTGTGTGCTGTGTATGTGCTGTGTGTACTGTATGTGTTGTGTATGTGCTGTGTGTGTGCTGTGTGTGTGCTGTGTATGTGCTGTGTGTACTGTATGTGCTGTGTATGTGCTGTGTATGTGCTGTGTGTGTGCTGTGTGTGTACTGTGTGTACTGTGTGTGCTGTGTATGTGCTGTGTGTACTGTGTGTGCGCTGTGTGTACTGTGTGTGCTGTGTATGTGCTGTGTGTGTGCTGTGTATGTGCTGTGTGTGTGCTGTGTATGTGCTGTGTGTACTGTGTGCGCTGTGTGTACTGTGTGCGCTGTGTGTACTGTGTGTGCTGTGTATGTGCTGTGTGTGTGCTGTGTATGTGCTGTGTGTGTGCTGTGTGTGTGCTGTGTGTGCTGTGTATGTGCTGTGTGTGTGCTGTGTGTGTGCTGTGTATGTGCTGTGTGTGTGCTGTGTATGTGCTGTGTGTACTGTGTGCGCTGTGTGTACTGTGTGTGCTGTGTGTGTGCTGTGTGTGCTGTATGTGCTGTGTGTACTGTGTGTGCTGTGTATGTGCTGTGTGTGTGCTGTGTGTGTGCTGTGTGTGCTGTGTGTGCTGTGTGTACTGTGTGTGCTGTGTATGTGCTGTGTGTGTGCTGTGTATGTGCTGTGTGTGTGCTGTGTGTGTGCTGTGTGTGCTGTGTGTGCTGTGTGTACTGTGTGTGCTGTGTATGTGCTGTGTGTGTGCTGTGTATGTGCTGTGTGTGCTGTGTATGTGCTGTGTGTACTGTGTGCGCTGTGTGTACTGTGTGCGCTGTGTGTACTGTGTGCGCTGTGTGTACTGTGTGTGCTGTGTATGTGCTGTGTGTGTGCTGTGTATGTGCTGTGTGTGTGCTGTGTGTGTGCTGTGTGTGCTGTGTGTGCTGTGTGTACTGTGTGTGCTGTGTATGTGCTGTGTGTGTGCTGTGTATGTGCTGTGTGTGTGCTGTGTGTGTGCTGTGTGTACTGTGTGTGCTGTGTATGTGCTGTGTGTGTGCTGTGTATGTGCTGTGTATGTGCTGTGTGTGTGCTGTGTGTGTGCTGTGTGTGTGCTGTGTATGTGCTGTGTGTGCTGTGTATGTGCTGTGTGTACTGTGTGTGCTGTGTGTACTGTGTGTGCTGTGTATGTGCTGTGTGTGTGCTGTGTATGTGCTGTGTGTGTGCTGTGTGTACTGTGTGTACTGTGTGTACTGTGTGTGCTGTGTGTACTGTGTGCGCTGTGTGTACTGTGTGTGCTGTGTATGTGCTGTGTGTGTGCTGTGTATGTGCTGTGTGTGTGCTGTGTGTACTGTGTGTGCTGTGTATGTGCTGTGTGTACTGTGTGCGCTGTGTGTACTGTGTGTGCTGTGTGTACTGTGTGTACTGTGTATGTGCTGTGTGTGTGCTGTGTATGTGCTGTGTGTGTGCTGTGTGTACTGTGTGTGCTGTGTATGTGCTGTGTGTACTGTGTGCGCTGTGTGTACTGTGTGCGCTGTGTGTACTGTGTGTGCTGTGTATGTGCTGTGTGTGTGCTGTGTATGTGCTGTGTGTGTGCTGTATGTGCTGTGTGTGCTGTGTATGTGCTGTGTGTACTGTGTGCGCTGTGTGTACTGTGTGTGCTGTGTGTACTGTGTGTACTGTGTGTACTGTGTATGTGCTGTGTGTGTGCTGTGTATGTGCTGTGTGTGTGCTGTGTGTACTGTGTGTGCGCTGTGTGTACTGTGTGTGCTGTGTGTGTGCTGTGTGTGCTGTGTATGTGCTGTGTGTGTGCTGTGTGTGTGCTGTGTGTGTGCTGTGTATGTGCTGTGTATGTGCTGTGTATGTGCTGTGTGTGTGCTGTGTGTGTGCTGTGTATGTGCTGTGTATGTGCTGTGTGTACTGTGTGTGCGCTGTGTGTACTGTGTGTGCTGTGTATGTGCTGTGTGTGTGCTGTGTATGTGCTGTGTATGTGCTGTGTGTACTGTGTGCGCTGTGTGTACTGTATGTGCTGTGTGTGTGCTGTGTATGTGCTGTGTGTACTGTGTGTGATGTGTGTGTGCTGTGTGTACTGTGTGTGTGCTGTGTGTACTGTGTGCGCTGTGTGTACTGTGTGTGCTGTGTATGTGCTGTGTGTGTGCTGTGTGTGTGCTGTGTGTACTGTGTGTGCTGTGTGTGTGCTGTGTGTACTGTGTGTGTGCTGTGTGTACTGTGTGTGCGCTGTGTGTACTGTGTGTGCTGTGTATGTGCTGTGTGTGTGCTGTGTGTACTGTGTGTGCTGTGTATGTGCTGTGTGTGTGCTGTGTGTGTGCTGTGTATGTGCTGTGTGTGTGCTGTGTATGTGCTGTGTGTACTGTGTGCGCTGTGTGTACTGTGTGCGCTGTGTGTACTGTGTGCGCTGTGTATGTGCTGTGTGTGTGCTGTGTATGTGCTGTGTGTGCTGTGTGTGCTGTGTGTACTGTGTGTGCTGTGTATGTGCTGTGTGTGTGCTGTGTGTGTGCTGTGTGTGCTGTGTGTGCTGTGTGTACTGTGTGTGCTGTGTATGTGCTGTGTGTGTGCTGTGTATGTGCTGTGTGTGTGCTGTGTGTGTGCTGTGTGTGCTGTGTGTGCTGTGTGTACTGTGTGTGCTGTGTATGTGCTGTGTGTGTGCTGTGTATGTGCTGTGTGTGTGCTGTGTGTGTGCTGTGTATGTGCTGTGTGTGCTGTGTATGTGCTGTGTGTACTGTGTGTGCTGTGTGTACTGTGTGCGCTGTGTATGTGCTGTGTGTGTGCTGTGTATGTGCTGTGTGTACTGTGTGTGCTGTGTGTACTGTGTGTGCTGTGTATGTGCTGTGTGTGTGCTGTGTATGTGCTGTGTGTGTGCTGTGTGTACTGTGTGTGCGCTGTGTGTACTGTGTGTGCTGTGTGTGTGCTGTGTATGTGCTGTGTGTACTGTGTGTGCTGTGTGTGTGCTGTGTGTACTGTGTGTGTGCTGTGTGTACTGTGTGCGCTGTGTGTACTGTGTGTGCTGTGTATGTGCTGTGTGTGTGCTGTGTGTGTGCTGTGTGTACTGTGTGTGCTGTGTGTGTGCTGTGTGTACTGTGTGTGTGCTGTGTGTACTGTGTGTGCGCTGTGTGTACTGTGTGTGCTGTGTATGTGCTGTGTGTGTGCTGTGTGTGTGCTGTGTGTACTGTGTGTGCGCTGTGTGTACTGTGTGTGCTGTGTATGTGCTGTGTGTGTGCTGTGTGTGTGCTGTGTATGTGCTGTGTGTGTGCTGTGTATGTGCTGTGTGTGTGCTGTGTATGTGCTGTGTGTACTGTGTGCGCTGTGTGTACTGTGTGTGCTGTGTATGTGCTGTGTGTGTGCTGTGTGTGTGCTGTGTGTACTGTGTGTGCTGTGTGTGTGCTGTGTGTACTGTGTGTGTGCTGTGTGTACTGTGTGTGCTGTGTATGTGCTGTGTGTGTGCTGTGTGTGTGCTGTGTGTACTGTGTGTGCTGTGTGTGCTGTGTGTGTGCTGTGTGTACTGTGTGTGCTGTGTGTGTGCTGTGTGTACTGTGTGTGCGCTGTGTGTATGTTTTCTGTGTACTGTGTGCTGTGTGTGCCGTGTGTGTGTTTCTGTGTACTGTGTGTGCTGTGTGTACTGTGTGTGTGATGTGTGTGATGTGTGTGTGTGCTGTGTGTGAAGTGTGTTTTCTGTGTACTGTATGTGCTGTGTACCGTGTGTGTATTGCCTGTGTACTCTGTGTGCCGTGTGTACTGTTTGTGTGGTGTGTGATGTGTGTGTGTGCTGTGTGTTTTCTGTGTACTGTATGTGCTGTGTACCGTGTGTGTATTGCATGTGTACTGTGTGTGCTGTGTGTACTGTATGTGATGTGTGTACTGTGTGTGTTTTCTGTGTACTGTATGTGCTGTGTACCGTGTGTGTATTGCATGTGTACTGTGTGTGCTGTGTGTACTGTATGTGCTGTGTGTACTGTGTGTTTTTTCTGTGTACTGTTTGTGCTGTGTGTACTGTGTGTGTACTGGGTGTGTGTACTGGGTGTGTACTGTGTGTGTACTGTGCGTGTCCTGTGTGTGTCCTGTGTGTGCTGTGTGGGAACGCATCTACTACCGCCGCATAGATCGAGGGAAACCTGTCGAGAATCTCTTTGGAGAGACACGGTCCCTTGGGGTGATTAGGACCGAAGCGCGTCTGCCCGATTTCCTGTGTGTGGGTGTTGAAGACGCAGCTGACATGAATTTGCAGCGCCAATTTATTATTCATGCTGGCATGCTGTTCACGCGAATGTGAGATGCAACCTAATCTGGTTGTGTTAAAAAAAACGCATTCGTGATTGACCGTAATTAGTCTAATAAAGCGCGATTCGTTTTGGTCCGTGTATGGTTGTTACGAATCGTCGCTGCGTTGTACGAACGACTACTTTTAATTGCAATCTTTAATTAGGTTGTTTCCTGTTGTTTTGAAGTCGCTTTGAATTATAACACCCGCAAAAGTTAACGTTACATTTTACTAGTTTATCTTTATGTTTTCTTTTTTTTATTCACGATGAACTCTGAATAAATCCTTTTGCAGAGATGTCATAACTTGAAAATTGTCAACAAGAATGTGTCCAAATATCGCCGATCGTTTACTTGGGTGAAAGCCTCTTTTGAGTCCTAAGACAAATTGTTTGTTACCCCGAGGCTAACGCGATAATTGTCCAGTTCCATCGTTACGAGGGTTTGGCTTCGCGTGGGGCTAAACCCAATCAATCAAACGTTGTTATTATTATTTAATGTATTGCGCCCTTCACAATAAACTCGTCACAGAGCACTTCACATTACATCATTAGAATTTGAGATACACCAAGTCGTAAAAAAACGTCTACAATGTTCAAATTATATTAAACCGGTGAATCCTAGACATTACCCAACCAGTGCACTATTGGCAGATGCAATTACTTTCCTTGAATTGTTTAGTGAGGACTAAGAGGTCATCGTAATAGTTTTGGGATTCAAAAGTCCCTATTCACATTATTTTTTCAAAAAAATATAGAGAAGACGCGTAAGTAAAAAAATCACCTGTTTACGCGTAGGATACAAGAACGTTTGAGACGAATGCGTGTCTTTGTATCCGCTCTATCTGTGGCTTTTTGGGGAAAGCACGTGCCACCCACACAGCAATGGGTGTGTGGGGGGGAGAGACAGGCTAGACTCCAAGGTGCGACGCGTATCTACCCCACGATGGCTTTTGGGGAAAGCACGGAGAGGTTGTGTACTCGTGAGTGACTCATGAAATCAGGCGGCTCAGTTGACGAAGGTTCTGCCACCCACACAGCAATAATTGTGGGGGGTGGTGCAGGCTCACCGCCAAGGTGCAACGCGAAGAGAGTGCACCAGACCGGATGGACCCTTGGGGGGCCACGAGGATGGCGCGACTGCGGCATGATGCTCACGTGACGTTCAGACGAGGCTGCATCTCAGAAGGCCATGGGCATTGGAGATTATTTTTAAAAAATTACACTTTTTTTTTCTACGGTTTGGACCCCCGAGGGCAGGAAATGAAGAAGTTGGACCTGAACACAGCCAAGGGTCTCTGCAGTGCACGAGGTCAGAGGAAGGACGTTCCAGACTGCAGAGGCAGCAGCAGCAGAGAAGCTGCGACCTCCCATCGAGCAAAGATTGACAGAGGGGTTTTTTTTGACAGAAGACCCTCGATGGCTGAAGCCACCGAGAGCACAAATAGGGCAGTGGGGTTGGGATGAGAAGCGAGTGGTAGGAAGAGAAGAGGTAGGCAGAAGAGGTAGGCAGTGGAGAGGCAGAAGGAAGCGAGGCAAAGTGGAGATAGATATAGAGGGTACTTAAAATAACACTTATAAGGGACTATCGTTTTTAATGGAAAAATAATAACGCAGATTACACTTTGACATGATAACAAATGTATGTCAATAGCTTCAAAAAAGTCAAACAGTCTTCACTTGTTCGCCATCATTGTCAACACACGCCTTTAATCTTCTCCAGAGCCCGGAGGCACATTTCTTGTTGCATTGTTGCAAATTCTCCCAAGTGTTAACATTTTTTTGAAGCACCCCGTATATAAGGCAGGAGAGCGATAAGGTCGGAACACAGGTAGACAAGAGAGTTGGGCAGGGGAGAGGTAGATAGGAGATAGGTAAGGCAGGAGAGAGGTAGAGATAGATCATACATGAGAGAGGCAAGACTGGAGATGATGACAGCAGAGAGAGAGAAAGAGAGTAGATTGACAGAGTTGATGCGTGCACTGCAGATGTAGGTAGGAGATAGGTAAGGCAGGTGAGAGGTAACGATGGAGAAGGTAAACTGGAGGAGGTAGGTTCGAGATGCTGTGCGTCAGAGACCTGCGGCACGATACGATTGTGTCTGACAGCACGCACGCAACAACGCCGGCAACACCGGGGCCCCGGGTGCCTCACCACCCACGTGGGTGCCCACCTGCCCGCACACTCCCACTTCCCAAACTTTCCCCAACGCGCCACGCTGCCGAACAACCTCTGCACGTGAACCGCGCGAAAGCCATTTGACGCAACAGTTGACCGACGTCTCTGCGACGACATACAAACTCGTGATAGGAGGAGAGAAACGCAATAATGTTGTGCCGATTTGTAATGGGACGAGTCAGGGAGGATTCACAGATCGAGCAAAGCGGCTCGCTCTCGAAGGGAATTATGGTTGGAGGTTGACTCAACTCATCATCCCTCCGAAGATGGTCAAATAAGTATCACATTATAGGGGGAATTCACCACTGGTTTTGCGCACGTTTAACTTATTTCGCAGCGTACGTAGCCTTGCTAATCGGAATGTGCGGTTTGCTACCATCAAGGGGCTCGCCCCCGCCGTAGTAATGTGGAATTTCCACCCACTGGCTCTGGACTGCGAAGAGGAGATGAGCACCGTTGCCTTAATGCTCACTGGGGCAATGGGGGGGTGGCCCACTTTGGCTTTCTTGTTGTTGCAACGTTCCACGATGCATAATGCATGCGTTGTCGCCGTCCTTGTGAAGATGACTGGATGGTGGGGTTTTTATGCAGAGTGGATAGTCGACTGAAAGGAATATTTGAAATTGGAAAACCACTTTTAGATGTTTTTCAATCGTCTGGCAGAGGAGCGTAAAAGTTACGGATTCGTTTATGGATAATGGGCTTTGACTGCTGAGTGTTGCATAAATTAGGGCACGACAACGGTTGCAACTGAAGGGTGTTATTTCATTTTGTTCTGGAGTGGCTTTGCATGTCCGGTAAAATGTTACGGTTTTATTTTCGCTTTGCTAAATTAAGGTTTTAGCGAGATGGAACGTTATGTTGTCTGCGATCTCGAACCATCGTGAACGGGTTATTTAATGCCCTTTGTTGCTTAGAATGTTTGTAAAAACACAACTGCATTTACCGAATACTTGTTCTCAATTTGTACGAGCAACAGTTCGTGCGTCTCGAGTGATATTTATTTGTACATGCAGAGTTTAAGGTTTGCGAGAAGTAGAACAAATGTCAGTAATTGGGGTCGTTTGACCATACTTCACCGCACCGGTCGTCTCGGTTAAGTAAAGGTTTCGCAGAACCAGTTGAGACATCACTTGCAAGCTGATAGCTTGGCGTCCTCTGGTCTAACACCGTTTTGAGACGAGGCTCAAAAGAAAGCTGTCTCTGGTGTGGACCAATCAGTTTCAAAAACAAGGCATATATTATCAGAGTACGTTTTTTTGTTTGCATTCTGACCACAAGTATTGTGGTTAATGCAGACATGATTCCTTGTAAAAGGTTTCAGTTTGGTGTTTTAACTTCTTAACACAACTGTTTTGTTGCCAGAAAAAAGGGGAAAGCCTTAGCTCTCCGGCGTGTTTTCGGGTCGTGTCACGTGTTGTCCAACGTTTCGTTCCGGGCGTTGGGAGCTACTTAAGGCAATGAATAACTGCATAATCCTCCACCTACCTCTCACATACCTCGGCTACTGCTTGAACTAAAGAACTGAATTAACTCCCAACACGTGGAAAGATACGTGTATTTCATGCCAAACAACACGCGATAAAACCCCCAAAACACATGGGGGGGGGGGGGGGATACTTGAAAAAAACTTCCAATAGTCGCCACTGACATTAGACGTGGCCGGGTAACTGAAGTCACGTCGCTGGCTTCATAACACAATGCGCTAACCACTGTGCCACCGCTCCGTCCCAATGGCTTTAAAGCAATTAAAATTAATATTCCAGAGATCGTGTCGATGCTCGTTGTTGCAAGTGTGTTGCATGGGGGAGCGGGGGGGGAGGATGGCAAACGGAGAACGTCCAATCGTGCGAGACAGATTCAGGACAAGGCCGCATTAGCGAGCGGCAGGAACTTAATTAAATGAATTCTAGATTTGAAGCTTTCGTGACTGCAAGGATTCATATTCTTAGGTTTTTTTCGGTAAAGTCACGTAGGTAAAAAAAAAATCGTGCTGTGACGGTTCCACCTGAAGACGGAAGCTTGTGTTGCCTCCGAAACGTCGTGATTTTTATTTTTTTTTTACCTACGTGACTTTACCGAAAAAACCTAAGAATATTAATTAAATGAAGTTGCAGCTGAGCTCAGCCGCTATTGCTGGGGCTCTTTAGGAAGCGCGCAGGTGCGCGGAGTTCATCGACGAATGAGTAACAAGGTTACTGCGTTGTGAATCCGGCCACCCGAGTTCCATTCCCGATCATGTAAAACATGTTGCCCGACCCACCAAAGACAAAGGTCCCCCGTATAGCCTTTACAGCAGAGGTTGCAAACGGGTTTTGATTCCTTACCCGTACCCGGCCGCACCAGGGTCGCAAACGGGTACCCGTACCCGGCCGGGTACGGGTAGCCGGGTATCGGGTAGGGTACGAGTATCGGGTACCCGGTTGCGACCTCTGCTTTACAGACTGTTGTGGCAAGTGCCGTTAGTGAGCGCTTATTAAGGCCGGAACGGCACGCGAGGGGATTGGCGGTCAGCACGACGCCCGTGTTGGCGATTTGTTTACACAATCGCTGCACCAGGAATTCATTTGAGGTTGGGTCGACCTAGGAGAGGCCCAGGACCGGTTCAAATCATCGTCACTTGGTGTTGGTGGCCGTGAGCGGGAATCGAGTGCGCAATGCAAGCGCGCTAACCGCTGGTCTACCGCTTCCCCCTCCCCCAAAGATAAAGATAAAGATCCCCATATAGCCTTAGCAGACTGTAGGGGCAAGTGCACACACATCAAGGAGTGGTGGTGCAGTGGTTAGCGCAGTGCGCTATGAACCCAGCAATTCTCTTCCCGGTGACTCCCTGAACCAAACCGCAGTGACCAGCATCTTGAGGTATGAGTTCAGTGACCCCGGTGACCTGCACGGCGTGGGGAGGTTTTCCTCCAGCGCTGGGACTGACCAAAGGGGCTGCAAATTGTTGTCTGTTGAAGTGGGAACCGTAAATTTGTTCGCACTACGGAATTCAGATCGAGAGAGAGAGAGAAGTTTGCTGTCCTGGGACCCATTCTTTACAAATCGCAGAGGATGTTAACGGCTGCCCGCATTGAGCTGAGCTGACTAGCACCGAAAGCATTGATCGATTCGTTAATTCATTCACGACATTTATTTATGGCCAAGTGTGAGCCCTCTGAGACCTCCGAACGGTTTGTCTGATGTTCGATGTCCACTAATTTTCCAAATCACCTGTAGAAGCGACGAGCAAGAAAGCGAGGAGCGCATCGAGCTGAAACTGACCAGCACCACGGCTGCCGTGAATCTATCCCGTCGATTCACGACCTTCGTTTATAACCAAGACGAGAGTCCGCCGAGCCTTCCGAAGCATTTGTTTGACACTCAAATGTCTTACTAATGAAGCGCTTTGTGAGGCCTTCCTTCTCAGAGGTGCTTTAAGTGCAATGTTGCTGTTGTTGTTATTGAGCACCGCCCATTTAGAAATGCAATGGCTGTTTGTAAACTTTCCTCGGAAGAAAGAGAACAGAAAAGATCGTGTTAATTATGGAGTGGTCGGAGATTGCACATTCCGTTCGCATGAAGAGTTCTGCAATTTCTCTAAACTATTGATTGTCAACGTTCAGGTTTCTAAGGTATCACAGTATAAAGTGTTGATCTTCTACCATAATCCAGCCCGTCTCTTTGCACCCTCTCCCTCTCTACTCTGATCTGAAGAAAGACCATCTCCCAAAACGTCAGCTTATTTTCCATGTTATTTGCAGTTATATGTAAGGCCCTTGTTCAATCAACTAATGGATGAAGGCCTCCCCACGCTGCCCAGCGCTACCGGGGAGTTGTTTGACCCCAAATTCCACCACTCTGGTCAGTGCCACCAATTCACAGGTCACTCACCACTGGATGTTCGCCACGACGACCGACAGTGCACGCGATAGCCTCACGTCCCGCGGTGGATTGACAAAGATCAAGTTCTAGTTCATTGATTAGGTGTAGCCCTGTGAGCCATTCGGCTCTTGAATCGGGTGCAACCGCAAAAAAACAAAAACATGAACAAGAATCAATCTTATAGTGACTAAGTGCAAACAGAAAATCCAAGAAAAGACAGCAAAATATTGCAGAAAAGGCACCGTACACTAATACTGTGTGCAAAAATCCCAGTGGGATGCAAGTCAAACAACAACAACCACAAGACAACTTAGATTAAGGCCATCAGTCGAACTCTGTACTGCAACAAACAAACATGGCCAAACCAAAAAACTTTTCGAAAATCACCAAAATAAAGCCATAAAAGCAATTAAACAGTGGTCATAGGAATTGTGACCGAGTGTTCACAATAAACGACATAAACAACATGTACTACCAAACTCTGCAGCCATAGCTGGCTGCATGAGTAACTCCACAACAGTAGGAGCATCAGTCGGAGTATCAACATTTTTCAATGCACAAAGGACCAGTCTTGCATCGTCTGTCCAAAGGGAATGATCACGACGAACGCGTGTCTGTCGCGTGTGCTTGCGCACCGCTGGCAACTCGGGTTGCCACCTGTTCTGGTTTTTTTTTCTCCCAAAATCGCCCTCTCCGAGGTGACAGTCGTTGGGCAAACTGCGCAAAAGTCTTCCCGGGACATTCAGAGTCCCGGTTTTTATCAGTTGGGTAACAGTGGCGAGATGTTGACTACCTCGCCTGGTATACAGGAGGTCGTGGGTTCGATCCCGACCCTGACGCCTGCTGCTGTATATTTGGAGTTTGCGTCTCTCTCTTCCCGTGGTCGCGTGGATTTGTCTCCAATTCCTCGGGTTCTTTCCTCCATCTTCTTTACAAATATGCGTTTAGAGTATTTGGCTGCAATACATTGCAACATAAGCCACTTCATTGAGCTATCAATTCTGACCACGCCGCTTCTGTAAAATATCTCCATAGCTCAGTGGACCTAACCTGGTAAAATAACACGTGAATAAAACATTCAATATAATGCGACACTCAAGACAATGCATTTGCGTGGAGCTTTTCCACTTTTACAGTAATTGAGACAATCTTGGTAATCCCATGATATGTCCCAGTAGTTTGTATCTCAGAGACAGCAACCCTAGCGCTTACCGAAAAACCAGTGGTGGGTTTCTATGAAGCAGAGGCCATGCCAAGGCAGGGGACACGCTGTGGCTGACAATTCAGAGAGGCAGTGAGCTCCGTTTCGCGTTTTGTAATTACATGGGATTAGAGCAAGCGATGAATCAGATCTGAGATGTGACCCCCCCCTCTTCCGCAGGTTGAACCGCGTGTTGTTCGGCGCAATGTCCCGACGTTTCGTACCACGTGCCAGCGGGAGGTTCTTCAGAAACTGAGCAACACCGCGAACAAATCGGGGAGCCCTGCAGCGTAACCGTTAACTCCTACAGTCGTGAGAGGTTTGGGATTAAACACGTTCCTTCAGAGTGGGCAGGTAGGAACTTGGTTCAACCAATCCGGGAGCGTACATGTTTGGGAGGGGCGCACCTCTGGTTGGCTGCTGGCTCGCGGTCACGTGATGCACTTCAACCAATCTGAGAGCGTACATGTTTGCACGACAGACAGGCAATCCCTGGTGGGCAGTGTGGAACTGTTCAAGTTCATTTATTAGGTAGAGCCCTGTGAGCCATTCGGCTCTTGAATCGGGTGCAACCGCGACAAACAAAAAACATGAACAAAAAACATCTTAAAGTGAATATGTAACTGAGTGCAAACAGAAAATCCAAGAAAAGACAGCAAAATATTGCAGAAAAAAAACACCGTACACCAACGCTGTGTGCAAAAATCCCAGTGGGATGCAAGTCAAACAACCAAAAACAACAATGACAGTAGTAGCGCTGGCAACTTTTAATTTGCCAGTCGGGTAGCTGCTTGGCTGTCGTCAGACCTGTTCTCCAGGGTGGTCGTATCGAGCCCGCTGGCCATCTGACCTGGAGCCGCGGCGTTCCTCTATACCAGGGGGGTCGCCAAACCCTTCAAGGAAGAGGAAGAAGATACATTTTGTTCATTTTTGTCTTTGACCAAAATAGTTCGAGAGCCGCATCACACGCTGAGCCACTTGTACACCAACACGGACACAGCAGGTATGCAGCAGATGACACACACACACATTCTGAGTTCAGTAAACAAATAGTTGATGCAATAAACTGCATTTTTTGTGTATTGTCCCCTTAGTTATCCTTTAACAATACAGCTTGACTGTCCATTTTGTTGTCACCGAGACATTCCATAGTGACCCATTGCCTGCCATATTTAATGAATTATATTTACGTTAAATTATGTTTAGGGTTTAAGTAAAAAAAAACAAATAGAAGATAAAACAGCAGCCCGCACGGGGGCAGCCAAAGAGCCCCTGATGTTGTAGGAGAAAACATTTATAAAAAAAAAGTCTATTTAATTAAGTAGAACGCGTTGTCTATATTTAAAGTTGCGCATTTTGATGTGACGTCACGTTTCTTAAACCCCCCCCCCCTCGTCACACATCCTCACAAATGACCCACCCCAGGTGCGTGACGTCATTTATGGACGGCCCCTAACCCATTCACACCGCTGCTGGGCGGGCATTGTTACAACTACCCCACCAGGAGATCGAAGCAGCCCCTCCCATGTGTGATAGCGAATAGTAAAACGGGAGCATCGCTTGATTTCTCATTGCGCGGGGCAAAGCGCCTGGGGGTGTCGTGGTTGAATCCAATTAGTCTGAAACTGTCAAATAAATAAATGAACGCACGAAGGCACGCAACGCGACAGCCTCTGCTATGACAATCATCGCACGCGGCTTAAGATTCAAACTAGCCGAGCGTGGCAGGAGCTCTGCGCAACATCACGCGAATTGAAGAAAAAGAAAAAAAACACATGAGCCACCCTCCGCTGTTAATTCCCATCGCGGAGTCTAAATTTATCCGAGAAGCGCATGACAGCAATTGCATCACGACGAGGGCTTAGCGAGGAGCGAGTTATCGTCGCCGTTTAATTGTGGAGATCGTGGCCGTCGCGAGAACAGGCGCGGGTGATGGGAACAGTCCGAAACAACAACAACAAGTTTCGATTTAAAGCTTTCGTGACTACAGGGATTCATCTTCTTGGTTCTTTCGGTTAAAGTCACGTAGAAGGGAAATAATAAAATAATAAAAATAAAACATAATAAAATAATTCTCACGACGTTTCGGCCACAACGCAAGCAGCCGTCCTCAGGTGAAGAACAGGTCTGTCGGGAAGACAGCGTCTGAATTCAGACGCTGTCTTTCCGACAGACCTGTGGCCGAAACGTCGTGAGAATTGTATTTTATTATGTTTTATTTGTATTATTTTGTTATTTCCCTTCTACGTGACTTCACCGAAAGAACCAAGAAGAAGAACAACAGCAAGAACAAGAGCCACAGGAGAGGCGTTGAAACCCACGTTCGTTCGTTTCCAGCGTGCGGAGCTTCATCGCCTCTCCGTAGCACCGTCAGCTGCAGCGACGGCGTTGGTGCTGGCGATTGGCTGCGCCCACGAAGTAGGAATGGTGTTCTTCGACACGGCTTTAAACTATAAACTTAACTTTTTTTCGATTCAAAGCTTTCGTGACTGCAGGGACTCATCTTCTTGGTTCTTTCGGTAAAGTCACGTAGAAGGGAAGTAATAAAATAATAAAAATAAAACATAATAAAATAATTCTCACGACGTTTCGGCCACAACGCAAGCAGACGTCCTCAGGTGAAGAACAGGTCTGTCGGAAAGACAGCGTCCTCCCCTAACCCAGCTTAAATATACGCTGCCAAGCTTGGTGGTGTTCATTCAGACGCTGTCTCCCCGACAGACCTGTTCTTCACCTGAGGACGGCTGCTTGCGTTGTGGCCGAAACGTCGTGAGAATTATTTTATTATGTTTTATTTTTATTATTTTATTACTTCCCTTCTACGTGACTTTACCGAAAGAACCAAGAAGAGGTTAACTCTTTTTATACGTTTTTTTTTACTTACCGGGTAAGGCCCACACTACGCTACACAATTCGTATTCTTGGTTCTTTCGGTAAAGTCACGTCGTTTTATTTGTATTATTGTATTATTTCCCTTCTACGTGAATTTACCGAAAGAAACAAAACTTTGAATCCCTGCAGTCACGAAAGCTTTAAATCGAAAACTATATAACTCCGTTTCAGAAGCGAGTTGGCCACAACGGATAGCTCAACGAAGTTGCCAAATCATCACGTGGACATTTTTTAGCAGACAAATTATCGAAACGCGCGTTTCGAAATGCGCAGGGAAAAACAGGGAGGACCCGGATAATAATCCGTGCGACCACGGGGATAACATGCAAACTCTAAACATAGAGGATCAGAATGCTACATACCAGGCAATGTAGTTAACATCTCGCCACCGTGGCGTGTACAACGTGTGGGGCCACACGCGTGAACACGTGGAGCAGTTGCCGCCACCTCTGAGATATGGACACCAAATGCCAGGAGATATCACGGGAAGGATCATTTCTCAACATTTCAGACGATTGGCAAGCCACCTTCTGAGCACCTCGGGGCCCACAAACAAAATTCCCGTGGCTATGGCACGGGCTTAGAGACCTAGAGCCCACACAGCAGAGAGTGGGGCCTCACACTTCGAAACGGCCAGCAAACGATATTAATCCATCTACGCAACAACAACAAAAATAACCTTGACTGTACGAATCGAGCAATGGAGGGGGGTAGTAGGGAGGGGGTGGGCGATATTTTCAACGGTGTGTTTTGTACGTTTATCACACCCTGTCACTCCCAAAGGCCTCACGCAGGAACAGCAGTGAACGAGCTGTGAGTATTCATTAATTCATTGGTGGCCACCCGCCAAAAGGTATTTTTGAAAGTCCTAAATTCAGCCCCCTGTAAAGTGAAGGCTCCCCGATGCGATGCATTACAAAGCCTGCACTGCCTCCTGGCGGCGAGAACTGGAAGTCTGTTTTATTTCGTTTGGAGGCGTGTTGCATGTACCGTATGTTGAACTCTTTCTTACCGTACGTAGCCAACTGTACTAATCGGAGGTGCGGGGGGGGGCAGGACAACAAACCACAAAAAGCAGTTTTAAAAAAAGAAAGCTTTCCGTCTGGACTAAAAAGTGCATAGCTCCAGCGGCTTCCTCATATTGGAAGGAAGAGCGTTCCAGACGGCCGCAGAAGCGCACCTGAAAGCGCGCAATGCAGTGACCGGCTTTGTGCAATGGCTAGCCAAAAGCCGCTGCTGCTAGGATGACTAGCGGAGTTCGCGTGATGATGGTTTATGCTCCTCGACGAGATTGGCGAGGTGTCGTGGTACATTTGTGGCGAGCACTTTGTGCGTAAATGAGTGCGACCTGAACACAATGTATTCGTTCGGTAACTGAAAGCCAATGCAGCTCGGTGAGCACTGGACGGGCACGTTCGAATCTCGAGTTGAGCAGCAACGTTGATGTCTGGGGTCGGTGGGGGAGCGGGCGGACGGACGGACGACTTCGGGAACTGAAACGCTGCGAGACGAAATTATGAGAGCGGGCAGTGGTGTTGACGACACGTGTGCAGTGACGAACTCGGAGACGATAAGACTTGGAGGCACTTCTTTATAAACGAGCACCATCGGGATTAACACTCAATCATAATTAGTCTGCCTATTGTCGGCGACGCTACTCAATCAGGACAGTTGGGTAGGCGGCCTGACTGGCGGTGCCCCGAGATGGTAGAGACGGAGAGGACGACGAGAAGGACGGTGAAGACGACGAGAAGGACGGTGAAGATGGACTTGAGCAGCACGACGGGGATTCCACTCCAACAACAGTCCCGAGCTCCCCTCCCAGGGCCCCTCTTAAACTGTCAGCGTGGCCTGGCTCCGCCCCCGGCCACGCCCCCTTTCTGGAACCTACTGGCGGGTTCCTAGTGGGCGCCTTCTGTGACCTTTCTCCCCTAGATCCCCCTCTCGTGGATATCCTGGTCTGTTGACGTCAGAACTGCCGTACGCCGCAGATCCCCTTTTTCGCCAGCAGCCAGCGCTATGCCACTACACATGGATCCGTGTTTTGAGATATAGACTGAGATGGCTTACCAGAGACCACCTAAATATTCACATAGAGACCGAGAGAGACTCAGATTTAAGCGATCTGTGTGAGGCAGTTGATGGTGCACGATTTGAGATTGGTAATCAGAGCAGTCACACTGTGGCATCATCACCTGTCAACCCATACGGTTCACCCGTATTCTTATACTGTACGTGGAAATTTATTTTTCAGGGCCATACGGCGTATAGCTGTTTCAATACAGGCAAAACAATTGTATTTGTTTGTGTGTCTCCCTTGTAATGGGACTTTGTAGGATGAACTTTGAGATTTATAAGGGCACGGGGTGAACAATAAGGTCTGAATTGGTATGTAATTGGGTAGGCACTGATAAGGAATGGACAGGTATGCATACTATAATGAAGCAAGTGTGAGTTTGTCTGATACTCTGTCTGGATTTTTTAAAGCCCATTTTTTTAGCGCAATAACACTCGTGAAACTTTAACATTCAATTTAGTATTGATTCTGTGTATTTTAAATGTCTGTAAAAAATGTTGATTTCAAGTTTTTGGGGGAGGAAACATGACAACGTCTATGTAAAGGCGACCGGTGATAGACTTAGGGTACAGAATCTGCAATTATAGCCCATCGTCCTACGCGACTCAGCACTGACTTGAAGAGCGATCCACAATAGAGAGGTTACTTGGGTTAGATCGCGTAAATATAAATGTGTCGTTAAACCCGTCACCAACCAACACAGCCAATTTACTACTTTCATGAGCCAAGAATGTCTGTGTGTCCCGCGTGTGAGGTCACTCCATGTCGGCCAGCCTCCCTCATTAATAATCATGAAGAGGTGACGTCATCCCAATGGACACCCCCCTCCATTAATAATTAGTCGGTGACGTCACTCCACATGGGAGGGCGAGGCGCCTCCTCCACCCTCCTCAGCGTCAACTTCCAACCCTCACTGCAAAGCTATTGAGACATCGAAGTAAAAAGGACGTCATGATGAACAAGGGATTATCACCTTTAAATGAAATAAGTCTGTCACCGCACCCTTACACATTGCACACGCATTGATGCAATGAATATCACGTCGCGGTTTGCTTTTCGCTTGCAAGTTTCAGATTTACTGAAGGCGAGTTAGTAAGGTTTGTCACGTAAACAGAGCGTGCCGATTTGTAAATGTTGCAGATTTACTCTCCAACACACCGGTGTGCTGTACTAGTAACGAATTGACATGCTTGTTTACGTGGCAAACCCCTTACTAATTGGCAGAGGTGGGACAAAGTCATTGTTATGCAAGTCCAAGTCGAGTCGCAAGTCATCAAATTCATGACTCGAGTCTGACTCGAGTCCAAGTCACATGACTCGAGTCCACATCTCATAGGTGGGACAAAGTCATTGTTATGCAAGTCCAAGTCGAGTCGCAAGTCATCAAATTCATGACTCGAGTCTGACTCGAGTCCAAGTCACATGACTCGAGTCCACGTCACATGACTCGAGTCCACATCTCATAGGTGGGACAAAGTCATTGTTATGCAAGTCCAAGTCGAGTCGCAAGTCATCAAATTCATGACTCGAGTCTGACTCGAGTCCAAGTCACATGACTCGAGTCCACATCTCAGAGGTGGGACAAAGTCATTGTTATGCAAGTCCAAGTCGAGTCGCAAGTCATCAAATTCATGACTCGAGTCTGACTCGAGTCCAAGTCACATGACTCGAGTCCACACCTCTGCTAATTGGCTGTGTCGGGTGGTGGCGGGTTTAACGACACATTCATATTTACGCGATCTAACCCAAAAGAATATTACTAAGGGTAATATTGGTCGCGAAAGCCTACGTGTTAAATTGAACAGCGATGTTTCTGCCGCGCAGAAAGTCGGCGAAGGCTCGTGTCAACAAGCCGAGTCGCTTAAGGAGAGGGAAGAAGACGAGGTAAGAAAAGTAATTTTCAAACTGTTATAAAGATCGCTTTGTTTCAATTTCAGTAAAGATTTCACATTCGGTATTCTTGGCCTACCAATGTATAGCGCGAGGTGATAATGTTCTAAGATGTTATATAATTAAGAATGGTTAACACGTGTTTAAAATACGTAAATAAATACTCCTTAATGTTAGTCTATTCGTTTCTTACTTAGTGTAGATTTTTACTAATTCGAACCGATGTAGCCTCCCCTTACGTGAGGCTTCATGGGTTCGAGTATAAGCCCTAAGGCCCCCCCACCGCCCCCAAGCCTCGGCAGGACCCAGGAGATGAGGGCCTTGAGGGCATTTTGGGCCCTAGATCTCCTCCAATTCCTCATGGTCCACTGGTGGTGGAAGGATGCAGCTGCCTCTGCCATGCCGTGGGAATTGATGCAACACAGGCAAAACAAAAGCACACGGACGGCCCAGGTCGGACATTTCTACCGAATAACCAACTCAACGTTCTCTTGATTTTACCAGATTAAAGGCCACCACTGAGCTATATTGTTCGATGAATTTGGCAATCATTAAAATGTCAGATAATTTACGTGATGTGACAACGTGTCGGGTCTTAGCGCTCACAAAGTTACTTCTTACTTTACCAGGTAAGGCCCACCGAGCTGTGTCGCTCTTTTTCACAAGTGACCTGACCACAAATGACAGCTCAGCGAAGTGACTTCTTATCATTTGGAAATGTATAAGAAGCCAAATACTCCAAACGCATGACGTTGATTCTAAATGTGGATGGTACAACCGGAGGACCCGGAGAAAAATCCACGCGACCGCGGGGAAAGAGAGAGACGCGCAAACTCCAAATTTTCGTCAGGGTCGGGATCGAACTCCACAACCTCCTGCATACCAGGCGAGGTAGTTAACATCTCGCCACCGCGCCGTCCTCGACCCGGTCTTGTTTATAATGTATCGACACATTAAACCATGGCATGCTAATATCAACCAAAAACATTCGCGGATGCTTTTGAAGAAGGCACATTACCCAGAACGTTGTCCATCATACGCAGTGCAGTGTA
The DNA here is from genome assembly GCF_965212315.1 of Lampetra planeri. Taxonomy (NCBI): domain Eukaryota; kingdom Metazoa; phylum Chordata; class Hyperoartia; order Petromyzontiformes; family Petromyzontidae; genus Lampetra; species Lampetra planeri. The sequence continues at coordinate 5,300,496 of NC_136143.1, forward strand.
TTGTTTCCTTTTAAGGCAGTGCTTTTGAAGAACGCGTTGGGTTTGTTAATTTGTGCTTTAACACCACTGCAAACCAAGCAACAGCAGCAGCTGCAGCGTGATTACAAAATGTCATATTATTTCTAAAAATAAATACCTTCATCTGTATGTCTCAAAAACCTCGAGGGCACTTACCGACATGGTAGAAAGCTGACGAACAGGAAAAATCTGAAAATCCGAGTTTTTTCATTTTAAGGCCCCCAAGTCTCGATTTTATGTGCCCCATAAACATGTTTGTGCGTGTCACTCAGAAACCGTTCAAATATAAGATTGTGGGTTTTTTCGTTTGATAGAGAAATAAACAGCAAATAAAATTAAAGCGAGAACCACTGATTTATCTTCTATTGTTTTTGAGATATTTCGGATTCAAGCTGTTTTGAACGAAAAAAATACGCGTTTTATGATGTTCACATTTTAATCATTCGAAAACGGTAAAAGATGGGAGCTTCCCCTCGGAGTATTAAGTTCATTATTTTTTGTTCTTTCTAATAAAAAAAATGGAACCTTTAAAATGAGCGGCTTCCGATGGGTACGTCTTTAAATACTTGAATCAAGAACACAATATCGTGAAAAAATTACACATTTTTGGAGGAGTTAGTGTCTGATCGGAGATAAAATTTGTCAAAAATAATATCAAATTCATTAATATTATATTTATTGAAAACTTTTGCCTGGCGAAGACAGGCTTCATGAACTAGTGTCATAAATTCGTCCACTTCACACACAGACGCGATGTCGTTCATACGGTGCTAAATTAGAACTTTAATTGCAACAACCGTTTCACAACACAGTAATACAACCAGTACATCCAGTCACGTGTTCACCGGAGGTGGTTCAATTTTATCTTCAATATGTTTCCGCAACGCTGCCAATAAGGGGCTGTTTCGGGAGTACATTTTACTGTAAGGGGATCAACGGAGTAAGGCACTAACAAGGTGAGTGCAGGCGATACACCCATCCATCACACTCCCTGTATTATTCTACCAGTTGTTTCGGCAGGTGTGGCACATTAGGAATGGGCCACTCTTTCAATTATTTCCTCGTGCAGCAAGGGAGTAAAGTGTGGTTCTGTGAAAGTCCTTACGTGCTGTTTAGTACATCAATGCACGTGTGTACACCAGCATGCGATGACTGAGTTGGGCCTGTGGGTGGCTGGCAGGGTTATTGATTAACCGGACTTGTACACCCGTCGCGTGGTTAATTGTGGGTGGCCAGCACCACGCCTGGTCGCCTTTGTCTCCCCGCACCAGGTATTGATTTAAGGCCGAGTCTACCTAGGGGAGGCCCAGGGCCGGTTCAGATAATCGTCACCGGTGTCGGCCGTGAGCGGGAATCGAACTCGGGTCGCCGGGTTCGTAGCGCAGAGTAGCGCTAACCACTACACCACCGCTCCCCACGTACACAAACACACAAGACAAATCTCCCGTGTAGCCTCTAGCAGGTTGTAGAGGCAAGTGCTGTTAGTAGCGAGTAGCAGCACCTACACACAGACAAAGATCCCCCGTGTAGCCTCGAACAGACTGTAGGGGCAAGTGGCTATTAGTGGCGAGCAGTAACAGCGCCTATTAAGGCCGGCAATGTTCCACACAGAGTGGGTGGTTGTCGTCTGCCCGGCCGCCTTTGTCTCTCCCCCAGAGATGACACTGGTTACGACTACACGCCGTCAGTTACACATAGGCTAGCTACAGGGTAGCTGCAGGCTTAGTGGAAACGAATCATCAGGTTAATACACTTCACCAGGACCTCCCCTTGCTAGTATATCAATATCAGGTGTCATACCCTTTCTGTAACGCCTTTTGGCGTTTTCCTCTGCTCCAACACCGTTTGAGACCAGGCTCTAAAGAAAGCTGTCTCTGGTGTGGACCAATCGGTTTCAAAGACAATGCATCATCATATACTACCAGAGCATGGCGTTTGCATGTTGACCAGAAGTATATGCGGTGAATGCAGTGACATGATTCCTCATTTCAGTTTTGCGTTTTAACATCTTAACTATTGTATTACTGCCAGAAAAAGGAGTAACCCCCATTGTTATAAGTAACGCTGGGCTCTCACAATAGCTTAGTAGTTGTGTATGCATATGTTATGTTTTTAAGAGAATACAAGTTTCGTAACATATTTTACCCCGGGCAAAGCCGGGTACTTCCTGCTAGTAAGTAACACGACTGTTTAACTGCACATCGATGGCGATAAACTGTGAGCAGACAACAACAAGGAACTGCGATTTCCGTGCACACAAACGTAGGCAGGATGCACAGGAACGATGTGCTTTATAATGTGAACAACCCAACCGGTAGTGGATACCCCCATTGACTTAACTTTCGTGACGACAGGAATTCATATTCTTGGTTCTTTCGGTAAAGTCACGTAGATAGAAAACCAAAAATTAAAATTAAAAATGATGAAGACCGCTTGTATTGCCACCGAAACGTGGGTTTTTTGCTTTTATTTTCAATTTACTTCTAGTTTACATTTTATTTTACAATTTTTTTGTGGTTTCTGCTTTTTTTATTTTAAATCTATTATTTTTGTTATACATTTTTGGGTTTTCTATCTACGTAGCTTTACCGAAAGAACCAAGAATATGGATACCCCCATTATCAATTCTATGCATTCCCACGTGAGTGACTCGCAGGGACTATTTTAAAATGTGGTTACATCACCAATAGAACCATCCAACAACCGAAATGCCAGGACCAAAACAGAGAAGGGCGGCAAGACATCAGCAACTGAAAGGCCATCTTGAGATGGGATCGAAAAGATGGTAAGCGAGTTAAAGGGCTGCAGTTGCAGAGATCAGGAGGAGGAAGACAGGATGTCACCCAAGCCACCAATCGTGGACCTTGATTGGGAAGGAGGATGAGGGAGGATGGTGAGGAAGAAAGGAGAAGGATCGGAAGCTGCGGCTGACGGAACGACGGATCGTGGACAAAGCGGCAGCATCATCTACAAGCAGCATGGGCGGCCTACATCTGCAGCTGCCCCACGCAGGGAACTTCGTCTTCTCCCTCCTGCTGCACTTTAACAGACGGCAGCGAGCAGCAGCAGCAGCACTGTGGTACACGAGGGGGGGCGGCGACTTCAAGAGGCTGCAGTCATGCAGTGACACACTCCAACCAAAGGACGAAGAGTGATCCAGCACTTGTACATGAAGACTGCTGCAGTCATTGCTGCCCCTGAAGGATGACCACTTTTTCACGACTCCTTCCACGGGCAGAATGGCTCCTACGAATTTGTGGAAGGGGACATTCTTCACGTAAACCTCTATGCCCACGTGGAGAAATGCACGTCCCGGATCAAGGATCATGACTTTAAGATGAAAGACGTTATTTATCCCACTCGCAAGCAGACGCTGCGATCCTTGAGTCGACTGCGCACGTAGATAGAGGCCCGGAGGATTGGGGGAGGGGGAGAGGCGAGGTGCCAAAATAAGTCTCGGAGCAGCACCTCCGGACTGTCCCGGCTGAATTTAAGCGCCCGTTGACCAAAGTGAATGGCCAGACGTCGTCATGTGGGTGACACGCCGAGAGGTTGACGAGCCGCTCTGATGATCGTTGACTTACGCAGCTTGCGGCCAGCAGAGGGCAGTGCCGCATAACCCATCGCTGTGCTGTGCTACAGTGTCTATGGCAGAGGTCGCAAACGGGTTTTGATTCCTTACTCGTACCCGTACCCGGCCGCACCAGGGTCGCAAATGGGTATCCGTACCCGGCCGGGTACGGGTAGCCGTTCCCTACCCGTACCCTACCCGAAATGAGTGACAAACGACTACTCAGCAGTGACTCACGGCCTACCCGTACCCGGCCGCACCAGGGTCGGTAGCCGGGTATCGGGTAGGGGTATCGGGTACCCGGTTGCGACCTCTGGTCTATGGCTCATCGTCTTCACCCACCGTCCAGAAGTGGATTAAACAAAAAAAAACACACGAGCCATTGATGACAAGTCTGAAATGCCACTGCAGTATTCATGTGTGGTGTTGAAGGCATTGTGGCTCTGGATAGTGAATTCATTAGAAGCCCCCCCCCCCGATCCCTTCCCTGTGGTGATGGGACAAATGATGGAGTCACCAACCTTTCAAAGCTGTGTGTTAAACTTATACACGGTGTAAATACACATTTAAATACTGCATTTCCAAATGGTAAAAAAAAACTATATCATGACTTTACAACGACAAAAAATTGCGCAATTGTACACGATTCACTAAAGATAAGTGGCTAGCATACAATGGTGGTTCCAATGGTGGCTCCAATGGTGGCTAGCATACAATTACAAATGTGCGACTTCGTACAATGTGTACACTTCGTCTCAGGAGCGACTTGCCACGTTGTGCACGAGGTGGTTGTGCGCGACGTGGCTGGGTGGCACCGAGCCCCCCCCCCCCCCCCCCCGATATCGCCGATGTCCTGGGTTCCAATTCAGGTTTCGGCCACCCATGATGAGACCAGATTCCCAAAGCCGTAGGAAGAAATGGCAATCTCCACCCATTTCGCAAGATATTTCAAAACGGGTTCTTCAATTAGATTTGGCTAAACTCCCAACCATGAGGACTTCCAGCACTGCTTTTATCGACATGCTACGAACACACCCCTCTGCACTGCATATGAGAAACGGCGTGTGCCCGGAGCGTGGCCAAACATCCCGATTGAAGAGGCTTGGGAAACGCTTCATAAAAGCCGAGTCATCGTCGAGGTCCCTTTCTCTACCACAGGATGGCGGCATTTGCCAGATTGCAGATCTTCCGATTAAAGAGACTTGACGGCTCATAACAAAACACAAATCGGAATAGCGACTTAAGGAAAAACAATAACATAACATTTGAGTACAGTTTGTATGTAAGCGAGCATGCTGTATATTATTGCATTGGCCATTTTTGTCGTTTACATATATATATACGAGGCCACTGCCTATGTTTAAATATCACGATGTCACTGCCATAAACTCGTCGTTTAAATACGGAAATCGCACGGTTGCCTTGCGTTTGCGTCCAACATCCATCATCTTGTCGCGAGACCATTAAGGATTCGGCCAAAATTTCAATGGATCAAGATCTCGGATTTAAAACACGTAGGCTTTCGCGACAAATATCATGCATAACAGTTTTTTTTTTTTGGGGGGGGGGGGGGTTAGATCACGTAAAAATATGTCATTTAACCCGCCACCATCCGACACGGCCAAGTTGTAATGTTTGTCACGTAAACAGAACGTGCCAACTTGTTACTCGGTGTAGTGGTGGCGTAACACGCGCGTGTTTATCACGGCCGCGTGTCACTGGTGTCAGCCCTGGGCTTGCCAGGGGAAGGCGGTGGGGCGAGAGACGCCACGGGAACGGCACCGCGACGTGGCTGGGGGAACGTCGAGAGCGGCCACGTGCGGGCAAGACCATTGGTGCGATTCAAGTAGGGGCGTGGACCAGAATTGAAGGGACTGGTACCTGTCAATCACACAGAGGAATCTTCCGGACAGGATGTTCTGGAAGGGTCGAGAGGCCTATATAAGACGAGCGAACGAGCTCGGAGGGGAGTGGGCTGAAGACAGAAGACAATTATTGAAGTCGGACCAGCATCGGCTGGCTAGAGTATCCCTGTGTGGTCCTGTGTGGACTCGTTTCGTCTAGGGGTAGAGACGCTAAGGGCGTGAGCGCAGTCCGTACGTCGGCACGCTTAAACGGACAAAGGAAGGATCGCAGAGAGTGAGGCCGGGAGGCGGCGAGTGAGAGAACAAACGAGCGGCGCACGACGGAATCTCGGCGTGCCGAGACAAGCGCTGTAATGTTGACATCGTGAATAAAGTGGCCCGGAAAGAAAAAGACAAGAAGTCGTCCCCGCCTCAAGTTTCACCAGTAATTACAATTAGAGTTGTTAACAGACAACGTGACAATAAGTCACAGGGAAGTAATAAAACATAATATTATAATATTATATTATTTTATTAAGTTTCATTTTTATTGATTTATTACTTCCCTTCTACATGACTTTACCGAAAGAACCAGGAAGATGAGTCCCTGCAGTCACGAAAGCTTTAAATCGAAAAATAAGTCACAGCTTATCGAGACGCTAACCTTCCTCAAGAGATGCCCCCCCCCCCCCCCCCCCCAGTACCCTATATAAAACACGTGTCTCTAAATAGCTCTCATCAGACGCTACAGTAATTTTGCTGGAGCAGTTGCATCTGATGACGGATGCTTGTGTTGCTTCCGAAACGTCGTGATTTCATTTAGTTGTTTTATTTTATTTTCACCTACGTGACTTTACCGAAAAAACCAAAGAGTATGGATCCTTGCAGTCACGAAAACTTCAAATCTAGAATACAATTAGCTTCATCAGGCAACAGCCAGATTTGTGGAGAAATCCTCCTGTTGTCCCTTAAATAGCGGGGGTAGATGTGATGACGTCACTGCGTCCGGGTGGTGGCGGGTTTAACGACACATTTATATATTTACACAATCCAACCCAAAATAAACCTGCATCGTGGAAGATCTCCGATGCGTTTGCGGGATGTCCCGCGCGTCGTTCCGGCATTTGTGTGTGACCGTCTGCACCACGTGCCGGCAGCTTCTCCAGGAAGTGAATTCAATTCTGGAAACCCCAGGACGTGGAGGGAAACGTCAGACATGCAATTGAATTACAGCATCACAACGCAAGGGTCGGAGCACGGACGCCCGCGCAATAAATAGCTATCGCAAGAACTACCGTCATGGAGGAAAAAAAAAAATCTAACTAAAATAACAGTGAGAGAAGCACCGGATCGGACGTCGACATTATTCAGACGAGAGCGACGTCCCAAGGATGCGGCCGCAAGGTTAATTCAGTTTTAATTTGGGGCACAGTCTCCGTCTCGTCAACGAAAACCTGCCGAGTCCCGAGTCCAGTCCTCGTCTGTGGATTTCAGAGTCATTCTCTCAGTCCCGTCAACTGAACTCCAGAAGCAAGACATTTAATTCACACTTAAATTCTGTTGGTGAGGGACGCAGAATTTTGCACCCCCCTCAGTAGAATGTCAGCCAATCGGTGAACTCCGTTCGTGGTTTTCTACTTGCATAACAAATTAAAGTGTTGGTCTTCCTCCGTGCACTACAGTCTCGAACACATCCCAGTCTTTTCCTTCAATAAAACGAGTTAATTCTGTCTCGTCATAAGTCAGGTCCCGCTTTGGTGTTCATTGGACAGTCGGAGTCATCGTCACGCTTGACGATTATCGGCCACTTGCAGCCACCAGCGAACGGAAAATAAATTTGAAAAAAAAAAACACTTCGCCGACAAATATTTTTTGTCACGGATTCCGATGAGGGTGGTGAACTCTGCGTGGATGCGTGCGTGCATCGCCGCTATACGAAGAGCAGCGAGGAGTGTGGGGGGCAGCGGCAGTCGTTGTGGTGTTGCTCGCGCAGCCACGAACCCCGGCAGCCGGGCACCGACACGGCCGCCCAGAACGTCCTGGGGTCGCATGCAACAACAACAACCATCGGGAAAGTGAGTGAATGTGAGCGAGCGTGAGCACTCGCGCAGCCACGAACCACGGCATGCCAGGCACAGCCACCCAAAACGTCCTCGTCACACGCAAGAGACAACAACAACGATAACAACAACCACCGCGAACGTGAGCCATCGCGAGCACTCGTGTTGTTTGTTTTAATTGGGAAGTGGGAGGGGGGGGGCAGTGGCGGACATTTACTATCAATATCTGCATCAACAACAATAACAAAAACAACTTAGCATTCACAATGCACCCGTAGCACAACAAACGTACGCATGCCCCGGAGTGCAGAAATGCACACGGGGGGAAACGGGAGGGAACGGGTGGGGACCGTGCAAGGGTAGCAGAGAAGGGAAGCAATTAAGGGGGGGTGGGGTCCCTGAAAGCATGGGGTGAAGAGGAAGGCTTTGAGCTGAGACTTGAACAAAGGGGGGGCAGGGGGGGTAGGCAGAGTTGCCTGGGAAGAGAATTCCAGAGAGGTGAGGGGGGGCTCGTGTGCTCGTGTAGTGAGGACATAATCTAGCGCATTGGTACCTGTGGTGATTCTAGATTTGAAGCTTTCGTGACTGCAAGGATTCATATTCTTAGGTTTTTTCGGTAAAGTCACGTAGATAAAAAATTAAAATTAAAATTAATAAAAGTAAAATACAAATATTTTTATTTTACTTTTATTAATTTTAATGTCACCACAGGTATTCATATTCTTAGGTTTTTTCAGTAAAGTCACGTAGATAAAAATTTTCAAATAAAAATAAAATATTTTATTTTTACTTTACTTGTATTATTTAAAAAATTTTACCTGCGTGACTTTACCGAAAAAACCTAAGAATATGAATACATATGGTGACACGGTTCAGAATGAGATGCGTGGACTCAAAATGTAACAAAAGCTTCATTATTTAACTAATTTTATTTTACAGAGGTAAGGCTCAGTGAGCCACACAGCTCTTTGTCAGAAGCGACGTGGCCACGAATGACAGCTCAACGAAGTGGCTTATCATCACGTGGACATTTATAGCGGCCAAATACTCTAAACGAGTGTCGATTCCAAAATTGGAGGGGAAAAAGCGGAAGACCCGGAGAAAAATATACGTGACCACGGAGAGAACAAGCAAACTGCAAATATACAGGTGTAGGGGTGTTAGAGAGAGAGCCCGTTATGCATGGCAGCCTATGGTAAACAAACACAGTAGGCGGGGCTACATGTGTGCACAAGCAGGTGCCCTCTGCGACGTCCGCGCCAGACACCCTGGGGGGTCGATTCGGTCGTTATGATCCCCCGGGGCCCCACCCCTCAGGGAGGGGTTGGGTATAAAAGGGGATTGTATCGAAGGGCTCGGGAGTGATGTTTAGCTAAAGAAGAGGAGGCGGAAGACGTCTGAGATAGAGCCCTGGACTCCCCCTGGTACGCCGTCCTTATCAGGACCGCGCAGGCTCGAGCCAGTGGCGTGGTACCAGAGCCAGAGCCAGTGCTGGTCTGGACTCTGGGTACCGGGCCCGACTGACCAGTGTCGGGCCAAGATAGCCTCCCCTAGCCCATTAGTGGAGGACTCAGAGGCAGGCTAGGGTTAGCTAGAGAGGTGTGTCCTCAGATAGACGGGTGAGGGGGCCGATACCCCCTCAAATGTGTATGTCACAACGTTGGTGTTAAATAAACAAGTGTGCCTCCAACTCCGGTGTGAACGAGTCGTGAGCGTTACTACATCTGGCGTCAGAAGTGAAACAAAGTACGAACATGGATACACGCCGGACGACTCGAGTCGGAGTACCAGGGGCGGAGGACACCGCTGCAGTCGGAGGGCCCGAGATGGCTGAAGATGCCATCGAGCAGCCGGGGCTGGGTGCATCCACGCCACAGCAGCTGGAGGAAGGGGAGCCGTCGACGGAGGGGCTGAGGCAGGCGCACGCGAAGCTGGCCGAGCTGCTGTACGCCGCAGCCGCCATGCTCGACAACATCACGCGGCTGGGGGCTGCGGGACCGCCACGAGGCGACAGCAGCCAACGACCACAGCGCCTTCCCGCCATTTCAACGGAGCAACATTTTGAAACTCCCGCCATCGCCGCAGCTGCTGTTGAGGGCGTGGCCGCTCTAAGCATCGCGTCCAACGGCGGGAGTACAGTGCCTGCCGCGTCACCACGGGTGCGACCGGCGATGCCATCGCTGGTTCGTGCCGACGCTGAGTTGAGTGAGGCGGACGAGGGAGTGCGTTCTTCCTCTGCAGCCGCTGCCTTACATCAGCGGCTACCTCCACTCAAGGAATTTGTGGGCGAGGATGGCGACTGGGGCGGCTTCCAGCGGCGCTTCCTCGCTCACCAGGAGATGGCACAGTGGACAGACGCCGAGGCTCTCCGCGCGCTGCCAGCACTTCTCGACAGCGACGCCCTCGCCACTCTAACATCGGCTTCGAAGGAGAGGCGCTCCACGCTGCGGAAGGCGATGCAGGTGCTGTCGGCGGTATATGGTCCACCATCGGACTGTCGCCAACTCTTTTACGATCGCCAGCGGGGGACGAAGGAGTCGCCCCTGGCGTACCGCACAAGCCTCCTGGCACTGGCGAAGGAGGCCTTTCCACGAATGGATGACGAGGGTGTCGACGCCATGGTGACAGAGAAGATACTTTTGCTGGCGGACGACTTAGACATCGTCATTGTCGCACAGGACGATGCAGAGATGTGCTCCCTCCAAGCGGCCCGTCTCCTCCACGCAAACCTGTCCTCTCAACGACGGAAGGCCAGCAAGGCGGCGAGCGGGCGCGCCGTCGCTGCGGCCACCCTCCCGGCGGAAGAGGTTTGCGCCATCAACCATCGACGGCAGCACGGAGCGGGAGCGCGGGAGGACCGGGCTGGTTCAAGCCGTCTACAACGTCCATCGTCGCCACCAGCGCTTCCACGCTGTTATAACTGCGGCATCCGGGGCCACGTCGCCTCGGGGTGCCGCTCTCCTCGGCAGCGCGGAACGACACCTCAACGGGACGCCGGCCCTCGTCACAAGCTCCACCATCATAATCCGGCGAGTCGCGGCACCCCTCATGTTTGGCCCACGCACACGCCCGTCACACACTCGAACACCGCAGCGAAGGGGGGGCAAATATCGCGTACCATGGCACCAACACGCACCGCTCTGGGTACTCACATTGAACCCAGCCAGTGGTCCGTGTTGGCCCATCGGGTTGTAGCCGCGTCATCGGGGTCGTCGGCCGTTGTGGGTCACATCGATGGGGTCGAGGTGCGCATCCTGGTCGATACAGGAGCATCGGCGACCATTATTTCGGAGTTGATTTATAACATTCTCCCTGCCCAGAGCCGTCCTTTGATGCCTGTTAATGTGCCATTCTTTGCTGCTAACGGGGGTTCACTTGGCATCATCGGACAAATTCGAGCCCAAATTTGTGTCGGGGATATTAAATTATCTGGGCCGATTTTTGTTTCCTCCTCGCTGGCGGTTCCGTGCCTGCTGGGGACGGATTTCCTGGCCAAAATGCCGATTAGGATATTAATCGACCAGGGATGCATTGAGCTCCCATCGGGCCGACGCATGGCGTTTTTGCCATCCCCCGCTACGAGCCGGACGGCGTTCGCGACGGTGCCGGCGTTCGTAGATAGAACGGTGCGCGTTCCTCCGGGGGCGCAAATGTTAATTCCTTTGAGACTTCGGCGGCCCTTCGCTAAGGGCATTGGGGCTCAAGGGGTTTTGCTGGGACCGTCTAGGGCCGGGGTCAGTGGACCTAATTTACTCCCGGCCCAGACCATAGTGAGAGGGGATGGAGAACCCTTCATCGCGGTCCTCAATGTGGGCTCGCAGACGGTGGTGGTCCCACAGGGGACCGTGCTTGCTCACGCAACGCCGGTGCCCTGTGAGGAACCCGTCGCGAGTCATGTCGGCGCTGCCCCTGCACCGCGACCACATTCAGACAGCGATGAAGGGTGGCTCGAGGCGCTTTGCGCGGGATCGACGGACCTGTCAAATTTAGAGCGCCAACGTCTTAAGACACTACTGAGGGAATTTTCCGACGTTTTCAGTCGGGATAAATACGATTTGGGCTGCACTCATCTGCTGCGTCACCATATTGATACGGGTGACAGCGCGCCAATACGCCAAAATCCTTTTCGGTTGAGTCCCGCCGAAAAGGACCATGTCAAATCGGCTGTTGATGACATGCTAGCCGCCGACATAATTTCTCCCTCCAACAGCCCTTGGGGAGCGCCGATCGTCCTGGTTAAGAAGCAGGACGGTTCGTTGCGGTTTTGCGTTGACTTTCGGCGCCTTAATAAAATTACGGTTGCCGACGCATACCCGCTCCCACGGATGGACGAATCGCTTGACGCCTTGGCGGGAGCGCGATTCTTCTCCACATTGGACTTACTTTCGGGATTCTGGCAGCTTCCTCTGGACGATGATTCAAAGCCTAAAACTGCTTTCCGTACTCCGCACGGCCTGTTTCAATTCAACCGGTTGCCGATGGGCTTACACTCAGCGCCGGCAACTTTCCAGCGGTTGATGGAATTGGTTTTGGCTGGATTGCAATGGGAGTCGTGCCTGATTTATTTGGATGACGTCATTGTCTTTGGCAAAACTTTTGAGGAACATCTCCAGAGGTTGCGGGCGGTTTTCCTAAAGATGCGGGCTGCTAATTTGAAATTTAAGCCCCAAAAATGCCATTTGTTACGCGAGTCGGTGCGTTATTTGGGGCACATCGTGGGGCGCTCAGGTATTTCTACCGATCCCGCCAAAACGCAGTGTGTAAGCTCCTGGCCGACTCCCACCTCAGTGGGAGAGGTTAGGAGTTTTATTGGGTTTGCGTCGTATTATAGACGCTTCGTCGCTAATTTTGCGACTATCGCCAAACCCCTACATGCTTTAACATCTAAAGGGGTTCGGTTTTGCTGGGGTCAGGAGGAGGAGGCTGCTTTTTGCTCCCTTCGGGATGCTTTGGTAAACGCTCCTCCCCTGATTTACCCTGATTTTTCAAAACCGTTCTTGCTCGACACCGATGCGAGCAACACGGGTATTGGGGGCGTGCTCTCCCAGGTGGTTGACGGCGTGGAACATGTGGTTGCGTACGGCAGTCGGGTGTTGTCTCCAGCGGAGCAACGGTATTGTGTCACCCGTAGGGAACTGTTGGCAATTGTCCATTTCGTCCAACAGTATCGCCCATATCTGTACGGTCGGCATTTCACCGTCCGCACAGATCATGCGGCACTGCAGTACGCCCTGAGGGTTCAACAGCCATCGGGACAATTGTCCCGATGGTTGGAGGTCCTCCAGGATTACGATTTCCAAATCACATACCGTAAGGGCGTTCGCCACACCAACGCGGACGCTCTGTCACGCTTGCCAACCACCTCCGAGTGTGCATGCCTCCTGGGGTCTGGACGTTGCAGGCCTCCAGGGGACACATCGGTACCTGTCTTGGCGGCCGCCAACGACGACGATGCAATGGTTCCTAATTCGATCGAACAGCAGGGCAAAGATTCCCTGTTGGGGTTGCCCGTCATTGAATGGGGGCGCCTCCAGATGGAGGATGTCTCCCTCCTCGGGTGGCGACGTCGCGTTGGCGGTGCGGCGGGGGGAAAAAGTGGTGGTTCCGACGCATGGGAAATGTGCCAAGGTCTGCTAATGCATTGGGACGGGAAGTCACGTCGACATCGGCTGGTTGTCCCTACTGGGTTGCGGGGTAGGGTGGTATGGGCCGCTCATGAGCGCCTCCTACACCTGGGGACCCAAAAGACTCTCGCCTTGCTGCAACTTGATTTTTACTGGCCTGGCATGACGAGGGATGTGGGGGATTTGTTGGGATCGTGCCCTCAATGTGCACAACGCAAACCGCCGGCACGGGAGTCTAACCCGCCCTTGCAATCGATCAAAGTGTCCAGGATAAACGAGCTGGTCGCTCTGGACATTTTGGGACCATTCCCCGCCACCCCCAGAGGGAATAGATATTTGTTGACAGGTGTCGAGTATTTTACACGCTGGCCTATGGCCTGGCCTTTGGCCAACCAGTCGGCAGCAGCCATCGTGGAGGCCTTTGTTCAGGGTTATGTCCTGGACAAAGGTGCTCCGGAGAGGCTGCTGACCGACCAGGGCAGAAATTTTTCCGGTAAACTACTCAGACAAGTCTGCGATCTCCTGGGCACAAAGAAAATTCGGACCTCCCCATATCACCCACAAACTGACGGGATGGTCGAACGTTTGCATCGCACCATCTCGTCCATGTTATCACAACAAGTTTCGGACTCGCAAACGGATTGGGACCTACAAATTCAGGGGGTCTTGGCGGCGTACCGGATGGCACCCCATGCGGCTACGGGGTTTTCTCCCTTTTACCTTATGTACGGCCAAGAACCAGACCCGCCTGTTCGTGCCCAGTTGCGGATCCCCGTGCCGCAGGGAAAAACTAATCTGGCTGACCACGTTAAATTTAATCTGGACAAATTGACCGAGGCACGGGATGCTGCAATGCAAAACTCTGACCTCCGTCAGAAGGCAAATGAGCGCCTCAGATTGAGTCGAGCGCACATGCTGCAGTGGAAGCCGGGGGACAAGGCATGGTTGCACTGCCCCCAGGTGCCACTGGCAACCTCCTCTAAACTTGTGCGGCCGTGGCGGGGCCCTGTGGAAGTGGTGGAGGTGTTACGTCCGCAGTGCGTGCGCATCAAGTGGGGGAAGCGGCGATGGTTCGTGCACCCCTCCAGATTAAAACCCTTCGCTGCGGTTCACAACCCCACTTCACACGCGCGTGGCCAAACATGTGGGGGGTCGGCCGACTTGCTGGGTCCGTCTCCGTCGCTCTCACCTAATGCCTTGCCGGCTGTGCCACCTTCAGGAGCATCAGGAGTGACGGGCTCACGCCCGATCACCCCTCCTGCGGATGCCGAGGGTCACGCGGAGTCAGAGCAATGCTCACCTCAAGACGGACAGTCGCCACCTGATTGTCCGCCACGCGGGGTTACCCCGTGTGAGGGGCCCGCTGCAAGGACGCGCGCTAAAATGCGCAAACTGTTGTGAGGCCGGAAAATGTGTACATAGCTGTTGTGTTTATTGGGTGTTGTGTGGATGGTGTGTTTCCCGCTCCTCGGATGTACATATGCTGGGTTCACCGTTTGTTGTGTGTGCGGGGTGGGTTCCCTGCTGGTTGTATATAAGCTGTTTTTTTACGGAATTCGTATTTATTCGGGGGGGTGCGTCGGGTTGTTTCTCATCTTGTTGTTGCGTTCTTGTTCTGGTTCCTGTTATTGTTCAAAAATAGTGAGGCACACGCGCGGTCAGGGGGTGAAGGCACCTTTATTGTCAAATTTTTGTATGTTGGCAGCCGGGACGGCTGCATGCTATGCGGGGGGGAGTGATGTAGGGGTGTTAGAGAGAGAGCCCGTTATGCATGGCAGCCTATGGTAAACAAACACAGTAGGCGGGGCTACATGTGTGCACAAGCAGGTGCCCTCTGCGACGTCCGCGCCAGACACCCTGGGGGGTCGATTCGGTCGTTATGATCCCCCGGGGCCCCACCCCTCAGGGAGGGGTTGGGTATAAAAGGGGATTGTATCGAAGGGCTCGGGAGTGATGTTTAGCTAAAGAAGAGGAGGCGGAAGACGTCTGAGATAGAGCCCTGGACTCCCCCTGGTACGCCGTCCTTATCAGGACCGCGCAGGCTCGAGCCAGTGGCGTGGTACCAGAGCCAGAGCCAGTGCTGGTCTGGACTCTGGGTACCGGGCCCGACTGACCAGTGTCGGGCCAAGATAGCCTCCCCTAGCCCATTAGTGGAGGACTCAGAGGCAGGCTAGGGTTAGCTAGAGAGGTGTGTCCTCAGATAGACGGGTGAGGGGGCCGATACCCCCTCAAATGTGTATGTCACAACGTTGGTGTTAAATAAACAAGTGTGCCTCCAACTCCGGTGTGAACGAGTCGTGAGCGTTACTACACAGGCGTTAGGGTTGGGATCGAACCCACAACCTCCTGTATATCAGGCGAGATAGATAGCATCTGTGGCACCCTGGAGAGAAAGTTGCAGAGGGGTGGAGAGCACATGGTGGCTAAAATAACGACCGCCAGTGGTGGAGAAGCGGATATTTGGAGCGAGGAGGCCAGAGTCCAGTGCATTGGTACTTGTGGTGATATGGATCAGAACGAGACTCAAATGGAACAAAAGTTTAAAAGTGCGCAAATATACGAGGAGAGGTGGAAAAACGTGGAATGAGACTGAGAGATGGGAAAAGGAACACACGGATTCGGGAGCAAATTAAAATTAGGGGGCATCGTATTGATCGTTAACCAAAGCAAGTGGGCTCGGGCAGGGCACATTTGCAGGAAGGGACGACTGGCCGATCGGCAAAACTGGCGATGGAATGGCCGTTAAAGACGGAGTGAACATGCCCAAGAGGGCAACCTCTGCGGAGATGGAGGTACAGTGATACCTCGGTTCACGAACTTAATTCGTGAACTGACTCTGGTTGCGAACCGAATTGGTCGTGAACCAAGGCACATTTTCCCATAGGGTTCAATGTAAATCCGGTTAATCCGTTCTGACCTTTTTTTTGGTTTTTGAAGCACAAAAATATGAAACAAATTACAATACACATTAGTACTGTTCAGTATAGTAATGTATAAAGACAGAACACTAACTTTGCTTGCTTGAGATGACTTCAGTAAGCACTCAAACGGGTGAACTGTACAATACAGTAAGTACAGTATTGTACAGTACAGTAGTACAGTACAGTACTGTATGTGCTAAAAAGCACACCAAAAAGCAAAAAGTCACTGAAAGTGTCTTCACAGCACTCACAGTACTTCTTTCTGTGTCTCTTCTTCTCTCCACGATCTTCCTACAGGAAGTCACGACCATGTGACAGCCTGGAAATAGCATTAAAATGGCCGCGGCTCCTGTTCGCGAACCGAAGCGGAGTTCGTGAACCGGAGCATATTTTTATGAACTTTTCTGTTCGTGAACCGAGTTGTTCGTGAACAGAAGCGTTCGTGAACCGAGGTATCACTGTATAAAAACAAGTCGTGGGCATGAGCGAGATAGATTGTTGCTTCACAGGACCGCTAGGGACGACGTCGGCATGGGTGGGGCCGTCATCCGTCAGTGGATAGAGCATGGTTCGTAGCGATGACAGCGAATGAGACGACAATTTGGTCAGCTTAAACAGAAAAAAATTGAGGTTAAATGAAAGCTAATGTCAGTTTGACAGCTACATTGGCATTAACAACTGAAAAAATTGCGACAATATTTTCACATCGCTTGAATGTGGGCAGTCCGCTTTGTTTTGGAATTTTTTGCACCAATATCCCCCCCCAAGTGTGAAAATGTATTAACAGCACCAGCTGTTACTGCAGCGAAACCATTTTACGGCAACATAAATACCCCAACTACCAAATAACAAGCATTACCATTCCACTGCATCGATTTCCTTAGCATTCCGCGTGAACTCTAAGCTTGCCTCCCCACATTCTTTTAGCGAAAACATTGCAACAAGAGACAAATTTGTCGTGCTTCATTCGATGAATTTCTCCATTCCAAAATTGTTACGATCCCCTAAGCATTACACTTCATATTTTCAATCGTTGCGCGACACTAAGTCTGAGCCACTGTGAAAAACCAAGCCCCGGGTTGCCCGTTCACCAACCCAAATCGATTACAAACTTGATTTGGGGCTTCCGTGACTGCAGGGATTACTCTTTGGTTCTTTCGGTAAAGTCACGTAGAAAGAGAAAATGATAAATTAAATAAAAGCATACGACGTTTCAATTGCAACGCAAGCAATCGTCATCAGGTACAAATGAAAGATAAAAACAAACCTGGTAAACTTAGAAATATAATGCAATACAACACAGTCGGCTAACATAACAGTTAACCAGGTAGGGTGTTGACTGTTATGTTAACCGACTCTGTGTTGTATTGCATTATATTTCTAAGTTCACTAGGTTTTTTTTATCTTTCATTTGTACCTGATGACAATTGCTTGTGTTGCAATCGAAACGTCGTATGCTATTATTTAATTTTTTATTTTCTTTTTCTACGCGACTTTGCCGAAAGAACCAAAGAGTAATTGGATTATATCGCCAAACTCCACCTTTATGTTCCGTGCAGGGAGGTAAATTTGGTGCAGGACCAGGACCCGTCAAGATATGATAGCCATGGCTGGGAATTGAACTGGGGGTTGCTGGGTGCAGAGTGCAGTAGGCGTATCACTGCACCACCACCCCCCACAGTTGCTAATATTTACAGTATTAGAACTTTAAGCCTTACTGGCCACTTATAATGTGTAATAAAAAAAAAACATAACTCGGCCGTAAATACCAATCAGTTGAACCAATCGTGAAAATGACACTGCCTCAACTTGATCTCTCTACACAACCTCAACCTGAGGAAGACAAGTGCAGTTAGCGAGTACAAATGAAGGCCGGCACGGCACACGAGGGGGTGGGTGGCCAGCACCACAATGTTTACACACCGCACCAGGTACTAATTTGCGGGCCGAGTTGACCTAGGGGAGGCCTAGACCGGTTCCGATATTCGTCACCGATGTTGGCCATGAGCGGGAATCCAACTCGGGGGGCCGCCGGGTTCGTAGCACGGTGCAATAACCGCTGCGGCCACCACTCCCCGCCACCACCACCACCGCCGCCGCGACAGTGTCACGGGGCCCACACAAGCCAGCCTCCCCCCCCCCCCCCCCCCCCCAGGCCCACCTGGTGCCCTTCACGCCGTCCCCCGAGCAGCGGCCCTCGCCCCGCCTGACCGCCTCGGCTTGGCACTCGACGCACACCCTGCGCCCGGCCTGCAGCAGACGCAGCCACGGAGCCGCGGGGCTCCGGCTGGAGCACGGCGACGATGCGTCGTCCACGCGGAAGAACACGCACGAGCTGAGGGGGGGGGGGGGGTGGGCAGTCACATCAGTTATGATATTTGAGTCCGGTCAGTATGTGGCAATACAGCAAGTAGGTTGCGGACCAATTCAGTGGGGGGGGGGGGGTGTGGGGGGCAATCATGCACGCAGGCACGTCACTCGTGATCTTTGAGTCCAGCCCGGTATGTGGCAGTACGGCAGGTACTGCAAGTCGCGGACCATTTTGTTTTACAACGCGTTGTGGTCTCGTGCGCGGGTGGTCCTGCGGTGTAATGGTCGGCGCACTGGACTTTCAACGTGCGTTGACGGCTCACATTATCGGGTTTCTGACCCAATGTGTAATCGTGGCAGCAACTTGTTGGCGATACCGCGGGAGCAGTGGTCAACGGCACGCACACTGGACTCGCGAATTCTGTGCGGGGCTCGCGAGCGGTGGCGTTTGCTCGCGTTTCACTAGACGCGCCGGCATCTCGCTTTTGAAAAAGTGGGGTCGCCTACAATGCAAACACCATCCTCCACTCGTACCCCGTGGCCAATACACCACCGATGAAGGCCTCCCTCATGCCGTGTAGATAGTGGAATTCGTTGGCCATACTTCACCACGCTGGTCAGTGCGGGTTGGTGAAGAAGACACCCAGGACCGGAACAGATTTCGCTCGCCGCTGATGTTAGCCGTGCCCACGAATCAAACTCTGATAGTCAGGTTCGTAGTGCAGCACGTTATAGCCTCTGCCACCATGGCTTTGCTAGATAAAATAATAACTGAAGATAATGGTAATAAATGGCACGGATGTTCATTGGCCAGGAAAGCCTTACCGTGTCGCAGGACTCGTTTTCATGGTGGCCCTAAATTGGGTTTGACCAACCCTATTAGGGAGGTGGCTTTGTGGAGGAAGAATCCAAAGCACCCAGAGAAAACCCACCACACATCTTACGCACAGAAATATGCAAGAATCCAATCATTCACTGCAGATCTCCGGACCACCCTCGCAACTGGAGCCTACAACAGCGACGAGTACCGGGTTAAGTCTCGCGTCCATCTACTAACCAGGCTCGAACCTGCTGCTTAGCTTTTGAGATCTGGCGAATTTCGGGTACATGCAGGGCGTAATGCCACACACGCAGCCTGTGTGCATCGATCCGCTGCTGGGGGAGGGCTTGCCTACACCATGCGGGCAGAGAGAACCATCGGACTACACTTCACCAAAATGCACAGTATAGGCTGAAGGTGGTGGCCGGTTGTGGTGGTGGGTGGGTGGTGACAGCAACAATGGCATTTGCTGCAGTGCCCCCGACTGCCCAGAGCATCTTCTACACGAGTCTAATGCTCGGTGGCCGTCTATCAAAGCTCTTATCCAGGCTTAAAAAATCGGATCAACTCCGGGGGTCCGATGGGATCGGGCTATATCGTCACGGGCTGCGAGATCAGGAGGTCCGAATTTAGGGTGAACGTCGGCACTTTATTTTGCGGTCGACCTTCGAAGTGGACTGCGACCCTCAAACGAATGGCACCGCCCCCATGGTCGCCCCCCCCACCCCACCGTGATACGTGGCTCAAACAAATCACTCGAGATGCCGGAATGGCAGCAAGAGCAGTCGATACAAATGCGGTCACAAGAGGTCACCACACATCTGGTGCAATGGTCCTCCCCGCTAACTTACGTGTTACGAACGAATCGCCGTCGTTTGGCTAAACCTCAGAATCCTCACCTGGTCGCGGGCTCATTTTTCATCATGTGGGGCCTCTTCCAGGGGTCGTTTGTGCTCCGTGTGTAGTAGTTTGGCAGCAGCTGGGCCACTTCTGCGGTGCGAATGTGAGGAGGGAGACAGAGCGAGAAGTGCGATCCGTTGGTAGAGGGCAGTGCACTCGACGATAAATGGTATCGGGTCGCATCGTCAACGGTCACACAAAATGTTACGACACGCGCACAAAAATTAATTTATTTTCTGTTTGTTATTGGTTTGTATCGCTCTCTAAGGGAGGTATAGCTGGGTGGCTCTAAGGCAGGGGTGGGGAACGTCCGGCCCGCAGGCCGTATAAGGCCCGCGAAATCATTTAGTCTGGCCCTGCAAAAGAGAAGCAGTTCCAGCCATCGCATTAGGGGTGAGTTAATTAAATGTTTGGCCAAATATAACGGGCACATTTTTAAGTTGATAATGTTGTATGGCCCGCGAATGATGTTGTAAATATCCAAATGGCCCTTGGCAGAAAAAAGGTTCCCCACCCCTGGCCTAAGGGCAGAGCACCAAGCTGGCACCGCCAAGATCCGGGGTTCCAATCCAGGTTTCTGCCACCTGTGATTGAACCAGATGCCCAAGTTTGGCACGCAAAAATAACCCATCGCATTAAATTAAGTTCTCGGCCGAATGTCACAAAATTCCAGATCTGATAAAAAAAATGAATGCTTTGAATGTCATCCAAAGAACGTTACTCTCTGTGATAGGGCATGTGGGAAAGTGCCGCCCCCTACTGTGTGCATCAGAGGTAGCTCTGCGAGATCTACTTCAGTGGGCCGCTCTGTCAGACCATGAATGGGTCGCACCGCTCTGCAAAAGATCCGGATGGAAATGATTTGTCTCGTGACACGATTGGAATCTGAATATTTAGACTGGAAGAATCCGATGAGCTATTGAAGCGCCTTTTCACACATTGCAAGTCCACACAATGCCGATATAGCACGACATGTATAAAAATGGGTAAGTTACCAAAAAAAAACACACGATGATTTTAATCATTACCCAAACCAGTTGTGCGCTGGAGAAATCGTGACAGGCGATCCTTCATTTTCGTCCCTTGAACCAAGGACCCACGCCAAAAATCACGCTACGCCACTGGAGTGTCCGTCTCTCGCCAACGTGCCGTGCCGCTCACCTCGTATTCCCTGGCACAGCTGGAACGAGTGGCTGTAGCATCCCTGGCGCTGGCGCAGTTGGGGACACTTGGCTCCACCGTTGTGCGGAGGCACCGTCACCTGGCGACTGCGTTCCCGGCTGCCCACGCCGCACGCGCTGCTGCAAGGCGACCAGGCGCCCCAGCCCAGCACCGCGCAGTCGGTGGCTGCAACCACGACGAGACAACGTTGACAGGGGACACAGGACGAGGCAAACTCGGCCAATGTAAATGGCAATTATTTTCGCTAGATTTTGCAGCGGGGGTGAGGCTTCTTAAATTAAACGCTGCTGGGTAGAAATGTGTTGTTGGTAAGTGCACTCCTGCTACATGGGTAGGGCCATGTCACTGAAAAAAAAAAATACTTATTTACAATTTTATGACCATGTGCTGTTGTGAAGCATTGTTTGCCAATAAAATAAAAATAACCAAACTCCGATTTGACTCATCCACGACCACAACGCGAAGCCTGCGAGTTGAAATCTCCGTTGGGGATTAACTCTGGCCCCAGAATTCCTCCGGGATGGACAACATATGCACCACTTTACAAGAAGTCAACGGCCGTTGGTCTTTCTCCCCCAGGCGCCGCTCGCCACGTAAAACGCTAGCCTCAACCGTGGGAACGTGGAATTTCCACCAGCGGGTGCCAACAACGGATCGGCACAGATGCACGATGTACGTTTGAGAAGGTGCTATTCAATGTGCCCGACCCGTCGGCAAGTTACACAGCAATCCATGTACAGGTCCACCACACAATTCGTGTGACCCTTCTCAAAAGCTGATTTAATTTTTGTTTTATACTGGTAGGACCCTCCTGGTTACACCAGTCCACAGGGGATCATTGTGTCCGTCCGTCCATCGTGCATCCAAAAATGGGAGGGGTGGGGAGGGGCTGGTCACCCCGTGGTGCCCTTATAAAACTCAACGTTTAACCTACTCACGCCGGCTTGTGCCCACCCTCACAGTCGGCCATATTTGCGGAATACACCACGCCGCCGTTGACCCTGGCCATTGACCGAGCAACCCAACGTTCCTACCAGCTCCCTCCGCAGGAATGTGTTACCAGGTAAGGCCCACTGAGCTTTATAGTTCCTTTTCAGAAGTGACCCGACCACAAATGATAGCTCAACGAAGTTGGCTTATATTTGAGATTTATAGCAGCCAAAAACTCTAAAAAGGCATGTTTCTGAATGTGGAAGGAAAACCCGGATGATCTGGAGAAAAATCCACACGACCACGAGAATATACAAACTCCAAATATGCAGGCTCGGGATCGAACCCACGAGCACCTGCATACTAGGAGAGGAAGTTAACATCTCGCCACAGCGGCTCTCCAATTGTGCAGGCCATGGCCTTCCGATGTTTACAGAGAGGCAGAGCGATACGAAATATGTCGCACGTGTACCGAGATTGGCAGGTGCCGTGTAGAACCCTTCGAAAGTGAATTATCCTTTCCGATAAAACTTCTGCCGATTTATTTTCAGCGAAGGAGTCTCCCAACGGGCCGCCCTGTATTAAAACCCAAATAAAGTTTGACTTTCGTCGCGACACGTTTTCGTCAAATTCCGGCCCGCGTCCTCGGCTGGCGTTTACGAAGGGCGCTCCCCCGCGCGCACGTTCGCGACGTGTTGCCGGCTCGCGGCGTCCGTGCCGGTTCCACCGACCGCGCGCGGTGTGTGCATGGCGGACAGAAGGAATTCGATGCCAAGCCCGGCGCGTCGTTGTTTTGACACCACCTTTTCCATCGTAAGATTATGGGTGGGAGTGGAGGGGGAGATACTGAATGCCCCTTGCAACGGATAAACAAAGCCCCTGGGGCAATGGGTAGAGGCTCGGTGCGTTTTTTTTCCCAGCGTGCCACACGAGAGAGTCTCATAAAAGGCAAGCGTGTGTGCGTCTCTGTTTGGATCTAGGGAGCGGTGGTGCAGCGGTTAGAGTCCTGCGCTACGAACCCGGCAACCCGAGTTCGATTCTCGCTCACGGCTGCCAACACCAGTAATGATTATTATCTGAACCGGTCCTGGGCATCCACTAGGTCGACTCGGCCTCAAACGAGTACCTGGTGCGATGTGGAAACGTCGCCATTTAGGGAGACAAAGGCAGCTAGGCGTGGTGCTGGCCACCCAAGCCCTCGTGTGCCGTGCCAGCCTCCATTAGGTGCTCGCTAACAGCACTTTCCCAACAAGTCCGTGAAGGCTATACAGGGGACCTTTGTCTTGGGAGCAAGGCTGTTTACTGCGAGTCGTTCCAGCTCAGTTATGCACCGCGGGACATTTTACAGAGCGAACGCAGTCGACGGCGGTTCTCCGTGACCCTCGCGGACAGCTGGGATTTGTGACCTCCCCCACATTCCCCTCGCAGCCACGAAAAATTTCACTTATCACACGGCCCACTCATCAGCTGGATTGAATCTGGGATTTTTTTTGGTGCGCGCTTGGGGGCTTCTCAAGTCGTTTGCTCCGATTGCACTCACAAACACACAGGGGTTGTGGCCTCTGGACAAACTCTTCCGCTGCCGTAGGAATGTGGAATTCCCACAGCTGGGCTCTGGGCTGCACGCGGGAGACGGGTCGCCGTCTCAACGGTCATCGGAGCAGGAAAGGACTTTGACTTTCACGTCGTGCCTCTCTGTGGCGGAAGGCTTTTTGTCGTTTGGTTTTGCTTGCTTTAAAGCGGCTTGTTTAAGCCAGGAATGCCGTCACTCAGTCTCAGGACTCTTTTTCAGGAGGGTCCTGCCAAGTTTATTGCAGTCGGGATGGGGGGAAATGTTGGTGACAAAACTGAAGCCTTTTGCAAGGAATCATGTTTACATCAACTATAATACTTGCAATTGTTTTTTGTTTGCATTCTGACTGCAAGTATTGTGGTTAATGTAAAACATGATTCCTTGCAAAAGGTTGCAGTTTTGGTCGCCAGAAAAAAAAGGGGAAAACCCCTATTATTATTATTTATATTTTGGTACTGGCAAAGGAGGCCACATGATGTAGTTTACAGGTAATTTTTCAATATTTGGATGCGGTTTGGGAAATCATAAAATCCGGGAGAAACCCATGCAGAACAAGGGGGAGAGACATTACGAACTCCACACAGACAGGCACACACACGAGTCGGAAATCGAACCCAGGCCCCCTTTTTTTGCCGTGAGGCACGAGTGTTGGCCAACGTACCAACCCCTGCCGTCTTGTCTCGAAATTTTAAGCAAGTGAGAGAGGCACTTTGACGACTGGTGTTTTTCCACAGCAAAGTAAAAAAAAAGAGAATAAACTACGCTATCGTGTTGTAATAACAGTTGATGTGAAAATGTTTAGCGGGAGTCTATTTCAGGCTATTTTTCAAAAAGATACCACAACGATTTACACTGCACACAGTCTGTAGAATCGTTGTAATGAACCAAACAAACTTGCCATCTAAGATAAAGCCGAGTTATGCTGCAGAGATGGGTTTATGAAATTCTCTCGTCGCTACGAAATAGCACGCATGCATGAGCTACGTGAAACACAAAACCACATGTCCTCTTGAATTGTGTAGAGTCTTCAAAGCGGGCATGCGCCATCGCAGGGTTAGATTTATGACAGCTCGGGGGGGGAGGGGTACGGTTTCTTTGGAAGTTTCGATGAGCAGACATCCACTTTACAGCCACACAAAATATCCACTTAGCCCAGTGGTGCTCAACACCACCTAGAGTATGGTAGCCCCTCAAATTGGAACCACCGGTCCCACCCCCTTCCCGGCTTCCCCACCACCACCACCGGCCCCAAGCCCCCCCCCCCCCCCCAGATGACAAACGTCACAATACCCAGAGAGATGACACGACATGGCCACGCCTCCAAGTCTGCCTGTACGGCGTTGGTAACGGCGTGCGTTTCATGGTCGTGGTGTATCGGTATGCTTTGTGTTGGTCAGAAATTGTTTTCACGTTGTGTATAAATCACCTTGTTTTAGAGAAGAGCCTACAGGAGGCAGCTTGTACAGAGCTGCTGCTGGAGGGATCCCTTCAAGTGAACTGGTTTAAGCAACACGCTACGGCACAATTTCATACATGCCCTGCTACAGATAAAGGTTTGTCACATGGCAAGCTAATGTTTATTATTAATACTATTCCAAGAGATGGAATTTATCCAATTTCAGTGGGGGGGGGGGAAACAAATGTATTGCAATGTGTTTTCCGTGACCCAAGGCTCAGACCATCAACTCAATAGACTTGTAAATCACGGGACCGACGCAAAACGGATTCGAACCCAGGGTTCTTCAGCCCTGAACCACCCGGTCACGTCAGTCCAACCATTCTGTGCGTTCACAGTTTCAGCTGGCAAAAATGGTGCATCATGTACCTTATAAGCGAGTACACCACTCATAGTCCAAGATGCATGTCTAGCGTGGAGGAGTAGGCCAGTACCTTGTTAGAGGGGCTCGTGAGCTTCCACTAATGAAAGTTCTTCTGCAAGCAGTGATGTGAACAAGCAATTGCAGGGCTGTACCTTTAACTTCCCTTTATTATTATTATTATTATTATAAAAAAAGCATATTTAAACATTGCCAAGTTGCGTTCAACGCCACCTTTAAAAATAAACAGAGCCATTCAGTGCTATTCCTCACAGGCAAATGACCACTTCTCTGATGGATTACATCAGAGTCTTGCAATGGTGTCTCATAGCGCAGCAGTCGTGCCTCGTGTGTTACGCGTGGCACCTGCGGTTTTCCAGCGTCATGACACCGCTTGGCACGGGGAAAACGAAAACTTTATTTTTTATTTTTACCACGTAAAGCACGCCGAGGTATTAGCTTTTTTCAGAAGTGACCTTGCCACAAATGTACGTATATTGAACTTTCGCACAGAGCGTGGCCAACCGTGCTAAAATCAGAGGTGCGATAGCTCAACTTAGTGGCTTACGTGGAAATTTATAGTGGCCAAATAATCTAAAAACGCACGTTTCTAAAATGTGGAGGGGGGAAAAAAATCGGAGGACCCGTAGCGAAACCCACGCGAGCACGGGGAAAGACGCACGAAAACTCCGAATATACAGGCTTCGTCAGGGTCGGGATGGAACCCACACACGCGACTTCCTGCAGACCAGGCGAAGGAGATAACATCATCTCGCCACCACAGCACTTTACAGCGGCCAGCGGCACTCGTGCCAAGACGAGGCCAGCAGCCAGAAGCACGGTCGCGTAACGGCTGTCAAGAGTCGTACATCTGCCGTTACGTAACATGTTGAGAGTTGGACAGAGACACGAAGTCTCAGTTCACATGCGTAGGCTAAAACGCATTATTAGATATACACAGATGAACTACTCATTTGCACAAAGTCACGTGCCGGTATATTACACATTCCGGTATATACGAGGTGGGGTAACAATGCATCGATTTGTCAATCAACTATAATTCCTGCGAGAATGAGAATGGAGAGTCAGTGGTGGAAATTACGTTTTCCTATAGCGGGCACGAGTCTATACATAGGACAACCACTGTTGACTTCCATGCGAAGCGGTACTTATTTTATCAACCCGAGAGGGCTGATAGGCTGAATCAACCAGCTGGGTTGTATTTGCGATGCATGAAGATTAAATTGCGCGTGTGAGTGACAATGTGGGGAGTGGTGGTGTAGCGGTTAGCGCGCTGCGCTATGAACCCAGCAACCCGAGTTCCATTCCCACTCACGGCCAACACCAGTGACGATTATTTGAACCGGTCCTGGGAATCCCCTAGGTCCACTCCGCCTCAAATTAGTACCTGTCGTGATGTGTAAACATCGCCACTAGGAAGACAAAGGCGGCCGGGCATGGTGCTGGCCACCCACTCCCTTGTGTACCGATCCGGCCTTCACAGGTGCTCACTAACAGCACTTGCCCCAAAAGTCTGTTGGGTTGTATGGGGGATCTTTGTCTCTTTTACAATCAAATATGCTTTATTCAAATGGTTTGCAGATATGACATTTACTTAGACAGTGCAAACAGTATCAACGGGATGGGGAAAGGTGACAAAGACACAATGCAAACGGGACCTGCTAAGCGAGACAAAGCAGAAGAAATCGTAGAAATTACGATGAATTTCTTCTGACGGGAGTACTTAAATACGACTTGTGCAATGTGTATCGTATGCGTTTTACTCAATTACACAGCACAATCGCGTAATTTTTCTCTCTCTCCAAAAGAGAGACATTGACCAGGCGTGTGCTTATAGCACGGATTTAACCGTGAGGAGTTTTTGTGCACCCCACAAATTCCTGACAATATCCTCTCAAGATAAATCGTTAACTCTTGAGCAAACTCATGCAGGCTCACAAGGACGGAGCCACAGCAGACCTCTTTGCTGGCTTGCATTGTTAAAACAAAAAAATGCCGCTACAGTTTGGGAGGTGACCGGGTGGCTCCGATCAGAGCAGAGCATTCAGCCAGGATCGCCGAGATCCTCAATTCAAATGCTCAATTTCAGCCACCTGCGATCGAACCCAAACTCGCGCGTGTCTCATTAGCGCTGCCGTAAAAGACGTTTTGGGCAGTGGCCCTCCTTCAATAGCAGGCGCCACGGTGGCGAGACGTCAACTACCTCGCCTGGTGTACAGGAGGTCGTGGGTTTTATCCAGACCGACGCCTGTATGATATGGAGTTTGCGTGTCTCTCTCTCTCCCGTGGTCGCGTGGATTTTTTGCCGGATTTTCCCACCACATTTAGAGTCATCGTGCGTTTTGAGTGTTTGGCTGCTCTAACTTTACACACGATAAGCCACTTCGTTGAGCAATCATGTGGCCAGGTGCAAAGCTCAGTCGGCCTTAACAGGTAAAATAACATAATAAAATAGTTTTTCATTAGGCATTAAAATAGATTATCCGGCGATGCTGCTGCATTGGCAGTGGTGAAACAAGCTCAAGTAACAAAAACCCACCCGCATTCCTCAATAACACTGTGGCCTTGAAAAGGGAATATATAGTGGGTAACGTTTCGGGCAATGGTCCTCCTTCAGAGCACATTACATAGAGAGGCGAGAGTTGGAGGACCCATTGTGGGAAGTGCGGTCTCCAATTTGTATCCACTCCGTGTCACTGGCCTCAAATTCTGAATCAGAATATGTATTTCTACTGGAGGAATCCGATGAGCTATGAAGCTCTTTCTCACAGATGTCTAGTAAGGGGTAGGTCAAAAGCGTGACCACAACAATCAATACAAAAACACGACAGATTCAACGTGATGTTCACTATAAAAAAAACCCAGATGATTGCGAGCTTTCGTTTTTTGCTTTTTTCTTTAGACAAACAAGACGCTGACAATGACGAAATAAGTAGGCGTGAAATGTTGTACATAGAGGACGGCGGATGAAACCCAGATTCGAACCCAGGATTTCAGCGGTGCTCTGCCCGCTTCAATCATTCAAATCGGCAGAGTTTCAGAAAATTTCACCAGGCCACCATTGGGTGCCGCCCCCCCCCGACTCACCCACCAACCTCGCCATGGGCACACAAACGTTGTGATCAACTTCCCCGCCGTACAGAAGAAGTTCCCCTGCCCACTGAGTCACTCGGCTCCCTATTCAAGGCATTTTTCATTTCACAAAGAGTTGCTTAGACATTTGGCAGAAATTCACCGGCACTAGCAGATACGGGGAGAGGGGGGTGTCGGGAATTACAATAATAACAAAATAATTCAATCTATTTATGCTGGAACAGCGATAGAGGATGCACAGTTGTTATAATGAGGCATTTGGATTGTCATTCTGTAGGGAATGATTAATTAAAATGGGTTGGTTTGTATATTATGGCTGTATATTTATATATACAACAAAAAAAAGTTTATTCATGACCTATCCAGCAAAAGAGCGGAACTTTGGCGCAGTAGTTAGTTAGTGTAGTTAGGGTACTGCAACATAAAAAAAGGCAACTGGTATCCCAACTGGTCCTGCGCCTGCCTCTTCAACCGCACTAACCGGCGTGGTGAAGTATGGTCAAACAACCCCATTGACAGACAGTGTGGGGGAGGACTTCATCCATGCAGCAGTGTCTTGGTACAGGGCTGGAATTTTTTTTATTGACCAGCAAGACCCCAACCCTAAAACCACATATGGTCACTTGGGCCACTTACATTTTTGTTAGATACACGGAGAAAAATGCAAACCCGCAAGTTTGCCCATTTACTTCACAATATTATGCAGACTCGGAAAAATCACATCTTAAATCGTAAATTAGATTAATGCTACTTTACAAAGCTTTGTAGCTCGCCGAGCCAAAATAACTACTGTGATGCGCGTGATTAAATTAGTTTTTATTTTTACCGAAACGTCCTTGTAAAATCTGCTTTGGAGTTTGGGACAATGCAGTGCCCATTTTTAGAGTAGTCTCAATTGTCCACCGATGATAATCCCATCCCGAGCGGGCAAAAAAAAATACAAAAAGAAACTGGCAATGCCATCGCTCAGTCTCTCTGCGATGACTCACTGGCTGGAATACACTTCAATCTGGTTTTGACCTCTAAAACAAAATGCCATTATATTTGTTTTAAGGTGGGTGCTTTTGCCAGCTCATCAATAATACATCGGCAACATAGGTAGCGTGATAAACAAACTATCCTTGGAGTTGTTTCTCAGATGTTATGCGTGCATTAGATTTTAAAGATGAGCTATTTAACAAACAACAAAAAAACATCCCGTAACTTTATTGTACATTTGAGGGAATTCTCAGTTGCAAAATGCTGACACGAGCATTTTTTAAACATATTTCGCGCACGTTTTTGGCACCGACTTCACGTCTGTAGCTCTCCGATGCATTGTCTGGATGTACCGCGTGCTATTCGGCACGATGTCCGACGTTTCGCGCCTATGTGGCCAAGAGCCAACTTCAGGGACTGCCTTCAGTGCAAGAAGAAACCGAAGCAGAACCGTCAGGGCACGTGGACTGAAACGGACATCGCGCCAAGCAACACCGTGGCAAAACCCGAAAAACACGGAGAGCCGTTGCTACAGCAGCACAACCGCAAAAAAAAGCCTGCGCAGTGGAAAAAGCTTTTTCTAAAAATACACGACTACCTGCACATTGTAAACCACGATCTCCAAGCATGTCAAAATTCCGTTAATCCTGAATCGGCGCAAAGCTTTCAGCTTTCACCAAGGTTACATAAAGCACTCCGAAGCATTAGTTCAGGCTGCGACCGCCAGGCAACCTTCGTGTGTGATCTCAGGCACAGTGGAACGGAGTTCAACCTTTCGTCACCCATGACGAGCAAGTTAACGTTTCTGTAAAAAAAAAAATCGCAATCCGCACATCACACTGAACCAGATGATAAAAAAATGTTCTCAAGTGTGCAGTGCAGTGGAGTACTCTCTCTCTCTCTCATCCGATTGTTTTCCACTGATCCGTGTTAAAAATGTTATTTCTGTACGATTTCAATCATTTTTATAGTCAAAATCGCCAAATTTGCGGTGCTCCGCTGCAAATACAGGAAGAGACGAGAGGTGAGGCAGCGACAAGCTCAGCCTCCCCTCTGATTGCGCAACCCCTCTGTAACTGGATGGAGCGCGGGCAATAAGCGCGTGCCGGTTACTATCTCAGTATGTCACCAATGTAATGTTTGTAGACCCGTTCATTTCAAGTCCTCGCCTTCCTTACTCTAGGTAACTTATTTCACGTGTGTATAAAAGATATTTAGGCTCGCTGGTCCCGTCATGAAACTGCAATAAAAAAGCACCAGCGGAGGCAGCTATCACATCTGCCTCACTGAGGGGGACGTGTCTACAACGCCCCCCTCAGTGAGGACACGCCCCCTCCCTGAAGCCACGCCCCCCGTGGCTCTAGCCAGTGCCTCCCCAGCCATTGACGTCACCGCGCGTCACTGGACTGTGGTCATCCAGAACAGACTGTACAGCGTGTAACGACACAATGCCCCGATCCACAAAGGCGAAGGAGACACCATGGCAATATGCTACTCCTGACGCGGTTAGCTGGCTTGGCCACCCGAATGTAAAATTGCAGTTGTTGCTCTGTCTCTACATCAGCTATACGGCAGAAGCAGCAAAAAGCTCGCATAAGAAGATTAATTTTGACTCCAGGTGGAGACTCGGATAATGGGGAGCATCATTGTAACAAGAGCAAAATTTTGCACAGATCAATTTAAAAACACCAACAATAGCACGTAAATGGTTAAACGGAATTTGATCACATTTTGGGTTTGGCCAAGCACACAAACCCACCCACAAACACAAGTGGGGCATCAGAGCAGTGCGCTTCTGTTTAAAGCACTGGCTACTTTGGGGAGGGTGGGGGGGTCGGGGGGGGGACGTGTGTCAAGAAACGGCAGCATCAGGAGGCCGGGTGACTCACAGGTCACAGAGCGCCGAGCCAGCACCGCCAAGAGTCTGGGTTCGAGTCCAGGTTTTAGCCGCCCGCGATACATATAAAGGTTGCACTCATCGCGGACAAAGTGCTCGCCACGGATGAACCACAATAACTTGCAGATCTCATCTCGGAGTATAAACCATCATCATCACGCGAACTCCGGTCATCCTCGCAGCGGCAGTGTTTGGATAGCCATCGAACAAAGATGCGCTTCTGCGACCGTCTGGAATGCTCTTTCGATATTAGGAAGCCACTGGAGGTATGCACTTTTAAAATTACCTATATTGAAAACGTACTTATTTAGAAAAACATTGTGTTGAGTTGGGCGTCTTTCCCCCGGCCCCTCCGATTAGTGCAGTTGGCCGTGTACGGTACGAAAGAAGTTCAACATTAATGCATACAAAACCGAGTTCTCGTGTGTGGCAAGCCGAGAGTCCCAGCCAGGTTGCCAAATGACTGCAAAAAAATCCCACCGTATGCAGGAATAGCTGTCCACCGAACTTGGTCAAATTCCAATCACTTGAGGGTTAATACATCAAGTTGACTGCCGCGTGGCGAGCGTTTGCGCGACCTCGGCTGTGTGACAGAAGGAAGGCAACGTGAAGGATTCTTCGGTGGGGTGGGTGGCTGGGGGGAGAAGCCCTCTCAGCTGGTCTCGATTGCACAAAGTCCACTGCTCGAGAGATTACCGAATGGATTCTTTTTCTCGTGCCGTCACGATGACAGCACACTTGGAATAAAGCGCGGGGGGGGGGTGGCAGTGGGGGACCCTAAACAAAAATAAATAAAATAATCCACAGTATATGGACTCATTCTTAAGAATGTAAGACTGACTCTTTTCAGTGTTGAATGTTTCAGAATTTCCAGAGTGAAAAACAACAGCTTTATAGATTGCCTCGACATTTTATTTGACATTTAGCCGTTTGATCATTTGGCATTCGGACAAAAAAAAAATCTGTTTAGTGGGGAGAGGGTCCCCCCCCCCCCTTCACCGACTTTAGGGCAAATAAGATTCCTGTTGCAAAGCCACGTGCGCTTTATTTTTCTCCCTGTTCATCAAAATGTGTCAGATTGCAAGCAGGAGAGGGTGGGGGAAGGGGAAATCCACACGCGCACACGATCGAAATGTCTTAGCCCAAGAATGCTCGCTCAAAACAAAGACGTTGTCAAAAGAGCCCCAAATGCAACGTGGCCATGATCCGTCGCAAACTCCACAGATTCTATTTTCATTCCGAGACAAAGTAGCCCCCCCCCTGCCCGCCCACCCCGTGACTGTCAAATCCGTGGAATGCAAACACGCTGTACAGGTGTCGGTCGTTTAAACGTTTAGTTAATACTCGAGCTAAGAATACAAAAAATATATATACGGTTTTAACATAAAAAGGAGCACACTCGATGTGTATACACTACATGAAGTATAAAAACCCAGGCCTGCCTGGGCCTGTGCAGATTAAAGCAGAATGGTCAGAGCGAGCGGTGGATGAGAGTGATTATACATCAGGGAGTGGTTGAAGTAACAGAACACAAGCAACTCGGCGCACGATTCAAACGTGGGCACTCAACAATGACTACTCCCAAGGTATTGTGCCAAGCCCTTTTGTGTGACAATTAGAAAACACAAATTACAGCCATTATACCAACAACAACATCACAAACTAAAGCAATGCCGAATAAAGGCTGGGTCCGGTCATACTACCGGAGTAAAAACCCTATTATTATTTTTCGTCATTTGTTTTTTTTATACTTCCAAAAAAAAAAAGGGGTCCCATAGACATACTCTTCGCCGTGCTGGTCGGTACGGAGGGTTCATATGTCACTCGCCGTTGACGTTAGCCGTGGCCAAACAACCGCCCGTGGGTCGCCGCGTTCATGGCCACGTGCGCAAACTCCCCCACTGCACCACGGGGCCGACAGTCTTCGGATACAATCTCGATTTGAAGCTTTCGTGACTGCAGGAATCCATACCTCGCCTGAAGACGGTCGCTTGTTGTTGCGATCGAAACGTCGTGAGCTATTAATTTTTTTCTACCTACGTGACTTCACCGAAAGAACCAAAAGAGTACGGATTCGGATATACACTGCACTGCCAATGGAGCGGTGGGGGCACAGCGGTGAGCGCGTTGCAGTGCCATCATCACAACGACGACATTCCCACCAACCCACGCTGACCAACGTGGGCGAGTATGGTCTAGCAATTCCCATAATAGCCACGGTGTCGAGGAGACACTGATCCAGCAGTGGATTGAGAAAAAAGGGGCTGTAAAAAATGTATTACCTTCAATTAAATTGTGAAATAACAGCTACTGTTTGCATCGGCTACTGCATGCTACAATCGTGCCCCACCTCTCAACCAATTAACATTTTAACTATGGCAACATCACACACCTCGTGATGTTTTAAAATAAACTCCTTTAAAAAAAATTCAAACAACGGTTTTAGTTTAAAGTGCACTGAAAAGTAAAGAAGTCGATTGGACAACGGGAAGTGGGCGACATCTTGATTACAAGATTTGACCACGACATACAAACAGAGGAATGAAGTTTAATAACTTTTTTCACAACTTCGTTTAACTCACCGTCGACAAGTACGTCAATGATGCGGTGCATGCTCCCACATCAACGCGTGGCGCCTGCTTCTTGAGCGACGCGATTCCAGAGTTTACGGACCGCGGCGTTTTTTGACCGACCCAAATATATATTTAATGAATAAGCCGTCCATACAAAATATTAAATGGCTTTAAAAGAGGCAATTAATTGATTAATTGATGTCGATTTTGACAGAGGCATGCATCGTCACCGGATCCGAGTACGTGTGCAAATTTTTTAATTGATTGGACAACAGGAAGTAGACTAACTTTTGATTACAAGATTTGACCACGACACAGCTTTCAAGTTAAATAAAACCGTTGCAATGAAAAAACGTCCCTGTTATCCACCTTGGGATACAGCGACGATGATGTCAACGTGGAGTCCTCGCGTGGATTAAAAAAAAAACTCTCCGGCTCAGCAAGTTTTGACAAGGCAAGCCACCCCAGGTGTGAACCTACTGGAAGGTTGTTTCTCCCCCCCCCCCCCATACCATTCACAGCAGACGTATTGAACGCGCGACACTGTTCAAGACTTTCGTGGTGAAAATATCGGCCTGCCCCACGTTCTGTAGTAACATCTCTCACACGTGCACACGTGTGTATATATACGTACGTACCTCTATCGATCTACTGCTGGATGAGGACCGGGGTGAAATCACTGGTTATTGCATTGCTCTACGAAATGGACGGGGGGGTGTTGGAATCTAACTGGCAACCTCTACATTGCAAGGCCGTCGTGCGAACCCCATTGCCACCGTGCTCAGCGTTACCGACAAATCGCCTTCGCCCATCGTCGATGCACAGCTGCACGAGAGGAGCGGGGATGTCCACACGCCGTTCCAGTCACGGAGGGCTTCTTTGACCATTCTTAACGGTGCCTCTCAATGGCGGGTTGGTAGTAGAAGACCAAATATAGAGACTCATCTACTTACGCACATTCGACTTACGAACTTTCAGAGATACGAACAAACTTGTCCGTATGTCCAGTTGCCTGTTGGGACCGAGTTCAACCGCCGCGCAATAGCTGCTGGTGGTGGCATCTACATCTACAGAACATTAAATACCAGTGGTATCTACATCAGCAGAACGTGGATAACCAGTGGCATCTACATCTGCACCACTTGAAGAACCAGCGGCATCTACATCTGCAGAACGTAGATAACCAGTGGCATCTACATCTGCACCACGAAGAACCAGCGGCATCTACATCTGCAGAACATGAAAAACCAGTGGCATCTACAGGAGATTATACAATGTTTAAAGCTATTCTTCGTGGTTAGTGTACATGCCGTACAACATTTTTTGGAATCGACAGGAGTAAAGTTAAACTTACGAACAAGTCTACTTATGAACAGATCTCTGGAACTTAACTCGTTCGCTGTATCCCCCCCCGCCCCCCTCCGCCCTCGGCACATGCAAATAAACTTTTTAAAATTCAAAACCTTCATTTTTGAACATCTGCCTTTTTTACGGAACCACGATGTACAACTTTCAACCACTCTCTACAGTTCTTCAGGCCATGGGCCCCAAACATCGTCCTATTAAATAGCAGTGCTGTTGTTATAAGTCAGTGTTAACAACGGTGTAATGAGTTGTTCAATTGTGCTTGAACGGGACTGGGCAAACATCGCTTCACCGATTTTTCTTGGCAAGTTTTCAGCTTGTAACTTATTAAAACAAAACAAACTAAAGAGGGAAAAATCCCCACCCCCACTCCTCTCCAAACATATTTACAAAGCCACTCCCCTCTCTTAATGGTGACCCGTAAATATTTGTTATGTAAGTTTACAGCCGTTCCTTTGTAGCCCAAGTCTCCCATGAATCTGAGGGGACCGTCCATCGCCAAGTGTCCAGGGATTGGTAAAGGAGCACTTAAGGCTATAAAAAAAAAATTAACCCGTAAAAACAAAGTTTTTCACTATAAATCCTTTATATGCGTGGCGGCTAGAGTACTCTCGTCCTCTGGCTTGAGATGGCTGCCACCTATGGGTCAGATGATTGCCTGCCACCATTAAGCAATTGGTAATTAAATATAAAACAAATTTTCCTAAAAATTGTAAAATTTTGGGGAAAAAATTTCACAAAAAGAAATTGTCACGCACAACGAGTCTGTGTGGAAAATGTCAGCTCGATTGGATCAAGGGAAGTGGGTTAAAAAACGACCGAAAGATTTGCACGGTCGTAAGCACACAAGCAAGCAAGCAAGTGAACTTAATATAAAGGATTTAAAAATGACTGCGTTTGGGTCAAATTTTTTTTTGTTTAGCAAAGCAAACGGAATTTTTTTCATTCTCCGAGTGTTACTTGATGAGCTTCCGATATTAGGAAGCCACCGAGTTAAGAGCCGCATGGCTCACAGGGTTATACCTAGTAAATGAAACTGAAAATGAAATCATCTAGACCAGTGGTGGTTCTTAGCCTGGGGTGCATGCACCTACTGGGGGTGCGAGATGCCCTTTCAGGCACGCAAGTACAACTACTTTGTTTCAAACCTAATTATTTAATGAACATTATTCATTTTTTTACTATTGAAAACCAAAACGAGTGCAAGGCTGCAGTAAAGGTTAAGAACCGCCAATGCGGATTGCAAAAAACGATTTTTCCTGAGAACGGCTTTCTTCTTCTTGGTTCTTTTGGTAATGTCACGTAGAAGGGAAGTAATAAAATAATAAAAATAAAACATAATAAAATAATTCTCACGACGTTTCGGCCACAACGCAAGCAGCCGTCCTCAGGTGAAGAACAGGTCTGTCGAGGCTGTCTTCTCGAAACGTCGTGAGAATTATGTTATTATGTTTTATTTTTATTATTTTATTACTTCCCTTCTACGTGACTTTACCGAAAGAACCAAGAAGATGAATCCCTGCAGTCACGAAAGCGTTAAATCGAAATTTAACGGCTTTCTTGTTTAGGAGTTTGCTGTCCTTCGCCCCGCAACCTCCGATCAGCGCGGTTGGCTACGTACGGTACGAAAGAAGTTCTACATGCATTCAAACAATACAGACTCCAGGCACGTGCACAGTTCGTGGCACCTCTGTGCAAGCAAAGCCACAGGGCCCGCACGAAGCTCGCTCAAAACGATCCCTGGACTCGTGACAAACAAACAAAGAATCGGGAAAACCAAACATCAGCTCAAAATTCAAATACTCAAACACTCGCGCGCCAATTAATGTCACGTGAAAACAAACAAAGGGCAATCATCTCTCTTCATCCGTACCGCATCCATTTCTCTCTTCTCTCGTCTCACTACATCTCTATTGTCCGTGTCTCTCATCTCACTACAGCTCGAGATCTTATTTCTCTCCTTCTTGCTGCCATTGTTCTCAAGTTGCTCTGGGGTCGGGGGGGGCCCAGGTCTCCCTCCTCCACTTCCGGTTGTGAATGACCCCCCCCCCCCCTTAATCCCAGCCACTTTCATGTCCCTGCTCAAGTTAGCTTTCCCATTCATCTTCACTCTTCCGCTCCTCCCCCTAATCTGTGTTTTAAAAAAAAAAAACCTCTCCATCTGTATCTCTTGTCTACATCGCTTTTGTCATCCTACTGGGAGTTTATGAATCAAGAGGGGCTGTAGGGAGTGGGGGGGCACAAACATAATTGCTGCTTTGGGCCCCCAATGGGCCAGCTCCTCCACAAAAATGCACCGCCATCATCATCCCGAGAAATGCCGAAACGCAAACAAATACTCTCCACTGTGAGACTCCTCCCCCCGATCCGTTTTGATGCCAAGGTCGCGTTGTTGGCGGATCGTATTATCCGCAATAACAACTGCCGTTCGCTATGAAAGGTCACGGATAATAGGACGACTTCCAGGTGACTCGTCCATTCCCTCCTTGACTGCTACTCTGTCATTCGTCCGGGACACGGGCCGTCACAGAGTTAGTGGGGAGGACGCTGAAGGCAGCGTGACGACGTCTCTCCAAAAAAAGAGCTGAACAACTCATCGTATTTCTCCAGGATAAAGAACGATTCTGATGCTGAAAAAAAAACCTCATGAGGATTTTTTATTTTCCCCAATCCTTGCTCGTTAAACTACTGCCGATGTCATATCCGCGCTCAAGGACAAATACAGGGGGCCTCCACAGGTCACGAGAAAGGACCTCAGGCGTTTGCCCTCGGATATCTCTTGCCTGGGTTACTCTCCAACACAACGCATGCGGTTTAAACACGTAGGCTTTCGCGACCAATATTATTCACAATCAAGGTGCTTGTTGGGTTTCGCTGGATGTAATCACCAGCGAAACGTCGTACTCTAAATTGTAAATGTTGTGGATTTACTCTCCAACATACCGTTTGGCTGAAGTTGTAACTAACTGGCGCGTCGTTTACGTGACAAACCTTACTGGCCGTGTCGGGTGGTGAAGGGTTAAGACACATTTATTCTCACGTGATCTAACCCAAAACCCTTTATCACAATGCGTGCCACACTGCGTCGCTAAATTTCCGAACGGACATGATGTTCATAGCGCCATCGGGATAACATTTGCGGGTGGTGGTGGCCTGGCACAAGCGTCGTGGCGACGTCACCGCCACTTAGTGGCGAATGGCGGTTGTTGTTGTTGGTGGCGACAAGATACCCCCATTTGGGCGGCGATATTGAGAGTTCCTTTTCAAGGACTCTAAGGTCACGGGAGGGGTGGGGGTTGGGGTCAGAGTGTGTACCGTCACCCCCCCCCCCCCCATTGCTTCCACCACCCTGGGACTCGGTAGAGCCAGGGTGTGGCCTGGATGATCGCCCATTGAACCGCAACGGGACACGGCAAATCCCTCCCTCCTCCTCCTAGTCCACAGCCTTGCGAGAGGGGCCAGCTGCCCCGCTCATTAAAAGCTTACACGCCTTCATTACAGCTGGGGGAGGGGGGGGTCACTACTTTTAAGCCCTAACATGTGAGTGGAATGAAGAGACATGGGCACAAAACCGCAAATTTCACGTTGCCAGCGTCGCGACCAGATTTTGAAGAAGAAAAAGCGTCAGGGATGTACAGTTGTGTCCTCGGGATATATTCTGACCGACCGCCCGTCCCAAGCATTTTTTTCTAGAAGGAAAAATAAAGAATACATGCGGTGCCATTTAATTGTGCAGTTCTTATACAATGGTGGATTATTACATCGCAGTATTGTGAGATGTGGCAGAGGCCTTCATCCAGCAGTGGGTTGACCATGGATGATGATGCTGGCATTGTACAGTTTGATCCATGTATAGATGCCCCACGAATTACTTATCAAAAAATGTGCTTTGGTATGATGAAAGAGATGGCTCGAAAGCTTTAGAGTTATAAGTGATTTTACACGTATGTTGGCTTCAAATAAAATGTTGATTTCTCTCCTCATTGTTTTATAGTGGGGTGTCTATAAATGGATCGCCCAGTCTCGTTACATATTTATTGAGGGGGAATGGGGGGGCAGTTTGCCATCTGGCCAACGAACATGAAACAAAAAAAATCAATTTTATTGCCAACAAAAATAAATCCTGGATTTTCTTTTTATTTTGTCCAAAGGGAAAAAGGAAGATAAAAGTCAAAACAAAAATAAATAAACTAAACAAGTACGTACTCGGTGCAAGGGGTTAATGAAGAGTCACTTAAACTGTGGTTTGTGATTGTTGTGGAAATTGCAGTTTATTGACAGGTCCATTATTCGAGTCCCCAGAGTGGGCTTTATCCTGCAGATCGTTGAGAAGGGCTCCCATCGGGGACCCAGTTCAACTCCGTGAACATCTGCGCCCCTACCCAATAAAACCCTCTGGGTGGATGGGGGGGGTGGATGGGGGGGTGGGGGTCCTCTTGAGGGGGGGGGGGTCCTCACACTCATCAACTCCTTGGCAAAAACACGGCAATCAAAAATACACACCGTGAGCATCTCAGTAGCGCGTTTGGTGTAACAAGTTAAACCCAGCGATACTGAAAATATACACATTATACTGGTAGGAACCTCCTGGTTACACCAGCCCACAGGGGATTATTGTGTCCGTCCGTCCGTCGTGCATCCAAAAATGGGAGGGGTGGGGCTGGGTGAAGAGGGAAGGGTGGGGAGGGGCTGGTCACCCAGTGGTGCCCTTATAAAACGCAACGTTTAACCCACTCACGCCGGCATGTGCCCGCCCTCACAGTCGGCCATATTTGCGGAATACACCACGCCGCCGTTGACCCTGGCCATTGACCGAGCAACCCAACGTTCCTACCAGCTCCCTCCGCAGGAATGTGTTTATATGATTGACAGGTCACTGACAAAACCCACTTGTGTGAGAGCGCATTGCGATATGGGGCATGCCCTCCTTCGTCGTGGGAACTTGCGAGTCACCAGCCTTCTTCATCAGCCATGGCTCCTTGCTGGCTCGGCATCCCCTCCTCCTTCCCCTTACCCCCCATCAGTCTCGTCGTTCTCAACCTCTGTGGCGTGTCATAATTATCCACCCAGCACCAACTGCGCACGAGCAAATGTAGATCGCGTCATCTTCTCGGCGGGCAAGTTCCATTCATTTGGCTGCCACTCCCGTCAGCTTTAGCTGCACTTTAATCACCTGCACTCGTGTTCCCGTAGATAACAGGTCGCCCCGTGGCCAGCAGCATTATCTCCGCTCGATACCACATGCACCTCCGTCTAAAATGGACAAACTGAGCAGCTGCACTTGACTCACCAAGTCGCAACTCCCCCCCGTGGCTAGACCCACCTTGGACCTCTATGCCCATGGCCAGGTTGATCTGCACTTGGTATACGCAGGGCCATCCATAGGCGGGAAAATCCCACTCCGTGGGGCCCCCGACGCCTTCAAAACTAACCCGAAAGTATTAACATCCGATACTGTGACGTCGAAGCGCGCCCCCCCCCCCCCCAAAGCACGGGGCCCGGGTCGGTCGCCTCAATTCGCAATGCCCTAGGGACAACAACAACAACCGCCATTCGCCACTAAGTGGCGGTGACGTCACCACGACGCTTGTGCCAGGCCATGTGCACCCTGAGGCCACGTGAAGTGTCGAACGCCCGCTGGCAGGAGGTCACGGGGCAGACCCAGGTGCCACGGGTCGACTGACCGAGATGATCGAGATGACTGGCTGATGCACCACCTGTGCCCCCTACTGTGCCAACTTGCTGTGCTTTAGCCACCCGGCGCTCCGCTCGTTGTTGTGAGCGTCGCTCCTCCGCCCTCCGTTGTTGTTGGAGGGCGACTGCCTCCAACTGCCCAGTAGCGTCCTTCACGAGCCTCCTCCACTGAGGCCGATCTTGACACCGCTGGTACCAGTCATCGGCAAGTCCACTCAGCTCCACGTCCTCCTGTACCACATCACTCCATCTCTTCTCTAGCCCGTGCCGCGCCCGTTTAGCCCCCTCGATCCGGCCGAACAAAAGCTGTTTAGGCATGCGATGGCTGGGCATGCGGGCTACATGACCCAGCCAACGCAGCCTTGCCTGCCGGAGGAGCTCACTGATGGGACTTTGCCCAGATCTTTCAAGGACTTGTGAGCTCCTCACACAATCCAGCCTGGTTAAACCCATGATGGATCGTAGGCAGGCCAGCCTAAATGTTTCCAACCGGCGAAGATGCTCCACTAGGGGGGTCCACGTTTCGCAAGCGTAGAGAAGGGAGGGAATGACCGTGGCCGAGAAGACCTGAAGCTTCGTGCGGAGCGACAGACCAGGTAGCTTCCACACAGCGTTACGCAACCGATGAAAAGATATTGCCGCTCGACTGATTCGGAGTGAGACCTCTGCTGATAAACTGGAGCCGGTCATAAGCACACTGCCCAGGTATGGGAAACTCTCCACTCTCTCCACAACTGCCCCATAACCGATTGGGAGTTGTGGGGGTGGAGTGCCCGATGGTACAAAATACCCAGGCAGGTGCTTAGTTTTGGTGGGGCTGATGGTAAGGCCCCACCTCTTAGTGGCACGCTCCAGTCTCAGCAGCAGCGTCTCCAACTCCTCTTCTGAATGAGCAGCTATTACCAAATCATCGGCATACATAACGTGGTTGACCAATAGGGAGCCATCCCTTGATCGCACCCGGGCGTCGATCAGCCTCCCATTATATCTGTACCAAATGGTAATTCCCCCGGTACAGCTATTGAAGGCTTCACGAACTACGCAGTCGAAATAGATGTTAAATAATGTGGGAGCCAGAGAACATCCCTGTCGCACCCCAAGGTGTACAGGGAAAGGCTCCGACTCCCGGCCACGTAG
Source organism: Lampetra planeri (assembly GCF_965212315.1). Lineage (NCBI taxonomy): Eukaryota > Metazoa > Chordata > Hyperoartia > Petromyzontiformes > Petromyzontidae > Lampetra > Lampetra planeri. The sequence goes on from NC_136143.1 coordinate 5,342,824, forward strand.
TTTTACCCGGGCCCGCTCACCATCATGAAGGTCCTTAATGATCGTGAGCAGAGGGTCAGGGACTCCGAAAGCACGAAGAACAACCCAGAGCCCAGTCCTACTGATGGTATCATAGGCCTTGACCAGGTCAATAAAGCAGAGATGTAGGTCTTTTTGGAATTCCCTACACCTCTGCTGTAGCAGACGGACAGAAAATATGGCATCTGTGCAGGACCGCCCTTTCCTGAAACCGCATTGGGGCTCCGCAAGCCTCTCCTCAGCGTGCCTAGCAAGGCGATGTTGAATAATCCTTGCCAGGACCTTACCCGGCACACTGAGGAGTGAGATGCCCCTAGGGACGGCTCCGGGTACACAAACACACATTATTATTATTGCCGTCGCGGTGTATACGGTATGCGACCCTGTGGTTGTCTGCCAAATACTTTTGAAAGTCTTATGCAACTCTCGGTACGGATGTTCCCAGACCTTGCTTTATCACCATGCCTAGGACCTCCATGGCCTGCCCTGGAGTCGGCTTCACTAAAGAAACCTTACATTTTTCACTTGTGGCTATCACCATAATATTAACCCATAGCTCCAACCCCTACGCCTGCCAGATTCACCTGTCACCCCCTTGCCCAGGTTACAAAGGCCACAGTCGACACAGTGACCACGTGCCCATGTCCGTGCGTTTTGTCGCCGTAACGTGGCGCCGACGTTGCCCGGCTAAAAAAATAAAAACAATTATCCTGCACCGTATCCATGCCGCAGCCGTGATGTAGGCGCGCGACTTAAACCCATGACCGACAGACCCCACACTGCCTCCCCATACACTAACCACGCTCACCTGCCCCCTCTGCACACCTGTACACAACATTCTTACCCACCCCCATGGCTAAGACAGAGAGAGAGCCTCGGATGGACAGACGAGCAGAGACACTCTGCCTGCGTTCGATCCACGTGCGCATTCGACTTACCTGCGCTGGCGCACACGCGCCGATAGTCCTCGCAGCAGTCGCCAGTGTCTGCGCACGCCGCGTCGCAGTAGCAGCGAGCCCCGCGCTTCTCGTAGCCAAAGCAGTCGGGGTTCCGCTCGGAACAACAGCGCGGGACCCAACGCCCGGCACAACCGGAGGCTGATGACGAGGAGGATGATGATGAGGATGATGATGATGATGAAGGCAGCCTCGCCTGCACCACGACACGACCACGACCACCACCACCACCTCCTACACGCGACCAGGAGCGAGCTGCTTCGCTCGGAGATGGCACCAGCAGAACCATCATCATCATCAGCCGCAGCAGCATCATCAGCAGCAGCTGCATTGTGAGATGATAGCTCTCTTAAGCCGCCTCTTCCTCTCTGCGCGGCTGCGCTCGGAGTTGAAAGCAATTAAGGCGAGGGAGGGAGACTCTGTCGGTTGCAATTGCTCAACTGGATAAGTCTCGTACAATACCCTCGTTAAAATATATTTATTTTTAAAATATATATATTGACTGTACAGTGTTCACCTGTGTCATGAACAGAATAGGCTGTCCTGTAGGTGAGCTGACGTGGGAATGGAGGCAACACGTGTGTTCGCCTTTCCCTTGATAACGATGGTGTTGCTGCTGCTGATGCTGGCGTTGTTGTTGATGATAGTGCTGTTGATGATGATGATTCAATGACTGAGCGAGGGTCGACCCAGGTCCTATCGTCGTCACCCACGGTGATGGTCTTGTGTAGTGGTTTGAACCAAATCAGTCCCTTTAAAGCGGTGGGGAGGGGCTGCGTGGGTGGGGTATGCTAATCCGCTATATAATTATATATGGTTCTCGATGGGCCACTGGACCACATTGCCTCTACGGGAGAGAATGAGCGGTGCACTGAGTGGCTTGCGTTTGGATGAAGTTCGTAATAGATGGGCGGGCGGAGGATGCGAATCTACGCAACGGTGTCCATGTTGATTTGAAGCTTTCGTGACTGCAGAAATCCATACTCTTTGGTTCTTTCGGTAAAGTCACGTAGGTAGAAAAATAATAGATCACGACGTTTCGATCGCCACAACAAGCGACCGTCTTCAGGTGGGACAACCACAGCAACTGCTGAAGTATTTCGATTTAAAGCTTTCGTGACTGCAGGGATTCCTCTTCTTGGTTCTTTCGGTAAAGTCACGTAGAAGGGAAGTAATAAAATAATAACAATAAAACATAAAATATTTTATTATGTTTTATTTTTATTATTTTAATAAAACATAAAATATTTTATTATGTTTTATTTTTATTATTTTATTCCCTTCTACGTGACTTTACCGAAAGAACCAAGAAGATGCTGAAGTATTGTTTTCTTGCTGTGGTTGTCCCACGGTATACATGTTCCAGCAGAGCAACTGAGCACATTGGCCCGAGGAGAGAGTGCGGTGGGTGGGTGGGTGTCTGAGTGGATGAGTGAGCAAAGGTGGCTCGCGAGGTGGGAGGCCAAGCCGTGTACATAATTAGCGCGCGCGCGCGTGTTCTCGAAAACCGCGTGCGTGCGCAGTGAAGTGGATGGGCTCACCCCACCGTGTAATTAAACAAAGGCTTCGGAAACCACGCCCTGGGAAGTGTGGGGGGTGCTTGCCCTGGGGAGTTGGGATAGGAGGGGGCGGGGGGCTTTTCTTGGGGGTAGGCGTGGGGTGGGAATAGGGGGGGGGCTTGCCCTGGGGGATGGGGAGAGGGGGGGGGGCTTGCCCTGGGGGAATGGGGCAATGTAACAAATCACGTTCTCGGGTTCCCAATAAAACGGAGACGACTCAATCGAATTAATTTGCCGTGTTACTCGAGTAAATTGAGTGACTCGTCATCGTTAGCCTCCAAGACACGAGTATGTTTATCATTCACAGCCGCGAGCGGCTTCGCGTGCTTGCGAATCAATGGGTTTCCCATTCAGGTGATTAACTACGGCAAATTGTTCGAATGGAAATTGCCCGGTTAACCCGATCACGTTAATAACCTGCCGTTGTGCAAAGGCACGCAATTGCGTCTCTGTCGTCGTTTTCTCCGCGGGTTTCCACGAAGTTCTTTCGCTCGACCAGTGGGGGGCTCTTCACCTGGGGTGCACGCCATCCCCTGGGGGTGCGAGATGCCCCCTTTCTGGGCGGTGCGAGACACGGGCAGATATTTTTTTTTTAGAAGGCAAATCGTCGAAAATACAAATTTAGCACGGGCACGTAAGTACACGGCTACTTTGTTTCATCAAAGCTATGTATGAATTAATATTATTCATGTTTTTTTTGTTTACGATTGAGAGCCAAATGGGTGCAGGCTGCGGTATCGGTTAAGATGTACTGTATTTGAGTGCCTTGAAAATAATTAATAAAATATAATAATAGGGGTTTTCTCCTTTTTTCTGGCGACAAAACGGAAACCTCTTGCAAGGAATACATGTATTCCTTGTCGCCAGAAAAAGGGGGAAAACTCCTATTATTATATTTTGGTACTGGCAAAGGAGGCCTCCTGAAATAATTAATCACTATGCTTGGGTGAAATCTGTCACGCGCGCAACTTATTTTGACGGAATAAAAACAAACTTTAATTCAGTTTACTCAACACAACATAACGGACGTGTGAATCTGTTATTCTGTTCACGACTGGAATACTTTAGCATAGCAAAGCGGAATTCGTCTTCATCTGTTTTCCAACCAACTCCTTTCTCATCATTACCACACACACAGGTACAACCTGATTACCAGACACGCCCCTAACTTTTTGTTTGAAAAAACAATGTCTTATAATCCTGAGAATCCGGGTAGGGTAGTACACTTCAATATTTGGTAAAGAACACACGGAGCCGTGTTCAAACAAACAGAACAATTCTAGATTTGAAGCTTTCGTGACTGCAAGGATTCATATTCTTAGGGGGTTTTTTTTCTTCTTGATACAGCTATCGTGCTGTGACGGTTCCACCTGAAGACGGAAGCGTGTGTTGCCTCCGAAACGTCGTGATTTTTCTTTTATTTTACTTTTATTAATTTTAATTTTTTTACCAACGTGACTTTACCGAAAAAACCTAAGAAAACAGCAAAATATAAAACGCGTCTCTCTGCGTTTCGCAATCGCGAGCCTACGCAGGCTGTAGTCGTCCATACCACAAAACTCCCATTCCCTTTCACCTGAATCGGGGGTGAGGGTGCTGGATTGTGTTGAGTAACAAAGAAGCGAAGTTGCTCAATGCCAGCAACTGTGGATTCTAGATTTGAAGCTTTCGTGACTGCAAGGATTCATATTCTTAGTTTTTTTCGGTAAAGTCACGTAGGTAAAAATGTAAAATTAATAAAAGTACAGCTATCGTGCTGTGACGGTTCCACCTGAAGACGGAAGCTTGTGTTGCCTCCGAAACGTCGTGATTTGTATTTTATTTTTATTTTACTTTAATTAATTTAAAATTTTTACCTACATGACTTTACCGAAAAAACCTAAGAATAGCAACTGTGGAGCCCACAGCAGGGCTAAGGGAAACCTGCATTGCCTAAAATTAGAAACGCGGTGCTGGCAAGTTGAGAATATATCCCTTCTAGTAGCGGACCAGTGCGGCTACGATGCTTGTAGTCGGAGACACAAATGTATGTGTTTTGTTGTAGGGAGCACAGGTCATCTCAGTCAGTCGACCCGTGGCACCTGGGTCTGCCCCGTGACCTCCTGCCAGCGGGCGTTCGACACTTCATGTGGCCTCAAGGTGCACATAGCCTGGCACAAGCGTTGTGGTGACGTCACCGCCACTTAGTGGCGAATGGCGGTTATTGTTGTTTTGTTGTTTGGCTAAAGCGCAGCAAGTTGGCACAATTGGGGGCATAGGTGGTGCATCAGCCAGTCGTCTCAGTCAGTCGACCCGTGGCACCTGGGTCTGCCCCGTGACCTCCTGCCAGCGGGCGTTCGACACTTCACGTGGCCTCAAGGTGCACATGGCCTGGCACAAGCGTCGTGGTGACGTCACCGCCACTTAGTGGCGAATAGCGGTTGTTGTTGTTGTTCGTTGTGTTGCGTGACATTAAGAAAGTGCTCTAGAGTAGGTCACGTGTCCGCCGAGCTGTGTGACGTGAGGTCGTGGGCCGTGAACATCGCGTGCCCGGTGCGCACTGCGACCTCGTGCCGACTGGCGACCCCCGTCGGGTGCTGTGACGACCGTGAGCGTGGAAGACGAAGGAAACGTGAAAAGGGGTCGTGCTGAATGGAATATGTGGGGGGAGAGGGGGGGGGATAGGGTTTAGGGGGGTTATGGTCAGTGACAGGGAGGTTGGTTTGTGTGGTAGGGGTATGTGCTCGGTTGGCGAGTTTGTTATTATTGGGGGGAAGGATAGTAGCCAATTGACTCGTTCGGTTAAGGGCTCGTACTCGTGGTCGGTTGGATAACCGGTTGGGGTTTAGGCTAATATGTGTGTGTATGTTGAACTTCTTTCGCACCGTACGTAGTCCACCGCGTGAATCGGAGGTTCGGAGGTGCGGGGGTAAAGACGACGAACTAAATACAAACATCGGTTCTACAGAAATTATTTATAATCTAGATTTAAAAGTGCCTTCTTAATATCGGAAGAACGTTCCAGACGGCCGCGAAAGCGTGCGATGTGGTGATCATCTTTATTCGATGGCGAGCCAAAAACACAACCAACCAGTTCTAGTGGTCAGTGGGTTCCCCACCCCCATTTAGTTATGGTTAGGGATCGTAATCATGGCTAGTTGATTCGTTGTTTGGGCTTTTACGAGCGGCTGGCTTGTTGGTTGGGGGTAGTGTTTGATTGGTACCCCCACCCCACCCCGATTTTCTATTGTGGCGTTTACATAGCCGCGACCTGCGCGTGTCCAATTTCTCCCCCCTGCCCCCCTCCACGTATTCTCCATCCATTTAAATCCCGTCTCGTGTCCCAAATTGCATGCGGCGAGTGCAAATGGAGATGACAAAATACGCAGGTGGCTCCAATTTATTTACAAGTGACGCGTCGTTTCTATTTTTTTCTCCAGTCGAATCGAGAATTTGTGTAGCTCTGCATCGCAAAGCCAATTGACCTTCGTTCACCCAAACCGTTGTCGGGGCTTCCCATCGCACAAAAAAGAAATCCGAACCCCTTCGGTGGAGCCAAGCGTAACGGACCCATGCTGTGATTTGAATTAAATTATATTATGGTAGTCGGAGGATCCCTTGAGAGCTACGGGACCCGACTAAATGGGGTTCTATCAACAATGCCCACAGCATGCTTCAACAGAGAACGTAGCTGTTATTGACATTTCATGCCTTGCCATAAGCAACACGTGGCTTTTCTACATGGCTTTTATATAGCCTATGGAGTACACGTGTAAAATATTGTCCTCATGAAGGTGAATTAAAAGATGTTGATTAAAAATACACAACATAAATATGCCCACTTTTGATGTTTAATTTCGTTTTTTTAATCTGTACCCGATGTTATCCCAATTGTTCGAACGACACGTCATGTCATAAATTATATATACATGAGATGAAGTATCCATCTCCCGGAGGCCAATGAACCCCTTCATGTTAGAGGATGGCGCACGTAAGTGGATATCACAGAGCCACAACCTCAGATTCGTTCAAGGAGAGAGCAGCGCGTTGCTTGAGACCATCAACTCATGAAGAACCCCATTTTAATGAAAGGTGACTGCCCGATTTCGAACCCAGGATCTCAGTGATAACAGCTCAACGCTCTGACCTCTGAGCCACCCGGCCTGCAAGATGTTTAATTTCCACTCTGAGACCCATCTAAGCCTTTGCTCGTTAACGCCATTCATCCCAGGAACTGATAAAGCACCCATACCAATATTCACTTGCATGCATCCAGCAGAGGTGTTAATTTAAACCCAATTTTAGCAAGTCACCACATTTGTACAGACCTCATCTGGAGCTACATGGATGGTGATGTTTTTTTGAGATTGATGATTAAATTCAAATTATATGCACCAACATGTATTTATGAACATATATTTCTTCTGCAGTATTTACGGTCTAAGATGTATGCATACCGATAGGATTAAAATAAAATTGCTACAAGGTTTTCTTCTGTTGTTGACCGCTGATAAGATCATTCAGAGATTAAAAAAAAAAGAAATTTGTATGTGTTTTGCCAGCACCGATGAGAACCTGGATTCAGATCCAGGGTTTAGCCAACCATCGTTTAAAATGCATTCTCGATTTGTTTAGACAATGAATAGTTTTAATTGTTTGTTTTACCCTTCTATCTGGCAACAAAACTGACACCTTTTTACAAGGAGTCATGTTTGCATAGACCACAATACCTGCAGTCATAATACAAACAAAAGACATAACTCTGATAATGTGCACTGTCCTTGAAGTTGATTGGTCCACACCCGAGACAGATTTCCTTAGAGCAGGGGTCGGCAACCTACGGCTCCGGAGCCGCATGCGGCTCTTTACGGGCTGCTTCTTGACGATATGTACGTATGTACAGTATGTACTCAGATGCATTGCGGCTCTTGAAATACTGAATTTTGTACCGAATTGGAAAGAAATGGCTCTTCTTGTTATTTTGGTTGCCGACCCCTGCCTTAGAGCCTAGTCTCACATGGGTTAGACCAGATGACGCCAAAAGGCGCACAACTCAAAGACAATGCACCATCAGAATATGAATAGTGTCAGCTCGGTCACCAATGCGTGCATAAAAACACCCATCATATTAGCATGGTTGGCTATGTGCGGTGCGAAAGAAGTTCAAGGTACAAATTCGATTTCAATGTTTTGACTAAGGTCCAAATGTGAAAATTTTATATATCAGCACTGCAATGGTTTTATTATTTCAATAATGTATTTTGCTATTACAACCGTACTTACCAGCGTGAAGCATGCTCAAACAAACCACACACAGTCAACACGGCGCTGGAAAGCCTTGATCCAGAGCTGCATTGACACAGCGCTGTGATTTTGTTGTATTATAATTCCCATCAGGTGTCGTATTGAATTGATTGCCTAAGCCCAGGCACCAATGATTGCAAGAAAACCCCGTAATATTAAATCAGATTTTCGACATAATTTGGCTAAAGTCCAACTCTGAGAATTAAAATAAAAATTTAGTTTTTTTGTTGTTCAATGTATCAATTTTACTGTCATGCAGAAACCATGGGGAAGGGCGCCCCCTCGCGTGTAGAATAAGAAGAGCGCTTGAAGGGATCTCGAGTTCTGTGAACACTTTCTTCTAACGGTCTTAACGATAACAAACGCGGTCGCACTTCTCTTTGAGAGTTGCGAATGGATTATTTGTCTCAACAAGACGAGATCAAAGTCCACAGTTGTAATGAAACTGGTAAAAAGGGGGCATTCATCCCACACACATTTACAGCCTCTATTCAAATGTAACTGTTATATTGTAAAGCATATACTGTATGAAATTGCGTTTGCATTGTACGGGGTCCAATGTTTTATAAGGAGTATACTCTTGCCAATCACATATTATAATTAATCGGCATTTGAGTGGCAAAGTTGACTGTTGATGAGACCCAGAGGTTCGAAACCAGAAAAGACTTTGCTTGCTTCGGTTAATGCTGCGAGATAATATTGGACTGGAAAGCCAATAGGATAACTAAATAATATGTGGGAAGACAAAATAAAAAAAGGTGTCAGTTTTGTTGCCAGATAGAAAGGTAAAAAACCAATGATCATATTTTTTACTGGCAAATGAGGTTCCAATGGTGTAAATGCTTAAACCCGAGCTCTCATACTCTGATGGTGCATTGTCTTTGAGTTGTGCGCCTTTTGGCGTCATCTGGTCCAACACCATGTGAGACTAGGCTCTAAGGAAAGCTGTCTCGGGTGTGGACCAATCAACTTCAAGGACAGTGCATACATTATCAGAGTTATGTTTTTTGCTTGCATTATGGCTGCAGGTATTGTGGTCTATGCAAACATGACTCCTTGTAAAAAAAGGTGTCAGTTTTGTTGCCAGATAGAAGGGTAAAAAACCAATTATCATATTTTTTACTGGCAAATGAGGTTCCAATGGTGTAAATGCTTACCCCGAGCTCTCATACTCTGATGGTGCATTGTCTTTGAGTTGTGCGCCTTTTGGCGTCATCTGGTCCAACACCATGTGAGACTAGGCTCTAAGGAAAGCTGTCTCGGGTGTGGACCAATCAACTTCAAGGACAGTGCATACATTATCAGAGTTATGTTTTTTGCTTGCATTATGGCTGCAGGTATTGTGGTCTATGCAAACATGACTCCTTGTAAAAAAAAGGTGTCAGTTTTGTTGCCAGATAGAAGGGTAAAAAACCAATTATCATATTTTTTACTGGCAAATGAGGTTCCAATGGTGTAAATGCTTACCCCGAGCTCTCATACTCTGATGGTGCATTGTCTTTGAGTTGTGCGCCTTTTGGCGTCATCTGGTCCAACACCATGTGAGACTAGGCTCTAAGGAAAGCTGTCTCGGGTGTGGACCAATCAACTTCAAGGACAGTGCACATGATCAGAGTTATGTTTTTTTTGCATTATGACCGCAGGTATTGTGGTCTATGTAAACATGACTCCTTGTAAAAAAGGTGTCAGTTTTGTTGCCAGATAGAAGGGTAAAAAAACAATTATCACAAAATAACTTATTTGGTTTTACCCATAATGCAATGCGCATGACTTTCAAACACAGCTTCTACAATGATTATTAAAGATATTTGCATTTACATGTTACCAAACATAATTTTGTGCATTTAATAACTCTAGAAATCCTTTTTAGGTCAGTGAACATTTAAAGTGAAACAATGAATGGTTAGATCCTACATGTATGTACATCTGTCAATATACATATATTCGAGAGAGAGAAACCTAACTCAACCAAAGCAGAGAGTAGTGAGTGCTAATTATTGTTTTTGGATCCAGGGTGTGATTTGAAGAACTAAATAAGACGTAACATTGAGTCTTGTTATTTAATCATATTCATGAAGGCATACAATCAAGTTATGAATGACAATGTTAAGCACGACACCATTGGCCTTCCGACTCCCCGACAATGGAATATATTACTGGTAGGAACCTCTTGGTTACACCAGCCCACAGGAGATTATTGTGTCCGTCCATCCGTCGTGCAGGGAGGGGCTGGGTGGGGAGGGAGGGGTTGGGTGGGAAGGGAGGGGCTGGGTGGGGGGGGTTTGGCTGGGTGGGGAGGGGAGGGTGGGGAGGGGCTGGGTGGGGAGGGGAGGGTGGGGAGGGGCTGGGTGGGGAGGGTGGGGCTGGGCGGAGGGTGGGAGGGGTGGGGCTGGGTGGGGAAGGGCTGGTCACCCCGTGGTACCCTTATAAAACTCAACGTTTAACCTACTCACACCGGCTTGTGCCCGCCCTCACAGTCGGGCATATTTGCGGAATACACCACGCCGCCGTTGACCCTGGCCATTGACCGAGCAACCCAACGTTCCTACCAGCTCCCTCCGCAGGAATGTGTTTAACAGGTCACGCTTGGGGCTCTATGCTCACAAAGATCCCCACCCCGTATAGCCTGCAACAGACTGCAGGGGCAAGTGCTGTTAGCGAGTAGCACCTACGAAGGCCGGAACGGCACACGGAGGGGGTGGGTGGCCAGCACCACGCCCGGCCGCCTTTGTCTCCCCAGTGGCGATGTTTACACACCGCATCGGGTACTCATTTGAGGCCGAGTCGATGCTAAACAACACGCGGCACAACCTTAAAACGCTACGGGGAACGAGGAGCATGAACATTTTTGGACAACAAAGTAATAATGTTTAGTGACACGAGGGTTTTTTTAGTGTGTTATTGTATCCGAGAGAAAAAGATCTTGATGTTTTCGTTAATTGGCATTCTGGAAATATTGAGATTTGCAAAAGATAAGTCTTGGCCTTAAAGGGCAGGCTGGAGTTTCGTAAATATCAACGTAGTATTTCTTGGTCAGACGACAGAAACAGATTTTTTTTTCATCCGACAGTTAAAACAACCGTTTTGTATTAACGTGACATTTTATGTCTGAAGTGAACCCGAAGCAACAATTTGATACCTTATTTTGGCGAGCAGACCTTAACTAGCCTTGCACATCATATCAGTGATTTCCTGATGGATTTTTTTTCAGAAGACCACCACTACTTTGAATATCCTTGTATTTTTTTTTCTTTACAAACACCGAGACAGAAATGTATTAAACGGCTAATAAATATGCGATACACGTTTTTGGTTTTGAAACGAGGCATCGGAGTCGTTGCACGTGTACATTTCACAGGCTTTGTAATCGTAGCACTTTGGCCCCATGAGGTTTTTTTTCTCTTCTCTACTCAGTAACGCTGTCAGTTGCTCGAGGGAATTTGTTGACGGCAATTAGCTCACTGCACGATGAAGTTCAATTTCCAGCCACGGTCTACATCATCGGTAAGTGATATCCATCCGTACACGTACTCGTCAGCATGACGAAGTATGGCCACACCACCCACGATGGAAAGCCTTCATCCAACAATGGATTTACAAAGAAATATAACTTTTTTTTTACGTATTATTCCCATAATTTGTCTTGTATGATTATAACTTAGTTACCGGAGTGGTTAAGTTGGAAAGCCTTGGTCCACCAGTGGCTTAATAAAGCAGTCATTTTTTGTGAAAATGTTGTTACTCCAACCATTTGCCGTTTTTTTTGCGATTACAAACCAATGCACAGCATCACACTGCAGTAATCAGATTTATTCTTTCGATTCTTAAAATCAAAGTTTGTTGAATTTCATAAATAAAACTACTGGCGAGCCCAACGTATATGCAATACTCTTTGCGACACGTAAAATACTGCACACAACAACCACTACCCCATTTGCGACTTTGGTGAAGTGTAAACAGTTTAGTCCGAGCAATATCCGGTACAATAAACAGCAAACCAGTACAATAATCGGCAAACAATCTGGCAATGTAGTAAAATCTTTCTTCACTAACAATTAAGGCACCCCCATTACAAGCACAAACATGGCACCAGTACTACGCAATGATGGAGTAATTCATTTAAAAACACCCAGTTTCACTATACAGCACACAATGGCTTTTCTGATGGCAGCCAGCCTACAACCATGCTCATTGCATGAGCCCTCTGAATGCTCATTAAGCATTATTAGTATTATCATTATTGATCAGTTGTGCCCATAGCTTAGACACATAGCATATTCAAACTATCTGAGATCACTTTTGGTGACTTAACACATTTAAAACGATGACCCGGTCATTTTTTTTTTACATTTAATGCAGGTGCACTTTGGAGTTTCACGACATGTGAACGGGTAGGCAATTTCTTTTTCTTTACTTAACGATTTTTGAACGTCAGATTCTCTTCCAGCTTAGGACTTTGAATACAGAACTGTATATTATTTTTTAAGTTAATGCTTTCGATTTTAAACCCAACATCAAAATACGTACTGTTAACATATCTAGGCTTTCGCAACCAATATAATGTATAACATAGGTTTTTTAGTTTAGATCGCGTAAATATAAATGTGTCGTTAAACCCGCCACCACCCGACGTCATCACATCTATCCCTCTATTTAAGGAACGAAACAGGAGGATTTCTCCACGAATCTGGCTGTCGCCTGATGAAGCTAATTGTAATTACTGGTGAAATATCGTACCCAGATTGTAAATGTTGTGGATTTGCCCTCCAACACACCCGTGTGCTGTACTAATAACCAATTGGCACGTTCTGTTTACGTGACAAACCTTACTAATTGGCTGTATCGTGTGGTGGCGGGTTTAACGACACATTTATATATTTACGCAAATCAACCCCAAAAAAAGCCGATATTATGTTAACCTACCGATTAATGTCGAAATCATTTCCTTCATTGTAATATGGCTCTGACGTCACGGGTACATTTCCTCCCTATATCCGTGGGGTGTCCTGGAAAAAGTTGATAATCGCCGGCTTTGTTTAGTAAGATTATCCACGTTAGCTTCATTGGACATTTTATTTATCTATTCATTGCATCATCTCCCCGCAAATGGCTGCACAAATGAAGTTGATAAATCACTTTTTTTATTCCACTTAATCTGCCTACTCTCAACAAAAGCCGTCTTTCTGCACAATAAGATGTTGTGGATTTCTTTAAGGATACCCCCCATCCCTTACCTTGTCAAAGAAATTTCACATTCTTGACAGCAAAGGGGAGGCAATTGTCCTGATGTATCATGAAATGGCATTACTCACCCAGATATGAAATGTAAAAAAAAAGTTGATGGTAAATTGTTTGAAGACCGTATTGATTGCAGATATTTATGCAATTACGATTCCTTCTGAACGTATTAATTGCATATTTATCTGTTCTTAAATTAACATTGCGTTGTCTGCCCTTAATTCAAAGGTCATATTGAAACAAACATGTTTAAAACAGACACGTTATCGGTTACTCATCCAAACACAAAAAACGTAATATTCAAAACGATGTAAAAACCTAATTGGTAAACAATCTTATTTTGTTTAGTTCACCCCCCACCCCAAAAAAAATGACATGTTTTTTTGTTTCAAGTGTCAACAAAAATATCATTGGTACAATATTTCCAATAAAAATTACATCACGGTATGTTATGAAGCTTGGCAAATGCACATCACAGCGCAATTCACTCTTTAAATATTGTTACTCAAAAAGGCCAGGAGAGGGCTCTTAGTACAATATCACTTTGATGACACTTCAACTTGTCCTTCCAGACCTACGCATTCATAATATTCTCCAGTTTTCTTTCCAAATGCACAGCTAATTATTTTTCTTCCCATGGGTCCAATAGAATTATACAAACCCAAAGAGTGGGGGTAACAATAGCATGGTATGTCTTGAAAGTGCAAGTCAAATCAAAGTGAAATAAACAGCTGTACCCATGTCTGGCAGTTGACGACATAGAAGCCACTCGGATAAGTCATGTTCTTATCTTGTGTAAACATACGGACATTTACACAACTCGTAATACGTTTCAAATGTCCCCGACAGGAATCGCCACGTGGTCCTCAAGAAGGCTCGTCCCCGAAGCGGACCTTGGAAGGCTTCCTAATCGGTCTTCCACACCTTGTTGAGAGCTTTCACCACCTCCTCGTAGATGATGAAGACGATGGCGACATCGAGACAGACACGGCCCAGTCGTGGCACCGTGCCTTTGAAAAACCTTCACAAAAAAGAGAGAAACTCATTTGCACATTTTAAGGTGACAGCTCCCCCCCCCCCTTCTGTTCACAATCTCAAAATTTACGTGACATCCTTGGCACTTAAGACGCTATATGCAATTAACTCTGGATTTCTCTTTTCCATGGGTAACCACGTGTGGTGGATTATCTAGGTCGCAGACGAAATGTGCTCGTGAAACAATTATAAATATCGTTGGTGTACCCATTTGTAATAGAAGGAATCTCTCACTGTGTCTGTCTCCGTTGTCCTTTATTTGGGTTCTTACAACTTTGCCCCACACGGCCCTCGCTCAGAGCCTTCTCCGCCTCCCGCTTGGCAGCTTGGCAGCTGCCGTCGCTCACGTAGCCTTTTCTCCTCTCTCCCGATGCAGCTCCGCTGCTGGCTCTCCTCTCAGCCTCTCCGCCCTTATGCAGTCTCTCAGCTGCTCTCTCTGCAGCCCCACCGCTGCTCTCCGGTTCCCCCGTGCCCGGACCCCGCTGGCCAACGGTGCCGAGTCCCATCCTGTGGCGATCGCGCCACTCTCCACTCTCTGCCCTGCGTGGCCTCCTCCCGTCTTTATTCTTACACTCTCTCCCCGCTCTTCCGGTTCCCGCCCTTAAGAGATTTCCCTTCTCCCCCACGTGACCTAACTCCTCCCCCCGTTACGTCATATCCGCGAAGCCGTTTACGCCTGCATTACACATTTATAAACGCAGCTTGGACAAAGGGGAAATGAAGAAACGTGGCCATTGTTTCAACTGCGGAACCAGGAGATCGAACATGCGACCTCTGGATTGCAAGTTCAGCTTGCTGACCATTATACAAAGGCAGCATCATATCTCACTTCTAAATGTGATCGTGCGTAATAATCCGAGAGTGGCACGGTAAAACTTACGCCCTGGGACCTTCGTACTTGAAGATCTGGTAAGCACAGTCGTACGTGCTTCTGTATTTGTGAGCTTGCAGTCCCTAGAACGAAAACAACAGAGAAGCGATGCACACGTGTAAATACCACGGGAAGATAAAATCTGGATGCGTCGTTCCAAATTCTGAAATATGAAAATGCGGCAGGCCCATATTGTGACGTCGGAATAAAATATTCTGTTAGGGGCCCTGTCGCAAGGCTCATTAATGGCACACAGGAAGATGTTGTTCTCTTTGTTGATTCTATTCTGATCTGACGTATTGCCCCATTACGTGACTTCATCCCGACGTCTCAATTTTTTCCACTTTTCTCTCCAAAATGTTCCGTCCTCTCCTCTCCTTCCTCTTACCAGTTTCCTTCTTTCCTCCTATTTTCATAAATCACACCTGAAGAACACCGCGATTCAACACGTGCATTCAGCAAACGTGTATTCATGTTTACTTCTGTATTGTTGTTTGGAAACCATCAACAGAATACACAATTTCTTTTAAATTCTGAAACCCGACCTGCATGCGAGTCTTGATGACATCGAGTGGCGTGTTGCCGAAGACGCTGGCCGCTCCGGCAGTGGCACCAAATGCGCCGGTAACAATGGGGTTGATCTCCTTGTTGGGGTTGTCACCTGCGTGAAATGTCGGGCAATAACAAACACAAACGTGAAGTCGTATGGGATGCGTTCATTGGGGGAAAATATGAAGCTGGAAAGTGGCTCGGTGGCTCGGGGGTGACGGCACCAAGCAGTATTATTGAGAACTCTGGACTAACACCCAGGTCGTAATGTGTGGTTGAGCATGTATGTATGTATGCATGCGTGTTGAATTTCTTTCGCACCGTACGTAGCTAATCATGTTAATCGGAGGTGCGGGAAAGGACAACACACTAGCACAGGGAAATAAACTGCTCTACAAATGGATTCTTCAAACAGTAAATGACCTCCAGAACATCTATTTTGATAATTACCCACATTTTCGAGTTACTATCAGTATTGACTTGGCTGTATTCATGCCAATTTTTTGCATTGTATCCCTTCTAGAAGATCACTAGAAATCATGTCGCTCACTCGCTCGGTTGCGATTCTCTACAGCGTATGGATGAGATGGCTGAACCAGATTCATCACTCAGAGCCAAGAAAAACTTGAAAACTTATCACTTGGTCTCCTAGAACAACATTTAAAGCCATCGATCTTGGAAAAAGTGGGCTTGCCTTCCGAGTAATTAATATCAAGGGTCTGGCAGATGGTCTCTTATTGATGGTCTCAGTGATGTTACCAACGACAAGACACAAACATTCAATCGAATTAAATTTAGCTCTTCATTTTATTAGACTGAATTTTGAAAAAAAATAATGTTTAAATGTTCATTTTGACAGCCCATGCAGTTAAAATTTCTCTGCGGAAAGATGCACCCCTGGCGTGTGGATAAAATAGATCCCTTGAAGGGATCGCAGGAATAGTTCTGTAATGTCTATTTCCACGGGGCATTATTTTAAGAATGAGGTAATGCACTGCTTTTCAAGATATCTGAATGTATTTTTCTTCCAATGTCATGATGCTGATAGTGCAGTTGGTACAGTAAGAAAATTACTATTTTTTTTACAAATAATTAGCTTAAGAAACAAAGGCATTCAACATATTATACACACAAAAACAATACGAACAGTACCTTTATACCAGTTCCTGAGTGACGTCATGACGTAAAATCGGATGGCCTGGTTTGAGCCTTGCTTGAGCACGGTGGCAGTGAGACCTTGGTACGTTCCTTTTATTCCTGAATTGGAACAACACATTCTGACTTAATACGCTGCTGTACAATGAACGCGAAGGTTATTACTCTTAACGATTACAGTTAACGCTACGTTCATTAGAGTCCAACAGCACTGTGACATGGCCGAGCGGTAGTGGGTTTAACTTGGTGTTGCAAGGGTTCATGGTTCAAAGCTGTTGGCCACCCTGGTTATTACTGTGCAAGTATTAACCAAATAACACTATGAATTTTTTATTTATTTTATTTTACCAGGTAAGGCCCACTGAACTGTACAGCTCTTTTTCAGAAGCGAACTGTCCACAAATGATAGCTCAACGAAGCGGCTTATCATGTGGAAATGTATAGCAGCCAAATACTCGAAATGCATGTTTGATTCCAAATGTAGAAGAAAAAACCGGAGGACCCGAAGAAAAATCCACACGACCATGGGGAGAACATGCAAACTCCAAATATACAGGCATCAGGCTCGGGATCAAACCCACGACCTCCTGCATACCAGGCGAAGTAGTCAACATCTTGCCACCGTGACGCCTAAATAAATATGCGTCACCTGCTATCACAGTAGACATTCAAAGAATCTGTGACGTTATTGGAAAAAAAAAGTGTAGGTCATGTGTGCCAGAGTCATATTCCAATTTAACAAATTTGATGAAACCACATCATAATATCACCCCCCACCTCCCCCAGACTGGCATACTATCACCGTCTGTGAAACAGCACTTCCGTAATCACCGTGTACTATAAGAATGGCGTGAGCACCAAATGCTCCAATCATAATTATAAGAGTGCAATAAAAAAAACACACATTACCCTGTTTCCGCACGATCTCTCGCACGCCATGGAAAAAGCCACGGTATTGGGGATTACTAGAGCACTGATCATGAATGAACTTCACCTGAAAAGCGAAAGAACATCGAAATTAAGTGCCGTCCACTTCAAGCAGTGAAAAAATTCAACAACTATTGTTCAGCAACATCAAAGAATCCTGAATGATGATGATCATAATAATGTATTTGAAGTGATTGCAACTGTGACGAAACTTTATTGTTAGTCAACTATGCTACAGGGCTGATGGATGTAGCCCGTGAAAAGGCTATTTGTGGAAGAGTGCTGTTTTGTAACAAGCAGCTACAAGAGAGGCGATGCACAGCTGCGTGAGTGCATGCCCATACCTTGATGGTCTCCATAGGGCACACAACCAGTACAGCCTCGGCCACGCCAGCTCCCAGCCCACACAGGAGGCCACGTGTGCTGTTCAGCTTGCCCTGGTCATCCCGCATGTGATTGCTAAGGAACTCAAACATTCCAAACCTGCGGGGGCACAAAAATAGGCGCTTGAAATGTTTCCAGAGCACGCAAGCCTTGCTCCAATGTATTATCCAAATGTATTGAGGAAACCAAAGAGAGACTGTAGACGACACACGATGAGAGACACAATGCAAGATTCACATTCCGTGTCTGCCCAAAGATACACTGCAAGATTTAGTCCCGTGTCTGACCAAAGACACCATGCAAGGTTCAGTATGTGATTGTCCAAAGATAAAATGCAAGATTCAGTCCGTGTCTGTCCAAAGGGAGGAAAACGATGTGCAGCCACGATTGGTCCCATCATTCATCTGCATATCCATTAACAGAATTTCATGGTTCAGCGTGGCGGCCGCCCCGGTTAATACTGTGTGTGTATTTTCATATGCTATGCACCGTCTGCTTCACAGTGAACATTAAAATCCCGTGATATTTAGAGTAGGCCACGTGTGCTGGCATCACGGTCCAAATTTCTAAAATTACCTGCTACTTACCAAATTGGGTAAAACTACAAAGCAACATCGCCCCCTAGTGGCAGACTATTCGCGTCTGTGAAACAGCCTTGCGATATAAGAATGTAACGAATAGCAGATTTACTCATTTTATTTGATGGCTTGATTGAAACATGCGTCTCGTAGTCTGATTTTTTTTACTCCAGAACCAGAAGTAGAATAATGATGAGCCCCCCACACGCACGCTTGTCTTTCTAAAACGAAACCATTTTTTATTTTACCAGGTAAGGCCCACTGAGCTATAGAGCTCAGACCCAACCTGGCCACGTATGAGAACTCAACAAAGTGGCTTGTCACGTGCAAATTTAGTGCAGCCAAATACTTTCAACGCCTGTTTGATTCTAAATGTGGAGGGAAAAACCGGAGGAGCCGGATACAAATCCTCACGACCACGGGGAGAACATGCAAACTCCAAAAATACAGGCGTCAGGGTCGGGATCGAACCCACGCCCTCTATATACCAGGTGAGGTAATTAACATCTCGCCACCGTGGCATCCTGTGTACACAGCCACACATGTGAGACATTTCCGCAGCTAGCTAGTCTTATTTTCTTTTTTAAAAATTCTACCTTTCATGTTTGACCCTTCTCTGTGACCTTTATTAAAAGGATAGACACTTTTCTTGAAAAACATGCCAAACAAAAATATATCTGTTGAAGGTCAAATAAAATAGCTTCAATTTTTTTTTATATATACCTGCCTGTTTTCAGCTGAAGCTTGCAGAAATTTACGTCATGATTAAATGCCCTGCTCGAGTCAATTGCAAAATGTTTCCTCCTCTCATAAATCAACGCAGACCGGAACAAGCAGCCATGTGAAGGCGGAATAGCATCAGCTAAATTGATTATCCACTCCTAAGGCGAGGGGATCTCGGACCCATTGCACAGTTCTTGTGACGGAGCGACTATCACGCGTTGCTGCCGCAGCCAATGCAATGCAATTGCCCCATTACATTGGGCTATGAGTGGGCTTCCAGAGAATACAGTCAAAAGATGCTTAGAGTAGAATTTCTTTAAAATGAAGAATTTGCAGCAACCGTTTTCATTGCATCTGTAGTTTAGCTGCATCTTTATATTCTGAGAAACCACTTTAATTGTTTTGACTTTTGAAATGCAGTATATGGCCCAACGCCGCAGGCAAGAAGAAATAATGGATGTCTTTCATGACAAAACTGCCAGGCCTTCCGAGAAAAGAAATCACACTGCTGTAGAAAACTACAGCTCTTAGGCATGCAGTGATTCATGTGTTTCAATACACCATCACAATTCAGGGTGACGAATCTTTTGAAGCTTTGGCTACGTTTAGTTTTTGTTCGTACTGGCCCAGTTTGTACACATGTTACATTTCACCAGCACTACACCCCGCCTCAACGATTCGATGAATCGTCAAGCTGAATCGAATCGATATTTTTTGCGTTTGGTTTTATTGCGTCTTTTGTATTTCTAATTGTTTTGTCTCATTTGTATAGTTTTTATTTTCTGCTCCATCGACATAAATGCAACACTCCCCTTTGCATTTAATTTACATAAAATGTAGATAATCAATTATCACGCGCACATTTCATGCACGAATTGGGAGCGTAAGAATCTAATGCGCCGTTACATGCCTGCTACTTTGCATTGTCAGTCTCATATTTTCCATCTCACTTGTTCCATTATCTGCCGAAGGAAACATTACACAACCCTGTAGCGTGCCCTTATTTAAAGGGGGTGCCATACACAAATACACAACGCTCAGGGGGAGGGCTCGGCACGGTCAATGTTAAATAAACAAGACCCGGCCTTCAGTCGCGAGGATGCTCAGCCCCCCCCTGCGGCAACCCCTATGCTCAGTGGCTGTAAACATCAGCATGCAATTTGTATACAGTATCTGTAGATGTACAACAAGCCCGGTCCCTTGACAATCCACTGCTGGATGGAAAGCCTCCCCGCACACTGTCTGCATCTGTAAAATTCTTACAAATCCACAATCTCTTCTCACTCCTGCACACGAGTTGATCACGTCGCTCCGTCTCCGCCGTGGTTGTCCTCTTGGGGGTTCCTTGATTTGGCTCCGATTCTGTCACCAGTCTCGTCCATCGGCGATCATCCCATTCTAGTGTTGTGAAAGGTTTCTCTGCGTTCGGAATAACCAGCCAGGTGGCTCAGTGGTGGAGTTCGTGGCTCGCAACCGTTAAATTGTTCAATTACTGGATCATGAGTGATGGCGATGGCTTCGTGAGGCCTTCATCCAACAGTGGATTAATCATGGCTGAGGATAGTGGTCATCTCGCATACCTGACCGCAGACTTGGGTATGGAGCCATAGACCAGCGAGCTGAGGCCACGGTAGAGGCCTTTAATCCCATGATCCCGCACTGTCTGAGAAACACAATCGCCTAAAATGGGAACACAAATTCCTCGGTAAGCATCATTAACAGACGAAACAACACGTGACTGAAACATTGAGGTGCTATGTAAATACAACTAAAACTCTGATAGCCAACAAAATAACTCAATATTGGGATCATTAAAAATATGGTCAAAACATTCATCATTCAGTCGTAGGCTGACATTTCAGGCAATGACCTTATTCTCTTCTCTAAAGGGCCGTTGCATGGAATGTAAGCCTACTATCTAAATATATTTCCATTAGCCAGAAGTGGTCATGATAAGGCAGCACTCTATCAGAGCAGGTAGCCAAGTGGTCGAGCGAACAGTCCACGATGAGACGTATGCAAGTTCAAATCGTGGTTTGGATTGACTCTGCTCATCATCCCTCTAGAGTTCATAAACTTGACACCACTTTGTGGGGAAGTCAACAATGGTTGTCCTTGGGATATACTCATCCCCGTGATAGGAATGTTACATTTACACCACTGGCTAAAGGCTTTAATCAGGAGATGAGCATCACCTCATTGCTCATTCGAGCAAGAAATCACTTTTAATTCAATTATTAATGTGACGTGTGGGTTTTTTTCCAAAATGGGCCAGTGCACCACTGCCATTTTTGTAATTCAATTTCAAACGGCTTTTGCGCGGTATCCGAAAACAAGATTATCTTAAAGCGCGTAATCACCAATGCCTTTGTAGCGCGGTGGGTTTGCTTTTTCGTCGAGTTGCAGCTGCGTTTTCACGTATTCGGTCGGAAATGTGATGCAGATTTCAATTCCTCCGGCAATCCCACCTGCAGCAGCAGCAACAACAACAAAAACAACATTTAATTTCATACCCAGTGCGTTAATGCAATTCATATCAAGCCAACCTTTCATAGTCATCAACATAAAATAATTAAAATTGATATGGCGTGAGCACTTGCTCTCCGGACGAATGGATTACCTATAAAACATCGGCAGTCAATTTGGCATAACATCGGCAGTCTGATTTATATCACAGGGTGGAGAGATAACATTTGGGTCTGTGAAAGCTGACAACACGGTCAGGGCAACTGTCAGAAAACCCAGGCTGTGGTGTCAGTCCGGCTAAAGGTCGATGGGTACGAATGTGGTCAACGCCGTCAATCACTGCCGTGGCATCGACATGATTTCCACAAGGACAGGCAAAGCAATCCTGGGCTGGTGGTGGCAACAAAGCAGCCTTTTGATTTACTAAGAGCCTACACAAGTCGTTTTTTTTACTTGCCAAATCAACATGATGCGTTTCAAAAGGGTAACGCGAAATAGCGCACCCTCGTATGAAATGTACCACCGTGTAATATTATTGTTTACAGTATTTTGTGGTAAATGCAAGAAAAATTACATACAAGGTTGGATTATATTTCAAACCAATGAGTCAAGTAGTAAATATAGAAATGTCCTTGTATTCATCATTTCGTATATTTGTCACTCTCCACTTACCAACCAATACTGAGCAAAGTGGTGACGCATGGTCAAACAACAACCCCCATAACTGACAGTGTGGGAAGGCTTATTATAGCAGTGGACTAACAAAGGGCTTCTTGGTTCTTTCGGTAAAGTCACGTAGAAGGGAAATAATAAAATAATAATGACTTTACCGAAAGAACCAAGAAGATGAATCCCTGCAGTCACGAAAGCTTTAAATCGAAATTTAACAAAGGGCTGTAAAAAAATGCTGTACCAATCCCATATGAAATCGACATGTATGCTTATACAGTATGTATAGCGTAGGCACAAATATGATACACTACACACAAAGGAACATGCATCCATTACAATGGGAAACAACAGATTCCTCATATATCTTTTAACAGGCTCATAGTTTTAACAGGCTGTTGGGTGAAGTGCTGGTTAGTGAGTGCATCTGAAGGCTGGCATACTGCAAGCCAAATCGCATGTCTCCCAAAGTCACATGTCTCCCAAAGTCACATGTCTCCGTACTCTTTGGTTCTTTCGGTAAAGTCACGTAGAAGGGAAGTAATAAAATAATAAAAATAAAACATAATAAAATAATTCTCACGACGTTTCAGCCACAACGCAAGCAGCCGTCTTCAGGTGGAGAACAGGTCTGTCAAGTAGAGAGTCTTACTCTGTCTAGTAGACAGAGTCTGACTCTGTCTGACTCTGTCAAGTAGACAGAGTCTCTGTCTAGTAGACAGAGTCTGACTCTGTCTGACTCTGTCTAGTAGACAGAGTCTCTGTCTAGTAGACAGAGTCTCTGTCTACTTGACAGACCTGCCGATGATTACACATCGCACGAGGTACATGTTTAAGACAATGTCGACCTAGGGGAGGCCAAGAATTCTGTTCAGTTTTCGTCACTGATGTTGGCCGTGAGTGGGAATCGAACTTGGGTCTATAAAGCAGCATGATAACCACGACACCACAGCTCCTAGTTAACATGCAATGAACACACATAGTTGAGAATGCGAAGGCAGTGGCGCACAAGCATAAATAACAAAACCCCAACACCGCTCGAGATGGAAAACAATGCAAAATAGGCAACTGTTTAGTACAAAAATGGCCCTTATTTATATACCAGGGCTAGAGCCCAGCTAGCGTGCGTGAATAATGGTTGAAGACTGCACTATACAAGACCAGGGGTGGGGAACGTCCGGCCCGCGGGCCGTATGAGGCCCACGAAATCATTTGGGTCTGGCCCTGCCAAGGCAACCGCAGGCGGGACTCGAAATTCAATAACTCTCGGAGCAAACCTGGAAAATCAGTTGCGAGTAGCAACATCGTCAATACCAGCTAACATCACACGCCTCACCCAAAGAGAAGCAGTTCCAGCCATCGCATTAGAGGCGAGTTAATTAAATGTTTGAACCAAACGTAACAGGCCATTTTTTAAGTTGATAATTTTGTATGGCCCGCGAATGATGTTGTAAACATCCAAATGGCCCTTGGCAGAAAAAATGTCCCCACCCCTGCCATACACCAATGGGACCCTGATTTCCATGTAACGTTCATCATTTTTCCGGATTAACTTCATTAACTTGGCACATGAACAATCTGTGTAATTGGCACATGGGCCGTATATTCATCTCTCTCTGCATCGTCATTATGCAAAGCACGTGACAGCACACAATGGTCCCATGTCCGTTGACACAATAGGCTCGCTTCTCATTGGCGGAGAGAGTGAGGCGAGCCGAGCTCGTGCCCACGCGCGCAGCCAATCGCGTCGCACCACCGAGCCGCAGGCACCCACGCGCCACCAGACCACAGCCACACCCCCCACCACCACCACACAAAGACAAAGATCCCCCGTGTAGCCTCATACCGCTGGGGGGGCAAGTGCTGTGAGCGAGTAGCAAGCCATGAAGGCCGGTACGGGGCACGAAGGGGGTGGATGGATGGCCAGCAACCCCAGTGGCGATGTTGAGACACCGCACCAGGTGTTGATTTGAGGCCGAGTCGACCTAGAGGAGGCCCATGACCGGTTCCGATAAGCGTGACTGCTTTTGACCGTGGTCGGGATGCGAACTCGGTGTCGCCGTGTTCGTAGCGCAGTGCGCTAACCCCTGCACTACCGCTCCCCGCACACCACCAGTCACCCTGCCACATGCATGGCAGCCCCATAACAGTGATTTAACCAAATCATTCTTCATAAGCATAAGTGGTCACCCAACAGCAAACGCGGCAGCTTTTAAGTTAATTTGACGGCGCAAGGCACGGAATTGTGATGCACAATGGGAATTAACGGTTAGATAAGTGGCCTCGTGAAATCCATGGATATTGTGTGTACTGTTGCAATTATAGTGGACTATTACCGCAATGCCATCAAATAATTTAATTACGATAGGATATTTATGTATATTAGCGTTTGCACAACATGTCTCAATGACGTTATACGCATGCATATTTAAACTGTTGTGACGGTAATGGTAATACTATGCTGTAATGCAATGCATTAAGATGCAGTTAAAACATTTTCAATATTTTAAATGGAATTTAAATTTTGCAAACCCTCAAGGACGCTCTGTTTACTAACTGTACCGTTCTAATTATGCAAATTCGACTGGATGCTTAAGTTATTTATAGTAATTTTGAAATCACCTCCATTTAACCACTGCCAACGCCTACACATTTTGTATTTGACAAAGGCAGAGAGAGGCCTTTTGTACTCAACTAGTCAACTGTACAGGACTGTGTGACTGGTTTGGTAACTCGTTCAATGTTATGTTTGAGCCAGGAAAAAGTGCAGTGTCACGCAATGCATGCGTAAAAGCATCGCTTCACATACACAGAAACACATCCTGTGGCGAGCGATTACTTTAGTTTTATGAGCATACACGTGACAAAAGTGAGTTGGTTTTGGGAGGATAAGTCCCTAGAAAGGGACGATGGTCATCTTGGAGAGGCCTTCATCCGGCAGTGGATCGATCGTGACTGGTGATGACGATGAGTAGTTCACACAACCTCGTGCGAGTCCTTTATTGTTTTTGTTTGCAAACAGTACAAGTTGAAAGTTGGCTTTGAACGGGACACGCATAATGACCGGCTTTGCGAGGTCTTCATCCGGCAGGAGATTGATTGTGGCTGATGATGATGATGAGAATGTTGACGAGTCCGACGCAGAAGCACGTGTGGCACTCGACTGTAATGCCCGTGTTGGAAGTCCTTGAACCAAGGTTTCCACTGTCCATTTGAAGAACAGTTGGTGCTAATTTAGAGCGCACACACACCTCCACTACTACGCCTCGCTGCCCCTCGTGCCCTTGACAGCTGTTCTTAGTTGGCACACATCTACAACTTGTTGACCAATATTGCATACTGAACAATGCCATGTGTGCAAATACGCGAATATGATTAATGTGCGTTAAATGCACATGATAGCTCAGCAATATACAGTACTTTTATACTGGTAGGAACCTCCTGGTTACACCAGCCCACAGGGGATTATTGTGTCCGTCCGTCGTGCAGGGAGGGGCTGGGTGGGGAGGGACTGGGTGGGGAGGGGAGGGTGGGGCTGGGTGGGGAGGGGAGGGTGGGGCTGGGTGGGGAGGGTGGGGGGGCTGGGTGGGGAGGGGCTGGGTGGGGAGGGTGGGGCTGGGTGGGGAGGGTGGGGGAGGGTGAGGCTGGGTGGGGGGTGGGAGGGTGGGAGGGGTGGAACTGGGTGGGGAGGGGCTGGTCACCCCGTGGTGCCCTTATAAAACTCAACGGTTAACCTACTCACGCCGGCTTGTGCCCGCCCTCACAGTCGCCCATATTTGCGGAATACACCACGCCGCCGTTGACCCTGGCCATTGACTGAGCAACCCAACGTTCCTACCAGCTCCCTCCGCAGGAATGTGTTATATGCTCCGTACTTGCGCACAGGGAAAATCACGGCACGCATTCAAGTCCACACGCACACATACATTGCCAAAGTGTTCCTTTATTTTTAGACAAGTTGAACCCATTGAGGCAATGTGTGCCTATTTCGCAAGAGGATACAGGTGAGAACACAAACAATATGTAAAGTAGAATACAACGTCACACACAACTGACTCATTGGGAAGGATGCAGCAGATAGGGTAGGTTAAATGGTTATAACGCGTGAACATCTGCAGAAAAAATAATGACAGCTGCAAGCATGCCACAAAGGTTGCGTGAGCACGAGCGGTGAACTTGTCAGGAAGGATTTGTGACGGTCGTACACGTGAGAAGATCTGTAAAGATTATTGTATTTTAATAATGCACAGCAGAGCGGAGTGAAAACGGAGTTTCCATTGCCATTTGGCCACGCATTGGCGAGTCGCACCACGGTTTTGGGGCCGTCCATAAATGACGTCACGCGATTTTGGACGATTTTTTTTACCCCCCCCCTAGTCACACGGCGTCACAAAAAGTCAGACCCCTCTCAAATACGACGTTACAAAGCTCTGCCCCCCCCCTCCCCCCCAAAAAAAAACATTCTTCAAATCGCTTTAAACTATTGTCATTATAGTGCGTATTTAATGTGGCGCTGCTTTCTGATGTTGTAGGAGTGTTGTTATAACAATTAGTGTTGTTATAACAATTCTATATTAATTTAAAGTTGCGCATTTTGATGCGACGTCACATTTCTCAACCCCCCCCCCCTCGTCACACATCGTCACAAATGTCTGACCCCCCCCCCCCTAGGTGCGTGACGTCATTTATGGACGGCCCCTTACCACGTGTTGCTGCGACAGGTAGGAGGGAGGTTTGTCTGCGCGTTCGCCGGTGAGATGCGTTCACGCTTCTCATCGTTTTTGTGATGCAGAGGCTGTAAGACGCTGCGAAATTTTCACTACATGTTCACTTGCAGGAAATTTTGCTTTAACTACGAAGCTCGCCCACCCTTCAATGTGTACAATTTGTCAACGTACGTATTTAATATACTGAATACACTTGCGATATGCACAATTAATCCAGTGCCATGTTGTGTGACAAGCCTCGCTCTGCTAACCAGACGCATCAAGGTCAAAACCGGTCTAGAGTTCACTTGCTGCATCAAATGTTGCCCAATAATTTTGGCGAGCAAAGCCAGCCAATTAAATTAATGGCCCACCCAAAAAAGTATGGTGCAGTTTTATGAGTGAACACAGAATGTGGTTCAGCATTCGTCACAGCGTGCGCAATAAGACACATCAGGACACCACAAAAGGCATTGAAGAGTTTGCCAAATTAGCCACCAGAGGCGCTTTCTACAGCTCCCTCTAGTGGAGACCCGTCCGCCAGCAGTGACCTGAGCAGGCAATTGCAGGGCTTCACCTTTGACTCTTGGGACAAAACCAGGTGTATATAATGCATTAGAATGCATCACTAAAGCCATCGCAGCACCAGCGAGCCGCACCCGGATGCCCTGGGTGTTGATTTCACTCGTACAGGGATGTAAACACTGCCATGTGGATGAGACCCCCCCGGTATTCTCGACTATGTCGACGCAGCGTGTAGCGGAGCGTGGTTCTTTTTTCGCGAGGCCACGAACCACCTCAGTTATTCACCGCCTGAAGCTCCTCGAATGTGGAAAACAGAACAACTTAATGACCCTGGATGAACACATGAGCCGGTTTGCACCACATGCAAGTGGGGGAGAGCACGTTAAGTAGATGATGGGAACACCACCGGTGAACGCGTAAGGCTGCAACAGAACTATGAACTCTATTTAGAGCGATATAGCGAGTTTGCCGAAGCGGCCTGGCCACAACTGATAGCTCAACTTACTGGGGCGTATCGTGTGGAAATGCATTGCAGCCAAAAACGTACTCGAAACGCACGTTCCTGAATGTGGAGGGGGGGAAAAAGCGGTGGACCCCCAGTAAAAAAATCCACGCGACCACGGAGAGAGGACACGCAAACTCCAAACATGCAGGCGTCACAGGGTCGAACCCACGACCTCCTGCATACCAGGCAAGGGATTTAACATCTCGCCAGCGTGGCGCCCCTGACTTTAACAGAGTTGGAACAAACTGCGTGGTGGTGGTGTGAGTGCATCAGAGGTGCGGACAGAACCACGGGGTGTGTGACACGAATGTAACCGGGGCGTGAGTAATACACCTCGGGTGACAACAACGTCGGTCGTACCACTGGGGTTGAGACTGTACACAAGCAGGCTCTGTCAAGTGTGCCAGGAATGTGACAATATCGTGAGGAGTGTGACAGTGCCAGGGTGCGAGTGTTTTCCAGGAGTGTCAACGATTTGCAGTACAGCACCGTAGCATAAAGTGTGTGAGCAGTGTGGGCAGTAGTAGGAGACAGTGTGACGACGAGATGGGAAGAAGTGTGAATGAGTGTTGGGGGGTAGGAGTGTTGGTGGTATGGTAGGAGTGTTGGGGGGTAGGAGTGTTGGGGGGGTAGGAGTGTTGGGGGGGTAGGAGTGTTTGGGGGGTAGGAGTAATGGGGGTAGGAGTGTTGGGGGGTAGGAGTGTTGGGGGGTAGGAGTGTTGGGGGTAGGAGTGTTTGGGGTAGGAGTGTTGGGGGGGGTAGGAGTGTTGGGGGGGTAGGAGTGTTTGGGGGGTAGGAGTAATGGGGGTAGGAGTGTTTGGGGTAGGAGTGTTGGGGGGTAGGAGTGTTGGGGGGTAGGAGTGTTGGGGGGTAGGAGTGTTGGGGGTAGGAGTGTTTGGGGTAGGAGTGTTGGGGGGTAGGAGTGTTGGGGGTAGGAGTGTTGGGGGGTAGGAGTGTTGGGGGTAGGAGTGTTGGGGGGGTAGGAGTGTTGGGGGTAGGGAGTGTTGGGGGGGGTAGGAGTGTTGGGGGGGTAGGAGTGTTGGGGGGTAGGGAGTGTTGGGGGGGTAGGAGTGTTGGGGGGTAGGAGTGTTGGGGGGTAGGGAGTGTTGGGGGGGGGGGGGGGTAGGAGTGTTGGGGGGGTAGGAGTGTTGGGGGGTAGGGAGTGTTGGGGGGGGGTAGGAGTGTTGGGGGGTAGGAGTGTTGGGGGGTAGGAGTGTTGGGGGGTAGGAGTGTTTGGGGGATAGGAGTGTGACAATACCCGGAAGAGCGTGAGCGTGCCAGCAGTAAGTCTATGCAGTGTGATGCGAGTGAGCGCGAGCGAGTGTGTGGCCAGTGCCGAGTGTGGCCAGTACCACGAGGAGTGTTTGGTGCACCGATGCGAGTGTTGCCAGTGCGAGTGAGGAGTGCGAGTGGGTGTGAGTCAATGCACCATGCAGAGTGTCTAGCAGAGGAGTGCGTGTGGCCGGTACCACGAGGAGTGTTTGGTGCACCGGTGCGAGTGTTGCGTGTGTACCAGCAAGGAGTGTTTCTTTTTGGAGGGGGGGGGGAGTGTAAGGGGGTGTAGGGGGGGGGGTCCTCGTTACCGGCCAGGATCGCTTTGCCCGGGTGCGTGAGCTTCTGTCCGCCTGCAGCGGCGGCGGCGGCGAAGACGCGGGATCGCCCCGGTGACAGCGCGCCCGGCAAGACGCCTCGACCTGTCGTCAATGGCTTCATCGCAGACGGGGCCTGGAACTTGGTGGAACCTGCAGGCAGCATTGCAGCGGGGGTGTGGGTGGGTGGGTGGGGAGCCTGCAAAGAACTCGTGGGCTCGTGGTTCCGACTGGGAGCGAGGGGGATGCGTGAGGAGGAGTGGCAGGAATTCGTCTCCACGGGGAGCCGGGAAGAGCCCCGGTGTGGAGCCTTCCGCGCGTGCTCCGCCTCCAGTGCGGAGCCACGCCCCCCTGTCCCGCCCCTCCCCACCCACTGAATATATTAACGAGGGTGGGGGTGGTGATGCGTCGGGTAAAATAGTTCCCATTTAATTGATTTTTCGGGTTTTTTAAAAAATATATAATTTGTGATATATTTGTTTTGGTGTCCAGTTCATGGTGTTTCTGACATAAACGTGTGGTGTAGTGTAATGTGCGGATAAGATTATAATGGTGACTAAATTATTGATCTAATCTCTACTCTTAGCTTTTTTCGGTAAAGTCACGTAGGTAAAAATAAATAATAAAAATATAGGAAATAATTATAGAAATAAAAATTATAAATCACGACGTTTCGGAGGTAACACAAGTCTCCGTCATCAGGTGGGACCGTCACAGCTGGATTTACTAGCTCTTGATACAGTAAATCTAGCTGTGACGGTCCCACCTGATGACGAAGACTTGTGTTGCCTCCGAAACGTCGTGATTTATAATTTTTATTTCTATAATTTTTATTTTTATTATTTATTTTTACCTATGTGACTTTACCGAAAAAACCTAAGAGTATGAATCTTTGCAGTCACGAAAGCTTCAAATCTAGAATTGATGTTATATCTCTAGAGTGGATCTGGAGTTCCCCGTAGTAATGTGGAAAGCGTCATTGCCTCTAAAAGTTGCGAAATAAAATATCGGCTGCACCTTTACATTTAATTACATGACAGTGCTGTAGTCCAGAGGATGCGATGAAGTTACTGTACACTGGAATTAAATTAATGGTGGTAATGGAATTATGATGATAATGATAATACAATTTAGACTTAAAACTTTCGTGACTGCAGGAATTCATATTGAACCAAAAATATGATAATACACATTTACAAGGCGAGAACATCTCACCATGTCTGACGTTTCTTTAAATGCCTAACATTTCGTTGTTTGCCCATTTCCGTGATCGCTATAAATATTTACATGTGAATTTGTGCAAATGTCAATCTCACCAAGTCTGACGTTTCTTTAAATGCCACACATTTCGTTGTTTATCCAGTCCCTTGATCGCTATACATATTTACACGTGAATTTGTGCAAAGGGCAACGGTGGTGATGGTCACGGGATTAACACTCAAAGCAGAACCCAATCATTGCCTTGGGGTTTCATGCCTGGTCGCGGCTGTGGTACGGCAGCCGTGCCGTTGTGATTTTGCTGCTATAAAATGTCCACGTGATAATAAGCCACAAAGTTGAGCTATCATTTGTGGCCAGGTCACAGGTCAAGTTAACGGCTCAATGGGGCTTTACCTGCAAAGATAAAAACAAGTGACCTTTGCTATGCGCTCCTATCGCGTTTTTGTATCGTTCTGTGAGCCCTGCATCCTTCTGGACATCTGTGAAAAAGAGCTTCATGGCTCATCGGATTACTCCCCGTATTAAAACACATTCCTGCGGAGGGAGCTGGTAGGAACGTTGGGTTGCTCGGTCAATGGCCAGGGTCAACGGCGGCGTGGTGTATTCCGACTGTGAGGGCGGGCACAAGCCGGCGTGAGTAGGTTAAACGTTGAGTTTTATAAGGGCACCACGGGGTGACCAGCACCTCCCCACCCAGTCCCACCCCTCCCACCCCCCCACCCAGCCCCACCCTCCCCTCCCCACCCAGCCCCTCCCCACCCTCCCCACCCAGCCCCACCCCTCCCATTTTTGGATACACGACGGACGGACGGACACAATAATCCCCTGTGGGCTGGTGGAACCAGGTGGTTCCTACTAGTATAAAGATTCTGATTCAAATATCGGGTGAAGGTCGGAAACCCGGCTGAGCTTTGCGTTGCCGCTCCACAACCCTGGGGAATTCTCCCTCTCAGTGCCTCCACAACCAGAATCTAAATATGTATTTATACCGGAGGAATCCGATGAGCTATAAAGCTCTTTTTCACTGATGTCCAGTAGGGGCTGCTCAGAACGTTACAACAGCAAATAATAACAAAAACAAGACAGTCGTGCCAAGTAGCGTAAAGGAAATGTAAACAATTATGCCACTTCTCATCTAGGCCACGATGTGGTGCTTTTCCACCACCAAACTGACGTTTCCATAAACTAAACTCTTAAACTATTTCAATTTTACCAGGTAAGGCCCGCTGAGCTATCTATATACAGTAGCTCTTTTTCAGAAGCGACCTGGCCACAGATGCCAGCTCAAATTTGTGGCTGACGTGGAAATGTATAGAAGCCAAATAATCTAGGCCACTAGGTTAGCGCTTTTGCAACAAACTTAAGTTTCTATAAACAACTCTTATACAATTTTAATTTTACCTGATAAGGCCCAGTGAGCTATATATCTATTTTTCAGAAGCGACCTGGCCACAAATTATAGCTCAACGAAGTGGCTTTTCATCATGTGGACATTTATAGCAGCTAAATCCTCTGAACGCACGTTGATTCTAAATGTGGAGAGAAAACCCGGAGGACTTGGAGAAAAATCCACGCGACCACGGGGAGAAAAGAGAGAGAGAGAGAGACACGCAAACTCCAAATACACAACAGGCGTCAGGGTCGAGATGGAATCCACGACCTCCTGTATACCAGGCGAGGGAGTTAACATCTCACCACTACTGCTATTAAACCACTCGGCCATCAGGTGGCGGTATTGCACCAGACGGATTTATTTCTTTCAATTGATTTTCACATGTGTATTTTAATCGTTATGTATTAAAAATGTCATATTTTTGGTAAGTAGTGGAGTTTTGTTTTTGCATTATCTGTGTCCGGAATTGGATAATTGATGTTGTAATAGGGTTTTACCCTTTTATCTGGTACAAAAACTAACCACAACACAAGCAGTCAAAATACTTTTTGTTTGCATTTTGACTGCTTGTGTTGTGGTTATTGCAAACATGATCCCTTGTATAAAGGTGTCAGTTTTTGTACCAGATAAAAGGGTAAAAACCTATTACGATATTCTGCTACTGGTAAAGGAGGTCTCATAGTGGATAATTCATGTGCAGCGTTGTGTGATACAATTGCATGAAATGACGCTATATAGTATATAAAATGATATTATTGAACTGAAGTTTCCCTTTTCTACGAGAAAAGCATCGCATCCAACGGCGCTCATCTTTACACAATGAGCCGGTGGCACGGTGAAGCATGTCGTTTCTGTCTGGCCACACTGACCACAGGCGTTAAGAAGAATTCTTACAGCCGTCTCTAACACTAACACACACACACAGATGTGTGGCAGATGGACAGGACATAGGGGAGAGGTGGTCGTCCCAGTCCGGTTGGTTCGTCGCTACCATTTATTCCACGCTTTAATTTAACTCACTCTGTCTGTTGTTATTGTCGTTGTTGTCGTTGTTGTATCCTCAAATCTTGCAACTCAATTTTAACCCACTTCCCAATGTGATATCGACTGCAAATTTCGTATACTTATGTCTTATTGATGACAATACGATATTCTATCATAATTTTTTTGAACAATCTTTTTACGCGCTTTCTATTAACTCACTCTGTTGTTGTCGTATCCTCAAATCTTGTAACTCAGTTTTAACCCACTTCCCAATGTGGTATCGACTGCAAACTTGGTATACTTATGTCATACTGATGACAATACTATATTCTATCATTAAAAATTTAAAAAACATTTTTAAATATTCATTTTTACATGTTATGTTTCGGCTTGGGTCTAATTGTCCACGCTCAACTGACGTTGGCTGTAATTGACCACGGCTCCTTACGTTATGGCAAGCTTCGGGGCCACTTCCTGGAGTCGTGGAGTTCTTCCATTACTAGTACATTTCATAAAAGCGTGTTTAATTTTTTTTATATTACTTATTCTCAGTTTTACCCGCTAGCGTCTGGTTCGCACGCTCAACTACCCCGTGAGCGTGAGGATGGTATGCCGTGGTACGTTCCTGCCTGATGCCTAACTCTATCCACGGGTTTTTGGAACAGCTTCGGCATCAACTCCGCGACGCTGGTCGTTGATAGCGTCAGCGGTTTTGTCGAGGCCAGATTGCGACACCTGGGGAGGGTGTGAAATCTTACCCGGCTACCGTCAGATAAATAAGGATTTCGCCAGTGGGATAGCGAGCTACCGAGGAGATGGAGCGATGAAAGCAGCTGATGTGTAGGTGCCAGTGCTGGATTAAGCTAGTGCAGAGCCTGCGACATATGTTATAAAGGGACCCTAAATTAAAAAAAAAACATATTAATATTAAAACACAAATGTTTAACTTGCATAGTAAAGTAATTGTATTTTTAAATTTGCTATACAGCCTGGTAATACGACAAATCGCTAACCTAAAACACCCGGTCGTTCATAAAAGTTGAAGGCAGTATAGTACTATGGTAATAGAGCAAGTGCAGAATCACTGAACCGGAATTGACAGCTTGAAAGCATTTAGCGCGAGGCCCTTGAAAGTGCGGGGCCCGTAGCTACATGTGTAGCTACTACTACATATGTGGCTACTAAATATGTAGCTACATGTGTAGCTACATGTGTAGCTACTACTACATGTGTAGCTACTACTACATGTGTAGCTACTTTTGCTCCTAGGATAATCCAGTGCTTGGTGGTGCTGGGTGGATTGTTGCATCACAGGATCGTGAGATATGGCAGCGGATTAGGGAAGCTTTCGTCCAACAGTGGCCCATGATTATGACTGACCTCTGCTAAAAAAAAACATGTTTGAAAACTTGTATTTATCAGTGTTCAAGTACAGACAAAATATAACAGTTCTTATGAAGTACACCAATTTCCATAGAGAAGCAACACTCACATACTACCCTGCGTATCCCATAGATGCTGTTGATTATGGGCATAAGAAACTTTGACGAAGGTCATATTGTATTCCCAGGAACACAGTTGGAATTAATATTTTGCAAAAAATCACATAAGGAACTTTTATATCCCCACCCCCACACTAGAATCGGCTTTTCCTATTAACTGTGCCTCAAAATCAAATTGGGGTGCAGACTAACAGGTCCCTGCGGGGTGGGCTGGTAGGAACGAACAAATGAATGGCTATAATAAAATGAAATGGCGGGGGTACGATACGAAGGGAGAGTTTGAGGCCTAGTCCTAGGCTTTAGGCCTAGCTGTAGGCTTTAGGACGCAGTGAGTTAATTTTGAATTTACATGTTTTAATTAAAAACTATCTCAGGGAATTATTTAAAAACTATCTCAGGGAATTATAAGGGAATGTTACACTTGTTTAGCCAGGAAAGCCTCACTGAGTCTAAAGGTTTTTGTAGGGTCCTGCCAAGTGTTTGCAGTAGGGGTTGATGTTGCTACACCTAATCGGACATCGGACGGACGGACGATATAATCTATTGTAGGCTGGTTCACTTCGTTCCTACCAGTAAAAACTTAGAGGTGAGGGGCATGACAAGGTCAACGTCTAGTGTAGTAGTGTATAGTGGTGTATAGTAGTGTATAGTGTAGTGTATAGTAGTGTATAGTAATTGTAGAGCTAGAATCTGTGGATAGAGGTGTAGTTTATAGTAGTGTATAGTGTAGTAGTGCATAGTCATGTAGAGCTAAACACACTTAAAAAAACTGCATTTTGTCTGTCATGAATTCTCTCACCCCGTATGCATGAGGAAGTCGTGACAGCAAACGCCTAATTGTAGTCTACTATCTTCTTGGTTCTTTCGGTAAAGTCACGTAGAAGGGAAATAATTAAATAAAAAATAATAAAACATGATAAATAATTCTCACGACGTTTCGGCCACAACGCAAAGACAGCGTCTTCCCGACAGACATGTTCTTTACCTGAGGACAGCTGCTTGCGTTGTGGCCGAAACGTCGTGAGAATTATTTTATTATGTTTTATTTTTATTATTTTATTAATTCCCTTCTACGTGACTTTACCGAAAGAACCAAGAAGATGAATCCCTGCAGTCACGAAAGCTTTCAATCGAAAGTCGTGAGAATTATTTTATGATATTTTATTTTTATTACTTTATTAATTCCCTTTTACGTGACTTTAACGAAAGCACCAATAAGATGAATCCCTGCAGTCACGAAAGCTTTAAATCGAAATGTAGTCTAATAGTATTGAACCAATACTTTTTGGTACTCCGACGCCTCTCCTGCGAAGGTTTCCTGGCTTTTTGTTGAGAAGTTGGAATTGTGCTCTGGGATGTGTAGAACAAATGGACACATTTCTCTGCTGTGATAACTTTTGCGTTGTTTGTGCTTTTTTTTGTTTTGGTGCCATTTCTTTACAGTGTTTGTTTATTCATTTTAGATTTTCCTTGGTAGTAAGGTTTTCATTCGCTTGGCAGTGGTTGTATATGAGATTTGATCCTCATATATAACTAATGTACAGCGTTATGGGATGCTGTTATAATGAGTAATAAAATTTAACTTTTCGACTGATGAAAAGTGATTGAAGCCAAAGTCCCTGGTGCATTTGTACTTTTGTAGTATGCACTTTATCCACCAGGCGTCGCTCTACCCACGCTACAGTGTATCTATTACGTCACTTGGATAATGCTGCTTATTAGTATCCACCACAATCTGAGCTTCATCTGCAAACCAAAAGTATCCCTTGCTATGTTTTTAAAACGTATTCATTGTGCGTTTTGAAAACGTTCACATGATTAATTAATATATGTTATGACCGATGACAATTATCATACTACTACATAGGAATGAGGATAGGAAAAAGTGCAGCAGAATAAGTCTGATCTGGTATTTCAGTTAAGGCATTTACCAAAATATTGCTCAATAGGATAACGAATTAGATGTAAAAATTGTTAAGGGAAATTCAGTGTGGATTTAGATCGGGAGAGGTTGTAGCGATCATATCTTTACAGTAAGACAGCTGAAAGAGAAGAGTTAGGGTTAAGATTGAATTGGTAGGCGTCATGTGACTTATGATATAAAGTCACGGGCTGTGGGCCACAGTTTATATTTTTCCGGTAATTTGCTTTTTTATCTATTTGTCTATTTTGACTGAATCTAAAGAATCAAACCTTGTCAAACTGGAGAAATAATTTAGACAACATTTTATGATGTACTGTAGTTGGGTTATTTGAGCGTCAATACGTTTACAAGTAACAACTTTTTTTTATTGCAGGGAAAGTTGACTAATTATGGAGGAGTTGGATCCTCAGACTCTCTGTGAATCAAACAAACATCATACACACATATCAAGGTCTCTGCAATACTGTAAATTGCCTTGTTAAACAAAAAATCAAGTCTCAATGCACCAACGAAGGTCATGTCGATCATGGGCTTCTCTGCTTCATCACCCTGGTCAGTGTGGGTAGGAGAAGTGGAAGGGAGGTTCAGGAATGTTTCTGATGTAAGATGCCACTGATTCTAGACATGACCAGAAATTTAACTGGGGTAGCTAGGTCGACCGCACCGCGTGTTTCTGTACCACCGTACGCACCACGGATATTGCCCATCCAGCATATTTCCTAATTGCAGAATGTGGTGTGACAATGTGCTCCTGCCGAGTGGAACATTTAACACTGCCAAGTTGTCTATTCTGAATATAAGCAGATAATTTTAGATACAAATACAAGCGTGCCTAAAATGAGAATTTCTATCCATGACCTTTTATTGAAAAAAAAAATGTCGTCTCCTTCCAAGAAACTTATTTTTGGTCACATCTTGGCTCCCTGGCACTCTGGGCCCGCGAGCAAAGTACAAATCATCTCTTCTTTTCGTCTCAAAGTCACCGACTAGAACAGGGGTATTAAAAACATCACATTCGTCACGCGTGAGATAAGAATGAGATAAAATAATCTATTGATAAAATCACAACTGAGAAGAAATAAACTTCATGATAACAATGTCACAAAACCTGTAGAATCTTCACCTCTGTGAACAAAAACTATTCCAAAAAAAAAGATTGATAGCTCTCTCGTCTGAATTTACAAATACAGTGCTATTTAATTTTATCTACGTTTGAAAATTTTTGTAACAAAATACCATAATAAATGTTTTATACGTATGCTTTCACAACCAATAAATATATTATTTTTTAAACTGACATTGTACCTCCACGATCTAACCCAAAAGAAGCGAATTATAAATCATAAATAGATGTCTAATATGGACGGGGGCACCTTCATTCAGCAGTAAATGTAAGTGATTAATAAGTAATAATATAATACAGATATAATATTACATTCAATATAGGAATTTAGTTTAAAGCCCTTTCTAGTGTGTTTTCATATCACAATTCAACCCCATCAGTCTGTACACGTTGGTTATATTGAAATGTCTTTTTGGTTCTTTCGGTAAAGTCACTTTACCGAAAGAACCAAGAAGATGAATTCCTGCATTCACGAAAGCTTTAAATCGAAATATATTGAAATGATTCGAAAGCCTTTGTAACCATGGAAACTATGTGAAATGTGGAGTCAGATTTGTCAATCCACTGCTGGATGAAGGCCTCCCAACGCTTTGTGAGCTTGGGAGGAGTATTTAACCGCACTACACCAAGCAGGTCAGTGTATATTGATGAGAGTGTGATGAGGAGGAGTACAATAAGATCATGAAAAACTTCACTCTGTCGCTCCATCAAGGTCTAAAGATACCCCCACGCCCAAGGCTAAAATCGAGAAAACCGTCCTGGATGTGCGTCTCCGCCCTAGCAGCCGAAAACAAAAACACCGTCACTCGGTGGTCTGAATCATGGGCGGCAATGGACGTGGCATACAAAAACATAATTCACGATCCGACGGTGGAAGTACCGGAATTCTCTCTTCCAAGACGACCATGGACTACGCTGAACCGCGCTGGAACACAACACGGCAGATGCGTCTACACGTTCCATAAATGGAAGATCAAAGAATCACCCAATTGCGACTGTGGAGAAGTCTAAACCATCAAGCACATCCTGGCGGTATCGCTGAAATCCGCACATCCTTTGACTCGATGAGGAACCTTTGCATTCATTTGTGACGATCATTGAGAAAACATAAAAAATTGTTGCTTTTCACAATGCCATACGAAAGAAAGAAAAAAACAGCCAGCGTGGAAAGAGTAGGCCAAAAACTCCAAAAGGGGTGACTCTCTAGAGCTCTCTCCAGAGGAGACCCTTCTTCCAGCAGTGCTGTAAGCAAGCCATTTCAGGGCTGCACCTTTACACTTTTAGTTAGGTCATTTGTGTGGCACTACCGGGTTTGTTGAGTTTATTCGCGCACGTTCCGCACGTAAGTTGTGGGGTGGAGGTTTTTTTATGATGCTAGGAACATCTTGGTATCAAATCACTTCGTGGGTTGTTGCACTCAATGGCCAAAAAAAGCTATAATAAAGTACTAATTTAAATTGTGGAAGGATTTTTTTCCCCCACCCCCGTGTCATAGTCCAAATGTTATCTCTAGCTATCTCAGAGATATTAGCCATTAACAGCGTGCTCGAGAAGGCGTGAATTAGGGCAACACAGGCACGGGGTTAATGGCATCAAACTGGTTAAGGGATGCTGGAAGGAGTTTTCACCCATTCCTCGAATTAGTTATTTTTAATGGTTCTCAGTTAAACCAAAGCTATATTTTGTTGTGTGAAATCTATCTAAATCACATTTTAGAAACATAAATTGAGACGATTTTGCTGCTCTAAATTTCCACTTGAAAAGCCACTTTCTTGAGCCATTATTTGTGGTCAGGATTGCTTCTGAGAAATAAGTTAACAGCTTAATGGGCTTTACCTGGTAAAATAACAAAAAATTGTTTAGTTTTACTTGTATACATTTGTAGTGACTAACTCGTTGGCAGTAATACTTGGAGGCACTTATTTTATTTAACGAACACCATCGGGATAATACACAACTCTACGTAGGTACACACTTTTACTGTAGCTACCCTATACACAACACTACGTAGGTACACACTATTACTGTTGCTACCCTATACACAACACTACGTAGGTACACACTTTTACTGTTGCTACCCTATACACAACACTACGTAGGTACACACTATTACTGTTGCTACCCTATACACAACACTACGTAGGTACACACTTTTACTGTTGCTACCCTATACACAACTCTACGTAGGTACACACTTTTACTGTTGCTACCCTATATACAACACTACGTAGGTACACACTATTACTGTTGCTACCCTATACACAACACTACGTAGGTACACACTTTTACTGTAGCCACCCTATACACAACACTACGTGGGTCCACACTATTACTGTTGCTACCCTATACACAACTCTACGTGGGTCCACACTTTTACTGTTGCCACCCTATACACAACACTACGTGGGTACACACTATTACTGTTGCTACCCTATACACAACACTACGTAGGTACACACTTTTACTGTTGCTACCCTATACACAACACTACGTGGGTACACACTATTACTGTTGCTACCCTATACACAACACTAACCGTCTAACACTGACGGCGCTAAACCGAAACAGTGAAGACGACAGCTAAGATGGCGACGAGATGGTAACGATCTTCAAGAGCACGACGTGATCCCACTCTAGCAACTGCCCCAAGGTCCCCCACAGGGGGGCCCTCTTATACCCCAAGCGTGGTAATACGACAAATCGCTCACCATAAACACCCGGTCGTTCATAAAAGTTGAAGGCAGTATAGTACTATGGTAATAGAGCAAGTGCAGAATCACTGAACCGGAATTGACAGCTTGAGAGCATTTAGCGCGGGGCCCTTGAAAGTGCGGGGCCCGTAGCTACATGTGTAGATACTACTACACGTGTAGCTACTACTACATGTGTAGCTACATGTGTAGCTACTACTACATGTGTAGCTACCAGAGGTGTGGACTCGAGTCATGTGACTTGGACTCGAGTCAGACTCGAGTCATGAATTTGATGACTTGCGACTCGACTTGGACTTGCATAACAATGACTTTGTCCCACCTATGAGATGTGGACTCGAGTCATGTGACTTGGACTCGAGTCAGACTCGAGTCATGAATTTGATGACTTGCGACTCGACTTGGACTTGCATAACAATGACTTTGTCCCACCTCTGGTAGCTACTACTACATGTGTAGCTACTACTACATGTGTAGCTACTTTTGCTCCTAGGATAATCCAGCGCTTGGTGGTGCTGGGTGGATTGTTGCATCACAGGATCGTGAGATATGGCAGCGGATTAGGGAAGCTTTCGTCCAACAGTGGCCCAGGTTCTCGGTGTGCCCCTTCTGTGACCTTTCCCCTAAATCCCCCTCTCGTGTATATCCTGGCCTTCTGACGTCAGGACTGCCGTACGCCGCAGATACCCTTTTTCACCAGCAGCCAGCGCTATGCCACTACACATTTTTTCAAGCTATTTTTTTACTTTTCCTATACTTTGCACTTCTTATCGTATTTTTTCGTATTGTTTGTTGTTGTAACGTTCTGTGACCCGCACCCGACTGGAGATCCGTGACAGGGAGCTTTACAGCTCATCGGATTTATCCAGTATAGATACAGATTCGTCCGTTCGTTGCTCAATCCGCTTGTCCTGGGGAGGGTCGCGGCGGCAGCGTGTTGAGCAGGGCGGTCCAGACCTCCCTTTCCCTGGCGACGGACTCTAGCTGTACATTACTATACACTACACTATACACTACATTATACACTACTATACACTACACTATACACTACTATGCACTACATTATACACTACTATACACTACACTATACACCACTATACACTACATTATACACTACACTATACACTACTATACACTACACTATATAGTATATACTACTATACACTACACTATACACTACTATAGACTACTATACACTACATTATACACTACTATACACTACATTATACACGACTATACACTACACTATACACTACTATACACTACACTATACACGAATATACACTACACTATACACTACATTATACACGACTATACACTACACTGTACACTACACTGTACACTATACACTGCACTACTATACACTACTACACTATACACTACTATACACTAAACTATACACTGCTATACACAGACTCTAACTCTACATTACTATACACACTATACACTACTGTACACAAACTCTAGCTCTTCCTGGGGAACTCCCAGGCGTTCCCAGGCCAGCCGAGCGGACGTAACCCCGCCCGAGTGCCCAATAGCGCCCAGTATATAAACATCACAAATATTCTTTTATCGTGAAAAAATATGCTGAAGTTTTACACACACACAGAGACACACAAAATCTAGAGGGTTTTTTTGTTTGTTGTATCCCCTCTCATCTGGCAACGCGTAGCGGCGGGTCGCGAACCCCGTTGCCTTGGCGACGGCGACTCTGCGGGGCCCAATTCCAAACCCCGCGGATTTATTTTTCATTTTATTCTTCGACTAAAACCGCGGGGGTGAAGCCGAGGACAGTCGTCGTCGTCGTTAAAGCCGATTAAACGTTATCACGTGCGTGCAACGAGCCTGAACGATGAGTGCAAAAATTCAACAGGTAACAGAGAGAGAGAGGGAGAGAGAGAAACCATCGCACTGTATGACGGCATTTGACTGCGCTGCGCGTTATGTAAGAACGAGGTCGTCGTGGTTATGGGAGGGCGGCGGTGATTAATTTCTCCCGAGGAGACCGTGCAGCGTTGCGCCCTTTGACGCAGATTAAGTTGGACTTCTTTAAAGTTAATGTTGTTTATTTTTATAATTTTTTAATGTAGCTCTGTCAACTCGAAATCACAGTTGTAAATATCAACAGACATCTTATGTACTGTACGGGGGGGGGTGGTCCAAATGTCTTGCGACCCCCCCCCCCCCCCATTTGATTATCTTAAAGTAAATGTATTTATTTAAAAAGTAAGGTTTATGAAAAAACAGAGATGAATATGCGAAGGAGCAATTAATTGTGAAGGGGGGTCACAAGACATCTGGACCACCACCCTGTACCAATGCAGACCTCGAAAGCTAAGCAGGTTAGAGGCTGGATAGCCAGTGGATGAGAGGCAAACAAGGTCGTGGGCATTGGTGGGGAGGGCATTGACAAGAAAATATATTGTTATGTACATCTATGCTCCCACGGCCCCCGCCATCACAACCCCCCCCCCAACTGACCAGCGTGGTGAAGTATGGTCAAGGTAACCCCCACGGGTATTGATATACGGTGCCTTTTTCTGGAAGACTTTGCTGGTTTTTCATGGATTTTTCTAATTGCGTGTAGTCACCAAAAGATCTTCTTGGTTCTTTCGGTAAAGTCACGTAGAAGGGAAATAATAAAATAATAAAAAGAAAGCATAATAAAATATATTTCTTTATATAAAATAAAATAATAAAATAAAAATGTTTATTATGTTTTATTTGTATTATTTCATTACTTCCCTTCTACGTGACTTTACCGAAAGAACCAAGAAGATGAATCCCTGCAGTCACGAAAGCTTTAAATCGAAATTCACTTTAAGATGTTTCTTGTTCATTTTTTTGTTGCGGTGGCACCCGATTCAAGAGCCCAATGGCTCACAGGGCTCTACCAAATGAATGAAACTGAAAACAGATGTTGGGAAGCCTTTAATCCAGCAGTGGATTGGCAAGGTCCTGTTCGTACTTGCACGCCACGTTGGTCAGCGTGAAGGTGGGGGACATAGACGCTGGGGCATAGTGCAGTGCAACAGTGGATTTTGCTGAAATTCCCACAATGCTGGCAACGGATTTGGAACTTATCGAGCGTCCAAATGTAAGAAATGTGAGACACCGGCTCAGTAACATAGTTTGACAATGCGTAGATATTAATTTGAAGAGGGATCTGGTGAAGTGCAAATGAGAAT
The DNA here is from genome assembly GCF_965212315.1 of Lampetra planeri. Classification (NCBI taxonomy): domain Eukaryota; kingdom Metazoa; phylum Chordata; class Hyperoartia; order Petromyzontiformes; family Petromyzontidae; genus Lampetra; species Lampetra planeri. The sequence goes on from NC_136143.1 coordinate 5,386,606, forward strand.
AGCGTCGAAGACATTGCATCGGGAGACATTCGTGAATCGTAGGCAGAGGCTAAGAGGTAAGGCTGAGCAGGTAGTTTCCTAAGACGTGGAGTCAGTAATACAGACAATCAGGATCAACATTCGTCAGAGCTTGGAGCAGCAGGAGAGAGAACGACCTTCCAACTGCAGACTGATGGAATCATCTAGATTAGGGTTGCCACATTTTTCACCACATCAAATCCGCACATATTTTTCAGTGAGCGTAGATCCATCATTGCTATGAAATATATTGCACTCAGATAACGTTGAACACGATATGACGAAATATCGGTACAAATAAATTCCCTGCCACCCTACCAACTTGCTGGACATATGTGAAAAATAGCTTTATAGCTATATTCTTAGGTTTTTTCGGTAAAGTCACATAGGTAAAAAAATGTAAATTAATAAAAGTTAAATGAAAATAAAATTTCAATCACCTCTCTTTTTTTTAGGTTCGCGAGTTCAGAGCGTTCGTTTTTGCTAATGTTACTAGTGGGTTTCTTAGCATTCTTAAGAATAGTGGCTATTTCAGCTCTTGCTACATCTGCATGGATGTGTCCTATGCCTCTGAGGGCTACATCAATCTGAGAAATCACATCCTCTACTGGTATTTATTTAGGGGTGACGGCGAAATTTAGTCCTTTGGCCAGTACCGTTTATAGATTGTCAGAAATTGGGATGTTACGCTGATTAAGAATGCTAAGAAACCCACTAGTAACATTAGCAAAAACGAACGCTCTGAACTCGCGAACCTAAAAAAGAGAAGTGATTTTTATTTTATTTTACTTTTTTTAATTTTATTTTTTTACCTATGAATCATTGCAGTCACGAAAGCTTCAAATCTAGCTTTATAGCTCATCGGATTCCTCCAGTCTAATGAAAGATTCTGATTCTAAGATGCCAATTGGACAGGTGGCAACCGGAAACTGCATATATACCTGCTTTGCATGATCATTACTTATCCATTCATTCGCTTTCCGCGTGTTATTAAAGATGCATTGTTTTTTTTATTTAGCACCAGCTTGTTTGCCCGTCCTCGGACGGAAGCTGTAATATTTACGCAAAAAATGGAGCAGAGTATAATCTTGTGTAAATTTAATGGCAGTGATTCTTGCATAAAACTTCGTCATGAAACACCTAACTTCATGTCACTGTAGCACTGTATATAAACTGACCTTCAATTTGTTCAAATTCACTGCTCTACTACTTTATTCTCTTCTGCTTTCGGTCGCTGGGGTTGAAATAAATTGGAATTCGATACAATATCTGTAAAATCACCGAGAAATATCTATTTTACCATAATGTAGAAGCATGCTTACCTTTTGTCTCAAGTGCTGAAGAAATAAAGACACCAAATCCACTTTGTTGCAGTGTAGAATTATTTATTAGATTCACTTTAAATAAAGAAACGTAAAACTTAAAGCGAATTTCCGAAAAAATAATTATTTCCGCTTGACCTGCGTGAGTGTAAAAATCCACCCGCTCATGAATATTAATGACGGGGGGTGCGGCATGTGGAGTGACGTCACACGCGTTACACACAGACATTCTTGGCTCATTAGAGTAGTAATTCCCAACAAATGACCAGACCCTTGGCAGGAGGGCGGTTAATGACGAATTCATTGGGTCGACGGCTTTCTTATGCAGCAAAATCAATTGCCATTCGACTGAAGGCCAGTCGAGTCGTACACATTTATATTAAATCGGTGTTGCTAAAAGCAATGTCACGGAAAATCATTGATACAAATTGAGGTGTCATGTACTTACAATACTTAGAACCAGTTTGATGAACTAATTTACGTTGGTAGAGGTGGGTTACCAATACTTCTTATCCCCCTCCAAACTCCAATGCGACTGAATAGAGTTTAACGATGCTGCTGCTGGCTTCAAACTCACATCACACAGGCAGTAAAGAAACCTGCCCATGGTTTAATTGAAGCAATGAGTGCTAAATTGGTTTAAATATCAAGTCCCATAAGATGTTGTTCTTAGATGAGAATACAGAGTGTAGAGGTGGCACAGTGGTTGAATACCTGAGTTCGATTTTTGGCCACGGACAACAGTGACGAACGGTCTGAATTGATCCTGGGCCTCTCACACACCTTCAACTCACACTGACCAGCATGGAGAAGTATGGCCAAATAATGTCAATGACTGGAATAAAATGAGAATGCACTAATTGTCTTTCTTTTCTTCATGTTCAGCCAAAGGAACACAAAGCTCGCATTTGCTTATGGTAAGTCTTTTCTCAAAATAACGCATGTTTCATAAGTGAAGAATGCATTTTGATATTTCAGACCTGACTATGTTCATGCTGTAGTTGGCAGATACCCACTGTAGCTGTGAATGCAGTAGCATGTTTCTTGTGATTTGCTTATCAACAATATATACATTGTTAATTGGAGCTGCTATTACACATTCCTGCGGAGGAAGCTGGTAGGAACGTTGTGTTGCTCGGTCAATGGCCAGGGTCAACGGCGGCGTGGTGTATTCCGCAAATATGGCCGACTGTGAGGGCGGGCACAAGCCGGCGTGAGTAGGTTAAACGTTGAGTTTTATAAGGGCACCACGGGGTGACCAGCCTCTCCCCACCCAGCCCCACCCCTCCCACCCCCCACCCAGCCCCACCCCACCCTCCCCTCCCCACCCTCCCCTCTCCACCCAGCCCCACCCCTCCCATTTTTGGATGCAGGACGGACGGACACAATAATCCCCTGTGGGCTGGTGTAACCAGGAGGTTCCTACCAGTAATATCCAGTGTGATTCTCTTCTGCTCTCTCCAGGGCCGACTTGACCGTGAATAACATGGACCTTTTGGAGCAAGCGGTTACAGCCCATCAGTTACGCGAGTAAGCCTTTCTTTCCACATTGCTGTGTGAGATAATCTTTGCGTGTTGCCCAGCCCAAGGCTGAAACGACAGAAGTATTTCTGTGCTAAGCTACTATCACGCTTGGGACTGTGATGACATACAATTTGACCTGCTCGCAAGTAGGGCAATTTATTCACCAGTTGTATTGACCTAATAACACCTTTCAAACTGTTAAGACAGTAGAGTACGTGGGTTTGAGCAGGACGAGTCACTGGAAGGGATGATGCATGATGGGTTTTTGTTAGTTATTAGAATAATAACAGTGGCAGACAAGGACTGGGACGTGTCCAAGAGCATCCACCAAAAAGATAAAGCGTTGAAATCAGCTCGTGTGCAGGTCCTCGGTGGTTTGTTACATCATGAGAGATGGCGACGACTTGGGGAGGCTTTCATACAGCAGTGGATTACAACTACTAATGATGCCGAATGCACGTGGCATGATACCAATTATATTGGATACACTTCCACAGGACACTGTCAGATGTCCTGGGCCTCAGGCAGCACATGGATGAAGAGAGGACCAAAGTTGAGTTGGATTTGTATTTCTACACGGTGCAGTTTGCACGCGAGCACAACTTTAACAAGGAACAAACGTCCGCCTTGTTCACAATAGTCAAGCGGACACACGAGGTCTGCACTGGTGAGTCCACATTTTTAAATCCTTTATATTAAGTTCACTTGCTTGCTTGCTTAGGACCGTGCAAATCTTTCGGTCCTTTTTTAACCCACTTCGCGTGATCCAATCGAGCTGACATTTTCCACACAGACTCGTTGTGCGTGACAATTAATGTTCGTGAACATTTTTTTCCTAAATTTTACACTTTTTAGGACAAAAATATTATATTTAATTACCAATTGCTTAATGCTGCCATGCAATCATCTGACCCATAGGTGGCAGCCATCTCAAGCCAGAGGACGAGAGGACTCTAGCCACCACGCATATAAAGGATTTATAGTGAAAAACTTAGTTTTTACGGGTTATACTTGTTTCTATTTGGACCAAAACACAGTTATTGCAACGTACATTTCTTAGTGCTTACGTAACCACCAGTTTTTTTTTAGAAACACATTGGTCTTGTTCACTATGAAGAGTTGACACTATATTTATGGACCTTAGTTATGTACACACCTTTTTTTAAATGAATGACCCATTTGTTGGATGCTGCGTTTTATTTTTTTTTATTGACTTGTGTAATTTCAATTTTCAGAAACTCCACTGGGGAATTTGGAGCAGTGCTTCTCATACTTCAGGGAGCTCGTGTTATGCCATGCAGTCAGAGTAAGCCTTATTCTTGACGTCATTTAGCGCCGCTAAAGATTGAAGGCTTATTCATTCAACGTTTGGTCCCAAAATAACAGCATGAATTAACCATCGTTCCTTGTTTTTTCTTACAGAGACCTCCATTTAGCATCGATTTATTCAATGCCGAAGAGGTGAAACTGATAATCGATTATGTTGTCAACACTTACTTTCGACACTATAAACTATACAAGTATGTCTTCACCCCAACGGTAAGCTGCAAGATAACATGCATCGACTGGTTGAAAATATAGAAAAAATGTCCGAATGTTTACCTGTAACTTTTGTGCAGGTGAGTTTAGATTTATCGATCTCGTACACGGGCCTGGATGAAGAATCCCCATCCTCTCCAGACGGTAAGTTTCCTTTGTTTTGGAATGACCTACATTCATCATCAGCCAGTCTATCCACTGCTCAATGCACCCACATGCTGTTACCTACCATCTTTCACGGTCCTGCGATGCCACATTCTTACACTAATGTTGTCCATGATCCCCGATTGAGATGTGTCCCACTCAAGCCCACTTACATAAGTCAGTTCCTCCGATTTGAGATTTGTTCTCGAATCCATGTGCTTTACACACGCGAGCTTTTACTGGGTCAGCTAATATTTTACCAAACAGCATTTTTCTTTGGAATCTGTCATTGATGAGGAAACCCATCACAATAGAGAAAATGTAATGCAGGCTGGAATAAAATACATTTAACAACACACAAAGGCGTGTGCACTGCATGTGCAAAGCTCACAGCCTATTCTAGTTGGTGGTCTAAATGACAAAGTGGCCACACATTCAGTTCTTTTGAGCTGGTGGTCTGGATAATGGCGAGAGCTTTTGTACATTCAATGCACACGTGTGTTGTTAAATGTAGCAAAATTATTGTTAAGTAATAATACGTGACATGTTGCTTTGTTTTGATAAAAGCGGATGCCAATGACGGGGATGACAATGAAGGGGACAAAGTAAGCCAAGACACGGGCTGTATGGAACAAGGGCCTCCAGCTGTTATTGCCAATGAAGTTCCCGAACAACCTGCATCCCCTGTAGAAGGTAAAACATTTGCGTTGCTGTTGGTTGGTCCGTTACAGCTTTCATACAAAGCGCATTAACGCAGATGGGAAACCTGCACCGTAAGTGATTTCGCCACGGCTAATCTTACAGTGAACGCCAGATGGCTGAATTGCTGAATTTGTGCCAGGCTGCCAAACTTTCATGTCGCCACAATCAAGTTTTAGTTCATGGCCAAAACGCATATAATCTATCCACTGTATTACGTGTGTGTGCGCGCGCGTCTGGTTTAGAGGAAAAGACTGATCTGAAGAGCTACATTCAGCGGGAGCTTTCGGCACAGCTTTCCCACGTCCATGCCACCATTGCCGAACAGATGAAGCAGAGCGAACAGCAGTTGGCTGAAAGGCTCGCCAGCATCGAAGGGCGCAATTCCAGCGGCAAGAATTCCAGCAAGAGCAATAGAAAATGACAGACTCGGCGAATAGTAGTGTTTCTCAATGAAATTTTATCATCATTTATGACACTGAGAGAACATAAGTGCTGCGTTTGTTTGTCTTTCCACACGTGTACATAACGTGTACATGGAGGGTTATAATGTCACAAATGAAATTTTATCGACAATAATAGCTTAAAATGCAATTAAGACAGATTATATTACTTCAAGAAACCAATATTGGGGACAGAGGAGACGTTGCAAATGATATTTTCAAGTCATACATGAAATAGCAAATGTAAACCACAATACGTAACATCGTATTCAAATGCAACAGAGTTGTAAAATAACATTTTTACAGAATTCTCATACCCTGTGCTTAAGGGAAATCAATACAACAATCCTTATTTTAGAAAATATCCCCCTCCTTCTTGATATATCTAAAAACTACTTTTAAATATTTTTCAAAAGTTTCTTTACAAAATCATGATGATTCTTGTCATCATTACACAAATGCGTAAACATGCAGAAATGTAATCCATTAGTAAGCAGTTGCTATGCACCATATACCAACACTGGCCATTACCACAATTAGGACATACTAAACATATGCTATTACATTTGTAAATTAAAATTGGTTCCACATTTAAAAAGCATTCATGTGTTTTATTCCATCAATACAGTACATTTTCAGTGACTGCCGTTGAACAGATTAGGTCGCTTGTATAGATTGCAACCTCTATTCCTGCTTAGATTTGCTAAACTGAGCACTAGACACACAGTCACAATCAGACCAAAAGTTTCTAGATACAGCCGTTTGCAGATTGCAGCTCATGCAAAAGCTCGTGGAAGCTGGTGACAAACCACTTGGAGTTTTCCTGAACTTGGGATCGAACTGCATTCCCTCCGAAGCCAATGAATGCATCCTGGGGCCACAGAAAAGGAAAAGCTCGTCAATGAGTACATGATATTATTTTAGTAAATTATAGGTTGAAAACTTAAACGTGCATAGGAGGTCCAAGTTTTTATGAACACAGAAAACGAAATTCCATGGTTGAATAAATGTGTTTTTTTATGAATAATACACATCATCATACGTTGTGGAAAATCACGGGTAATAGCATATATCAGCCAAAACTCTGTTTATGTGTCTCCACATACAGATATAATATTTATTGTCATTTGCCTATTGGCTTTCCAGGCTAATATAATTATCCAACAGCATTTGTTTCAGCAAGCAAACTCTGGACCCGTTTGTTTATTTTCTGGGTCTCATAAGCAGTCATGCTTCTTAAATCCTGATGGGTTGGCAGATGTTATTGACAAAAGCCTCGAAACGATGGGGCCCTGTTGAACGCAAAACGGCCCATTGCATCAGTGTGGACCATCATGGGTAAAAAGACCACGGTGTAGCAACAGGTGAAAACAAATGTACACTCACAGCTGGTGGACAAGCCTCCATGTCTGTGGCTCCATCACCAATCATGACTACTTGCTTGTAGCCGTACTTTGCCTTGATTGCTGCAATTACTTTGCCCTTCCCTCCCGACTCGGATGTCAGCTGAGATTCATCAAAGCCGGCATATTCGCCTGCCAAACAGAACATCACTTCAATGTTATATCAACAACTTTGCATGAAACCACATGTACATTTACAACCCCTTTGTCCATTGCAATATGCAGGTCATGCGAGTTTTTTTTATACTTTATCACGCTTGTCAGCACTCGCAGTACAGTGCATTTCGCTGCACTGTCCCTCTGCTGCTCAGCACCTTGCCCCACAGAGACTTATAGCACCTGTTTAATGTTTAGTGGTTGCCCATCCAAACACTCCAGGCACAACCCTGATACGCTTTTTGAGATCTAACTGGATCCGACACATTCTGGGTGATTCGGTCATTGGTATTACGTGACACTACGTGACACTTTTTTTTTTACAATTGTGTTTAGTTTGCCGTCCTTGCCCCACACCTCCGATTAAGCAACGGTGGACTACATACGGTGTGAAAGAAGTTCAACACACAGCACGGTTGACTACGTACGGTGCGAAAGAAGTTCAAAATGTGTTCCATGTAGAAATATCACATGGACAACACCGAGAGCAGGTTATCCAAACGTGACACGCTGCTTCTGCGGTCATTCCTTTAGAACCCACCGTTGTAAAAGAACGAGAGTCGGTTGGCGTAGATATCTTCCGGTGGGATGGAGAGCTCTTGGCCCACAATCTCCACCAAGCAGCGAAATCCGCCAGACACGAGGAATATGTGGGCCCCTCGCCGCTGTAAGCAAGACACGAGCTCCCTGCTCCGCACAAAAGAAAACCATGAGACTGTGTGGTTAGGCTTATTTTAAGTGCATTAAAGATTGAAAGTAATGGTAATGCTCTGCTTGCAAAAAAAGTTATCTTATAATAAAACTCCCCGGTGTGATTTCGAGTTGTGCAATACGCGGTACAACCCAAAATAACACATTGAAGAACTATACAGCACGACGGTGAAAACCAATGCAGTTGCTATGAATAAGCAACCCAGAGTGTGTTAACAGGAATTAATTTAGCACTGAATATTCGCCGGATCGCTGGCAAAACAGGAGTAGGCATTGAACTCGGATCCACAGCCATAGAGGTACACTGGATGTGCTGTACGTGGTGTTGGGACATTTTCACGAAAAGACCCAGGGGATGCAATTAAGCCCTGCCTATTAACAAGTAACATAACTCTCACACTGCATGGGTTACACATGTTACCTGTAAGCAAACACGGATTGAATGCCTGAAGCTCGTCCTCACCGTATTCCAGGTGTGAGTTGTGGGGGCTTCACTTGCAGCAGCTCCGCTATCTGATCGCAGGTTGGCTGGATGATGTTCAGCCGCTCCCTCAGGGCAGTGCGGAAGGACACGCCACCCCCCATGGCCCGTTTCGTCCTGCGATGTAAGAACACAGGACGGACACACCAAAGATTGACTTACAATAGTGGTGGTGGTGGTGGCAGATAGGCAAGTAGCCTACAGGGTTAATTTAAAACTCTGTGAAAATGCACACGTGACCTGTTCATGTTTAAAGATCAAATTGCAGTGCAGTATACAGATAATAACGTGGGGTGGAGCAGTGGTGCGATGGTTTCATGCACGGTGCGATGAACCCGGTGATCATAGTTCACTTTCTGGTCAAGGATAATATTGGGATATCTGAACCGGTCCTGGGCTCCCATCCTTCACCAACCCGCGCTTGACCAGCATGGTGAATTATGTTAAACAACCCCCATGTCTGACACGGTACAAGGGAAGCCTTCATCCAGCAACGAATTTACAAAGGGCTGTAAAAGTAATACAAACAATGAAGTGTGGATATTCGTAATCTTTGAACTTCTGACTGAGGTTGCATAATCTGTGGAATGCCCTGGGACTGCACCTCCCCCCCCCCCCCCGCGTGCCCCAGGCCACACGTACCACTCCGTGACCTCGTCGCCAACTCCGCAAAACTTGGCGAGCTCATCAATGCCCTCGTCCGTGATGACGGTGCTGTCCACGTCGAAGCACACGGCATCGGCCCCGCGCAGGATGGCCTTTGTCTCGTACAGCGTCGACATCTCGTCTTCGGAGTTTCGCAGCCCAAGGCACACTGGAAAAAAATGACGTCGTATTTAACAAAGATAAAGACCCCCCCCCGCCTCTCGTATAGCCTTAACAGACTGTTGGGGCAAGTGCTGTTAGCGAGCAGCATCGATTAAGGCCGGAGCGGCACACGAAGGGATGGGATGGCCAAGCAGCATGCCTGGCCTCCTTTTGCCTCCCCAGTGGCGACGTTTACACATCGCGCCAGGTATTCATTTGAGGCTGAGTCGACCTAGGGGAGGCTCAGGACCGGTTCAGATAATCGTCACCGGGTGTTGGCCGTGAGCGGGAATCGAACTCGGGGTGCCAGGGTCGAAGCGCAGCGTGGAGACGCCAGGTTGTTTTTCCACTGCAGGAGCCGAGCCGTGACACCGACTACTTTGCATGCAATTAACAATTTGAGACAACGTGTGGATGATGAAGAGGTGATGCTGTGTCCTCACAGCGTTACGGACTTAACGTCACAAAAAATGAATGGCCCATTATCAGCCCCACCCCCCCCACCATCCCTGGCCCTGCTTGGCCCTAAGCCACATTCCGATATGAGGCCAGCATATGTTTGTTCTTTGCTTGGTTTGGCAGATACCCAGTGGAGAACAACCTGTACCGTGAAGGCCCTAGCTCCCTCCACCGCGTCGGCTCGGATGTGCCAGTGGGAGTTCGGGAGTGTTTGTGTGGTTGGCATGGGGCTCCAGTGCAAGGAGTGAAATGGGCCCTCCCCCCCCCCTTGCTAGCTACATCGCCTGTACACCCACCTGAGTTTCATTCCCGGCCACGACTGACACCAGTGCCAGTTACCACCTCAACTGGTTGACTTCCATCCCTCCACTCCTCTCACCAACCCGCATTGACCAGCGTGGTGAAGTATGACCAACAACAACCGCCATTCGCCACTAAGTGGCGGTAACGTCACCACGACGCTGACGCTAGTGCCAGGCCATGTGCACCTTGAGGCCACGTGAAGTGTCGAACGCCCGCTGGCAGGAGGTCACGGGGCAGACCCAGGTGCCACGGGTCGACTGACTGAGATGAGCGAGATGACTGGCTGATGCACCACCTGTGCCCCCTACTGTGCCAACTACCAGTATGACCAAACAACCCGCATTGACCAGCATGGTGAAGTATGACCAAACAACCCACATGGCATGGGGGAGGACTTCATGCAGCAGTGGATTGACAAAGAACCTGTAATTATGTTATACGCGTAAGAAGTTTAATTCGTTTTTAATTAATCAGTGCCGACTACTTATGCATATCTTTTTAAAAACTATTTTATATCTTATTCCAACATATAAATTTACTTATCACGAAAGTATGTTCAGTTTTGCATATCGACCGCGAACATTTAAACTTGTTAAAATGCACGACACGCATAACAGCCGTGCAGTATGACATTATAAGCCCTGGGTTGAAACGCCACTCAATCACAGCAAACAATCAAACGGCGTGGAAATCCTCCAGAAACGTCTTACACCAAACCCTTACCGACGAGAAGGAACATTTTGTATTCGGTTCTGAAATGCGATTTAAACTCACGGCGTTCATTTGCACGTGGGAGCGGTGGCGCAACGGTTAGCGCGCTCGGCTACCCCGGTGATCCCAAGTTCGATTCCCGTTCACGGCCACCGGTGACGATTATCCTAAAACCGGTTCTGGGCCTCCACAGTGCAAGTAGCCTGGTGTGGTGTCTAAACATCGCCGGTCGGGAGACAAAGGCGGTCGGGCGTGGTGCCGTGCCGGCCTTCATCGGTGCTACTCGCCAACAGCGCTTGCTCCCAACAACTCCCTTAAAGCTCAGCTTATGTCAAGCCGGGTGCAGTCTGCTACTGGGTTTAAAGAGCCCTACAATTCCACCACATACGGTTAGGAAACATCAGCCGGTGAATAAGGAAGAGTTCTTACGCGTCTTTAGTCGGATCGCGTGATGTGAATTCTAATGATGTCCTCGAAAGACGGGGGCATTGACAACTCCGGCACAAAGGTTTCACACACTGACGTCTCCTAATGAATATCGGAAACCCCTCTCCACCTGCCCCATCATCACCGATCAACCAAGCAAGCTTCCAATTAATCGATCAGTGATCAATCCGCTGATAGATGAAACATCCCCAATTCGCCACGATTTATGTAATAATCATCAACATCATCATCATCATCGTTCACCTTCGCAACAAACTAACGATGTGCAAGATTCAATGTACAAGACGTACTGTACACAGTATAATATATCTGAGCGAGATAATAATGTAACTCAGTACTTACACTGAACGGCAGCGTGGATGTCGGCGTAACGTGTCTTGTCAGCTGATGTGCCAACCCCGAACGCATGCGAAACTGGACTCTCTTTATATACACACACAGGCACGGCAAATGTTCAATCTATCCGGCCGTATCTCTGGACAGGCAATAAAATAAAAACACTAAATAAATAAATTTACGGCAATAAATACCTATCAGCGTTAAAAAATAGTGCAAATGATAAACGCGGAGGACACCACACCTCCCCACCCCCGAAATAGCAAACAGCTCCGTTGCAATATAAATTAAATGCGAACGAATAGTACATTCGTTTTTCCTTCCCCTCCTTCCCTTCGTTCCCTTCTCTCTGCTCAGCACGTGAATGACGACAGCCCGCAGCAGCTCAGCCGGTGCGTTGTCATCGCGAGTTGCACGTGGGGGGGTGGTGGGGGATTTAAAGCGGCGTTTGCGTGCGAGCGAGGCGAGCGAAAGCGAGAAACAGCGGCCAACGCCACGGCATTTATAGCCTCGCCCGTCACGCACTGTGATTGGGTCTCATCCACGTGGTGGGATGGGGCACCGCGCGCCACGTGTGGGACGGTGGGGGTGGCGTGGGTGGGTGGCGAGAGCCGTGCCGGGTGTTACATCAGCGGGCCGGTTTTGCTCCCCTCTGTGGCCAATGGGAAGGCGAGGAAACTGCGGTGACTTGTGACGTGGGTTCACGTGGCCGGCGCGTGGTGCTGCCCCCACCCCCCCTCCTCCTCTCTCTCTCTACCCCCCACCACGCCTCACATCAGGGTCGGGCTTTGCTCTGCTGTACAACAGCCGAGCAGTGGAGGGCGCAAGTGGCGGATTGGGCAGAAAAAAAAGAAAACGACCACGCGAAAGGGTTCATGAGAACTCGTACTCTTAGGTTATTTCGGTAAAGTCACGTAGGTAAAAAATAATAATAAAATAAAATAATAATACATGAAAATAACTCAATTAAATCACGACGTTTCGGAGGCAACACAAGTCTCCGTCTTCAGGTGGGACCGTCACAGCCAAATTGACTGTATCAAGTGTTAATTGAGTAATTTTCACGTACTATTATTTTATTGTATTATTATTTTTTACCTACGTGACTTTATCGAAAAAACCTAAGAGTATACATCCTTGCAGTCTCGAAAGCTTCAAATCTAGAATTCATGAGACCTCCTTTGCCAGTAATAAATTATGATAATTGATACTCGTTGGCTCTTTCGGTAAAGTCACGTAGGTAAAAAAAAAATAGATCACGACGTTTCGATCGCAACAGCAAGTGACCGTCTTCAAGTGAAAGGATAATTATAATAATATGATAATAAGGTTTGCCCCTTTCTGGCAATTAAACAGGTGTTGGGATGTTAAAACACCAAAGTTAAACCTTTGCAAGGAATCGTGTCTGCGTTAACCACATATACTTGTGGTGAACATGCAAACACCAAGTGTGAATACGTCCGAATCTAGAATGTGTATTCATCTTGACTTAGAGCTTTCGTGAATGCAGGAATTCGTATTCTTTGGGTCTTTCGGTAAAGGCACGTGGGTGGGTTCAAAAAATAAATGTATTTCTAGGTGACTTTACCGAACGAACCAAAGAGGAATTCCTGCAGTCACGAAAGCTTCGAATCTAGTTTAAAATAAACAAATTTTATTTTAAAAACTACGACATTTCGATCGCGACACAAGCGACCGTCATCAGATGGAAAAAAGGGCTGATGACGGTGATTTGTATTGCGATCGAAACGTCGTAGTTTTTTGTTTATTTAGATTATTTTATTATTTTTTTGAACCTATCTACGTGATTTTACCGAAAGACCCAAAGAATATATTTATTTATATCGGAGGTATCCAATGAGCTATCAAACTATTTCTTTTCACAGATGCCCCACGAGTCCCACCATCCCCCACCCGCAAACCCAGAATTCATGAAAATTATTTAACAACAAAACTAAATTGGTGCGCGTCAAATTCGACCTCGGATTCTTATCGTCGCCAGCAACATGGTCAATCCACTGCTGGATGAAAGGCCTCGCGAAGCTGCCCGCCGACCTCGCACCCAGCACCTGCTCCACGCGGACGGATTTCATCGTTGCGTTCATTTGTTTTCCATCCAAAAAATAACCAAATTACCGGTAATCTCTCTCACTCGCTCTTATCTCCATCTCGCTTGCATTTCTCTTCTCTCGTTTCAACGCGCGCACTCCGTCTTCTTCGACGTTTATTTTACATCAACACTGCACGGAACCACGGAGTGCGGAGCCACACAAATATTTTCCTTAGCCTCCCCCCCCCCATGGGCCAGCACCACCAACACTGGTGGTAGCACATACCAGGGGTGGCTATGATACTAGGGGTGCAGAGTACAATCAATCTACTGCTGGATGAGAGCCTCCCCTAATGCCATTTCTCTTCGTGTGTATTTGCAAACTTGTCAGGCTGCATGCCACGTTTAGTCCTATTTTAATGACCTGATGTCATAAGCAGGTTGTATGCACCGATTAGCAAATATTTATTCCTGATACACACTGGGACTCACCTCCTCTCGTATGCCTCTGTGCGCCACGGTGGCGAGATGTTAACTACCTCGCCTGGTATGCAGGAGGTCGTGGGTTCAAATCCCGACCCTGATGCCTGTATATTTGGAGTTTGCGTGTCTCTCTCCCCGTGGTCGCGTGGATTTTTCTCCGGGTCCTCCGGTTTTTCCCTTCACATTTAGAATCAATATGCATTTAGAGTATTTGGATCTATACATTTCCACATGATAAGCCACTTCGTTGAACTAAGCACGTCTCCTGCCCAAGCCCCACTTTCTTAACAGTGGCTGGATGAATACAATCCCATTAAACATGATACAGTGGATAAAGTAAAGCCATACCATATTCGAGTACGAGGTATAATCTTCATTTGCCCAAAGTCTGCCGTCAAGAAGATGCTGCTGCCCTCCTCTGCTGGGGGGTGCTTGGCAATGCAGGGAGAATTTTCTTGGCGAATTTGGCGTTAAAGTACGAGTGGAAAAGTACAATTCCCATCCACGCACTTCACCACTCTCCGTCACTCCGCGTCAGTGAAGGCGAGGGGCTTGAACGAACAGCAGCGAACTGGATGTTGCAGCACTGCCCTCTGCTGCCCATCACGCAGCCCAGACCCAGACCCCAACATTCCCAGACTCCTGTCCCACGTTGCCAGCAAACGTGCAACGTTGAGTCAACGGTGGCCAGGGTCCGATGTTGACTGGGCTACTCTATCCCTCCTCACCTCAACAATAATATAACATTATTCCATCATCGAGGGTACTCACTGTTTCCCTCGATATTGACTGAAGTGCAACGTGTTGGTAACTTTCGAGTTTGTCCTGTATAGTCATCACACTTTTAACTGCTTTAAAAAGACACGTTTCATTATCTTCCCCCCCTCCAAAGTTATTCCAACGGTGCTCTCTGTATCGTGGCGTGCGACAAAGTATCCATTTGGATTCCTGCAGTCACGAAAGCTTCAAATCAAGATTATCCATTTGGAAGTCTCGCCAAGAAATCACCCCGCGTTAGCGTTCAGAGAACGGCCTGTGGAAGTAGATGCTACAGAACTGCTTACTGAGATCCAAGGCCGTAATTATAATATATATTGGGGGGGACACATCTCCCCCCCCCCATATTCAAATATGTTCAAAATGTCCCCCCCCCCAATATATTGCTATAAAATAGATTTTTGTTTATATGATTGTGGTTGTACTTTATTTATCCCTAATCTCTGCCATTACATACAATGAAACAAGAAAAGCTTAAACAGATAAAACAAAGTAATTTAATACAATACACTATCAGACATTATTGTAAAAAATCAATAAAAAGTCAATCCTATGTGTTAGCGAATTTTTTTAATATTTTAGGCAGGAAATGGCAGGAAATTCGTTATCCAATTTAGATTTTTTTTTTTTCTGGGGGGGGGGGGGAGGGGGCCCAGACTCCCTGGAAGATTTGGTCCCCCCCAATGTTGACTCCATGGCTACGGCCTTGCTGAGATCCCTTACGGATGTAAACCCGGATTCAAACACAGCATCTGAGCGGTTACTCATCAGTGCTCCCACTCATGAGCCACCCATTGTTGAAAACAATTAGAGCAAAATAATGACATGCAAAAGCCAAGCGTCCAAATCGCAATTTACGAGTTCGTTTGGCCAGCGGCCTTCCTGCTGCCGATGCTGGCACAACTCTGGCTCTCATGGAAAGACGCCAGCCTGGACACTGTGCCCTGTGTATTCCCAGAGCCTGCTGTTCTCTTTTGTGTCGGATTGTTTTCTTCTTCCTACCACAGTATCCTCCGGGTACAGTATCCCAGTGTGTACACATTCAACTTGCAGAAACGTGTTTTAACTTTAAACTCGGTACATAGATACAGAATATACTTACGCGATATAATCCAATATAATCCAAAGGAAAACAATGACGGGTCATGTTAAATTTTGATTTAAAGCTTTCGTGACTGCAGGGATTCATATTCTTGATTCTTTCGGTAAAGTTACGTAGAAGGGAAATAATAAAATAATATAAATATAAAACAATAAAAAATTCAAATTATCACGACGTTTCGACTGCAACACAAGCAATCATCATCAGGTGTGAAATCCACAGCAAGAAAATTTGTGGATTTCACACCTGATGATGATTGCTTGTGTTGCAGTCGAAACGTCGTGAGAATTTTTATTTTTTTATATTTTTATTATTTTATCTCCCTTCTACATGACTTTACCGAAAGAACCAATAATATGACGTTGTTCGTGAAAGCGTATGTATCAAAAAATGTATGCTGTTATATTGAATTAGATGAGACCAGCTATTTAATTTAATAAAGCCCCTACCCAAGATCTACAATTTGACAATCTCCATTTTAGATCACAAGAAACCAGTCATGAGAAATGTATTTACACGTGTAGTTTAGGATCCTAATCCACCCCCGCCCCCAACATACGCACTTAAAAAAATAAAGCACTATTATAATTTTTGGGATTTTACATTTTATGGCATCATCAGTTGCTTGCACTTTTGCTGATGACGATGCATCAATGGGACCTCCTTTACCAGTACCAAAATATGAGAATAGGTTTTTTCCCTTTTTTTTTGGCAACAAAAAAAACACCTTTAACAAGGAATCATGTCTGCATTAACCACAATACTTGTGGTCAGAATGCAAAAAAAACACACTGATAATATATGCATTGTCTTTGAAACTGATTGGTCCACACCAGAGACAGCTTTCTTTCGAGCCTCGTCTCAAACGGTGGTAGACCATAGGACGCCTAAAGGCGTACGATTTACGGTGCAGTTTTCTGTGATGCACCACTTCACAGCTGATCGAACTTATTTCTGATTGGCCGTGGTTGTGTATCAATTGAGGCTGTTGAAACAGGCCGTGGTTGCAAAAGGGAGAGCTTTAGATTATGGGATAATAGCCCTGGCCAGGATCCCTAAACTTGTCTATGAGCTGCGTTCAGAAGATCTCTCAGCGCTTACTTGGCTTGCAAATGTCTCCTAACCACACACCCACGGGATATTACCAAACGTTACTTTCTTAGATTCAAAGCATTGTGCACCAACCGGTCTGCCATTGCTCCTCCATTCGTATACTGCCAAAATAAACTCACATGTTTTTGTTACATAACTTACAAGTCATAAATGTGACAGTTAATTTATAGTGTCTAAATACAATCGCACCTCGAGATATTTTAAATAATAGAAAAACTATGTCGGGATTAGAAACAGGGCTGGTGGGTGGTCAGGGAGACACGGGAGAGACGAGAGATACAGCAACATTTCCCTTCCCCCGCACATCCAATTAGCACGGTTGGCTACGTACGGTGCGAAAAAAGTTCAATATATACGTACAGTACAACCACAACGAGCCCCAGGGGCAGCCAGGGCAGCACCGATTGAGACACGAGACCATCAATGGGAGATTGGAGCGCCAAGCATTAATGAATGGGCAATACAGAATTTCTTAAAATGTTTGCATCCTTTATTTTTTAGAAGGTATTCAATGAAAAATGCATTCATACAATAACTCGTGCACAGAGGTCAGCGCATACCACCAGCATTTGCCAAAAAACAAACATAATTTATCTTGCAAAACATTGACCTTAAAATTTAAAATGACAAAATAAATAACTACTGTAATGCACTACAGAAAATAAATGTATCGACGCTACAACATTTTAAATAGTGGTTACGTTCGACAACTTAACAGAACTGAAATAACAACGGTACTGATACTCAACCAAACAAGCCAAGTGCTCAACGCCAACATCTTTAAATACGTGCCCCTGAATGCTCGAGTACAGTAAGCAAACTTAAAACAACTCTGCAAGTAGGGCCCTCCCGATGTGTTTTCGGGCTGTCCTGTACCGCATGTTGTTTCGCCATGATCTCAGAGTTTCGCATCACGTGCCAGGAGCTTCTTCAGCAACTGAAATCTTCAGTCATGCCCCCCCCTCTTCCACTGCTGGATGAAGAACCAAAGCCATGGTCAACTCTCGCCGCATTAAGAAGCTCCCAGCACGTGAAGCGATATGTCACACGAAACGCGGTAGAACCCGAAAACACGTCGGAAATATACAGCACAACCGTAATAAACCTACGTAGTAGACTCTGAAAGTAATAACTGCATCTATTTAAGAGTCTAAAGCCACGCAGTGGCATCAATTAATATGCAAGCTGTATTGCTCAACACCATCGTACGTGAACAAAAAATAATAGCAATCAGTTTCAAAGCAGTCTTGTTCAATATTCTTGCCGTTACATAAAAAATATAACCATGGCTGCTGTATGTATGAGCACATACATACATATGTATACATGTCAAGAAGAACTTGGGCTCTGTGTCACTCGACACCCTGGACACCCTTGCAAACGAGATGTTCCATCTCCCGGGATTGTCCAGGTAAAAACACTCAATGACATAAAAACTTTGCAGGAAGTTGAAGGTCCTTTCAAATATCCATTCCACGTTGTAGTTGGATGGCATCGCCCCTTCCAATCCACATCGCACTCTCGATAATTACCACCACTTCAACGACCAGGCAGCGACTCCTGCGAATACTGAACACGACCCTGATGTTTCATCGCAAGAGAAGTTTCCCACTTAACGAGTCAGGATTTATTTTGCGAGTGTAAAAATCCATACCGGAGTTTGGATATTCAGCCCAAAGAATTCCCCTTGAACTACATATTTCACAATCAATACATTGCAAAGAGGGGGCGGGAGGTGGGGAGCAGTTGCAAAGAACCCCCGCAAATCCGAGTTCGATTCCTGGCCATGGCTAATATAAGTGGCGAGTGATATCCCAATCAGTCCTTTCTCCTGCCCCCGCCCCGCCTTCACCAATTAGCATTGACCAGCGTGGGGAAATAAGATTTTTTAAAAACCTCGTGACTGACACTGCAAGGGGAAGTATTGATCCAGCAGTGGATGGACAAACGGCTGTAACACACTCAAGTGTAGAATTCAATAAACCTGACTGGCGCTGGAAACTTTTCAATAAAGAGTTCCATACACATCTAAGTACTTCTGTTGTCACTGTTACTCTACCACAGGGATGGTATATGACAAGGCCTACCACTTTAAAACATCCTGCAAACGAAATGTTTTCATTACTGCAAGCATCTTAGCTGCACTAATCGGGTGCTAGAGGGGAAATATGTTCGACCTGGCAACACTTTGTTTGTAATGATAACAAACTCGGTATCTTCTGCCACTGCAATTGGCCTCTTTAGTCCATGAGCCCTGACCAGATATTTCACCTGTTGGTGCCACCAAATGCGACATAACTTCAGTGAATTTCAATTGACTCATTTGGCCAATAACTACCATTTGAAATGAGTTGGTTATGAAAAAAAATCACACTTATTCGCCGTATAAATAAATCGGTACAACTAAAGATGCGCTTACCTTAGGTGATACCAAATTTTAGTCTGGCCAATGGACCTGCGTTAATCTAATCGGCAGGTGCCGTGTGGTGTGTCTGGCCAGTGAGGAAGAATAGCCCACAATACCCTCGTGAGGGGCTCTCGGGATATTCTCGGAGGGGAGGCCGTTCTGCCCAGCAGCGGCGTGAGCAGGCAATTGCAGCGCTGCACCTTTACACAACTTACTGACAAAAGCCAACGGGGACCCCATTTCACATAGCACACCCTCGCGTGTGGTGGGACACAGTGCGAGGACTCCCACCTCTTGTTGAGATATCCTGGCCATCACGGGAAGGAGGCCATAATAGCCTCTTTAGACGTGCCAATTCTCCGAGCGGACGAGCCAAAAAAATTTCACCGTTGACGGAAATGGCCTCCTCCACCAGAGAGGTGGCGGCAGTAGCAGCCGCAGCCGCCGCTACTCCTCTTCCTCCTCCTCATCTTCCTCCTCGTCGTATTCGGCGGCCGCCATCTGGATGAGCACGGCCTTGGGCGTGTTTTCGAAGAGCGCGGCACGGTTCTGCCGCTCGCCCTTCTTCACCCAGTGGCCGTAGATGCGGAAGGCGGCGCCGTCGATGAGACGCCGCACGGCCCGCAGCGCGTACGGGTCGCGCAGCAAGATCTCCGTGGTGACGGGGCGCACGCGCCGGTAGTGGTAGTACATGCGCACCGACGCCAGCACCGTCAGCATGATGGTCTGCGTGTGCATGCGTGTGTGTTGAAGAGGGCGGTGGTGTAAGGGTTAGCGTATATCGCACGGTGGCACGCGCAGTCAACGTCGGTGATGGCTATCTGGACTGGTCCTGGAACTCTAAAACTAAACTTTTTTTTCTTACCAGGTAAGGCCCACTGAGCCCTAAGAAGTGGCTTATTGTGTGGGAATTTATAGCAAATACTCAAAACGCACGTTTCTAAATGTGGAGAGAAAAACCGGAGGACCTGGAGAAAAATCTACTTCGTTGAGCTATCGTTTGTGGCTTCTGAAAAAGAGCGATACAGCTCGATGGGCCTTATCTGGTCAAATAAAAAAAATAGATTCTAGTTTAGATTTTAGTTCAGCCGACGGTGGCGCGCGCACCTTGAACTTGCGGTAGGGGCTGAAGTGGCGGACCTCCTCCACGTCGTACTGCTGGAAGAAGGGGTGCGCCAGGGCCTGCTCCGCCGTGAAGCGCTTCTCTGGCTCCACTACGAGGAGGCGCGAGATCTGACGTCGCGCATCGCCACGGAAACAACAATGGCAAGTGGTCGAGTCGTACGCGCGCACGTTGTACTTTTGCGCCGTACGTCGCCACCTGCGCTAATCGGAGGTGCGGCGGAAGGGCAACAAACTAAACACACAAAGCAGTTCTAAAGCTGAGTTTGCAAGCTAGATTTACAAGTGCGTAGCTTCAAATGGCTTCCCAATTTCACAATGTCGATGTAATTTCTTTAATAATGTAATTCCAGTAATACCGCAATTTACGTCTCCCCCTTTTACGTCGTTTAGAAAATACGTCGTCGCTTAATTCACACCACTACCCAATTTGCACCGCCTCAACCCCACACTCACATCGCCGACAGCATCATCGTCAGAGGTCGCAACCGGGTACCCGATACCCGTACCCTACCCGATACCCGGCTACCCGTACCCTGCCGGGTACGGGTACGGGTACCCGTTTGTGACCCTGGTGCGGCCGGGTACGGGTACGGGTAGGCCGTGAGTCACTGGTGAGTAACCGTTTGTCACTCATTTCGGGTAGGGTACGGGTAGGGAATGGGTACCCATTTGCGACCCTGGTGCGGCCGGGTACGGGTAAGGAATCAAAACCCGTTTGCGACCTCTGATCATCGTCCGTCCTTTCTCGTATCCGTCGCCTCTCAGCCTCCGCCTGCAGCTACGACCCTGTAAATTGCTTTGATTGACCTCGTTTCGATATTCGTTGTCGCACCCTTTCAGGAACGCATCCCCAACAAAAAAGGATGTCACTGTATTACCATCATCATCATCATCGAGCGAGATCAATCCACTGCTGGATGAAGGCCTCCCCCCAAAGCTGTCTCTCCACCTGGAACATTTTGCAATGTAATAATCCACCGAGCGCCCGCACACCAGAGACCACTTTCTTTGTCTTTGAGACGACTCAAAAGAAAGCTGTCTCTGGTGTGAACCAATCAGTTTCAAAGACAATGCAGATATTATCAGAGTATGTTTTTTGTTTGCATTTTGACCACAAGTATTGTGGTTAATGCAGACATGATTCCTTGTAAAAGGTTTCAGTTTGATGTTTTAACAACTTAACACCTGTTTTGTTGCCAGAAAAAAGAGGAAAAACCTATCATCATAATTAAAATGGTTGCAAATTTAATTAATTGAAAAACGAATGTCCCCCTAATGACAAACAAATGCCCACGTCGGGGTCCCTTCCACCCCCCCCCACACCCGGTTAAAATAAATTGCATTCCGAGACATTTGTTACATTTAGGGAACAATATAAAAGCGAGTTATTTATTTATTAGAATATTTCACCTGCAATATCCCTTGAGATGGAGCATCTCATTAGCGAGAGTGCCCAGAATGTCAACCGACGCAACGCTTGGCACAACAACAACAACAAAAACGAAAACAGCGTTCATCACAATCAGCGCGTCCAGGTGAGTGGCTTCTGCGCGTCGAATGCGGCAAAACGCCGTCTCTCCATGCAGGTCTGTCGAGCCACACGAAAACCCAGCAGAATCGACAACCGTCGACGCCATCCTCGAATCCGAGGGAAAGGAGACGGGATATGATGGGAGCGACGCAAGACACCAGCTGTTGTTGGATCGTACTCGACACCACGCACCCACGTACCAGGTCCTTGACGGTGTCAGACCGATCCTCCCACTCGGGCGTGCTGAAGTCGTACTTGCCGTCCATGATGAGACGCAGCATGGTCATCTGCTTGCGATGCCAGAAGGGCGGGGAGCCGGCCAGCAGCGTGTACATGACCACGCCGCACGCCCACCTGCCAGGTGGCGCCACACGCCATGAAACACGATGGTCAAATAATCCCCCCAACCCCCCCCCCCCCACAACAAGACGCACGGCATGGCAGTGGTTACTGGCCCCTCATCCAGCAGTGAATTCTGTCAATCGATCGCGATTCATGACGCGGCGTAATTCAGCAAAAAGCTGAAATGGAAGCGCGAATGGCAGAGGTCGCAATCGGGTACCCGATACCCGTACCCTACCCGATACCCGTACCCTACCTGATACCCGGCTACCCATACCCGGCCGGGTACGGGTACCCGTTTGCGACCCTGGTGCGGCCGGGTACGGGTACGGGTAAGGAATCAAAACCCGTTTGCGACCTCTGGCGAATGGGCACTGAATTTTTTTTACTTAAATTAATCTGAACAGAAGAGAAAATACATTATTTTAGTCTGGTCTGAAAAGCACAGACTGTCACACCGCTGACCCGAGTGGACAGACCGCTCCAGCGTGGACAAAAAGGGCTGTCCGTGTACATTACCACAGGCGAGCTCTTAAGACGATCGTGCTTACAGGTCGACCTCCTTGCCGTAGCCGGGGTGAGATTCATCCATGGAGCATTTGAGCAGCTCGGGAGAGAGGTAGCCGGGTGTCCCGCACAACTCTGCAGACACAAGCGGCATCGCCCACAAGTAAGTCTCAAATACGCCAAGTCTCAGCTCCCAAGGACTGTGCAAGTGTGCGCGGCTGCGCCTTCCAGCTCTCCCCCGGTGATTTCAGGTTGCACCGCGTGTTGTCCGACGTTTCGTTCCACGTGCTGTGGGAGCTTTTTTCAGGAACTGAGAGAAACGACGGATATGTATGTGTGTTGAACTTCTTTCGCACCGTACGTAGCCAACTGTGCTAATCAGAGGTGCGGGGGGGGGGAAGGACAATACACCTAAACACAAAGAGTTCTACAGAAATTAGTTTTCAATCTACCATCGCAAAGGGTACAGGTGCAGCGCTGCAATGTCCTGCTCACGCCACTGCTTGCGAATAAGGTCTCCCCAACTGGAGGTCGTTCGTCACCACCGCCTGCACCATTGACAAAGTGTTTGGCCTCATCATCCACAGTACAAAACAACACGTGGTACAACCCACATGTGTGTCCCTCTCCTCTTATTTCCCAACCCCCCCCCCCCCCCCCAAAATATAAAAACCGACGCTCTCACTCGTAATCCCGACGTGCGGTGCGTGTGGGACAGCGAGCACCAATCTCCTCCCCGTCTTTTGCCCCAGGAGTACCGAGTTCGGGAGTGAGGTTCCGGAGTTTCCGTACCCCCAATCCCCACGTCGCGGTTTGTGCTCTGTACCGGGGCTCCTAGTCCCGTGGGAAACCTCGGCTACCTCGCAAGCGCTCGCCGGGCCGCAGCTGGATGGAGAAGCCAAAGTCGGAGAGGCGGATGTTCATGTTGTCGTCCAGGAGGATGTTCTCCGGCTTGAGGTCGCGATGCACGATGTTCTTGGCGTGCAGGAAGTGGACCACCTCAAAGATGGAGCGCATGATGTTCCTGAGGCAAACGGCGGAGCGCACGGACACGCGGTTAGCGTTGGGAGATGCGATATTTAGGGATCAAGGGTACGGCACACGTGCAGGTTGACACTAAAATACCAGAGTACTCTAAAAAAAAAAACATTTCTCTACTGCGATGGACCACTGCCTGAACGTCACCTATCATAGATGTATATATGTTTCCTGTTCGGGCAGTGCTGTTGATGACGTGTGTTGGGTTTTGTAATTTGTACGTATGCCCCACTGCCAATGAATAATTAGGAAATAAATGTTCAGAAAAATAATCAACGTCTTGAGAAAAACGTCCTTTATTCAATAGCAGATCACTAATATGAGCCAAGAATGCCTGTGTGTAACGCGCGTGACATCACTCCACGTCGACCAGCCCCCCTCATTAATAATCATGAACAGGTGGGGTCCTCCACATAGACCCCCCCCCACCCTCATTAATTATCATGAACGGGTGACGTCACTCCACATGAAGAAGGTGGAGCAGAAACGAAATTTGTTTACGCGAATTAGCTTTCATTTTGACCTTTCTTGATAAAAGTAAAGCTAATAAAGAAATCATTAATATATGTCACGCTCACTCCGTAACGCCCTCATTAATAATCATGAGCGGTTGACGTCACTCCACATGGGGGGGGGGGGGGGGGCGCCTCCTCACCGAGAACTTAACCCTCATTAAAAAGCCAGAACCCTCATGCCACGCGAGCTCTGTAACACTATTGAGACGTAGAGGGAAAAAGGGCGTCATAATGAACATGGGATATAACCGTGAAAGTCTGTGTTACCGGCCTTACAAATGGCACACCAATGGATGCACTGGATATGATTTTACCGTCTGCTTTTCGCTTGAATGTCAGATTTACTGCAATACACCCATCCTTGGACGGGCTATTGGCTAGTGTTAAAATAATAATAAACATTTTACAGAGTGGCCTTCATGCAAAGACACCTCAGAGCGCTTTACACGAGACAAAATACCAGGTTAGAGGCCTGGTGCAGTGGTTAGCGCGCTTCGCGATAAACCAGGCGTGACACGTTCCAACCAAGTTTTCTATGGTGCAACCCATTTATATCGCTGGGTTGACAGGAGCTGGGGGATTTAATAAAATCGCGAACCGATTCAACTCCCGTGCCGGGAGATGGAGTCGAACCAGTGACCTCTGGAACGCAAGTCCAATGCGTTCACAGTTATCACCCGGAGTTCTGACAGGAATATCCACGACACGCCCCACAGTGGCCATTACGCGGCCGCAGTCGACTGTGCACGTAAAATGACAGGGGCGGAACGCCGTGCGTATTCTTGTAACGATTGAAAAAAAATTAACCCGTAAAAACAAAGTTTTTCACTATAAATCCTTTATATGCGTGGCATCTGTTTAATTTTATTACTCATTTCTGTTTTTCTTGAGTAAGAGTTTCATTTTTATCACATTGGTATTTTCAATTAAATATGAAAAAAAAAATTCCTAAAAAGTAGAACATTTTGGAAAAATGTTTTCACGAAAATAAATTGTCACGCACAACGAGTCTGTGTGCAAAATGTCAGCTCGATTGGATCACGGGAAGTGGGTTAAAAAACGACCGAAAGATTTGCACGGTCGTAAGCGCGCAAGCAAGCAAGTGAACTTAATATAAAGGATTTAAAAACGTAAAACAGAGGCGGGATGCGCCACTTACCTGGTGTCCTTTTCACTCAACGCCACTTTCTCTGTCAGGTAGTCAAACAGCTCTCCTCTCTTCATCCTGCACGTGCACACATTGTTTGCAACACGGAACACACGTGCCCATGAGCACGCCATGTATGTTGAACTTCTACCGCAACGTACGTAGCCAAACGTGCTAATCGGAGGTGCGGGGGAAGAACAAACTAAACAAGAAATGCAGTTCTAAAGAAATTAGCTTTTAATCGAGATGATTTAAAAGTGAATAGCTCTAGTGGCTTCCTAATATCGGAAGGAAGAGTATTCGAGATGGCCACAAAAGCGCATCTGAACTCGCGCGATGCGGTAACTATCTTCGTATCATGTCTAGCCAAAAGTCGCTGCGAGGATGACCGGAGTTCGTGTGATGGTTTATGTTCCTTGACGAGATCAGCAAAGTATTGTGGTTCATTTGTGGCAAGCACTTTGTGCGATGTGGGGGGGTTGGGGCCATGATATTTCTTGTAAACATGATCCAATGTGTTCGGCATCATGTAGGAGGAAACCAGAGCAGCTGGTGAAAACCCTCACAGATGAGACGGGGTAACAGTCAATGCTCTGCACAGATGGATTCGTGATGCAATTGGTGTACTGCCATCTCACAGCTCCCTTGCACCCCAAGCAAAACACATCTGGCATTTCCTGGCAATCTCCCAGAGCATGCAATGAGGTTTAATACTGACCGTGCCAAGAAGTCAGAGCTCCGACCTCACTTAGGATTGATTTGGCCCAGCAAGGCTGCTTTAGCAACATATGCCTTTTTTCCACTGCACGTCTGAGCCGTGCTGGTGCCATGGCGAGCGAGTATGGTGCATCTCGGCAAGATTCCGGTTGTTTTTCCACTTCAGAAGCCAAACCGGGCAGCTGAGGTCACGCTCAACGAATGAGTCGCGACGTAATGTAGACGTTGTGTCCTTGCAGTGCCGTGACGTCTAATGACGTCACACCGGTCACAACCGTGTCACACATAACAACGGAAATAATAAACTACCACCTCTAGCCCCACTTGGCTCCGAACCAGATTCAGATGTCTCGTGAGGTGAGCAATTCAGTGTTGGGTCCAATTTCGGCTCGGCAAATAGCCAGACGGTGTACCGCGAATGCCCCCGCGCTGGCCAAGCTCGGATGTGCCAGTGGAAAAGAGGTATTCAGCAGATTCACGTTCGGGGGGGGAGCATTGAACAACGTGTAGAGAGTGCAGCGAGGTGAGCGGTGACCTCTGCGTCACTCTAAACTAAACTAATTTTTATTTTACCAGATATAGCCCACTGAGCGATACAGCTCTTTTTCACAAGCGACCTGGCCACAAATGATAGCTCAACGAAGTGGCTGATCGTGTGGAAATGTATAGCAGCCAAATACTCTAAACGCGTGATGTTGATTCTAAATTTGGAGGGAAAAGCCAGAGGAGCCGGAGAAAAATCAACGCGACCACCGGGAGAACACGCAAACTAAAAATACAGGCGAAATAATAAAAAGAACAGAGCTGTCGGAAAGACAGCATCAAGGATGCTGTCACCCGAGGACGGCTGCTTGCGTTGTGGCCAAAACGTCGTGAGAATTTCATTATGTTTTATTTGTATTATTTTATTATTTCCCTTCTACGTGACTTTACCGAAAGAACCAAGAATATGAATCCCTGCAGTCACGAAAGCTTTAAATTTAAATAACACAGGCGTCAGTGTCGGGATCAAACACACGACCTCCTCCATACTAGGCGAGGTAGTTAACATCTGGCCACAGCGGAGCCCCTATGTGTTCATATTCTTAGGTTTTTTCGGTAAAGTCATGTAGCTAAAAAAAATTTAATTTATAAAAGTAAAATAAAAAATAAAATAAAAATCACGACGTTTCGGAGGCAACACAAGCTTCCGTCTTCAGGTGGAACAGTCACAGTACGATAGCTGTATCAAGTGAGAGAAATTACAAGAAAAACCGTATTTTTATATATATTGGTTGAGGGTGGGAGGAGCCAAGGTAGGCCCTGAATATTATTTTTGTGAGGTTCGGTGCGGCTGAAGCACGCTGTTAGGAATGAGCCTTTGTTGTCTAAACTAGGTGCAGATGATGTAAAGGTGCGTGTAAAAAGGACTAAGGAAAAAACCTAAGAATATGAA
Source organism: Lampetra planeri (assembly GCF_965212315.1). Classification (NCBI taxonomy): domain Eukaryota; kingdom Metazoa; phylum Chordata; class Hyperoartia; order Petromyzontiformes; family Petromyzontidae; genus Lampetra; species Lampetra planeri. The sequence continues at coordinate 5,414,398 of NC_136143.1, forward strand.
TCCTTGCAGTCACGAAAGCTTCAAATCTAGAACCCCTATGTGTTGTAAAAGATGATTCAAATGTCACTCACAGGTCAAACACCAGGAAGAAGAAGGTGCTGGACTCGTAGGCGTCTATGAGGGTAACTGCAAAAGAGCGAGGAAGGAGTGTCACAGGAGGCAGCATACTTCACCATTTAGGGTCAACAGAATCTCAAGGCAGTTGTCAATAACACCACCATGAACAGGAACATGTCTCTTCTTGGTTCTTTCGGTGAAGTCACGTAGAAGGGAAATAATAAAATAATTAAAATAAAACATAATAAAATAATTGTCACGACGTTTCGGCCACAACGCAAGCAGCCGTCCTCAGGTGAAGAACAGGTCTGTCGGAAAGACAGCGTCTGAATGAACACCATGTAATGGCTGGCACCACCAGGCTGGTGGTGTTCATTCAGATGGTGTCTTTCCGACAGACCTGTTCTTCACCTGAGGACGGCTGCTTGCGTTGTGGCCGAAACGTCGTGACAATTATTTTATTATGTTTTATTTTTATTATTTTATTATTTCCCTTCTACGTGACTTTACCGAAAGAACCAAGAAGATGAATCCCTGCAGTCACGAAAGCTTTAAATCGAAAAGGAACATATCTCTTTAAGTAAAGTACTGGAGATAACGGTGCAGGAAAATGACCCTTCATCGTACCAGAGAGATAGGGAGAGGTCAGATTGATTTGAGTGAATAATAGTTGGGGATTCTACTGCACAGCATGGGGCCCCGATATAAATTATATTTAATAATGTGTCTAGATGAACAGTCTCAACGCGTGTGACGGCATGGCGTGTCGCCACTGTGATCCGGCAGTTAGAATCCCAGGTTCGAATGCAAGGGGGTTGAGCGCTGCCATTCAAAGAAAACAAAAATGCACATTGTGGTGAATGCAGCAACTGTGATTAAAGCAGGTGCTGAAGTTGAGGCATCGATGGCCTCCATTTCAGTCACCAAAGACTCCATGACAACAACAACAACAAAACCCTCTCAAATCGATGTGTCTGAATTCCACCTCTGAGAATTGACGATATGGGTTTGACACTTTCTCTCTCTCCGTAGCAAGGTGGATGGTCAGGTGCTGCCTCCTAGTGTCGCCAAGAGAACAAATGTAGCAATTTCCGAAGCGATTCCGTTGTTTTGTACCTCCTGCCACTGTAATTCGTATGTATGTTGAACTTCTTTCGCACAGTACGTAGCCAACCGTGCTAATCGGAGGTTCTGGGAAGTACAACAAACTAGCACAGGGACATATACTGCTCTACAGCAGTTCCGAATGGATTCTTCAAACAGGACATGACCTCCAGAACATCTATTCTTATTACCCACATTTTCGAGTTACTATCGGCATAGACTCGCCTGCATTCATGCTATATTTTTGCATTGTATCCCTTCTAGAAGATCATTAGAATTCATGTCACTCACTCGCACGGTTGTGATTCTCTACTGCGTATGCATGAGATGGCTGAACCAGATTCATCACTCAAAGCCAAGAAAAACTTGAAAACTTGTCACTTGGTCTCCTAGAACAACGTTTAAAGCCACCGATCTTGAAAAAAGTGGCCTTACCTTCCGACTAATTAATATCAAGGGTCTGGCATTGAAAACAAAAACTGCTGTTTTTATCCAAGCCAGTTTTTCTCTTAAGACTTTTTTTCTACAACTTAGAATCGTCGCTATAGCAACCGCACATTCCGCATCTATCCGTGGTCACTTTGTATGTATGTTGTTGAACTTCTTTTGCACCATACATAGCCAACCATCGCGTTCCCTCAGCCACTCATTCAAGGTCCAATGAAGGAGCTACCTGGCTTTTTCTTGTCTTGAAGATGCTCGACCATTTTAGAACTACACCTGGAACGAGTGGCTACCTCCTCTATAAGTGGTGAAATAAGGAGTCAGATAATTACAGCAGGGGCCAAGTATGATCCATAGATTACATCACATTGCATTGTAAATCACGGATCTCTCTCTGGGTGTGTGGGTCTCTATGCAGGGATATAGGTATTTTACACGAGTCTCTGGGTGTCTTTGTAAGTCTGTATGGGGTCAGTGCGAGTTTGCGTGTCCAATGCGAGTCAATGGGTCTCTCCCGTCAGTCTAAGGGTCACTATATAACTCTATAGGGCTCCATATGAGTCTACGCGAGTCTCCGTCTTAAGTGGGGAACTAAGGAGTTAATTGTGACCTCAGCGAAGTACAATCTACCACTCTCACCACCAACCAATCACTCTTGTGCAGGAATCTGTTTGGTAACCCAAGACACCACCGAATGGCTTTACAATTTCAATGCACAAAACGTGTTTGTTGCTTTTAATATCCCTATACAAAGTATTAAAACAAAATAATCCACGTTGGAGGATTTCAAACAGGCAGGCACAATCTGCCCTTTTCTCTTGAGTACGGTACACAAAGTCTAAATTACTTAGCCGAGCTAAATATGTTTTTAACGGGTTTGCACTGTCGATGATAAACAGGTAAAGGTGCACCTCTGGAATTCCCTGCTCATGCCACTGATGGCAGAGGGGCCTCCACTAGAGAGAGCTCGATACAGCCTCTCGACGAGTTATTTGGCCTACTCTTCCACGCTTGCCAGACGTCTTGAAAAAAGTGGAAGTGCCCCCACTTCATCCATAATGCAAGCAAGCTGCCCATCGACTGTGATGATTTACAGGATGGGGGCTCATTCTCTTTGGTTTATTCGGTAAAGTCACGTAGGTAAAAAATAAAAAATGAAAACAACTAAATTCAATCATGACGTTTCGGGCGCAACACAAGCGTCCGTCATCAGGTGGGAAAGCATGGCCTGCTGCTGATGCAGACTGTTTTAAAAACAGTATTTGCAGGCACGAAAGGTTCAAATCTAGAAGGATAGGGGCTGTAAATGTCACATTGCTGGGATGATGGGCCTCATGCGTCAGCCGACTATTTTTAAGCGGCTCGAACTTTGAATGATCCTCAGATTGCCACATGTACGTGGAATTGAATCCACGTAGATGTGGCAACGCGATGGCACGGGTCTCGCTCTCAAAGAAGGGGCACCCTCAGAATCGCTACATTTTTCCAACGCCATGTATTCACTCCAATTATGTCATCGTAATCCGTATCACAGATGCGTGTGTTTTTTAACAACGTATCAGTATCCCTCAGGGGAGCGGAGTGGCGGCGCAGTGGTTAGTGCCGCTGTGACCTCGGCAACGTACAATATGCAGGAACATTTATTTACCCAGGAAAGTCTCAAGAGTCTGAAGATACATTTTCAGAAGTGTCCTGCTAACTTTCACTGTCGGCGGAATATGTTTCCACGTATTTTTACAACTGCGCAATTTGCTTATCATTTTGTTAAATTTGGTTAAAGTTTTGCTCGCTAAATTTCCGGCTGCGGCTAACATCAGTGGTGACTGGCATCTGAGTCGATCCTGGCCCTCCCACTTCACCAACCCGCACTGACCAGAGTGGAGAAGTATAGTCAAACAACCCCCATGACCGACATGGCCTGGGGAGGCCCTTCATCCAGCAGAGGATTTTAAATGGCCTTTTAAAATTGATATCATTGTTTTACAGTATCTCTCCATTGCTCGCATTCAGAAAAGCATACTATTTAAGGTGGACAGCTGAGCTGTTAGACTGCCACCGGATGAACATAGCACTGTGTGAATTTGCATAATTGGCAGCAACTTGAGAGTGGCGTGGAAAAGTAACGGAGGACAGAGGCAATGTAAGGCAAACCAAAGCAAATCAAATCGCCCCGAGTGAGCCCCATGCGTCGTAAGGTTGGGCTGCGAAAGCGGCCATGTAATGGCAGCACAGCAATAGATTGAATCCATCTGTGCAGAGGTTTGAGTGTTGTCCCCTCATATTTGTGGTGGGATTTATCCCGGGTGCTCGTTTCCTCCGGCCTGCTGAACACTCATTAAATGGCACTTGGGCTGAACATCTACTTCATGATGGTACTGCAGAAATAATTGATATGATTAGTCAGAGTCGTATTTAAGTCAATAATACAGAAATTAAGTTTGCATAATCCAATATATATTAAAAAAAAAATCTGTTGCAGGTTCAGTTACTGTTGACGAAAGGTCTGCTGCGTAATATCCACGCTTTCCTGGATAAATAAAAGGGCATTATTAATTATTAGCTTGGAGTGGTTGTTTGTGGCGTGGTAATACAAGTACTGTATTAGTGTGAAATGTGAGCTTGCGTGTACTCTTCTATGAGCGTACACATTCATATGACCCTGTCTATACCCGCAGCTGAGCAAGCAAATGCGGACGAGCACATCAGCTCCTCACATTGACAACAAAGCTCATCATCATCATCATCATTCTCCAAGGTCAATCCACTGCTGGATGAAGACCTCCACGAGCCTGTGCCATCTCTTGCAATCCTGCAATGTGACAATCTGCCTAGCACTTGCACACGAGTTGATTTCATCGCTCCATCTCCTGGCTAGGCATCTTATCGAATCAGTTCCGTTCCTTGGCTACCACTGCGTCATTATTCCTGACCAATGGCAGTCATCCTCAAGGCCATATAATCATAATTATTATTATTTGGGCTTGGGGAATGGGACAAAATGTTCAATCGAGAACTCAGAGGAGCAGAGCTCAAAGTTCCTCATATGCCGGCTTGAAGGGGTGAGAGCCTGGACAGGTGAGAGCGTCGATGGGTAAGAACCTAACAGGTGAGAACCTGAATGGGTGAGTCTGAACAGATGAGAGCCTGAACAGGTGAGGGCCTGAATGGGTGAGAGCCTTGAGCTGCCACTTGAAGGTGGATGATGCTCGGATGCTTCGACTGCGCAGCAGGAGAGAGTCCCAGACGGCTGGGGTGGCTACGGAGATACGCCGATCAGCCATATCCTGTACCGGTTGAACGATGTCCTTAACCTGTTCTCTAATCCCTGTGCTACTCCTACTGTGCCTCAGTGTAATTCCAAGCGTGCGTGTCTCCACGCTTCTTTGCACACCTTTCAGCTTTTGTTCCGTTTTTTTGTGAATATGGAACGGGCGACGACCTCTGCACAACCAGTGCAGTGTGCTAAGCATTACACCACGGCAGAATCCCTGAGTAAGGATAATAAACGGAAAATAGCCACTGTGATTTATTAATACAGTGCTTGCAAAGGACATCCGAGGGTAAGCGACGCTGCCCGTCTATTTATTTATTTATTTCAGGCCCGTTGCATAACAATAGTCCGCGGGAAAGTATTCGCTCGCGAGTACAAATTTTGGATGTTTCATTGTCCATGGCTGAGTAGCGTACTGTAGCTGAGACTTCCATGCTCGTGCTAGGTCACAAGCAGTTTTGCAACTTATATAATACGCTTACCACGAAATATATAAATAGCCGATGGCACTTTTAGAATTCGCTCCAGGGTTTTGAGTGACAACACCACGGCGTTGAACGCAAAGTTTCGGCTGTGGATTTGATCTCCCGGAAGAGTTTTATTGTGGTTCTTTTTTTTTCAGGTATGTGCTGATGCATTTTAGAATCAGAATCTTTATTCATCCTGGAAAAATCTGATTAGCTATAAAGTTATTTATCACAGATGTCCAGTCGGGGCGGGTCAGAAAGTGAATCATCCGCTACGATTATAATTAGATGCAAATATAAATGTATTTCATGCCGTGGTTATCAAATCATAAATCTATGTCATGATATCTGTACTGGATCTGGGTCTTTCCCCCACTGTTCACCATTAAACCCGCCATTGACCAGCTTGGTGAAGTATGGTCAACAAACCCTCATGAACGACAAAAATGGTCCGATAAAGGGTTGGAAATTATTGCCATTATTATTATGACAGGAATGGAACTTATCCAAGGACATCCGCCGGGGAGATGGAGTGATGAAATCAGCTTGTGTGCACAGGTGCGAGGTGGATAATTACATTGCATGATCGAGATTTTTATATGGCTGATGATGACGAAGATTATTCAATTAGGATTATTTCCTAATTGTGTCCGCCTGTCATGGACAAATAGCTAGTAGGTGTCCACTGCACATTTTATCATTTGTTTCCACTTTCCTCTGTCTTGTGCCAGTGTGCTCAAGTAGTGCCACATCTTTCTGGAACAAATCTGTCGTCGTCAAGCAATTCTCTGTTAGGTTTTCCTATATTTCCGGTTCCTTCCAATTTTTCCAAACAACATACTTTTAATTCTCCTGTAGTTGTCCATCCTACACGTGTGTCCAAATAGCGCCAGTTTCCTTATCATCACTGCCTGCATCATCAGGTCTTCCTCTATGTGCAACCTTTTTCTTACTTCTACGTTGGTCACTCTTTGGGTCCAACTTAGATGCAGTTATCTTTCTGCCCGCTAATCTTGCAACGGTTACCCCCTTGGACGTTTTTGGTGACGGTGTGAGATTTTGAGGCTTGAAGGTTCGGTGGGAACTCACTGATGTGGGGGTGTCCCGAGACCGCCTTGAGGATGTCCACCTCCTTCACGGTGGAGCTGTAGATGTCCTCCAGCTCCTCCTCGCTCAGGCGCTCGGGCGTGATGTCTATGATCTTCACGGCGAAGTCCTGCCCCGTGCGCTTGTGCACGCATCTCCGCACCACGCTGCTCACGCCACTGCACCGCACGGACACCGTGAGAACGATGAGAAGCAGTTCGTAACCACGACGCGAATAATCAAATCGGTAAATAATGACAAAATTCATAACAGAAAGTTAGCGCGAGTCGCAAAATAATTGTTATGACTAGCGGCCCATCATCCTTTGAGCGTGACCGTCCCTCCCTTTCTCCCTCATTCCATCCAGCGAGCAAAACCTTTTTCGAATATAGTATGATATGATAGCACTGCTGCTCCACAGTGGTGCAGACAAAAATAAAAACACAAATTACAGCCCTTTCAATCCACTCCTGGATGAAGGCTTCCCCACACTGTCGGCATCCATTAAATTCTTACAAAGCCACAATCCCATCTCACACCTGCACAGGAGCTGATCTCTCACCACTCCGTCTCCGTGATGGTTGTCCTCGTGGGTGTTCCTTTATAATAATCTGTCACCAGTCTAGTCCATCGGCAATCATCCCTTCTCGTGTTCTAAAACGTGTCTCTGCATTAAGAATAACCAGTCAGGTGGCTCAGTGGTAGTGTGGCTCACAACCAGGAGGCAACTCCTGAGTGGAGATTGACTCAGCCCATCATCCTTTTGAGGTCATTAAAAGGAGTATCGCTTTGTGGGGAAGTCGACATGGCTTGTCCTATAGAAAGCCTTGCCTCTGTCATAGCAATGTGGAATTTACTGCAACTGGCTGAGGGCTGTCAACAGATGAGCGATGCCTCAATGCTCAATTGAGCAGGAAATCACTTTCACTTAAACTATTGGGAATAGGACTGCATCATAAATGCTCGTGAGCAGAGAAACAAGGGGTTAATTTGGGCAGATTTTGTTATTTATGTGTAAGTGACATTATGTTATCTGTCTCACTCATCTGTTGGACAACCTAACCAAGTTTCCTTCCCAGTAAGGCACTGCATTGGTTTGTTTACAGAACAATGCATCCCGATTAGAAATTGAGATTAGGAACAGCACGCACCAATTTCCAGGCCATTATAGCCACTCGTGCACATAACATGCCTACCTGTGATTAATCAGATGGCAGGATAACCTCACCACCATGTGCTATGGGAGGAAAAAAAAGGCCTTAACAGACTGTTGCGGCAAGTACTGTCAGCGAGCACCGATGAAGGCTGGCATGGCACACGAGGGCAAAACTTTCGATTTAAAGCTTTCGTGACTGCAGGGATTCATATTCTTGGTTCTTTCAGTAAAGTCACGAAACTTTACCGAAAGAACCAAGAAAATGTGGGCAATAATGTTTATAAATTCAGCATAGGGGACCATTTGGCCCGTGGGACCTTGTGTAGGTGGACCTACCTGAACACTCAAAAGCTACGCCACAGATCCCACATCAAGTCACAGCGGAACTCAGCCGGCGAGCAGTGGGCCCAGAACCCTTTGGAGTGCACGAGCCGATTGGTGTCTGTTGTCTCTCCTGTCTAAGAGGCTACCTCGGGCCTAGCTCAGTTATCTCCCCTTGTCCAGCTCACCTGCCGAGGACCTCCTTTGGTTCGTATTTGTCGTTGAAGTCCTGCGCCGCAACCGGCTCTGTGTGATCGCCATCGGGAATGGCGAGGTCACGCGTCATACCTGCACACCGGCGTCTTCGACTTCACCTTGGGAAGGAAACGAGAGGAAGGGGGGGGGGAAACTATTACGCACACACACCACCCTTCTGTCGGTCCGCTGCTGAATGGTGGCATCTACGCACCACGTGGATAGTGAATGAAAACAAATATTCACGAAGACAATCTCACGCAGTTTTAGACGTTTGTAAACTCTCTTCCAGTTCCTCTATATTTAGTTGAGTTGGCAATAAGGTAGTTTTGCAACATGTAAAAAAATCACAAAACGTTTTGGTAGACAAATTTTAGGTACTCGTAGTATTTGAACCGAAAAATGTCACGGGAACATATAAACTGCACTACTGCACAGTATATACTGTATCTCAGAAAAAAATTACTAATATGAGCCAATAATGTGTGTCCCGCGTGTGACGTCAATCCACATGAGGCCCACCCCAACTCATTAATATTCATGAGTGGGTGGATTTTTACACTAACGCAGAGGAAGGTCGAGCTGAATAAAAAAATTGATTACGCAAAGTCGCTTCAAATATGACGTTTCTTTACAGAAAGTAACAGTAAAAAATAAATCTACGCAGCACAGTGCTACATCCGTGCGTGACGTCTCAGTAAAAGATGCCCCCCCCCCTTCATTAATATTCATGCTCGCGTGGAAATAACGCACAAGGTCGTGCACTCCACATGCAGCATCCCTCCCCTCATTAATAATCATTAACAGGTGACGTCACTCCACATGCCGCACCCCTCCCCAATAACCATGAGCGGGTGACGTCACTACACATGCCGCACCCCTCCCCAATAACCATTAGCAGGTGACGCCACTCCACATGGGGCAACCCCCCCCCCCCTCATTAATAATCATGAGCTGCACAATTTTTCTATGGGGCCGTCCATAAATGACGTCACGCACCTGGAGGGGTCAGACATTTGTGACGACGTGACGGGGGGCGAGTGAGAAATGTGACGTCACATCAAAATGCGCAACTTTAATTAAATATAGAATTGCTATGACAACACTAATTCTTATAACACTCTTACATCAGAGTGCAGCGACACATTAAATACGCATTACAATGACAATAGTTTAAAGCGATTTGAAGCATGTTTTATTTTCAAAATGGAAATATGGTTTTGGGGGGGGGGGGCAGAGCTTTGTGACGTCATATTTGAGGGGGGGTCTGACTTTTTGTGACGCCGTGTGACGAGGGGGGGGGGGTCAAAAATCGTCCAAAATCGCGTGACGTAATTTATGGATGACCCCTATTGAATAGTTCAGATGCAATGCAATTTCAACCCGTCCTTGGACGGGCAAAAAAGTTAGTAATAAATATAATCATGAGCCATGGTTAATATACGGGAATTGATCAATACAAAAATAGGAACGAGGTGGTTGAAAATAACAGCTGCCACTAAGGAGGCAGTGGGGGAAAATTTTGAATTACCCTGTTAATTTTTACACTAAGTTCAATAGACAGGAATTGTATGCCGTGCATAGTATCGAAAAGTACTGTATACAACTAGAATTCTTTGTAAATCCACTGCTGGATGATAAACACCACTCCACGGCCGTGTCGATCAAGCGAGTAGTACAATATGACGATATCTTCTTGGTTCTTTCGGTAAAGTCCGCAGTAAACATCGTGCTGAAGTATCGTCATATTTCGATTTAAAGCTTTCGTGACTGCAGGGATTCATCTTCTTGGTTCTTTCGGTAAAGTCACGTAGAAGGGAAGTAATAAAATAATAAAAATAAAACATAATAAAATTTTATTATGTTTTATTTTTATTATTTTATTACTATTTATTAATAAAACATAATAAAATTGTATTGTTTTATTTTTATTATTTTATTACTTCCCTTCTACGTGACTTTACCGAAAGAACCAAGAAGATTAATCCCTGCAGTCACGAAACATAATACAATTTTATTATGTTTTATTTTTATTATTTTATTACTTCCCTTCTACGTGACTTTACCGAAAGAACCAAGAAGATGAATCCCTGCAGTCACGAAAGCTTTAAATCGAAATATGACGATACTTCAGCACGATGTTTACTGCGGGTTGGTGAACGCAGGGCACGCCGAGCAAACGCTTCTGATATCACTCGCCACTGATGTTAGCCGTGACCGGGATATGGAACTCGGGTGGCTGTGTTGATAGCACAGTTGTTTGCTATGTAGCCTGTGCCAATTATACTACACATGCGCACAAACACAAAAATCCCCGTGTAGGATTAACACACTGTTAGCGAGCACCTATGAAGGCCGGAACGGCACACAAGGGGGTGTGGGAGTAGCCAGCCCCACGCCCGGCCGCCTTTGTCTCCCTTATGGCAATGTTTAAAAACCAGACCAGGTACTCAATTGAGGCTAAGTTGACATAGGGGAGAAGGCCGAGGACCGGTTTAGAAAATCGTCACCGGTTTTGGCCGGGAACGGGAATCGAACTCGTGTGCTAACCGCTGCACCACCGCTCCGCACATGTACAAAGATCCCCCGTGTAGCCTCCACACACTGTTGGGGCAAGTGCTGTTCGAGCGAGCACAACAACAGCCCCTTTAAAGTTGCACGTGCATTCAGCACGACCTGCTGCTTGCTTGCTTGCTGCTGCTACTGCTGCTGTTGTTTGTGTGTTCTCCCATCGCTATGGTTTCAAAAAGGGCCGCAACAAAGTGTCAGAGAGAGCAAGTTATGTAATGCACAATGACCTCGTACCTAGGCAACCGTGCCAATCGAATGTGTGCTGGGGAGAAAGACAACAAACCAGAGGTTGCAACCGGGTACCCGATACCCGTACCCGGCCGGGTACGGGGGGTATCCGTTTGCAACCCTGGTGCGGCCGGGTACGGGTAGGCCGTGAGTCACTGGTGAGTCACCGTTTGTCACTCATTTCCCAACGTCTTGTCTCTTCTCACAATTCAAGTTCCTAGAATCAACCCACCCGCTCCTGCAACATGGCTTCATCCCAGAGGTCGCAATCAGGTACCCGATACCCGTTTGCGACCCTGGTGCGGCCGGGTACGGGTAAGGAATCAAAACCCGTTTGCGACCTCTGCAACAAACCATGTTGAACTTCTTTCGCACCGTACGTAGGCAACCGTGCTAATCGGAGGTATGCGGGGAACAACAAAACTTCAACACAAAGAGCAGTTTCTCAACAGTGTTCAGTCGATCATCGCAAAGGGTAGAGGAGCAGCCCCGCAATTGCCTGCTCATGCCACTGCCGGCGGATAAGGTCTGCCCCCGCACACAACTCGTCACCACGCACCAGCCACAACGTTGGCCTAATCGTCCACACGTCGCTGTTAGATAGAATACACGCGAGTACTCACTTTACCCTACCACTCGCGGTGATGGTGATGATGGTTTGGGTGGGCAGAGACAGGGAGAGAGGTCTCGGATTCAACTCGGCGAGAAATCGAAATCGAAAGACCTCTTACCACCACAAATCCCCTGTTGGTTCCGCTGAGTATCACACCACGTGGCAGCAAACCCTGCATTGCGTAACACGAAACACGGTAACGTGTATTCGTCTCAAGGGTTACACTGCGATGGATACATTATTGAACGCGGGGTCCAACGCTGAGCTTCCGCGTGGATTGTGTTGACAGTGAAGAACGTCACACAAGAGGGCAGTGCGGGTACATTCTGTGACTTGCCACGAACTTAATGGCTAAACGTGCGAACGTAATAAGTAATATTTAAAATTACTTTTTTAACAACACGCTTTAATTAAATGTACTAGTAACGGAAGAACTCCACGACTCCAGGAAGTGGCCCCGAGGCTTGCCATAACGTAAGGGACAATTAGACCCAAGCCGAAACATAACATGAAAAAAGAATGTTTAAAAATATGTATTTAAATTTGTAATGATATAATATAGTATTGTCAACAGTATGACATAACTATAGCAAGTTTTCAGTCGATACCACATTGGGAAGTGGGTTAAAATTGAGTTACAAGATTTGAGTATACGACAACAACAACGACAACGCCAACAACGACAACAACAACAACGACAACAACGACGCCAACAACGCCAACGACAACAACGCCAGCAACGACAGCAACAACAACAGAGTTAAATAAAAGCGTGTACTGTAATAATAACGACAACAACAACAACGCCAACAACGACAACAACAGCAACGACAACAACTGAGTTAAATAAAAGCGTGTACAATAATAAACATTCACGCCGCTCACGGCCACCAACACCGGCAGTGACGATAACCGGAGGGCACCGGACCTCCCCTAGGTAGACTCGGCCTCAAACGAGTACCGGCGCGTCCGCAAAACATCGCCCCACTCTTGGGGAGACAAAGGCGGCCGGGCTTAATAGGTGCTCGCTAACAGCACCCCCCACAACAATCTGTCTGTGACAGGCCACACGGGGGATTCATCGTTTGTTTCCATGCAAATCGACTTTGTATTGCGACTATCCAAACGTATAACAATGTAATGGTGTTCAAACACGGATCCTTCATTTAAATACGTTGTGTTTAAAGTATATTGTACTGCACAATGTGAATACATCACGGTATGTGCGATGGAAAATTACTGTAGTGCCATGCAAACTGCACCTACGTACGGTGCGAAAGAAGTTCAGCGTACAGTACATAATGAAAACCGACTGTACAACGCATACAGATGGCGAGGAGACAGTGCAAGCAGGCTTCAGCATCATCACAATACCATTGCAATTGTACCCAAAGCACACGACTGGCTACACTTAGCGCCTCTTAAACATCTAAAATAATACAATCGGACTCACCTCGAGAAGAATCAGCCCGTGTCGGATTTGGCGAACAAAGATTAAGAACCTGCTTCTCTCTTGCCCGCAACAACAACAACCACCACCACAACAACACAGACACAGAGAGAGATTCCACACGGATCTCGTTCTATGCGAATCTCTCTCCTCTCCCTCATTCAATGCCGGCTACACTCCCCCAACAATCCCCCTCGCACGCAGTCGTCCTTCACACAGCCCGCCCAGCCCCCACCTCCTCATCCCTCACTCCACCCACACCCCCTCACTCCTGCCCCCCTCCTCTTCACTCCTCCTCCCTAACTCCTCCTTCTTCCCCCACCCACCCCCCTCACTCCTCCCCCACCCCCCTCACTCCTGCCCCCCTCCTCCTCCTCCTTCCCCACCCACCCCACCCCTCCTTCTTCCCCCACCCCCCACTCCTCCTCCTTCCCCACCCACTCCACCCCTCCTCCTTCCCCCACCCACCCCCTCACTCCACCCACCCCCTCACTACTCCCCCATCCCCCTCACTCCTGCCCCCCTCCTCCGCACTCTTCCTCCTTCCCCACCCACCCCACCCCTCCCCCTCCCATTTCCCCCACTCCTCTTCCTTCCCCACCCACTCACCCTTTCCCCCACCCACCACCTTACTCCACCCACCCCCTCACTCCTTCCCCCACCTCACTCCTCCCCCCTCCTCCTTCCCCCACCCACCCCTCACTCCTCCCTAACTCCTCCTCCTTCCTCAGCCACCCTCTCACTCCCCTTCCCCCTCCCCCTCCTCCTCCCCCCGCAATGGAGGCTCCGTGCGTCACAGAGCACGATGATGATGATGGTGGTGGATAGGGGGGTGGTGGTGGATGGGGGGGGTGGAAGTCTCCGTCGAGAAGACGAGAAACGCGATCCGCTGCTTATTTTGGGCTGCCCACTCAGTTCGTGCCTCTGGTTCTGCCCGAGTTGAGGAGCTCTGTGCCCGCCCTCTCTCACAGCTACAAATGCTGATAAACTGAACAGAGAGAAACAATTAATATTACAAATATTACATAGAAAACGTAGGGGGGACATAGACATGGAGTAGGGAGAGGGGGGTAGAGAGGGGGGGGGGGGGTAAGGAGTGCAGAGCGTGAAATCTTTCATTTAAAAGGGGGTTAACATAAAGCAAAACATAAAAAACGAAATGATGAACGAAGCAAAGTGCCGACTACACCGAGCATCTTCTTGTTTCCTCTGATTGTAAAAGAAGAGATATAGCAAGATGCCAGGATGTGTGTGTGTACCTGTGCTTTGATGTTGGCACAGTTGGGGGGAGGCACAGGTGGTGCATCTGGCAGTCATCTCAGTCAGTCAACCCATGGCACCACCAGGGTCTGACCCCGTGCCCTCCTGCCAGCGGGCGTTCGACGCTTCACGTGGCCTTAAAGTGCACCTAGCCTGGCACGAGCGCCATGCAGACGTCATCGCCACTTGCTGGTGGTTGTTGTGGTTTTGTGGAGTGCTTCGTGTGCGCTGCGCTACGAACCCGGAGACTCGAGTTCGATTCCCGTTCACGGCCACCAAAACCAGTGACGAATTATCTGAACCGGTCCTGGCCCCTCTCACTCCCTAGGTCAACTCAGCCTTAAATGAGTACTTGGTGCGAGATGTGTAAACATCGCCGCTAGGGAGACAAAGGCGGCCGAGCGTGGTGCTGGCCACCCACCCCCTCGTGTGCCGTACCGGCCTTCATAGGTGCTACTCGCTAACAGCACTTGCCCCCTCCAACAGACTGCTAAAGGTTTATGCGATAAGAGGGAAATTTGTCTTTGATGTTGTTTCGCCAATGCGCCACTCTCCATGGTACACGCACGACCCGCATTTTCCAATGCCGGGCATGATGCCGAAGGTAAAGGGGCGGACCCTGCAATTGCTGGCTCACGCCACTGCTGGCAGAAGGGCCTCCACTGGAAACAGCTGTATTCAAATACCCTCTCGAGTGTATTTGGCCTGATCTTCCACACTAGGCCAGACACATCCGCAGGCTATTTTTCGCGTGCCAACGTCGAAACTAGCGACCTGGGAAAATCTATACACCGAGATATGAACCCCTGATCAACACTGGGGCGAAATTCCATCAACCCAATCGATTTACAGTTAGGGCTTTAATTTTGTGATGTGGTCAATCCACTGCTGGATGAGGGCCTCCCCGCGTTTTATGGTCCGTGACGGGTACTTTGACTATACTTCACCATACTCTTAGTTCTTTCGGTAAAGTCACGTAGGTAAAAAATGAAATTAATAAAAATCACGACGTTTCGGAGGCAACACAAGTCTCCGTCATCAGGTGGGACCGTCACAGCTGTGCAAATCTGGCTGTGACGGTCCCACCTGATGACGGAGACCGAAAGAACTAAGAGTATGAATCCTTGCAGTCACGAAAGCTTCAAATCTAGAATTATACTTCACCACTCTGGTCAGTACGGGTTGAAGGTCGATTTCGCCGCACAGCACTCTATGGATGGACACGTGACAGTCCCTTTAGTGAAGCCACTGCTGGATGAGGACCTCCTCCCCTTACGCCTGTGGGGGTCGTGGAGAGTCATTCGACTCGACGACACCACGCCCATGGTCAGCGTGGGTTTAGGTGAAGTGATCATTAAAAAAGGACCTCAATTACTCCTTACGAACGTCACTGCAAGCTAAAAAAAAGGTCAATGTATTATTAGACGCGCGAGTGTACGCAATGTTCACGTTACATGCGGGCACGGGATCCTACGAGTGACCATGAGTAATGACTGCTGTACAAGGCCACTTCAGTTTGTACCACCGGCTTGAGAACGTACAGTATCATAATCTTAGAACAGCTATTCCTTGTGTAATGAGAGATGCAGAGGTCAAGCTGTTATCTTGATTTTTGTTAATGCCGTGCTGTGATGGTTGGCACGCTGGACTGGCAAATCCAGAGGTTCCCAGTATCGATTGGCACCTCCGGTTACCTCATTCATGTATACATTTCCCGGTGCGGCAGTTGCAATGACGTGTCTGTTTCTCAAATAACCCCCTCCCCCTCAGGGTTGCCACCCTTCCCAGAGACCAAACCCAGCCGTATATTTCAGTCAACCAAGTTCTATCAAAACCCATTGTTCGAAACTGAATTCAATTCCTGAAGGTCTCCCAGCACGTGGAGCGAAATGTTAGACATCACGTGGCATGGCCCGAAAAACACACCGGACAGAATTGGCCAAGTAATTTGTGAAGCAACGGTGGCTTAAAATATGGACTGCAATTTACAAAGGCATTACATCAGCCCCTGTGGGACTGTGTAAATTCATCCTTTGTATTCATGAAACAGCCGCAGAGCTAAAAACGGTAACCCCTCCGAATGTTGTCCCTCGTGCACCCCATGTGACGCGCGACTTGGAGTATGCTTTCAGGTCGTGTCCGATGATAAGAGGATCTACCAGATGGGAATTGGCCATTTTAACTCGACACATTCAATGCCAATATTGCTCTTGGTTCTTTCGGTAAAGTCACGTAGCCGGCTGCTTGCGTTGTGGCCGAAACGTCGTGAGAATTATTTTATGTTTTATTATTTTATTACTTTCCTTCTACGTGACTTTACCGAAAGAACCAAGATGAATCCCTGCAGTCACGAAAGCTTTAAATCGAAAAATAAAAGCCAATATTGCTGTTTATAGAAACGTCTCTTTGGTATGTCTCCCCTTCAGCGGAACCACGTGCCCTAAGAACCATGCTTAAAATATACTCCATACAGCGAGCCACAAGTCTCAAGGGATGCAAGGCACATAACCCTCTCACCACCCATGACATTTTGGCCACTGCTGTCTAGTACGTTCAACGTTGCTTTCCTAGCACAGTTAGGGTATATAATCCTAAATAAATGCATCAATCTCAATACAATTTGGCAAACTTTCATCTCCTAGCAAGGGACATTAGAATATTTTGCCCACGAGTTCATATCCAGGTCACCTAAAGGGACCTAAGTATTTGTGATGTCTACTGCCATGGGCTGTTGCATGAAAGGTTATACTTAAGAGATTTAAGAGATCCAAATGAATTCATCTCATGCCACGATGCCTCCCCCCCCCTATTCCATTCCCTTTTCCCTTTACCTGACATTAGGCAATGCTATATTCTGTAACGAGGACTGCAAATATTAGCTCAATTAAGATTGTGCTGTACGGAATATATTTTGGTCTTGAAATAAGGCACAGCCGACCTTCTTCCGCATGGCTGGGTCTTGGCAAGACATCCCACGTTACAGGCTTGGAATTTTAATGGGCCAATTGGGTAACGAGTTTGAATATTTAAACATGTTAAACATAGACAGACATGTATAAACAAAATGTGTAATCAAATGTGGCGTACCGTCTCGTGTAACACACGGCCACAGTGGGTCTGGCTGCCGTGCTACTGCATCAAAGCAGGCCTTTGTTTTAAAACCCCGCAACATTTGTTTCCCCGATTTAAACGAAACCATTTGTAATACATTTGTAATACTTAATAACAAAACTCAACACATTCATCAACAACACTGCCCTAAAAGGAAAAAAAAAAAGGAAAAAATACGTCATAATGGCAATTTTTCATATAAATGGATCTCTGCTATAAAAACTATATCTGCTATTAGCAAAGTATCTCTGATGTAAAGGGTCATTGCCCAAAATGTTCTCTTATATATTTTTTTCCTTCTAAGACGGTGTTATTCACAAATGCGTTGAGCTATCGTAAATTTATTTTGCCAAGACTCAAGTGACCCTCCTGGGTTATCCTCTAATCATGCAATGTCCGTAGATATAAAACAAATATTAATCATATAGAAGGCAAGTAATTTTTTAAGGAAATTTGTTTTCATAAAATATGGCTAATTTGTAAAAATAAGTCATCATCCGAGCATGATAAGTAAGACTATGTCCAAGTATGTCCAACACCATGGTATTTGACGAGTATTTCTCCGTTATAAAGGTGGACAAAAATATTTCTACGTTAATTAAAGTTCCAACTTGTTGACACGCTATTCCCAATTATAAACGGTGACAACATAATTATACTATTCATTACCCACATCTTTAAAGTATCTTATATTGTAGCAAAATGATATAAACAATCACACCTTTAAATGGCTTTTAATATGAAAACAAATTCACAAAATATAACTCCAATTATTCTCAATGCTATTCCAGGCTCCTATAATCAGCCAAATTAACGGTTTTCAACAAGTTTACAAAATATACATAACAATGGACAAATCCATGTACACTACTGGGCATTGGGCATTTAACAATACACCGATTCATCAATTAAAGTGTGATCTTATTCTCATAAGATTACACTTTAACACTTTAACACTGTGTCATGTGTCATGCACCTCCCCCCCCCCAAGCTACTGAGGGAGGTGTGGGGGGGGTAGCGCCACAGGTTTGGTTGTTGTCCGGTCATGTCGGCAAACGTCACATCAACGTCTTGGCCAGCGCCACAGAGTGGTCGACCCCACACGCCACGTCCACCACCTCCCCTGCAACCGTTACCTACACATGACAGTTGCAACAGGGTTAAAAGGATTTAAAGCTTTCGTGACTGCAGGGATTCATCTTCTTGGTTCTTTCGGTAAAGTCACGTAGAAGGGAAGTAATAAAATAATAAAAATAAAACATAATAAAATCATTCTCACGACGTTTCGGCCACAACGGGAGACAGCGTCCATTCAGACACTGTCTCCCCGGCAGACCTGGTCTTCACCTGAGGACGGCTGCTTGCGTTGTGGCCGAAACGTCGTGAGAATTATTTTATTATGTTTTATTTGTATTATTTTATTACTTCCCTTCTACGTGACTTTACCGAAAGAACCAAGAAGAGGGTTAAAACGATGACAGACGATTGATTCAGTCTCATAAATTCAGCTGTGGCACGGCCATTCACTCTAAAATCCCAATTGTGGGTGGTGGCTGCGCTGCACGTGGTTAGTAATTCAGCACTGTGCAGGAAGCAGCCAGGGTTGGTGGCTCACCGCACCAATGACAAAATGTTGCGCGACTCCCTTCCCGTGGGCGTCGAGGTGCAATGCCCTGGCTGGCCAGCAGAATGCAGTACAGCAAAGTGAATGCTGATATCATCTCTCTCTTGTAAATGGGATAGAGTGTTGTTCCTTCATGTGTGGGTTTCCTGCCACATGTATAAACACTCACCAATTGGCCGAAAACATTGATATATAGAGGACTGCAGAGCAACTGTTGGCGCCGGCTCACCACCTGGCAACTGCATTCGAGCTTGTGGTTCCTCAGCGATTGCGAGATGCTATTGGCATCAACAACGGCGCCATATATAAAGCATTAAGGTTATATCCCCTATTATGCCGAGCTCTTTCCTGCATTCTCTAGTTTCCCCCCAAAACAGCATACACTCATTAATCATATTAGCCAAACATCGCAATGCAAATCTCTCATGCATATGCATTGTAATAGCGCCGGCTGGTGACCAGCAGCGGCAACTGCGGTGGACAAACAGTACACACGCCGGTGAGCATGTACACGGGTGTGCTGGCAGGGCGGAGGAACTGGGGCAAGGGTCATGGAGGGCCCCATCTGGAAGCCCCTGGAACCTGCTCGTGGGATCGAGAAGGGAGGCACGGCCAGGGCGGAGCCAGGCCGCGCTGGTACCATAAAAGGGGCCGAGAGCGTCATCTCGTCGCCATCGTCGCTGCCGTGTTCGCTCGGTATTGCACTGCTGGATAGCCTGTTAACTAACTCGGTCAGCGCCGTCGATGTTAGACGGCTAGTGTTGTGTATAGGCTAGCGACTGTGCAGGTGGGGATCGTGTGTGTTCAATAAAGGTGCCTCTACAAACCTCGTCTCCCGACTCACTGACACTACACATACATTAATTACCCTTATTATTTGTAGTAGTATTTCATCAATAATATATGAAGTTTGCATAATTCAACATGTAACAATGTGTTGAATGTTAAATAGTTATTGCCGATAAAAGGTCTGGACAATGCACAGAAATGTAACTTTTTTTCTCTGGTTTGATAGACACGAAGAGACAAATTCCTTTTGGTTCGGAACGCAAAGAACAGAACTTAAAAATGAAAGCTTCTTCACCGACGTACCCTCCAGGGGAAGTACTGGTCATCTGGCCGGCCAATTCCCAGGCACCCGCGCAGGTTCTTACCCCAGCTGAAAAGTTCACCGCGTGCTGAACAGGTGGAAATAAAACAACACATTGGGAAAGATAAATAGGCACATCAAAATTAAATACACACCACGTATGCGCATGTGCTAATAAGCTTGTGTAACTATAAAAAAATATCGAAAAACTATTTTCATTTTAGCAGGTAAGGCTCAGAGCTAGCTATCCAGCTCTTTTGCAGAAGCGACCTGGCCATAAATGATCGCTCAACGAAATGGCTTATCACGTGGAAATGTATAGCTGCCAAATTATCTTAACGAATGTTTTTAAACGTGGATGGAAAAACCAGAGGACCCAGAGAAAAATCCATGTGACCACAGGGAGAGACACACGCAAACTCCAAATATAGAAGCGTAGGGCTGGAATCAAACCCACAACCTCCTGTATACCAGGTGAGGTAGTTAACATCTCGCCACCACGACACCCTTGTGTAATAAGCTTGTATGCACAAGTGCTGGCTGGTCTACTTCAATAACATCGGCTGGTCTACTTCAAACAACAGCAGCAGACGTCAGTGCTTTAGAAGCGTTGGAAACGTGAGCTGCTTCTTCAGTTTCTGAAGAAGTTCCCAGCAGGTGGAGCGAAACGTCGGATAAATTGCCAAAAAATATGCGGTACAAAACCAAAAAAACATCACACAGCTAAGTATCAATTTATCTCCCAAACCCCCCAACGATCTGATGACTTGTCACAATTCAGGGTCACGTTTTGATTCAAGAATGACGGGTTATTTGGAGCTGTAGTGCAGTGAATCCGGTGACCTGAGTTGCATCCCCAGCTATGGCTAACATAAACGGTGAGGGATATCAGAACTGTTCCTGCGCCATGCTTTCAACAAACCCCACAGCGAGCAATGCGATGAAGTATGGTCAAACACAAGTTCCATGAATGACACGGTATGGGGAAGTCTTCCAAATCGGATATCACTCACCACTGATGTTCACCGTGGCCAGAAATCAAATTAGTGTTGTAGGGTTCATAGGACAGTGCGATAACCACTACGCTACTACAGTAAAACCTTGGATTGCGAGTAACTTGGTCTGCGAGTGTTTTGCAAGACGAGCACATTTTTTCAATAAATATGAATTTGATAAACGAGCGAGGTCTTGCAATACGAGTAGTACGCGTATACGCTTTGTCTGCCGAGCGTCACGTGATCACAACTGATACACGAGTGCTTTGATATACGAGTGCTTTGGATTACAAACACGTTTCCGTAACGAATTATGCTCGCAATCCAAGGTTTTACTGTACTCTCCAAAAATGTGAAACAAATGACTCCTGACCGCGTCACCCCCCCCCCCCTTCCCTGGCCCCCACCCCACCCCGTACTATTCACGGCAGCAAAGTGGTGGAGTCCACAACGAAGCATCTTCACTCTGATGTCGGGGTCGAACTCGGTGCGTCCGAACAGAGAGGGTGGTATCTGCTCGGGAGTTTCCGTCTCCGAGAGCCGAGGCCCCTTCCCCAGGATCCCGTATCCCCACACGAACACCTCGCCCTCCTCTGATGGCGGTCACGGGAGAAACAAAGAGGGATCAGTGTTGGCGGAAAAATATGACTCGACGTGAGATGATACACCCACCTCCATCGTCCCCGCCTTTCAGTAAATTATCACGATCGACTAGTGAATCCGTATGTAGGCAAAACGTAGGTGAAACAAAGCGGGGGGAAAAATATAAACCGATTTCTCACCGTTAAGGATTCCACAAATGGTGCCACCAGCAGCTGCCATTTTCACTTTCCCCACATTTTTAAACGGTATGCGTTTGGGAACATTTATCTGCGGAGACATTAACACACGTCAACGGAACAACTGCGCAGGATCAGGGCTTGAGTGTTGGGTGATTCTAGTTGGTAATGTGAGACAGCCAACTTGTCAAACAGTTATGGCCAAATCACCAAAAACGCACCTAATCTCATCATATCTCAAAAGACAAGCAGAGTTAAGACTGGACAGCACATTGGATGGGTTACAACAACGCATAACATAGGTATTGTAGGATGCTGTGGGGTTACGTCAGCAGAGGGCAGCGCAGCAAAATCTATTGCTGTATGATTATTATAAAGCTTCACCATCGACGCTTCCCACCTTAACCAAACTTCAATCACCAGCATGGTGAAATACGACAAAATAACTCCTCACGACCAGCACGGCGTGGATAAGCCCTCATCCAGCAATGGATTGAGAAAAGAGCTGTACATCGTGCACACCTGCACCTCGTCAAAACGCCGTACCTGAACGGCATCTGTGATGGCAGCCAGCTGCCGGTATTCCGAGTTGCCCCAGCCAAACAGCTCGCCCGACTCACTGACTGCCAGGCAAAAGTCTCCGTACGACGCCACCTGGGCCACCGGCTCACCCGACAAGTCACCTCCGAGCCGCGTCGGAGTGCTGCACATCTCATAGCTGCCCAGACCTGTGGACGCAACACGTGACGACAACGTGGACCGCTCGACCTTCCATTGTGAACGATGGGAAGATTTAATTGATCCATGTCCGTCTTTAAAAGATGCCTCCTATAATGTTAATTGTCTATTGTCCGTGGGCAGATTCATCCAGGTTGTGGATTCACAGTGCTTGCAAAAAAAAAGTGTTTTTTCTAGGTATGGTGGTTTCATTATTTTCTGCTCCGCAATCTATTTATATTTTATTTTAGCAGGTAAGGCCCACTGAGCTATATATACATTTTTCAGAAGTACCCTGGCCATCAGAAATGATAGCTCAACGAAGTGGCTTATCATGTCAACATTTATAGAAATCAAATACTCGACACTCATTGAGAGGTCACAGACTCGGTGCCCATGTGACCACAAATGTCCGCAGGTAAACCGATTACTTTAAAAAGAACAGACAACACGTTGCGCAACTTCACCCCCATAATATATTTTTTTATAGCTCAACGTTTTGCATTTTGCGTGTTTTTGTGTGATGAGCACCACACTTCCCCCCC
The DNA here is from genome assembly GCF_965212315.1 of Lampetra planeri. Classification (NCBI taxonomy): domain Eukaryota; kingdom Metazoa; phylum Chordata; class Hyperoartia; order Petromyzontiformes; family Petromyzontidae; genus Lampetra; species Lampetra planeri. The sequence goes on from NC_136143.1 coordinate 5,437,482, forward strand.
CCCCACCATTTCCCCCAAGATACATTACATTCACAGTTAGATCACTTACGAACTCCAAATCCCTCCGAAAACTAAGATGCGCCTGAATGCTTGTTTGAGGTATTCAAAATAGAAATATGGAAATTTCATAAATGTGCCTTAGTGAATGATGCTCATTACGCATGGAATGATGAGGCAAACAATGTGAGCTTCAAACAAATAACTAGTCATTATTCATATAAATCATTCGTCTCTATTCATATATTATGTATGTAAAACACTCGTTATGCACTGTTGTGGCATATTCTTAAAAATTAAAGAAAAACATGACTTCCGTTTTGTATAACCACAGTAAAAAATAATGTTTTAGTCTGTGAAACTAAACTTCTTGCAGCATTTGTTTAAACAAGGAAAACCGGTCCAGTTTGTTTGCTTAAACAAACGTAAATTCTATACTAGGCTTTTGTAGCCAATATATTAACAATGCTGTTTTTGTTAAGTCGTGTGTGGATAAAAATCTATAGTTAATAATTGACATACCAACACGATCTAAGCAAAATAAACTAAATATGAATTATAAACAACTGTTGCTGTAAGGCCAATAAATTAACTTAAAAACATGTTCTTAATGTTTACACTTGCCATTCATTCTTCATATAAAATAATAATACAAATTTTAGTCACCATAACCTAATGATTTGTTGTTGAACTAATTCGAATTCTGTAATTTAATCTTAGATTTTTTTTTACGGAAGCTTGTTTTCTCGCTCTATACCGATGGCCTCCTTCTCCACGTTATCCTGTTATGTAGTGAAATTACGATACACGCAATCCATTCACACCGTATATTGTTACACGGCATTGTGTGTCAGCGTGACGAGAGGAACACTGTTAGAGGACACTGCTCTGCCGTTTTCGCCCTTACCAGTCTGGCCATCTGCACCCCAGCCACACGCATACAGCTCGCCTTTCTCCGTGCGGAACAGGCTGTGGTCCTGCCCACACACCACCTGCAATGCGGAAGTGTGTTATCAGAGATTGTCGAGCAGTGTGGCGAGCATACTGCTGAGCAGTAGGGCTCTAGGCAACGCAAATAATAGGCATGTAATGGTTCAACCTATCACCACCCTCCAGCGATTCAGCCGAGAAATTCGACTCCACAATGAGATATTTTTGTCTATTTTTTAACGTCTCATTTGTCACGTCTCCTATTCCCTACGTCTCGTTTGTAGCGTTTTGCTCACTCCACCAGCCTGAATGGAATATTGATGTTTTTTGTCTAGTTGTTTTTCACCAATAGAAGCAAATGAAGAGGGTGTGATCCAAAAAACAAAAAACTTTTCGTTTGCGTATTGAGTGGCACCCTACTGCAAGGGTAGACTCGGCGCTGAAAAAAAAAACAACTTCAGTGAGATTGTGACAGCGTTTCACTTGTGTCTTACCTCCACTACCTTCCCTTCTATGCCCTCAATTTTATGAATTAATCTGCTGCCCCTGTAATGAAAGAGAAGGAAACGACAATACCACGCTTAAGCATGTATCAACATCATGCTGAAGAATGTACAGTATCGACATCAAGCTAAAGCATGTATCAATATTCACAACCATATAATTTCAAGCATGTCATAAATTATTTAACGTCACAATATTTAAATTATCAGCGTTACACATGAATTTGATAATTATAATACTTAAAAGTGAATTCAATCGCATATTATTCAATAAAGTACTTACTTATAAACTTCATCCTCAATAATTACTCTCCCGCACTGGCCATAAGCATTGTTTCCCATGCTGAAGACTGCAGAAATAAAATTATATAAATAAGTAATTGCATTTATTGTACATCGACAAAATATGCATTCATTCTATATCACTACTCATGATTCCATATCAAGAATATCACTTTGTGGGAAGTGTCATGTGGATAGAATGCCCCCTGGCATACTGATGTGGAATTTCTACCACTCATTCAGGGTTCGCAAGGGCAATTTGCATTACCCCATTCTCACTTGATGAAAGAGAAGATCTCACATATAAATACTGCAATTGTCTGCTCACGTCACTGCTGGTGGAAGAGCTTATATTCGAGGGAGCTCTAGAAAGCCCCTTTAAACGTATCCTTCCACACTCGCTTGGTGTGATTAACTACACTACCACACCACACGGGATATGCTGATCGACAGACTGTGGCATACCCATCTGTATCACTGGGGTACTTAAGAATCGTTTCCGTTGATGCAACTGCCGCGCTGGGAGATCGAATCGAACCAACGATCTCTGCATTACAAATCCACGGCAGCATCACCCAATCAAATCATGTATTCGTTTAAAGCACACGATTTCTGTAGTTACGTGCCCCCCCGCCTCGTCCCATTGGCACCTCCTTCGTTGTCGGTGAGGACCAGGGAGTGCGCTCTTCCGCACGCCACCTGCAAGACACGCGTCTGCTGATGCTCCATCAGCGGAAGCGGTACCGGCGATGGCTCGAGGATGTAATCGTAACTCTTCGCTGTAAAAAGTTAAAAAGAGTAAATGTAGAAATTCTTTAAACCTTCTTAGAAAGCATTTAAAAATGTGAGTGCGTTCACAGCTGCTGTCAGTGCACATAAGAGAGCCGGAAAACTGTCATTTATTTTGTTGACAATCAACCAGTATAGTTTTCTATGACATTTAAATTATAAATATATATTTTCCTAACCTTGGTCATTACAAAACTAATCCTCATTCTAACCTTAACCTAATAGGTCAATGATAGACCTATGACCTTGAGATTATAAAAAGTATATTTTGATAAGTTTAGCCATTACAACATTCTGCCTCTAGTAATTCACCGGTAGATCACAAATGAGAAAACCGATTAACTCACTTCTGTCACTCCGGCTCCTGTGAAAGCCGATCTGTGAGTCTATGTTCAACCCTGCACCCCAAAGCTTGGTGAGGTCCTTGGTTTTGGAGGCCAGGAGAGTGAATCCATAACCACATGCTGCCGAGATGATCTGTTTTTCACAACGGGTTTTAGGAAACATTAGTAAAAAAAAATGTGTTTTCGAGTTGCACCGCATATTATTCGGCATGATGTCCACAGTTTCGCTCCACGTGCTGGGAGTTTATTATATTGTCTACAGTTTCTAAAGTAGCTCCCAAAACCTGGAATGAAACGTCGCACATCATGTCGAAAACGCAACGGAGAGCTAAATAAAAGTTGTATTGACACATTCAATGACACAGCATGCACTACTGCCGTTCTTTGCAATTACATTTACGAAAACGTCAGTAATTGATGCCACTGAGTACAAAGTAAGTAATGAGTGACATTGCAGGAGACACAAACAATTAGGTCCAGGATATTTTTAAAATTAAGGTGATTTTTTTAACATATTAATTTAAAGAACCTGCCCTTTGGCAGATAACTCGAGAAGACGAGTGATGTGTAATCATCAGAATGTGCTGCAAATCGGTGCCAACCATCGCCGTACCTTGTCATCCGTTTCCAGCCGGTGCGGCGTGAACTGTATCTTCCGGGGCTTGTGCCTCGTGGACACGGGCGACACGAAATTTGGGATGCCCAGGGCGCCTGTGTAGGTGAAGCCCCATACAAACACACGGCCCTTGGGCTTGGCGTTGCGTCCCACATACTTCGTCGCCGTCGGGGCCTCCTGTTTGGCATCGCCAACTGACATCCGGGAGTGCAACCCGGCCGCCACTGGTCGCAGTGAAGCTCGCAGGCCGCTGGACAAACGCATCGTCACGGCCCAGACTGCTTATTGCTTGCGACGGCTTATTGCTGCGACAGCTTACGAGTGGGAACACATCCACAGCGAACAAATCAGAAGCCTCGCTACCGAGACAGTCGTCTGTTGTGGCAGTGTACAGTAATGCCAACTCACAACTATTGGCAGCTTACAGCGGAGGCAGATCACGATTGAGAAGGTTCGTCGGAGATTACTGCTCTCAGCTCACGGAGACTTGGCTCCGTTGTCCGTTTATGCGACAGCAGTAATTCTGGACAGAAAACGGAAAGAAAAAGTTCTTAGCGCACGGTAGTGTGGAAGAGACAGATCCACGTGGTTCTGTAAAAAAACAGTTGTGGTTAGTGTAGCCACCTAAAGGGCCGTCCATAAATGACGTCACGCGATTTTGGACGATTTTTGACCCCCCCCGTCACACGGCGTCACAAAAGTCAGACCCGCCCCCTCAAATATGACGTTGCAAAGCTCTGCTCCCCCCACCCCAAATACAACATGCTTCAAATCGCTTTAAACTATTGTCATTGTCGTGCGTATTTAATGTGGCGCTGCACTCTGATGTTATAGACACATTTATTAAAAGTATATTTAATTAAGGAGAACGTGTTGTCTATATTTATTCAAAGTTGTGCATTTTGATGTGACGTCACATTTCTCAAACCCTACCCCCTCGTCACACATCGTCACAAATGTCTGACCCCCCCCCCCCTAGGTGCTTGACGTCATTTATGGACGGCCCCTAATCAATAAAATAAGACATTTGCCAACTGTCGCTTCAACAGCCACTTCGTACACATCTGCGTACCGAACGCGCATTGATGCAGTGAAATCGTATCTGTAGTTGGTGTCAGTATTGACTTGACTGGTCGTGTTTATTTTTAATTACGGACGGACGTAATTTAGTCATTATTTACAAATGCATTAGGATCGTCATTCCTGGAATATATTGACTGCAGGACATTTTCCAAGTCTTCTAGCAATGTCAATTGAGACTTTTCCAAATGTCAAACGATTTCTAGATGCTCTCCTTACGCCAGATTGCTTACGGGGGTTCGTTTGAACATTTTTCACCACACTCAGGCAGTGCACATTGAAGGGGGAGAGGCCTCAAGGTCAGGTCAGATATCAATTCGACACTCGTCTTAAGCCGTGGCCGCGAATACAAACTCTACGTCGTTGGCTTCATAGCGCAGTGGGATACCACTGAACCCGCGTGCAATGTTATCCTTAGCTTAAGTCCACCGTCAACACCATTACACGAGAGAGTGGGTGTATTGTAACCGTGACAGATTGCAAAGATCGTTCGCAATTGACAGAACCACTAACCAGGACGCACGCTCACTCGTGGGCGCTGCCATCTTTTGTTTTGCTCCAAAATCTCGCGCAATCTCGCGAGATCTCGGCGGTTTGAAGAAGGTGGGGGGGAGGGGGTGCGAGAAGGAGTCCAGAGGGAAAATCCTCTGATGTGAAAGCAGCTTCACAGGAGGATTGTTGGCGTCATCTGGTCCGATACCATGTGAGACTAGGCTTTAAGAAAAGCTGTCTCGGGTGTGGACCAATAAATGTCAAGGACAGTGCATACATTATCAGAGTTGTGTTTTTTGTTTGCATTCCGACCTCAGGTATTGTGGTCAATGCAAACATGACTCTTTGTAAAAAAAAAAAGGTGTCAGTTTTGTTGCCAGATAAAAGGGTAAAAAAATAAATTATCATATTTTGCTACTGGCAAAGGAGGTTCCAATAGAGTATATGCATTATCTTCTTGGTTCTTTCAGTAAAGTCACGTAGAATCGATTCCACATTGGAATCGTTACCACTTTGTTTACGATGAACTCGCGTTGTAAAAACATTGGATTCGATTTTCTCATCGAATCGTTATCTCTTTAGCCAATCTTCGATTCTCAATTGTACCCTAAACGTTAAATGCATTAATCGATTCCTCGATGTAAACGGCTTCGCGCTCAGCTGAAATATATCCCGCATGCGCTGCGTGCTAAAAGAGGACGCCTTCACAAATATAATCTCGTATCTTTTTACTTAATCCTGTGCACACGTTACAATTGATTATAATTTAGTTTCACACTCGCTCATCGATTCAATAGTTACCGCACCGTTCAAATTTTTTTTATCGATTGCGGGAATCGAACGTTATAGGAATCAGAATCGCCATCTTCATCCGCGCCGCTCTCTCTCCGCGGGAACAATGGCGCTTAGTCGGACGTACGGGCCCAAACCCATTAAATTCCAACTCGAGGATGCCGGAGAATGGTTCATGATCGGCTCCGAGGTGAGGGAGCAGACGTACACAAAATGCATTTCACCCCCGATCGGATCGAGGGAGATACGTGCACGTTTGACCGAGATACAACTAGCTCGGACTCCGGCCTCGTCTGAATGGGCCCGCCGAGGTTTGGGACGGGTTTCCCCGCGGGGTGGCCAGGCGAGCTCGGAGGATGAGCCTGTTATCGCTAGGCCGCAACCATTATTCATTGTCATTTGTGTATGGGTTTTTATCGTACGTATGGTAATTACATTTAATTGTAACGTAGAGCCTGGGTCCTTTGTTATTCCACTGTTGAATAAAGACTTCCCCGCCGCCAGTGTTGGAGGTTTTTGACCATACTTCACCACGCTGGTCATTGCGAGTTGAAGGGGGGGGGGGGGGGGATAGGCCCAGGTCAGGTTTTTGGTTACCAGAGAGAAAATGTTAGATACATTTTTTGTGTGTTATTAAATCGTTCATTCGTCTGTCTGTTTGCAGGTGGGGAATTACCTGCGCATGTTCAGGGGCTCCCTGTACAAAAAGTACCCTTCGCTATGGCGCCGCTTGGCCACAATGGACGAGCGCAAGAAAATCGTCGCCTCGTCGCACGGTGAGGCGACGGGCCGTTGGGAATGGGGACAGTGCAGGGGCAAGGCGAGGACGTCAGACGAGAGATGTGAGAATTGGCACATTGCAGGGGCAAAGGGGGGCGTCAGACGAAATATGTGGGAATGGGGACATTGCAGGGGCAAGGGGGGGGGCGTCAGACGAAATTTGTGGGAATGGGGGACATTGCAGGGCCAAGGGGGGGCGTCAGACGAGAGATGTGGGAATGGGGAAATTGCAGGAGCAAGGGAGGGCGTCAGACGAAATATGTGAGAATTGGCACATTGCAGGGGCAAGGGGGGGCATCAGACGAGAGATGTGGGAATGGGGACATTGCAGGGGCAAGGGGGGGCGTCTGACGAGAGATGTGGGAATGGGGACATTGCAGGAGCAAGGGAGGGCGTCAGACGAAATATGTGGGAATGGGGACATTGCAGGGGCAAGGGGGGGCGTCAGACGAAATATGTGGGAATGGGGACATTGTAGTGGCAAGGGCAGTCCGTCAGACGACAGGAGTGGGAATGGGGACATTGCAGGGGCAAGGGCAGTCCGTCAGACGACAGGAGTGGGAATGGGGACATTGCAGGGACAAAGGGAGCGTGTCAGATGACATATATGGGAATAGGGAGAGTGCAAGGGCAAGGATAGTATGGTTGCATGATTATGAGCCCAGGACATGTATGTCAATACTGTATGTTGAACTTCTTTCGCACCGTACATAGCCAACCCTGCTAATCGGAGGTGCATCTGGCTAGGAAGTCGGATGACAGATGTGAAAAGTTAAGAATGTAAATGGGGGCAATGGAGGGAATGATGAAGAGATGTAGACAGACACTGCGATGGCAGGATGAGATTATTAGCCGATGTGAAGGTGCGCACTGGATGTGGGCGACAATAAATTAAATTCGAGTCCAAATATTCTCCCCAACACCTATAGATGAGCTCAACAGTGTTATCCTTGCTTTCTAGCAATTTTAACCCTAACAATCTTGATGATTCCTTGCTAAAGGTTTCTGTTTGGTGTTTTAACGTCTTAACACCTGTTTTATTGCCAGAAAGGGTAAAACCTATTCTTATAGTCCTGATAAGTGTTATCATCAGGGTGAGAGCTAAGATTTTATAATTTGCAACCTAATTCCATGGTGCCACTAGGTTTTGTTGTGTCAAAATTCATAATGGAGATGTTTTGACGAATAAACAAATACCCCACGTGCTTGACATTTGTTGATGTTTTGTACAGACCATGGCTACACAACCCTGGCCACCAGTGTGACATTGCTCAAGGCCTGCGAGGTGGAGGAGATCCTGGAAGGCAATGATGACAAATACAAAGCAGTCTCCATTAGCACCGAGCCACCTGCCTACCTTCGGTGAGCTGTGAGAAGATGCAAAACCAAATTTTTAAATGCATTAAGAGAATAAACTCGTGAAGAAATTGTGGCCAGCTATAGTTGTTTTCCCTGACTTATGTCAGTTCAGCTTCTCAATTAAATTAACTATCTTAGTTTTTTCTCCTACACTGGCTGTCTTGCAGTTGAGGCAGCCTTATGTCTGATATGCTTACGTACAATATAATACATTTGTCTGCCAGGCAGCACTCATTTTTGGAGTGTAGAGGAAAGCAAGGACACATTTTAGCCGGAAAAAGCCTGGCAGTTTTAGCATTGATGTGTTATGTACAAACTATAAGGTGATGAAAACATTTGAACTATGTTAATGGTGAGTTGTACGCCGCCGAATGGATAGAGCGCAGCACTGTACCTAAAAAAAGCTCTTCGGTGCTTGAGGAACGAAGCCTACAAAGCCTTCAGTCACTTTTGCAATTGTAATTTATTTCAAATAAAATCACTCCATCCATCGGACAGCTTGGTACCAGCTTGTTTAGCTTCCTGCACCGGATGTTTGGCTGGTTCTTTAATGAGTGACTCGTCGGCACTTTTCAGAGAGCAGAAGCCAAAGCGGCCGAACCAGTGGGTGCCAGCGATGCCCAACAGCTCTCACCATCTCGACGCAGTGCCTTGCTCCACGCCCATTAACCGCAACCGCATGGGCCGCGACAAAAAACGCACTTTCCCGCTCTGGTACGTTGTCCATCAAGAGTACCTTTCAAACGTGCATGCACACGGTTACATTGTGGTGTAACTGCTGCTAACTGTCAAGAGAGGTAAGTGTAAATAGAAGGGTATTTTAGGTAGGAGTTATGTTTGTATTACAGCATGGATCAGAGAGTGAGACTAAGCAGTTTGAAAGATGTGAGCATTTGCGCACAGGTTTCTTAGGTAATGCAAATAATTTCATGCCAAGATCTGATAAGCAATGTGTAAGTCTCAAAGGGAACACGGCATGTAATTGTTGTAGATATAAGGAAAAAAAAACGTTTGCACTGGATAGCACAGGTGTGGAGGATGGCTGGCGACCGATACAGGAGTTGGAATGGTCCCCACATGTCTGGTGACCAAGGAAGAATGCCTCGGAGCAGATGGTGGGATACTGTTGGGGCATATCAATGAAGATCATGGGTCTACTGTGCAGCATTTGTGGGATCTGAGAGATTGCAAGTGTTGGCTTTGACAGCTTTGGCCACGATGACATCTTGAACTTTGAATTATAAAGAAAGTGCAATTACAAAACTACATGTGCATTGTACATTTTGTGTGACAGTTTCGATGACCACGACCCGGCAGTGATTCATGAGAACGCGATGCAGTCCGAAATTCTGGTGCCCATTCGTCTGGACATGGAGATCGATGGACAGAAGCTCAGAGACACTTTTACGTGGAACATGCATGGTGAGAACTCTTTATTACGACTCAAACCATGATATTGGGGCTGAATACATTGAATACGTCTCTGTTGTGTAATGTTGTTCAACAAAGAAAGTATAAATATGATTGTACAATTTGCACCATTGTATAACACTATTGTGACTCTTAAGTGCACTTTAGACAGCTAACATGCATCATTGTCAGATGAAACATACTGTGGTATGTATGTGACATTTTTTTCGCACCGTACGTAGCCAACCGTGCTATAATCGCAAGTGTGGGGGAAGGACAACAAACTAAACACAAAAAGCAGTGCTAAAGAAATTAGTTTTCAGTTTGCTGTGTAGATGAGAGCAGTGATGATGATTGTTTTCATTTCCAGAGAAGCTGATCACGCCAGAGATGTTTGCCGAGATCCTGTGCGACGACCTGGATCTGAACCCGCTGAGTTTCGTGCCGTCCATCGCAGCTGCGATTCGCAGCCAAGTGGAGGCCTACCCTACTGACAGCATCCTGGACGACCAGAGTGACCAGCGGGTCATTGTCAAGGTATTTCATTTGCAAGCTTGCAACCAGCTTTATAGTTATCCACAGTTGTCACAGATAGTTGTAAGTGAGTATTCCCACATCTACCAAGATGTTTGGTCGTCGTGGAAGAGTTTGCCAAATGCCCTCGGGGCTGTCTAGTGGAAGCACTTCCATCTGCAGTAACTTAAGATAATTATAGGGATGCATCTTTATCTTTTTATTTTATTACGGTAGATTTTTTTTTATTAAATATGCGGTATGTATTCACAACTCGAAAAATTAAGCGTGTGAGAAACTATTTAATATAACAATTATGTGGGTGGCTTTATGGAAAAAGGCCTATTAAAATTCCCACTTTGCGAACTCTGAAATGTGCGTGTAAGGTTTTGATCATGCAGTATGAACCGCGTACACCACAGTCGATCGACAGGTTGCATGATGTGAAGGGTTTGGTTGCTCCCACCCTTACCAGCGTGGAAGAATAGGCCAAAATAGCCACAAGAGGGGCTCTCTCAAGCTCCTCTAGTGGAGATCTTTCCGCCGCAGTGGCATATGCTTTGAATACCGTGCATCGATTTGTTTTGTGAACATGAAATCTAACCTGATTGTGTCTCTCTCTCTCTCTCGTTTGTTAACAGCTCAATATCCACGTGGGGAACATCTCGCTGGTGGATCAGTTTGAATGGGACATGGCGGAGAAGGAGAACTCGCCGGAAAAGTTTGCGCTCCGGCTTTGCTCGGAGCTGGGACTGGGTGGGGAGTTTGTCACTACTATTGCCTACAGCATCCGTGGCCAACTCAGCTGGCACCAGCGCACGTATGCCTTCAGGTCGGTGCCACGCCCTTGCAAAAGGTGCGTGTGAATGTTTTATTAACTATTGGATGTGTTACGTGTTTGGCACGTAAGTGAATATCCTCCTAGGGTTGTATTCGTGGTTTCGTTCTTGCCATTGTCCATTCTCACGTTGTTATTATTAATAACCTGTGCTTTTTTTTTTCAGTGAGAACCCGCTGCCGATAGTGGAGATTGCCATCCGGAATGCTGGCGATGCCGATGCCTGGTGCCCCTTCCTGGAGACCCTCACTGATGCTGAGATGGAGAAGAAGATTAGGGACCAGGACAGGAACACTCGGTATGAGTTGGTGGCAATAAGTTTACATGAAGGAAACCAAGTCGATTGTATTTGTAATTTTCTTAGTGACAGCCAGTTTATAAGATCAGTCATTTCACTTATACACGTCCTGTACTTAAAATAGGCAAAGCATCAATGCTATACAGATGCTGCATTTTTGTTCACGTAATATTTATTCACCTGGAATCCGCCCGGTCATGAAATTGCGGTACCTAAGCAAAGTTGAGCCTGATCAGTACTTGGAAGCGACCGCCACATTTAACTGGTTGTTCTTGGCTATCAGGTTGCGTGGGAGGCAACAGAGGGCAGTGGATATTGTACTGTGTTCTGCTCTATGCATCCACGTCCATGCTGCCTTTCAAACCACGTAGACTTACGTAATGACACAAATGTGTGTGTATTATTTGTTGATGACATGTATTATTTATTAACTTTGTTCCCTGTTCCTTTACAATATTCTTAACTGCTTGTAACTATTTTTATGCTTCTTGCACTTCTGTTACACAGGCGTATGCGACGACTGGCCAACACTGCTCCGACTTGGTAGTTTTCTGCCACTGCTTATCAAGACAGCTGCTGTAATATTGCCTGGAAGTTGGACACATCTCTCAACTGCCCATAGATATTCAACTTCGTGTAGCATATATTAAGTTTTCCTTTTGTATGTATTTTTTTTAAACATTAAACTATATGGCATAATTGGATATTGCTCTCGAAACGTTAATACTATTTAATACTGTATCCATAAAGCCAAATGTTAAACATTACACTGTTTCCAGCGTCTTGTAATTTACCATCATTGTTTATGGTATTTTTAAAGATAGCATATATATGATTAAACCAATTATCAATAGACTTCTTGACATTTTGGAAAAGTAACTTTTGCCGCTTCAGTTTGTTTTGGGGTCAAAACTGTGTTTAGTGTTTTCATTGTTTTCCAAGGAAGATATGTTACGTGTTTCCCCCCCCCCCCCATCACATGCAGCTCTTTTTAGAACAGTTGTCATTGTTGAAACATACTTGAGTTGTTTGCGATGAGTTTAGCTTTTATTTTCATTCAGATCTGTCATGTTAAATACAGTTTTTAAAAATAATAAAACTTGATTTGTTTTCTAACTTGGAACGTCTGTTAACCTTTAAATGACTATGCAAACTTCTGAGTGTCATCTCATCTGAATTGGGAGTAAAGGTTTAGGCTGTTAAAAATTACCCGGTCAGTATATTCAAATGAATTGACCTCTGCAATAAACTAGAGAACTTTACTCTCAACTTAAAGCTTTCGTGACTGCAGGAATTCATACTCTTTGTGTCTTTCGGTAAAGTCACGTAGATAGAAAAATAATAAATAAAAATCACGACGTTTTGATCGCAATGCAAGCAATCGTCTTGAGTTGAAAAAATACAACAGGCAGACTGCCTCAGCACCTGACTTTACCGAAAGACCCAAAGAGTATTTACTCTCAACCTTACATCAAGGCTGTTGTGTTAATGAATACAATTGGTTTTGAAGCAAGGTAACAAACTTTGTGACCAAGGATCCCCAAGTGGGGCTAACGTCTTATAGGATGACTGGTGATACAATCAATTACCATTTCCCAAAGCACTTGAACCTTTTCCACTGATCCTGGTTAAAACATAAAATGATTCAGAATGTCATGCACCTAAACAGAGGTCCAAAGTCCTTTGTACACGTGTAGTGACTTCATAGATGTCACCATGCTGTGAGTGCAGTACCGGCTCTAGAGGGGCACGGTGTGTGTGTGTCTTGTAACATTACTTAATGCCACCATGATGTGGGTGGAGTACCGGCCCTAGAGGGACACGGCATGTGGATAAAGACATCAAGGGATGTCACCAGGCTGCAAGTACAGTACCGGCCCGAGCGGGCAAGGTGTGTGTCCACCCGAAGGGAAGGTCGGGTAAGGCCATGATGGTCTAGTTGACCGGGTGGACACGTGACCAGTTAAGGCAACAGGGGCCTCCAAGGAAGGAGGCTGTGAGAGTCACGTGATGGATCTGAGGTTCTTCAGGAAAGTTCTGGAAGGGAGGCGTGGCCAGGGGTGGAGCCGGCCACGCGAGTCTTCAAGCATGTGGTCCGGGCAATAAGCTGTCAGCTCCGGTCCACGTTAGCAGTTGTTACGTAGTTAGCCAGGGTGGTCACCACCCTAGATCGTTGTGTTAAGTTGTCCTGTTGTGTTAAAGAATAATACAATGCGCTGCCTCCGAGTTGAAGATGACGTCTCAGTTGAACTCACTACACACGTACGTCACTAGACTTTACAATGGATTTCTTAAAAGCTATTTTTTTTTGCGTTTGGTACGTCTTGCCATTTAGCTCTCAGCATGTGCAGCGACACGTTGGACGTGAAGTTTAAAGTTTATTTGTTTAACCAGGTAAGAAAACAAAATCGGTTTGATCTGCAAGAGTTATCGCCATGCTGAACAACGCGCATACTTTGACGGAAACGTTTAGACTGTTCCGAACAACACTACAACTTGAAATCACTACGGAGAGCTGCAGAGGGGCCGTCCATAAATGACGTCACGTGATTTTGGACGATTTTTGACCCCCCCCCCTCGTCACACGGCGTCACAAAAAGTCAGACCCCCCCTCAAATATGACGTCACAAAGCTCTGCCCCCCTCCCCCCCCCCCAAAACCATATTTCCATTTTGAAAATAAAACATGTTTCGCTTTAAACTATTGTCATTGTAATGCGTATTTAATGTGGCGCGGCACTTTGATGTTGTAGGAGTGCTGTTATAACAATTATAACAATTCAATATTTATTTAAAGTTGCGCATTTTGATGTGAAGTCACATTTTTCAACCCCCCCCCCCTCGTCACACATCGTCACAAATGTCTGACCCCCCCCCCCCCAGGTGCGTGACGCCATTTATGGACGGCCCCATAGCACAAACATGAAAACCTCCATACAGTCATTTATCGGAATGAAGTGTATAAAAACGACTTCACTAGTCAGGTTTGCCATTGCTGAAGCAGTTCTAATGTCATCTCGTGGTTGTCAAGCAGTGAAATGCCATGTTCTTGTACAAAGTCAAGGCGTTGGCGCAATAGTTTCCACCTCGTGGTGTTCACCTCGATGCGGTATTTAATAGACCCTGGTGGGAATACTGATTGACCTCGATGTGATTTCAAGTCACTCTCCCATGATGGGGAGACCAGTTGAAGTATGCTATACATGCACCCAGAGTTTACATTTGCTTTTTACTGGTAGGGAACCCACTGGTTCCACCAGCCCACAGGGGAGTATTGTGTCCGTCCGTCGTGCAGGGAGGGGCTGGGTGGGGAGGGAGGGGCTGGGTGGGGAGGGGCTGGGTGGGGAGGGTGAGGCTGGGTGGGGGGTGGGGCTGGGTGGGGCGGGGCTGGTCACCCCGTGGTGCCCTTATAAAACTCAACGTTTAACCTACTCACGCCGGCTTGTGCCCGCCCTCACAGTCGGGCATATTTGCGGAATACACCACGCCGCCGTTGACCCTGGCCATTGACCGAGCAACCAAACGTTCCTACCAGCTCCCTCCGCAAGAATGTGTTTTATTTCTGCCGGAAATGTCTAGGTCGATGACCCAGAAAATATTTCTACACACGGCACTACATTATTCAACATTCCTCTCGCTATGGATGTGGCTAATGGTCACACCTACAGTCTCCAAGCGACCTGGAAAATATTCGGAGAGAATTGTGTGTTTCTGGTTTTGCTTGTGATGTGGATATACAGTGTGTACAGATCTTCTTGGTTCTTTCGGTAGTCACGTAGACGGGAAATAATAAAATAATAAAAATAAAACATAATAAAATAATTCTCACGACGTCTCGGCCACAACGCAAGCATCCGTCCTCACACACAACGCAAGCAGGACGGCTGCTTGCGTTGTGGCCGAAACGTCGTGAGAATTATTTTATTATGTTTTTATTTTATTATTTCCCTTCTACGTGACATTACCCAAGAACCAAGAAGATGAATCCCTGCAGTCACGAAAGCTTTAAATCGAAATTTAGTGTGTACAGATGTTTTAGTTTATGCTCAAAATGTCACAGTCGGCGATCCGGTACATGTTTACCCAATTACAAAAATGTAGCCGAGCAAGTCCTTAACAGGATCAAACCAGAAAGATATAGTATTGTCATTGTTGAAGAAGTGCGGTACAATAACCACCATGACCCACATGGCATGCGAAATCCAGCAGTGGATTGACTGAGGGCTGTTGAGTAAATGTGCGTTCTAAAATACTGCAGTCATTTTTACACATACATTTAATAGCATCGTAATTCTTAGCATCATCATTGTTGTATGCATTGGGATCAACACTCATCATATCTAAGGTTGATAAAATAAGTAACCACTCATGAATGGAATTGACCAAACCAATGCAAGACCCTCACGAAACGTCGAGATTGACATTAGAGTCGCATCATTGTTCATCTTTAGTTACTTCCGTGTAGCCTACAGGACGTGAATTACTTCAACAAAAGTTAATAAATGTCTGGCATGAGGATGTTCGCTTAAGCCTTTGGGTGGAAATTCCCATTCTACGTCACGTTCCGTGAACGTTTCGCGCACTCAGTTGCATCACTATTTAAACAATAAGCCCTTGAAGCTGAATGAGCGTATTTCTTAAACATATCTGGGTTTCAGGCATCAATAGTCATGATCTATCCGCTGTAGGATGAGGGCCTCCCAAAGCTGTCTCTATATCTCATGGTCTTGTGATGCAACAATCCATATATAGCTCCTGCACGTGTGTCGAAATAAGAACGTATTTCATTATTGTGTATGTCACCTGCAATGACGTGGAAAAGAAACGTGTACATTGACAAGAGAGAATGGAACCAAAGCACGGAATGTGTGCAAATAGGCATCTGGATGTGCATGCTTAGAATCAAATCGAGATCACTGTCTATCCAAGGTTACCAATCATGAAAAAAACATGTTTTGTTTTTTACTTAATTTTCCCAAAATAATACAATACTGTGAGTTTCTCTCCGTGTTTGTGTCTGTCTCTCCCGTGTATTTGGGTCTCTATAACTGGTCCATGTTTCAATTTAAAGCTTTCGTGACTGCAGGGATTAATATTCTTGGTTCTTTCGGTACATGTTTCTTTTTAAATCCTTTATATTAAGTTCGCTTGCTTGCTTAGGACCGTGCAAATCTTTCGGTTGTGTTTTAACCCACTTCCCGTGATCCAATCGAGCTGACATTTTGCACAGACTCGTTGTGCGTGACAATGCATTTTCGTGAAGAAAAAAAATTCCAAAATTTTACACTGTTTAGGGAAAAAATATATATATATTTAATTACCAATTGTTTAATGCTGCCAGACAATCATCTGACCCATAGGTGGCAACCATCTCAAGCCAGAGGACGAGAGGACTCTAGCCGCCCCGATGCCATGCATATAAAGGATTTATAGTGAAAAACTTTGTTTTTACGGGTTTGCTTGTTATTGTTTAATTTTTATTATTGTATCATTTCCCTTCGACGTGACTTTACCGAAAGAACCAAGAATATGGTCCATGTTTGTGTCTCCCTCTATACCTTTGTTGGTGTCTGTGACACGGTGCCACTGTGTGGTCAATCTCTATGTCTCTCTCCATGCCTCTGTCCAGCTCAGTGTCTGTGACTTCACATCTGTTCGTGTGTCTCTTGTGCCAGTGTGTCAAGGACTCTCTTCCCGTCTGTGCAAGTTCCAATGCTCACAAACTGCTCTTGCCGCAAGTGGCCGACGGAGACCGACACACACAATTACCTCCGATCAGCGTACAACGTACAACCACAGCACTTAGCGGACGTCAACCGGCGATCAATCCACTGCTGGATCAAAGTCCACTCCAAGCCGTTACCACCAGCATCGCGATCCTGCGCCGCAATGATCCACCACGCACGCACACACGCACGCGCGTACCGAGATGAGTTTCTGAACGCACGCAGGCGCAGCGCAGTAAGGGGCCGTGCATAAATGACGTCACGCACCTGGGGTGGTGGGGGGGTCAGACATTTGTTACGATGTGTGACGAGGGGGGGGGTTTGAGAAATTTGACTTTACATCAAAATGCGCAACTTTAAATAAATATAGAATTGTTATAGCAACACTAATTGTTATAACAACACTCCTACAACATCATAGTGCAGCGCCACATTAAATCATTAAATACGCACTACAATGACAATAGTTTAAAGCGATTTGAAAAATGTTTTATTTTCTAAATGGAAAAATGGTTTTGGGGAGGGCGGGGGGGGGGAGCTTTGTGACGTCATATTTGAGGGGGGGGGTTCTGACTTTTTGTGACGCCGGGTGGGGAGGTAAAAAATCGTCCAAAATCTCGTGACGTCATTTATGGACAGCCCCTAAAGTAGGTGGCGCGCCCGTTGCTACATTCCTACGGCTAAATTCCGAGGTGGTGGTGGTTGTTGTTGGTGGTGGTTGTTAAAGCGCCACCTGCATGCGAGTTTGTGAAGTCACCATCACCCTCCCCCCCCCAAATCTCCCCCATTGACGTCAACTTCCCTTAGAGAATAAGCAGGAAGAACATCGTCGGCACACACCGAATGCCATAAGCACTCTTCTTCACTCAAGCAGAAGGATCGCAGCGAATCTCTTTCGGAGGAACAAACAAACGAAAAGACGCACGCCACGTGTGAGCTCCACAACTTCTCTTCGCTTGTCTGTTTTTTTTGTTTGATTTGTTAGTACCGAACAACAACAGAAACGGACCTTGCAGAGTTTTTTTTTCTTCTTTCATTGAGGTAGGTGGAGAGAAGGGGAGGTGGCGGTGGGGGGGGTGTAGGGACGTAACAAGATCGTATTCCTGTCGTTTTATCAACAACAGCAACAACAACAATACTACTACATAAGACCAAAGACTCTAATAATAACTGTGGTTGACGAGTAAGCTCACAAGTTATAGACAACGCTGAACGCGCTACAAACAAGATCGTATTCCTGTCACAAGTTATAGACAACGCTGAACGCGCTACAAACCCCGTTGGGGATCGGTAGTGCGTGAGGTTTCCCAGGTAAGGCGGCGAGTAAAGCGTTAACAAACAAACCAAAATCAACGATGTGGGGTTCAGAATCTGACGAATTCGAGTCGTCTTGGAAGGCGCAGTTCCCCGACTGTGACCCCCCTCGGTTGGAACTCAAGCCCGGTGACCCCGACGGCCTGGCGCGCAAGCTGGACGCCACGTGCGCCACTGTCCGACGGTTGGAAACGGAGCTCAAGCAGGAGCGCTTCGTGGCCATCTACCTGCAAACGCGTCTGGCGCGCGAGAACAAGCGGTACGATTGCAGCCGATGGATGGGCTCCACGGCGTCTCTCGACGACCTCTTGGGTGACGACGGCGGTGGTGGTGGTGGTGGTGACGGGCGAGTCGGGCACGCAGCCTTCGAGGTACGAGCGAGAAATCGAGACGAGGCTACGATTATTGAGAAGGAGCAGCAGCCACCACCATCATCGCCGTCGTCGTCGCTTGGGCTACCCGACGAGAAGAACGTGGTGCTGGTGGTGCATAAGGCGAAGCAGCAAAGGCAAACGATCCTGTCCCGGCGCAAGATGATGAAGAACGTCAACTCGCAACGTCGCTCTTCTGACGAGGAAGACGAGAAGAATGACAGGAAGGAGGAGAATGATGATGAGGATGATGATGATAATGATGACAACGACGAGGTCGTTTCGGATGGCGTGGCCGAGGAGACGGCGGCACCCTCGAGGGAAAGTCTCCTGGTCGATCCTCTGTCCCTCCGCTCTCACCACGGCAGCTCGGACTCCCTGGGTGCCAGCAGTGACAGCGAAGAAGACGTGGAGTCCGCCGAAGCATCTCCCGAGAAGGAGACGGCTACGAGGAGGAGGAGGAAGAAGAAGCAGCAGCAGGCGAAGGTCGAAAAGGAGAAGCTGGTCACCTGGACGGACACGAAGACCTCCGTGAAGGTGGCGGGGGGGCATAAGTGCTACGCGGTTACCAAAGTTTTCGGCGACGCTGCTGCTGCTGGTGCAACTTCGACTCAATCGCCTTCGTCTGTGGAGATGGATGGGGCAGCCTCCTCGAGGCCAAGGTTGTCCGTTCCCAACTACAAAGTTGGCCAGGTGGAAATTAAGGTGACACGTGCCGAGGAGGACCCACACAACCACCTGGGTAAGCAATGCGTGCTCGTCTCTTGTGTGTGTGTGTGCGGTTAACAAAACAACGTTTAAAGGCGCGGCTATTGCACGCATTTTATTGTGCTGTTTGTGGTTGGCCGATTGGTGTTTTTATAAAATATTTCAGATAACTTTTACAAAAAGACAACCAGAAAATTACCCCTTCTTGGTTCTTTCGGTAAAGTCACGTAGAAGGGAAATAATAAAATAATAAAAATCAAACAAAATAATTCTCACGACGTTTCGGCCACAACGCAAGCAGCCGTCCTCAGGTGAAGAACAGCTTCAGACGCTGTTTTTCCGACATACCTGTTCTTCACCTGAGGACGGCTGCTTGCGTTGTGGCCGAAACGTCGTGAGAATTATTGTTTTATGTTTTATTTTTATTATTTTATTATTTCCCTTCTACGTGACTTTACCGAACGAACCAAGAAGATGAATCCCTGCAGTCACGAAAGCTTTAAATCGAAATTCAGAAAATTACTTTGAAATAAGTGCGAATCGCAATTTCGAGGGGTTTTTTTTGGGGCCGAATTCTTTTTTGCCTGGCTGGCCTATCGCCGGTTCATCTGGAATGCGTCCAACTTGTTGGACGTCGAAAGCTAAGCACGCTTGATCCTGCACAGATACGCACTCCAGCTGCAGTTTATTCTAGTCCACTGCGGCGTTCACCAGAAAAAAAAACAGAGTTCGATTCCTGACCACGGGTGGAGAGATGTTAACTACCTCGCCTGGTAAGCAAGATGTCGTGGATTCGATCCCGACCCTGACGCCTGCTGCTGTATATTTGGAGTTTGCGTGTTCTCTTTTCCCACGGTCTCGTGGATTATTATTCGGGTCCTCTGGTTTGTCCCTCCAGATTTAGAATCAACATGCTTTTAGAGCATATGGCTGCTATACAAAATTACATATGCTAAGCTATTTCTTTGAGCTATCATTTGTGGCCAGGTCGCTTTCAAATTAGAATAGTTATATTTCGTTAGACAATGACGTTAACCATCAATAGCAAGTGATATCTGAACCGGTCCTGACCTTCACATTTTATTCACCCGGTATGGTTAAACAACTATGGTACCGAGAATAACATGGGGAGGCCTTCATCCAGCAGTGGATATGTCCCCATGTTCATGCGCAGCTTCCTCTTCTGTTCATGGTTGCATCATCTTATAAACAAACTATGTCCAGTATATACGTTATTATTTCTTTAAATACACCTAAATTGTGTTGTAACGATATTGTATGACAGTATACAGGAAGGACAGTGATATTTTCAATTCAGTGTAACTGACCACTAAATCAGAATATTTACATTGGAGAAATCCGATGCGTTATGAAGCTATTTTTCACAGATGCCCATGCCATTCCATGTGCATTATGAATGTTACACCATTCTTGTTTTAAATAGGATAGTATACAGTAATGGGGTGGATCGGTGGCTACGTGGTAAGTGCACTGCGCTAGAAACCCGGAGACCTGAGTTCGACTCCTAACGATGCCTAACTTAAAATGTCTAGTCATATCTGTGTACCAGTGCTTTACATACTTGCACTAACTAGCATGGTGAAGTGTGGTCAAACAACTCCCTCGACCAACAGGCACGGGTAGCCCTTCATCCAGCAGTGGACTGACAAAGGATTGGGCATTGTTACGCATCACTAAATTATTAACAAATGTAACTACAGGACTGTACGCACGGTTACCGTGCTGTTGCGGTAATTCCTTGTATGTTTTACCGAAACTAAAACAGCGTGTTTATATTTTTCTGTTAGCGCTTGCCATGTTTTTCAAATAACCGCGTGATAAAAGTGCGGAAATCCATTGATGATTTAAATAAACAAAAACATTTCCAGGGCGTGGAAATTGTCATGACGCTCTACGTCTTCGCCTTACCACTAAAATCTACAAGAAACGGCAGCAAGTGGCTTGCGTGCAAACATGCTGTGGGTATCTTTTGCCCTTCTGGGAGAGTGACATACGAGGCCGTCGCAAAGTAGAATTAGGTGAATCGAGGGCGTTGGCAGTTCCAACAGTCTTTGACGTCAGGAGACCTCTAAACAGCGGTGATTGTTAATGGTTTGAGATGGAAAGACCGCCACCAAATTGCTGCCCCGTGTCACTTCAGGTGAATACTCAGGTTAAATAAGTATGGGTAGGGCGGGATTGCGGGGGTGACACGGTTAAATTGTGTAGGTGTATTGTGGTCATGTGTAGTGCACTCACACTTTCCTGAGCGCCTTCCAGCATATTTCGCATTGACGGACACGTTTTATACTTTAGTCTTTGCACATGAATCGCACCCGAGACGATGTCAGGATTTTTATTTGGATTCACGGTGATGTTGTTGGATGAATATCGCGGATCCTAATTATTCACCGCGACATCATCCCATAACACTCTGAGACCTCCTTTACCAGTGGCAAAATATAGTACGCCTTTTGGCGTCATCTGGTCCAACACCAATGGAGACTAGGCTCTAAGAAAAGCTGTCTCGGGTGTGGACCAATCAACTTCAAGGACAGTGCATATCATTATCATTATCAGAGTTGTTTCTTTTTGTTTGCACTTTGACTGCTTGTGTTGTGGTTATTGCAAACATAATGCCTTGTATAAAGGTGTCAGTTTTTGTACCAGTTGAAAGGGTAAAAACCGATTACTATCATCCCATAATTTACTCCGCGTTTATCCCGGAGAAACAAAAAAAAATGGATAATTCGAAGAATCGGTCCGCGGATAACAGGAAATTTTGCGGACCCAACAGCTCCCTCCGATAATAGGGCTTGTGGGCAGTGGTGTCTCTGGGGGGTTGCGGTGGGGTGCGGACTGCACCGGGTGACACCATCAGAGGGGTTGACACCAAAATTTTAAAAAAGACACCAAAATTACTGTCTTTACAATTTTTGTGTTTCCGCAGATTTTTTTTTATAACAAAAAATATATTCCTGTAGTTAGTTATAACTAAAAACATTCGTAAGCCCAGCTTACATGTACTGTATCAATATACCTACAAGGCTAAAACTCGATGCTAATTTACTTTTTGAACCTTCTAATGCGCTCCCGGTCAGAGCTATCATTGTTACCCAACTGCAGTGACGCTTCCAGCCACGTGGTCTCGTCTGCATGCGCTGCTGTGTTCGTTGCTGTTCGTGTTTTTATAGTCGCCGATTTTGTGAAATTTTCTGGTGTTTTAGCTATAATATTTTGGTAATTAGTATTTGTGAACCTATATCAATAGCTTTTTTGAGAATGAAGTAGTAATTAAAGGAAATATTGTAATTTAAAGGTGCTATTTTAATTTTGCGAGTTGTTTATGTCACTACTATTGCCATTACATTCAGTGATATACGTACAAAAAACATTACTAAGGACTTTGTACGGTCTGGAACGGGCGGAGGTTCATGGGGGTGACACCATGAGTTACGCACGGGGTGACACCAACTCTAGTAACGCCACTGCTTGTGGGTAATATGACCACGTACCTCCTTAGAGTTGGAACTGTGATAAGTTTAATCCAAATGAATATTGTACAACGCTCAAAACAAGTGAGGATATGAATTTCTAATTGTGTGTACGCATCCCTTTCTGTGGTTAACGTGCCGTTAATCATTGTTTTCCAGTGTAGATTTGTCAGCGGGTTTTTTGTTGTTGCCGTCTTTATATTAATAAAATACATTTTTATTTCGAAATCGTGTAATACTGTACAGCACTCCACTGCAGTGCTTCAAAACTATTCTAAACTTGGGGGTGACTGAACCTTAAAAAGAATAGATATACGGATATGTGTGGACCACCGTACCACCAATACGATTGTTCTGAATTAAACTTACTCTAAAAGCGCCATAAAAGTTTAACTAAGAAACCAGCGGAACGATTTCGCTTACTCTCTTCATTAATCAGATGGCTGATGCTTCTAGTTCTGCAGTAAAAATGCATTTGGTGTTTTTCGTGACTTCAAAATAAATAAATCGTGCTGTAGTATTATCTGCAGTAGTTTGGCAAACCACTTCCCACGCGGCCTTACTGAATAAAGGTTAGGAACCACTGATGTACTGTACCAAAGTAGGCACTGTATGGTCTGGGTTGTTAGCCATATTTTCAGACACCCAAGAAGTTCCTCTACACTTGTCCCAAGGATAAGCGATAAGGATTTAAGGATCTGCTTTTATGGGGCGCTTCAATGTCCCGGCAACTCAATGCACACATTATAAGGTCAGACTCGTTACACACAAAGTGCTTTCCACAAATGAACCACAATACCTTGCTGATCTCGTCAAGGAACATAAACCTTCACGTGAACTCCGGTCATCCTCACAGCATTGCACAAAGACGGTCACTGCATCGCGCGCTTTCAGATGCGCTTCTGCGGCCGTCTGGAATGCTCTTCCATCCGATATTAGCAAGCCACTGGAAGCTATGCACTTTGAAATATAGAATGTCAACTCATTTATTTAGAACCGCTTTTTGTGTTTAGTTTGTTGTCCTTCCCGTGCACTTCAGATTAGCACGGTTGGCTACGTATGGAGTGAAATAAGTTCAACGTACGTACATCACACCTCATCCCAACGATTCCAATGCTTTACTGTAGTCTAGCCAAGGGGACCCCCCCCACCGTTGCACCTCTCCCTGTGCAGCACAAAATAAATGCAGAGCCGGCTTCGTGAGTGGTCCCTGCCAAAAGGATGTGGCTTTCCACCACCAGCTGATACAGCAGTGGATTGGCTAATGGACGGTAACATTTGTAGGTTAAATTTCTACGGCTGTAATGCTCCGAAAAAGTTTCTGTGGGCCTTAGGCATGAGGCGTAAGAATGCAAGAAGGAGCAGGAAGACACCTTGACTTGACTTTGCGTGAAAATATTCACGGAAGGGCCATCCTGAACATCTTGCTCGGCCAAGTTCAGCACCCACCCAACACGGATTCACTCCGAGTATGCTGATTATGTTGCATGAAATGCCGTTCAGCATTGTGTGGGTTGGAGCCGGTCAGCCAGTCACTGTTACAGCTGCTGTTTATCGTTTGGCCAACAGCAAAGCTGTATTGTGGTCTATGCAAACATGACTCCTTGTAAAAAAGGTGTCAGTTTTGTTGCCAGATAGAAGGGTAAAAAACCAATTATCATATTTTTTACTGGCAAATGAGGTTCCAATGGTGTAAATGCTTATCCCCGCGCTCTCATACTCTGATGGTGCATTGTCTTTGAGTTGTGCGTCATCTGGCGTCATCTGGTCCAACCCATGTGAGACTAGGCTCTAAGGAAAGCTGTCTCGGGTGTGGACCACTCAACTTCAAGGACAGTGCATACATTATCAGAGTTATGTTTTTTGTTTGCATTATGACTGCAGGTATTGTGGTCTATGCAAACATGACTCCTTGTAAAAAAGGTGTCAGTTTTGTTGCCAGATAGAAGGGTAAAAAAGCAATTATCAACAGCAAAGCTGTTGAGTATCCAGGCGATGTAACAACACTGGTATCGAATTTCATCATTTTCTTTAAATGTGTTACCCACCACCACCACCAACCCCACAGATGCCCTTTCTGTTCCTTCATTAGACCTATTCTGACCAAATATACATTTCATAACTTGCATTTACGTTATATGTATATAAATGATAAAAGACCATGCATTGCAGCTGTGTATGCCAAGTGACACTTTTGCATGCACACCCAGACGTAATAATAATCGTTTCCTTTTCCCAGGAGAGCATCACTGAGGCTCAATATTTTCTCAGAAGGATCCTGCACTTGAGATGTTTGGCCAGACTTAGTCAGACAATGGTACCTTTTAGGATTGTTAAGGGTTCGTGTTAATACCTGCAACTCAGGCCAACTAAGGCACCTTCACAAATTTAATGGTTCAGAGTGAATATTCAAGGGTTGCAGAGCTGGACAAAGGGAGAGTTTAGAGTCTCAGTGTTCATTGTTATTTGCCGATGCTCCTAGAGCTAGACTGGGGCACCTTTATGGTTATTAGGGCTCGTTATTAATGCCGTGACATCATAGCTATCTTAAATCACCTGCACAACTTACAGCCAGATAATTGTTTTTTACCCGTTTATCTGGCAACAAAACTGACACCTTTTTTTTTACAAGGAGTCATGTTTGCATTGACCACAATACCTGCAGTCAAAATGCAACAAAAAACACAACACTGATAATGTATGCACTGTCCTTGAAATTGATTGGTCCACACCCGAGACATCTTTTCTTAGAGCCCAGTCTCGCTGGGCTCTGTTGGACCATATGACGCCAAAAGGCGCACAACTCAAAGACAATGCACCACCAGAGTATGAGAGCTCGGGGTAAGCAAAAAAAGGTGTCAGTTTTGTTGCCAGATAAAAGGGTAAAAAAAAACAATTATCATATTTTGCTACTGGCAAAGGAGGTTCCAATTGTGTAAACTTACAGCCCCTTTGTCAATCCACTGCTGGATGAAGGGGCTTGTTTGACCTTTCTTCACCATGCTCACCAGTGCGTATTGGTGCAAGTAGAGGGCAAAGGTCGCAACCGGGTACCCGATACCCGTACCCTACCCGATACCCGGCTACCCGTACCCGGCCGGGTACGGGTACGGGTAGGCCGTGAGTCACTGGTGAGTAACCGTTTGTCACTCATTTCGGGTAGGGTACGGGTAGGGAACGGGTACCCGGCCGGGTACGGGTACCCATTTGCGACCCTGGTGCGGCCGGGTACGGGTACGGGTAAGGAATCAAAACCCGTTTGCGACCTCTGGTAGAGGGGTGCGCCCAGGAATCTGTTCAAATAATATCCGTCAATGATATTAGCCATGGGTGTGAATCAAACTCAGGTCACAGGGCTCGTACTGCAGTGCTCGAGAACAATCTGAACGAAGCGTCAGCCCTTGCCTGTTTGGAGTGCTTTATCTGTGTAGGCTAAACACTTGCCCAGGGACTTATGACCCCCCTTGGTGCACAGATAACACTACCGAACCGCGAGAAATGAGGAAATGTGTCATGAAATTTTCCGCATGCGGAATATGCACAAACAATTGTTCGGCCTACAAAAAATTGCATACCAAACATGCTCGGAATTTTTTTTTTTTACACCAGTTTAATATTAAGCGTACTTTGACACCAAATATGTAATTACTTAAAGGTGGTCATAACAGTAATCTACATCCGTTTGTTAATGTACTGTTGTGCGAAAGCCTCCTGATGCTGTTGCCGGTCTTGGGGGTTTTCTGAACATACTTCACCACGCTGGTCAGCGGGGGGAGGTGGGGGAGTTGTGGGGGACCCAGGATAGGTTCAGGTTAGGGCTGAACGATTAATCGATTTCAAATCGAAATCGCAATTTGGAACAATGCAATTAGCAAATCACAAAGGCTGCGATTTTTAGCGATTTTAAAAGTCCTATATGTTTCTTATTGGAATTGTTTCATTTATTATTATTATTATAACTTTGTTTATTTAACTTAACAATTGCTCTATGTTTGATTGTTCTATTTCAATGAAAACATTTTTATAAATACATGTAGCAAGCAATTAATATATTTTAAGTTCTCATCCTTGCATTAGAATATATAGAGCAGTTCATATTTTGATGGAATCATGTGGTAATGCTCCATCGCATGTTTTAAATCTATTAACACAGTGAATATTGAACTGAAGCTTGACTTTAAAAAATGTAATCGCAATATCTGTCAGAGAATCGCAATTAGATATTTCCCCCAAATCGTTCAGCCTTAGTTCAGACATAACTCACCCCAATGGGTGTGAGCCATGGCTGGAATTCGATCTCAGGCTGTCAAATCCATAGCGTAGTGCGCTCACCACGATACCACCGCTCCACCCCAATATATATATGCGTCTACCGAGCTGTTGACACGATACAGGTGAAGGTTCTTAATAATAAAATTCGGTGTACGTAATAATGCGTGGGGGGTGTGGTGGCACAACGTTTAGCGCACTGTACTCATGAACCCGGCAATCCGCCCACTGTGTTAACATCAGAATCCATTGGTATCTAAACCAGCCCTTTACCCCCAGCCCTCCGTCGCGAACCTGTAATGACCAGCGTGGTGAAGTATGGTCAAACAAACTCCCATGACAAAAAATAACCCGTAAAAAAATCTATACTTTTCAATGATTGTGCTGAAAAGGTTGAATGAGTCTCATTTACAGGCCATATCAACTGCAATGCGCCCCCATCTCGTGACGTCTCAGCAGCTAAGCAAGGCTGAACCTGGTTACTGCTTGGATAGGAGACCACCATGCAGACACAGGTTGTTATAGGCAGCAGCGGGGAGTTGGAAACTATCCATTGTTGTACTGCACTTCTGCGCTCTCCGCGTCTGTACTCTCTGCGGGTGAAGAATGGTCAAATGACCCCCCGTGACCTGCATGGTGGCCCTCATCCAGCAGTGGATTGGCAAAGAGGCTGTATGTGTATGTGGCTGTGCTGTATACTGACGCAGATAGTGTCTTTGTTCGAGGGAAGTCAATCGGTTGACAATCGCAACTCGCATGCCTTACAAATGCGAAGTTGACTCTTACTGCCCCTGTGTTCTTAATTCTTGGTCTGTAGCCAACAATGTTTGTGTTTGAACTTGTACATGTAAAAACTCGAACTTCTAGTTTCTTTGTTTATCGCTTTGGCAGAGTTTCACGTGACGCAACGGCCAGTGTTGTGCGGGGAGAAAGCAAAGGCTCTGGAAAAGTGGAGTTACATTTTTAAAAAATCACCTTTGCTTTACGATTTCACAGATTTTAGGCACTTGAGGTCCTTGTTGGGTGTTACTCGTCTCTTAGTTATTATTGTTATAGTGCCTTGCATCGCAAACGCGATAGAAAGACGCAATGATAGCGGCTTACCTTCTTACCATCACGGTATTTCCACTGTTGGATGAATGCCTCCCCAAGCTGCTGCCACTTCCTAGCCAAGGCCAACCAAAATGTTGGTGCAATATTTTTTCGCCAG
Organism: Lampetra planeri; assembly: GCF_965212315.1. Classification (NCBI taxonomy): domain Eukaryota; kingdom Metazoa; phylum Chordata; class Hyperoartia; order Petromyzontiformes; family Petromyzontidae; genus Lampetra; species Lampetra planeri. The sequence goes on from NC_136143.1 coordinate 5,465,596, forward strand.
TGGCTGTTTTCTTCAAAGTTCACACCGGCCGTGGAAATTATTGTGTCCCACGTGTTTGTAAATGCCTGCTCACACGCTGACTGCCCTGCTGCAGCAGTGTCCCTCTTGTGATTGTCAAGCTGCGTGTGGTCATCGTACAAACTGCGGTGTTTGGAGGGGGCTGGACAAAATGCAGAGACATGAGCGTGATTAATACTGGTAGGAACCTCCTGGTTACAACAGCCCACAGGGGATTATTGTGTCCGTCGTGCAGGGAGGGGCTGGGCGGGGAGGGAGGGGCTGGGTGGGGAGGGCTGGGTGGGGAGGGGAGGGTGGGGAGGGGCTGGGTGGGGAGGGTGGGGCTGGGTGGGGGGTGGGAAGGGTGGGGCTGGGTGGGGAGGGGCTGGGTGGGGAGAGTGGGGAGGGGCTGGGTGGGGAGGAGAGGGTGGGGAGGGGCTAGGTGGGGATGGTGGGGCTGGGTGGGGAGGGGAGGATGGGGAGGGGCTGGGTGGGGAGGGGTTGGGTGGGGAGGGTGGGGCTGGGTTGGGAGGGGCTGGTCACCCCGTGGTGCCCTTATAAAACTCAACGTTTAACCTACTCACGCCGGCTTGTGCCCGCCCTCACAGTCGGGCATATTTGCGGAATACACCACGCCGCCGTTGACCCTGGCCATTGACCGAGCAACCCAACGTTCCTACCAGCTCCCTCTGTAGGAATGTGTTCGTTTTCCCGTTCGTATCGAGACTGAGGCTCCCACAAGCCCATGCAGGAGGACGTGTGGCACCAGTTTGGTGCCAGCTATAGGAGAGTGCGGTCGTGTCACTACAGTTCTCTGCGGTGAGGGAAATGTCTTTTAAAAACAACGGCGCTACGTTCCTACAAATGAAACGAACGCTTTGAACCGCTTGCAGTCGTCTCAGGACCGGGGAAAGGGTTAAAGTGATGTGCATCAAGAGCCTTTCGTCAAACATGGGACAGGATGGATGGGGGGGGGACGCTAGAGCATAGTGCACAATCGGCAAAAGCAATTCGAATCGTGTCGTTATTCATTCTGTTCAGCATTTGACGTTTGTTTAAAGTTTGCCTAACTCTGCAGGATAAATAAGCAGACAATACGTCTCCTTCACATATCCAACTCTCCATGTAAAAAAGAAAAAGTATTTTTTACACAAACCGTCAGTCGGCACACGGCCTTCTGGCAGTGTGGATAACTTCAGCAGCATTATTGGAACCTCATTTGGCAGTAGAAAAATATGATTATTGGTTTTTTACCCTTTTATCTGGCAACAAAACTGACATCTTTTTTTTACAAGGAGTCATGTTTGCATAGACCACAATACCTGCAGTCCTAATGCAAACAAAAAACATAACTCTGATAATGTATGCACTGTCCTTGAAGTTGGTAGGAAAGCTGTTCCGGGTGTGGACCAATCAACTTCAAGGACAGTGCATACATTATCAGAGTTATGTTTTTTGTTTGCATTACGACTCCAGGTATTGTGGTCTATGCAAACATGACTCCTTGTAAAAAAGGCGTCAGTTTTGTTGCCAGATAAAAGGGTAAAAAACTAATTATCATTCAGCAGCATCGTTTCAAGACAAGCAAATGCTAGACCGGTTTCGACAAGCGCTGTCTCATCAGCTGCCAAGGCTTGCTTGAATCAATGCTGGTGAATTGCAGATATTTACCCGATGGAGTCCCAGTTCGACGCAAAGTTACATACAAGAAGACGGGTATCCATACCAGAGGTGTGGACTCGAGTCATGCGACTTGGACTCGAGTCAGACTCGAGTCATGATTTTGATGACTTCAGACTCGACTTGGACTTGCCTCATTTTTGACTCGACTTGACTCGGGACTCGAGAGCAAAGACTTGAGACTTACTTGTGACTTGCATAACAATGACTTTGTCCCACCTCTGATCCATACTCTTTGGGTCTTTCGGTAAAGTCACGTATTATTTTTCTACCTCCGTGACTTTACTGAAAGAGCCAAAGAGTATGAATTCCTGCTGTCACGAAAGCTTTAAGTCAAGATGGGTATCATCAGAACGACAGGTGTCACAAGTACAGTACTGTATTTTGAGAAACCCTTAATCTAGAAAAAAAAACATCTATAATACATTTGCTTAGGTTGGCATGGTTGTGTTTTCGAATTGTACCGTGTTATTGTTTGCCATGACGTCTCATGTTTCGCCCCACCTCGCTGGGAGCTTGTTCTGGAACTGAAGTGCAAACGTTGGACATCGTTCCGAAGAACGATTGCCTCCTTCCTGAATGCTTGACATTCTCTCACGCTATCACTAGTCCAGGTCACTAAGCAGCCCCCTTCCTTCACCTCATTCCGTTCCTCTTTCAAAGCCTCACCTCTTCTCCATTGCCCATTCTCTTCCCTCCCCTTGCCCCACCGCTCCTTCATGTCCCTCCCCGTAATTCCGAAGTGCCCCTCTGTCGATGTCGTTACTCATTCTTCAATCCTTGTATGCCGTTGTCAGCTACATCATTCCACTGTCATCGTTTTTGTAAGCTTTGGCCAAGCGCCTTGAGTGAAGGTGCTCTATAAATATAAATTAGATGATGGGAATACGTTTTGACTTTTTAATTTGCTGTTAGAAATGCGAATTTTCACAGGTGACTGTGGTTACACGCATACAGTACGGTGTACCATTTTTGCGAAGTTTTTTTTGTTTAATGTGTGGCTGGATTTAAGCCATAGAACTTTGGCCGCACTTAAAAAAAACACACACATTTTACGAGAAAAAAAATTCCTTGCGGTAACCAAACATTAAAAACCAAAGACCTTGGAGGAACTTTTGCCGAGTGCCAAGTAGTTGTGTAATAATGCGTCGGTTAATCGAATATTGAATTTATTTAATGGGCGCCACGGTGGTGTGATGATATCTTCTTTGCTTGGGATGCAGGATGTTGGGGCTTGTATATTTGGAGTTTGCATGGATTTTTTTCTCCGGGTCCTCCGTTTTTCCCCCCTCCATATTCATGAACATGCATTGAGATTATGTGGATTCATTCGCTGCTATGATTGTCCAAATGATAAGCCACTTTGTTGACCTATCATTTTGTGGTCAGGTCATTTCTGAAATATAAGTTAATATCTCAGTGGGCTTTGTCTGGTAGGATGGGAATGGTTTTGTTTTATTAGTATGCGTTTGGGTGATTTGTTTAGCTTTATTGTACTTTGCACTACTATCTTGTTTTTGTGTTGTGTTTGTTGTTGTAACGTTCTTACCTGCCCCCAGTGGACAGCTGTGAAAAAGAGCTTTATAGCTCATCGGATTCCTCCAGTATAAATACTGATTCTGATTCTTGAGGCTTGCGCAGTGTCGCAGTTTTAGGCCAAAGTTGTTCTCATTAACCCTTCCACCACCCGACAAGATCGCCACGTTTACAAATATATAAACATTGTTATTATTTATACGCCCCAGTGTGGATCTTCTCTGAGTTTACGACCAGATGAAGCTCAAAGCATTTTGAGCATCGATGTTAAATTCAGTCGCGAGGCGTCTAAAGCAGTGGCGGCTCCTGCAAAATCTCTCAGGGGGGGCAAATGTCTGGATGATTTATAAGGATAAGGTCCACCCATGCAAAGGATAAATTAACAGCTTAAGCATGTAAAGGCAACTTCACTTCTTTAATATTAATGAAAAATAAAGTGACTCTTACAATACATCTTGTTTGTTTCTATACTCACTATTAATATACAATCCACTCAAGTTTCTTTTATTAAAGATTCCACTAGGTGGCGACAAATATTATTGTTGGATGCAACGTGCTTACGTATGATGACGTAAGCACGTTAGTGCGAGCCCTCCCGGAAGCAATAGAGAATGCATTGCAGCGCCCCCCGTTCGAAAAAAAACATCTTTGAATGTAAGTCTATGGGACCACTCGGGGCGATTCTCAGCCGTAGTGAAATCGCCCAAAAAGAGGCGGTACTCCACAGAACGTGACATGACGCTGATTGGACTATATCCAGAGGCACAGTGACGGCTAGCGTGACTCTGTGGTTGAATGACATTGGTGGTGTGTCGCCCAATCGCCCTAATGAAGAAACCGCCCCTGGTCTAAAGCCATTGGTGGTGCGAAGGAGCAGCTTTGTTGGTCGGAGTTTCATCACTACGTCGGCGTGTTTAATAAATAAGACGTTTGGACAAGTGGCCATCTGGTCGGGTTGGTTGAGGGGGTAAAGTAACGTAGGTAAAAAATTAAAATTAATTTTAAATTAAAATTTATTAAAATTAAAATTAATTTTAATGAATCCTTGCAGTCACGAAAGCTTCAAATCTAGGTGTTAAGATGTTCAAACACAAAGTAGAAACCTTTTATGAGGAATCGTGTTTGCATTAAGCGCACGTACTTGTGGTGAACATACAAACAAGCATGTTTGATTCCTTGCAAAAGGTTTCTATTTGGTGTTTGAACATCTTAAGACTTGTTTTATTGCCAGAAAGGGTAAAAACCTACTCTTAGATTTTTTTCCACACATTGATACTGGCAAAAAGGTCCCATTTTGTTGACAATTTTGTGGTAAAACTGCCAGGGCGCCGTGGATAATTTTAGAAATCCCTTCGCTCTGCACGCCCTCTTGTGGCGCAAAGTGGTGACGATGTAAGTGACGTGGTAGATGTTCCGATAGCATTTGGTATTTGGTATTTACGTGCTTTATTTGATATTTTTAACAATACCGCAGCGTTGTTTACATACCTGTCAACCACTTATTATCAGAGCCCTACCTTGTTACAGACCAATTCAGACCTTATTGGTCACCCCTTGTAAATCTTAATGTTCATCCTACAAAGTCCCATCACAAGAGAGAAACACAACACAAATTGACGAAAATGATGTTTTTCCCCCCGTATTGAAACGCCGTATGGACCTGAACTAAATTTCCCTGTTTAAAAATATTGGTAAACCGTATGGGTTGACAGGTATGTGTTTATTCTCACAGCGTATGCAGTATTTGTTATTTTTTAAAAAGCCGAATGAATACGGGACAGTACATGAAAATCAAAGCCACGATGAAAAATATAAGAGCAATGTTAATTATTTATCCGGGACATTTGAGTCTCAAGACTCGTTCGTGAGGGTCCTGCTACAATGTATGTGCTGTGTTTTGAACGTCTTTCGCACCGTACGTAGTCAACTGTGCCAATCGGAAGGTCTGGGTGAATGAAAAGTACGAGATGTTTGGCCATTTATACGATTGAGTTATCAGCATTTGGGACCAAACCGGAGTAGCCGCAGAAAATGCACTCATAGTAGAGGGTACTAACACTCACATGTCCGCACAGACAGCGTTAACAGTCTGTTGTATTGTCCTCTTGTGATCAACTTGCAGTCCCAGCCTACAACAACTGATGGTCTCTTACCTGAATACTAACCGGGCTCAACCCATGGAAAGCATACAAAATCTGACAAGATTTGGCGAACATTCAGGGTAATTTGGTGAAAGAATACCATATACTGTCTGTACGAACGCATGTCTGTATGTTTTTAGAAACTCAAGGATGGATTTAAGGTGGCTGCTGACAGAGAGAGATGCAGACACCAGTTCAGCTGACGGGGCTTTAAATCCATCCGCAAGTCAATCCCTTTATTTAATGCTATGTAAAAAACCCATTAAGATGCATAATCACGTTAGTAAGGGTGACACGGCTGAAGTCAACGGTGAACGTGTGTCCATTAAAAATAGCGTTTACAATCCACGCTTTTCCCATTTCACATTTCATTTGCCCTCAACCAAATTACCATGAACGCCCCCATGCCTCCCCCCGATCTCATTGGATTTTGCAAGTTAACCAGGGTTTGAGCCTGGTTACTATTTGTATGGGTGACCAATAGGGCTTGCCAGGAGGTGTAGGAGTGAGGGGCTGTGGGGATGGGACAGGAGATGGGCCGTAATGAATGTCACCCCCTCGGTGGATTTTACTGCGGGTTCTCTGCTTTCTTTCCGCCAAACTTTCACGAACGGAATTGGCCAAACGTTCCGATGTAGCAGCAGCCCTCGTGAAAACAGTGACGGTTTTTTTTTTCCTTTATATTTTCTATCATGGATAACATTGGTAGCAAAAGCCGACTTGTTCAACTGTTGAAGGTTGTAAATGGCGTGCAGAGAACACTGCTGGTGATTTGAACGTAATTATTCATCGGCCAAAATCAAAGATTATAATTAGATTTATCGGTGTGATTGTCAAGGGAAGTTAGTGGGCCTCGGCGAGAACGGCTTCTGAGTGGGCAGCCAAAGGAGAGAACCCGTCTTAGAAGACGTCCAACGTGGAGGTGTAGCGACGATATAAATTCGTGCCCATGACCTAGAGTCCTAGATGATGGTTATTTGCATCACGGGATTGTGAGAGATGGCAAGGGCTTGAGGAGGCCTTCATCTGGCGGCGTTTTGATCTCAACCGATGACGATTTATGATCCTAGATTTGAAGCTTTCGTGACTGCAAGGATCCATATTCTTAGTTCTTTCGGTAAAGTCATTATTTTTATAAATTTTAATTTCATTTTTTACCTACGTGACTTTACCGAAAGAACTAAGAATACGATTTATGATCGTCAGACATCGAGACGTTCTAAGTTTTAGTCGTTTTTTTCTTGCCGGCGCCACTTTACGCGCTCTGCCTCGCCACTCTATCTCACACTTTCTCCGCAAGGCCTGGCACAAAAGCGGAACTCTTGAGCGTGTCGATTCAGGGCTCCAGCCTCACAGCTGCGGCAGTTGCCTGCAAATCGCCGACTGAATTTGCATGAGAATCCGTCCCAGTGAATTGATTGCAGCCGGGGTGCCGCGCCGCACGTGCTTGGGACGCAGCGTATGGTGCACAGAGGAGTTGTGAGCAGACACACAAAGACAAAGGATCCCCCCCGTGTAGCCTTCGCAGACTGTTGGGGTAAGTACTGTTAGCGAGCACCTATGAAGCAGAGGTCGCAAACGGGTTTTGATTCCTTACCCGTACCCGTACCCGGCTGCACCAGGGTCGCAAATGGGTACCCGTACCCGTACCCGGTCGGGTACGGGTAACCGTTCCCTACCCGTACCCTACCCGAAATGAGTGACAAACGGTGACTCACCAGTGACTCACGGCCTACCCGTACCCGTACCCGGCCGCACCAGGGTCGCAAACGGCTACCCGTACCCGGCTGGGTACGGGTAGCCGGGTATCGGGTAGGGTACGGGTATCGGGTACCCGGTTGCGACCTCTGCTATGAAGGCCAGCGCGACACACCAGGCGGTGTTTGGCAAGCACCACTCCTGGCCGCCTTTGTATCTCTCTCGTGGAGATGTTGACACAGTACACCAGGTACTCATTTGAGGCCGAGTCAACCTAGGTGAGGCCCAGCACCGCCGGTTCAGATAATCGTCACCGGTGTTCGAGTCCGTGAGTGGGAATCGAACTCAGGCCGGCGGGTGCATAGTACGGAGCGCGCTAACCGCTACATTACCGCTCCCCCCCCCCACTGATACGCACACAGACACGCACAAGGACAAAGACCCCCATCGCCGTAGAGGCTATTGGGGTAAGTGTTGTTAGTGAGCACCTATTAAAGACCCACCCCCCCACTCTCCTCTCCCCCCCGATAGCTGTACAGGCTGTTGGGGCAAGTGCTGTTAGAAAGCACCTATGAAGGTCGACACGTCACAACAAAGGGCAGATGGTGAGTGGTCATCACCACGTCCGGCCGTCTTTGTCTCCCCATTGTAAACGTTTTCACAATGTACTAGGGTACTCATTTAACGCCCCAGTTGACTTAAATGATGCCCAGAACCGGTCCGGAGTTATTCATCACGGATGCTGGCGATAATCGGGAATCCAGCTTCGTCGCGCAGTGGAGCTAACCGCTGCACCACTGCTCCCCGCACACACACGTACACACACGGGAGCAAAGGGGTGGAGGGGGGATGGAGGTGGTGGTGGGAATATGATGATGGAGGGGGTGGCGGCGGTGGGTGGTGGAGAGGCAGGAGGGGTGGGATGGGGGCACATGGGGTTGTGGGGAGAGGGGGGGGGCTTTAGGGGGTGGTGTAGCAGCAGCAGCAGCATCAGCCACACAAGGCAACGGCATCCAAGCGAGACAGCCATTGTATTAGCAACGTCTGCTACTGCCAATTTCTTGCTACTGCTCGTGGTTGTTGTTGTTGGTGGCGGCGGCGGCGGTGGATATCCACGAGCGTGGCGGTGGCGCATACTTATGCCCCGTCGGCACGCCGCTGTGAGACCGGCCTCGAATCACCGCTGCCCTCCGCTCGTCGTGCGGTCACGCGTGCGGTGCGCAAACGCCGCTCGTTTACAAATACCGCTTCTGCCCATCTCGCTCATGCCTCACAGCTGCCGTGGCTCTGCATCATCGTAGCTCGGACTGTTGTTACTACGGCGACCGGCACTGCATTTGCCGAGATCGGTGGTCCCCCTGGGAATTGAGCTCTCGCTCTCTCTCTCTCTCGCCTCACTCTCTCTCGCTCTCATCATATATATTCTGCAATCTCCCTCTTTTGCTGTCAATTACGTTTCGTTCCAAAAATATCGGACTGGGCAAACCGGGGCTGGCGCTGGACAGCTGTGACAGTGGACCCAACGCCGGAACCCGAGCCAGGGAAGGGCGCAATCAAAGGTCGTGCTCTCAGATGCTCGGAGGTTTCATCCGAAGGTTTTTCGTTCTGCACCCCGCGGTGCCCGGCGGGGGTGCTCTGTGAGCGAGGAGAGCCGGCTGCTCCTGCTGCTGCGGTGGCGGCGTTGGCGGTGACGGCGGTGACGGCAGAGAGCGAGGTGTGAACCGGGTCCATGCAACGGAGGGAGCCGTGATCAGCTGGGGAAATGGAGCAGCTGACCAGCGGACATCCCGCACGTCTCTCCTGGATTGATACGCTCTTTCTCAGTACGTACGCTCGCCACCGCCGGCAAGAACGGTGTTCTTCTCTCGCTTGCTCTCTCTTTCTCTCTCTCCGTGTGCATTGTCATCGTCGTCATTAGCAGCGGCAGCTGCGGTCAATCCGCCGCTGGATAAAGGCCTCCCCAAGCCACCTCTCGTGAGGCTACGATGAAATAATGTACCTAGTGCCCACGCACGAGCTGATCCCATTTCTCTATCACCTCAGCGGACGACCTCTTGCACGCAGTTTTATTCCTTGGCTGCCACTCCAGTATCATGCTTGACTGGCGGCGTGTTTTGCTCGAGCCCAATCACTTTTTTTCGCCGTTTGGTGACAGTTACCTGGGTATGCTCTCTAAATCAAGTGCTCCTGTCGAATCTCGGAGGGCTGTCGCACGCTTTTCACGTCTCCCGTAATGCTTAATTTCTCACCGAATAATTTCCGGGTCGCCGGTAGAGACGTGAATAGGTGGCACGTACATGGGATGTGGTGTGCCGGGGTGCAGAATTTTTTTTTTTTTTTATCAGTTGCCGGCCAAGGCACAGATCTGGCTGAAATGAAGCTCCACATGTACGGCATTGTGTTCTGTTCATCAACACAAGGTGGGGTTGCCACCACTCGGCAGGGAGATTCTACACAGTATTAGCAAGCCTCGGCATATGTATGCGGTGATTTGTAACGCTTTTAAGGTGTAACATTTAATTGATTAAAAATATAAAATGATATCTCGTCCTGTAGGTTCAGCGACGATTGAAAAGAAATCGGCATTTTAAGGATGCTTTGCAGATTGATGGATGTGGTAGTATATGTGAAGCAACGGGCGGACATTTCGCACCCTTTTTCAAGCAAATACTGAGTAAAATTATTGCTAAGAATGATAAGTTACAGGCCCTTGTTAATCAACTGCTGGATGAAGGGCTCCTGGTGCCGTATTGGTCGTGGGGGTTGTTTGGCTATATGCGTCACCACGTTGGTTAGCACGGGTTGGTCCATGAGGACTGCCCAGGACAAGTTGGATATCACCCGCCGCTGACGTTAGCCCTGGCTGGGAATCGAACCCAGGTTCGGAGCGCAGTGGAATAACCGGTGTGCCACGGCCCCCCCCCACCCACCCAAATAATAACAATATTACTAATAAATAATCATCCAAATACGCATCAAAAAATGAACAGCGGTTTACGTGCCAGTGTAAGCGGACGAGTGATATGGCTCGATTAGCACGGCTGGGCTACGTGCGGTGCGAAAATTTAACGTGGATACATACGTACATAAAGGGCTCTTGTTCGTTTTGTACGTCAAAGCGGTAACAGGGTTATGTAATACGGCAAGGGCCACGTGACCGATATCAACACTCGACTGAGTGTGGGGAACAGTGAGGGGGAGGAGGGCGGCCGTTGGGCATTCTGGACATCTGATGCTCGGGCGGTGTGGCCGGTTTCAGGAACATCCTTCCTTTCTGTCGTTCCCGAATAGCAAAACTAAAAAAAAACCTGTTGCACTGAAAATGCCGAACGATTTATTCTCCCGGTGTATTTGCAGGTTTTGACCAAAAGCAAACCGATTTAAATAACCAGAACTTAATCTAATTTAAGTTATGTTATGTAAAGGTGCAGCCCCTGCAATTGCTTGGTCGTGGCATTGCTGAGAGAGGGGCCTCCACGAAGTGGGAGCTTCTCTAAAGGGTTTTTGGCGTTCTGTTCCACGCTGGCAAGACGTCCGCGAAAAAGGAGTGGGAGCACTCTGCGACTGGACTCCTCGTCCGTGTACCCATAATAGTAGCATCACGTCGCCACAGTACTCCGCCCACTTCCACTCGCTCCCACTCTAACCACCGGATCAGTTTCGAGGTCGTCCTCCACGGGCTCGCCGCTCCAACCGCTCCCCTCTGATCTCGCTCTCTTGTGCCTCGCGTCCACTGCCCTCCCGTCAAGCCGAGGAATTCTTTTTTGTCGAAGCTCTCAGTCAACCGCTCGCTCAACCGCTTTCTCCGAAGCGCGCTTCGATTCAAATGACCCCCAGCTGTTTCTCCTCAATCGTTCATTGGTAAACCCGGCGTGCGTGGGGCGGTGTTCTGGCACTCGCGCCATGGATTTAACGGCTCGCTGGTCGGCTGACCCAGCGATCGTTGTTTAGAATGTCGAGTAGAGACGTTGTCGGATTGGCAGGCGAAAGAGGTCAGGGTGGCGAGGGGATGGGGGTGGGGGCTGGTGTGTGGTCATGTGTTTGTGTGGCGTGCTGCTATACTTTGATGCTGTCTGCAAATCACCTTGTTTGTAATCTTCTCATCGCCATCACCATCTCTCCACCGTGGCAGTGGTTAGATGTGATCTTCCTCACCTGGTATGCAGGAAGTCAGGGGTTTGATCCTGACCCTGACGCCTGTGTGTTTGGAGTTTTTCGTGTTCTCCCTGTGGTCGCGTGGATTTTTTCTCTGGGTGTCCAATTCTTCCCGCCACATTTAAAAACATGCGTTTAGAATATTTCTATTATTTGGGTGCTATAAATGTCCAAATGACAAGGCACTTTGTTGAGCTATCATTTGTGGCCAGGTTGCTTTAAAAAAAATAAGTTAATACCTCAGTGGGCTTTGGTAGGATGGTTTAGTGTTGTATTTGTACGTGTTTGGGGGATTTGTTTACCTTTCTTGTACTTTGCAATCCTATCGTGTTTTTTGTATTGTGTTTGTTGTTGAAACGTTCTTACCCGCCCCGACTGGATATTTGTGAAAAAGAGCTTTATAGCTCATCTGATTCCTCCGGTATAAATACATCTTCAGATTCTGATGTACGTATGTGTGTTGAACGTCTTTCGCACCGTACGTAGCCATCCGTGCTAATCGGAGGTGCGGTCTGTTGAGCCGTCGGACCGTTCCCTTCGCCGACATCCCCTTGCAGTGGTCTCTCCACTGGCCGTCGCTGCGTCTCCCAACTGACACGGCCTCCACCACGTCCGGCGTTTGATGTTTGACGCCCACTCAGATCGTGGTCCCCCTCTTCCCCCAGCGTCTTCTCCGGTGCTCCCTCCATCACCATCCTTTGCAGTAACATCTCCGTAATAATAACATCTCCGTAATAATGTTACTCTTGTTTGTTCTGTCCGATTTAATCGCTCGTTCACAAAAAAAGTGCTTGAGAATTGGTGTATTGTCACCCTTCGGCAGTGCCAAACTATTGCCACAGTGATGAGGGAGGAGGGCTGGCTTTGCGTGAGCCATGACTCAGGTCACCACTGAACCACTCCTTAGCTATGGCCGGGAATCAAACTCCAGTCCACTTGGTTCATAGCGCAGTGCACTAAATGCCGATAACTTTGCACAGATATATACAAGGATTCATCGCCATCCTACCATCTCCTGGCATTTCCAGGCAGTCAAAAAAACAGAGCCAAAGGTCAAAGTGGTTTTACGTTCAAATGAGCATGGTGTGGCACTTATCCCCGATTTACAGCCCTTCCTTCACAGTTCGCGTCCTATAAAATTCCAGATTCCTATGGTAGGGGTCAGTGACAATATCTAGGGGATTCAGCACTAGGTTATTTAATTTTAGTGTGTCCTTCTCCTGATTTTCAGGCTTGCTTGCCGTGCCATCGCATTCGCAGCACCACGTCTGTTGACCACTCATTGATATGCTAATTTTTTCTCTAACCCTCCTCCCTCTCTCTGCCTCCGCCCCCCCCCCTCTGTCTATTTAAGGCCACCACACAGAGACGATCACCCCTCTCTGTTACCTGTGTTGCTCTCGCTATGTATCTTGGTGATATCTGTCTGCTAATATGTCTGTCTATAGTTTTCTGGTTATATTTTATGTCGCTATTTCATTATACCTGATGATGATTGCTTGTGTTGCAATCGAAACGTCGTATTCTATTATTTAATTTAATTTATTATTTTATCTTTAGACGTGACTTAACCGAAAGAAACAAATAATAATTCCTGCAGTCACGAAAGTTCTAAAATTAACACTGTAAGAGTGTGTGTGTACGTAAAATGCAGCAGGGAGTAGCTCGTTAGCGGCTGCCCTCGTCCGATTTGCAGCCATGGCCAACATCAGTGGAGACTATCTGAACTGGTTCTGGGCCTCCTCTCGGTCAACTCGGCCATAAATGAGTACCTGGTGTAATCTGCAAACATCAGCACCGGGGAGACGAAGGTGGCCGGGTATTCACCCTCGTGTGCCGTGCCAGCCTTCATCTAACAGCACTTGCCCCAACAGTCTGTGTAGGCTACATAGGGCTATTTGTCTTTGTGTGTGTGTGTGAAATTTAGCACCTTCCAGAATGCGCGTCTGTTGAGTCGCTGCCGCCTGTAAGATGAATGTTTAGCGGCTCCCAGGAGCAGCTGCGTGTGCGATTTAACGCACAGGCGTGGAGAGACTCAGTCCAGACTCTAACAGTGCCCCGCCTGTCTGATAGATCCACTCAGACTGCGCACGTGCGCACGTGCGCACGCGCGCACGCACGCACGCACGCTCCGCCACTCAAAACGCTCGCCGCTCTTTTCTCTCGAGCATTCACGCGAGTCGGTGGGGGTCCTTTTCTTTTTTTGTTTGTTGTTGCTGCAAAATGAAATCCTCCGCTCATGGCTCACCGATGCGGCTTCGAGCCATACCGCGCGTTGTTCGGCATTGGGTCCGATGTTTCTCTCCACACACTTGGGTGCTTCTTCACAAACTAAATGGAGCAGCTCGCATCATCCCTCGACCTATATGGCGTTGCCGGCCGCTGCTCAACAAAGCCACCCTGAAGTGTCTGAAGGCCCGGGGTTGGAGTCCGAGGCTGCCACGGTGGCGAGATGTTAACTCCCTCACCTGGTACACAGGAGGTCGTGGGTTTGATCCCGGTCCTGATGCCTGCTGTATATTTGGAGTATGCGTGTCTCTCTCTCCCCGTGGTCGCGGGGATTTTTCTCCGGGTCCTCCGGTTTCTCCCTCCACATTTAGAATATTTGCCTGCTAGAAATGTACACGTAATCGGCCACTTTGTTCAGCTATCATTTGTGATAGCCAGTTCGCTTCTGAAAAAGAGCTTCATGGCTCTGTGGGCCTTGCACGGTAAAATAAAACACAGTTCATAGAACGCTACGTGCACCCCCCCTCCCCCCCTTTATTCATTGGCCCTCTTGTTGTGGGTCCCTCTGGGCTGCCCTGCTGCTCGTGTCAGATGTCGGCCAACCGATGTCGTTGATTTGTTTCGCCTGGAACTCGCATCCCAAATCCTTCTTCCTTTAATTAAAATCCTCGGGCCTCGGCCTGGAATTGCATTGTCCCGTCTCGCGATGCCCTCCTGTGAGCTGCGTTGCGGCAGTGAACGGGTTTAAGGTTGCAGGATAATGAAACTGAATCGGGGTGTCCGATCATGCATTATTGCTGCAGTTCATTACCGAGACCGCAACGCCTTCACCTTTGCAGCGGGAATACATTTAAGGTCTACACGATCGCAGTAAGTGGATGCCAGTCACCAGAATGTGTTTTGTAATCTTAGCCGGCACCACTAAAATCCTGGCGGTGAAGCCCCTGTGTCAGCCACCTTTGATTAAACTGAGTTCTTGCTTAGTGAGCTGATGGTCATGCCAATGACTCCGCTAAAAAAGTAATCTTGTTTAGATCGTTTTTTTCAATTTAGCTAAATTACAGCATTAAACACTTCAGGCCATGTGACGAATATCTCCGTAGAAGGGGGTACGGGAAATTGCAGCTCCTTCCAAGTGTGGATAATTGGTCACTCGAGGGGCTCTCAGAAGTAGTTTTGTGTTATCACCTTCCGCGGGGGGCCTTCTCTAACTCCGCGAAACTCCGCTAACTGCGATGCTTCCAAATGCGCACTTCTCCGTCTCTCGACATCGCGAAAACCCAAACCGGGTAAATGACAGAACAGAATTTAATTGAACACGTTTTTTTTTTCTTCCCGGGTATCGCCCAACGGTGCGTAGTTAGCCATTGCTGCCTGGCAATAATTCCGTGGGCAAACACTGCGCTCGGGGAGCAGATGGCGTGTGGTATCATCCGTGAAAATGAGCCGGCTTTCTCGCGCGACGGCGGCGGCGGCAGCAGCAGCAGCTCTGGGACGTGCCCTGAATCGCTGCGAGAGAACCGTGGAGAGGCACTGTACCGCGGCGGCAGGCGCGTGTGCTGCATTAAGACGGAAATGGATTCACGCGTCGGGGGGGGGGGGCGGTGGTGAGGCCCCCCTCCCCCCCCCGGCGAAAACAAGGACGTGTGCACGCAGCCGTTGGTCGCGTTCAAAGGTTCAAACTTCGTGGCAGGGCATCACCTGAAATGTATTTCTGGTCATCGAGGCATGCCCATGTCCCCCCTTCCATGGCTTTTTTTGGGTGTCTGTTTAGACGTATGTACGTATGCATGTTGAACTTCTTGTGCACCGTACGTAGCCAACCGTGCCAATCGGAGGACAGCAAACTAAACGCAATTCTAAAGAAATGAGTTTTCAATAGAGATGATTTCAAAGTGGATCGCTCCATTGGCTTCTTAATATCGGAAAGAAGAACGTTCTAGCCGGCCACAGAAGCGCATCTGAAAGTGTGCGATGCGGCAGAGGTCGCAACCGGGTACCCGATACCCGTACCCTACCCGATACCCGGCTACCCGTACCCGGCCGGGTACGGGTAGCCGGGTACCCGTTTGCGACCCTGGTGCGGCCGGGTACGGGTACGGGTAAGGAATCAAAACCCGTTTGCGACCTCTGCGATGCGGTGACCTGTCTTTGTTCGATAAACGATGGAACACCAATGAGATGCCCCCACGCTTGAACCTTGGCTAGACCTGATGCAAGAAAATATATCCACCCTTGAACATCAAGGGTGGTTGTTCTCTATTTTCATGGCAGTCCCCCAGTCAGCAGTCAAAGCACTGACCTGGCACTGCTGAGTCCCTGGTTTCGAATCCAGGCAACGGCCTGTGATTAAGCCAGGTCCTTAAGTATCAGGAGTTCGGTCATCTTTGCAAAAACAAAAAAAATCGTAGAACAAAAAACCAAAGCGTGAATTTAGTTTCTGCGCTGAATTTGGCTAAGTTACACCTCGCAGAGAATTAAATGATCGGCTTGGCGAAGAACTTCACTCTCACACACAGAGCGAGTGGAAACTGCTGCCCCCTCTGCTGTGCGTTGACCGGAGGTCAATTGAACGGATCTCAGAGGTTTGCTCTGCGATATCGTTCCACTGGTCGTTTTTTTGGCCACAAGGAAGGTTGCTATAATAAAATTATTCTCACGACGTTTCGGTCACAACGCAAGTAGCCGTCCTCAGGTGAAAACCAGGTCTGTCGAGGCGACAGCGTCTGAATATTTTATTACTTCCCTTCTACGTGACTTTACCGGAAGAACCAAGAAGATGAATCCCTGCAGTCACGAAAGCTTTAAATCGAAATTCAATTGTTTTATTTGTATTCTTTTATTATGTTTTATTTTTATTATTTTATTATTTCCCTTCTACGTGATGACTTTAACGAAAAAACCAAGAAGATGAATCCCTGCAGTCACGAAAGCTTAAAATCGAAATTTAATTATGTTTTATTTGTATTATTTTATTACGTGTAATTTTTATTATTTTATTATTTCCCTTCTACGTGATGACTTTACCGGAAGAACCAAGAAGATGAATCCCTGCAGTCACGAAAGCTTTAAATCGAAATTTAAGGTCGCCATAGTTCTGCGAAAGATCCGAAACGATACTTTGTCTCGTGGCGTGACGTCGATCGCACAATTGTCCTGAAGTTTGGGGGGGGGGGGGCGGGGGGGGGGGTTCAGAGGCGGTTGGGGGTCGTGGGTGGGGGCGGTGGGGACAGCGGGGAGACAAAAGATTTACGTGGCATGACGACGAGGCCCTCTGCGAGTCGTGGCGACGTATGGGCGCAATAAAAGGGGCGAGAGACGACGCTCGCGCCCCCCGCGGACACGATGGAGAGAGCGGCTTCGCCGGCGGCAAGAGAAAGGGGGGCCGCTCAGATTATGGGACCGCGCGGAACGGTTTATTATGATTAACGTGCTTTAGGTCATCAGATCTGATGGGTTTATTCCATCTAGATTGGATTTGGTTACATGTTTTGTTTTTTAAGCAGATTTTTGGCCGCAAGGCACGCGGTTTTATTGGCCAGATAACGTTACGGTTGTTTTTGCGTCGAGGGTTTGTGTTTTCGAAATGGCTCGTTAATGTGGTTCGCCCCCCAGCAGCCCCGCAATGATTTAGTTGAAATATCACGATTTTGCGCTCGCGACTTAAACTAAGATGTTGATTCCATTTGTTTTAATTTTGCGCGTCTCTGTGGGTTGCAATGTGGAATCTGCACTGGTCGCAAGGATGACGTGAAACAGTAACATACAACATGCATGAATTGAAAATAATCAATCGCGGTACAGTATAACACGCGCCATTTAGATGCGTGCTTCGTAAGCACAAGGATTGAACAAAAAGCCTCGTGCGTCGGTGCATGCCCAGAGCTCCCCGTCTTCACCATGGCCAGACTGCCCAGCGTGGTGAAGTATAGATGGTCAAATAAACCCCCATGAATTGACAAATGGCTTTAAATTAGCATGTTGCATCGCCGTATTTTCTCGCTGGAACATTTGAAGCCTCGCGTTGTGGCAGTCTTATTGACTGGCTAATGCTCCCTTTAACCGGGTTAAGAGAGCCCTCGACTTTTCGAAGGATGGCAACGAGAATTCACGACGGCGCCGTTATGAAACGCGATTGGTTCCGGCCGCCCCGATTACACGACTCGAATTGCTCCGTTTCCACGGCAACCCTCCCATCACGATCGAGCGGCAACCCCCATAAAAGCATACCTGTCCTACCACCTGGGTATTTCGTACAAAAACGGCGAGCGCAGGTGCGAATGCTCCTGTTGTGGGCACTCTGCCAACGCGGTAATGCACCGCAGTGAGGGGGGAACAAGGCAGCTGGGTAGGATGGCTTGGGACGTTTCTCCCACTTCTGGTATCTTGGTGAGTGATTTAGGTTGGCTGTTAGAGCCTTTGAGGTTTACACTGGTGTAGCTTCGGCAACGTGCAGCCAGCAGCACACACATTTCTTAAAGGTATTTCTTATTTTTCGATTTAAAGCTTTCGTGACTGCAGGGATTCATATTCTTGGTTCTTTCGGTAAAGTCACGTAGAAGGGAAATGATAAAATAATAAAAATAAAACGTAATAAAAATTATTATCACGACGTTTCGGCCACAACGCAAGCAGCCGTCCTCAGGTGAAGAACAGGTTTGTCGGAAAGACAGCGTCTTATCTTTAAACTTGGTACGAATTGCGAATGTTTCAATTTGCACGCGTTACATGCAGTGGGTGAATGTGACCCCTGAAGCCTTCTCTACTGTCGATGCCACTACATGTACCACAATGGTAAGAAAAACAAATCTTAACCTGGATCACAACCCTGACTCATGAACTATCATTCAATTGCTGAGGACGGCTCGAGGGAGTCAATAATAACACTGGTCAACAAAAAATAACGTTTTTTTCTGGCCTGGACTTTTGCAGCTGTTTTAGACTAATTTCAGGGTGCTGATTCCAAATCTGATCTCAGATTTGCTCTATCACATCTCATTTTTATGCTATCGGCATACCCCATTTTCATTGATTTTACCCAAAATTAACTCTGTCACTTATGATTGCAAGTTGTTGCGAGTCGGTGACTGCTTTAGTGTTAAAATATGGAGCTGCATTTTTAGGATAGTGTGTTTATAATATCATTTTATGTAGATATCCACATTTATTTAATATTTTTCTTCCACAGTTTTTATTGAAAATGCAATATTTGATATCTCAAAAACCTGATGTGATAGACAAAAACTGATGCCAGATTTGGAATCAGTACCCCAAAATTGCCTTACAACCGTTGGAATACCTTATGCCAGAAAAAGTGTGTTGACCAGTGTAATCCGTTCGTATTTACCGCGGCATTGCGAAGTATGGTCAAACAACCCCCCAAAAGTGGCACGTCACGAATTACTGTTCTACGTTGGTGATAGATAACGACAGCTTGGGGAGGCTTTAATCCAGCAGTGGATTGACCATGGCTGTTGATGATATGTTGGATGTAATGGCTTTGTGTCAATTCTGCCAGTCAGTAGAGGCCATGCCATTCGGTATAATCGATTTTTTGCAAGGCCGTAGCCATGGGGTGAACATTGGGGGGGACCAAATCTTCCAGGGGGTCCCCCCAGCAAAAAAAATCTGCCCAAAATATAAAAAAAATTCACTAACACATAAGATGGACTTTTTATTATTTTTTTGCAATAATGCCCAATAGTGTGTTGTATTGCATTGCTGATTTTAATTTTTTACCTTTTCTTGTTTCATTGTATGTAATTGCAGAGATTAGGGATTAATAAAGTGCAACCATAACCACAATCACATAAACAGAAATATATTATATAGCAATATATTTGGGGGGACATTTTGAGCATATTTTAATATGGGGGGGGGGGATGTGTCACCCCCAATATATATTATAATTAGGGCCTTGGCTTTTTGTATCCCACTTCATTAATGTCGGACTCCTTAATGCTCGAAGAGTCTTACTCCTATCCAATCGTATTTAAATAAAAAATACATATTTATTCAATCTGCTGCGACACACACAGACGCGTCTTCTTGCACAGGTGTGTGAACTTAGAATGATGCTCACGATGACGACGGTGATGATAATAACGACTGTACACAAATAAATGAAAGGGATAGGGGGTGTGCGCATTTTTGGATCGCACAACGTGTGTTTATGAACCCACTTTATTTACTGGAGCGTAATTGGATTTGCGACCCTAATGAGGGGCTTTAAAAGGACAATTCTACCGGAGAGCTCCTCTCTTGATCTCGGGCTTAAAGGCCTACTCATTCATGTTTAACTTCGATGAATTTAGCTGCTTCGTTCGGCTGGGCTGTTGATTAAAATGAAGGAGAGTTAAGTTGGCGAAATGAAAACTGCCCGATTTTTTTCCATTAAAATACGTTCATTGACTTGACGTTTTCCAAAATTCAATCATTTCACGGACACCTGATTGCCGGCGTGTGGCGTCACGAATGTTTTGTTTTCACAGCGCTGTCCTGATCCTTCACGTGGAGCTCATTCTGACCTAAAACTCATTCGCCTCATCCTAAATGCATTGTTGACTCGACAGGATATAAAACGGTTTTATTGGACGTATACATTTTCATCCGTCCTATTCGCTTCTTCTAAGATGTCAGGCCAAAGGGTCAAGAGCCCCTCTTCAGGGCCTCCCGAGAGCTCCGTCTGCTTGAGGCCCTTCCACCAGCAGTGACGTGAACAGGCAATTCGCAGGGCTGCACCTTCACCCTTCACAGCGTTAATCTCCCAACTAACTTTTGTTCGAATCAACGCGACTTTATATCTGCACGGTTTAAAAAAAAAAAAGTTAATTGGAAACCCGGCAATTAACGCCACACATCCCAAGATGTTCGTTCTGACAAGTTTGGCTGTTCTCACGTGTTTGTTTGTTTGTTTACCCAAGCGTATCCGTGCTCGGCCAGGTTTATTTTTGGAGTGTTATTCGCTTCAATAAAGTCGGCACAATTCCTCCCGCGTAAGATTTCTCTTCTCCCGCGTCCTACCCCAAGTGGCTTACGCTCTCCGCATTCCATCTGCTCGCTGGGCTGAGCACTTTACGAGAGGCGGCTTACGTCGGAAATAGAGTGATGGCGAAAATTAAAATTGCAATACTGTGTACAGTACTAATGAGATCCAAAAGTGTTCAAGGCGATGGAATATTTCCGGTCCCCGAGGAGACAGCTCGCCGCATTCGACAGCCGTAGTTGGACCCGCTGCCTCTTCATTAGTTCTTACAACCAGGGCGAGATGTGTGTCTTTCTCGTTTTAAATGTACGCTTAGCGTGCAAATCGCCCCGGGCCCTCGTGGTAGAACGATCAATTAGATCGATGTATCGGTTTGATCTCGATTTCTACTCACGTAATGTATGTGTGCATCGCATCGTGTGTCAGGACTTGTGATTTTCCATTCGTATTCGTGCGCTATGATTGTTACTCTTACGCTTGTCCACTCAGGTGAGCCTCACTTGCGTCTCACGCCTCTTGTATTTGCGGGGGAGGCGGTGGCAGTGTGGTTAGCACATAGGGTTTCATAAAGACCTCGTCAGTTTGGATTTTAATTCCCGGCGACGGCTAACATCAGCGACGCGTGATATCTGAAGTGGTTCTTGCCCGTCACCCACCTTCACTAACTCGCACTGACCAGAGTGGTGAGGTATGGTCAGACAACCGTCACAACAGAAATTTATCCAGCAGCGGATTGACAAAGGTCTGTAATTGATTATTATTTTTCTTCTTGTACTCCGTGTTGGGAGTAATTGGCGTTGCATGACTCCTGCAGCCACTAGAGTTGCTGGCTCTCACAGTGGTGAAGCTAAACATGGCATCGATTCCGGAACAATTCATCGAATCGTCGGGGAATGGTGGCGGGCGTGAATTGTTTGAGCCCGACTGGGCTTCTTTCCAATGATAAAAAGCGCTCAACACCTCCGTCAGTAACACCGTGTGACTTTAGAAATAACAAAAGGTTATAATGGGCGACGTTTTAGGCAATGGCCCTGCACAGCACGTAGAGATGCCAGGGAGGGGCAGCTGTCTAAGCGTGTACCACTTCATGGATGTACTGCGTAACAATCTGGAACATGTATGTATGTTGAACTTCTTTCGCACCGTATGTAGCCAACCGCGCTAATCGGAGGTGCGGGGGAAGGACAGCAAACGCAACACAAAAATCAGTTCTAAAGAAATGTGTAAATGAGAATGAAATTAAAATTGCACTGTAGCCTGGCTTTGTTCCCTTCTCTTTTTTGGCACACGTAAAACTCGGTAAAATATTTATAAAGCTGTGCGAGAAATTTATCACGTCAGTTTTTTTGTTGCTTTCTTTTTGTTCACATTGCCTTGGGCATGAACTGTGTTTCCCTGCCTGTGTGAGATAATTGCATTGTATGCTGTTATTAACTACCTCCTGCGGTTCTGTGCAATACCTCACAACAAGCGCAGCTATGACCAAATCACCCTGAAATGCACCCAATCATCAGATCCCACAAGCGAAAAAAGCTTTGCACCTGGTTAGCAGAATAAGTTTCCAGCATGTGGAACGAAACGTCGGACCTCGTGCCGAACGACACTCCTTGCATCCTGCGTGCTTACGGGTTGTTTGACATGATGTCCGACGTTCCGCTCCACGTGCCTAGGGCTATTTTAGCAGAAGCTCCCCAGGACGTGGCACGAAATGTGAAGACACAGTGCCAGGAAACTCGAGGTACAACCTGAAAACACCCCGGAGAGCTGTTGCGGCCACATCGATTTTTTGCAGTGGTAGGACATTGAGACGATTGTTCATGGGTTTTCATCGTTGTTGGGAATCATAAGTATGGCACAGCCAAGCACGGCGCTCATTTCACCTATTCAAATTTGACAGAGGAACCCGCTTTGTTGAATTGGGTGCCGCGGTGGTGAGATGTTAACTACCTCACCTAGCATACAGGAGGTCGTGTGTTCGATCCCGACCCTGACGCCTGTATATTTGGATGCCTGCTGTATATTTAGAGTTTGCATGTTCTCCCCTTGGTTGCGTGGATTGTTCTCCGGGTCCTCCGGTTTTTCCCTCCACATTTAGAAACGTGCGTTTGGAGTATTTGGCCGCGACAGCTTTCCACTTGATCACAAGCCACTTTGTTGAGCGATCATTTGTGGCCAAGTGGCTTCTGAAAAGAGGTCGCAATCGGGTACCCGATACCCGTACCCTACCCGATACCCGGCTACCCGTACCCGGCCGGGTACGGGTAGCCGTTTGCGACCCTGGTGCGGCCGGGTACGGGTACGGGTAGGCCGTGAGTCACTGGTGAGTAACCGTTTGTCACTCATTTCCCAACGTCTTGTCTCTTCTCACAATTCAAGTTCCTAGAATCAACCCACCCGCGCCTGCAACATGGCTTCATCCCAGAGGTCGCAATCGGGTACCCGTACCCGTACCCTACACGATACCCGGCCGGGTACGGGTAGCCGGGTATCGGGTAGGGTACGGGTACCCGTTTGCGACCCTGGTGCGGCCGGGTATGGGTACGGGTAAGGAATCAAAACCCGTTTGCGAACTCTGCTTCTGAACAAGAGCTACATAGCTCAGTGGGGCCTTACCTGGTTAAAAAAAAATGTGTCCAGCTGCACACGACGGAGCGCACGTGACGATGACGAAATCGCAAGTCACCGCAGCCCGTCGATGCGACACCGGCGGATTAATGGAACGTGCCACCCCGTGACGTCGCTTATTCAGGTGCCCTTTGCAAGAGGCCATTACTCCCGTGCGCTGGGTTCCCGATTTTCGAATGATCATGAATTACGCCGAGTGCGCATTTCTCAGCCCGGCAAAACACAGATTGCAATCGCCGTGCTTGCTGGTGTCTGTACCCGGTGTCTCTCCTCTCGGAATGGCTTATGCGTTGCAAACGTTAGCGATGCGCTTGTCAAGCGAGTTAGCCATTCAATTGCTTTGTCCTAGAGTAGGTGAATTTGCTAACCCACGCCACTCACTCCCTTCATATTTATATTTGGGGTGGTGCGATTGTTTATATGGTCTGCGGCTTGAAGTTGAAAGAATGCGAGCGGAAGCAGGAGAGAGTGGTTGATCTTGGCGTTGAGCTAACCCTCTTTGTGAGGATACGAACAAAAGTTGTGGTGGACGAAAGGACAATGTCAGTGATATATATCTATTTTATGTGTACATTTGTACAAAATGTTTTTATTTTTCCGCAATACCATGGACACACTTGGTTTTTTTTGTAGCCGGTCCACAGTATTATTAGTTCATACTTATAAAAAAAAGGAAATTGTCATTAAAAAAAGAAAAATTCTTTCAATTTTATTCCGATTGTGCTGTTATTGTAAAGTTTTCAGATGGAGAATTGGCCATTCCAAACTGTCGCAAAGCAATCCTTGACCCTCCTTGTGATCTCTTATCCACACTGTTGTACTTTCCCACGCGCACTGACGTAGAGCTGTTTATCGCATGGCAATCGTAGGAAAAACATGAATTATCACAGCAAGCTGGTAACAGACACAATTTTCACATTAAATTTGACCAATTAAGTAAAACAAAAATCATACAATGGAGATTTATTGTACAATTTTTGGTGACTGTGCTGAGACCAGGGTTTAATTTCCCACTTAATAATTATCCAGGTCGCTGTTAGAGCGGAATGAGCACGTGATTAATATCCTTGGCCATAGCGAGCAGTAAACTGGAAGTGGTGTTCCAAAGTAGAGAATTAATTTCCAGGTCTTTGACCCAGACAGCCCAGCTGAGATTAGTCCCCGGCTAAGACCATCAACTCATTAGAGAACCAATTTTACGGTCAAAATCGAACCCAGGATCTCACCGGTGCTGGCTCCGCGCTCCTCTGACCCATTTAGTCAAGTAAAAATGTAACAACGCGCGTAAAGGTGACGTGGGTTTATTCCAGGCCTTTCCGTGAAGATTGTATCGCGCGCGCCACTTAATCTTAAACGCGTGATAAATCCCATGCTCATGATATCAACAGTTGCGCGTGTTCGTTTAATAAGGCCATTTCAGTTTGGCTGACTGTGCCCGGGCTAAACCGTCACATAAATAAACTTAACAAGACGGCGACGATGGACGATGCGCCGCTTCACGGCCGCACGTAAATTGGCTCCGTGACCTGGAACATTCCCCGGTTGAACTCGAGGCCCCCCCCCCCCCCCCGTGACAACAGCCGTCACAGGCGCAAATGATGGGAAATTCATGATTTGTGCCCCCGGAAAATAACGACACGACGGGCAGCTGTGCACGCTGAGGAAGTGCAATTACTCCGGGGCATGGACTTGAGCCGGGTTTTGTCAGTTTTTTCGCATCCGACCCACAGCGGAGAGGAGTGTGCGTGGCATCAAAGAGTTGTGACGTTCCCATGACAGGAAGGATAAGTTAAGCTTGCAGATGTCCCCAGCCACTCGTGGGATATGTGGAGTTGCGTTCAACAACTGTGCCCTTGACTCTAGAGCATCGTTTCCCAAAACTGATTTGCCCGTGACCTCAATACGTCTGTTCGAGTTGATCAATTTAATGATCATCATCATCGTTATCAGCAGCTAGACTCAATCCTCTGCTAGATGAAGGCCTCGACCACGTCGTTACCAATCCTCATGGTCAAGAAAAAGATCCCCCATATAGCCTTTAACAGACTGTTGGGGCTGTTAGCGAGCACCTTTGAAGGCTGGCACGGCACACGAGGGGATGGTTGGCCAGTGGCGATGCTTACACGTCGCACCAGGCATTCATTTCATGCCGAGTCGATCTAGTAGAGGTGATCATCACTGGTGTTGGCCGTGAGCAGGAATCGAACTGGGGGTCGCCGGGTTCGTAGCGCAGAGCGCTAACCGCTGCGTTGCCACTTTCCGTAACTTTACACGCAGCGCACAACGCTTCTTAGTGTGAAGAGCTCATTGTGATGCGCCTTGTCCCTCTCAACCTCCACGTGTCCGCCGCGGCGTTGGCGATGTACGTCGTATCGAGATGAGAGAGTCCCCAGGTGTTCACGAGCATCGCAGCTGTGATTGCTTGAGATGCTTCTGCAACGTGCCGTTCAAGATCACTCGCGCTCTCCGCTTTATAAAGCTTAGGCGGCTAATGAACACGTTTCCAACGGTTCAAACACTCGGTTCAAACTGCTGTCCAGTTATAATTCTGTAATAATTTTTGTCAAAGTGATTTCCTGTTCAAATAAGCATTTAAACTAAAGTATTTTACCCGGTAAGGCCCACTGAGCTGTATAGCTCTTTTTGAGAAGCGACCTGGCCACAAATGATCGCTCAACAAAGTGGCTTATCTTGAGGAAATGTATAGCGGCCAAATACTTAAAACGCGTTTTTGCTAAATGTGGAGGCAAAAACCAGAGGACCCGGAGAAAAATCTACACGACCACAGGGAAAACATGCAAATTCCAAATATACAATCTAGATTTGAAGTTTTCGTGACTGCAGGGATCCATACTCTTTGGTTCTTTCGGTAAAGTCACGTAGGTAAAATTCTTTTTTTAAACAACAAAATAAAATACATTTTAATTTATTTTATTTTTTACCTACGTGACTTTACCGAACAAACCAAAGAGTAAACAATCGTTTCTTGTGTGACTTGTCCAAATATACACGCGTCAGGGTTGGGATCGAACCCACTACTTCCTGCATACCAGGCGAGGTAGTCAACATCTCGCCACCACGGCGGTGCTCATCTTCTGTTTACATCCCTGAGCCAGTAGTGGAAATTCCACGTTCCAATGGCGGGGGCGAGCGTCTCCGTAGGACAACCCGCCGTTGACTTCCCCCAAAAAGCGGTACTCGTTTAACACTCCGGAAGGATGAATGGCAGTCAACACCCCAAGCAGGATGTGAACTCGCGACCTTTGCGCTGCAAGTCACGCTCGTTCTATCGACGAGCCACCCGGCCGCTTTGGGTGGCACATCTACAGACTGGAAGCTCCGAACATAAACAAAACAGCAGTGTGCTCGCCACTCTTAAGGATTACCGGTGTGCGTGTGCGTGCGGTGGTGTGCGCAACGTGCAGAGAGGGTGTAAATAATTCAGAGGGATTGATCAGAGATACCTTTTTGTCAGGGTATCATGGCCTATGTCAGCAGTCCATTTCATGATTTTGTCGATGGTGTTTTTGGGAGACATTTACAGCTCGTCAACAATAAATCAGCGCTAAGTAGACCATGTTTGGGTTTTTTCTTTTTTACGCAGATGTCAGCGGTACGCTACGGCGAGAATTACAGTGCCAGTAGAGGCGTTGTTAACATGAAAATAAAATAGCCCCGCGGTTATTTTTCACTTTCGCACGTTAAATTTATAACGTGGCATTGTTGCAAGGGAGGGATAAAAAAGGCATTTTTATATATATATATTTTAAAATTCCTTATTAAAATAAGCGCGTATAAATCACGGTGAAGTGTGCCGCGAAACCTATGGCGTCGCAAAATATATTCAATTTTACCCCAAGGCGCAATTAATTACCGTCGGAGCGGAGTGTTAATCGTATATTTATAGCGGGCGTGAAGAGCCCCGATCAGATCTGTCGCAGCCTACAACGCAGAGCCGCAGCCATGCACCTGCGGTTGTGTAGCCTTGGAGCGTGATCACTCGCGTTGCGTCGCCCGAGTTCCCTTTCACCACGGCCTGGAAATATTACGTTGGGGGAGTCTGCGGACGGTTCGCGAATGAAGAAGCAACCACTCCACTCGAGTGTTTTGCGGAGCAATAGTTGGGTTCCACAACGTCCCATTCTCAAAGGGCTTCTTGTTGTTGTTGTTGTTGCACCGATTCCAAGAGGAGGTGCTCAAAGCCGTTGATGAAGCAAGATGTCGCGAGGCAAAGCTCCCAGAGGGATGCAGACGTTGAAATGGCCGGGATGAACTCGGACAAAAAAGAAACAAAGGATTGAAAGCTATTCGTCCGGTTGTTTCTTGGGTGAGGCGTCGTAATGACCTGGCAAAATGTGTGTCGTAAGACCCTCCACCACCCTACATAGTGAAATTAATTGTGACTTGTGCAAGCGTTTAACGACTCGCCAAACGTTGTTGTGGCAGCTAGCTCACCCTGAGTTGAAGAACAATTCTCACAATTAACGTAATTGCTAAATTTGTTTGTGAAAATGTACGGTAACATATTTAAAAGAAAAAAACATTAACTATTTTAAGTTTAACTACAACATGTTAGTTATTTAGGAAACGTTCCACGTAAATGTAACACAGAGGTGACATAGTTTAATTATAACACAGTTGCATCAAAGTGGTATATTACTATACCAATCAACAAATACAATTATGCTTATTGTAATACTTTAATGATGAGCGTTTTTTTTCTCACAAGAATCTGAGTTTGAATGAGTGAAAGGTCAAGGTGCAGTCTTGCAATTAATTGCTCATGCCACTGTTGACAGAGAGCCCCCATCTAGCGAATATTTTTGGCCTACTCTTCCATGCTGACCCGATATCTTAGAAGAGCACTCGCACTTTAGCCCACTATCCGCGACCTTGCCGATTGATTGGCTGTCTTTCGATTTAAAGCTTTCGTGACTGCAGGGATTCATCTTCTTGGTTCTTTCGGTAAAGTCACGTAGAAGGGAACTAATACAATAATAAAAATAAAACATAATAAAATAATTCTCACGACGTTTCGGCCACAACGCAAGCAGCCGTCCTCAGGTTGCTTGCGTTGTGGCCGAAACGTTGTGAGAATTCTTTTATTATGTTTTATTTTTATTATTTTATTACTTCCCTTCTACGTGACTTTACCGAAAGAACCAAGAAGATGATTGGCTGTCGATTTGATTTGGTGGAAGAAAATTATTTATCACGGTTCTCTTGAGTCGCTTGGGCCCCTTAAGCTTTTGCTTAAGTTTGCTGATGGCTATAGCACCGCCACCATCTTCCGAGCGGGGGGTCTGTGTAACCTAGACTCTCGAATCTCCTCGAAAACAAAACGCAAGATCTGTCTTCTTTCTCCCCCCCCCACACACACAGCCCGATTCATTCGTCAAATTAATTTCGTCAACCTCTCACCGTGGTGCGCTCTGCAGAAACTTCGCTGCCCTTGCATGCTTGTGTTTGCGGTTTTTCGGCCAAGGCGAGTGTTGCATTTCATCTAATGGCCTGCCCATTAGTCAGTCAGCGGCGGGGTGCCGAAACCGCACGGCTTCTGTTTAGCATTCGCATTTCCCACAAATCGGTCGGTTGTAAACAAACATAGACGCGTGCTCTTGTTTTGGTCTCGCGTCACCCGTGGAAGGAAATGTGGATTCCGGTGATTGACGGTTTGTCGCAGATTTGAATTAATTGATGCGTGTTAGGAGCCGCATGCTCAGAGCCACGGCGTCCGGCTCGTCGTTTTCATCAATCAGATTTCAATCTTCCCGGGAGAAAATCGACGTGTAAAATTTGGAGCACCCCCCCCCCCCTGTTTTACTGCCGCGAAATACGGCACCTGTCCGATGTCCGTTTCTCGGACTTGATGTATGCCCGACGCGCCTTCAAAATATGCATCGTAAATCCAGATCCAATTTGGCCGTCTGTTTTGTACGCCTTATGAAGTGAGCTGTATTATTATTATTGTGAATCAATCGGGGATTACAATACGACGCAGTGGCTCTTCATCTGCTGTTGTGCTTTCATAATACTCATCCCGATCATATCAGAATCCGTTGGTTAGGGGAGTCATTGACCTATAGGGGCTTATGGTTTCCCCTGTAACCGCGATTTGTTCTTTTTTTATTTTGTTTTATTGACCATGACGTATGTTGTTTGATTTCCTTTTCGTCATTTTGGTGATCCACTCTCTTGCAAATGGAGCTGCTATCCTGGTCTCCTTAGTTCTCACCGGGGTAAATAAACGAAAGTATGTGCATTTGCTTTTCCGTTGCCAAAGCTTAATGCCACTTTATTTAGCCAGGAAAATAGCCAATGAGTCTCAGGACTCTCCTTTTTTGGGAGTGCCATCCGTGAGCATGTTTGGGCTATTCCATTACTGAGCGCTCGATTTGCGATAGGAAACCAGAGTGCTTGGAGAAAACCCACACTCGTGAGTAGGGGGAGGGGGGTTCTGCACAGAATGATTCAAGAATCCACTGCTGTAGCGCCATCTCCTGGCAGCCTCACAGCCCAGGCCTACAACACCCTGGCACTACACGTAGACACAAAACTGAATGCGCCATTGCCCACCCAAGTACATCCGACGCCGTGGTGTTCTGTGCCATTTTTTCCTCCATTATCAAGAATCGGGGACAAATCATTCCGACATGAATCGGTGTCCTAATCGGTTAACATGCATTTCTAAACATGCATTAAAGTTATTTTTTATTATTTTGCTGCTATACATTTCCGCATGAAAATCCACTTTGTTGATCTGTCATTTGTGGCCAGGTTTCTTCCGAAAAATAAGTTCACAGCTCAGAGGGCTTTACCTGGTAGGACGGGGATGTTTTATTTTCATTAGTATGTTTTTGGGTGATGTGTTCACCTTTTCTATACTCGGCACTTCTATCGTGTGTTTGTATTGTTTGTTGTCGTAACGTTCTGTGACCCCGTGGCCCTTCACAGCTCATCGGATTCCTCCTCCAGTTGTAAATAGTCTGATTTCTGCAAAATCCGCTCTTGTGAGTGCAACGACCGATCTCCCGCATCCCTTAAAGAGAGTGTCTGCAGTGTGTAGATCCGATGAAATGTTTGGCGCTGCCCTTCCTGGCGTGGAATCAGCCCGATGGAGCCGGCGCTTTGTAGGGGGGGGGGGGCCGGGGAGAGCGACGACGGGCGTGTCTCCTCGTTTTCTGAGCGCTCGCCCTGGCACAGGTAGAGAGGAGCAGATGTTTGCCAATTTTGAACAAAGCGTACATTTTTTTTTAATGAGAACTGCGAGGCATTTTCGCTGCGTCACAATCGGTGATGGATGAGCTCAGCTGGGTCATTTATCAACGCGTTGGACCGCGTTGGGTTCGACTTTCAAAAGAAAAATAATTTCAGCCTTACCAGAGGGGGGTCTAGTGTACGGTGGGATATCACAACGTTCACCAACGCAAGTAAAAAAAAAAATCAGTTTTTTTGTTTAACTTTATCCACTTAATAATGATTTAATATGTAAAACTACAAAAGCAATGTCCAGTACTGTATAGTGATTTTGTCAATCCACTGCTGGATGATGACCTACACATGCAATGTGGATCACGGTGGTTGTTTGACTAGACTTAACCATGCTGGTGAATGCGGGTGAGTTGGTGAGCGTTAGTGGAGTGGTTAGTGCGTTGCACTACGAACCCGGCCCGCCCGAGTTCAATTCCCGCTCGCGCAAACACCAGTGACAATTATCTCAACCGGTCACGGGCCATCCCTTGGTCGACTCAGACTCAAATGAGCACAGTACCTAGTACGGCGTGTAAACATCGCAAACTAAGGGAGACAAAGGCGGTCAGGCGTGGTGCTGACCTTCCCCAAAAGTCTGTTCAGGCTGTATCGGGGATGTTTGTCTTTGTTGGTCGAGTGTGGCCCAGGACCAGCTCAGTCACTCGCCACCGATGTTGGGCATGGACAGAAATCTAACTCGGGTCATGGGGTTCATAGCGTAAACCACCGTGCCACCGCTCCATAAAAATGATTTTTTTTTTTTACAGATTCATTTATTTTTACATTACTTGGTTGCAATTTCAGAGAAATGTACGTCTATTGACATTGGGCGTTGTGTAGACCATGTGTGCAGTAAGTTCCCTAGGGTCCCAGGGCCTTCTGCCATCGTCTCCCAGTCAATGCGCGCCTGTTTGTGCGTGCGTGCGCGTGCGTGCGCGTGTCTGTGCGTGCGCGCGTTTGTCCTTTCCATTATTTTCGTGGTTTTCTCCCACCTTCCCATGCTCAGCTGTTTTTTTTGCTCCCTTTAATTATCGCTGCCCGATCAGGCAAGCCACACACACCACCGACTCTACCCCCTCCCCCCCCCCACACATCGCCGCCGCGTCTCTCGATCGTCTCCTGGGTGGCAGACGTATAATGAATTCCGCAGGCGCTAAAAAAAAATAACCCATCCACCCGTGTGCCCAGCTCCCCTACAATCGCGACCGCCACCCTCCCACGCTGTGCCCAGAGCCTTGTGTCAGCTGAGAGACAGGTGCAATTTGGGGGTAGCCGCCTTGGTGTCTTCGGGGACCGTGGTGTCATTGTATATTGACTGGCGTGGTGCGTGACCGCCAAGATTGAGGCCCACTGTTCTTTATTCTGGCGTCAAGGCGGCCGGTCGCACCTGTGCTGCTGCTCGCTGCCGCCACTGCTTCTGCAGCCTGCCAGCAATTGGTTTGCTGCCAGCCGGTTTGTCTGTTGGTTGGCCTGTGCGTCAGTCAGTTTATGTGTCAGGCAATTGGTCGGTCGGTCTGTCTGCCTTAGTCAGTCTGCGCTAGATAGTTGCACCGACGCGATGGAAATTAAAACCAACAAATCGCATCGTTCAGACGAGGTACACGGTCACGTTTCCTCGTTCGCTTTTATAAACTGAAGAAAGGGGTCATTGCTCAACATTTCATTAAGATGATTCACAGCCCCTTGTCTGTCCACTGCTAGATGAAGGCGTCTTCACGCTGTGACGGGCGCCAGCTGCTGTGCCACCGCGCCCGCCTAAACATGAGCCATTCATGTTCGTAAAAATGTTGTTGCGAGCCAAAATAGTCAGAGTGATTTCCAGTGCAAATGAGCATTGAGGGGCGGTGCTCATCTCCTGGTTACAGTGCAGAGCCAGTCGTGGATATTCCACGTTCCTATGCCAGGGCCGAGTCTCTCCACAGGACAACCACACTGTTGACTTTCCCACCGTGCAACTCATTTTACCGGCCCAAGACGTTGTTTGTATTGTTAATAACAAAATGCAGCGTGATTTTTTAAAATTTGTTTAACCATTAATGTGTTCGTACATTTTGTGCCTGTTTAGTTTGTTGGTTATCTGCGTACGGTGCGAAAGAAGCTCAACATACGTACATATTTAGATCTCATCAACAACAAATATTTTATTACATTTTTCAAACCGTTCACCCGTGACAGTCGCATTATCGGCCGTTATTTTGTTTGTGACCGCACCCCCCCCCCCCCCCCCCCTGCAGGTGCCACGTGCCCGGCGCCAAAATTGTGGTCTCTTGGTGCTGCGTAATATCGCACCATCGCGGTCGCCTTGATCATCAATTTTGATCTCGCTGTCCGCGGAGATCGTAGGCTCTTAACCCAGGCCCCTCCGTGAACCATCCTCCTCGCGTTGAAGGCACCGCCGTACTACTTGGACCCAAAATCGGGTGCAACGAATTGATTTTTATTGCATAAATTGTACCCGGCTGTTAATGAATCACCGCGGGAGTCTCAGTATTTCGCCGTCGTTCTGAACGGCGGTCCGGCTCAATGCACATTTAACTCCCAATTTATATACCTCAGAATTATTATGCTCTTGTTGTTTCTTTTTTCTTCTGCCAAAGTGAGACGTTGGTGAATTATTATTCTATCAGCTTAAAGGTTGGGGAGAGCAAAGCGTGGGTGACTTGAAAAATGGCGGGTTTTTTTAAAGCGGTTTCCAGGCTCATGCTGTGCTCCGTGGCGTTCAGCTTTTGCCGCTCTCCTCGCACAAAATCAAATGCTCGAATGGGATATAAAAAATCGATAAAAAATCGATGTCACACGAACGGCGCGTGACCGCATGTCTGGAAAATAACGCGGCACGTCTGATGAACGCTAGAAATCGTGCCGTTGGTCCTCGCGTAAGCAGGCTTGCTTGTCTGCTCGGTGTGGGTGCGGCTTCGGGTTTGCGGCGATACGGCGGGACCACGATGAACGATAACACTGGTCAACACACTTTTTCTGGCATAAGGTATTCCAACGGTGCTAAGGTAATTTTGGGGTGCTGATTCCAAATCTGGCATCAGTTTTTGAGATATCAAATATTGCATTTTCAATAAAAACTGCAGAAGAAAAATATTAAATAAATGTGGATATCTACATAAAATGATATTATAAACACACTATCCTAAAAATACAGCACCATGTTTTAACACTAAAGCAGTCACTGACTCGCAACAACTTGCAATCATAAGTGACAGAGTTAATTTCGGGTAAAATCAATGAAATGGGGTATGCCGATAGCATAAAAACGAGATGTGATAGAGCAAATCTGAGATCAGATTTGGAATCAGCACCCTGAAATTAGTCTAGAACAGCTGCAAAAGTCCAGGCCAGAAAAAAATGTTTGTTTTTTTGACCAGTGTAATCTTATAACTATTTACTTTCGCCATGTATAGCGATTGTCGCGATATTAGTTTCTCATTAAAAAAAAAATTGTATTTCACATTTATCTAATTTTGCCCAAATTGTGAAAATGTCGTTATATTTTCACTATCGTGGCTCACGTGATTTTTCACTTGTTTCAATTTGCTAACAAAATGGCAAAGCATGATCATTAAAGTTATAAGCGAATATCTATTATCCATTAAACTAACATTTTGTCAATATGTTTGTTGGAGTAATTGATGGCATTGCTGTAATATGACTTCATCCTTTTTGTAGTTAATTGTTTTGTCTTATGCAGCTTATAGCATGGGCATTATAAGCATTATATTTTGTAAAGTTGTAATGATGATTATAATGATTACATTATATATGTATATTTTTTTGTAATCTTAATTCATACTCGAAGTACATGGAAGCACAAAAAACTCTGCAATAAAAATGTGCAATACAATTACAGTACTCGTCTCACGTTTATCGGCAAAAAAAATTAGATTACATAATTTCGTGAACATTTTTATCGCAGAAATCCTAGAGCTGTTCGGCAGAGGGCACGTGGTCTCATCTCGCTTCACATTCCCAGCGCGAAAGTGAAACGCCGCCAGATGAATTAATGCATCTCGCATTCCAAGCTTGGTCTTCCGGGTGAGGACGTAGGTTGATGGTACGGTGAACTTCTTTCACCGTACGTAGCCAACGTTGCTAATCGGAGGTGCGGCGGAAGGACAAAAAAATAAACAATTAAAGCAGTTCCAAAGAAATTAGATTTTAACCTAGATTTTAAAGTACATAGCTTCAGTGGCTTCTTAATATCGAAAGGAAGAGCGGTCCAGACGGCCGCAGAAGCAAATCCGAAAGCGCGCAATGCAGTGTCTGTGTTGAGCATTCATTAATCCTCAGAAACTTTTGACGCGCCCTACTGCGGCGATCTCAACGAGTATACACTCGAAGATGCCTGCAGTATCTGAAGATATTCCACAGTAGTGCGTGGTAAAAGCTTGAGAGAGAAAAAAACTGTCAAAACACACGGCCTAGCCCGGAAGGCCGCACTCGCATTACGAGTGGCTGAAGTAAACGTCTCTCCCCGAGCGTCTCGCGTTGACTGATCGATGCCCCCCTTTCCCCGTTTGCGACCAAATCTCCGCAGATGCCCCATACGGCCGGACGCACTCAGCTTGCGGCCACCAAGTGGAGGGCACGGAGGGCGAGGAGCGGGGCCAGGACCTCCCGTACATCGACGACTCTCCCCCGTCGTCGTCTCCCAAGATTGGCCATCGTGGCCTGCAGCCCGAGGACGGAGATGGCCCTGCCGATTCCACACTCGACGCAAACCTCACGGTAACTACGCGACAGAGTCACCGGGGGCCATCGCTTTGGGTTGGTTGTTTTTTGTCTCGGTTATTATTTTCATTTTTTTAGGATGCTACGGTGGTGTGATTGTGCTGACATCCACGAAGCCATAGAAACTGAGAGGCCTGTTTTCTCCTCCGTAGAGAGCACAGAGACAGTGGTGGCGAGATGTTAACTACCTCATCTGATATTCAGGAGGTCGTGGGTTCAATGCCGAGCCTGACGCCTTTTTATTTGGAGTGTGCGTGTCTCTCTCTCTCTCCCTGTGGTCGCGTAGATGTTTCTCCGGGTCCTTCACTTTTTCCCTCCATATTTAGAAACATGTGTTTAGAGTATTTGTCTGCTATAATTTCCACACGATAAGCTACGTAGTTGCGCTTTCAATTATTGCCAGGTTGCTTCTGAAAAAGAAGCTAATAGCTCAGTAGGCTTTACCTGATAAAATAAAAAAGTCAATTAATTTGTCCTTTGAAAACGTGACACATTTTTTTTTACTGTTTGGCCGTGTCAGGTGGTGGAGGGTTACGACACATTTATAAATAACGCGATCTGACCCAAAAACCTATATTATGAATAATATTGGTCTCGAAAGCCTACGTGTTAAAAATAGTTTAGTTCATTTTTATTTTCATTTTGTTCGTGATTTGCTTATCTTTCCTATACTTGGCGCTTCTATCGTGTTTTAGTATTGTTTGTTGTTGTAACGTCTTGACCCGCCCCTACTGGACATCTGTGAGAAACAGCTTTATAGCTCATCAGATTCCTCCAGTATAAACAAACATTCTGAGTATTCATTAATCCACACGTTGGATTGTTTCCATCACGTGTGCGTCTGAAGTAAAGAGTCCATAATGCCGCAGCGATTGAAGTTTTTTTTAATGTGCCTTCGCAAATGTGGGGCAGTACGGGGCTGGCGAACGTGGCCATGTGGCGTATAGGAAGTGCATGCAGTCACATCTGGAACGTAACTGCTCCTGCGGTTTAAGTCGTTCTTGT
Organism: Lampetra planeri; assembly: GCF_965212315.1. Taxonomy (NCBI): domain Eukaryota; kingdom Metazoa; phylum Chordata; class Hyperoartia; order Petromyzontiformes; family Petromyzontidae; genus Lampetra; species Lampetra planeri. The sequence continues at coordinate 5,501,638 of NC_136143.1, forward strand.
CGTCGTCCGAAACGGCAACCCACGCAAAACATTTACAAGCCCAGCCCAGTGGGTGGCGTTCGGCATAAGCTATCGAGGCAAAAGCTTAGGGCTCAAAGTGGCTCAAGGGGAACTGGATTCATAAAAAATATATAAGGGTTCATCAAACATCAGCTCAAATTGAAATCCTAATAACCATTAATATGTTGACTTAAAGCTTTTGTGACTGCAGGAATTCATATTCTTGGGTCTATCGGTAAAGTCACGTAGATAGGTTCAAAGAAAATAACAAAAAAAGCCCTTTTTCCTGAAGACGACCGCTTGTGCTGCGATCAAAACGTCGTGGTTTTTTGTTATTTTCTTTGAAACTATCTACGTGACTTTACCGAAAGACCCAAGAATACGAATTGATATGAATAAGCTGACAAATCTGTCTCCTCTCTATCTTGTCGGTATCTGTCCTTTCTGAGCTCACTACAACACATTTTTTTTCTGAATTCCTCTTATCTGATTACATAAATATCTCTTGTTTATATATCTTTTTTTAAGATTACTAGCATTCTGTGAATTGAGAGTGGGAACCCCAAAAAAGCGGATTTCTGTTTTGGGCCCCCCCCCAATGGGCTAGCATCACTCCTGCCCCAACAAATCTGTAGTCATTTTATTTTTTAAAAAACCTTGCGTGCAATTTTCACGCTGTCACAGATGGGCCAGTTATGTCTGCCTTTTGTTCGCGCAAGTTCCACGTTACTTCGTTGGCACACGTGTTAGCCGTTAAGCTTCGCGAAAGGGGGAAGTTTGTTAAATCAACCACTGGCATTGCCTCATCACCTACAGCTCAAATGTGGTTTCCTGGTTCTCTTGGTCCCTGCCAAATGTTTTTTTTTATTTCTAAAGATAAGCCCTCGCCCTGCATACAGCGCCACTTTTGGATTCTACAACGCGCGAGTTACCGCTACATTTCTAACATGTCGACTTCTGCATTCGGTCTAATTGCGTTCTAAACTTCTGGGGGGGTACTCGCAAGCGTTCAATGCGTAGCGAGCCGGAGTTAGACGCCTCTGCGGAAAGCTCCAACGCCCATCGCCTGCGCAGTGAAGGAAGCAAAACCGGGCCTGCACCGCTGACGCAGCCTGTTGCCTAGGCCTCGCTGGTTCAAGGAAGGGCGGCGGTTTTGTTTGTGATCGGGCGGCCGACACGTGTGGCCCATGGCAAACCGGCAGAGCCTGGACGTTGCCACGGTGCTCGGTAGTCTGGATGCCTTTCTCATCAAGGAAGATGAGTCCTGCCTGTGCGATTACATGTGGGTCCCGAGCCCCACGTCTCCCGTCTCGCCCAACTCGCCCTCCTTCATGTTCGGTGCTGCCAAATATGAGAGTTTTGAGGTACGGTGCTCCTTGTTATTGTGTGGTTTTTTTCTCTCATTCTAATTGTTTGTATTTAATCTACATTTTTGAAACGTATATATGGAGAACAGTTGAATTGTGATTTCTGCCTAGTATTGCTGCAGTCACTAACATCTAAAAAACAGTGTTAAATACATTTTGACAGCCTGCCGAAACCCATCGCACCTTACGTAGTCAACCGATTAGCACGGTTAGCTACGTACGGTGCAAAGGAAATTCATTATTCACAGGTGGGTGTTTCGGGTTGCCACCCATACATAATTAGTAAGAAGAGTGCACACGTTTTAAACGGGTACATATTTATATGGCGCTATTCAGGACTATGTCGACTCTATAAAAAACATGCGTGCTTTGCATGCCGTTTGTCCCAAACACTCATTTGCCAGTACATGTGACCGAGGTACTGCGCACAATGCTTTGTTACATCATCTTAATCCGTAATTAATGAGAGTTTAAAGTTGGCAACCCTATTGGAAGTCAGATAAGTCACAGTGGCTTTGCAGAGTTTAAGGGCATCGAGCTTCGCTCATTTCCTGTTCACAGCCCTGAACCACCAGTGGTGGGAAAATCCACATTTCTATGGCAGGGGGGTGAGTATATTTACAGGGCAACCGATCAAACTGTTGACTTCTTCGCAAATTAGTTCTCATTTTAGCAACCCCGGATCGATGAAGGGCTTGATTGCACCATTCTGCTTCCGTATTTACAATTGTTTTGCATGCGTCAACGGTGCTCTGTTCATAATGTAAAGAGTCAACACGCTGGTGTACTTTTGGTGTCGCATCAGATTATAGATAGATTCTAGCTGTATTATAGGTTAAAGCTGTATTCCAAGTATCAAAGTGACACTTTTTTTTTAAACTGTTTATCAGAGCGGCAACATGTTGTGGTTTTGACCGTCAGATTGATGTAAGTTGCATTTTTAGAAAACCGGCTACCCAGACACGAGCCACATTTCATTCCAGCGACGACAAAAAAAAGGATTCCAAGCCGTTCGCAGGCTTTGCTCGTCGCCTTACCCAAAGGAGGAATCGTATTTTTTTTCTTTTATTACAGCGGCATTCACAACCCCGAACACCCAGATCAATCCTGGTTGGATCCAGCAGAGTGATTTTCAGTGTTTTTCTGCCACTTCACGTGGTTATTTGCCACGGGCCATTTATACAATGTAAATAAATAAAACCCACGGTGAAAAAGCAGTGCAAGTTTCTTCAATTCCACTCCCCCCCCTCTCAACCCACAAATACCTCTTTCCTGTCCCATCCAGCGGTATAAATGGGTCCACCATGGTCACGTCGATCGGCCGGTCTCGTGCGGTGGAGTAAAGTGTGGGTCCCTCCCCCTTTCCAAGATTTCCAGCCGGTGTGGAAGAGTAGGCCAAATCTACTGGAGGAGGCTTCCTAGAGCTTTCTCTGGCGCAGTGTTTTTCATCGCAGGGCCCGCGGACCGCTGGCGGTCGCCTCCCTGGTGGCCTCTAGTGCGGCCCCCTGACTTGCGGTCCCCCCCCCCCGACAATACACAAATAGTGAAAACACCCCTTGCAGGCGGCGGTGTGGCGGCCCTCACGCTGACGATGTCTTATCGGCGGTAGTGGGCCCCCCCTCTGAAAATTTGGGAAGAGCACTGCTCTAGCGGAAGCCGTTCCGCCAGAAGTGGTGCGAGCGAGCACTGGCATCCTTGCGCCTTTGCCTTTCACTATTTCTGCAACGCCGCCGTCGAACGTGAACACAAAAGTAAACGCGACATAATACACACACACACACACGTGCTGATCCATTATTTCTGATTTTGCGATACCTTGTACGCAATTTGTTTCACGTAATCCCTGGCGCTAATAGCGCCCCCTATTATTTTCGAAATACTCAACAACCAGAGATGGACTCAGTGTTCCTTCCAATGCCTCTTGTATTGGAATACAGTTTAGGCTGGTTATAAGCACACCCCTTGGGAGCAAGGCGAGGTGAGCTCATATCCGAAGTCGTCTGCTTGTATTAGAAGTTGCTCTTTGGTCCCCTCTCCGCCGCCCTCAACAAATGTGTAAGCACACCTTATTAGCACGCTTCTGATATAAGCAATCGTTCTTATAAGGTGTGCTTATACCAGCATCTGCTTTGTTTTTAAGAGTAATTGCTATCCATTGAATAATGGTGACCGAAAGGGAGAATTGCTGCTGTCGTGTGTGTGTGTGTTGCTGTTGTTGATCGGGCACCACACCCAGTTGTTCGTGTTTTATCCTCTTCCCCAGCAGATGTTTCGGTCCCAAGTTCTCATTTTAAGGGGCGTAACGGATAAAATTTCTCAACTCACAAATGTGCACTTGAAATATATAACCCGTGAAACAATATAAATTTTTTTTATTCAGAACAGTTTTTTGTGTTTAGTTTGATGCCCTTCCCCCGCACCTCCAATTAGTGCGGTTGGCTACGTACAGTTCAACGTACTCTGAAATTCATACTTTAAATAGATTTAGTTGTGTTATCTCCCCGCAATTGATTTATTAATTTAATCTTTTAATCCACTTAATAATGAAGCTGCTCCCAACAAACACCTGCTTTCCGGACGGTGATATTCTGTGCGTTGTCAAGTTTTCTCAGTACGGTCCTTAATCATGGTCAAATTGAGCTGGGAGACATCATGGCTAATGATGATGATTAATGCCATGAAAACCAGGCTCTCTATGTACGGTGTTGTGCTGCTAAGATTACCCGCGCCCGGCAAGGAGAAATAAAAACATCTGGATTTGGATGTAACGTTCTGACCGTTTCATAGCTCATCGGATTCCTCCAGTGTCAATAAATATTCTGATTCTGTAATGATCTGGCCGCATTCATGTCGCAAGAACCCTCCATCGCCCGACGCAGCCAAGCAAATTCAATTGTCACCTGCGCAAGCGTTGAACGACCCGCCAAATGTTATTGTTTCAGCTCGCCGTTAAAATGAATAATTGTTCTCGCATCTACATATAGCAATTAGATGCGACGCTTTGGCTATTGTTGAAATTATGCCAAGCACCTTCATTGCAGTCCAGGAAGTGACGATGGAATCCAGAAAATACCTGCCCGTTTCGGCGGTCATGGTATCATGCGTGCACCTAGCCCGGCACAGATAGCATCACTGCTGCTCAGTGGCTGCTGGCGGGAGTTTTTTCCCCCGTCACATCTCAGTTCTTAGAACCTGGCCTGGGTGTCCCCTAGGTCACCTTAGTCTTAAAAAAGGACCTGCTGCAGTGTATACATATCAGCGCTGTGGAGACAAAGACGGTCAGGCATGGTGCTGACCACACAACCCCTTCGTGCTCCATAGTGACCTTAATAGGCAAGTGCTACTCTAACTTATCCCCAAACTGTGTGCGCTGCTAAATCTGGGATTTCTTCACATTTGTGTGTGTGTGTGTGCGTGCCTTTTTGTGTTGCAGGCGGAGGCCGATGAGGAAAAGGTTTTGACCATGAGGAAGCTCGTTCTGTCTGGCATTCTGGCCAGCGAGGAGACCTACCTCAACCAGTTGGAGGGCCTCATGCTGGTGAGATCCAGATGAAAGCGCGCAACACACGCGCGCACCTCCAGGAGACAAATATCCCCCCACCCGTGTAGCCTGAATAGACTGTCAGGACAAGTGCTGTGAGTGCACGCTGATGAAGGCCTGCACGGTGCATGAGGGGGTGGGTGGCCAGTATCACGCCCGGCCGCCTTTGTCACACCAGATCCTCGTTTGAGGAGAGCACACACACACACAAGCATGACGTCATGTTCCAATCGGCATCAGGTCATTGAAATGACGATTGTAGACACAACAGGGCAAACTAGCAAGCAGTGCGTGGCTGTGTCGGACAAAGGCCTCGGATGCTGATGTCACAGAACTACTTCTGAAGGTCAGTAAGGCCTCTTTAGCCAAATAAGGAGCACAGATTTATAATGCCCTGCATATATTGTTTTATCGCATATCAACAAAATAGAAAAGTGTTTGTCTCTGGGTCGTGGGCCCTGGTGCAGTTATACTGCCTGCACAACTCAATGGCTATGCCACTGACATTACCCAAAGTGTCACCCACTGCTCAACCGCGCTTGTCATCCAGTCACATGGCATGGCTCTCACCTGGGCTGCTCTGGCCCTGGGGCCCAGGTGCAATCGCACCGTCTGCACACTCAGTGTCTACGCCCCTGTTGCCACCCAGAATTATCGAGTGATCAATCGCTCAACTCGCATCCCCCAACGTTTTCGACATATGTCTGTCTGCAAGTCGGTGCGATTATCGCCCCGAAGCGTTTTCGTGTTTCTGCATCATTCATTTCCCGAGCGACGGTTTAAAGTTTGTCATTGTCGAACCTCCATTGTAGGAGATGTCATTTAAACATGAACGTACATTTGTGGCAGCGTTCTCAACTTCTCCGACAGCGCGAGCGTTATTATCCTCCAAATTACATCCCCTTCGCTGCTCCGCTCTATTTAATTTGCCCGCTTTTGTTTATTTACCGGGGGCAACATTGGCACGTAAAATGAAGATCGATTGATTATTTTGGCAACCCAGCTCGCTCTCGCAAACGAGACTCTGTTCCCCCCCCCCCCCCGGCGCCCGCTTCGACGAAATCAAATTCGGACGCGAACCCAATCTTTTTGGCGTTTCGCTTTCCTGTGTCCCCCTCATCCCCGGCTTTCCCTCGGCCCCCCCCCTCCTGCCAGCCGCTGAAACCGCTGAGGGCGGCCGCCACGACGTCGCAACCGCTGCTCACCAACGTTCAGATCGACGCCATCTTCTTATGCCTGCCCGAGATCCTCGCTGTGCACCGCGAGTTCTACGAGGGCCTGCGGCCTCGCGTGCAGAAGGACGACGCCTCGCAGGGCGTGGGTGACCTCTTCCTCAAGCTGGTCAGGGTCTTCTTACGTTGTCCGCCTGGTTGCACTGATCGGAGTTGTATGTACGGTTGTTGTTTTTTTAACTAAAACTATTTTTTTTACTAAAACTATTTTTTTTTGTACCAGGTAAGGGCCACTGAGCTATGTAGCTCTTTTTCAGAAGCCACCTGGCCACAAATTACAGCTCAACGAAATTGCCTTAACATCGTGTGGACATTTATAGCAGCCAAATACTCTGAACACACGATGTTGATTCGAAAAATGTGGGGTGAAGAAGAAGGGTGAGGGAGATAACATCTCGCCACCACGGCACCCCTCAACTGAATGTTAGATTTCAATAGGAGCCCGGTACAGAGCACAAACCGCCGACGCAGGGAGGGGGGTACAGAGAAACACTGTGGGCCACAAGGGCCAAAACACTACGAACCTGGCCGGTTTTAAAGAAGGGAGGGAGAGTGGGCTCGCCGCCCCACCAAATGGGGACCACGAGTGGGGTGTATGTATTGTATGTATGTATGTTGAACTGCTTTCGCGCCGTACGCAGCCAATCGTGCTAATCGGAAGTGCGGGAGAAGGACAGTCAGGGTGCTGCGTGTGGCGAGATGTTAGCCCCCTCGCCTGGGATCCAGGAGGTTGGGGATTCGGTCCCGATCCTGATGGCTGTTGTTTATTTCGAGTTTGCAATTCGCAAGAGCTGGTCAATCTGTGACAAATACTTATACTTACGCGATCTAACCCAAAAACCTTTAATATGAATAACATTGTCGCAAAAGCCTACATGTGTTAAACTTCAAAAATTACACCGCCAATTACTCAATTGGGATTCGACACACACACAGAGCAGCAGCGATTGTCGCCCTCTACTGGCAGACTCACGACCCAGGTCACTCTTGCAAATGAGACTCATCCTGCTGCCTTGACTTCTCACACTGGTTACGCAAAAGAAACTTTGAAACTACGCGTACGGCTCCGCGAAGCGCAGAGTTCCGCACGAGTTGGAAAACTGCGTCCACATCTGCGGTGCAGTTCCCTAAGCAGAACAATACCGTCAGGGCAGAGCTTGGGGGGCGCCAAAGGTCGCAAACGGGTTTTGATTCCTTACCCGTACCCGTACCCGGCCGCACCAGGGTCGCAAACGGGTACCCGTACCCAGCTGGGTACGGGTAGCCGGGTATCGGGTAGGGTACGGGTATCGGGTACCCGGTTGCGACCTCTGGGGGGCGCGCGTCCAGTCTGCGGCAGCTGCGGCATCTGACGGAGGGTAGGAATCGTTGGCGAGGTGTGATGGCGCCAACGGCTTTGGCTACGATGACCTCTTGACCTGGATCAGACTGAGAGCGAATGCATTGGATGTCAATGTGCCGATAATAAGTGCTGGGTTTTCTCTGGCTGCTACAGTTTCCTCCCACATGCCCATGTAGGACCTTCCTAAAAAAAATCGTCAGGAGACTCGGGTGTGGCTTTCCTGGGTAATTAAAGGTCAGAACGATGTACAGCCGACTCGGGTGTTCGCTTAAACCTTCAGTTTTTATACCACTTTTTGCGACGTCGGGAACTTGGCAATCGACGATTCGATGAACTTAAACCAGAACAGCATGTGCAAGTGAAACATGTTGCAGAGTTAACCGACGGAAAAAGTTGTTGGTTGTGTGCGTCAGGTGGCGAGGTTGATCCGGCAGAGATATGGCTGGCAATGGTGACGCAGCAGTCGCTGTGGGTAAAAACAAAAAACCCAAAACAGATGCTGAGTCCATTTTAGTTTCGCGATCGGGATGTGACACAATGGGAAACATTTGTGCCTAATAAGTACTGCATATTCTCAGATTAACATGATCCATTGTAATTTATATGACTACAGGCAGTCCCAGGGTTACGGAAGGGTTAGGTTCCCGAGAACGATCCGTAACCGTAACTTTCCATATTTTGGAAATGTAATAATTTTTCCACAATCAATGGTAAAATCCCATCGCCGGAAATAGTTGTGCCTCCCCAACCCGATTACTAGTTCCTTTTCTCTCCGTACTGTATCACACTGTCATCCGTTTTCTGTCAATCGTATCGCTGTACATACGCTCTGCACTTCCTATTATTTCATTTAATCGAATATTTACCCCTACAACCACCCATAAATAAACCAATGGAGCATGTACTGTATCCAGTTGTTTATGAATACCACGAAACGTTTAAATATTAATTGTTAACAGAAAGAAGTCACTTCCGAATGTTCATGTACCGTGCATTAGGCTAGGCCCAGGCTTCTTCGATCGCTGTTGGCTGAGACCAGAAGCCATCGAAGTGTAATTGTGTTAAATAAATTACATACAGTAAATAACTCAAATGAAGAAAACTTGCAATAGAAACATGGGGAAAAAGATAGTTATAGGCACGGAAAACAAACAAATACATAATGCTACAAAAGCAAAAGAATTATGTAATACTACAAAAAAATATACTTACCTTAATCCTAGTGAACCTCAGGCTCGGTGAAGGCGTAAGGTGGCCCACCTTACGCCTCGCTCCGCGGTATTCGCAACCTCACTGCGTTGCACTACTTGCGCTTACGTAACTAACGCAAAAAATATCCGCATCTTGATTTTTTTGTCGTGATTTATGGGAGCATTTCTGTCAAGTCGGATTTCCCTAAGTCGGTTCTTCGCAACCCTGGGACTTAAAGTACATTAAAATATCTCCTGTGGTCTTCGCACCTGATAAGCTCACAGTGATGCCATCACCTTTACTCTATTTAAGACCGAAAAGGGGAAGACTTCTTCACAATTCTGGCTAATTGCCTGATAAATGTCGTACACAAATTGTCAATGTTGTGGGTTTACTTTCCAACACACCGGTGTGCTGAAATAGTAACTCGTTGTGACGTCTTTGTTCACGTGGCACACCTTACTAATTGGCGGTGTCGGGTGCTAGCGGGTTTAGCGACACATTTATATTTACGCAATCTAACCCAGAAAAAAACCTTCGTGGAAAAGAATCATGACAATAATTGAATAAGCATCCCCCCCTCCCCCAACGCATTTTTCCTTCACCAACGCGCTTGGTTTCACGCTTCAACACACCGGTGGGCTAAAGCAGTGAACTATTTGTCTTTTGTCAACGTGACACTTTTTTACTAATTGGCCGTGTCGGGTCGTGGAGGGTTACGACACATTTATAAATAACGCGATCTAAACCCCAAAACGTTAATTATGAATAATATTGGTCGCGAAAGCCTACGTGTTAAACTCGCTGTTACCTCCGCAACACAAGAACCACTCGAGCACCGGGAGGAGAGTTCGCTCGATCCAAGGTGTTCACTGGAACAGGCGGAGTAACCAATTTGAAAAGGGCATTTGAACTGAGCCACAAGTGGACAAAGGAAGGCACGGGGCGACGAGCGCTGGTTCAGAGCTCACTTTGCCCACTGACATTAGCCGTGGCCGGGAATCAAACTCGAGCATAGCATTCAGCACTTCAAAAATGCAACACTCATTCCGTTTCGATTTAAAGCTTTCGTGACTGCAGGGATTCATCTTCTTGGCTCTTTCGGTAAAGTCACGTAGAAGGGAAATAATAAAATAATAAAAATAAAACATAATAAAATAATTCTCACGACGTTTCGGCCACAACGCAAGCAGCCGTCCTCAGGTGAAGAACAGGTCTGTCGGAAAGACAGCGTCTGACCTGTTCTTCACCTGAGGACGGCTGCTTGCGTTGTGGCCGAAACGTCGTGAGAATTGTATTTTATTATGTTTTACTTTTATTGTTTTATTATTATTTTCCTTCTACGTGACTTTACCGTAAGAACCAAGAAGACTCATTCCGTTCTTAATTGTTATAGTTATTGTAACAACAACAAAAATTCTCCGTTGTTCTTACGCCCCCAACGGCAAGAGGCTAAAATCGCCTCGGCAGAAGAGTTTTCAACCAAAAAAAGAGACCCTGTCGCGTTACGACGCCACGCGTATTTCTGAAACCTGGGTTCAGATGAGGACGGGAACAAAGTAAGTTGACACACTGAATATTATTTTTCTGTTTCATGCAGAACCGGTGCAGGAAGCGGAGGGGGGGCAGTAAGGTGGGGTGTGAGTGGTGTTTCGTGGCACGCGAGCTGACCTCAAGCCTGCGGGTTCACGTTCTTTTCTCCAAACAACAAAAACCACTTTGCTCCTTCTCCGGCGATTGTGCGACTATAAACTGGGCGAGCAACAACTAACGGCATCTGTCGGCTGACGTTTCTTTTGAAAAAAAAATAATGACCACGAAAATTCTGAGTGCAACAGCTAAAGTTTCCCTGATGTGCGGCAAGTAGTTGGCAAGTTGCGATAAAAAACCACGGTGGGCTGAGTTTGATTATTTGACAGAGCCTGAATGGTAATAATTTAGTACATTTGTTATTTGTGCCATTCTTCTTTTTTAAGAGGCGACCGGCCACAAATGATAGTTCATTGATGTGGCTTTTACCATCACACGTGGGAATTTATAGAAGCAGCCAAATAATTTAAATGTGCGTTTTGTAAATATGGAGGGCCCAAAACTGGAGGAGCCGGAGAACAACCCATGCGACCACCACAGGGAGACAAATCACGCAAACTCCAAATATGCATCGGGCATTTTCAAGGTCCAGGATCGAACCCACGACCTCCTGCATACCAGGCGAGGGAGATAACATTTCGCTACTGCAGCACCCCAAGGGAAAGATGGCTTTGGCTCAAAAAATAAAGCCAAGATTCATCAACAAATCTTGATTATCATTTCTGAAAGCCATTCCACAAGGCAGATGAAATGGTCATGCCGAGCAGATTGATGAATTCACGACATATGAGGTCAACAATGTTGAAACGCGATCGAAGGAACCATGCTCTCGCAAATATGAACCATCTGTGTTTGTGTTTTTTTTTTTGTCCAGGCCAACCACCTTGACTACTACAAGAAGTTCGTGGACAACTACAAGACTGCGGTGGAGATGGCCGATAAGTGCAGCAGCGCGGACGCTCAGTTCGCCAAGATTTCAGAGGTTTGGCGGAAGCTGCAAAAGAGTGGCACTTTTTTACGTTTTCCCACGACGCTTGTGAAAGTGTAATAAGGGCCTATGTTCGGCTCACGTGGTGATCGGCTCTGCCGGTCCCGCTTTACAGCCAATGGGGGAGAGCCTGGGAGCATGGCCTCGGCGTGATCACGGGATGTCAGCTAGGGTGATTGGTTCTGCTGGTCTTGGCCTCAGCCAATGGGAAGACAAGTCAGGGGCGTGGTCCCGGGAGTTGATGGGGAATCTGTAACATTCGGCGCAGGCTATTAAGGATTGGCTGGAGGGTACCACGTGACCCAGGCGTTAAAAAAGGGGAGAGATCAGAGAAACGTGGTCAGACACGGAACGAAGAGAGAGAGAGAGAGGCCACGCGCGAGCGGGGCTCCGGGTGCCACGTGGCGGTGCGTCTCTTGTGGGCTGTCTGCCCGCTTCCCGTTGCCTGCCAGCAACGGGGAGTGTTTGTGAACTGAAGAAGTGAAATAAAAGGACCGATTCCACAAGCCGTCTCCAAGAGGTTTATTACAAAAGCATTAATGCATCAGCTTTGTCCGTCCATCCATTCGTCTGTCTTGTCTGTAACACGGTAACACGATGGCTCTCGTAAAGATGGAAAGATGCGTCGTTATCAGGAACTTGCCCTGGAGGAAACGGTCACAATTTATAGAAGTGATTCCAAAAATGTGGGAGATAAAAACCAGTGCTGGGAGAAAGAAAAAAAACAGCGACACGTGCCGTAATTTTGCCGTGCGCGTGGCATCATCTCGTTGTCGATAATAGTCGGGATACCTTTCCAGGAACAAACACATGTTGGATAGAGTTACACGATCAACGCATATGTATGCGTGATTTTTGGTCCTGTTGTTTAAAGTGACCTTGTAACACATCTGACTCGATTTTAATGAGGCTAGCACCAAATCTCTCTCTTAGAGCCCAAGTCTTAACCTTTACCAGTCCTGGCACTTACCCTAATCCTGACATACATTGTTAATGTCAGCATTAAATAGAGGGATTGCCTTGTTAACGCTTAATCCAATTTCACAGGGCAAGCCTTATTAAAAGCTGCATTTGCATTTAGGACTATTTGCTTTTTGCATTACAGACCTTGCGTTTTGTAGGTTCCTGCAGTGTGACTGTGCTAAATGGCCTAATAGGAGTGTGTAAATGGGATTAAACAGTGGGGAGTAGAGCACAGCGTTTGTATTTCGAGCAGCTTTCCTCCATTGTACCAGACGGAGACAAAATATCCTCCGTAGTCTTCACCAGCCTGTTGGGGCGAGCGCTGTTAGTGAGCGTTTCCGAAGGCCATCGCGGTGATTTGTACAACACTGTTGCCGGTCGCCTTCGTCCCCCCACTGCCGATGATCACACGCTTGCGTTGAGGCCAGAGGTCGCAAACGGGTTTTGATTCCTTACCCGTACCCGTACCCGGCCGCACCAGGGTCGCAAACGGGTACCCGTACCCGTACCCTACCCGATACCCGGCTACTCGTACCCGGCTGGGTATCGGGTAGGGTACGGGTACGGGTACCCGATTGCGACCTCTGGGATGAAGCCATGTTTCAGGCGTGGGTGGGTTGATTCTAGGAACTTGAATTGTGAGAAGAGACAAGACGTTGGGAAATGAGTGACAAATGGTTACTCACCAGTGACTCACGGCCTACCCGTACCCGTACCCGGCCGCACCAGGGTCGCAAACGGGTACCCGTACCCGGCCGAGTACGGGTAGCTGGGTATTGGGTAGGGTACGGGTATCGGGTACCCAATTGCGACCTCTGTTTGAGGCTGAGTTGAGGTTGAGTTGACCAATGAGAGGCCGAATTCTGGTTCAGATGCTTGTCGTTAATGTTGGCCCTTGACGGTAATGAAACTCGGATCACGGGATTCTGTGCCAATTACTGTGCCACAACCACTCCACCCCTTGTTATCCAAGACAAACGGAGGCAGCGGAGGTCATGGGTTTGATCCCAACCCTGACGCCTGTTGTATATTTGGGGTTTGCATGTTCTCCCCGTGGTAGTGTGGATTTTTCTCAGGGTCCTCCGGGTTTTCTCCTCCACGTTTAGAATCAACGTACTTTTTAGAGTATTTGGCTACTATAAATGTCCACGTGATAAGCCACTTCGTTGAGCTATCATTTGTGGCCAGGTCGCTTCTGAACAAGAGCTACACAGCTCAGTGGGCCTTACCCTAGTAAAATAAAACAAATAGTCATCGTAGTTAAGGCCAGCACAATACATAAAGGGGGTGGGTGGCCAGCACCACGTCCCGGCCACTTTTGTTTCTCCAGTGCTGATGCTTACACACCGCACCACTCATTCATTGACGGCTGACTCGATCTAGGGGAGACCTAAGACCGGTTCGGATATTCGTCACCGACGTTGGCTTTGAGTGCGGATTGTCCTCGGGTTGCCGGGGTTCGTAGGGCGTAGCACGCAAACCGCTGCGCCACCGCTCCCCACTCTTGTACGTGTATACGCTGTGCACGCATTCAACTCCATACGTCTCGTGTCTTGTTATTTTTTTTAATGCAGAGGTTAAAGGTGAAGAGCTCTTCTGGATCCAAAGAGCAAGCAGGCGCATCGTCTCTGGAAGGTATCACAGCGAGGGACTCGGGAGGTAGTCTGTGTTTCAGGCTTTTATGTCCAGACGTGAGTCTAGCCCCAAGCTGCAGACCCGCGTTCTGATCCGGCAGGCTGGATGATCACGTGAGTGTGCGCCAGCGACCGACGTGACATGACGTCTTGCGGCACGTACAGACGTCGTGACGTCGAGCGCGTACCTCCAGGCCTCTCTCTCGCCTCTCTCGTCTCGCTTTTTCTTATCAATAAACCCCTTCAGTCATAATGCAAACAAAAAACACAACTCTGATAATGTATGCTCTGTCCTTGAAGTTGATTGGTCCACACCCGAGACAGCTTTCCTTAGATATTCATATTCTTAGGTTTTTTTGGTAAAGTCACGTAGGTAAAAAATTAAAATTAATAAAAGTAGAATAAAAATAAAATAAAAATCACGACGTTTCGGAGGCAACACAAGCTTCCGTCTTCAGGTGGTACGGTCACAGCACGATAGCTAGTCTCACATGAGTTGGACAAGATGACGCCAAAAGGCGCACAACTCAAAGACAATGCACCATCAGAGTATGAGAGCTCGGGGTAAGCATTTACACCATTGGAACCTCATTTACCAGTAAAAAATAAGATAATTGGTTTTTTACCCTTCTATCTGTCAGTTTTGTTGCCAGATAGAAGGGTAAAAAACCAATTAACAATAAACCCCTTATTCCTCGTCCTACGGCTCTCTCAATCTCTCGTTTAGCTCTCGCTTTCACCTCGCTAATCCGCCTCTCTTTGTACCTCGGCAAGGCGCATATTCCAGTGAGCCATGTCGCTCGGCGGGCCACTCCACAGGCCCCGTCCGCGGGCGACGTGGCCAGCTGGCCCGCCAGTCGTGGGAGCCCTCGTTTACACCGCCGTGTTTCCCATCCCGTCGGTCACAATGGTCGTTGTGTCGTGCGCGTGTTTCCCCGGCAGCGCTCCTGTACAAGCCCGTGGACAAAGTCATGCGCAGCACGCTCGTCCTGCACGTGAGTAGCACTCGTGACGCAGACACCCTGCGGAGGGAAACCCGCGAGACACCGCGTTGGATTTGTTCATCGCGTAAACGCGCGCGAATCCCACGACCTCGCAACGCCGAGCTGACGCGGCGTAACGGTTCGTACACGGGGATTTGAAATCCAGACGTTGGCGGATCTGTTCCGTCTCCTGGCGCGCCAGTTGAAGCAAACGGTGCAAGTTTTTCACCGACCCCGCTGCCTCTATCCACCCTTCGCCGCCACACCACGGATTCACGCGGTTGGTGTGAAAGAAGTTCAACATACATGCGTGCACCCTGCAGGATAGATGGCTACACCAGAGTTAGTCAATCGGTAGGCCGTGTGCGGTGTTGGGTAAAATGTTGGGTACGCTTCGAGCTCTTCCAACGCGTTGGAAGAGGAGACGAGAGTTCGTCCTGGCGGGGAAGGGGGGCGGGTGGCCCTTCTGCCAGCAGTGGCCTGAATAAGCAGTTGCAGGGCACTGCATCTTTACTTTTTTTTATCACTGGAAAGCCAGAGATTTAGTGATCAGAATCATCAGGATCAAAATCTTTATTTTAGACTGGAAGAATCTGATGAGCCATGAAGCTCTTTTTCACAGATGTCCAGTAAGTGATGCTACACGTCACCCTTTAGATATGGCAAAGGAAGGGGCATGGAAATAATAATTTCACTTGCGAATCTCTTGATTTGTTTACTTAAGGATATCTCGCTCATACGGGGTTTGCGATTCATAAAAAAAAATCAGATTACGTGTTGTTTCTTTGAATGAGAGTGTTTTTTTTTTTCAAATCCATAGCGCTGATGAAAAGTGCAGGTCCCTCGTGAAGAGGAAGAACCAAACACATCTCCTTAATATTTATTCTCATGACAGCCTATTTCACAGATTTACTTAATTTTCATGAAGAATGAGCTACGCTATTATTGTGACAGATTCCACCTCAGGTCCATTTTAAGCGGGGTGCTGCCGTCAAATAAATGTGTAAATCGCAGCACACGGCGCCGGGTTTTGCTGCTATCGTTATCACCACCATCATCATCGTCATCAGTTAAGTGTAGCCGCTACGTCTTCTGCCACCACGGTGAATCGTCGCGAGCAGGACCTGCTGAAGCACACGCCGCGGTCGCACAACGACTACCCGGCCCTGGAGGAGGCGCTGCGCATCTCCCAGAACTTCCTCTCCCACCTCAACGCCGAGGTGACGTCGCATCGAGCGAATCTGCGCAGGGGAGAGGTGAGTAGCCGCCCCCGCGCTACCGGTTACGCCTCTCAGCGTCGCTCGCTAATCAAATGTTGAATTTCGATTTAAAGCTTTCGTGACTGCAGGGATTCATCTTCTTGGTTCTTTCGGTAAAGTCACGTAGAAGGGAAATAATAAAATAAAATAAATATAACATAATAAAATAATTCTCACGACGTTTCGGCCACAACGCAAGCAGCCGTCCTCAGGTGAAGACCAGGTCTGTCGGGGAGACAGCGTTTTCAGACTTTCAGACGCTGTCTCCCCGACAGACCTGGTCTGCACCTGAGGACGGCTGCTTGCGTTGTGGCCGAAACGTCGTGAGAATTGTATTTTATTATGTTTTATTTTTATTATTTTATTATTTCCCTTCTACGTGACTTTACCGAAAGAACCAAGAAGAATAATATGTTGCTCAGAGGGAGCCGCTTGCCCTGTGCTCTGGTCCCCACCTCTCCTATTCCCGCCCGACCGCTTGAGCAGTATTTTTTCACAGACAAATTTTTATTGCGGGAAATGTATTTTATTTAATGTCGACGTTTGTTCGCGTGGTATTCTCAATTTCTCCTCCAACTCAGTTGGTTTTGCTCTGATTTCTGTTGGCGTCATTGGTGTGCTTCAATTGCTCTTTTGACAGTTTTGTTTGCCCTGGTCACGCTTGCAATGAGACCATCCTGGTCTCTAGTTCTCACCTTAGTTGAACAAATAAACTTGAATCTCACCTCTACTATCGCCTCCCCTTCTCTCCCCACCCTCTTCCCCACCTCTCCTATTCCCCTTCCCCAGCCGTCCCCTAACCCAGCGGTCCCCAAACTTTTTGGCACCAGGGACCGGGACCGGTTTCGTGGAAGACAATTTTTTCACGGACCGGGGGTGGGGGGGCGGGGGGGGGTCATCATTGGGTCCTTCCCCCTTTTCAAAGAAGCTCTCCAGCGACGTTTGTTTTTTACTCATTGTGGCTACTAGGGGTTAGCAGCTTGTGGGCTTACTAACACTGTGACTGAGACAAGTGCGCAGTGCGGGAAAGAGGCGCGGATGGAAGTGGTAAATAATAAAATAATTGGGGCGGGCCACGCGCGGACTCACCGCTCTCACCTCCTGCTACTGTGCGGCCCGGTTCCTAACAGGCCACGGACCGGTACCGATCCGCGGCCCTGGGGTTCGGGACCCCTGCCCTCAGCCATCCTCACCTCTCCTGTCTGCCCCGTGTCGTTATTCTAACGAGGCCGCGCCGCTGTCGTGCAGGGCTACTCCATGCTGCGCGACGGCTTCCTGGTGGAGCTCGTGGAGTGCTCCCGCAAGCTGCGTCACGTGTTCCTCTTCGACAAACTGCTCCTCTGCACCAAGCTCAAGAAGCAGATCTCGGGGTGAGGGCTCTGGCGTGTGACGTTAGCCGCCGTGGCGGCCACAGCAATCGAAACGCGGGTTTTGCCAGCTTCACGTCGCAGTGTGCAAACCACCGCGTTGCCACTCCCCCCCAGCCCCTCACCCCACCCCTCATTGAAATGTCGCTGGTGGTCAGCAATAACGACAGTGGAAGGACCAAATCGGCGGTTTGCAGCCGTTTGGTGGATCATTACGTCACAGGACCGGGAAAGATGGCAACATCTTGGGGAGACCTTCATCCAACAGTGGATTGATAATGGCTGCTGCTGATGATAATGATGATTTTCAGTTAAGTGCCGATTTGAATCATGTTAGTCGGAGCCAACCGATCAGCACGGTTAGGCTACGTACGGTGCGAAAGAATTTCAACGTACGTACACACGTACATAGAAGCGTGAAACGGCGCAAAACTCTGGCGCTACGCTCGGGAGCTTGCGGATGAGCATTGCTCCGGCTCACCGCGCCACCGCCGCCCTCTCCTCGTGCGACCGCCAGGAAGCAGCAGACCTACGAGTGCAAGTGGTACCTGCCGCTGGTGGATCTGAGCTTCGTGCCGGTGGACGAGACGGAGAGCAGCCCCCCCATCCACGTGGCCACGGAGGAGGAGCTGGAGGCGATGAAGGGCAAGATCTCGCAGATCAAGAGCGAGATCACGCGAGAGAAGGTACGGGGAGCACTCACGCCGCCCTCCGCTGGTTCGCGAGCCACGAGTGCCACGAGCCAGTGCACCAGACGACCGCACGTGACCTAGGATGGGTCGAACAACCTCCTTCTCTGACTTGATAGCCACGGTGGCGAGATGTTGACTCCCTCGCCTGGTATGCAGGAGGTCGTAGATTCGATCCCGACCCCGACGCCTGTGTGTTTGGAGTTGGCGTGTCTCTCTCCGTGGCCAGGTCAGTGAGCCTTACCTGGTACAATTAAAATATTTCGTTTAGTTTTAATAGATTGGTAGTTGCCATCCCATTTTACCTTCTGTAGGGGGAGCAACGAGCAGACGTGTTCGGATTTGGGCAACTGCAGTAGAATTTGCTCCACTTGTCCATGAAAAACTGCTGACAAGATGAGTCGTTTATTTTCTCAGCAGTGCATGCCAGGAAACGGTGCTGGCGTAGACCCGCTGATAAATGTGCATATGTATGGTAAAATTTGCAGCGTGACTCCACTCATGGGTGAAAAATGGGCAGATATTAGGAAGCCATTTCAATCTGTGGGATGGGAAAAAATGCTTGTAATCTAGCAATAATATAAATAAAGGGGGCATGGATAATAGGGGTTTGCATGGACCCTACAGCTGCCACGGATAATAGGGGTCATGGGTAATGGGGCTGCGAGTAAGAGGATTTTTGTACACTTATTTTAATAAAAAAACATCTTCTGATGAATGCCAGATGCCTTTGGCTTCATACATCATGGATCTGAGTGTGTCTCTGACCCTGTAGATCAAATCCTTCCAGTCTCTCCTCGCCCGGTGGCCAGGGCTGTTAACCGACCGCCTAAAACCCACATCTGCCACGTTTTGATTTCACCGAGTTTCACCGTAAAAGTCAAAACTAGTCCACGGTTTTGCTTCATTAACCTTTTAAGAAAACTCACGTGGGGAAAACATCGTTCTTGGATGGCCTGTCGGTGGGAAGGTGAACCGGTACTTTATTTCCTCTATGGAGATTAAACAAATCTGTCTCAGCTCTTCAATTGCCGTTCCTTTAATCGCGCACGGATTCTGTTGCTCATTATTTCCCCGGTACAGCAAAGGTAGCTATTATTACGACAGACACACCATAACAAACTCGTCGCTGCCGTTTACATAATGACTTAATTAAAGTGCGGCGGAAATGTACAATTAGTGTAATTTTTCCCTTCATTAAAACGCAGTCGCTGCTGCTCAAAAGCCTTTCGCCCAGGTTTGGAAGTAATTACCACCGTCTTTAATGCACCTCTGCGTCGGTGTTGTACTCGGCTCGTAATCATCGTCAGGGACGCGTAGATGATGAAGGTTCGTTGCGCCGTGTCCACCGCGTTCCACCGCGTTGTAGACGGAGGCCTCCGCAGGGGTAGTAGGCCAGCATCACGACAGATGTACGTACGTATGTTCAACTTCATTCGAACCCTACGTAGCCAACCGTGATACGTAGGGGGAAGGACAATGAAAATGAACTAAACACAAAAAAGCAGTTCTAATGAAATGAGTTTTAAATCTAGATGATTTAAAAGTGCATAGCTCCAGCGGCTTCCTAATATCGGAAGGAAGAGCGTTCCAGACGGCCGAAGAGGTGCACCTGAAAGCGCGCGATACAGTGACCGTCTTTCTTCGATGGCGGGCCAAAATACGAACCCACGAGTGTCTGGGACGGCCGATCAGATGTTGCCGTGATGGAGAGGCGTTCCAGAGATCCCACACTTCACGCGATCGTGCAAACGTAGGGCACGGCATATGTGAGAGTCCATCACGGCAACTGCGAGGGTCACGGTCGGTGTTCGGAGAGGAGAGTGAGGCATTTGTCCACGGTATCGCTCGCATTAATTGTCTGGCCAGCCGTGAGCCCATCCGTTACCGTGTACCGAGGGTACATCGGTGCCAGTGGAGAGGGGGAGGGTCACGTACCAGTAGAGGTCACATACCAGTAGAGGTCACGTACCAGTAGAGGGCACTCGCGGCCAACGGAGGACTTGGAATCGCTCGCCGTTGTTTTTACGTCGGAAAGACTCGCCGAACGTCGGGAACCTTTTGAAGGAGGGTCCTGCGAGGGTTTCGCATTTGGGAGCGACGCTGCTGTGTTCAATCCCCGGTGGGGTTATTTGCTTCAATAAATAAAGAGTGGCTTGAAGGAACGGAAGGTGAGTGCTTAGATGGATGTTGCGAATACCTCCGATTAGCGCAGTTGCGCTAGAGTGCAGAAGTGTGGTCACCACATCTACGCCTCTATATAAGGAACGAAACGGGTGGACTTCTCCACAATTCTGGCTGTCGCCTGATGAAGCTAGTTGTAATTGCTGGCGAAACGTCGTACTCAGATTGTAAATATTGTTGCTTGGCTCTCCAACACAGCGGTGTGCTGTACTAGTGATGAATTGGCATGTACTGTTTACGTGACAACCCTTACTAGTTGGCTGTGTCGGGTGGTGGCGGGTTCAACGACACATTTAAATATTTACGCGATCTAAATAAAAAAAACCTCTTACGGGTGCGAAAGAAGTTCAACATGCATACATCAGCGGGGGATGAGTCGTATTATCGAGAACGTAAGGGAGTGGGTGAGAATTATATGGTTTGGCCACGTGTTGGGCAGAGGTAACAAAGGTGCATTTGCAGAGATACAATTAAGCGCTCTAAAAGATGGAAGAGTAGCAGGTATGGTTTTATTTCGTAGCCTAACACAGCAGATGAAGAACGTTTTAGTGTGTAGTTGGTCATTCTTTTTTTTATCTCATTCCAAAAAAGTTTTGGCTTCTCACACGAAGTGCGGGCTGGAGCGCATTAACTCTGATGGCCGTTGGCCAGTGATGGGAATTTCACATTCCTAGGGTGGCAGCCACAGCCAAAAAGTAGAACAACTTACTGATGGCTTTGCTATATAGGTGTCTGGTTTAAAATAAACAAATCAAGACTTAGCCCTGCAGTTTCTTGCTCATGCAACTGCTGGCGGAAGGGTCTCCGCTAAGTCGACCCCTCGGCCCTGGATTCGAACCTACAACTTTACGTTAGATTATGCAGTATATAATGTACGTTTTTAACCATCACCTTTTCACTACCCGACAGAGCGCATGGAATCAAGTTGTCACGTCAAGGGCGAATACTGAGCTTTGTTAACACCAGATAGTGCCGGTTGTAAACCTCCAGAAGGTTGTGGGCTCGATCCCGACCCTGACGCCTGCCGTATATTTGAAGTTTGCATGTTTCTCTCCTCGTGGTTGCGTGGATATTTTTCTCCGAGTCCTCCGGCTTTTTCCCTCCACGTTTATGAACTTGCGTTAAGACAATTTAGATATTTTTGCTGCTATGAATTTCCAAATGATGTCACTTTGTTGAGCTATCATTTGTGGCCTATTGAAAAATAAATTAACACCTCAGTGGGCTTTGCCTAGTCGGATGCGGATAGTTTAGTTTTATTTGCATGTGTTTGGGCGATTTGTTTACCTTTCTTGTACTTTTCACTCCTATCGTGTTTTTGTATTGTTTGTTGCTGTAACGTCCTTACCCACCCCGACTGGACATCTGTGAAAAAGAGCTTTATAGCTCATAGGATTTCTCCAGTATAGATAAATATTCTGATTCTGATCCGAACGTTGGACAGAATTGGCAAAACCCTTGCTTGCTTTTCAACTTTTTCTCCTCCGGTTTTATCGAAAAGCCACATCAATCGGCATGTTTGCCCCATGACGTGACGACTTGATATTGATTGGCTCCGTCGGGTGGCTGGAGGGTTATCGTACGAAAACAAAAAATTCACAGAACACCTTCGCGATCTAACCCAGGAAGAAACCAATTACGAATCGTCATAATGTCGGTCGTGAAAGCCTCCGGGTAGAATTAACCGTCCCACTGTAAGAGCCGCCTGGGCCATTTCGCCGCAGCCACAGAGCCATTTACAACTCCAAAGGGAATTTTAAAATCGCTCATTTGAGCGAGCCATATCAAAGCGGAAAACCACGCACGGAGCAATATATATAGGAATATATATTATAGGAATATTATATATATTCCCACGCGTGTGCTTTTCCGCTTTGATAAAGCTCGCTCAAATTAGCGATAAAAATATATATTTATTTTAGCATCTTCCGCGGCATTTGCTGCGCGCCCTAAAAGACGGATGGCTCTTCATTTACACATGAAAGGGGCACAATCATGGGGCGGGTTGCCCGGGGGCCTTCCTCCTCATCCTCGCAGCCCCAATGCATTTTACATAAACCTGTCCTCATGCGCAGGTCGTGCGAGCACGACGTGATGCGCATGTTGTTATTTGCGTGCGGGGTGAAAGTGTTTAGAGGTTTTCCTCTCCCCCATGTCATGTCCTTGCGTAGGTTGTTGTCGTCGATGTTGCCCGAAGGCTAATGGCACTCGGGGGCGAGCGGCGACGTGACCGTTAACAGAATCGTGTAGAATAATTAGTTGTGCCGGAGGAATCTGATGAGCTATGAAGCTCTTTTTCACAGATGTCCAGCACGGCGACAATCTGAGTTCTATGAACCCGACGAGTTTGATTCTCGGGCTAACATCTGCAGTGAATAGTGCAATTAGAACCGCCCCCCGCCTACTCTCCTCACCCTCCACCTACCCTCTCCACCCTCTGCCACCCTGACCCTGCCCACCCTCCCCACCTGGGTCTACCCTCCCCCGCCCCTCGGCTGACAGAAAGCGAACAAGAACAGCCGCTCGTTGGAGCGGTTGAAGAAGAAGCTGTCGGAGCAGGAGTCGCTGCTGCTGCTGACGTCGCCCAGCATGCCGCTGAGGCTCCACACGAAGCACGGCAAGGTACGCCGGCCCACGTGCCGGTCACAGGAACACGCATTGAGATTTCATTTTTGTTTTAGATTCTTTCGCTGCTCTAAAGGGTGGCGCATAAGTCTGGAAGCATTGGAAAAATATTACAAAAAGGGCAATAATAACGCTTTTATTTGCGTACTTTTCTTCACAAACTTTTTGGGACTTGTGCTAAAGCGAGGAATTGCAGTGGGTGTGTCATCGTCGGTGGATCTCCTCGAAGGTCCACTGCGTGGGTTATCTTGTATGGATCCCGTTTCCCTAAACTTTGCAACAAGTTTGCTAGCACAGCTCTGCGTTATTGGCTCGCAGTTTGGATGCAGTCGGTTACATTCAACGGCGACCTCCCTCTGACGCCGATTTCCTACGAGCAGAATTATCTGGACTCGTTCTTCCTTTCTCGGAGACATCTTGGGCCTGCAGAAACAAAAACAATATGATCGAGTTGTTCTTCCTTACGAGTCCAGACTCACGAGCCACCCGGTAGATGTCCACGCGATGGGCCGCTTTTGTTGGGCTGTCATTTGTGGGCCCAGGTCGCTTCTGTAGAAGAAGTTGAGACCTCGGTGAGGTTTTGCCAGTTAGGATGGGGATGGTTTAGGTCTATCTGTATGTTCTAGATTTGAAGCTTTTGTGACTGCAAGTATTCATATTCTTAGGTTTTTTCGGTGAAGTCACGTAGGTAAAAAATGTTAAATTAATAAAAGTAAAATACAAATAAAATTAAAATTAAAATCACGACGTTTCGGAGGCAACACAAGCTTCCGTCCTCAGGTGGAACCGTCACATCACGCTTGCTGTAATCAAGTAAATGAGAGATTCCAAGGGATACTACCCCGTATATATACTGGTTGAGGGGAGGGGGATGGGCCAGGACCGGCCCACTTTTATTATTATGGTAAGGTGCGGCTTGACACTACGGCTATCTGTATGTGTTTGTGCAATTTCGTTTGCCTTTCTCGTGCTTGGCGCCTGCGTCGTGTGCTTGTATTGTTTGTCGTTGTAACGTTTTTACCCCGTGCCCATACTGGACATGTGTGAAAAAGAGCTTCATAGCTCGTCGGATTCTTCCAGTGGAAAACGCACTAGGGGTACGTAGAAGCAAATGAAAACGAATGTCCCAACACGTGCATGTTACGGCTCTTCTTTTCTCCAAACAAGGAGGGCTTTGGCAGCAGTGGAACGGTCCGTGTGCTCTGGGTCTACTAATGAGCCAACAGTGTAAACAGCTTTGACAAACAATAACAATAGAAGGCTTTCCTTTCAAAAAATCGTTCTCGCTGCTTCGTGGCACGGCGTGCATCGGTGTTTTTCTGCTCATTATCAACGCAGCTGAGATCTCCGCTCAAAACCCGTTTACCTTTCGTTACAACAGAACTGTCTGGCCAGACAGGCTTGCTTGCTTTTGTTGTTGTTTTATACATAAATCATGAATATTTATTTATACTGGAGGAATCCGATGCGCTATAAATCTCTTTTTCACAGATGTCCAGTAGTTCGCATGTGAGGTGTGATGTCAGCGGTGTAGCTTTCGAGCGTGCAGGCGGTGCAACTGCCCCAGGGCCCATGAGCTAGAGGAGCCCATGGAGTGGGGGGGGGATTGAACAGTGGGGCTACCAGGGTGCCACGGTGGCGAGATGTTAACTACCTCGCCTAGCATACAGGAGGTCGTGGGTTCGATCCCGACCCTAACGCCCGACGTATATTTGGAGTTTGCGTGTTCTCCCTGTCGTCGCAGTGGATTTTTCTCCGAGTCCTCCGGCTTTTCCCTTCACATTTAGAAACATGCCTTTAGAGCTATGTAGCTCAGTGGACCTTAGCTGGTAAAATAAAAAGTAGTTAAGTTTTTTAGTTTAATTCCCTGCACCAGCATCCATGCCAACCACGCTTACGCCACTATGCGATGTCACATTGTAAAGACCCCAAGATTCGATTGCTCTGTAATCATGAAGTTAATTGACTGCGACTGACATTGGGGCATGGTGAACAATTAGTCGATCTCTGATCCGATTTTACCGCATGTGGTTCGGCGTGGTGTCCGACGTTCTGCTACATTAAAAAAAAATATATTTTACCAGGTAAGGCCCACTGAGCAATACAGCTCTTTTTTCGGAAGCAACCTGCCAACAAATTATAGCTGAAAGAAGGGGCTTATCACGTGCAAATTTATAGCAGCCAAATACTCTAAACGAATGTTTATAAATGTGGAGGGAAAAGCCAGAGGACTCGGATAGAGACGCAAACTCCAAACATAACACAGGCGTCGTGGTCGGGATCGAACCCACGACCGCATGTATACCAGGCGAGGCAACTAACTTGCTGGATGCTCGTTCAGAAATTTAAATTCTGTTTCGCTCCAAACGCTTTGAACGTCTTCGGGGACCGAAACTCCTGGGCACATGGAGCGAAACGTCGGACGTCATTCCAGCGCGTGGAGTAAAACGTTGGACTTCATTTCCGAACAGATCGCGGTTCAAGCCGACAACACATCGGAGGGGATATCCAGCACAACTGAAAACCTGCACAAAATAACCATTGCCATCGTTGTGAAGACTCTGATTTACAAAATATATGAGCAGACAATACGCCTCCTTCATATATCATGGACCCCGATGCAGTTGCACCGCCTACACACTCGAAAGCTGTGTCACTGGTTGTGTGTAATTTTTTCATATATATTTTTTTCTACGTGCTTATCTACGATGCAAAATTACGCATCAGCGTTGAAAAGTCTGATGCACTCCTGCGTCTCTGACTCTTCCCCCCCTCTATCCCCCCCGGCCCCTATCCCCCCCCACCACCAGCCTTACACCTTCCTCCTATCGTCGGACTACGAGCGAGCCGAGTGGAGGGAGGCCATCCAGGAACAACAGAAGAAATGTACGTCACAGAGACCACTGTGTCGCCCCCCACCCCCGTCCGCCTTTTATGCGTACTCATCGGAGCGCGTTGGTGGTGGCGGCGACGGCTCGCGCGCGTGTAAATCCGGCAAACTGTGGAGGAGCAAGGGTTTTGTGGATCGAACAGATTTGTGCACGCTCCGTAAAAACCTGCTTGTCCACGTGCTTGTCCGCTGCAGGCACCGACAGCTTTTCGCTGAGCTCGGTGGAGCTGCAGCTCCTCACCTCATCCTGCATGAAGCTCCAGATGGTTCACAACATCCCGCTCACAAGCAACAAGGACGGTCAGAACTCGCCGAAGCGTAGTTCCTCACTCGCTGTTTTCCCGGGCTCGCTGGCGGACCCGGGGGTTGTAATTGCGTGATGTAATCTTGATTGTAATTATCGGCTAACAAGCCCGTTGTCATTGTACAATTAACCCCGGGGTCTTGGACTTCGGTGATTGGATGAGCCACGCAACTTGTCGCCACAGCAAGAGCGAGAGGTTTTTTCCTAACCCAAGTATGAAAATAATAAGTCGTATCGAAAGCAAGCTGAGCAACACTTTGTCAAATCCGTTTTTGAAAGTAGGTTTTAAAACCAGGGATTTGAGTTGTAAATGCACGGATATAAACTTACAAGCAAAGGCAGGGTCACTCGGTTGCAAAATAAATGATTTGGTACAAATATTGGGAATGGGAATGGGTAATATTAATGAACATTGGTTGAGCCTGTATGGTGAGAGGGTTGTGCGTGCTAGACCACTCCAGGAATCGGCTGATATTTATTACGTTGTTTTACATGTCATAGGACTTTAAACATCTCATTTCCGGATGTCTGAGGTTTTTTTTTTAAGATCTAAAATATCAATGACATTTTTCACTGAATGATGGAATCGCGTAATAACAAATTCCCTCGGAGTAACGTTCGACCAAATCTCACTCTGTCCCCGAATGGCTTGTCCGCCACCAAGCGATAGCGCGCCACGTATTTCCCAGCGTTCTCATTAAACAAACGACTTGCATCTCTTGAAACTCCGCGCATCTGTTTTGGGAGGTTAAACGTTGTGGCGTAATATCGGTGTGACGTACGGCAGGGGTCCGCAAAGCCCGCAGAGAGACCCCCGCTATAAATCCAGCACACTAAACATGGAAAGAATTATCAAATGGCCGGGGGTGAATTTAAAAATAACGTGCGTGTAATTTTGTTTCTGCTTTGCTTGTAAAATGCTCAAACGATCTTGCATACGGCCGCAGTGCGTTTGAGATATTTGGGCAATGTGAGCGACTTGAACTTGTGCTTCTTCTGCTTACGAAGCCAGAAGTCCCATGAGTGCATGGGGGTTGGAAGTTGTCTCTCTCCACAATACTTGTGTTCCGCGTATCTTCTGTAGGCGTATGTACAGACCCATAGACTCCCACTTACAGGATCCCATAGGCTTAAATTCAGATGCATAGACTCGCATACACTTACATGATCGGACTTAAAAAAAAATTGTACGCAATCGCTGAGCACAGAGCCCAAAGGCCAAAAATGCCGGATGGGCAGCAACAACCAGCACCATAAAAGTTGTCATCGATAAGAGTTGATACGTTTCTTGCAATGAGCAAGGTTAGCATTACTTTCCGACGAGCTTGGGAAAAGAAAAGAGAAAGAGAGTAAAAGGGAGGTGTGTGTGTGTGTGTGTGGCGAGCGGTAACGCAGCGCAGTAGTCGACCCGAGTTCGATTCCCGCTCACAGCCAACACCGGTGACGATTAACTCAACCGGTCATGGGCCTCCCCTAGGTCCATTCAGCCTCAAATGAGTACCTGGTGTGGCGTGTAAACATCACCATTGGGGAGACAAAGGCGGCCGGGCGTGGTGCTGGCCACCCACCCCCTCGTGTGTCGTGCCGGCCTTCATAGGTGCTCACTATCAGCACTTGCCCCAACAGTCTGTTAAGGCTATATGGAGGATCTTTGTCTTTGTTTGACTGAGACGTGACGCCGTCTCCTTCCCTCTCCCCACAGACGACGAGTCTCCGGGCCTCTACGGCTTCCTCCATGTCATCGTCCACTCCGCTTCGGGATTCTCCGAGGCCGCGAGTACGTGGGTCACTCGCGTCGGCCGCCTGCTGCCGCTGCGATAGCGATGGCAATGGCGGCGGTGGATGTGCGCACGTTGTACACGCACCCACGCAATCACTCGCTCGCTCACTCGCTTAATCTCCCGATCACTCGCGCCATCACTTGCTCACCCACGCGATCACTCACTCGATCGCTCGCTCGATCACCTGATCACTCGCTCAATCACTCGCGTGATCACCCGCGCGATCAGTTGCTCGTTCACTCGCTCATTCACTCACTTGATCACTCGCTCACCCGCAAGATCACTCGCTCGGCCCCTGCTCAGGCCGCTGTTGGAATTCACTGGGTCACGCCGAGTTGGTGAAGGCGGCGGGGAGCATAGACATGGCTGCATTGAAGTGCGGCCGAGCACAATAGCGGCGCTTTCCTCACCGCCCCGCTGGCTGCTGGCCGCTGTGCAGCCCGGTGCGTCGAGAGTCAATTAAACAAAGTGTGGGCCTCGTCCTTTCCGTGGCTCTTGAGGATCTGGATTAATCGGTGGTAATTACGTTGCGATGAAAATCTGCATTTCACCAACTTGCCAGTTGTTTTAATGAGTTGTGATCTTGGTTGAGTCATTGGGTTGCAGCGGTGGCGCTGCTGTGGTTAGCGCACCGTCATATGAACCTGGGGACCTGAGTTTCATTCCTGGCCACGGCTAACATCAGCGGCGATTGATATTTAAACCAGTCCCAGATGCCCGCTCACCCCCCACCCTCACGAGTTCACCTTCCCACACTGACCAGTGTGGTGAAGTATGGTTAAATAACGACCATTACCGACATGGCAGTGGATTGACAATGGGCTCTAAGTTACCATTAATTTGGTAAATACTTACATTTTTCTTCAAACGCAGTGCTTCATTTTTTTACAAACATTTTATTATTTCTTTCTTGTCCAGGAGAACGTCGTTGATTCAAAGACTCTTTTTGATTATTAGGGTCCTGCCTTGGGCCGTCCTCGCGAATGTTCGTAGAAACGCAGCAAAGTAAACACATCGCGATAAGAAAAATATTGACGCAATCTATTGTCACGCCAGTGGTGTTGTGGGATTGCGAGCACGCACAAAATCTAATTTGGCAATAACGGCAGCCGTGATGCCATTTAGGGAGCTGAATACGCCTCGCATTATTGCATTTGCAAACGTTCCGTGTACCGGTGCAGTAAACTGCTTTATCGTGTTGTATGATTGCAATGTTCCACATTTTGCCAGAGCCCCTTGATGCAATAACAAACAAAAAAATAAACCGCCGTATAATGACGAACCTACGCCGATTCGACGGCGTGCCCGCCACCTTGCGTGTGCCGACATTCGGCGATCGTGGCGCTCCCAGAAGAACCGTTTTCACGTTTTGTTAAACGCCGCGTGATTTCGTTGCAAAAGTTATTCCCTTCTCCGATGAGCACCGAGGAGGTGCTCATCTCCTACTTCACAGCCCCTGAAGCCAGGAGTGGAAATTCCACATTCCTGCATGGTGGCAGGGGGGGCGAGGACAAGTCGATTCACCGGAAAAGACTCCTGTTGACTTGCCCGCAGAGTGGTAGCCGTTTTACCGACCCCCCGGGGGGGGATGATTCATCGAGTCAAACCCCCAAAGCAGGATCTGAACTCGCAAACCCTCTGGAGGCTGCGAGGCACTCTCTCTGCCACTGGGCCGCCCGGCCTGCTATTATAACAAATACATGCAAACACTTGTGGATTGCATTGTTTTGGTAAATTGAACGTTTTCAATCACGTTCCCTCCACCACAGATCTCTACTGCTCACTGGAACTGGACTCCTACGGCTATTTCGTGAACAAAGCTCGAACGCGAGCCTCCAGGGACACCACCGAGCCCGAATGGAATGAGGTAACGACGGCAAAGGCTCTCAACCCTGCAATATCTCATGGGCCTTGATTGCCCGTCGGCCTTGATGCAATTGCGACGCTCGATTTAACGTGTAGGCTATCACGACCAATATTTAGGTGTTTCTTTGGTTGGGTCAGATCACGTAAATGCTAAACGGCTCTTGTGTTTTTTTCCGTCTAAGCAGTAACAGGGTTACGTAATACGGCAAGGCCACGTGACCGATATCAACACTCGACTGAGGGCGGGGAACAGTGAGGGGGAGGGGGGCGGCCGTTGGGCAATCCGGACATTCGATGCTCCGGCCGTGTGACCGATTTCAGGAACATCCTTCCTTTGCGTCGTTCCCGAACGGCAAAAAAAAAAAACCTGTTGCACTTAAAATCCTGTGATTTATTCTTGCAGTTCATTTGCAGGCTTTGACCATAGGCTAAAATATTTTAATGTATGTTATTGAGTCGAATTTCAGGTATGCAAAGGTGCAGCCCCTGCAATTGCTTGCTCATGGCACTTCTGGCAGAAGGGCCTCCACTCGAGGGAGCTGTATAGTGCCCCCTCTAAGAGTCGGCATTTGGTCTATTCTTCCACGCTGACCAATTCGGCAGGGGTGGGAGTCACCACACTTTACCACTCCACATGCGACTTGCCGACTGACTGACTGTGTTGCACCTACATATATTTGCGACTGGGCAGGAACTTAAGTACACACCCGTAGACTTACACATACTGGGCCGGTAGGGGAGTGAGATTAGATGGGATAGGATGGGGGGGAATCTTGAGCCAATGACGCTTGCCTTTTTTGTCAAAAGCGTGGGCGATTGCTTTTGAAACAAAACAAAAAAACAAAAAAAGATATTTAAACTCTTTCTATTTTACCAAGTTAAGGCCCACTGAGCTATGTAGTTCTTTCTCAGATGGGTCCTGGCCACAAATGATAGCTCAACGAAGTGGCTTATCGCATGTAAATTTCTGGCAGCCAAACACTCGAAATGCACGTTGATTTTAAATGTGGACGGAAAAACCGGAGGACCCGGAAAAAACTTCACGCGACCACGGGTAGAGAGATACACGCAGACTCCAAATATACAGCAGGCGTCAGGGTCGGGATCGAAGCCATGCCCTCCTGTACACCAGGCAAAGCTCAAGTTTCAATTTTCATTTATTAGGTATAGCCCTGTGAGCCATTCGGCTCTTGAATCGGGTGCAACAGCAACAAACAAAAAAACTAAAACATGAACAAGAAAACATCTTCAAGTGACTATGTGCAAACAGAAAATCCAAGAAAAGACAGCAAAATATTGCAGAAAAAGCACCGTACACCAACGCCAACGCTGTGTGCAACAAAGCAGTTGACATCTCGCCACTGTGGCGCCCACAAACAAGCAACACACTCGGAAATTGACGCGCGTGTGTTGCCCCCCCCCCCCCCCCCCCCGTCAGGAGTTTGAGATCGAGCTGGAGGGTTCGCAGAGCCTGCGCATCCTGTGCTATGAGAAGCGCCACGAGAAGGGCAAGCTGAGCAAGGGCGACGCCCAGACCAGCGACCTCATCCTGGGCAAGGGACAGGTGCAGGTGAGGGAGCAGGCGCCGGCCTTGCGTGATCCCCCCCACCCCTCACGGCTGAACGAGCTCACCGCTTTTTATTTTACCAGTTGAGGCCGACTGAGCCACGTAGATGTTTTTTCCGAAGCGAACCTGGCTATCGCAAATGATAGCTCAACGAGAAGTGGCTTACCACGTGGAAATGTATAGCAGCAGCCAAATACTCTTCAACGAGCTACGTATCATACATGCATTGAACGTATCGTAACGTATCATATTGTACTGTACTCACCAAGATTCGTACGCTGCTGCGTTTGCCTGCCGCGCAAAATTTAAAATATTTTACAATTTTGTCGTATCGCTATCGCCATCGTAACATAGAAATATCGTAAGTCGGACCATCGTAACTCGGACACTATCTGTATGACTTTGTCAGAAACGATCTGGCCACAAATGATAGCTCAATGAAGTGGCTCATTACGTGGAAATTTAAAGCAGCCAAATACACTAAACACATGTTGTTTCTAAATGTGGAGGGAAAAACCGGAGGACCCGGAGAAAAATCCACGTGACTACGGGGAGAGCGTTCAAATTCAAAATATACAGGCGACAGGGTCGGGATCGAACCTACGACCTCTTGTATGCCAGGCGAGGTAGTTAACATCTCGATACAAAAGCGCCCTGCTGTTGTGTCGGTGGTTCAGAGATGAGGGTGGCAATTCCCAAGCACGGTGTGCTCGCTTCAATGTCTCGGCCACTCAACAAAGCGCCTTGCATCACATCTCATCTCAACCATCATTCCATTGCTCTGCTGCAGTGTATCCCAGGAGACCCGCTGATGGCAGCTGTCCCTATGCAGCACACGGTGTACACAGCGCCAGCCTGCAAATAATAATCACTAGCTTCTTTGCCCGTCTTAGGACGGAAGCTGTAATATTTACGTGTAAATTTAATGGCAGTGAATCTTGCACGAAAGTATGTCATCAAACACTTCACTGCATTTCACTGTAGCACTGTATTAATGGCAGTGATTCTTGCACAAAACTACGTCATAAAACACCTCACTTGATGTCACTGTAGCACTGTATATAAACTGACCTTCAATTTGTTCAAATTCACTGCTCTGATACTTTATTCTCTTCTGCTTTCGGTCGCTGGGGTTAAAATAAATTAGAATTCGATGCAATATATGGAAAATCACCGAGAAATGTCTGTTTTACCATAATGTAGAAGCATCAATTAGACTTACCTTTTGACTCAAGTGCTGAAGAAATAAATAAAGACACCAAATCCACTTTGTTGCTTCGCCCAGGACTTGGATTCACCACGCCCGGCCGCCTTTGTCCACACAGAAAACCAGTTACTCGTTTGAGGCTGAGTCGACCTAGGGGAGGCCCAGGACCAGTTAAAATAATCGTCACCGGTGGTGGCCGTGAGCGGGATTCGAACTTGGGTCTTTTATATATATGGAGATTACTTGCTTAAATGCCCCAGAATATTAAAGCACCTTATAACACACATCTCACCTCAACCATTCCAAAGCCCTGCTGCTGTCTCGCCTAGGGGACCCCTTGGTGGCAGCTGTCCCTTTATTGTGCAAGGTGGTCGCAGCACAAGCCTACAATGGACATTTGTCTACGGGTAGGCAGAGATGTTGCTTTGTAGTTTTCCCCAATTAAGTAATCTGAGAGTAATTGACCCATGTTAGTGAATTTGGATCATGACGCTGGCGTGCATGGGCCTACTTTTTTTTTTTAATAACGTCACGGGAATCTATTTAACGTCCAGCGGAAGCAGGTGGGGTGACGCGTTCACGGTTAATGCACCCGCAGTTTGATCCCGAATTGTCACAATTGTGTGTTACAATTGCTGTCATGCAAAGACATCGGAAAATACGTGCCATCGTGTTGAGGGCTGCGTTTATCATCATATCCGCATAGACCTGTATGCAGGAAAGCCTCACTGAGTCTCAAGGACTCTTTTTCAGAAGGCTCACGTTACATTGGGATGTTTTGGCCAGTTCTATTAATGAACATTCAAGCTTCATATGGGAGGAAACTGGAGTAGAGTACTTGGAAAAAACCCAATTTACCACGCATAAAAGGGGGTTACCACTCAAAGCTCCACACAGGTGGATTCAACATTTCGTTGCTGTAGTGACATCTCTTGGGAACCTTGCAGCTTAGGCTCGCTCGGTATCCCCAGGCAGCTTCCACATCCGAGGAGTAGCCAGGCTCATCCCTGCTTATCTTCATGAGGCCTGGCGAGCAGCCAACGCATTGAGGGTGATTTAGCCAGAGGCTCGTAGTCAATGTGCTGCTGATGTAAGCATGCCTGAAGTTCTATTTTGTGTTTCAGAATGTATCTTATATATATAATAAAAAAATGGGACTCTCATTAGCGGTCTCAAACTTACCTAATCCGTTGGTAAAAAAAATCCCTAAGTGAAAATCAAGGTGCCCTAAGTGCATTAGCGGTTTTTAATTTCCCGTCTTGGCAGCGTGATTGGGTGTTTGGTTTATAATTGCCGAATCCTTGCCCTCGTCAAAATAGCATCTGCTGGCATGCGTGCGTGCGCGGCGTTAAAAATATCCAGATATGGCCATCCGCTTTCCTCTGACTCGAATAGTAGCCCTTCATTGAGCACTAAAAATATAATACCGACTCAGGCTCTGATTCACAGTCTTTTCAGCAGCGCGAGAGTCAAGGATGTGTCTCTGGGGAATTCTTTTTCACGATAGGATTTCCAGCCGCTTCAACGTTGCCTATGTGCCTCATTCCAAGCAACACATGGATATAAACATCCGAGTATTTCTATATTTCAGCCGGTGAACACCCACTGTATGAGATTATTATTATTATTATATTACGCCGGGTGCTGTGAAACGGCCAGGCGTGTTTGCCACGTGTTGAAGATGTTTGTGGTTCAAGCCCCACGGCCGCCCTGGTTGATATTAAAAAAAAGTTTAATGAGCAATTGAAGGTTTAACACGTAGGCTTTCGCGACCAATATCATAAATTGACGCGATCTAACCCAAAAAACCTCTTATGGATGAGCAATTGAAGTTGGTGCTCATCTTCTGTTTACACAAGCTGAGCCATCGGTGGAAATTCCGCATTTGTTACGGCTGAGATGAGTCCGTTCATTCATAGCACAACTACTATTGAATTCCCCACCAAAAGTGGTAAACATATTATCCAGCCAAGGTTTGAATTCGCAACCTTTTCAATTTGCTGAGCCACCTGGCCGGTTCTGGTTAATGCCGCAGGTGTGTTCACCATAACAATGCGTGCCGCCTGTTTCACATTGGACGTAAAAGAACCCGTGACGGTGTTGGGAAAAAAAGAGTAGGCCACGGTTCAAATTGCCAAATAAGAAAAATTACTTGCAATTTCTTAGATTGCCAACACGTAACAATTATCGCCCCCAACTGCATTATCTCGCTGGACCTTACTGAAAAAGGTCCAGACCGAGTGAGGCTTTTCTGGGTAAACAAATTTAATAATAATAATAAACATAAATATTACATTTTGATTTAAAGCTTTCGTGACTGCAGGGATTCAAGGTCCAGACCGAGTGAGGCTTTTCTGGGTAAACAAATTTAATAATAATAATAAACATAAATATTACATTTTGATTTAAAGCTTTCGTGACTGCAGGGATTCATATTCTTGGTTCTTTCGGTAAAGTCACGTAGAAGGGAAACAATAAAATAAATAAATAAATATATAACCCTATCAAATTCTCACGACGTTTCGACTGCAACACAAGCAATCTGATGATGATTGCTTGTGTTGCAGTCGAAACGTCGTGAGAATTTTATAGTTTTACATTTCTTCATTTATTGTGTTCTTGTTTTCCTTCTTTCGTGAGCACGGTTATTGAAATAAGATCTGCTTTGTTTTATTTGAATACGAGACAGTGTCATTGTAGTGATGAAATTATTTTTAGAAACGTATTGCCACATCGCTTAGCCACGCGTCTGTTTGCCTACGCGGTGTGATGTCGTTTTTTAAAAATGAATTAATTTAACAGCACGTGTGAGCACAATGTTATCTCGAGACGCTGGCACACTGACGGTGTGGCTGTAAAATCCATTGTGCAATCAGTCACCTCGCGGTACCAGTCTTGCCACTCGCTTTGCTGGTTGGCTCCGTGAGTCATGGATTGTTTGAAACGTGAGAGTGGACACGTCTTCACTGAACGGGCATGGCGGTGTAGTAATAGTTTTTTTCCCTTTTAACTGGTACAAAAACTGACACCTTTATACAAGGGATCATGTTTGCAATAACCACAACACAAGCAGTCAAAATGCAAACAAAAAGATACAACTCTGATAATGTTAATGATATGCATTGTCCTTGAAGTTGATTGGTCCACACCCGAGACAGCTTTTCTTAGAGCCTAGTCTCCATTGGTGTTGGACCAGATGACGCCAAAAGGCGTACAACTCAAAAACAGCGCACTATCAGAGTATTGAGAGCTCGGGGTAAGCAGTTTTTGTACCAGTTGAAAGGGTAAAAACCTATTACTATATTTTGCCACTGGCAAAGGAGGTTTCATAGTGGGCATGGCGGTGTTCTGGCATCGGAGTTGTGTGGAAGCAGCTTACTGGGGGACAATTCATGAATTGACCGAAAATTAATTAATTTCAGACAAATAATTAAGACGTTTATTTTAGACGGCGTATAAATAACTCAAATGAAGTGGACAAAAAAGCGAGCGGTCTTCAGTTGCAATTGATCTTTTGAGTGTTGTTTATTCTCGTTCAGAGTGTGTTGTCTGCAGTGCATTGTATTTTGTCTGTAGTCACTTCCTTTTGGAGTAATTATCCCAAATGCCACCTCTATTCTGGCACCGTGAGATGCATACTGCATGTGAGGTATGGTATAACCTAAAAATCAAGACAATCTTACTTTTACATTGGTCTTTGACCCTTTGCGGTCATTCGTGTTGGTTATAATGAGTC
This sequence comes from Lampetra planeri, assembly GCF_965212315.1. Classification (NCBI taxonomy): domain Eukaryota; kingdom Metazoa; phylum Chordata; class Hyperoartia; order Petromyzontiformes; family Petromyzontidae; genus Lampetra; species Lampetra planeri. Next base: position 5,537,944 of record NC_136143.1, read on the forward strand.
ACCCCCTTAAACTTTTCCCGTCTCATAAAACCCTGACTCAGGTTTCTTGAACTAGACCGTGGGCGTTAGGGGTGCGTTGAGGACCTGGACCATTTCCTGTTTCCAGGTCTGGGTTCACGGCGTCGCTCAGACAGACTAGTCATCGTCAAACCAGAACGTCTGCATTAGCTTGCTGTTTGTTTTGATACTTTTTCAAGCTTCATGCCAATTTACCAAACATTATTTAAAAAACACGTTTTTTTTGTTCTGAATAGCTCGAGTTATACGAACATTTACGTGAAAAAAAAATGTTCTGACATGCTGCAGTATTTTTTTTTGTGAATTGTATCATGACACCGCCGTGGTGTCATGGTTAGCGGCACTGGATTCGCAATCCAGAGGTTCCAAATTGGTGCAAGTTTCTTAAATCCCTCTCCGTCCCCGCCTCTGTCCAACCGGCAGTGTACATGAGTGCACCCGAGTCGGTCCATCGTCAGCTCTCGTATGGTGGGGTAAAGCGTGGGTACTCCCCCACCAACATGTCTCAGGTGGTGGGGTAAAGCGTGGGTACTCGAATGGAGGGGCTTTCTTGAACTCCCTCTGGTGGAGGCTCCTTTGGTGGAGACTCCTCTGGTGGAGACTCCTCTGGTGGAGACTCCTCTGGTAGAGACTCCTCTGGTAGAGACTCCTCTGCCAGCAGTGGTGTGAGCAAGACATCGCAGGGCTGCACCTTGACCGTAATAAAAACAAAAACTCAGTTTTTGTGCAAAATAATTTGGACATTTCTGCTCCGTGAATTTTGTAACGAGGCGAATAACCAAACAGGGCCCACCTCCACCCCCTTTCTCCCCTCTCGCAACGCTTCATCAACCCATCCACTTCGGCCGTGCACGAATATTTAGCCTGGAAGATCATTTTCAACTTCTACATGTCCTGACAGTCCGTAGTGCGGCTGGCTGGCTGGCTGGGGTGGGGAGGGGTGTGGGGGGTGCTGGATAGGAGCAAGGGAGAAAATGTATTTTAGAAGCCTTCTCTGTGGCCCACATATTGTGTTTGCAGGCAAAGAACCACCCAAGCCGTTAATGTTTTTGGCGGCCGATGCCGAGACGAGCCGGACTTGGGTCCTACCAACCGGTTGGGGGAATGATCGGGCGGTCCGCGTAGTTGAAAAAAGAAAATGTTGCAAATTAAATATGGAACTTCCGTTTGCCCCGGTGCTAACCCTCTGCAGTCTCAAGAGCAAACGAGGCTTCGGATGCGTCGTTCTCACGGCTGCTGGAAAGCAGACGAGAGCGGTGCTGGGCTGTTCCAAGAATTTCCCAGCAGGACTTATCGCTCGTTTACCAACGTTTTAAGAGCTGCGTGGTTCTGTGGGCTGGAGTCCTTCCATTCCATGCCCTCTTGCCCCTCCCTCCCGATCCGACATCCCTCTTTGGCTACGGAGAAGTAATTAGAAAATGGATAACATTTTAGTTAAGTGTAGGTTCACCAAGTACTGCAGAGAAAAAAAACACTTATTGTATTATAAAAAATCGGAACTTATTTTTCCAGCCTTTCAGCTCGAAAAATGTATAGTGCTACCCCTACTTAGTAAATCAGAGGTCATTTGAAAAGATCTCCGTAGTTGTTCTGTGGTGTCCACTTCTTTGAGCCATTGTCTAACACGGGGATTTGCCCTGCTTATATACGAGAATTCCAAATAGCTTTTTTGTCTTGTGACATGATATCCATAATATTTGTACAACATATATAAATTAGTATTCAGGAATCCTTGGGTTAGGTTTAACTATGCCAAGCTAAAATCTTTTACTTTTGTAATTTTACACTTTTGTTTTTGTTACATAAACAGCAAACTCGATTGATCACACAATTGTCCTGTGCATACACGAGTCTGCTAGTAGGGGGGGGGGATGATTGCTATGCACTGTATTATCACAAGAGAATAAAATATGTTATCTTCTTGGTTGTTTCGGTAAAGTCACGTAGAATGGAAATAATAAAATAATACAAATAAAACATAATAAAATAATTCTCACGACGTTTCGGCTACAACGCAAGCAGCCGTCCTCAGGTGAAGAACAGGTCTGTCGAGAAGACAGAGTCTGAATGACAACCCCAGGCTTGGAGCGTCTTTTTTAAGCTGGGTTGGGGGGGGGAGCGCCTTGACAAAATAATTTGCATATCAAGAGGTGTTATTGTTGATATTGCTCATTAAACAAAAACTATTTGTGGGCCTGCAATGAGGAGTGAGCACGAGCTCCTCCAGCAGTGGATAGACAGTGGTTAATGATAACTGACCATGATCAATACAAATGTGATTCATGTCAGCTCGGTGCTGTTGTAAGCAATTCTAGAGGGATGGGGTATGGGAGTGCTGCAGGGGCACGTTTCATCACTCTTGCGTTTTCGTGTGACGCGCCCTGTGTGGACACGATCGCCAAACAACCCTGGCACGAGTGGTTCATCTGTGGACGTTTTGCAGCCGCATTAAAACCCGCCACTCTTCACCCGAGCCGGCTGGAGGCTGCGCGAGCGTATGTTTGTGTGTACGCGGCATCGTCTCGCTGAACCAGAGTTCTCGATTGCTTGTAAGTCTCAACTCCCCCCACCCACCCGGGGAATAAGGAAGAAAAATCACGCACGTGCGTGGATTCTCCTTGCAACGCTCGGAAGTATTTAATGGGCGAAGTACGGTCAGACAGCTCCCGTGAACAAGAGAGCGTGTGGGAGGGCTCCATCCAGCAGTAGATTCATGACAACAATAAATGTCTATAGTGCATGTTTTTCACGAACCGGATGCATTTGTTCCTGTCGAGAACTTTTGTCGGCCCCTCTCTGTCACGCTGGATATATGAGAAAAAATAGTTTTATAACTCATCTGATTCCTCCAGTATAAATACATATTCCGATTCACGTAAAGTTGATGACAAAGTGCAAGAACGAATGTGCGCGGGGCTGCGTGTTGGATTTGGGGAAAACCTGAGCCGTGGCAAAAAACAACCAGCTTTTGGCCACCTCGTGTTTAACCCCCCTTGCAAAACAATCTTCTTGAAGCTCGAATTGGCACAAGCTGACGGGCGTTTACCGCACCCGGCGTCGACTGAAGGTCCGGTAAATGGCCCTGCTCGCCCTATACTTGTTTCCGGTGATGCCCGTGTAGCGACTACCTTGCCACAGACCTGCGAGCAGCTTCAGCGGCGGCAGCTATGGTTGGTGGCGGTGGCAGCCACGCAGGGTTGGGTAGGGGCATTGTGACGGCATCGGCTTGGCCACTGGGTGACGTTGTGACTCAACACAGCTCAGCAGCCTGACTATCCCCCCCCCCCTCCATTGCCCCACCCCACCATCGTTTAGCCGCCTCTTACACTCCCACCAACCCAACCCAGTCAAAGACACTGGCTGTTTCACATTACGGTGGACGCACATGCGCGAGAGGACTTCCCAGCAGAGCGGCCCGGTTTTGAGGCGCGATAATGCTTTCCGTGAAACCTGCGTCAGATCTCCAGATGCCCGTGTGATGTACTCTGAATTTTTTTTCATTGCCGAAGACAGATATTTTAGCGTTTTTCGTTCGAGGGAAGCGGGTTGAACGACGCTCGTCGGAAGATTGAATTTTTGCGTGCGAAGAAAACGTGGCTTTCTTTTTTGTGCGTGTTTATTTTCTGGAAGATTTTTGTTCGTCTACTCGCTTTCCGGCATAATATATTTTGGTTGTCGACCTGATTAGATTTGGGATAATTAGGGTCGTTAAAATAATCGATTGCCTTGGCACGCAATGTGAACAATGCTGAGGCTGTTCTAACGTCAAAAGCACAAGCCTTGGTAGATTATTCCCGACAGATTGTTCAGTGTGATCCGGATACAGATATCATTCTCGGTTCCAGTCGGCTTCGTGTAGCCATTCGCAAAATATATAAATGCGGCACATAGGAATTTTTACGTTTTTAAATTGTAGGAGAATAACATTCTTTTTTATTTTCTTTAATTTAGTCGCAGTTTCACGCTCTTAAGCAATCCCTGACTAAACATTGCTCTATTCAAGTAGCATATTTGTTCGTTTTTACCCATTTGACCTTCCAACAGTGTAGTTCGTTGCTTGCTGCTTGGCAAATTTTTGAGACCTTAATTCCCTTCTACCCCGGAGCGTCGATAAAAAAATAAAAAAATCGGAAAAATCGCAGAGCTTTCGCTGCAAGAGAAAAAAGAATTGCGAGGAAGAAATCGCTTGCTCGCAAGCGGGCTGCTAGCGTCTGCTCCGGGCTGCTTGGGTTTGCTCGGGGCTCCTCGGGTCGCCGTGGCCAGCCGAGCGATGATGACGGGCGTGCTGATGGGAGACTGCTCCGTGCCGGACTCTGGGCCCATTGCCCCACGTGTCTCCTCCTCGCCCGTGGCCGAGGCCAAAGAGCGTGGGAAGGCGGTGCGCAGCGGAGCCAGGCTCTGGCGGGACCTCCGCACCAAAATCCTCGGCCATAAGGTTTGATTTTCGTTTCACCCGCGCCTCAGCTCGCAATAGGAAAAAAACGAAAAAGCCGCTGTAATTATGATTGACTTTTTTTTTTACGTAAATAAATGTTTTTGGTGAGATGCAAAAGTTTGTAAAGTTTTGTAGTGTCCTCTATTGTAATTTAAACTTGTTTTTTGTTATTTGTCGTTGTTTGGTAAGCGGTAAAATCTGAGAACAGCACATCAGGGAACACAACTGCAAAAACCTACCTAGTAGTTGTAAGTGTTTTATACAGTACTTGTGTGGGCCTCAACATCAAGTAAAAATTGTTTATGACAACGAGGATTCAGTAATGTCAATCATATACTCACAATTGAGCGCGATATTAATCATGACGACAATAATGGCTGATATTATTTACACAAGAAAATCCTGGCCGTGGCTCGAGACTTTTTCAGGGGGTTTCTGCATCGGAGCGTTTGGCTCATTGAACTCGCGAGCAGTGCGATAACGATGATAACGATGATAACAATGATGACGATGACATTGGTGCCCGTGGGGATGAAACCGTTAACGACGTTAACGTTCTCTAAGCGGACGAGAGTCCTTTGAGAGAGTGGAGAAAATGCACGTTGCCGAGGAGATTATTTGGTGATGCTGCTGCATTGGCATTGGTGGCCGAGGACAAGTAACAAAACAACAAAACTCAACGCAGTTGTGACTAACGCAGCCCCAGTGTTAGGTGACGTTTCAGGCAATGGTCCTTCTCCATAGCACATTAATGAAGAGACACGAGAGAGTTGAAGGCTGCATTTTACACCATGGGACGCGATGTGAATTAGTTGGCTTAAACAGAGGGGGGAATGAGTGGCACAAGAGTAGGAAAAATTTGACGCGTAAATAATTCACTCCCAGCGTTGTGGATGAATTGCCGCGATTGACAATCGCGATAACTTTTTTTCTCGTTTCCCCATCTCAGCCATATTGTTGAATCTTTTTCTGATCTTGCCATACACATGTAACCTATTACCGTACAATTAAGGATATAATTTTCGCACAATCGTCAACAATCTATTGACGATTCGACGCAGCATTCAAGCGTGTTCACTTTTCTTGCCGTTGACCAATTGCGTGTCAATAGCACGTGTACATATATATAATCTGTTTGCGTAATGCGAGCGTGTTTCGTAAAGCGTTCCTTTATGCCTCAGCAACGCACATCTGCTTTGGAGCGGTTTTTATCTCTCTTAACCCGTGCCTTCGTGGATTAAAACGCAGGATGCGGCGTGCGTGACGAAACCATATGAAAAATATGCGGTTTCGTAAAGAATCCCTTTTAAATCATAAAAAAAAAACTAAAACTGTTAAGCTATTTTTATTTTACCAGGTAAGGCGCACACTGAGCTATATAGCTCTTTTTCAGAAGCGACCTGGACACAAATGATAACTCAACGAAGTGGATTATCACATAGAATTTTAAAGCCGGCAAATACTCTCAATAGATGATGTTGAAGAATAAGGAAAACCCAGAGAAAAATCCACGTGACCATGGGGAGAACATGCAAACTCCAAATATACAGGCATCAAGGTCGGGATCGAACTCACGATCTCCTGTATACCAGGCGAGGTAGTTAACATCTCGCCACTGCAACAAGGAGCATAAATCATCACGCGAACTCCGGTCATCCTCGCAGAAGCATTTGGCTAACCCTCGAACAAAGACGGTCACTTCATCGCGCGCTTTCAGACGTGCTTCTCTGGCCGTCAGGGACGCTCTTCCTTCCGATATTAGGAAGCCACTGAAGTTGTGCACTTTTAAATCATCTAAATTGAAAACTAATTTATTTCAGAACTGCTCTTTTATGTTCAGTTTGTTGTCCTTCCCCCGCACTTCCGATTGGCACGGTTGGCTACGTGCGGTGCGAAAGAAGTACAATATACATACATTGTAGCGCTGCTGCTGCTTCTGCATTTACGGCTTGCAGCTGCTGCGATTGCGGGGTCGTGCGAATCTCGCGCTAAACTGATTAAGGGGGGCCGGCTCGCTCCGGCTCGCGCAGCTGGTGAGGGCGAGACACGGGGGATAATCCAGGAGTCAACAGCGGCTCGCTCTCTCTCTGTCTCTCTCGCGAGCGTGCGCACACACAAACGCACGCACACTCGATCTGCTCACGTTTTGGTAAGTCCCGGGGATTAGTTGGCGGCCGAAGCAATCGCTTTGCGAATTTCAAGAATTATGTGGGCGACCGTTTGGTCGGAAGTTGTTTCACTGTTGTTATTGTAGTGATATTAACAATTATAATAATACGATATAAAAGGTAGTGGGGGTGGGTGGTGGTGGGTGAGGAGGAGGGAAGGTAAAGGCGCAGTTCTGCAATTTCCTGCTAATGCCACTTTGCAGAAGGGCCTCCGCTTAGAGGGAGATCTAGAGAGAGCGTGTGTTGGCCTACTCTTCCATGCTGACCAGACGTCTTGGGAGGGGTGGCGGTTACCGCTACTTTACTCCGTCACGCCACCAACTGTGGTGTGCGCATCTAGGACTGCTCGATGGCTAGAGATTTGGGGGCACGTGGACTTTTAAAGAAACCTACCTTCCGTGCTGGGGAGATTGCACCGGCGACTCTTTGTGAATCGAATAGTTAAGTGTGCTAACCAGTACGCAAATTATTTTTTTAAATATGTTTTTTTATTGAGCCAATGTGCGGGGGCCCAGTTACATCACGTTGTGACGCACGTAGACACTGTGAACATAAAACTAAACCGGTTATGAAAAGCAAGGGGAGAGAAAGATGGGGAATGAACCCGCTGCCCCAATACACAACTGATTTGAATAGTTATTGTGATTTATTAGTCTCTAAAAGCCCCATTGTCTCAAGATTTTTAGTTTTTTTCCTGGAGGGCCCTGCATTGGGATGTTCGGATAAGTCGCTTGTTTTGAGGAGTACATTGCACAAATACTCCAGCTAGTATTTCCGTGACATTTTATCGCGCTCACTAACCCATGAACTCCGAAAATACCCATAATGCTCACAGTTTTTTTTTACAGTGGAATAAAATGTTCTCACACCATATGTTCCATTTTTTGTGCTCTTCACTTCCGTTGACTTCTAGTTCACATGGCCTTGTTTCCAAGGGGGGGAAGGGGGGGGGGCAGTGGAATGACATAGCCATCGTTAAACGCGAATCAGAATTTTACCTACGTGACTTTACCGAAAAAACCCAAGAATATGAATCCTTGCAGTCACGAAAGTTTAAAATCTAGAATTAATACCCTCTACGGAGAGGAATTACACCTATCTGTTAGAGTGTTTAACAGACAACGAGCACAGCTTCTCGAGATTATTTTAATTTTTTTACCTATGTGACTTTACCGAAAAAACCCAAGAATACTAATCAGAATGCTTTCGCCTATCGTTTTTTCTGTTGTATATCTCGACGCCTATGCATGCACGCAATCTCGAATATTTGAATATAGAAGGGGGGTGCTAAGCCTTCAGCATAGGGGGGGCTAACCCCCTCCCCCCCGCCCCCGCTCCGGCACCATCGATGCCATACGAGGCTGGTGAACTCGAAAAAAAGTCGGACGACTCGCAATGATCAACTCGCTGCAACCAACTGTCAACAATCAACTTGGGCCAATCGTTGGACGCGCACCCAGATATACATCCACACGCTCATCTGCAGCAGACAGCATCGCTCATGGCTCCAGGGGTTATTGAACGTTTTCAATGTAGTGAGAAGTGGGCTGCAGCGAGGAAGGCCTCTAATCCAGACCTGGGGCTCTTATCCTCAATTAGAAAGTTACATAATCCGGATTTGGCAAAAACACATGCGAATAAATCTCTCTCTGTCTCTCTGTCCGCTTTTCTGTTTATAGCCGCCCAGGCCATGTTCGCAGCTGTGTGATATATTCCGCCATCACTGACCCATAAACAGTTAAAGGTGCAGCCCTGCAATCGTTTGCTCGTGTCACTGCTGGCAGAATGGTGGCTGATCCAAGGGTTGGGTGGTGGGGGCTGGGGGCTGATGGGGGGCGGTTGCTTTCTTCTCCTTGAGACCCTCAAAAGTGGTATTTTTTATATTTACCAGAGAATATACATTCTTTTCTTTTGTTTACCGAAAGACCCAAAGAATATCTTTTGTTGATGCTGAGGCCCTATTTATAAGGCTTTGCATTGGGATTGCTCCCCTTCAAGCTTGGGAAGTTTCTTCTGCCACCTCTGTGGCTGAAGGGCCTCTATTAGAGGCACTTCTTTTTGGCCTCCAGTTCCCACACTGGCCAGACGCCTTGGAAGGGCCTTGGAAGAGGGTGGCAGTACCCACACACGTGACCTGCCCATCGACTAACTGTGCTGAGCACATTTAAAAAAATATTTTTCTGGGTGGACGGAGGCGATGGTGGGCGGGGGTGGGTGCGTGGGGGGGGGGGTATTTAAGAAACTTGTGCCATTGTTTTAACTGCCACGCCGGGAGATCAAAATCGAACCGGCAACTCCCTCGTTTGCAAGTCCAGTGTGCTCACTATTACACAAGGGCAGCGCCACGTCAAAACTGAAAGAGGCGCTCCATTGTTCTGCGAGTTGCTACCGTCTAATTGTTTGTTACTCAATTGTTTTGTAACATTGCGGACGATTATACATTCGTTAAAAAGGCATTAGGGCGGAAGATATACTGCTGGTCGTTATGTAGGAAATTGAGGCCTTTATTTGCGATGTGACACTGATTGGCAATTACGAGCGGTCCCTGGTAATGTGTCCTTGGGGCACTATCACGATAAAATCGGACATGTGCGGGTTTTTGCAGATTTGCCTAATGAAGTTCCTGAACCGCAGCCATTACAGCCACGCCTCAAGTCAATGGGAAAAAAAACACAACATGGTAACACACAATCCTCAAATCAAACCCGATTAAAATCAAAGTTTTACAAAAGGTGGCCAGGTGGCTTAAGAGTTCAGAGCACTGATCTGGCAGAGCTGAGATCCTGGGTTGGAATCCAGGGTTTTCACCTCCCTACAATTAAACCGGCTTCTTGTGTGCAGTGAGGTTTTTTTTTATCTCACCTCGGTCACCAATGACTGCACCAAAAAAAAACCCATCTCATGAAATGTAGTTTTGCACTTTTGGGCTAAATGCCAGCTCTGAGAATAAAATATCTGGTTGACTGTCATGAGACAAACATGACTCTCTCATGTGGCACAGCAGGTGCTAAAGTACTTTACTCTGTGGACCAGACGTCGATTGAAAGGCTCGGAGGTAGTTTTCTGATATCTGCTTCCGTGGGATGTCCTCTTTACACCACGAAGGGTTGCACTGCTCCGCGAGAAATCCGAACGGATTCTTTGGTCTCGCGATGGCGCAAACCGCGATGGACTTGGTCGACAAAAAAATGAAATCGACGACTGTAAACGTTTCTGAAACGGTAGTGATGGCATGGTTGCGTGCGAGGTTAAGTGCGGTGCGATGTTGTACTTTTGGGAAGCGGGCCGGGCGCTGGGGGGGAATTCTTTTGATGTTATATGACCCGGTAATAATACATTATGGCATTCCTTCTTTCCCAAATATGTCGTGTTACACTGATTGTTCACATTTACACATTGGTAAATCAATCCCCCGCCCCCCAACACCGCTCTTATGCTAAAACAGATGAGAGATAACCTCTTGAGATCACTGCACTTTTTACGGAATGAAAAAATAAAGGTAATTAAACGTGCAGAAAAAACATATCCCTGGAATAATAAATCAAGGAAGTAAGAGCCTTGTTATTTATTAATATTCCCGTGAATCTTTTTCTCCCTCCTTTCTGTTTGAGTGGGAGCGCATTTTATATTTGACCTACTTTTTTATTGCTGAATAATGTATGGGCAGAACGCTCGGTTGGATTGCAGACTTATTTGGAGACCCTTTTTTAGATTATTAAAGCCACCATCCAGGGGGCAGCTAGACTGCTTCCAGGATTATGCAAAATAATCTCGATATAATTTCATAAATCTAGGATCGTCATTAAATACTCGTGATTGTGACCCATAGACTCGCACTGAGACCCATAGACGTGCAACTGAGATCCATAGATTCATACAGAGACTCGTAGACGCACACTGCGACCTATAGCTTCACACATAGAACTATAGACAATACATTACCATAGATTTTAGATATCCATATATTTGCAGACTAGAAATTCATAGTCTTTCAAAGAACCCCCCACCCCCCTGCGCTTGACTTACATGGACATAGAGACTCAAACAAAGACCCCCATGCACTTTAAAAAGAGACAGAATTACATCGAGAGCACGGGGCTGTAAGTGGCATGCAATGGTGACATAGCGACCCCACAGACGCAGACTACCGTTGACCTGCATACATATCTTTCATGATTGTGAAACAAAGCTAAAAAAAAATCACAACCCTGTAAAGCAATTAAAAGAATTCTGAGAGATAAGAAAAAAGAATTACACAGGGGGGGGTCACCGTATTCGTTGCACGCGTGACGATGAATTGCCTAGGGGTCGTGACACCGCCCGGTTTACGCGCGTCTCTCACACGGCAGCGTGAATGTGTTTTTTTGTCGCGGCGAATCTTTAACGTAACCGGATGTGGGCCATTTGGGAAACTGCCATCGCCTGTTATGTTTTGCCCACCGCTGTCCCTCAACAGCTGCACCTCTTTGTCTGCACGCAGGCGCGCGCGCGCGTGCTCGCTACTGTGCTGCGTGTGGCTCTCACAGAAGCACGTGGTTCGCTCTCGTGAGAGTGGGGGTTTTATTCACATCTAGATGGAAAACTCATTTTTGTTCTCTATTGAAAACTCATTTCTTTTTTTTTTAGGTTGAGAGCTCATTTCTTTCGGATTGCTTTTCGTGTGTGTGTTAGCTTGTTGTCCTTCCACCGCACCTCCGATTGGCGCGGTTGGCTACGTACGGGGAGAAAGAAGTTCAGCAAACATACACGCGTATAAATTTCAATTTAAAGCTTTCGTGACTGCAGGGATTCATCTTCTTGGTTCTTTCGGTAAAGTCACGTAGAAGGGAATTAATAAAGTAATAAAAATAAAATATCATAAAATAATTCTCACGACTTTCGATTGAAAGCTTTCGTGACTGCAGGGATTCATCTTCTTGGTTCTTTCGGTAAAGTCATCACGTAGAAGGGAAATAATAAAAGAATAAAAATAAAACATTTTTTATTATGTTTTACGTGACTTTGCCGAAAGAACCAAGAAGATACACGCGTATGTTTGTGGCAAGATGTTATCTCCCTCGCCTAGTACGCTTGGAGGTTGTGAGTTCTATCCCGGACCCTTGACGATGCCTGTCGTACATTTGCGTGTTCTTTCTTCATGGTGGTCACGTGGATTTTTTTTCCCGTTCCTCCGGTTTTGTCCATCTTTACATTTCTAAACATGCATTTAGATTATTTGGCAGCTACTATAATTCCCGAATCTGATTATGATGTAAGCCAAATCTAAAATCTGTCATGTTTGGCCAGGTCTCCTCTGAAAAAGAACTAATAGGTCAGTGGGCCTTACCTAATATTAAAACAACATTCAGTGTGTGTGGCGTGAAAATAAAAGCACGAAATTGATTCATCATATCCAAATTTAAATGTCAACCGAATTATTAATATTCTCATTTCCATTCCGATGTGTAAAAACAAAAATGCGGGAAAATCACTTTGGGTGGGCTTCCGCGGATTTCTATTGGCCCCTGGAAGTGGGAATTGCGTTTGGCAAGCCCTGGGACTGTGACCATCTGTTGTGTTCGCAGCTTTTCAATATTTACTTTGGATTCAGCTGCACCCGTGATCCGTTTCCTTTTAATAAAATAATCATGTTCTGCCGTGCCTGGGCGGCAGTGAATATGCAGTTGCAGTATCCACCTTTACGCATGTGACATATCTAATAAACACAATGGTGCAGCACGCATGTGCATGCACATCTGCATTCTGGTGCCATATTTATCGCTTTTAAATAATGAATGCTCAATTAAAAAAATGTGTGGGGAAGCTGCACGATGGTATGTTTGTTCGCGCACTGCACCTGCAAGCCAGACATTGGCGGTTCGACTCGATCGCCCGGCCGTGGCGATTGAAACAGCGGTGCAAGCTTCTCAAATCGCCCCTCCCTCCCCATCACCGCCTCTGTCCACCCAGCAGTATACACGGATATACTGCGCCACAGTCGATGGATGGGTCGCGTGTGGTGGGGTAAAGTGTGGGTGCTCACGCCTCTTCGAAGACGAGAGGGGGCTCTCTAGAACGAGGCCCTCTTGCCAGCGGGGGCGTAAGCGAGCAATCGCAGGCCTGCAATTTTACCACCTTAATGGCTCAGTGAGTTAAGGTTTTGTGTCAGATGACTGAGCTGGCAATGCCGAATTCTTTAATTATGAATGTGGGTTTTCAGCCAGCGGTGATGGAAATTCATGTCAAGGGTTACAGCGAGTCAATTTTATCAGCCCGGTCAACAAAGGTTGCACCAAAAAAAAACATTTAAATGTTTTATATTTTATTTTATTCGGTATATTTCCTGGTCCGAAGATTTAAAAAATATAATTGCGCATTCACTATGGGAACCTCATTTGCCAGTAAAAATATGATAATTGGTTCTTTACCCTTCTATCTGGCAACAAAACTGACAGCTTTTTACAAGGAGTCATGTTTGCATAGACCGCAATACCTGCAGTCATAATACAAACAAAAGAACATAACTCTGATAATGTGCACTGTCCTTAAAGTCAATCAACTTTAAGGACAGTGCACATTATCAGAGTTATGTTTTTTTGTTTGTATTATGACTGCAGGTATTGCGGTCTATGCAAACATGACTCCTTGTAAAAAGGTGTCAGTTGTGTTGCCAGATAGAAGGGTAAAGAACCAATTATCATAATTGCGCATTGTTTTTTATTCTGCCATGTAATGAACGTCAGGGCATATGAGATATTGAATGTTGGATGAGAGGCAATTTAATAGACCTCAAAAGTAGTTCTCTGATATCACCATCCACGAGTCCGTTCACTAACGTGCACTGATGTTACACTGCTCCGTCCAAGTTCCGCATCAAAACGTCTTCATCTCGCGGTTTGACAGCGACACGCATCGCAAATTGAAGTATAATTAGGTAAAATGGCGTTTTAAAGAAATTAAATCGACAAAGATCTATTCAATGAAAGCGTAACTCTGTGAACTGTTGTGATATGGTGCAATGTCAATCTTGATTTGAAGCTTTCGTGACTGCAAGACTTTTAAAGGCGGCTGATCCGAACAATGGCAGCAGCATGTGCAGCTCATAATTTACATTTATTTTTAAACGGTGCCCTGGAGGGACCGCTCCTGATTGCGGTTGTTATCTTGTGTCTCCACAGCTGGATCCCAAGGGCGTCCCAGAAAAGGACTGGCAGGAGACGGTCATATCCATGAACGAGGTCAGTCGGTCTTTACGACCCCCGGCTCAGAGCCAGAGGAAACACATGGGAGGCTTGCACGTCGGTTCTGCTGGCCGTGATTTCATTAGCAACTGCCGCAACATTATTTGCAATTGGCCAGGTAGCTCGGAGGTCAGAGTTCTGAGCCAGCATGGCTGAGGTCCTGGGTTTTATTCGGGGCTTTAGTCACCTGCGATTTAAACCGGGCATACGTGTGTAGCAGCGACTCGATGGTGGAAACACTCACCAGAGGCTGCACAAAAAAAGCCAACATTAAGCTGTGGTGTTTCACTGAATGTGACCAATTTCCAGGTTTGAACAGTTAAGCATTGCTTTGCGTGTCGCTCAACGTACGCCAATCTCAATCTATATAGAGATGAAAGAAATAGGACCACTTGAATAGTTCTTTGCTGAAGAGGTTCTGTGAAAATATCCTGCACAGCCATTCTCGGTTACACAGGGTTGCACTGCTCCGAGATTTTCAAATGGATTTTATGTCTTAGGACGTGATGCCCAAGCACACCACGAATAGCATTGGTAAAAACGGGAGCAAATAACGTCACAAACCAATTTAGCCGGATGGCGATGCGGCCTTCATTTGTAAGGTCCATGGGTTCAAATCCAAGCGGAGGCGGTCAACTCAGCCCATCATCCCTCCAGGGTAAATAAATTAAATCCCACTGCTTGCAAGGAGAGACTACGGTGGTTGTCCTCCTGAGGAACAGCTCCCTGCCATAGGATTGTGGAGTTTACACCGGCCGACTCGACCGCGAGCGGAGATGAGTTGCACCCCGGCACTATTTTGCGCGTGGGAATGCAGGCTGACTTTCTCGGCGGCAGTGAAAGTTCATTTATAGAAACGATGTTTTCTGTAGATACCGAAATAAGTCGGAGGTGAATGAGAAACACATGCCTGCACTCTTAGAGCTTGCCATGAATAATGCGGTTTAACATGTGCAGTGGCTCTACGAAGCAGCAGTACTTTGCTCTCCACGTGTTCCATACTAACAACTGCACTGTCATACGATAAACAGTCTCTCAACTCTTAACCACTCCATATGTGTAACGAAGAAGGGCCATTGACCCGAAATGACGCCTATTATATATACTCACATTTGTATGGCCGCAGTGTTGTTCACGAATATGTTTTTTTTTAAAGTACCGTGTCATATGAACACATGCGTTGCGATAAGACAATGCGGCATGTTAACAACTGCACTGTTGTAACAGGCACTGCTGTTATCGTTAGTTACAAAAAACTAAAATTGGTGTTTCCCGGGCCCTGTCAACGCCAAGTTGTGAGAACAAAGAATCCATTTGGAAATCTCACTCATCAGCATGGTGCCCGAGCGTGGCTCCTCGTATTATCATCAGCAGGCATGTTCAATCCACTGCTGGATTAAGTCTTATCGATGCCATCACCAGCACCTGCACATGTGCCGATTTCTTCACTCCATCTCCTTGGTGGACGTTCTGTCACACGTGTTCCAGCTCGCCTCATTACTGTACTATACCGTCACCTGATTCGCACGGTTGGCTACGTACAAACATACTTCTACTAAAAATCTTGATTTAAAGCTTTCGTGACTGCAGGGATTCATATTCTTGGTTCTTTCGGTAAAGTCACGGAGAAGGGAAATAATTATTATTTTTTCAAATTTTCTTTCTGTGGATTTCACACCTGATGATGATTGCTTGTGTTGCAGTCGAAACGTCGTGAGAATTTGTATTGTTTTATATTAATATTATTTTATTATTTCCCTTCTACGTGACTTTACTGAAAGAACCAAGAATATACTTCTACTATTTACAGGGTGGAGCGGTAGCGCAGCAGTTAGCACGCTGCGCTATTGAACTCCGCCACCTGAGTTTGATTTCTGGCCCACGAGAAGCATCGATGATTTCTTAACCGCACTGACCTGGTGAAGTATGATCAAACCAACCCATGTGACTGACACGGTATATGGCGAGGCCTAATTCTAGATTTGAAGCTTTCGTGACTGCAAGGATTCATACTGTTAGGTTTTTTCGGTAAAGTCACGTAGGTACAAATTTAAAATTTAAATAATAGAAATAATTTTCGATTTAAAGCTTTCGTGACTGCAGGGATTCATCTTCTTGGTTCTTTCGGTAAAGTCACGTAGAAGGGAAGTAATAAAATAATAAAAATAAAACATAATAAAACAATTCTCACGACGTTTCGGCCACAACGCAAGCAGCCATCCTCAGGCGAAGAATGAAACACCCCAAGCTTGGAGCGTATATTTAAGCTGGGTTAGAGGGGGGGGAGGTGGGAAGAAGAGCGCCTAAACAAAATAATTTGCATATCAAGAGGAATTCAGCATATGGAAAATGCGTAGGAGGTGGGCGGGGGGGGTTCCAAATCAATACTATGCCCGTGCATTATGCAGGATTAGCAGCATCAAAGGGGGGGGGGAAGGGGGGGAGCATTAACAAAGGAAAGGAATGTTAATAGTATGTATCTGTAGTTACTAAACAACCACGTAAAAAACTACAGTATAAACTGCATGACAAACTAAAGTATAAACTACATAGCATCATCAGTAAACTTACTATACTCTACAATAAGCTGAGTTACTAACAGTAAGTAATACATGAAAAATTCTACGTTGTAAAAAATTATATAATATGCTTCCATCTAAACTTTATTCTCTTACATCACACGCGTCTATACCGTACTATATACTTCCATAGGCAAAACCAACATTAAATTACATACTGTATTGCTATAAACCACCCTATACCTTATACATTTTTAATATAACACTATGTATTATTCTACCCACCCTAATGTGTATCAAAATGGTTTATTACGTCCTTCCAGTGATTGCTAAGCCAGAATCCATCTTCTCGGTTAAAATTGTCTCTGTGTTTGTAAATGTGGATCGCCTCATGTACGAATCTCTCATGATAGCCAGATGGCTTGCAGAGAACCTCTGTCTTGGAGAAGTCAATGTCATGTGAGCCCACTGAGTTGTAACAGTGATCTGCCACGGCTGAGGTGTTTGTCCTACAGTGTTTCAGGTCAGCTTTATGTTCACGGATGCGGTCCGAGACATGTCGTTTGGTTTCCCCAATGTAACTGCTACCACAGAGGCAACTTAGTTTGTAGACACCAGGGTACTGTATGTCTGGAACCACATCTTTTACAGAAGGTACCAGATCACGGATTTTATGTACTGTGTTGAATCGGACCTGGATCTTGTGTTTAATCAGGATTTTGGAGATCTTTTTTGTGACCCCAGCAATGTAGGGTAAGGTGATGGTCTTGAAAGGCTCCTCAACAGGATCCTTCTTGGTGGTTGGAGTGATGGCTTTGCGGATTGTGTAGTCGGAGTAACCATTAGCCTTAAGAGCTTGGCGTACGTGTTTGAGTTCACTGGAAATGTGTTCATGGTCGGAGATGCATTGGGCTCTATGATATAGAGTCTTGATGAGGGAATTCTTCTGGGATGGATGGTGGTGGGAATCCGGTTTTAGATAAGCATCCGTGTGGGTGGCTTTCCTGTAGACAGAGTGGCTCATTGAACCATCAGGTCTCCTTTTGATTAGGACATCCAAAAAGGGTAGCTTGCCATCATTTTCGACTTCCATGGTGAATCTGATGGCTGGGTGTATGGAATTGATATGGTCGAGAAATTGGTCTAGAGCAGGCCGGCCATGTGGCCAGATGACAAAAGTGTCGTCTACGTACCTCTTTTTTGTCCGAAATCCTACGGCCTTTCACTGGAAAAACCACCTCTGCAGTACTAAACTCTACTGACCTGGTATCAACAATCAAGGGGATTGCCCTGTCCCCAGACGACCTGCTTGTCAGTTTTGATGTGGTTTCCTTGTTCACCAAGGTGCCTGTGCCTGACACCATCGCAATCATTGAAGACTTGGTTCATCAAGGACTGAATGCTGGGGTACCCCCCCTGGTGAGACACTGCTTAACCAATACATACTTCACCTGGAATGGAACCTTCTACAAGCAAATTGAGGGCACCCCAATGGGCTCCCCCTTATCTCCGGTTGTAGCCAACATCTTCATGGAGAAATTTGAGACGGACGCCATCCAGACTGCCACTCTACGCCCGACCTTATGGAAGAGGTACGTAGACGACACTTTTGTCATCTGGCCACATGGCCGGCCTGCTCTAGACCAATTTCTCGACCATATCAATTCCATACACCCAGCCATCAGATTCACCATGGAAGTCGAAAATGATGGCAAGCTACCCTTTTTGGATGTCCTAATCAAAAGGAGACCTGATGGTTCAATGAGCCACTCTGTCTACAGGAAAGCCACCCACACGGATGCTTATCTAAAACCGGATTCCCACCACCATCCATCCCAGAAGAATTCCCTCATCAAGACTCTATATCATAGAGCCCAATGCATCTCCGACCATGAACACATTTCCAGTGAACTCAAACACGTACGCCAAGCTCTTAAGGCTAATGGTTACTCCGACTACACAATCCGCAAAGCCATCACTCCAACCACCAAGAAGGATCCTGTTGAGGAGCCTTTCAAGACCATCACCTTACCCTACATTGCTGGGGTCACAAAAAAGATCTCCAAAATCCTGATTAAACACAAGATCCAGGTCCGATTCAACACAGTACATAAAATCCGTGATCTGGTACCTTCTGTAAAAGATGTGGTTCCAGACATACAGTACCCTGGTGTCTACAAACTAAGTTGCCTCTGTGGTAGCAGTTACATTGGGGAAACCAAACGACATGTCTCGGACCGCATCCGTGAACATAAAGCTGACCTGAAACACTGTAGGACAAACACCTCAGCCGTGGCAGATCACTGTTACAACTCAGTGGGCTCACATGACATTGACTTCTCCAAGACAGAGGTTCTCTGCAAGCCATCTGGCTATCATGAGAGATTCGTACATGAGGCGATCCACATTTACAAACACAGAGACAATTTTAACCGAGAAGATGGATTCTGGCTTAGCAATCACTGGAAGGACGTAATAAACCATTTTGATACACATTAGGGTGGGTAGAATAATACATAGTGTTATATTAAAAATGTATAAGGTATAGGGTGGTTTATAGCAATACAGTATGTAATTTAATGTTGGTTTTGCCTATGGAAGTATATAGTACGGTATAGACGCGTGTGATGTAAGAGAATAAAGTTTAGATGGAAGCATATTATATAATTTTTTACAACGTAGAATTTTTCATGTATTACTTACTGTTAGTAACTCAGCTTATTGTAGAGTATAGTAAGTTTACTGATGATGCTATGTAGTTTATACTTTAGTTTGTCATGCAGTTTATACTGTAGTTTTTTACGTGGTTGTTTAGTAACTACAGATACATACTATTAACATTCCTTTCCTTTGTTAATGCTCCCCCCCTTCCCCCCCCCCTTTGATGCTGCTAATCCTGCATAATGCACGGGCATAGTATTGATTTGGAACCCCCCCCGCCCACCTCCTACGCATTTTCCATATGCTGAATTCCTCTTGATATGCAAATTATTTTGTTTAGGCGCTCTTCTTCCCACCTCCCCCCCCTCTAACCCAGCTTAAATATACGCTCCAAGCTTGGGGTGTTTCATTCTTCGCCTGAGGATGGCTGCTTGCGTTGTGGCCGAAACGTCGTGAGAATTGTTTTATTATGTTTTATTTTTATTATTTTATTACTTCCCTTCTACGTGACTTTACCGAAAGAACCAAGAAGAAAAATAGAAATAATAATAGAAATAAAATTATACATCACGACGTTTCGGAGGCAACACAAGTCTCCGTCATCAGGTGGGACCGTCACAGCTAAATTTACTGTAATCCAGCAGTGGATTGACAAAGGTCTGTAAATTATCACGGAAAGAAGCTTGATTTAAGCACACCTCCTTTATAAGCACAGATCTGATGCGAGCAAATCATGCTCGCATTACCCTGGTGCGAGCAAGGAAAAAGACGACTTTTGATGCAAGTGCACTCTCCGTGCAAGGATGCTGGGTCTTGCTCCCAACGGTGTACTTGTGTGCAGCTTGTACTGTATTCGGAAAACTTACAATGTCACCTTAATTATTCAAGGCCATCCTTTTTTGCGAGAGCGATTTTCTGCGCACGTAAGCTGGAAGTTACTTCGTTGCTTTGAGGTTAATTATCATAGCCGGCGCATAATTTCATCGCGTTCCGAATATAATCCCCTCTTTCACGGTGCAGTGAGCTGATGTGCGAGTTTACGCCCCTGGCTGCCAGTCGCCATGCTCACCGTAAAGAGGGCTGACAAACAGATAGTGATGGATGCAAATTGGATTCATTGCACCTTTGACTCGGCGCGCAAAGGAAGCCGTTTTGAAAGCGGTAAACATCGGACGAGGTCGCCCACTTCTCGCCGCTTTCATTTCACAAGCGGGAATTGGAGAGCTTCTCTTGTCCAAGCGATTGGGTAAATGCATGCGTAGAACAGGATTCTGGCCTGTGCCTCCCACGTATGAATAAAACAAATATGTTTAGTCCATTGGCGTATTTATTTGCTCCCCAGACCCAATATTATGAATCGGCGAGGTTTGTTTTAAGTAAGGAAACTCTGAAATGGTTTTGACCTTTTGGAACCCGTCAGCAGTCAGGCTTGTTAAAAGTATGCTGCTGGCTTGCCAGGCGTAATTGGCAAGAGCACTCCATCTGAGGTGATAGGTTAGACCGTTCGCTGTTATGCTGGGGGTTTATTTTGGGATAGATCGCATAAACAAATTACAAATACTGACTATTCCGTGCAAAAAGGAAGAGGCTTTCAGGCTCTTCCCTAACATGAATAATCATGGAACGTAACATCGCATTTTTCTGTTTTGTTTTATTATATTAAACCATTCTGTTTGATGATTGAAAAAGGTTCCACCACAGAGTTGTTCAGTTGCCCGCTTGTCAGCAATGGTATTCGAGTTAATTTTGTTTAACGAAGTGAGAACTCTTAAGAGACCAGGATGTAGCCTCATTTGCAAGAGAAAAACCGGAGGACCCAGAGAAAAATTCATGCGAACACAGGGAGAACATGCAAACTCCAAATATACAGACGTTAGGGTCGGGATCGAACCCACCACCTCCTGTATGCAAGGCGAGGGAGTTAACATCTCGACACTGTGGTGGCACGGCATACGTCCGCGTTGTATAAATACACGTGTGCCTCGCGTTGAACTCCCGACACCATGGTACACATCGAGCATGAACCACCTGGCTGCAGTGTCGTCAGTATCGCCTCGTTCCCATCGCCAGCGTGCCATGTCTGGAAAGCAGGAAATAAACAGAGCTTGCAGGATAAATGGGCAGTCTAAAGAGGAGGGTTTTCAAGACAGACTTTAATATATCTCACGATTTTTTTTTTTTGCAAAGGCCCCATGCTAGCACGTGGTTGACCCCGAAGAGCCTGGTTTTCCCAGCTGCCCCCCCCCCCCCCCGTGATTGCTTCAGGTGGCCAGGTCACTCAGGGGTCAGAGTGCTGAGCCGGTGTCGCTGACATCCTGGGTTCAAACCCAGGTTTCAGTCACCCGTGATTAATCCAGGTTCTCAAAGGTTATACTTGGGAACCTGGGCTGGTGGACTCAGCCTGGCGAGCAATGGCTGTGAAAAAGCCATCGAATTATATCGGGGTTTTTCACTCGATTTGGCTGAATTCCAGCTCTGAGAATAAAAGAGATACATTTGACCAATGTATGGATTTAAATGCCGCTGGAATGGTTCAGTGAAGTAGTTTTGCGAGGTACATTTTCGTGGGCCCGTTCACTAAAACATAGGGTTGCACCGCTGTGTAAAGATTTACGAATGGAATGTGAAGTCTCGTTACATGACAGCGGTAGCACAACTGGTGTGAAAGAAAAAACCTTCAACCCCCCCCCCCCCGCGTCCTCCGAGCTCCCTTTTTTACCGGAACTACTCACCTAGAACTCAGAATGAGCTGTGGCATTGGGGATCGACGCAAAAGCAAAACTCGTGGACCACGGCACCAGGTGCTTCGTTGAACTTTCAAACCGTGTTAGCGTTAAAAACACACAAGCTGCCAAAATGAATAAAAACTTTAGAAAACGGATAGGCTCCAACTTAAATTAGTCTAACCTGACCCCCATGCCTACATAAAACCTATAGTAATAGGTTTTTACCCTTTCAATTGGTACAAAAACTGACACCTTTGACACCTAAAGGAGGTCTCATAGTACATAAAACCTCTATACTATCACTTCTTGACCTCCGCCCTCTGGCCCGTCGAAACGTAAAAAACCCGTCAATATTCCCAACGATCGTTAGAAATTTTTTTCAGGATCGCGAGAGGTGGCGGTCGCATGGGGAAGCCTTCCATCCAGCAGTGGAATGACCATGGCCAACGATGATGATGAATGTGATTGTTGTTTTGTTTCCCACAGATCGAGGTGAAGCTGTCAATGAAGTTCACGAGCCGGGAGTACAGTCTGAAAAGGATGCCCTCTCGCAAACAGACCGGCGTCTTCGGGGTTAAAATCAGCATCGTCACCAAGTGAGTGCCCTCAATAATAATACTTTAATTTCATATCGCTCCATTCATGCCAACGGCATCCCACAAATGCTGTACTTGCCCAAGCGTGGCTCTCTCGCAACGCACATCAGCGGGGTCTGGGCCTCAACTGGGCCTTCATGGAAATAACGGGGTGTTCTTAACCATTTACTGTTCGGAGACGTCTGCAAGTTTGCATGGAGGGTCGTCCCGTTTACGGCTGAATCTCAGAACGCGCAAAAGGTTCAGCTTTAACCTTTATTTAGAGAGGCGTAGCGCCGTTTATTTTTGAAGACATTGCACTCACCGCAAAGAACTGTAGCGGCACGACTGCACTGTACAAAAGCCGACGCCAAACTTTGCCGCACACCCTCCTGCATGGCCTTGTGGGAGCCTCGGTTCCGATGAAGTCTTTTATGTATACGTCATCAACCGGAAGAAAAACTCATGACATACGTGTACGTCATCGGAACGGGAAAGGCTTAAGAAGATTCATATATATCGGAGCGCCCGCACCTCTGAATTTGCTCGGGATTACTGGACGGGGGCCTCTGTTATCCAGTAGTTGCCGCCCCACGCCATAGCAATCATACGGCAACCATAAAAGTAGAGTGCAAACTTCGGACGTTGCTTCACTGCTTACCATGCAGCCTCTCGGTGACCTATAGCAACCCGATGTGCATGGTGGTCGCCTGAGCGCTGTCCAGGCTCGCACACCATGCTTAGCTTCCGAGATGTGATGAGGCTCGACGCATTGCAGGTTATTTGGTAAAAGTAAGATGGATAAATAGATGACATTTAATTAAAGCCAGGTGAGGGCCCATTGAAAATAAGCGACTTTTATTTAACCGCACGCATCATTTCTATTTTTCTGTTTACTTTATTATGTTTAAGGCCGGAAACTATGCACCTCTGACATGGACAGACTGGCGCTTACCATGAGAATGTGGAATTTCCACCCGCTCTGAGCCACCCGTGGAAATGTGGAAACACGCCACGCCGTTTCTTGCTTGCTCGGTTGGGGGAGGCACTTTGATTCAACTTGCACCGGTTACTGTGGCACAGTCGATTCTTTGAAGCAATATAAATGATTAATAATTACACTTTTATATCCGAAAATTAAATGCAAATTAAATGATAATTAGACCATTTAGGCTAATGGTGCGAGCAAAATTTCTCAAATGAGACGTTGGGGGGTGGGGGGGGGAGGAGGGAAAACAATACAAACTAACCCAAAATAAAGAAATAAAGAGGCAAAAATCCGAACCGATTCTTTTAATTGAATCGTGGCCCTGAGTCGTGACGTGTTACCCCCTACGAGCCACTCCGATAAGCACGGTTGGCTATGTACGGTGCGAAAGAAGTTCTGCATATGTACATACGTGCGTACACGCAAACCGCGCGGCAGACGCGCTCCGCCTCTCGCCTTCGAGATTCCCAGCCCGCGCGCGCAGGAGTGAGCCGTCGGTTCGATTTCAGAGAGCTTTCTTACTCCTCCAACCGAGGCTGCAATTTCCTGAAACCCGAAGCGTTGCTTGGAAGCGCAATCGCCGTCATCGACTCCAAAAAGGAGGAGGGGAATTTTTTTTTATAAAAACAAAATAGTTCTCATGTTTTCGTAAGAAGCTCACTCCCACGCCCCGTGCCTCCTTCGACGCTGTTTCATGGGCAGTGATGTCTGAGCAGTAGTTCGGCTTCAGTGTGGCGGTTTGGGGAGCTGATCAGCAGCGTCTTCTGTAAGTTCATCTCGGGGTCGGTCGTGAGTGAGCCACTGGACGGCTTCAGGAGGAACCACATTGTGGCTATCCGAAATTCTTCCTGGCGAGCGACCGAACCGGGCTGTGGTGTTACCCTGTAGTCCGTGGTTTGAGACGTAGACTCGCGTGGATATTCGTCGGCTTGTACAGAGACCCATAGACACGCATAGAGATCCATAGAGACACCCCGAGAGATCCATAGAGAGACCCATGGACGTGCATCGACACTGATAGGCTAAATATTTATTTTATTTATATGTGGACACAAAAAGAACGGAGTTCTGCTTGTATAATGTTTTCACCCATAATGCTCCGCAACAACGCAGAATGAGTTTGTGAACTTAAAAGGCATTTGTTTGTGCGGGACACAAAAATGTCAAAAATTAACAGCGCGATTTTTTTTTTTTGGTCGTGAACGGATGGTTTAAAATGTTTATTTTGCTGCAAGCACTACAAGCCTCTCGAGGCACAGCTGGGAATGAACGGTAAATTAACTTTTTTTCTGGCTGTGGTATATTCCGCAAAAAAACCCCCATCACAACAGCGGTGAAAATATTTGCCTCTGAGCGTTCGATCAGGACCGCAAAACACACAGACAGCGATCCCCCGTGTGGCCTTTGACAGACTTGAGAGGCAAGTGCCGTTAGTGAGCACCTATTCATGCCGGCACTGCGCACGAGTGGGTGCTGTCTGGACTCAGCACCGCATCCGGTAGCCTTTGTCTCCCCAGTGTGTTGATGTTTACACACCGCACCAGGTACACGTTTAATGCCGAGTCAACCTAGGTGAAGCTGCTGATAGCTCTCTCGATGCGTGCGTTGGATTGTACCTTGGAACAACCCGCAAACGAGTTGCAACCACGAAGACCGACGTCGTGATCGCAAATGAGGTTGGCCACGCTCGGGAATCGAACTCGGATGGCCAGTTTCATAGGACCGTGTGCGCCAACCGCAATGCCGCCACTCCTCCCCACATTGACGGTGGAACATACGTGGCGGTGGTGTCAAAACTTCACGTCTTAGAAGCTCCTCGTGTATGTTCTGTCCTGCCTTTGAGTGAGCATGGCGGAGCTTTCTGCCACCTTAAATCCATGTGGCACCGCCACAGGGCATTGCTTGGCGCTGAGATTAGAAGCCAGAGTCGCACACACACTCACACATGTGCGGGGCAGGGCGGGTGGCTTAGAGGGAGAGCCAAAGTGGCAGGCGTTCCACCATCTGCAAAATCGATTACACGCTACCAGCAGCAAATGGTGCCCTTTATGCCGATTTTTTCCCCTCCCCCCCTTTCCCCATTTTCAAAACCAGACTTGGTTCCCATCCGAAGGGAAACGTGACACTGGAGGCAGATGCAGCGAGGGTCGGCGACAGTAGCAGCGGGAGGCCTCCAGTTGTCTCGTGCGGCGCGGGGCCTTTAGGTGGCTCAGCTGCAGCAAGGACAATTTCAGTTTGCGTAGCGGCTGAATGCAACCGCGTCCCAAGATGCTTTGCAAAAAAAAAAGTGATAAACTACGTGGGGAGTAGATAGCGGGGTAGGAAGTCGGGCCAGGCAAGCAATGGGAGACAGGAAGGAGAGTCCCGACCGCGTAGGTTTTCGCGGTCGTGCTGTGCAGCGCTCTGATGTGGTTATCGGGGTCGTGCCGCCCCCACGACCGCCCTTGTGCGTTGTTGTTCGGCGTCTCGACGCTTCGATCCGCACTTCGCGAGCTTCTTGCGGAATTCGAGCGAAACTGTCGGACAATGCGCGGTACAACCCGAAAAAAACGGCACAGCCACGAACAACGTGACCGCTTCCCAGCGCCCGGCAACAGCGAGCCACGTGTACAGCTGCGGGGCAGCCGGTGCCAACGAGCCCCGGGGCTCGGCTGCTTTGCGATCAGCAGCGGCGTGACATAGACGCACGTTTGTTACATCATCACACATCCACGCCGCTGCTAAGACTCGCTAATAGTCTGGGCAGAGCGTGTCCGAGGCGCACATTTCAATCGCGATGTTTGAGTTAAACTTAAGCCTCTTTGCATCTCAGAAAATGTCGCGGGCTTTTGCCGGCTTACGTACGGCCGCTGTCACTAAATGCAGTCACGTGGTGCGTTCTTGCGAAGAGAACTCGCGCGCGTTGTGCGTGTGTGTTTTTTGTAGCACGGGGCTTTTTATAGGAACCCGCTGATGTTATGTAATGAGGGCGTGGCCGCCAAAGGACGGAACACGTCCCCTGGGTCACGTCCACCGCGGAGAGATGGAATGGTGAAATCTGCTTGTTTTGCAGGTGCTAGGCGGATTGTTGCATCGCAGGATTGTGAGAGAGGGCAGCGGCTCAATGAGGAGGCCTTCATCCAGCAGTGGATTGTAATTACACTAGGATCCCACCACCTGTTAGCTCAATTATACACCAAAGCATTAGGAAGGAAAGATGGAAATTTATTCCGCTGATGAGACTTAAAAGCCAAAAATCGTGCCAGAGTTTGCTTAATCGAATGACACACAACGATAATGGTCTGGAAAGCAAATTTTGCTGATGGACTAAATTTTTGTTTGTGGAGTTACGCTACGTGCGTCTAATGTGCAGCGCTGAATGCCTCGTTCCTTCAAGCGTCTCGGCTGCGTTATAGGAAGCACAAGTGTTGGGCTCTGCATGCGTAGCCAGCCCTGTTCCCTTGGAACCCTGGAGTAGTGTGGGTAGACTTGCCACCTGTCCTAGTTTTTACAGCATCGTCCTATTTTTGAGGAAGATGTCCTGGAAAATACATAATTCTTTACGAGATGTTAAAAGTCCCAACTTTTTTCCTTCTAGAAAGAACCAAAAAATATGGTCCCAACTTTTGTCACTTGCATAATGATAACAAGATTCTTCCGGTATTGTCAGATATTCCTCTTCCAGTAACACGTCCTCGTTTGGTTGTTCCTCAGAGGTGGCAACCCTAGCCGTGTGGCTGTGTGTCGCACACACGCACACACACACATGTTGTTGTTGTTTGACTTGCATCCCACTGGGATATTTGCACAGGGTTGGTGTACGGTGATTTTTCTGCAATATTTTGCTGTCTTTTCTTGGATTTTCTGTTTGCAAATAGTCACTTTAAGATGTTTTCTTGTTCATGTTTTTTTGTTTGTTGCGGTTGCACCCGATTCAAGAGCCGAATGGCTCACAGGGCTATACCTAATAAATGAACTTTGAACTTTGAACGCACACACCGAGCGAGCATTGATGTGCGGACGTGTTTATCGACGGCAGGCGGGAACGCTCCAAGGTGCCGTACGTGGTGAGGCAGTGCGTGGAAGAGATCGAGAGGAGAGCCATCGACGAGGTCGGCATTTACCGCATCTCCGGCGTCGCCACCGACATCCAGACGCTCAAGGCGGCGTTCGACAACAGTAAGTGTGGGATGCACGCACACACACATGCACGCACGTACGACACCGCCACCCTCCACGGCTTCGAGTTCGTGTGTCTCCTGGTCTCTAACGAACCGTGGGACTCAATAAGCATGCAATACGCCTCCTACCCATATATTTTCTTCCACGTACAAAAATTCTAACATATTTTTACACATAGCGTCAACCGGCCTTCTGAGAGTTACATTTTTCAGCAGCGTTGGTTTAATTCAAGCAATCTCTGGGCCGTTTTAGACATTGGGTCACCTGCCAACAGGGTTAGGCTTGCTTAAACCAATGCTGGTGATCTGCCAATTGTTTACAGGACTCCGTTCTTCTTATAGTAGCCATCCAGAGTAATTTACGATGTATGGATGTTGAACTTCTTTCGTTATGCATGAGTATTGCACGAATAAATAATATTAGGAAGGTTGGGAGGCTGGCGCGGTGTAATCAGAATCAGAATCTTTATTTATACTGGAGGAATCCGATGAGCTATAAAGTTATTTTTCACAGAGTTACAGTGTAATGGTGAGAAATCCACAGGTCGCCGGATTCGATCCGTTCTCCCTATTTGGCAGTCAGAGCGATGGGCAGGTTTTTATTACTACCACCAATACTCTGACTCTCCGTGGTCCGTGCGCGTCGCCTCTGCCCCGACTGCAGACCACAAGGACGTGCTGGTGATGCTGAGCGAAATGGACGTGAACGCCATCGCGGGCGTGCTCAAGCTGTACTTCCGGGAGCTGCCCGAGCCGCTGCTCACCGACGAGAAGTACCGCAGCTTCGTGGAGGCCATTGGTAAGTTACGGAGATGCAAGCCGCCCCCCCCCCCCCATCACCACCCTCCGCTAGCAGGCGTAGTGGTGCAGCAATTCATCAAAATGACTCTTCGCTCGAAAGCAACGTTGCATTCTACCACCATGAAAGTACCCAATGCTAACCTAGTGTCAAAATTCGAGTGCCGATTGATTACTCAATGACCCGAAGTCTTGCCCGGAGAACTTTTTGGGCGTATGCACGTGCCGCTGGACTGAACTGCTGTGTGTGTGTGTGTCACATGGTGGGGAGCGATCGTGGTGTCACGGTCAGCGCGCTGTGCGACCAACCCGGAGTAATATTCCCGCTTACAGCCAACAACGGTGACACCAGATCTAAACCGGTCCTGGGCCTCCCCCCAGGTTAACCCGGCTTTAAACGAGTACCTGATGCAGTGTATACAAATCTGCACTGGGGGAGACAAAAGCAGCGGCGCGTGGTGTTGGCCACCCATCCAGCAATTGTGCCAACAGTCCGGTAAGGGCTACATGGGGGGGCCTTTGTCTTTGTGTCACGTGGCAGCGCTCTCGGACCCCGTGGCCAAGGAGAACTGCATGCTCAATGTGATGCAGTCCCTGCCTGAGCCGAACTACACCACCTTCATGTTCCTGCTGGGCCACCTGCGCAGGTGAGGCACCACAATCACCCAGGTCTCCCTTCAGTGAAGTGTCACAACACCCATGTCTCCTTTAGTGAAGTGTCACATGACCCAGGTCTCCCTTAGTGAAGTGTCACATCACCCAGGTCTCCCTTAGTGAAGTGTCACATCACCCAGGTCTCCCTTAGTGAAGTGTCACATCACCCAGGTCTCCCTTCAGTGAAGTGTCACAACATCCAGGTCTCCCTTTAGTGAAGTGTTACAACACCCAGGTCTCCCTTCAGTGAAGTGTCACAACACCCAGGTCTCCCTTCAGTGAAGTGTCACAACACCCAGGTCTCCCTTAGTGAAGTGTCACAACACCCAGGTCTCCTTTAGTGAAGTGTCACAACACCCAGGTCTCTCTTTAGTGAAGTGTTACAACACCCAGGTCTCCCTTCAGTGAAGTGTCACAACACCCAGGTATCCCTTAGTGAAGTGTTACAACACCCAGGTCTCCTTTAGTGAAGTGTCACAACACCCAGGCCAGGTCTCCCTTCAGCGAAGTGCCACATCACCCAGGTCTCCCTTTAGTGAAGTGTTACAACACCCAGGTCTCCTTTAGTGAAGTGTCACAACACCCAGGTCTCCCTTTAGTGAAGTGTTACAACACGCAGGTCTCCCTTTAGTGAAGTGTTACAACACCCAGGTCTCCCTTCAGTGAAGTGTCACAACACCCAGGTCTCCCTTTAGTGAAGTGTTACAACACCCAGGTCTCCCTTCAGTGAAGTGTCACAACACCCAGGTCTCCCTTCAGTGAAGTGTCACAACACCCAGGTCTCCCTTAGTGAAGTGTCACAACACCCAGGTCTCCTTTAGTGAAGTGTCACAACACCCAGGTCTCCCTTTAGTGAAGTGTTACAACACCCAGGTCTCCCTTCAGTGAAGTGTCACAACACCCAGGTCTCCCTTAGTGAAGTGTTACAACACCCAGGTCTCCTTTAGTGAAGTGTCACAACACCCAGGCCAGGTCTCCCTTCAGCGAAGTGCCACATCACCCAGGTCTCCCTTTAGTGAAGTGTTACAATACCCAGGTCTCCCTTTAGTGAAGTGTTACAATACCCAGGTCTCCCTTAGTGAAGTGTCACAACACTCAGGTCTCCTTTAGGGAAGTGCCATATCACCCAGGTCTACCTTAGTAAAGCGCCACAGCACCCTTGTCTGACGTTTCGCTCCACGCGCTCGGAACTTCTCAAGGAACCGAATATTCAACCTGAGAACGACAGATGGCTCGACTTCGACTTGACAACTTGGTTGGAAAACAACCAACGTCACTGGCGTGCCGACACGCTTCGTTGCGCACGCCGGGTCCACTCACCGTCGGGGAAGCAGTAGAAGCGGCGGCGGCGGCGGTGGCGAACGGCCGGGCGCTCGCGACACTAACGCCGATCCGGTGTGCGCAACGCAGGGTCGCGGAGCACGACTCGGCGAACAAGATGACGCTGCACAACCTGGCCACGGTGTTCGGCCCGACCCTGCTGCGGCCCTCCGAGAAGGACTCCAAGAGCTCCCCGGCTGCCATCGTGAGCGTGGACAGCTGGTCGTTGGAGGTCATGGCTCAGGTTCGCTTCCCCGCATACCACGAGGGGGGGGGGGGCACCGGTGATGTGACGGCGGTCGCCGTTGACAGATAAACGCGCGATGAAGGCCGATGACCGATTCGCGTGGAATGTACCCGATCTCTTCAGACAAGGTTTGAGCCTGGATCGATTTTTGGGGGGTAACCACAGCAAGGCTTGCCAGGTGTTATATGTGTCAGGGGTCAGGGTTGCCACCTCCTGAGGCACAAACAAAAATTGAGACGTATTATGGGAAGAAGAATATCTGACAATAACAGCTGAGGGGAGACCTACATTTAGACGCGTTGTCTCAAGTGGTATATTGTTACACAAAAATCAGGACTTTCAATGTCCCAGAAAGACCGACAGATTTCCCAGGATGACCCTTCATTTCCTCCAGTTTCCATCCACGTGAAGCCAAACACTCAATTGTGTTGGCCAACATCTCAAAGGCAGAAAGAACCCTTGTGAAAATAAGATTTTCAACTCTAGCTTCATTTGGTAAATGATTGGCATTATTATTGATAGTCACCTTTTAAAATAACATGTTGGCTTTCACAACCAATATGATCCATAATAGAGGTTTTTGGGTTAGATCGCGTAATTGTAAATGTGTCGTTAAAACCGCCACCACCCACAGAGCCAATTAGTAAGCTTTGTCACGTAAACGAAACGTGCCAATTACGATTTAGCTGTGTCGGGTGGTGGCGGGTTTAACAACACATTTATGTTTACGCTATCTAATCCAAATACCTCTGCTATGAACCTTTTAATAATATTAGTAGAAGCCAGGTGAAATTTTTAATTCCCATGACTATTTTCCCACATGTCAGCCGAATACATACAGGCCCACATTCTTCCAGTGCTGGATAACAGGCCGCTACCACCGCCCGGCACGTGTGTACTGCACAAGTCTGAAAATTTTCATCTCAGTAGCGTCAGTTTTTTTATTTTGGAAAAAAAAAATCATCTTTCTAAAAGTTGTCCGTAAGCCGCACTGCAATTATATTATTCGGCAGTATCCAGTTTCTCCATTTTATTAAATGAATGTTAAACGAGGGAGTTGGTAAGATGTTCTCCTGCTGCCCAGGGGCTGCTTGGGCTGTGTTTTTTTTCTTTGGACAGGCCTCAGCGAGGTGGTGGGTGGGGGGACGTGTGAGGAGGTGGGGGTCTCACTGGACCTCCGCCCCTCCCCCTCCCCACCTCGTTACATCCTTTACCGCCGCTTGCCCTGGGAGACGCAGCAATCAGGGTGGCAGGACCATTCGTCTCTAGCCCTGACGCACGTAGACTTCGTCAGTTGTTTCCCTATAATTGGTCTAAAAGCAAAAACAAAATAGCAGGGCAGGAAATGGGCACTTGCTGGTTTGGTGGGTGGGGGGTGTTGGGTGGAAACAAAATAAGACATTTTATAGCAACGAGATGCAATCACTCAGAGGCTGTCTAGATTTCCAGGGAGGCCTTCCAATGCGGCAGAGAGTTGCCTTCAGTGCGCACTTTCTTGTTTAATCACGCACGCATGCAACCCTTGGGCGTGCTCTCGCTTAGGAATGCGAAGACGTTCGCCGTGGCTTGGTGCACTGGGAGTAAGTTGGTAGATAACTGGTCGCCAGAATCTTGATTTATTATTTTACAACCATACTCGATGTGGTGTGCCTAGGGTTGAAATCGGCCTGGTTTTTATCAGAATCATACTCTTTCTTGGTTAACTATAGAGGGAAATGAGAATAGGTTTTTCCACTTTTTTCTGGCAACAAAACAGGTGTTAAGATGTTAAAACACCAAACTGAAACCTTTTACAAGGAATCATGTCTGCATTAACCACAATGCTTGTGGTCAGAATGCAAAAAAATTGTACTCTGATAATCTATGCATTGTCTTTGAAACTGATTGGTCCACACCAGAGACAGCTTTCTTTTGAGCCTAGTCTCAAAACGGTGTTAGACCAGAGGACGCTTAAAGGCCTTTTAGTTTCAAAGACAATGCACTATATTATCAGAGTACGTTTTTGTTTGCATTCTGACTACAAGTATTGTGGTTAATGCAGACATGATTCCTTGTAAAAAGTTTCAGTTTGGCGTTTTAACAACTTAACACCTGTTTTGTTGCCGGAAAAAAGTGGAAAACCTTTTCTCATATTTTGGTACTGGCAAAGGAGGTCCCATGATATAGAGGGAAATTTTAATGTTTTGCCAGGACATAATAATTTCAGTTTTTTTCAGTTGCATGATAATACATGACTCAAGAAAATGTGTTTTCGTGAAGTTCTCACCTCTTCTGTTGTTGTGAGATTCTTCTTTCAGTGAAGTACTCGAGTTTTATTTGTACCTCCGACGTGGCAAACATTACTTACGTGTGTGACAGGTGCCAACCCGGAAGCCACTAGAGCTATGCACTTTTAAATTTAGTTTTAAAACGCATTTCTTGAGAACTGATTTTGGTGTTTAGTTTATTGTCCACCCCCCCCCACCCAGACCTCCCGATTAGCACGGTTGGCTACTAAGGTGCGAAAGAAGCCCACAGTGGCGAGATGTTAACTACCTTGCCTGGTATACAGGAGGTCCGTGGGTTCGATCCTGACCCTGACGCCTGTATATTTGGAGTTTGAATGTTCTCCCCGTGGTGATGTGGATTTTTCTTCGGGTCCTCCGGTTTTTCCCTCCACATTTACAATCAACATGCGTTTAGAGCATTTGGCCGCTATACATTTTCACCCGCTTTGTTGAGCTATCATTTGTGGCCAGGTTGCTTCTGAAAAGGAGCTCAGTCGGCCTTACCTGGTAAAATATATTTTTGTTAATAGTTTTACAAACACACCCGGCTGAATTGAAGCCCTCCGCATGCGCCACCGCCTGTGAGCATCGTGCGCCGAGAACGGAACATTTCGCAGGCGCGCGCGGAGCGTCACGGAGTGCCGCAAAGCGGAGGGACTTGAGCAGCCGAGGGAGTGAAGTGGATTCATGGGAGAATGTTCTGAGCAGAGTTCCCAGGAAGTCCCGAGTTTCCGCCCCGTTCCGCCCACCCCCATCTCCCCCCCCACCCACCCCGCCAGGCAGACAAGTGTGCGCTAGGCAGAGGTCGCAAACGGGTTTTGATTCGGCCGCACCAGGGTCGCAAATGGGTACCCGTACCCGTACCCGGCCGGGTACGGGTACCCGTTCCCTACCCGTACCCTACCCGAAATGAGTGACAAACGGTTACTCACCAGTGACTCACGGCCTACCCGTACCCGTACCCGGCCGCACCAGGGTCGCAAACGGGTACCCGTACCCGTACCCGGCTGGGTACGGGTAGCCGGGTATCGGGTAGGGTACGGGTATCGGGTACCCGGTTGTGACCTCTGGCGCTAGGCGCCGGGCTTAGCGATCTCGCAGGGCTGGGCACACTCCGTACCTGTGTTGAACTTGTGTTCCGCAAACCATGTACCCGCCGCCCTTCGCCAGTGTGTCCAGTATACACTCTGTGTGGACTTGAACGCTCCCGTAAACTATCCATGACCGAGTCGGCCGGAATCGCGCCCGATCTCGTCAGATCTCTGAAGCTAAGCAACGATTTATACTCGAATGGGAGACTGCATGCGAATGCCAGGTGTTGTGGGTTTAGGCTGTGGGGTGGCTAGGAGGTTACAGTATAGCGGTCGATTTTATTAATTCATCTGTGCGGAGCTTTTGAGTGTTAGCCGGTTTATATACTTGGTGGGTTTTTCTCCGGATGCTCTGGTTTCCTCTCATATGCAGCCAAACACTCATTAATGGAATTGGCCAACATGCCAATGTAGGAGCACGCTCCTGAAAAAATACTAATACCAAGTGAGGCTTGTCTACATGTACATAGGGAATATTTTTTTCATTACATTTTGCACGTTTTTACTTATTTTGCTCTCTTCCGAATTTATTTCCGTTTTACGATCCGCACCACTGTCACAAGATGAAGAATCCGTTTGGAAATCTCACAGAGCAAAGCCCCCCTTGTGTGTTGGCTAACAGCTGCAGAATATACTTCTCACATAACTTCTCCCAGAACAATCCTTCAAGTGGCCTTTTTTTGGCTTTTCTACAGCAGGGTCACATTTTCCCACGCACTTTGATAGGAGATTGTCGCATGTTAGTGAAACCAGTGCATATATATAATTGTCAGAGCTGGAATTTGACTAAATAAAGTTTCAAACCAGAGCTTAGATGATAGGTTTTTAGTTTTTTTACATGGTTGTTTCTTGGTGCCTCGGCTGACACCATCAACTCGTCACACTCATTCATCACCGTTGGGCGGCTTCGAACCCAGAACCTCTCGACGTTGCAGGCTCGGCACTCTGACCGCTGAGCAACTCGGGCTTACCTAAAGCGATTTATTTTTGTTATCTTCATAACAATCAAATTGAACGGTATCTGAACAAAATGTTCCCGTCGCGCTCAAAAAAAGAGTTTGGCATTTGCGCCTCACTGGAGTGCGCACGCATTCTCGACGCTGTTACGATTAATCGCGCAAATTTCGCCGAGCGACGACGCTGCTATCCGAACGTTTGAACGCGTGCTCCAAGGCTACGGTGCTGTCTGTACAAGCCGGCGAGCTTTGAATAATCCCAAAGATAGAAATAGAACGTCTTTATATATTTCCAATCGTATGCAGTTCCGTGCCGACAAAACGCAAACCAGACTCCGCTTGGAAGACCCCGCAGGATAAATATTTGAGTAAGCCCGAGCGTAGGCTGCGCGCCTTCCAAATACTCGGCGGTGGGCGACCGCAGCGTAATCACAAACAGGCCACGTAACGAACGCCACGTGGGGCTGGATCTACCCTCGCACGAAAGTGAACTTGACGTTCGTGCGCGCGTGCCTTCGTTTGTTCGTGCGCAGTGGCAAATCCGAGACGATGCTTTTCTCGGAAGTCATTCACGACACAATTGAGATGATTTATATGAAGGATGAACTGAGCGAGGTTGCATGGAAATTTAATTTGATTCGGCGCAGAAGATAGGTTTGTTCGGCATGGAACAATCGTGCCCCTTGCTGCGATTTGATGAATTGTCAGGATTTGGGGTCTTGATTCGAGTCGGGAAATGAATTCTTGTCTGTCTCGTTTACATTGTCCGTCTCAATTGATTCGTTCAAATCATTATTTGTGTTTAAGTGTACAATTAGGCATGTAACTATGCATTGAATCGCTCTTTGAAATAGATTATTATACGTGTGATACTGAATTTAATCATGTGGTTGACGGTGATTTACTTAACGAATTGTACAAACCATATGTAATTTCTAATGGAGCAAAAATAATCTAGATTTGAGGTTTTCGTGACTGCAGGGATCCATGCTTTTTGGTTCTTTCGGTAAAGTCACGTAGGTAGAAAATAAAATAAATTAAATCACGACGCTTCGATTGCAACACAAGCAATCATCATCAGGTGGGAAAACCACAAAAATAACTGAACACATGAGACACGTAAAATAAGCAACAATACAAAGGCTATAAAAATCAGACGAACAAAAGAAGTCTTGCTACCTGGAATCGTGACAATTAATTAAATCACCGGGAGATGGAGGGTCAATAATTAGCAGCCTAGTTACAATGATTCTCATTAAATACATCATCATCATCCACGATGTATCCACTGCATGATAGATGCATACCTTCCCAACCCCTTCGCTATCTCTCACGTTGCGTAACACACAGATCCAAATCGTATTGTGAATTGTGTCGTCTTGCGCGCCGACACAGCGTTGGTGATGTTCAATGCGATGGCGTCGCGCGTCGTGTCTGTCTGCAGGTGCAGGTCCTCCTCTACTTCCTGCAGATGGAGTCCATTCAGCCGTCCGAGAGCAAGCGACAGAGTCGCCTGCTGATCTAGAGCGGGTCGGCCCGCGCCCCCTCCCACTCTTCTCCTCCACGCGCTCCTCCATTGCCCCGATCGTCATCGGCGCTGCGCTCGGCAACAGCTCCCCTCCCCAGCAGCGCTGGTGCCCGTCGTCCTTTTTGCCAAAGCCAGCGTTCGCATTCCTCCACCTGCAGGGTTGGCCCGACCGTAGCGTAGAGCGATCGATCGTTGCCGCGGGTCTCTCGGACACCTCCGTGCAAGTGGACGTTTTGTTTTGCGTGTTTTTTTTTTGTTATAAAACAAGCCAGCTGCAAGTTTGGCTGAGGTGGGAATCGTGCAGCTTAGCCCATTTGGCCTGTCTCTCCATCCGTCCCTCTGCTGGAACAAGGGTCTCTATATAAGTCTCGGTGGATCTGCAGGCGTTGCTATTAAGTATTTTTATTTGAATTTGTGCAAAACCAAAATGCGTCAGTGGATTAATGGTAAGGAGGCACTTGCCCACGCCCAGTGCTTCCAACCCTGTGTGCGTGCGTGCGTGTGCACGCGTGTGCACAAAGCCGACGAGATGTTAAGAATCACGACGATGACAAATCGCCCCGTGTCTGCCGAGTGCAGAATACACACCCTGGTGGTTACGGTGGACATCCATAGGCATCCGCGCGGCATTAGCGACTGAACCGTACATGGTACAGCGGTGTCCCCTCTCTGACCCCCAATGGTTATTCGCAGGAACAGGAGCACATGACCGGATGGACAAACTCGAAAGCGTGAATTTTGATTTCAGTTTGTCTATTCGCTGTTGAGAGATTTTCATCCTTGTCGTCATCATCATGTGTCATTCCCAATCCGACGGTCGACTTGTCTTGGGATCTTCATCTCCACGCTTAGTCCGTCCTGCGAATCAAATGGCTTCGCTGCGTTGTCCAGACACCCACGTGTTCGTCTCAGTTACCGATCTCTTCCCCCTCAAGCTCACCAGAAAGGGACCACGGGCCAACGTTCAACTTGAGACTGTAAATCGACAAGAAAGATTTAGTTGCGTCAAAAGAATGTAAAGAGCAAGCACGATTGATATAATGAGCACAGTGATTACATCTCTAGTCAATGAACTGCTACGGTAATCCTGCAGTAAGCGTGATGATGCAGTTCAATCGTCCCCTGATTGTAATGGACTAATTAGACGTTGTGAAAACACGTGGCAGGGTTTCCGTCAATAGCTTTTATCATATCAGTGCAAGACGTCGTGAGGCGCATCACATTCTAATCGGTTTAGACTGACGACAAACGACACCATCAGGCTTTCAGACGGGGGGCATCTCAGGGTGCAGCCTCGTCGCGTTCAATGTGATGTCCATTTAAGCTTGTGTGGGTGTGTGGTGGGGTAAAATGTGGGAACTCCCCATCTCTGGCAAGTTTGTCCAGCATAGTAGAAGAGTCGGCCAAATACCCTATGGGGGGGGAGGAGGTGCCCTAGAGCTCACTTCGGTAGAGGCCCTTCTGCCAGCGTGGCTAACCGTCACCACGGGTACAAGACGGAGCCTTCCCCCTGCCGACACGCGTCTAGTCACAGAGAAAGGCAGGCGCTAAGCTGGGATAAACGCGTTGCTTGGTTTTGCGTTTTGGTAGAGCTGCCGCATCAACCGACGGAGACGCTTCACGATACACCAACAGCTAGGGTTGCCACTTTTGATGGTTTCACAAAAACCGGGACACGTCACGGGATGAAGAATATCTCACAACAACTGCAGCGGACGAAGTTACTTCATGTAGATGCATTGTCGAGAGGGGTGCATCAGTAACGCAGCTGACGAAAACCGGGGCTTTCAATTCCCGGGAAGACTTAGAGATTTCCGAAGACACCCAGCTAACTATCTTTAAAAAAATAGAACAATCCTGGGAAAACCAGGGCAGGTGGCAACCCTAGGGGGAGCACGGGTCGAGCGACGGGCTATTTACCGCTGAAACTCGTGTCCAGGGGGGGGACCTCCCGAGATCGCGAGCGCCAACGCGAACGAGCGTCGGATGATGCAGCGGTCGAGCGTCTTGGAATCGTGTTGACCGATGAGCCCACGGTAGCGGCGGACGCACGCACGCACGCACGACGCCACCGATGAGGGAGATTGGGGGGGGGGGGGCGATGAACGCCTGGAGCACACCGCTGGGCGCTTTAACCAGCTCGGCGCCAAGCATGGCACATTTGTATTGAAAACGTACAAAGACTGCACGCATAGAGTGCAGTAATATATGTGTGTTACACTGTTTGTAATGTTGGGCTGGCTGCTTTTCCAGCGGCTGCTCCTTCACGTGGCTCACCTGAGATTTGCTCTGTGGCCCACTTGTGCCCATTGGAGAAGGGTGGGCCGGGCTCTGATAACGGTGGGGGCGGGGGGGGGGGGGGTTTGTACAAAATCTATGCCAAACCAGCTTTGCAAAACGATCCGGGGGACCAAACGGTGATTGAATATTCTACTGATTTGTTTTTCTTTCATGGCGTTTGAAGGGGTCACATTATTGTTGGGTTTTTGTTGTTGTCTTGTTTTGAATTTTTAAATTATTGTACAATGTTTTGTGTAAGACGGGGGGGGGGGGGGACTTAAATATATAGCTATGATGTACTTGGTTATTCGTAATGAACGCCTATTTTTTGTTGTCTGCCGTATGTAGATTAAATCTGTAGTTTCTGAAAGGTATCCATTGACAATGTAATCATAATTTTGTAAGTTCAACTCTCTCTTCTCCATGCCCTGCACACGTTAAGCCACTTCTACAAGTGATCGTTTATTTTTCGAATACAAACCGCTGAGTTCACATTTTTTATTCAGCACATATAATATTTAGACACTTTCGGCAAGCTGTTGTGTCTCGTACTCTTGAGATGCTGCGTGCAAAAACGCAGTCCTTTTTTTTTCTCTGTTTCGTGTTTGTCGTCAATATTATTTTGTTTGAAATATTTTTTTCTGCATTCAAAATGTTCGAATACTCTTCTTGCCTGTATATAGCACAATGTTTTTATGAACAGGCCTCCCCCAAGGAAGGCACTCGATGTGAACTGCTGTGCGTCTCTGTCTGTCTGTGTGCGCGCGTGTGTCCATTTGTGTCTGTGTGTGTGTGTGTGTGCTCGCGAACAGCACTTGCCCCAAAAGTCTGTGATGGGGATCTTTGTACAACATCGTGTATTAAGCACCCTCCTTGAACCATGATGAAACCAGGTACGGAGAGCGTACCCAGGCAATGTTAGATGGGTAAGCGGCATTTTTGCGTTGGGCATTGATTGGCAAAGGCCAAAAAGCATGTCTCTCCAGCCACTGCCGACCATGCCAAACCTCTCATTAATCCTGCAATTGAAAAGGTTTTACGTATCCGCACTAAATCTGCTGCATTCAAAGAGGATTATACGGACAGCTTTTACACCGCAATGATGTATAGGGACTGGTGCTAATTTCTTTTTTGGGCATGACTCAATGTAAAATAATATGTTGTGACAATTCCTTTATTTTTACATAAACACATTGCTTTACCGTTGCCGGATGTCCACCGTCGCTCGGCGTTTAATAAACACAACTTCAGGACGTTGCAAGATCGGTACAACTTATCCAGACGTGAAGTATGTTTTGTACTGGTCTATCTGGAATACGTTTAAATACTTCCTACACATTTATTTGTGGCGTAGTAGGTTGCGTAGGTATAGGTAGGTTATGGTAAAGTACATGCTTGGTTAAAAATATATATATTAGTTATTTTTGCAGTGATTTAGCACCTCTTACGAAAACAGAATGATATACTATGAGATCTCTTTTACTAGTGGCAAAATATAATGGTAGGTTTTTACCCTTTTAACTGGTACAAAACTGACACCTTTATTCAAGGCATCATGTTTGCAATGACCACAACACAAGTAGTCAATAAAGCAAACAAAAAGAAGCAACTCTGATAAGGATAGTGCATATTATTATCCTTATCAGAGTTGCTTCTTTTTGTTTGCTTTATTGACTACTTGTGTTGTGGTCATTGCAAACATGATGCCTTGAATAAAGGTGTCAGTTTTGTACCAGTTAAAAGGGTAAAAACCTACCATTACAGAATTATATACTTGGGCTGGCGTATACGACTGTTTTTCAAAGCGGCATTGATGTTGAGTGTATGTTACCGGAATATAGGGTACTAATTTTACCCTTTGCAGAAACTTACTGAATACATTTTTACATCGCGGTACCTGTCTATAGGAAGGGAATGGTGTTTTTTCAGTCAGAGGGTCACGTGTGGTGGGGTAAATTATGGCTAACTCCCACCTCTTCCAAGACTTATGGCCAGTATGGGTGAGTTGGCCAAATGGCCCTCAAAGAGAGGCGGGAGGGCTCTGGAAACGTGTCCGTAGTGGACGCGCTACCCCGCCTGTCCAACCCGCAGCAGTATCACGACACAGCAAGTCACCAGTACCAGCGGGATGGTTGACTTAGTTAATTGGGGTTTGGGATTAGTGTCGTATCTAGTTTGGGTGTGCTCAGCCTCTTTTTTGCCTATCCATTGGAACGTGTCACCTTTTGATTTCGGCCACTATTAATAATATCTGCCGCTCGTCCGCTCACTGTGGTGGGGGCTTGAGCATTGGAGTTTGAGAAGCCCCACATCCTGGAGAGAAAGTGAGCATTTTTTATTTGCACACAAGAAGTCATGGCGAAATACTTAGGAAGAGATTGTCTGAATTATCATCCTCGTCAACTTGGCTGGGGTTAATTGAACCTTCAATGATTCGGCGTAACCTGCGCTGCTCCGATGGTCGCCATTCGATTCAAGAGTGGATTTGGGTTTTAACCTTTGGGGCTTGTGAGAGCCCATTGCGGCAACATTTGATTTAAAAATCATCGGTTTTTATCGCACGTAAATTAACGCGCGTGGCCGTGAGTTTTCAGAGTCCACTAGTAACAGGTGAGCCGCGATTGCATCGGTGCAATTTGTTAATCGACAAATTCTTCTTTTAGCGCCGACCTCATGCAAACAGTGAATATTTTGGCTTCGAAGAAATAATGTATCGTCAACGCCTCCAATCTGGACCATTTAATTTTTTTAAATCCTTTATATTAAGTTCACTTGCTTGCTTGCACGCTTACGACCGTGCAAATCTTTCGGTCGTTTTTTAACCCACTTCCCGTGATCCAATCGAGCTGACATTTTGCACACAGACTCGTTGTGCGTGACAATTTATTTTCGTGAAAAAAATTTTCCTAAATTTTACACTTTTTAGGAAAAAATAAATTATATTTAATTACCAATTGCTTAATGGTGGCAGGCAATCATCTGACCCATAGGTGACAGCCATCTCAAGCCAGAGGACGAGAGGACTCTAGCCGCCACGCATATAAAGGATTTATAGTGAAAAACTTTGTTTTTACGGGTTAATTTTTTTAAAAACCATTCTCGCGTGGTGCATGATAGGCTTGCAGTGCCACCTCTTGGTCATTTCGGAAAATGTGAGCTGCAGCAAAAATGTCCGTCGGGGTTGATTTGCATATAAGGTACACGAAGCAAGAGCCCCATTGTATCTCCAAGTATAAATTATATTTATTTTAACCCATCAGCCTATTGAGCCAGCAGCATTTGTGTAAAGCGATTTTAGATGGCAAACA
Source organism: Lampetra planeri (assembly GCF_965212315.1). NCBI lineage: Eukaryota > Metazoa > Chordata > Hyperoartia > Petromyzontiformes > Petromyzontidae > Lampetra > Lampetra planeri. The sequence continues at coordinate 5,579,863 of NC_136143.1, forward strand.
TTCTCTAATGTCGATAGCAGTCAGGCCTCTGAAACGCATGCCGATCAGTTAAATCATTGTAACTACCAGATGTTATTGGCAAGAACACTGCACACAAACTATCGCCCGCAAAGCCAATAGACCGATGGACTAAAACGTTGCATTTATTTAGTTACACGTGTAGACGGTGCTCTTTAAACCCTGATGCCCCCACGTGTTTCCAATTCAGTGATTTTGCGGTACACACAACAACACTGGGCGTAAGGTCTAATCTACGATCCAGTCGAGGATTCGTTCAAACGTTCGTGAAAGTGGTGATCTCACCCTGAATCTCACCAAACGGCTCTCTGATGAACCTTTAGCGCCATCTAGTGGACACAAAACGCACCTAATTTCGCGTGCATTAAAATATTGTACTACAGTATATTGTGGCTTTAAATCGAAGCAAACAAAAACAATAACCATTCTCTATGATGTTCAGCTTGTACATTTTGCGGATCTGTTTGTGTGTAGGGCTCTCGTTGTGGCTCTCGTTGTTAAGAGTGTCACGATCAGTCGACTCGCATTGTGCCCAGGGGCTCTTGATCAAGCCCCCCCATCAGGCACATAAAGTGTTAGAATGTGTCTATTGCTGAGATGTCCTCTCCTATGCTATGAGTAATCGATGACTCTAGCGATTACCACATCGATTACCCAACTAATCGGTATAACACAAATATGGTTTGGAAAAAGAAATGTCTCGCCACTGTTACTTGAGCCGCTGGGCGTGAAGTGATAGGCGGGGATAGTGATATTCATATTCTTAGGTTTTTTCGGTAAAGTCACGTAGATAAAAAAATTTAATTAATAAAAGTAAAATGAAAATAAAATAAAAATCACGACGTTTCGGAGGCAACACAAGCTTCCGTCTTCAGGTGGAACAGTCACAGCACGATAGCTGTATCAAGTGAGAGGGATAGTGATGTCATCGGCATTCTCAGCCACGCCCCCAATGGGCGTGGCTTGCAGGGGGTTTCCTGCTTTCACGAGGCAGGATATATTTAACCGACCACAACAAATGCAATCACACTTTTCAGTTAATGAATCGACTCCATTGCAGAGGTCGCAAACGGGTTTTGATTCCTTACCCGTACCCGGCCGGGTACGGGTAGGGTACGGGTATCGGGTACCTGATTGCGACCTCTGGGATGAAGCCATGTTTCAGGCGCGGGTGGGTTGATTCTAGGAACTTGAATTGTGAGAAGAGACAAGACGTTGGGAAATAAGTGACAAACGGTTACTCACCAGTGACTCACGGCCTACCCGTACCCGGCCGAGTACGGGTAGCCGGGTATCGGGTACCCGGTTGCGACCTCTGCTCCATTGGCAAGCCACCAACGCGGCACTAATTTCTCGTCACCCTTAGGCAGTGCCAAACTGTCTCCTCACACTGACCAGGGAGGTCTTATCCCCATAAAGTGACAGAGGCCCAAGGCAGCAGCTGTCCTCTGCCGATGCTTGCTTATAAAGCTTGTGGCTCTCAAGTTCCATGTATCGCGCTACCTTAACCCATCCCGTTGGGTTTGTACAGGGATTTACCAATGTAATCGCCGACTTAATTTCTTTTTGACATAGACCAACTTTATTTTTGTACTCGGAAACTGTCACACCAGACAAACATCTGTTTTTTTTGTCTCCGACGCCTCCTATCGCCAACAATTAGACCGCAGCCCATTGAAACGTGTCCGTAGCCTACGTAGGTGGTCTTGCTGTTTGAAAGTTGAACTCACAATTGCTCATGGTTGTAAAATGTTGCATCTGCGTTTAAAAAATATTTTGTTTTGTACATGATGAGTATAAATAAACTGCTGTTTTCAAGTTTCCTTTTGTCATTTTAGCGCATGGGTTTTGCACAGCCACTTTTCATCCAAGTTGAGGATATATTTTCATTGTATTCCTTCAACCTTTCGCGACGCTGCACAACAGGTGGCCTAACCCAGAAGGCCATGCTTGGGATTTCTTTGTCATGGTACCATTGCAATGGAAACTTGGGTGTTTTGGAGAATGACTCACAAAAATATAAACACACAAATCGCCATAAACGTGCCCAATCACGTCAGCCTATCGTAAACGAAGCAGGATTCGGACTCGTTTGAACCTGGATGGGTTACAACGACCAGGGGTTATCGCGCTTGGGGCTGCTGAGGTGTGGCCCAAAGGTGCCAATGATGACTGTCACAGGGACCTGTGCATGGTGGCCATAGAAAAAAATACAAACACCTCCCGTGTAGCCCGAACAGACTGTTGGGGCAAGTGCTGCCGGCGATTACCTATGAAGGCCAGCACGACATACGAGGGGGTGGGTGGTTAGCACGACGCCGGGCCTCCATCTCCCGAGTGACAATGTTTACGCACTGCACCAGGTACTCATTTGAGGCCGAATTGACCACGGGGAGGCCTTGGACCGGTTCAGGAAGTCATTGGTGGTGGCCGTGAGCGAGAAGCGAACCCGGGTCGCTGAATTTGTAGCAGTACGCTAACCACAACTACTGCTCCCCATACATGGGGGTACAGACAAGTACAAATATGTACCTGGTAATGGATTTGGCCAAACATCCCAGAGAATGTCAGGTAATACTAGGTTATTGAAGGCTTGGGCTGTGAAATGGCCAGATCGCAGTACAGGATGGATTCTTGAATCTATCCGTGTGGAGCTTTGTTAACCCTTCATACGATGCATGGATGTTTTATGGGTACAGTACTCTGGTTTTCTTCCACACACCAAACACCTCGCAGTATGAGAATTGGCAAAATGTTCCAGTGTAGCACCCTCACTGAAAAAGAGTCTTGAGATTCAGTGAGGCTCTCTTAGGTAAATAATACTGATGCATCACTTGACTCATGTTACCTTCATAAAATACTTGCATTACTCTTGCCTCCTGCAGACTTAATGGCTTCTCAACTGGGAAAATAACTCACAGATTCTATCGGTTGGAAGAGCTTTATTAAATTTGTCACTTTCCAATAGGGTTGTGTGTCATACTTATATACATCCATATATACATTTAACAATACATGCCTGTGATAAACATTGACTGCACAGTTTGTTCTCTGCTGGCTTTGCTAAGATGTATAACCTTTCAAATGACATGAAGACAAATCACAGTTGCTTTCATAAACACTGTCACCGCTGGCGGTGAAGTTATGCCCAAAAGCTGGCGTGCAAGGGAACCCGCACGCCATTTCAAGCCTAAAACACGTGATGCTGCGATGGCAGTGGTGCAAAAACACAAATAACAGAAAACACAAGACATTCATCAATAACACCGCCATAATTTTGAAGAATTGTATAATGAGTTATGTGGTCAATGGCAGAGGCCAGGGGCATGGAATGAATCATTGGGAGACTACACTACACATCACGAGGCTCCGATAGAAAATTCGAACTATTATTCACTCGGTCTCTCTGGCCTGGTCACCTCTCTCCAACAAAAAATGGACGATTTCCAAAATCGCCGCCTGTTATTTCATTACATTTCTTCTTTCAGGCAGTGTTTTTGACGAATATTTGGATTTTTTTTCGTTCTTAAATAGCAACTGAACATTATAGTGGTACTTTTGCGAAAAGCATAAACGGGAACACTTGCACAAATAAACGCGCGTGTAACTGTTCAGGGGTTGTTACTTTTCAAAATACATGCAAAATAATTGAATGTAAAATGGTTTCTTTAAACTAATTTTGTTAAAACCAGAAACATAATATACTTAAATTATCAGAAAACGTAATCTTGTAATCCATAAGTTATATATATTTAAGATTTAAGCAATACACCTATGAACAAACCACCCGGAATGTGCCAGATTTAGAAAGCTAAGCCGCAACAATCCTGGACAGTGCTTGGATGGGCAACTGCCATGCATAAAACAGGTGTTAAAGGCTGCTGCGAAGCTACATTGTCAGCAATAGGGCAGTGCAGTAACATCTGCTGTTGTACTCTATTCTATGCTCCAACGTCAATGTTCCCCACCTTTACCAACCCGCACTGGTCACAAACCATTATGGTCAACCCCCATGGCCCGCACAGTGTGGGGGAGGCCCTCATCCAGCAGTGGATTGAGAAAGGGCCATACATGTACATACGCGACACATTCAACCGCGGGCCTCTCGCGGTGCTCAGCGGAGGTAATAATCGATCGCTGTCGAAAAAGCAGCGAATCCTGCGCAGCCCAGTACGCCTGCCTTCAGGCCAGCTGAAAAACAAGAAAGGGTAAGGGGTACATTAATCTGGGATGTTGCCGCGGTGTAACGGTCAGCACGCTGGACTTGAAAAGTCAGAGGTCGCCGGTTCGGTCCGATCTGCCGACGCGGTAGTTGAAACAATGGGGCAAGTTTCTTAAATCCATCCCATCGGTTCTGTCCACCCAGCCGCTATAAATAAACGGTTTCGACACGATTAGTCAGTCGATCGGCAGGTTGCGTGCTGGTGTGGTAGAGTGTGGGCGCTCTGACTTCTTCCAACATGCCTGTCTCAACGTGGAAGAGCAGGCCAAGACAACATCTAGGAGGGGGCATTTGAGCATTCCCTCCAGCAGTGACACGAGCAAGCAATTGGATGGCTGCCCCTTTTACCTCAACCCAATTAAGCACTATTACTATAATCCAAACAGAAAATATTTGATGCCCACGCAGTTTTAGCCTTTGACAAAACCCGACTTCATTTAGAACACCCGTCAAATTGCCGCTTTAATGGGATTAAAATATATATATATAAAAACGGCAAGTTCCATCGCACCGAGTGGTGCGCGTGCGAAGGTAACCATATATGGCTGCCACTGCCACAGACTTCATCACCATGCCAAGGAATGTAATGTAGCTGGAGAGGGGCCGGGGAGTCCCAAAGGGGCAGAAAATGGAAAATAGGCTGCAATCATCTGTTGCCTATTAAGGTATGAGAATGGAGTGCTCAGCATGCACACTTAACATTATCCAGGCTCACGGTGCAGCTTATGCTTGGCACGAATGTTACTGTTTAGTCACTTTTAGCGGCAAGGTGGCCCTAAAATAATTGTAAAGTTCAGGATTTATTTCAGAACGAGTAGTGTACAGTGTGTGATAGTATGATTACGAGTAATTTGATTCATTACTCTCAAAACTCCTGCTGCTGTCCAACCAGCATAAATGGGTACACCAGATAGTTGATTGACAGATCGTGTGTGGTGGGGTAAGGTGTGAGTACGTCCATCACTTCCAACAGGCCTGGTAAATGTGGAACAGTAGACCAAGTACCCTCAAGAAAGACTAGAGTTCTCCTTAGCGGAGACCCTTCTGCCAGCAGTGGCATGAGTAAGCAAATTGCAGGGCTGCAACTCTACCTGACTCTCAAAAAATGTCCAACAAAATATCGACTATTACATCGCAACTCGGAGAGAACATCCAGCAGTGTATTGACCAAGGCTGACGATAAGGCTGACGATGATGATTATAATGACGGTGACAATTTTGCACCAAAACACGATTTTGTTTAAATTGAAAGCCCTCGGCTGCGTCTCACCCCGAAATCCGATGATTCCTCCTGTGGCGCATCCACTGAGCGTGCTGTTCTTCCAGTCAGACACTCCCCGATACTGAGAAACAAAAGGCACCAGTGAATTCAAATCAGCCTTTAAATCCTCCACATCTGCTTTTCATCGCCGAAGCAGTATAATATGCCTTTAAATACCTTACTCTTGTGTCACAAAAGCCTCGATACAGCAAAGATAAAACATCTTGATGTGAGCTTCCCCCCCTAATATAACATGCAGGTGTCCCTGAATTAACATGTGGATAATTGTTGTTACATTCCATCCAGAGGGTTCTTAAAGTTAAAATTCTACTTTGCTTCACCTATCCACATAATTGGAGTTGAAATTCCGTGTTTTGGTTTATGTGCAACCACTCAAAAGGTATTTAATGATTCACCACATCCACGGCAGTATATATTTCTTTATATATATTATCATGAATGTGGCACCTTAAATGTTCACAAGGATAAAGTGAACCCATTATAAACAACAAATACAATTTGAAAATCATAGAATCTTAAAGCCCTTTTTTCCTGCCATGTCCGAGCTTAGCCAGGCGGGCCCCATGGTACGGGTGGTTTTCCACTAGATATCTGACGTGCCGAGGCGGTACCAGACCATGATACGCTAACCTCACGTGACATTTTAATCTGGCTCAGGGTCAAACAGGGCCAGGGTTGCGGCTAATGATGCGCTCGTTGCGAGTGACATCAGCCAGTACAATCCGGGGACACGGCGTCACCGCGTCGTCTACATGCGACTCGACTAATTAATTGCATTTCAGTGTCACGGCACGGCTTCTGCAGTGGAAAAACAAGAACCTGGAGCCTCCTTACCGACGTCAGTCTGGCTCTGCACAGCTCTGGCTGGGCTCGGTTGTATCGTGGAAAAGATGAATTCCGTATTCGATTCAATAAATGTAATGCGACCTTAAAATATATCTTTTTTTAAAGAATCTACTACTCACCGACTCGATAACACACTCGCTGCAGGAAAACATCGCTCCAATGATCGCAAAGTTCTTTGCGTAGGACGCACTGCGCTGGCCCATGTCCTTCAGCACCTCGCGGGCCGTGGGTGTGCGCATTGGGTCCTTCGGGTCGATGCCCACGTTCGAGTCAATTCCTGCTGTGAAGATTCCAAACGCTCCGCCGAGCACAAAGCCTGCAGCAGAAAAGACGAGCGCACTGAAGAAACAAGTCTGAGTTAGTCCTAGGCCTCCCCGTCAACTTGTCGCCCTTTGTCCCTCTCCCTCAAACGTTGTCCCCTTGGCTAGTGTCACTTTAGTCTCTCATCCCCTGCCCCCCTCGTTCACTGTGTATGTTTAACTTCATTCGCACCGTACATAGCCGGCCGTGCTAATCGGAGGTGCAGTGTTGTGTCTATGGGGTCAATGTTGAATAAATGGGCAGTGTTGAGTCTATGGGCAGTGTTAGTCTATGGGCATGATGTACTGTATAACTTATTTCGCACCGTACGTAGTCTACCGTGCTAATCGGTGGTACGATTTACGTCAATAACGCACGAACACACCACTCAAAACAATGCATTTGCAACACATGCCATTCTTCAGATACGGTATTCATTACATGGGACGTTATTGTACCTGCAAGGAGGCGACCTGAGCGTCCTCACCTACCACCACCCCACCAATACCCAACACCAATGCCATTCGCCACTTAGTGACGGTGACGGCGCCTGTGCCAGGCTGGGTGCACTTTGAGGCCATGTGAAGTACACGATGAGACCTCCTTTACCAGTGGCAAAATATAGTAATAGGTTTTTACCCTTTTAACTGGTACAAAAACTGACACCTTTATACAAGGGATCATGTTTGCAATAACCACAACACAAGCAGTCAAAATGCAAACAAAAAGAAACAATATGCAGTGCATATCATTATCAGAGTTGTTTCTTTTTGTTTGCATTTTGACTGCTTGTGTTGTGGTTATTGCAAACATGATCCCTTGTATAAAGGTGTCAGTTTTTGTACCAGTTGAAAGGGTAAAAACCTATTGCCATGTGAAGTGTCGAAGGCTGACTGGTCACGGGACAGACCTAGCAATTGCCGTGGGTTGTCTGACTGAGATGACCGCTAGATGCACCACCAGCTGTAACCCCCCCCCCCCCCCACTGTGCCATATTGCTGCACTTTATCCGCCCGGCGCTCCGCTCGTTGTTGTGAGCGTCGCTCCTCTGCCATCCGTTGTTGCTGCTGGAGGCAGCAGCGTCCTTCACGAGCCTCCTCCACCCTCCCCCTGCACACCTGCAACGCAAGCGAGCGCGGCCTTGAAAGTGCAGCTCTCCATCGCCGCCTCGATCATCTTCTGCTGCTCGCTCTTGGACGCCGCGGGGAAGCCGCCGTACACCGTGGGGGATATCTCCCTGGGCTGCCGCTTGTCGCCGACGAGGTGTCGCAGCAGGAGGCTGTACTGCACGTAGTCCTCGCCGGCCTCCGCTACGCCAGTCGCGGCGGGGACGCCGCTACCCACGCCGCTCTTCATGGGCGCCGCCATGTTGGCAGGGTAACAACCTCCACCACAGCCCCTCCCCCTACTCGAAGTCAAAGGTCACCGCGGCACGCTGAGTGGATAGGAACGCATGTGCTTGTTAAACCTCCATCGGGTTTTTTTTTATTATACCTCCTATTTTTGTGCGGGGGAATTTCGTTTTTAGGTTCACACGGCGTGCAGCCGTTTCAATACGGGCAAAACCAAAAATTCGTCTGTTTGTTACAATACACCACTATAAACTACACTACTATACATCACACTACTGTACACTACACTATACACTACACTACTATACACATACCTGTCAACCCATACGGTTTACCCGTATTCTTGCACAAGGAAATTTAGTTTTAAGGTCCACGCGGCATGCAGCCGATTGAATTCCGAAAAAAAACTAAAAATGTGTCTTTCTCTCATGTGGATTGGACTTTATAGGATGATCATTGAGATTTATAAGGGCACGGGGTGACCAATAAGGTCTGATTAAGGTAGGGCACTGATAACGGGATGACCGGTATGCATACATAGTATAATCGTTGATTTTATTCTAATTTATAAAGGGTTGACAGGTGCTGTTCGTTTTAACAACAATATTTTTGTTAGTAGTGTACTACCAACGTAATAATAAAATATAATTATATATTAATATATATACACAGGCGTCAGGGTCTGGATCGAACCCACGACCTCTTGCATACCAGGCGAGGCATTTAACATCTTGCCAACAGTGAAGTAAAATAGCATTTTGAACAAAAATATTTTTAATATATGTTTGTTAATCGTGGTTTGTATGAGTTCTGGTATGATATTCAGATTCATGTAACTGTTGTGACTACAGCTCCTAATGCTAAAATCAAATCACACTATGTGAAAAAATAAAGGTTTGCTGGCTGGAGGGAGGGAGAGAGCTGACGGTCACATCCAAATAACATGCACGTTGCTAGTTTTAATAAAACAAGAACATACTCAACGCATTTGTGAATGACACTGTGACCTTAAAATACTAAATTACTGTATATAATAAGCGACATTTTGGACAATGGTCCTTCTTCGTAACATAGAGGTGGTGGATAAGATAAGAGTTGGAGACTGCACTTTCCACCATGGGGCCTGATGAGAATGGACAGGCCCGCATCCAGCAGTGGATTGACAAACGAGCAGCATTTGTTGAAGCAGGAAAACTCAGGACCGGTTTTGAGTTATCTGAGTCTCATCAGCAGGAACTCGCCAGTTAAATGCTGTTGGGTTGTCTGGCTCAAGTTTGAAGTTTATTTTGTTTAACCAGGTAATAGGTCAAGAGACCAGGATAGCCTCATTCACGAGAGTGACCTGGGTCACCCAAATTACACCAGCAAAACAAATAAAGTAACAAAACTAAACTTTTAATTTTACCAGGTAAGGCCCACTGAGCTATACAGTATAGCTTTTTTCAGAAGCGACTTGGCCACAAATGATAGCACAACGAAGTAGCTTATCATGTGGCAATTTATAGCAACCAAAAAACTCTAAACGCATGTTTTTAAATGTGGATGGAAAAACCAGAGAAAACTCCACGCAATCACGGGGAGAACATGCAAACTCCAAATATACAGGCGTCAGGTTCGGGGTCGAACCCACGACCTCCTGTATATCAGGCAAAGTGTTTAACATCTCGCCAGCAATGAAGTAAAATAGCAATCCGAAAAAAACATTGTATCTCAAGAGGAATGGAAAATATTGCACAAACATAAAGCAATATTAAATAGAAGTAAAATATTCCCTGCAGGGAAAATTGGCTCTGGCTCCCAGATCGGTCACAGCACAAATGACAAAACTAAGCTATACAGAAACATTAAACAGAATAGGTTGACTATAAGAACATGTCAACAAACAAGGAGATATTTCCTGTATACAGTATATCAAATGCAAGTTCAAGTATAAAAGAAAATCGACAGCTTTGCATTAAATATATGTACAGTATGTTGAACTTCTTTCACACCGTACGAAGCCAACCGTGATAATCAGATGTGCTGATATTATGAATTAGATGGGAGAATAACCAAAATACGTTTCGTTAAGGAATTCCATTCCTTAGCGAAAGTGTTTGGTGCATTAATATGGAATAAGGGCCATGAGTTTTTTTTTCTCTCTGTACAATGCATTTGTGCTGTGGAATGTCTAAGATTTTGTGGATGGTAGTTATAAAGGCAACAGCCCATAATTTATCACCACGTTCTCGGGTATTTGATCGTTTGTAATGTTTGTAAAAAACTGCCAACATTTGGAGTACTGTATAAGGACATGTGTGGTGCATTAGCAATCCGATTACGTCTTATGACAATCGAGTAATGCGATTCTTTGGCAGCTGAGTCGATTCTCAACAGCATGTGGGTGTGCTGAGGTGGTTTATGTGTCTCTAAAACGTGGCATGGTTCCAAGTCAAAAGTCTGTGTCTCCAATTCCAAAACAAGCCATTTGTGGGAATTCCACCTTCCTATGGAAGGTATTCCTCTAGGTATAATGACAACCAAGACACTACAACCACGATTAACACTGCCTAATTAACAAGGTTTACTAAGAGTTCAGTTTCGACATTGCTTTAACTATTTTTAAAAACGATTTAACGATTGCGTTAACAAGGTGGCATCGCAGTGAAATGAGGGAACATGCCAAAGTAAGCATACATATTCCTGGTAATTAATGGGATTAAAGTTTCACTTTTAATATGTATTTATACAATATAGCTTCCTAAACATTTTTTATGTTAGTAAATAGAAGTTACATTAAATTAAATAAAGCTTAACGGATTCGACCAAAACGTAAAAAAATGTTAAATTACGTACCTCATTTAGATGGGTTATATTTTACATCTTTAAAAAATACATTGATATTTTATTTAACAATAATCAACGTTTCGTTATGATGTGATTATGGGAAGCCTTCATCCAGCAGATGATAGACACGTCGTCATGGTGATTAGTCTTTTTTTAATAAAAAAAATGGTGCAAAAACTTTCTGGTGTTCGTCATTCATATGATCTACATTTTATTGTTGTTCCATTTTTACATCATGTTTTTTTTATTTATGCCACTTGAGAACACTTTGAGACTACACAAATATTTTTTTATTAAGCAAGACCTCGGTTTCAAAATGACAACATACGAAAAACAGCATCAAAATAAATAAAAGTAAAATATTTAGTTCCTTCTGACTTATTCCCACGATGCTTCTCTCCGAAATGACTTGGAACACTTTTCCACTTACCGCTCTTGTCACTTGGAACAATAACATAATTTATATATAGAGTTGCGTCTAAATACAACAGCTTCTGCAGGTGCCCATGGAAACCCGCACAACATACACACTAAACAAAAGACATGAAATGTGCGAATAAATATCGACCAATAAAATGTAGTCAAATAAAACTCGAGCTGTGTGGATTGAACAAGAGACAACGCTACACTGTGCACACGCAGCCACCACCACGACCACTACCACCACCACAAACCCTCATGCTCATCGTTTATGATGAATTGTTGTTTACGATGCTGCCTAGCAATATTGGAAGCTACTAAATTTATTTTACTGAAATTGTGTAACGGTGTGAGTTGAATTACAGTCCTGTATACATGTTTTGCCTAGTTATTTGCCCAAGCATATGCTGGAAAATAAGCATTTATATTTTGGTCAACCTGTCTCAAATTTTTGTCCACTCTATCATCCCTCCTGTGAAGGTTCTCCTAAATCCGGCGAAATGTTGGGATTGTGGTCTGGGGTATGGAGACCGAACATATTTATTTATTTCAACTTGTTTTCTCTGTGATGATAATTTTCATATGTGCATTTCTTTTGTTATTTATTTTTTCGTTTTTTTATTTGCTGCATAGTGGGGTTTTGTTTTTGTATCATCTGTATAAGGGACTGGCCAATTAATGTGCAATTGCATGAATAACGCTATATACAATGTAATTATTGTTATTGATGGTTTTCGAGCTGAGAGGTAGCCAGGAGGATAACCCTACAACAATGGATAATTATTAAATCTATCTGTGCGCAACTTTGAGCGATAACCCGTTACTCATGTACTGCTGGATGAAGGTGATTATGATGAAATTGTATGGGAGGGTGATTCAGTTGTTTTGTGACCCCCCCCCCCCATTTAATGCTCTAAAACGTAATAAAATGTTTAAAGTAAGGTTTGTTTAAAAGATAAATGAATATGCAAAGGAGAAAATGTTAGGCGGTAAATTGGGGGGCACAAGACATCTGGACCACACTGTATGGTAAGAACCGGTTAGTTTATTCAGTTTGTTAAACTTCTTTTTTTAAATAACATTTCCCAAGTGCCAGGGTTTTGGAGTGAGATATTTTCCGGAGCTCCATCTAGTGCAGAGATCGGCAACCAACATTATTTTTGTTTAGAATTTGGTAAAAAAAAACTCAATAATTTCAAGAGCCACCGCCAATGCACGTGGTGCATAGGAGCCGACGCAGTGCGGAATAGATAAAGCCACGAAGCACGCTCCTTAAAGAGGCCGCGTGTTATCCCCCCCCCCCCCAAAAAAAAACATGTATAGTGCTAACAAGAAAAACAATATAGAGCGAATCTCTCACGATCCACGCTCCTAACGACTCCTCCACCGCAAAACGTGAATCCACAATTCAGTGGTGGGCGCCCTCTCTCTCTCTCGCCGCGGTGTCCCCCGGCTGGCTTCTTGCACGTGGTGGTTGTGGTGGTGTTGGTGGTGGTGTTGGTGGGTGGTGGTTGGTGGTGGTGTTGGTGGTGGTGTTTGGTGACAGTGGTGGTGGCGGTGGTGGTTGGTGGTGGTGGTTGGTTGGTGGTGGCGGTGGTTGGTGGTGGTTGTGGTGTTAGTGGTTGGTGGTGTTGGTGGTGGTGTTGGTGGTTGGTTGGTGGTGGTGGTGGGTGGTGGTGGTTGGTGGTGGTGGTGGTTGGTTGGTGGTGAGTGGTAGTGGTGGTTGGTTGTTGTGGTGGTGGTGGTTGGTTGTTGTGGTGGTTGGTGGTGGCGGTGGTTATTGGTGGTTGGCGGCGGCGTGCGTTGTGGGCGTTGTGTTCCAGCAGCAAGCTGCTCAAGGCTTATTGCCCCCTGCTGCTTCGCTACATTGTTCGGCATTCGGGACGCTAAGTTAGGCGAGAGAGGAGGAGAGGAAGGAGGAGGAGGAGAGAGAAGGAGGAGAAGGAGGAGGAGAGAGAGAAGGGAGCAAAGGGGAGGGCAGGAGAAGGCGTTTCTCTCCAAACTTTGAGAAGGAGGAGAAAGAATAAAAAGACTCCAACCCAAGCGGCGATCGTGGTAACAAAAAAAAACTGCTCTCATCTTGCGCTTGCTTATCCGTGTGCTTGCTCCGCTCCGTGTGGTCTTTTAAGTTCTTAATTATACTCAGCCATGGTCAATCCACTGCTGGATGAAGGCCTCCCCAAGCCGTCGCCGCTGTCTTGTGAGTAGTTGTGGCGTTGGCGTCGCGTTGTGCTAAATCCACTGCTGGATGGATTAACGCTTGCCAAGCCCGGCCACCTGCAGTGAGGGCATCATTGGGCCGTATGGTTAATCCACTGCTGGATGAAGGTTCTGCAATGCAATCGTCCACCGTAGGCATCGGAACGCCAGATGATTCCATCGCTCCATCTCCACGTTGATGGTGAACTTTGTTGCGGTAATGTCATCATTTAGTTTTCCCGATGTCCCGTTTGGAAAAAGGTTCCGGTCACCTTAAAATGGAGCGAATGATTTTGTTATGCTTTTAGTTTATTTATTATTTTTACGTGGTGTTTTTGTGTGTTTTTTTGTGTTGTGTGTGGTCGAGAGAATGGAGAGATCGTTCGGGGCCGGCGGGCAGGAGAGACCGAGGCTCGGCTGCGGCCTAGTCGGTCTTTTTTTCACTTTAACTTAGTTACGGTTTTATTTGTAGCTTCCTCTTAATTAATGCCTCCTTGACGACGGCTAGATTATTATTAATATTCACCTGTCGTTGTTTTCGCTATATAACTTTGAGCGTTGCCTGTGGTTGATGCTGCCCGCGTTAATGTGTGACGAGGCGCTGTTTAGTGACTTAACGGATTTTATTGTTCGCAGTGACGTTTTGTTTCGTTTAATGTTGTGTTTCTTTTGCTGACGATAACGTTTCGGTTGTTTATTTTCTACCGACCCTTCTTAAAAGTCAAATAATTTCAGCTTGACATGAGCGTATACTGCACCGCGTAAATTACTGTATTACAATGCATGCACATGTACGTGTTTTATCGAGTTAAATAACAGCGTTAAATGTACTACCGTATTGGTATTTATTGGGTTTTTTTTCCCTTACCAAGCTTTAACAATGCATTAATGCAGATGTATGTTAAATATAATTGTAACTATTAGGTCTCAGGATGTTGAGATTATGGTAGCTGCTTTGTGAGGAGTCAATCATCCAGCAGTGGCTTGACCATGGCTATTGCTGGTAATAATTTACAGTGTTTGATAATGGTCATTCAAAGTAGCAATGTGTTTACATGTTTAACCTATCTGACATACGGTTTTATTATTATTTAATGTAGTGACTGCATAAATGTTAAGCGTGCTCACATTAATTCTCTATATATGGTATTAAACTTCTGATATGCAACTGTGGTGTTTCAAGGACATTTAGGGGGAATTATTTCAAAAGTCATGTTGTGATTCGAGCGCTAGTGGACATAGCATCCGGATGGTTTAAGTGGCCTTTGGTTGTTTTTGACGGTTGTCACTCATGAATGGAATTTGACACACCATCCCAATTCTGTTCGTGCGTGTGATGGCAATACGTTAAGGAGCTAAATTCCAATATCCGAGGTCTGTTAGCCACGACGAGAGGATTTGTATAGGATAGAGTTCATGTAGTTTTGGAAAGTCTGATCTGTTGAGGGAACGCAGGCTGCAGTGTGTGGTTCATAGTGTGGGTTTCATGGCCAGAATTGCATTGCGGTTTGACTTTAACATCCCCCAATGTAAGACCCTCTTGAAAAGTCACGAGATTCAATGAGGCTATCCCGTATAAATGAATGCATTGTTTCATCGTGTTGTTATTAGTTGGTGCAGCTGACTTGCTTGAAGTTTCACTACAATGCTGTCTTGTTTCCCGTGGCTTTGAAATGTCATATTAGTTTGGATGATTCACTCGTGTGCACCGAGACACTTTCGCTCTTTGTGGAGATTTCTTGTTTTTCGCTCTTTAGTATAACTTACCGTTTTAAATCGGTGGATACAATTTATGTTTTACAACATCCTTACAACAACAAAAGACTTTGTTGAGCAGTAATCCTCGTATCATTGGTTTTGAATGAAGAACTAAAGTAAAGTACGTGACTTTTTAGAAACAAAATGTATTTGTGTAAGTTAAATAACGTTCCATTTTGTAATGTTCTCTTTAATGGCCACGATGGGCTTAGTTTGCTGAGTAATGATTTGTTTTTACAGTGGCATCCTGGTTTTAACGACCTGTGATTTGGATGGAATCCAGGACAAACAGCGTATTTTGACTGAAAACTTATTTTTTTAAGTGTTTTTATTTTTTGTGAATATTATAAATTATTTAAGGATATGTGTATATATAAATTTAGCCATCCTACCTATCATTTTTTTTTTTTAAAACGTTATTTGAATAAACACCACTTAGATTAAAAGTTCATTACAAACCATTTTTGTTGTGCCTGCACACCACTGGCAATGCAGTCCCATGATGTTTCCTCTGTTCCCTCATTAGATATATTTACGATGAAACTTTAACTGTGCAGCTTCTTAAAATTAGTAACATCCTGTTGGGAGTTTTCTTAACTTGATGACTTATTTTTCCTTCCCTCTCACTTTGCCTTAAGCACTTTCTCACCGATGGTTTTAGACGGGAGACTTGAAGGGCAGGCAGTGTTTTTTACGTTTAAAATTCCTTTCTGCCTTTTATAGACAACGACGGGGTTGAATTATACCTCTTTCACCTCGGTTTTCAACAGCCTAACGGCTTCCTGGACTTGTCACCCTCTTGGTTTGAAATAATTCTTCACTGTGTCAGTCCGGCACATTTTCCATTATTTTATGTTCCAAGCCCCCATTTGTTTTTGTAATGCTATGTTTTATAGTCTTTCCTGATCCATTCCAGACACGTGTCAAAACCACTGGACTCGTCTCTTGCATATATTCTTTAAGGGTCATCTGTTTGTCCAAATTGTTATCTTGTCTCTAGATTTAACATATTCTGTAGTATAGATGTTGCTGCAGTGCTTTAAAGTAAAAAGATGAGACATTTCAATGGGTGGTAGTTCTGGTGATTTGGAGGTAGAAAAAAACGTGGTCTCTGTGCATATTTATTTCTCAGTTTTTGCCACACACAATTGGGCACACACAGTTATTGCTTTCCCAACTGAATCGGGTTGTCTGTCTTGAAGCTTGCCGCAGTGCTTGCAAATAATACGATGGAATTCGTTCGTTGAGAGGTACATCTCATGAATTGAAAAGGAAACTGGGTCACAGTCCATGTATATTCATATCTGTCGTCGCACGCGCAATCGCGACATGCAGATAGTACTTTCCCCGTTGAATCGGGTCCAACTGTTAACGCGGGCCGACACGCCCATGAAAGCCAACACGGGATTCTAAAAAGCATGCCGACCATACCTTCACCTGACAGCACTCTACCTGTGCCGACACTACCCATTCTTTTAAATTTTTGCGGTTTTTGAAACGTGACCGGTTTTTGAAATGTGACCGCAGCATTTGTTGTTTGTGAGTAATAACGCCCCTTTGCCCCCCTTGCATCTTTTAAGCAATAATCATACTCGTGTAGGTTTAGTCACTGTGTACAGTTATGCAATTTTATTGCACTCTGCTGAAGTTCAATAAGCGCATGTTGCGTATTGTGAAAATGTTTTTTTGTTATTCTAGGAGAGCTTTACTAAGACTCGAGGCTAATTTTCAGGAGGGTATTGCATTAGGATGTGTGGCCAGTTCTCTTTTTAAGTAGCGGTTGACAGTATATTTAATATATATACTTTACCATGATGTATCACTAGCAAGTAAAATATGAACTGATCCTGGGTTCCCTTCACCATCCCACACTGACCAGCGTGGTGAGGCATCGATTAGTGGATTTCCAAGGGATTGGAGCATACGTTATTATTTTTATATTCTTCATTGTATGTATGAACATAATTGCTGTTATACGGGAAGTAGCATGTTTGTTCTAATTTAGCTGTTTGTTATACCCAAATTGTGCTGTAGATGGCAGATAAATGTTGTAATCCCTTGACCGAATGTCCTCAAATTGACCAGTGACCGCCCATGGGCTGACGTTGGCTTGTGTTGCGGCCGAACCATATAAGCACTCGCTGTGTACATTTCGAGCAATCTGTGTTTATAATAAAAAGAAAATGGTTAATACAAGAAAATATCGTGACTGTCACTGGGATTTTTTAAAAGAAGTAAAAGTTACTCAACTTTTTAAAATGTACATTTTATTTTCATGTAGTTTTGAGTAGTTAACCATTTTCCGAAATGGAATTGTTTTAAAACAATGTTTCTGAGAAGACAACTGGTGTCGGACACTGATTAAATGTTTTGTTTTCACATTTCCTTGATTTGAGCCATCTATGATTGGGTAACATTTGTGACTTCAATTATATTTCTCCTTTTGTCTAACTTGCTGCATTCTATTAAGTTATTTTAAAAATATCAAAGAAACTTCTATTTTTATCTTGGTTGTGAGTCGGTTGGGCTTTTTTAAAGAATGCACAATTAAATAAATATCCAAACATTATCAAATCAACAGTGCTTAACATACAGCCCTTTGCCAAGCCACATTTGGATGAAGGCCTCCCATGCCATTTTAGCCATGGGGGTTTTTATCATACTTCACGGCTAGTCAACACAGGTTATTGAATGGGTACATTGCCCAGGACCGGTTCAGATTGAAGTTAATTTAAAACTCGCTATACTGTATATGTTGCAGTATACCATCTACACATATGAACTAGGAAGACCATTTATAAGCATTACACATGATATCAAAACTCAACACTTACGCTTGAGAAGTGGAGGCATTGGGTTGCCCGATGTGTCGGTGACACAGGACGGACTGAGTGCTAAGTGGATGTTCCGTGTGCGTATCCCCGCAGCGGCGCGTGTAAATGCCGCGGCCGTCCGGAGCCCACGATGAAGAAGACAAGCAGACCACCGAGCGCGGCCGCCCCTCCGTCGGGGCCCACTAAAGGGCCTCCGCACGGCAGTGCCGGCGGCAACGTGGAGCGTGCCCCTGCGCCCTCGCACGGGCACGGCGGCGTCAAGGCAGCCAAGGCCTCTGCGGGGAGCAGCGGCATGTCAGGACTTACTAAGGTACATCGTGCCCGTCGCCCCCATTGTGCGTGTGTGGTGGAAAGAGTGCCGCCTGGCTTGGGTCACATCACGTGATTTAATGGTAAAATGTTTTCACAAGGTAAAGAGGGTATTACTGGCAATATCATTCATGCTACCGTTTTCACTGTAAACGTATTAATACTGGAAAAGGTTATAACAACAAAATACATTCTTTACACAGTATAGATAGCCTCACTGAGTACATTACACAGATTATAGATTTTTAAAAAGTACTAATGAAAGCCTCACTGTGACTCAGGAATTTTTTTTTAGGAGGGTCCTGCATTTGGATGTTCGTCCATGTGCATTAATGAGTATTTTACACGAGGGGAGAAATACTAACTGCCTCGAGAAAATCCACGCTTAGGAGGAGCACCTCCTAAACACTGCCATCTCCCAGTCCACTCGCAGCCCCACGCTTATAACTCCTCTAAAGCCCTGGTGGTCAATTCACCCATCAAAGTACTAACCAGCTTCAATAATCCCTAGTTTCCGAGATCTTACGAAATTAGCCACATGTAGGGTGATTTGGTCATACAAGTAGTGTCATATTACTTTTGTTACATATGTTACATTTCTTCTGTTGGTCTCTACAAAGTGATACCAAGACCACAAGTAATGGTATTGCTTAATAATGGTAGTGGTATACACTTTAAGACACGTAATATATACACCGTATGATTTTGCATGTAACGCAGAGCTTTAGAAGCAAGGGTTTGAGGGTTATGGAGATTTGCCAAACTTCTAAACCTGCTAGACTGCAAGGTAGCCTGTAGATGGCAGTACAGCTAGTGTCTTTGTGTTTTCACGTGTGTGGTCCGTTGAGTAGTATCCATTCCTGTGTTGTTTTCTCTAAGGAACTCGATTTCCTTCCACATGCAAAGCGCTCGTCACAAAAGGAATTGGTCAAATGTTCCATTGCAGAATCCTCCCAAAAACGTGTAATGGCTCAATGGAAGCTTTCCTGGGTAAATACATCTTTCATGAGCCACAGAATAAATATAAACTATTATTACTTTTAACTTTTCAATATGAATAGTAAAATCTACGTATTTTCTACATCACATTGTTGGTGTTATAGGTTTGGTTCCTCATGATAAATATTGTTCTTACTCGCTGATCAAACATTTTTTTGACACGTTTAGTAATTTTTAGAGTTAATTTATGTTTATCTTGGAATTTTTACGTGTAGTTTTACATGCTTTCTCTCCGCGAAAGGCATTTGGAAACACCTTGAATGTAGTTGGAACCTCGCTAAAACTCACAGCCTTCTTGTGAAGGTGCCGGTGCACAACACACGAGAATGTAGCCAGTCTTGCCAGAATAAGTGCAGTGTGTGTGTACATTTGCCATTGGAATAGGCTGCATGGAAAACTTAAGACACCTTGGCATTGCTGTTGTCTTTGCCTTCTCCAATCAATTGAACACTGTTGCAGTGTGCCAAGTAGTTGTTTAGCACCTCGTAACTCTAAACCATGGCAACCTGGTTCCTTTTACTGTTAGCAGCATTCTAAGAAGCAACGGCGCTCTGCTCTCCGTACACCTACCAGCTTTATCACAGTAATTTTCCTATGTGTTATTGTCGTACAGTGCTCGAAACAACAGAGAGAAATCGTCAACTATTAATAAAAGTTACGCTTTGGCTGGAATAGCAATGGATATGTGGTAAAAATAAAAGTAGTTTTCTTTTGTAATACAGGAATGTACTTTAAAAGTAATGAATGTGTTTTGGCTGTTGGCCTAGTGCTTAAGAAGACTTTTTTTCGTGGGACCTGCGGGCGTGTGCGCGCGTGCATGTGTACACGTGTGTGTGTGTTATGCGTGTGTGCATGTGTGTGCAGAGCCAGAGCAGGGATGACCTGCTGGGCGGCAGCAGCAGCAGTGTGGCTGCCCAGGGCTGTGCAGCTCCAGCAAGGAAACACTCGGTGCCCTCGGCCAGCGTCACAGACCAGAAAGCTAAAGCCACCACGGGTAAGGCTATTCATCCCGTTTACTGTATCTGTTTCATTTTGCCTATAACCAAATTTGCCATTGAGCACATCACCTGGAATGTGTCCGATTTTGTTAGCGCCTGGAAGCTAAGCAGGGTTGGGTCTGAATAGTGCTTGGATGGGTGACCGCTATGCACAACAGGTTGCTATAGGCTTCTGCGGAGCTATGTTGTGAGCAGTAGAGGGCAGTGCTGTACTATGTTTAATAATTTCTACTACCCACGCTCCAGGTCTTTACCAACCCGCACCGACTAAAATGATGAAGTATGGTAAAATAACTGCCGTAACCCACACGGTGTGGGTAGGTCCTCATCCAGCAGTGGATTGACAAAAGTAATGTATATGGATGTATCGTAATCATCACAATCCATGGGCAGATAAAACAAAGGTGTCAAACTGCACATTTCATAATTTGTTTCCACTTTCCTCTGTCTTGTGCCAATATGCTCAAGTCTTGCACATCTTTCTGACACCAATCTTTTATGTTGTCAATCCCTATATCTCCTGTATTTCATTTACTTGTCTCTTATAGTAGAGTGTTTTCTGCTCTTGAAAAAAAAATTCCAGTGATCCATAAATGCGGTATCCTCCACTACAGCTGTTTTCTTTGACAAAATGACAATGACTGTGCAGTAATAAGGAGTGAAATGGGCATTCCTAATTGCGCTGCCAGCTGGTTTCAGCATCCGTCACAATGGCAGAGCTCGTGAAACATTTCCATAATATGTTGCAGATAGCTTTGTTGACATTTAGTTTGGTCGGTGCTTGCAGACCAAAAAGGTTTGCTTTAATTGATTGCATTAATTTTTGTGAAAAATTTAGCTATCAAAAATGCAAAGTTTCTGGTGTTTTGAGTATGGTGCCAATAATGAATAATCATGGTAGAAACATTTGTGTTATTTTCAAATAAATAATAATCCCAACATGATGTAATTTTGCACGATCACACAAATGTTCCATATTGACACAGCTGCTCAGAAGGATATACTGCATCTTGATTAAGATAGTGTGATATGAACCATGTGTATCGTATATCTATATTCAAAATAACTATGTATTATCCTGGTAAACACACGCAACGTTAGTGCAGAAAGCTGTGTTTGTTTGTAGCCGCGCAAAAAGTTACACGGGTTGAAGTATACGTAGCATAAATCGAAATAACTGACCTTGAACTATTAACCCTGGCAGCAGAATGGTTTCTCCATGGAGCAAATTTATTATATTTTCACAATTTTTTTTCTTTTCATCGGAACAGCAGCAGTGAGCTGTTGACGTTATGCGTATATAGCTGCCGTGCGACCTCAGTCTCGCGGAATGCATCTGTGCAAACAGGCAGCCGATCCCTCCCTCCCGCCCCTCTAGCATCGGGCGTTCGTGTGGAAGAGCTTCACTCCCTCCCTGTTATTGTGCTGCTTGCTCGGCAGGAAGCGAGCAGCTGCAAGGCCTTCCCAGGGGGAGGCCTGTGGCCAGGGCGCCGTTCACTTCCATCGCTGTGGCGGATTTTTTTTTGTTTAATGTAAAAGTTACCACTGATGTTTACATTTGTAAAAACAGGAAGGCTTGAGCGTGTTAAGTTTATTAGTTTAACCAGGTGAGAACTCAAGAGACCAGGGTATTCTCATTTGCAAGAGTGAACTGGGTCAGGAAAATGACAAAAGCGATAAAATAAAATAAAGTACAGCAATGAAGAAATGAGAAATTATGGAGGAATAAAAAAAAACTGAAATTAATTTTCCAGAAGCAGTTGCCAGCACGTGGCTTAGCAAAACGTCAGACATCGTGCCAAACAACACTCAGTACAAAAAGACATCTGAGAGCTATGCGGTACAACCGCGAAAACCTACGCAGTGGTATATAACAAAAGAGTTTCCCCACTGTAAATTAGTAAGGATACCAGCAGTCGAATGCTTGACGATTTGAAATTGGAGAGAGCTGTTGCCATGTAGTGATTTGGGGCTACTTGGTTACACTTTGTTGGACAGTTCCCAGGAGATTGCATAAGGAAATTAAATATCCCATAGCAACGTAGGCCTCTTGTACGCCACCTGCGTATAAATTGTCAAACAGGGGCAGATGCCCTTTTTGAAGAAAACAATGGGCTTTTAAAAACATTCATTTATTATTTACAGAGGGGTGGGACCACACCGAGACGTACAGTATGCAACCCGATTTTTTTCTTCCACATAATGGCTTTGCATTACAAATTAGCTCAGTTAGCCTGCACAAACAATGTGGGAGTGATTAGAGTCTCCGAAGACACAATGGGGCCAGTGTGCCGTGCAAGGGAGGGCGTACTCTCTACACAAAGCGGGATCCATCTCGATACCGGGTTACACAGAACAACAGAGGCCGGTGGAGGAAGCAAGGTGAGTTTTAATGTCCTGTTAGGATTTTTTTTTTATACCAAACTCCCGATTTGTATAAGTTGTTGAGGTTGTACTTGATAGTCATTAGGGTAGTGATTTGACAATATGGAGACTCGTCTGTGTCATCTGTTTTCCTGTAACAAGTTGGGTAATTCTCTAGGCGTTGGTCTGAGCCAGGACATGTGTTGGGCAGTCATTTACCAAAGTGCCTCGCTCACCCATGTCAGCGTGACAGGTGTAATGACCAATGTCTGTCTGCGCATGAGTTAGGTATGAGGTGGTGTTCAGCCTGAGGGTAGTCTGCCTAGTGGCAGTGTGCTACATGTGCTAGACAGCTTAACCCTCCTGCTGTCCAAAATATGCCTTTTAAATTTTAAGAGGTTTTTTTGTTGTTTCTTCTGTGAGTTTATACACGGTGGAAAACGAATTCCAATTATAATTATTAATCTCTAACTATATGTATCAACTAAGTAGCATTTCCCAGGAAAAACAAACTAACTTGAAAACAATAATCCAGTTATGATAATTAATTTGAACTTTTAAACCGAGAAGCGTTGTTGGGATTAACATTTATTTCATTGCGGTTTCTTGAAAGAATGGGCATAACTTTGTGAAGGGTAATGTCAGCTGTTGAAAGGGTTAAATAATATCTAAAAATGGCTTGGGGTTCTGCATACCTTCAAAATGATGAGCCCAAGGACGCGTTTCCGCCTTGCACCAGATAATACACGCGACATCCTCTCCTTGTAATGATAACTTTTAAAAAACACCTACTTGTGGGAACGTGTGTGACTCACGGTTTAAGGAAGCTTGGGCTGTGGTGAATAAAAGGTGTATTGCTCTGTGTTACCTGGTTTAGAATGCTTTTTGTCATTCTTAGAGCCAGGGCTGTACATTGTTGAGAGCTTAAAGCGGAGTTTTTTTGTGTCGGCGCACAAGACAATAGCCTCCTACGCCTTGAGGTCTCTCAGGAAGTTTTAATTTGTGTTCAACATAACGACAACAGCCTCGGCAGAAACAGAGAGAAGAAATCTTTTTCTGTTTCGTGCCGCAGAGTCTCGTCAGATATGTGGTGCATTTCTTGCAGAGGTATGAGATTTTAAAAATGCTTTTTCGGTTTCTTCACGTGTTCACGTACTCTTCCGTTGTCATTGTAATGTATTTTGAAAGACAGTACTGTTTTACTTTTACTGTCGAACCTGTTTTGATGACACTGCTTGAGTTAAAAATGTATTGTCTGTTTTTCGTTCGCTACAAAGTTTCATGTGCGAGTGCTTCTTATGACTGAAATAGTGTAAGCGTTCATTATAAAGCCGTTAATTAGGAAACATTTTTAAAATGTACTTGTTACCAGCCCAATGGTTTTACTGGACATCTGTGAAAATACTGTACATCTGTGAAAAAGAGCTGTATAGCTCATTGTATTCCTCCAGTACTAATACATATTCTGATTCTGTTTATTACAGTCTCCAACTCGCTAGTGTCATCTCCAAGTTGTACACTCTTATCTGACTGGCCTCTCTAGTTATGTGCCATGAAGACGGGCCATTGCCCGGAATATCATCCGTTTGAGGCCGTGTTGTTGAATGTAAAAGCTTTATTAGTTGATTCCAATAATTTCCGAATAATTGATGTATTACACCATAAGACATGAATTCGTTACAGCGAAAATCACGCATTTTTCAATGTGTAACATAAACGGAGAATACAGATTACAATTAAGAGCTTATCAAGATAGACATCTCTTTGGCAAGGGAGACTAAAGTTATTTTTCTTTTCAAATTAAACCAAATGTTGTTAAGCATGATGCGTAACATCTTGCTTCACGTGCCCGGAGCTGTTACAGAAACAATTCAGTTCTTCGGATCCATCCATTTCCTGAATTAGCTACCATCACTTGGAGCTTCTGTAATGGAATCTGCCAACATGTGTAGCGAAACGTTTAATATCGTGCTGAACAACACACGACACAACCCGAAAACACATCGGAGGGCTACATAGCACAACCACGAAAGCTTACCGCAGTATTACATTGCACTACCGTAGTCTCTAAACGTTCAGTTCCCAGTCTCGCTCCGTAATTTGCTGCTGTAATCGGTGGGCGCTGTTCCACCGTAGGCATGAGCACAGCGGCAAAGCGTGCCGCCGCCTCCAAGGACTCGGCGTCGGCGTCCCGCGACAAGGCAAAGGATCGCCTGCGCCAGGGGACGAGCAAGAAATCCTCATCAGGGCCTGCGTCGTCGTCTTCATCGTCCGGGCCCAGCACGAGCGAGCATGTGGCCTCACGGCGTCCGTCGCGCAGCCGCCTCACCGACGCGGGCGATGCTACGCGGCCCGGCGGTGGCGGGCGGACCCGGACGGCCGCAACGGATGGGCACGTCCAAGGTGGTAGCGGCGAGCAGGCGGCGCTGGAGGCGCGCGTGAAGGCGTTGCTAGCGTTAGCCGAGAGCAAGGACTCGGAGATCGGCCAGCTGAAGGGGCAGCTGCGTGCCATGAAGGCGCAGCTCGGCATGGAGGAAGAGCTCGAGGCAGAGCCTGAGCCTGAGGTGGAGGTGGAAGCAGAGGTGGAAGCCGAGGTTGAGCCGGAGCCAACTCAGGCGCCTGCGGCGCAGGGCATCTCGTGCGATGTGGAGGCAGCACTGGGCCAGCTGATGGAGCAGAATCGTGCCATCCGCGGGGAGCTGAGCCAGCTGAAGAGCGAAAACCGCATGCTGAAGGACCGTCTGAATGCACTGGGCTTCTCACTGGAGCAGCAGCAGCACCTGCAGCAGCACCACTCTGAGCGGCTGCAGAGTCTGGGCATGTGCGGCGGTATCGACCCGCTACCGGCGTCGGCGTCGTCCCGTGAGGGCTCGTCGCGTGGCTCTCTGGAGGACCTGCTGAGCCAGGATGGCAGCAGCTGCTGCACACTGGGAGAGTCTCAGCCGCTCAGCAACTCGGTGGACAACCTGGACAGCGAGTCGAGCGAGCTGCCGCCGTACGGGGGCGCCACTTCGAGCGACGATGCCCTCGACGCCTCGTCCGAGTCGGAGGGTGGCCCCACGCCTGCCCCGGACGTGGAGCGCGACCCGGAGCCGGAGTTGGAGCTGCGGCCGGAGTGCGGGCAGCCGCGGGTAGTGCAGGCGGTTGGCAAGGCGGGTGTCGGAGGGGCAACCGGGACGAGTGAGGTGTCGGTGGCGTGCCTGACGGAGAAGATCCACCAGATGGAGGAGAACCAGCACAGCACGTCGGAGGAGCTGCAGGCCACGCTGCAGGAGCTGCAGGATCTGCAACAGGTGTGTGTGTATTCTTGGTTCTTTCGGTAAAGTCCCGTAGAAGAGAAATAACAAAATTATATTTTTATTATTTTATTATTTCCATTAATAATATTCTTTTGTTGTTTCCCTTCTACATGACTTTACCGAAAGAACCAAGAATATGAATCCCTGCAGTCACGAAAGCTTTAAATCAGAATTTAGGTGCGTGTGTGTGCTTTCCTACAGAGCCTTTTTGCTTTCTCAGCTTCCATTAATGTGATTAATTTGTGAATTGTTTTGGCAGAAAGCAACGTCAATTTACGTGTGGACAATAAATGCTCCCTACTTGCTAAATTTATTCTTGGGCAATGAAACGTAAATCTGCTGGGCTAATTAGCCGATTGCGGTTCTTTGCATTCAGCTAACACCGAGTCTTATTTTAATGTATCATATGGGGTCTTCCGTAAATACATACGTGTTTTCCATGTTGTGTTTTTAATTTAATCGCATTTCATACTCAAGTATGTTCATACTTATCAGTATTTTGTTTTATTTAGCATGACGTACAGTTTTTTACTAAGTGATGGACTTGAAATGTTTATCTTAAATGCTAAGTAACAGGCATGTCGCGATCGACCATCCTCACGATTAAAATAATTGTAAGGGTTTGAACTTTGGTTCAAGTAGTGTAGTACTCCGTTCATGCCTTTAGTAGATGCAAGTGTAATGTGACCAAGTACGTCATATGACAATTCAAATATAGTTCATTCCTTCATGCGTAATTCGGTCTTTAATTTCCTAGTCACTGTGCCACACAAAAGTAGGAGAAGCATGAAAATGAATAAAAATCGATACACCGTCACATGCCTATTATGTCAACACAACACCGTGACCGGCATTCCCGTCGGCGACAGGTGGCGCAGGAGCTGAGCAACGAGAACGAGCGACTGAGCGAGGAGCGCGCCCTGCTGCTCGAGTCGCTGTGCCAGCAGGGCGAGCGCCTGGACGAGCTGTCGCGCCAGGCCGACTGCTACCGCGCCATGCTGGCCCAGGATGGCGGTGCCATGCCACCGTTGCAGGCCGGCGACATGGGCGCGTGCGGCGGCGCAGCGGGAGACGCGCTGGGGCTGAAGAGCGACGGGCGCGTGCAGGAGCTCGAGAGGGGCTACCTGCAGCTGGCAGAGAGCGCGCAGATAGAGCAGGAGCAGCTGCTGGGGGTCCAGCAGAGGCTCACGGCGGCGCTGCATGCGGCAGAGAACGAGCACGCGGAGGCGGAGAGCATCATACAGAACCTCAAGGTCTGGTGCCTAACCGGTGCCCGCTTCCGCGCTTTAAAATATTCAGTGAATTTCAATAGCGTGGTGTGGGATCTTGTGCAATGCTCCTGGCAGTTGAATCTTTGGTTTAGCGTTACATCCGTTTGCGTGCGTTGTTTGCTTGAAAGCTTGCCATGGCCTTCACGCGCCAAATCTGCTCACGTTCCTTTTTGTGTGTGCCCACGTTACGCACCTGTGTGGGATTACGTCGGAGACCGTGGCCGTAGCACTTGCGTACGTTTTTTGCTTGTGCGCGCGCGCTCGTGAAAAACTCCCGTCTTCTTGCCTCACCGTGGTGGTGACGCAGGAGCGAAACCGGCATCTGGAGCGGCTTTTGGAGGCGGAGCAGAAGAGCAAGGCCCTGCTGGCAGCATCCCTGGAAGATTACCAGGCGGCGGTGACGTCCGGCAAGCAGGAGTCCGCCCGCCTCAAGGGACACCTGGACGAGGAGAGGCGGCGTCTGGCCGAGCTGTACTCGCTGCACAACGCGGGAGAAGACCTGGACCTGTGCGTCCTCCTCGACTCAGCGCGGGCCGACAAGGAGCGCCTGGAGAGCATGTGCGCCAACGTGCAGGAGGAGTTGGAGCACAGCCAGGCCGAGGGTCACAAGCTGCAGACCGAAATTGAAAAGGTTCGTGTTGTTATTGGGCAGAGGGAGATGGCTAAGTTGCGTCGAATTTGTTATTCCGTTAGTTGTTTGTGCTTGATTGTTAATTTAGTACGCTTAGTTGTCGGTGTACATCTACGATTAATTTCAGAAAGGTGAAAACTTATTTCTCTTATGTTGTTTGGTTTTAATGACATAGGTTCAGTTATGCAATGTGCAGTAGGTTACAACATGTTTTGTTTCCTTTGATTTGGTTGAATGATTGTCAGGCATTCCCTGGTTGTACCATCCTTAAACACTTCAACACTAACACATTAGATGGATGTCATGTTGCATTCTGCATTACTTTTATTGGTTTCTTATGAAGTTTTCGAAAGGACTAACATTTTTCAAATCATATTTTTAAGTAAGAAATAACTGCCAGGCTTATTTTAAGGTGTAGTGTATACCACTATGGTACACCACTTTGTACACATTCTCAAGCCATGCAGGTCATGTGTATTATTTGACCATACTTCTCTCTGCTGGGCAGTACGGGTTGGTGAAGTCAGGGAGCCCCCAGGTTTTGGAGCATAGCGCAGTCAAACAATGGAATTTTCGGCACTGCCCTCTGTTGACAGTAGAACTCCACATCGGCCTATAACAAACAGCTGTGCATGGTGGTTGCTTTTTCAAGCACCATCCAGGCTCAAACATTGCTTAGCTTCTGAGCTATAATAAGATCTGTGGGTGATTTTATCATCGGCAAAGTAAATTTCAAACACGTCCCATTTTGCGGGAAAGTTGAAATGAAACACTTCCCCCTATTTTTCCTCTGACGTTTTCGTCCGGCGCGTGCAGCTGTCGGAAGAGCTGAACGAGGAGAAGCGGCAGTGCTCGGAGATGGCGCGCACGCTGGATAAGTTGCGCGGGGAGCTCGAGGAAAAGGAGACGGAGATTGCCGACATGAAGGAGACCATCTTCGAGCTGGAGGACGAGGTGGAGCAACACCGTGCCCTCAAGCTGCATGACAACCTCATCATCTCCGAACTCGAGGGTGAGACGTCGTCTTCCCTACCCCCGCAACCTGCTCACTCGTGAACCATGCGGAATGTTGTTGTTTTCCTTGGTGTCACCGGTGCGACAAGTAGACATGTGACAATTCACGCGTGCTGAATTTGATTGGCGCGATTGAGGGTCACGATTCTTTTCAGGAATCGGAGTTGTGTGTTTACCCCAATTAGGCTTCATGTAGCATATAATTCTAAACTAAAACTTTTTTATTTTAGCAGGTAAGGCCCACTGAGCTATACAGCTCTCTTCCTGAAGCGACTTGGCCACAAGTGATAGCTCAATGAAGTGGCGATCATCATCAGCTAGTGCCGCCCTCTTTCCAGAGTTCGCAGTGTGCAGCATAGCTCTTCCATTTCTGTCTTGCCGCCAGTCTTGTTGTGTTTGTTGATCCGCATGTCATCTGTCCGTCACTTTTCTGGTCATCTTTGTGATCGCTGTACATGTGCAACCTTTATCAATCCATCCAGATCATGGGGGTTACTTTTGTGGATATTTATCCATACTTCAGGCTGGTCATTTGTAGGTTGGGAGAGAAGGTCAGTGGGGAGCAAAGATTGGGGAGCAAAGATTCGGGAGTGTAGAAGTCGATGACAATAATTGTATTGTATATGTTATTATTCCAAGAGGATAGTTGAACTGAAATGATGCGGAATGAAGAAGAGGTGGTTTTAGCTTCTAATATGTTGCTTCATTATATTGGTTTTGTGTGCTTTGCTGTTCTTTGTTTAGGCACTGTTCGAAAGCTGCAGGACCAAACGCACGACTATGAGCGGGAAATCAAGATCCTCAGACGCAAGCTGCGGGTAATCTCATCATCCTTCTCTTTGCAAAATAATATTTTCATTGTACGCACGGTACATTTGCACATGACCTTTTCTCCTTAGACTGTATTATCGTATTGATTTCCGAATTTCATAAGATGCACGCCTAATTTGGTCTAATGTATCTGCAGTCGTATGTTGAAGTAGAGATGTCTCACATCTCATGGGCAGTTGATGAATCAGCCGAGCGGTTGCATGATTTATAAGAAACCCATTAACAGCGCAATTGCAACTAAATGGGATTAACCCTTCCGAGTGCAACAAAAAATGATTCCACCCCCTCCCTTAATCAAATAAATCATTCCTACGTTTGGTATTCACATCATTCTGATTGCACAAGGCTGTCAGGAAGGCGCTTTGTTTAGGACAATTATTTTCTGCAGTAGTTTCACAATCGGGGGGGGGGGGGGACGATGTTGCCGTGTGTTTTTCCCCAATCAAGTAATTTGGACCACGACGCCGAGACTCCTTGCCTCCTCGTTTTTAATAGCGTCACGTAATCTTTGACAGCCACTGTAAAGCAGGCGGCTCGTATATACAGCAGACACTCGGTTATCCGCGCTAATGACACGGATGATTCTAAATTGCGGATAATCTAAAAATATAAATTTTCCGTGGGTCTCTATGCCAAAAAACACTAATATAGGTATACATTTTTACTCCAATTTACATAAAATATCCAGTTTCTGATTTGAAGTTAAAACAACACGCTAACATTTCTTTGCCATCGCACACTTTCGTAACTTTAAACTTATAAAATAAATAGTCGGATAAATCACTCAAAATGAAGCACAACTGACGATTTTGATTGTTACTCATTTGATTTAGAACAAATACTAACGATCGACTGATGGATGCGCATGCTCCGTGATAACACTTTTCTGCTCCCGCGCAGAAGATTCCGCCCAGTAAATGGATAGCAGTGCCACGCCAATCAAAATCAATCAAACTGCCCACTGTTGTAAAGATGTGCAACTACTGTACTGTAGAGACGATCACGTGGATTTTGGATTAACCGGGGCACGTATTTTATCAGTTTAAACACGTGACTTGTAATAAACATTTCCAAAAATAACAATGTATAACTTGTTTTCAGATGATCAATTTGGGCTTAATGGAAAATCCACGAGTTATTCATTTATGTTTCAATCTCAGGTGCGCGGTTAATCCACAAATTGGATAAACCGCACGCGGATAATCCAGAGTCTACTTATCTGGTTTATACACCCACGGTATTAACCAGGGCAAACCTCTGGGCCTCGTACTGTGAATCTCTGCAAAAGACGAAAAGCGCGCAACCGCTCGGCTACATCACCTCCCGCCATGTTTACCCGTGGTGAACGCAGGATGAATCGGAAGAGTGGCGGCAGTTCCAGACCGACCTGCAGATGGCCGTGGTGATAGCCAACGAGATCAAGGCCGAGGCCCAGGAGGAGATCGACGAGCTGAAACGGCAGCTGCAGGAGGAGCAGGAGCGGAACCATAAGCTGTCTATGGAGTGCGAGGAGCTCAAGAACCGCAGGCACGAAGGCCACCACAAACGTACCACACAATGGGCTTCCATGAAGAAGTAGGAGAAATAAGTCGATAACTTATTTTCGTCAAAGTTTACCACATTGATAACTCGAATTGAGTAACTTGACTGTTAACTAGCCCGCTGACATCGGTGTAAATTTAAATGTATTCTTAACTGCCCACTGGTGTCAGTGTATCTTGTGTCTTGTTGAGAGCTGTCTATAATTGAATGCAACTTCTTCTTGGTTCTTTCGGTAAAGTCACGTAGAAGGGAAATAATAAAAATAAAACATGATTTTATTATGTTATTTTATAATGTTTTATTTTTATTATTTTATTATTTCCCTTCTACGTGACTTTACCGAAAGAACCAAGAAGATGAATCCCTGCAGTCACGAAAGCTTTAAATCGAAAAATTGAATGCAACTTATCACTCGTAGATTGTTTCTCCTTACTCACTTAAACAAAAATACATAAATGTAAAGTAAATAATGTGCAGAATATTTCTTCTTATTTTTAAGACAATTTTTAATTGACTAACCCCAGCCATGAGCTGCAGTTAAAGTGATAAAATAAGACAAACTAGGGTTAGGGGTTTTGGCGCTGCTGACTAATTAATGCTGTTAGGTCATGTAATTGATGATGTATGACTAACATCATATATGTTCATATCCTGTATATATATAAGTATTATTACTGAGTTAACGTCTTCATGGACAACCCAATCCACATTTTAAAAGCGGCAGAGTCTCGCTGAGAATTAAAAGAGAGAGAAGTCGACTGGTGAGGTGTTTGGCTGTCACTTTTCCTCCTGATGGATGGTATCATTACTTCTGTGCTGACAAGGCATGAGATCATCTCCATTAAGATTGATAGCGCTTTGAATTGTTGCCATTTGTTTTGCGTCTGTTGCCTTCTTGCCGTCTGTTGCCTTCTTGCCGTGGCAAATGTGTAGATTCCAAATATTGGCATTTGCTTTGCCGTTCCCTCTTATTTTTATCAGTAGTAAATATTCACCTATGTAGTTAATCCAATATGTAATATCAAGTCCGTGGTGTGCCACTGGGTGCGGTGCTGTTTTCGAGAGACGTGTTTAAAATTAATTGAAAAAGTAGCTTGAAACCAATTGGCATTATAATTGCCTACGGATATTGTCGACGGTCAATATGGCTGTATGCCAACATGAATGAATGTGGTACATCGTGTACCATATCGGTTTTGTTCCTTGCGCCTGTTATAGTTGTGCATTGTAATTATATGGTCAGCTGTACAATCAAAAGGCATATGCCTTTTTTACAGCCGCTGCAGGATATGATTCAGGCAGGATCGGCAATGGATACGTACTCACGATGCGGTGCGTGTCAAAACTCGTGTACGTGCAAACAATTTCAAAGTTTTAGGGGGCTATTGGCTAAAGGGTGGAGTGGGGCGGGGATCCTTAAAGGGTATTCATTTATGGTGCAATACAAGTGGCTCGTGTGCCCTGTAAAAAAGTTGGAATAGCAGTTTCCTCCATTTTGTCACCTATATTGCTATTCGGCATCTACCAAGGCATTGAATTGTGAATTGAAACGGATTCTTTCACGTGCGATAAGTGCGTTTCATCATGAATGTCTCTCTTGTGAATTTATCATATTAGATTTATGCCAATTACATCGAAATTGTATGGTAATTTTACAAAGAGGCTAGTTCACTGGTAAAAACTCAAACTCCACGAATGAAATGGAAAAAAATTAACCCGTAAAAACAAAGTTTTTCACTATAAATCCTTTATATGCGTGGCATCGGTTTTATTTTATTATTCATTTCTGTTTTTCTTGAGTAAGAGTTTCATTTTTATCACATTGGTATTTTAAATAAAATATGAAAAAAATTTTTTCCTAAAAAGTGAAAAATGTAGGAAAAAAATTTTCACGAAAATAAATTGTCACGCACAACGAGTCTGTGTGCAAAATGTCAGCTCGATTGGATCACGGGAAGTGGGTTCAAAAACGACCGAAAGATTTGCACAGTCGTAAGCGCGCAAGCAAGCAAGCAAGTGAACTTAATATAAAGGATTTAAAAATTAGATGACTAGGAATTGGTTTGTCATCTCGAATTATCGGTAGGGGCAGAAGAACACGACGCGTTTAGGGCCTAGGCCGTTGAATGAATGGAAAGTACCTGGAAGCAGTTGTAAATACAATTACAAACAACATTAACAGGATTCGTTTTGAAATTCCATTGCGGATGTGGTTGACCCCAGGTCCGTCCACCTGGAAGAATGAGTTTGTGCACACGCACAGGATGTTTGAGCATCGCCGTGCCTGTGTGGTTTTTCGCACGCGCGCAGGCAAGAGGAGGAACACCAGCAGCAGGCCCAGCAGCAGCAGAGCCGCATGTTCAAGTTCAGCCCAGCGGTGGAGCGCGACCTGGCCGCCCTGAGGCAGAGCGTCGTGAGCAGCCGCAAGTCGTCGCTCGCCGCCGAGCCCTCGCCCACCGTCAAAACGCTCATCAAGTCGTTCAACAGCGCCTCTCAAGGTCGGGTCCCCCCCCCACCCACGTTGCCGCAGGTGCCCTCGTGCGTGGCTCTCGGGGTTACGGTTTACTGTTCGGGGTGACAGCTGCTGCTACGATGGGATGTTGTGTTAAGTTTATAGGATGTCGGGAGGATGGCACTGTTCTTCCCCTCCCCCCCCTTCCCGGGCACCTCCGATTAGCACGGTTGGCTACGTATGGTGCGAAAGAAGTTCAACACCGTGTGTACTGCTGAGATCCTGGGTTCAATTCTAGTCGGCTGCTTGTGATCATAATATAGGTTCTCAAGTGTCGTAAGTCCGAGTCTCAGCCCAATGAGCAGTTACTACACAAAGGATGTCGCATAAAATATGGGGTAAGCCTTTACCGTCATTCAACTAACTTGCCCATTAGTGGTAGAGCGCGTGGGGAAGTGCTCTGTCCCCTACTTTGTCGACCGGTAATCACATGAAGGGAGTTGAGAGGTAGCTCTTGTATCTCATTACATGGGCTATTTCATAACACGCAGGCCTACATATGCTGTACATTATCAGACAGCATTCGCTTGATGCTCATGCATATTTAACCCAGATGAAACATTCAAAGTCGTTCTTTCCACTGCTACCAATATTCTCCTTTGAAGTCTTAATGGCGAGCGGCTCATTAGGGAAATGTAGTGAATCGATAACATCTGCGGCTGATATAAAAATAAGTCGTGGTGGTGCGGACGGGTTTAGCTTTTGAAAAGCAATTGCACTACTTTGCGTTTGAAATTGTACAGCAAACCTATCAGCATGCCATGAAACTACATTATTAGAAAATGCTAGAATATGATGCACCTGCCTTGTTTATGCTGCACTATATATTTTCAGTGACGCTTGCAAAACCATATATTAGTAGTGCTGCTGCCCGTTGCTTGTTAACGCACTCAAGTGGTCAATGGGGCGTTGATTAAAAACACTTTCAGTCAAGTCTTAGAGACTCTCTTTATATGTTAATATTTAGTCATTGATATATTAAGTAGGTTAGAAGCTTTATTTATTCCACTGATTGGTTGGCATGGCTGGGTGGGTAGGAGTTGTGGGTTTAGAAATTGCTGTCCAGTACATCTAATTGAATGATTAATACATCTGTGTGCAATTCACGTTTAATCTGCTTACCACACTGAGTACGGGTTCTGTGGAAAACATGGTCCACATTGCAGTTACGTTTTTACAAATAAATATATTTAAAATTGCATTAGAATTCCGACCGAATTTACCCATATGTTACAGTACGATCAGATCTGGTACATATAAAACTAATGTACAAAGCAGTTTATCAGTAATGCATTCATAGTAATTCAGTTATTCCAATTTATCTGGAAGTGGACTGATGGCACAGTGGTTAGCGCACTGCACTCTGTTCCCACTACCTGAATTCTATTCATGACCATGGTTAACATTAATGGCGAGTGATATCTGATTCCATTCTGGGTTCTCCCCGTCACCAAATCCACACTAATCAGCAGGGGGAAGTATGGTTAAGAACTCCCACAACTGAGGACTAGGGTGCCACTTAAGATTCATGTTGGTTTCAAGGCCATGCCTCCTGATTATATTCGTCTGCCTGTTAAACTGAGG
This sequence comes from Lampetra planeri, assembly GCF_965212315.1. Taxonomy (NCBI): domain Eukaryota; kingdom Metazoa; phylum Chordata; class Hyperoartia; order Petromyzontiformes; family Petromyzontidae; genus Lampetra; species Lampetra planeri. Next base: position 5,615,274 of record NC_136143.1, read on the forward strand.
GCACTGAGTTTAAAGACAATCCCTCACTATTCACTGGTTGCTTGAGTTGAAAAAATGCATTACGGTCAATGCACATAGTCAGAGTATCGGCATAGAAGCAGATACGAAGAGGAGATCCTGAGCAACCCATACATACCAACAGATAAGAATGACAGTGTGAACCGTTGACTTTTATACCAAAAGTAACAAATTGAGAGGAGGGTGTGATCCCAAAAAACTTAAACTTTACCTTTTCATGCCCGTATTGAGTGGCACCCTAACCGGCACGCTTTTGGAAGCCTTTTTAATCATTCGGGCTACAACACCTGCACACAATGAACCCGTACTTGCAGATAATGTCAAGGGTTGTTTGGCGTCTCCAGCAGGTGGCTTTTAATTCAATGTTCCCACGTCTTTTCCCCCCACCCCGTGCTGAGTAATCGACGTTCTGTGTCTCGTCTCGCGTAGTTTCTCGCGGCGCCGCCAGCGCCGTGCCCACCTCACCCCGCACGCCGCTCAGCCCCAGTCCCGTCAAGATGCCACCTGCTGCCGCCGTCTCACCCATGCAGGTGCCCGGAGCACAGCGCTGCCACTTGGCACCACCTCTCGTGCCCCGCTGAACGGTCTCAACCTTGTCTCGCCTCTGCCTCGTTCGTCGGCAATCATCCCTTGTTATTGTCGCGATAAAGACCACCCAGTACTTTCGCACCCACTCTTGTCAGCTGTATACCGCACGTTGCATCTGCGTTCCATCCCGCTGTAACATGCATCTTACCGTGGTCTCTCGGTCTTGTTCCTCATTAAAAATAATTTGTGGCGGAGTACAAACGCAATTGAAAATAACCTCGACACATCAGTTCCACTGCCCGAAAGAGAGAAAATTATATGATAGGTGACGTTTTGGGCAATGGCAATTCTTTATTGCAGAGAGAAGTGCATTTTCCCAGTGCTATTGACAAAAGTGTTCCGTTTTTGTTATATGCACTTATTGTTTCTTATTGTTCAAAAACGCAGTTCCGTACGTGCCAACTGCACAGATTTCAGCAGTAGGCTGCCAATTTTTAGATTTTCAAAGTTAAATGAAACCGTTTAATGAAAATAAAGAAAAACAATACAATTTTACTCAAATCAGTTAGTTTAGAAAGTCCGCATAGCATCTTTCGCCTGCCTCAAAATAACTTAATTGTCAAGTGTACAAGAGCTCCGTTGGAGGGCTCTTTCTAGGGTTTCATTAAGTTATTGTGGGTGGGTGTATGGATGTGGCTGAATGGCACCATGCAATTACATGGTTATGTAGCAACCGCAGTCACATTTTTGCAAAGAACATTGCGTTTAGCTGCAGACAGCACCGTTGCTGGGTCCAATTTTAATCCCACCTATAGACGTAATTTTTCGTCTGTCTGCATGTCAGTCTGCGTGGGTACCTTGAGACCTTTTTAACTGACAAACTGTGGGGTTCACGTATAAAAAAGTACACGGATACCACGCCGTATGCCCCGGGACGAAAAAGCACTATTCGTATTTCACATCTGTCAAGTTTGAAGTAGTTAACTTAACAATTTATTCCCTTTCATCAGCACAGGGTGGCACCAGAGCACGCATCTGCGCATGCGGTAGCACGCCGGTTCCGTGGTGGTGGTTGCCCTAGCAACTCACACACTCGATCGGTGGGGGGAAATTCTCATTCGTGTAAAAAATGCAAAAAAAATACACGCTGAGGTAAATACTTCAGAGTGTGAAGTTCTCTTCTTCCCAATGTGTGCACTTATTACTATAGGGTCGGTAGATACTACTATTATAGTCCTTAGATACGATCACTGTTTTGTGGGCGGGGGGAATGGTGAGGGGGGGTAGTAGGCCAGACCCAGCCTGCAAAGGTGCCACCTTGGCCGGCTGGGCAATCGAGGCGAGGCCGGGGGCTCTGCACGGGACTAGGCCTCACCACTACACTCTGTGAAGTTAGTATTATAGAGTCGATATATGCTATTATAGAGTCGGTATATATGACCATAGAGTAGGTAGATATTACTGTAGAGTTTGTAGTTACTGCTACTGTAGAGCGGGCGGTCGGGGGGTATAGATAGCAGCCCAGCCCCATCCTGCCAAGGTGCCACCTCGGCCAGCTGGGCAATCTAGGCAAGGCCGGGTGCTCTCCACGGGACTAGACCTCACAACGGCACTTTGTATACTTACTAGATACTATTATAGAGTCGGTAGATACTACTGTAGATTCGGTAGATACTACTGTAGAGTCGGTAGATACTACTGTAGAGTCGGTAAATACTACTGTAGAGTCGGTAAATACTACTGTAGAGTCGGTAGATACTACTGTAGAGTCGGTAGATACTACTGTAGAGTCGGTAGATACTACTGTAGAGTCGGTAGATACTACTGTAGTGTCGTTAGATACTACTGTAGTGTCGTTAGATACTACTGTAGTGTCGTTAGATACTACTATAGAGTCGTTAGATACTACTGTTGCAGAGTCGGTAGATGCTACTGCAGAGTCGGTAGATACTGCTGCAGAGTCGGTTGATACTGCTGTAGAGTCGGTAGATACTGCTGTAGAGTCGGTAGATACTACTGTAGTGTCGTTAGATACTACTGTAGTGTCGTTAGATACTACTGTAGTGTCGTTAGATACTACTATAGAGTCGTTAGATACTACTGTTGCAGAGTCGGTAGATGCTACTGCAGAGTCGGTAGATACTGCTGCAGAGTCGGTTGATACTGCTGTAGAGTCGGTAGATACTGCTGTAGAGTCGGTAGATACTGCTGTAGAGTCGGTAGATACTGCTGTAGAGTCGGTAGATAGTACTGTAGAGTCGGTAGATAGTACTGTAGAGTCGGTAGATAGTACTGTAGAGTCGGTAGATAGTACTGTAGAGTCGGTAGATACTGCTGTAGAGTCGGTAGATACTGCTGTAGAGTCGGTAGATAGTACTGTAGAGTCGGTAGATAGTACTGTAGAGTCGGTAGATACTACTGTAGAGTCGGTAGATACTACTGTAGAGTCGGTAGATAGTACTGTAGAGTCGGTAGATACTACTGTAGAGTCGGTAGATACTACTCTAGAGTCGGTAGATACTACTCACTCTTGTATGTAGGGTGTGTAGATATATATGCCTATGCCGAGGGTAAAAATATTTTCGGAAATTTTTTAGATCAACTATTTACCCCCCACTTTCTATAAATTGTTGGACTTCTGCAAGCCTCTTATAATTTTGTTGACGGACAAATGGACAGACAAACGGCACGCCGGGCTTTCACAATAGTTTAGTATTTGTGTAAATCGAAAAATGTGTATGTATATGTTGAAATATATTTTTCCCCCGGGCAACGCCGGGTACCTCCCGCTAGTGTTCTTATATAACACAAGGTTAACAAAACAAGTCCAGCTGCAGTTCCACTTTGCGTAAGTCAGTGCCCCAGTACATTTAATTTAAAAGTATTAAATGCGTCCATGCCATGCCCATTAAATCCATTTTCCTTCATGCTAATGAGCATATCGGTAAAACAGGCCACCTCGTGTCACTCCGCATTGGTTTCAAAAGCAGGCCCTGCAATTGCTTCTGGTGTCTTGTTGCAGAGACACTCGATTGCGGGACCCGGATCGCCAGCTGCAAAGCCAATATCGGCACTCACCGACAAGCGGCCCAGCTTTGGAGACCTGAGTACCACAGGTGGATAGTTACCATGCCCCCTCCAAACTCGTAGAAACACCATCACAGCCCACATCTGATGCCCCTTTTCCTCTGGCACAATTGAGCCACGCTAGCACTGGATCCCCCCACGGATACGTGTTTTCCAACCCAGCGGTGTCGCCACAGCGCTCGTGATAGCCTCGGTGTACTTTCACCCATTTTTCCACCGGCAAAATCCAGCCGGGTGGCTTTTCCAATGGCAATAAGCCGAGCCAGAAGCAAACTGTGAAGCCATTGGCCTCACAAGACGTCAGAGTCTGTCTCGGGATGAAGCAGGACCAGGGGCATTGTGAATCCACTATGAGACTCGATTCGTTCGTTACATGTGACGGCTGCGGCACGGTTCGGTTCCGCAGTGATAAATCACCCTGGTTCGGCACGGCTCAGTTGTCCAGTGGCAAAGAGGTATGAGTAGCGACATGAGTTGCCGTTTTTATGCCACTTGCCAAGCAATGTGAGCTTTTGGGGGTGTTTCACGCCGACCTTGCTATGTACCATTGCCTTTCCGGTTCATGCGTGCTCAAACCTGAAATTGAAAGTGACTGTTTGACCAATGGGCACTTAGCCTAATGTTGTAAAATTTCAGATGTCGTTACTCCTGTTTTGTCACCTTCATGAACGCCCTTTATCGTTGTCTCGCAGGCGACTTGATTATGAGGGCGGCAGCAAGTCGAGGTACGACCGGTTTGGGTCGGGCGAGTGCTCTGGACTCAGCTGGTGCGCCTGCTTTGCCCGCTACTGCTACTCACTCGTGTTTTTTGCTTCCTGCGCTTTTGGGCTACAGCTGGGCTCTGCATGGCTCTAACACGTTGCTGCCAGAGAAAAAAATAAAATATGAAAAACCCGTCTTCCTTATGTTTTTGCAAAAACATTGTTCTCCCAAGTCTATCCAGATTGTGCTATTGAAAGCATATCACGTGATGAATAATTATAATCCATTCAAATATCTCACACAGCAGTACAATCTATTGTTTTCGAACACAACGGATTGCCGAGGCATGGGGATACCTTCATCCAGCACTGGATTGTTGATGTTTAATATTTTATAAAGAGACCAGTCTTTTATTCTTTGCTTGCCCTTGCTCCATCGGTTGCAAAAAACTTTTTTCTTTTTCGCAGCATCTAGAGATGCAGTCACATCATATCAGAATCGGAATATTTATCCTGGAGGAATACGAGGAGCTATAAAGCTCCTTGTCACAGATATATTGTTGTTTTTATGGATATTATTGTTTGTATTCGCACAAATAAATGACACTACGGCTGCCTTTGCCGTGATTCTCAATGTTCATTGCGTGGCGTGACGGTGTCTGTTTGCAAAGGAGTTCTGCGGCGGGGCCCAGATGAGTCCGGCCGGGACCTGATGGTAACGGACGGTACGTCACCATCGCCGTCCGCCACCCTGCCTCCCGGGGCCTCGGTCTCCCCCAAGCTGAGCCTGCCGGGCGGATCGGCCACAATGTCCGTCAGCCCAACCCCACGCAGCCGCATCAGGTGCGCGGTCCACCCACCTCTCCTGCAAGGAAGTGCAATGAGGTGTTTTAACGTTCTTTCAACCGAGGTTGAAAGCATTTATGCGTTAGCTCTCGCTGTCATTGCGTCCGTCTGCAATGTAAACCAAACTTAAATGCATCGTTGTGTTGGTATTAGGGAATTACCATTTTGAAAACTGGCTAATTTAACCAACTTGTCGGTCAAAACTTGAATATAAAAACCAAGAACAACTAGGGCTTTGCAAAAGTGCAAGCCCATTTTGCCGACATATACCCATCGGAGATGCATAAAACACATTCTATTCTAACAGCTACCCACTGGATTTCCGTACTGTGTATGTGTGTCAGTGAGGAGAGGAAGGACCCTCTCGGGGCGTTGGCCAGAGAGTACGGGGGTTCCAAACGCAACGCCTTGCTGAAGTGGTGTCAGAAGAAAACGGAGGGCTACCAAGTGAGTGTGAGCGAAGCACCCTTTCTGTTGACTTGCACCGAGATTCAACCTTTCCACGTGGCTTCCTCGCGATACGTTTAATTGGGGTCACCGTGTACGCTGACATTTGTTTTTCTTGGCGAATCGCGGCGTGCGTTCTTGCCAACTACTGACCGAAATGCCTCCTGCAGTGCACACTAATTGCACTTCACGTTCAACCTTTGGAGTTGTATTTTTGTTCCCGAGTTAAAGCAACGTTTGTAGCACTCGCCACGTAAACTCAACGCGTTAGCTTATTTCTTCCTCAATTAAACGTGCTAACTCATTAGCAATTAACGTGTTGGTGGTCACAACGGCTCTTGTGAACGTTGGGCGGATAAATGTTTGCGGCAGTGTTGGTTTTAATCATGCGTCTCTGAAATAGCATCCAATTACACCAATCTGCAAGGAGAAATTACTCCGAATAAATTTCTATTTCACTGATACAACTTAAGTCATTTACGCACTGGGGCTGTATTTAAGTTAAGTGAGTGCACATCGCGCTTGTTTAATAGCAACAACCCTCATTATGAAGTTCTACCTCGCCCAGTTAATTGCTGCTGTAAATGGTTGAATAACAAGGCTCGCTGACAGGGAGAGATGGAGTTAAATGGGTTGCGGTTTTTTTTGTTGCAACAAATTGAAGTGGAACCGCACTGCCACATTTACAGTTCTCCAAATCATATTTGTTTGCTTTTATGGAGCTCCATATTGGCCGATTTGTAGGTACAAACTTGCTTAGGGACCACTCCTTCACGCAATTGTATGTGATGCGCACGACGCGGCTTGTGACAGTTATCAGTGCTGGCGATCGCGCCGATAACGTTTTTTGCTGTAACAAACCAGGTGAAAAAGAATCTCCAAATCCTGAAATCACATTCCAAATGCAGGATCGTCAGACTAAATATACGGGACGCGTTGAGCGTGCACGACAAAGCACACCTGTTGCTTGCAACAAAAGGATGCCTTTCCCACTTTTTTTATGGTCTTTTTATATTTCTTGATCTGACGCGCAAAAGAGTGAATGGGTCTACCTTTTTGACTGCTGCATCTTATCCCTTCTGTCTGTGACACGGCCACATCCCTTCATGGCTAGGTTTTTTCGGCTTCCACACTTTCTGCCTTGAGGCTGCCATCAAAATACAGCTCACCTTTTGTGAAAGTACAGTGCATTAAACACTGCCATTATGCCGCTCCAGACATCCCATTATGATGCAGACACATCGAGCTCGAGGGATACGAAAATATTTATTTTGAAGAGAATCCGCACTCTGGATTGCATCCGGGCAAATTGCAGGCACCGCATCTTCATAAAAGCTGCCTTTTGCAGTGTAAATCTCAACATTGTTAATTATCGCATAAACTAACACTATGATAGATTGCATCTCATTGCTTTCCATCTTAATTGCGTACAGCCACTGGAGTCTTGTAATTAAGTCTGTTGTGGCCGACATATGATGAACAAAGCTGAAATGTTGTGGGTCACAGAGGTGACTTGTGTTTTGTTTTTACCTTTTAAATAATGACATGCCTTTATCTTTCTCAGAACATTGATATCACCAACTTCAGCAGCAGCTGGAATGACGGCCTGGCATTCTGCGCGCTTTTGCACACCTACCTACCAGCTCACATCCCATATGCCGAGCTGTGCAGCCAGGACAAGGTTAGTGCAGTGAAAAGGCTTTAGGTTGTGTGCTTGTATTAGGTATAATGATGTAATGGATGTAAAAGGTAATCAGAAGGTGTAATTGCAGCCCTGCAAATTGCTTGCTCACGCCACTGTTGGAGAAGGTCATCTGGCTTTAGAGAGCCCCTCCAGACCAGAGGGTATATAGGCCTACTCTTCCACACTGTCCAGACGTCTTTTAAGACAGAGGTGCGAGGACCCACACTTTACCCCACCACGTGCGACCTGTCGATTGACGCTACAGGGTGAACAGTCTTTAACCCTTTCCCATTACGATGACGCACGTGTACGTCATCAGTATTTTTATTCTGTTCCCATGACGTACACATACGTCATCGTAAAAGAATCGGAAGTAAGAGGCCATGCGGGAGGGCATGTGGCACAGTTTGGCGCCAGCTATCGTAGAGTGCGGACATGGTGCCAACAGCTCTCTGTGGTGAGGACAATGTCTTTAAATACGGCGGCACTTCCGCTGTAAAGAAAGTTGACACTCAACGCTTGCGTGTTCCGAGATTCGGCGGTAAACTGGACCCACCAGGCGACTTGCAGACATCTCGGAACAGGAGAGGGGGAAGAGACTTGCCAGTTTTTTCAGCTACCGCGCCAGGAGAACGGTCCAGCGAAACTCTGGATTGCAGTCCAGTGTTGTACTCCATGGCAGCATATCTGAATGGATCTAATTGGTTTTATATTCACGTAACATATAGCAGGCACTTTGGCCTGACCTCACAACTTGTCTCCCTCTTCCTGCCTCCCAGGCCTGACTAGGAAAATTAAATCATATCATGTTCTCTTAGGTTTGATGTGCATCATTGGCCACTTGAGCCCGAATTATATGGATACACTGCCGTAAAGCACACATTCCGAATTTTTGCTTAAAACTATTTTCTAACGGACAAATCGGTGTTGTGAATTATTTAAAATGGGCAGGTTTGGATTTAAGCATTCTCTGCTCCATTTCAACATCAAGTGTGTCCACATGGCATACTGTTTACCCTGTTTACGACTTGAGCTATGGAAACTTTTTGACTTCAGGTGCTGTCCTGAAACGCAACACACTCGTCAATAACACTGCCTTAAAGAATATATATAAAATAGGTGTAATTTTGGGCAACGCAGCATAGTTAAATAATTTGTCCTGAAATCAATCGCTTAAAACCAAAATTACCTGATATTTAGAATGTTTGCGTGTCTTTAAAATACTTTTTGGTTCTTTCGGTAAAGTCACGTAGGTATAAAAAATATATATATATCGACGTTTCGATCGCAACAAGCGGTCGTCCTCAGGCGGAAAAGACAAAACTAATCCAGCAGTGGAACTGCTGAACCAGCGAGAGAGCTGTTACAACAAAAGGTCATTTATGTGGCGATGGGCAAGCAAGCGGGGTCTGAGCTGGAAGGAATTCCATCCCCGGACGCGACGGAAGCTCATTTCATGCTCATCTCTCTCCCTAATCTCTCTCCCTAATCTCCCCCATTAACACAACTGACGTGCTTGCGTCCGGGGATGGAATTCCTTCCAGCTCAGACCCCGCTTGCTTGCTCATCACCACATAAATAACCTCTTGTTGTAACAGCTGTCTCACTGGTTCAGCAGTTCCACTGTTAGATTATTCTTTTTTTCCGCCTGAGGACGACCGCTTGTGTTATGCGATCGAAACGTCGTCATTTTTTTTCTACCTACGTGAATTTACCGAAAGAACCAAAGAGTATGGATTCCTGCAGTCACGAAAGCTTCAAATCAAGATTGTCTTTAAAATGTCATCATTCTAATTTGTTTCAATGTTTACCTTGTGTATATTTAATCTGTGTTTTCCCTTTTTTGTCATTTTGTTGCTGTGTGCACATAGAAGAGAAACTTGACACTTGCCTTCCAGGCTGCGGAAAGTGTTGGAATCAAGCCCACGCTGGTAAGCCTTCAGGCTACATTGATGGAATATAACTCATTAGTGTCCCTGAACTTCGATACAAATTGTATTTTTCGGATAACCATCAGCAAATAGTTTTAATTGGTTAGAATTTTTTTACATGCAGAACTTTTGCATGAAGCACCCTCTGCCATATAATGGTGTGGCAATACCGCGAAGGAAACACTTTGTACATTGACATGTCCTCGTTGTTTGCACGTTTTTCTTTGCAGGATATCAATGACATGGTACACACCGAGCGGCCAGACTGGCAGAGTGTCATGCATTACGTTACAGCCATTTACAAGTACTTTGAGACCTGAGTGGCTGTTGGCGAACGCATCTTCGGAGGTCCGAGAAGCAAAGTTCGATGAAATCTCGTTGATTTACCGAGTGAAGCGCGGGAGCAAAAACGTCATCGACTTGAACGTAAAAATACGTTCGCATCGCTGTCCTTTCACTTCTAGAACACTCCGTAAATGAACCAGCGATTCCATCCTGAAGATGTTGGCAGGGCTTTTTGCACGCACACCTCCCAGAATTTCCCCTTTTTTTTTTTTTACCAGGTATGGCCCACTGAGCTCTATAGCTCAGAAGCGACATGGCCACATATAATAGCTCAACAAAGTGACTTATCCTGTGGAAATTGATAGCCAAATTACTCTATGTGTGTGACGTTGATTCTAAAAATAGAGGGAAAAACCTGGAGGACCCGGAGAAAAATGCACGCGACCACGGGGAGAACGTGCAAACTCCCAATATACAGCAGCAGGCGTCAGGGTTGGGATCGAACCCACGACCTCCTGCATACCAGGCGAGTTGGTTAACGTCTCGCTACCGTGGCGCCGTGTTGATGCTACATTGTATGGGAACACGAAGCCGCCAGGATGGGGTCAAGTGCGTCAGCTGAATTGGGTACGGGGATGACAAGGAGGCTCAGGTTGTGAAGGTGGCCAGCAGGCTGGATAGCGTGGGTCTGTTGAACCGCCTCGGCCCGCAGTCGCGCTTCCAAAACGTCGTTGACCAAAGGTCTTAAAAGATTTTTTGTTTTGTTTCAAGTCAGCCTTGATAGCATGGATTATGTCACCCGTTCCGGATGGCCGACCGTCATTCCATGAGCGTTTATGTAGCGTTAACTTTACATTGAAGGTGAAGTGTAATTAGGGGTGGGGGGGGGCAGTCACTTGAAACAATGGAGAAGAAAGCATTATTGTGAATTATTTAACACAACTCCAGTATTTGCAATGTTACATTGCAGTATTAGTTATTTGTTGTCAAGTAGATAAATGAAGGAAACACTAAAACAGCTGGTATTTTGCAAATGTGTAGGGAAATAAGGCTGAAGTCTTTGACACTAGTTTTTTGTAACAAGTTCCTTACATTCCACATTTTATTACACTACGCAGACAATGTGGCATTTCAGCAGAAGATTTCTGCCTCGTTTTGTCTAAAGAAATATTTATGGTGGTAACGTGTGATGCTTAATTCACTTAGAGGACTGGCGAGATTTGTAGTTTGTCTGGCATTACTCATGCTGTTCGAGCCAGGGTTGTTTGTCTGTTTTATGGTCACGTTCTGAAATGTAGTTTTTTTCTATAATCACGTTTGAGCCAAGTGTTTTTTGAGTGGCCCCAAGCAGAAGGGAACGCGGAATGTACACGCGGAAAAGACTTGACGTTTTCACGCCGCGATATAAAATGCACTCCCGCACCCTCCAATACATGACATTGACGGTGCATGAGCTTGTACATTCATGGTATCCGCCCCCCCCCCACCACCGCGGTCTGAGCATTCCCATCCATCGGCGATTAATGTGAAGTGCACTGGAAACATTTAATGAACGTTAAACGGTTAAACACTGGGTTGGTGAGCTCCCATCAATCCGTGCCTCTTGTTGTGCGCCCGCCCGCCTCTTATACTGCCTGGTGACGGTGTCCTCCTTTCGACCGACGCAGCTCTTGAGCCTGTGTCCTGGCCAGAGAGAGAGGGGGGGGAAGTGAGTTAGTGGGTGAGTGCCCTTGCTTATGTGTAGAGAGTACTTGCATGTTGTAGGCGAGGTAGAGCAGCGTGAATGAAGGTGAAAATTGCGGACGGCTTTTGTCGAGTGGAATTGGAAAGGACGTTGAAGAAAAGGGTCCTAGAGAGCAGCGTGAACCGATGATTTTGCTGGCGAATTTCTTGTGATTGTTAAGCCGTGCCTCGCCCACATTGGTTGGTGGATGCAGGCGCGTGGGAACATTTTGCAAGTTGGGGTGGGGGAGGCATTAAGTAGTGATGGGGAGTTCATTAAGGCAATTAAGGGGCCACGTCATATGCTTTGCCCCTGCGCAAAGTGTAACGGACAGAGGGAGCGAATTCCCGTCGTCGCCTACATTCCCACGCCTATGGGGTGGCTCCTTCACTGAATGGCGATGTAGCGCGGTGAGAAATATCCCGTACCTTGCACCACTCGCTCGCTCACTTTCCCTGCTCCCGACAGTTCAACGCCAATTGGGTCACATGTGCTCAAAGGTGCTGGGTCACTGCCTGGTTTTTAAATGGGAACGCGGTGAGGGCACGGACAGGGTTGGCCTGAATGTGTGCCGCGTGCGTCTGCTACTAATTTACCGCAATCAACGACGGGTCCTCCGACACAAGTGAGGTCATCCATTTGTTTTTTGAGCAGCTAGCCAATGAATGCCATCTAGCAAAACCGCATGTGGGGGGGGGGGGGGGATTGTTGGAATGGCGTGAAACCGTCCTTTGGAATTCGTGTCCGGTATTTTCACACAATACTTGAACGATAAAGGAATACATTAAAACCAGTTTTGCACAAGCGACAACTGTATGGTGGACGATTGCATGGCTTGAAAATGTAAATGAATAACGGCTTATTCACATGTACATTCTCATGCCCCCCCCCCCAACCACCGCCAAACTCGACGTTACGTTATAAAGTTCACCCGTATTTTCTCGTTACGCACCCGGGCGGAAATTGTGGAAATGTTCAAGGTGGCATTAATTGGCGGTCATACTCCTAAATATGGGGGGGGGGGGGGAGTGTATCCGGTTCTCTGTAGAAATGCTCCTCATTACCCCCTTGTCCCCCCCCCAACCACTACCCTGCATGTTCCACGACTGCCCCTTGTCAGTGGTGTAATGTCAGGTCGGTGTGTGGAATGTGCACACCGTGAAGACAATTCTGGCTAATTAGGGACAAGCATGGTGCTGTAAAGGAGGTGACGTTTTGCATAAATTGCTCTTATTTTTGTTACGTGGCTTAGCTGACTCACACTTCCATTGAGATCTGTTTCAAGATACCTCGGGGCACTTGCATTTTTGGTTTGTGTAATCCGTAGATAATGCCGATGGAAGAGAAAAACCATGCAATGCTACGTAGGTCATTTGAATAGACCTCGGTGAAAGTGAATGACGGTTGAAACAGTACATGAATATGATACGTATCAAGTCCCAAATGTGTGTCTGTTCCAACGGCCATGGTGGAGGTGATGCTCATGTCTGTCATTGGCTGTGAACCAGCGGTGAAGACTCTACATTCCTATGACAGGGACCAGTATTATCGTATGGACCATGCTTGACTTTCCAACAAAGCGGTATCGTATTCATTTTATTTACCACTGAGAGATGATGGGTTTATAGTTCTGGCCACCTTGTGTTTCTTGCCGAGTAAAGCGTTCGGAGTAACAGCCACGCGGCCGGTCGAGGTGAGACTCCATCACATTTAACGGTTTTGTAGGATTTCACTGCCCACCCCGTGCCCCTTTTTTCCGTGCTGTTAACGGACAGAATGGTGACGTGTGTTCAACAAATTTCAAATGCCCCTTTTCTACAAGCAAAAGTGCAGGTTTGCATTGAATTGATTGTACACGTTTTGTCGCGTGAAATAGCCGTTTGGCTCGTACATGAACACATATTTTATGCTTTTTTTTTACATACATTATTTTCGATAAGTGATATTGCTGACAACAATAAACAGTACATATTATCCCTGTGTCGCAGCTCAGCCCAGATTGTGAAAGGTTGGTTGTTGAAACACGTTGTTGTCCTTGACGTCGATTCCTTCGCCTGCAAATGAACGCGCAGCATGCAGCATGAGCATCTCGTGTTGCTCCGTGAAGATTTTAGAACGGTCATGGGGAGAGTGGTGGCACGATCCTGTTTTTTTTTATGAACTTGGCGATTTGAGTTGGATCCCCAGCCACGGGTAACATCAGGAGTAGCGAAGGACAGACAGGATCTTGATCTTTATGAACTGATCCAAACATCCTCTTCCCCCACCACCCCTCTTCACCCTGTCCCCCACACGACCCACACTAACCAGTCACGAGAGACGGGATACGTCGTGGGGTTCGATCCCGAGCCTGACGCCTGTATATTTTGGAGTTTGCGTGCTCTCTCTCCCCGGCGTTTCTCTCCACATTTAGAAACATGCCGTTCAGAGTATTTGGCTGCTATACATCTCCACATGATAAGCCACTTCGTTGAGCTATCATTTGTGGCCAGATGGCTTTTTGAAAAAGCTCTAGCTCAGTGGGTCTAACCTGGTAAAAAAAAAAATGTGATAGTTGTATAATAAGTTCCATGGTATTATGGGTGGTAACCACACAGTCTTCGCACACTGCCGAAGGTTTTTTTCCCATTTGTGCATCACCTGCTGCCATGCTGCCGTGGTATTTTTTTGTGCGAATGCGGTTGAGATCGAACGAAGCCAGCCAGGGATCGTCCGAGTCGGTCTTTTTCACGAGGTGCTTATCATGTTAACCAATGTACGGTGATGCTAATTTACGACCGATAGAGGGCGAAAGTTCCCTTGCAATCCAACGGGGAACGCGGCAGAAAAAAAATCAGCACGCGGATTTATGGCGAGGCTTGCTTTCCGTTAAAATCAACTTGCTCCCTGTGAACGCAAAGTTTTGCCAAACCCATTGCTTGTCATAATGGGCACGCGTAATTAACCTTGTCGAGTGGTTTTAGTATTATTAAAGTACAGTTCATAGCTAGAGCGTGTACAATTTTCTGCATCACGCACATCTGTGAACTGGATTTCCATTGCGAAGCATGGATAAGTTAACTGAACGTACATAGAGAACAACATTGTCCTTATGTTCATACTCTTAGTTCTTTCGGTAAAGTCACGTAGGTAAAAAAAAAACTTATTAATTTTTTTATTAATTTTATTTTCATTTTTTACCTACGTGACTTTACCGAAAGAACTAAGAGTATGAATCCTTGCAGTCACGAAAGCTTCAAATCTAGAATTGTCCTTATGTTGTATTCATTGAATTGTTTTAATAACTTACTTTTTTCCAAAAACTGAATTGCGTTATAATCACTCCGATTTAATGATTTCCAATCATCCGGATATAATCACTGGATGATTTCCAAGCCGGTTATCATCGCTCTGGATGATTTTCAAGCATCCGGTTATAATCACTCTGATTGGATGATGCCCAAGCATCCGATTATAATCACTGATTGGATGATTTCCAATCATCCGGCTATAATCACTCTGATTGGATGATTTCCAATCATCCGGTAATAATCACTGGATGATTTCCAATTATCCGGTCATAATCGCTGCGTGGATTATTTCCCAGTTGCGTTCGGATTACAGCTGTCTGTGATTGGATGGACTCGGTAACGTGTAACTTTATAATCATTCACTACGACTCGTAATGCGTTTAAAAAAAAATCTACATGATATTAATAGCATATTCACGCTGTAGAATGCTACTCAGAGATCAATTTTTTTTTCCCTTGATCGTTCACAACTTTCTCTATTTTTATATTCGTTTTTCCTGTTGCAACGAAGCATCGCGAGTTAAGTCACACGCTCAATATTTACCGGTTGCACAACGAAGTTGAAAGACGCGTTACAGCCGATACACAGAGTCGGTGTTCTTTAGTGCCAGGCCCGCGGGCTACTGGCGGTCCCTGGTAGCCTGTAGTGTGTCCCCTGACGTGCGGCCCCCAACAATACACAACGCGTGTAAACACTCCCCATCATCATCATCGCGCTGCTGTCTTAACCCAGCAATGGTCTCCCAATGTGCGTCTGCCCTCACACACTGTGATGATGTCTTATCGGCGAAAGTGACCCCCCTCTGAAAATGAGTGAACAACACTGGTGTAGAGGCAAAGCAACCGAGGAGAAGAGGCGGGGGAGAGCGGGGGGGAATCCCCAGCAAACTGTCGTTAATATCAAGAGAGGAGAGTGACATTATCAGTTGTTGAATTTGACACCAAAAGTAACACAGTTTGAAAAAGGTTTCGAGCCTAGATAACCGAAACTTCCACTTTCCCATTGAGTATTGCGTGACACCACGGGAGGGAGGATACGAAGTTTTTGTAAGGACGTGCATTTTGAAATCCTCGCCATCGATTTTACGAACAGCTTATTTGTATAAAATAAACGGCGCAGATTTCGAATAACAAAAAGGGGTGCGGGGGGGGAATTATAAAGCCGGTCCGTGCAAATGCGCCGCACAAAATATAAAATGGAGATGTCCAATTTTGCAGACACTTGGTAGAGGAGAGATGGCCAGTCATCGGAGGACGGTCGTGGGGCTACACTGGAACGGGGGGGCAGCCAGGTGTCGACAGACAGCACGGGTAGCTCGCTGGTGGAAGGGGAATTCGAGATTTATTGAAGCAGCAGATAAAAGGCGACCTCCACGTGTAGTGGAGGTGGACTGGGAACTTCTCCAAGAGGCTGCTGGAACAGAGAAGCAGGTGGACTACGAGCACGCGTATCGTCACAATTATGAATATTTACAGACCTTTTTGTATCCATGATCAACGTTTTTGGGTTTAGATCGCGTTATTTATAAATGTGTCGTAACCCTCCACCACCCGACACGGCCAATCAGTAAAAAAGTGTCACGTTGACAAAAGACAAATAGTTCACTGCTTTAGCCCACCGGTGTGTTGAAGCGTGAAACCACAACATTTTCAATTTTTGAGTACGACGTTTCGCTGGTAATTGCATCCAGCATCATCGGGCAATTCGCCACAATGGTGAGGCTCTGCTCTGTCTCCCGTTCTTATATCCTCTGCTGGATTACGCTGGTCAGTGCGGCGTTATTAAAGGGTAGCCCAGGAAGTTGTTTAGATATCACGGACCACTGCTGATGGCCGAGAGTGGAACGCAGGTCGCCGAGTTAACATTTGCAGTGTGCTAACCAGTGCGCCACCGCTCTCTCCATTATAAGGACAATAAAAAACCTCGCCCCCATTATTAGCACACTGCCTTTAACCAAAAAATATAAATCAATAAAACCATCACGTTCCTTTTATCAGACGGGCATACTAATTATGATCAAATACCCCTTTTAAAGAGACGACATTTGTGCGGGACTGTGTGATTGCGTGTGATTGTGCGTGCGTGATTACGTGTGAGTGTGTGTGTGATTGTGCGTGCGTGATTACGTGTGATTGTGTGTGCGTGATTACGTGTGAGTGTGTGTGTGATTGTGCGTGCGTGATTACGTGTGATTGTGCGTGCGTGATTACGTGTGATTGTGTGTGTGATTACGTGTGATTGTGTGCGTGATTACGTGTGATTGTGTGTGTGATTACGTGTGATTGTGTGTGTGATTACGTGTGATTGTGTGCGTGATTACGTGTGATTGTGTGTGTGATTACGTGTGATTGTGTGCGTGATTACGTGTGATTGTGTGTGCGTGACTACGTGTGAGTGTGCGTGTGATTGTGCGTGCGTGATTACGTGTGATTGTGTGTGCGTGATTACGTGTGATTGTGTGTGTGATTGTGCGTGCGTGATTACGTGTGATTGTGCGTGCGAGATTACGTGTGATTGTGCGTGTGATTGTGCGTGCGTGATTACGTGTGAGTGTGCGTGTGATTGTGTGTGTGTGATTACGTGTGATTGTGCGTGCGTGATTACGTGTGATTGTGCGTGCGAGATTACGTGTGATTGTGTGTGTGATTGTGCGTGCGTGATTACGTGTGATTGTGCGTGTGATTGTGTGTGCGTGATTACGTGTGATTGTGCGTGTGATTGTGTGTGCGTGATTACGTGTGATTGTGCGTGCGTGATTACGTGTGAGTGTGTGTGTGATTGTGCGTGCGTGATTACGTGTGAGTGTGTGTGTGATTGTGCGTGCGTGATTACGTGTGATTGTGTGTGCGTGATTACGTGTGATTGTGTGTGCGTGATTACGTGTGAGTGTGCGTGTGATTGTGCGTGCGTGATTACGTGTGATTGTGTGTGTGATTGTGCGTGCGTGATTACGTGTGATTGTGCGTGCGTGATTACGTGTGATTGTGTGTGTGATTGTGTGTGCGTGATTACGTGTGATTGTGCGTGCGTGATTACGTGTGATTGTGTGTGCGTGACTACGTGTGATTGTGCGTGTGATTGTGCGTGCGTGATTACGTGTGATTGTGTGTGCGTGACTACGTGTGAGTGTGCGTGTGATTGTGCGTGCGTGATTACGTGTGATTGTGCGTGTGATTGTGCGTGCGTGATTACGTGTGATTGTGTGTGCGTGACTACGTGTGATTGTGCGTGTGATTGTGCGTGCGTGATTACGTGTGATTGTGTGTGCGTGACTACGTGTGATTGTGCGTGTGATTGTGCGTGCGTGATTACGTGTGATTGTGCGTGTGATTGTGTGCGTGATTGTGTGTGCGTGACTACGTGTGATTGTGCGTGTGATTGTGTGTGCGTGATTACGTGTGATTGTGCGTGTGATTGTGTGCGTGATTGTGCGTGCGTGATTACGTGTGATTGTGCGTGTGATTGTGTGTGTGATTGTGCGTGCGTGATTACGTGTGAGTGTGCGTGTGATTGTGCGTGCGTGATTACGTGTGAGTGTGTGTGTGATTGTGCGTGCGTGATTACGTGTGATTGTGCGTGCGTGACTACGTGTGATTGTGTGTGTGATTGTGCGTGCGTGATTACGTGTGAGTGTGTGTGTGATTGTGCGTGCGTGATTACGTGTGATTGTGCGTGCGTGACTACGTGTGATTGTGTGTGTGATTGTGCGTGCGTGATTACGTGTGATTGTGCGTGTGATTGTGTGCGTGATTGTGCGTGCGTGATTACGTGTGATTGTGCGTGTGATTGTGTGTGTGATTGTGCGTGTGATTGTGTGTGCGTGATTACGTGTGATTGTGCGTGTGATTGTGTGCGTGATTGTGCGTGCGTGATTACGTGTGATTGTGCGTGTGATTGTGCGTGTGATTGTGCGTGTGATTGTGTGTGCGTGATTACGTGTGATTGTGCGTGTGATTGTGTGCGTGATTGTGCGTGCGTGATTACGTGTGATTGTGCGTGTGATTGTGTGTGTGATTGTGCGTGCGTGATTACGTGTGAGTGTGCGTGTGATTGTGCGTGCGTGATTACGTGTGAGTGTGTGTGTGATTGTGCGTGCGTGATTACGTGTGATTGTGCGTGCGTGACTACGTGTGATTGTGTGTGTGATTGTGCGTGCGTGATTACGTGTGATTGTGCGTGTGATTGTGCGTGCGTGATTACGTGTGAGTGTGCGTGTGATTGTGCGTGCGTGATTACGTGTGAGTGTGCGTGTGATTGTGCGTGCGTGATTACGTGTGAGTGTGTGTGTGATTGTGCGTGCGTGATTACGTGTGATTGTGCGTGCGTGATTACGTGTGATTGTGTGTGTGATTGTGCGTGCGTGATTACGTGTGAGTGTGCGTGTGATTGTGCGTGCGTGATTACGTGTGATTGTGCGTGTGATTGTGCGTGCGTCATTACGTGTGATTGTGTGTGCGTGACTACGTGTGATTGTGCGTGTGATTGTGTGTGCGTGATTACGTGTGATTGTGCGTGTGATTGTGTGTGTGATTGTGCGTGCGTGATTACGTGTGATTGTGCGTGCGTGATTACGTGTGAGTGTGCGTGTGATTGTGTGTGTGATTGTGCGTGCGTGATTACGTGTGATTGTGCGTGTGATTGTGCGTGCGTGATTACGTGTGATTGTGTGTGCGTGACTACGTGTGATTGTGCGTGTGATTGTGTGTGCGTGATTACGTGTGATTGTGCGTGCGTGATTACGTGTGATTGTGCGTGTGATTGTGTGTGTGATTGTGCGTGCGTGATTACGTGTGATTGTGCGTGTGATTGTGTGTGTGATTGTGCGTGCGTGATTACGTGTGATTGTGCGTGCGTGATTACGTGTGAGTGTGCGTGTGATTGTGTGTGTGATTGTGTGTGCGTGATTACGTGTGATTGTGCGTGTGATTGTGTGTGTGATTGTGCGTGCGTGATTACGTGTGATTGTGCGTGCGTGATTACGTGTGATTGTGTGTGCGTGATTACGTGTGATTGTGTGTGTGATTGTGTGTGTGATTGTGCGTGCGTGATTACGTGTGATTGTGTGTGCGTGATTACGTGTGATTGTGTGTGTGATTGTGTGTGTGATTGTGTGTGCGTGATTACGTGTGATTGTGTGTGTGATTGTGTGTGTGATTGTGCGTGCGTGATTACGTGTGATTGTGCGTGCGTGATTACGTGTGATTGTGCGTGTGATTGTGTGTGTGATTGTGTGTGCGTGATTACGTGTGATTGTGTGTGTGATTGTGTGTGCGTGATTACGTGTGATTGTGTGTGTGATTGTGCGTGCGAGATTACGTGTGATTGTGCGTGTGATTGTGCGTGCGTGATTACGTGTGATTGTGTGTGTGATTGTGTGTGCGTGATTACGTGTGATTGTGTGTGTGATTGTGTGTGCGTGATTACGTGTGATTGTGTGTGTGATTGTGTGTGCGTGATTACGTGTGATTGTGTGTGTGATTGTGTGTGCGTGATTACGTGTGATTGTGTGTGCGTGATTACGTGTGATTGTGTGTGTGATTGTGTGTGCGTGATTTCGTGTGATTGTGTGTGCGTGATTACGTGTGATTGTGTGTGTGATTGTGCGTGCGTGATTACGTGTGATTGTGTGTGCGTGATTACGTGTGATTGTGTGTGTGATTGTGTGTGCGTGATTACGTGTGAGTGTGTGTGTGATTGTGTGTGCGTGATTACGTGTGATTGTGTGTGTGATTGTGCGTGCGTGATTACGTGTGATTGTGTGTGTGATTGTGTGTGCGTGATTACGTGTGATTGTGCGTGTGATTGTGTGTGCGTGATTACGTGTGATTGTGCGTGCGTGATTACGTGTGAGTGTGTGTGTGATTGTGTGTGCGTGACTACGTGTGATTGTGCGTGTGATTGTGTGTGCGTGATTACGTGTGATTGTGCGTGCGTGATTACGTGTGATTGTGCGTGTGATTGTGTGTGTGATTGTGCGTGCGTGATTACGTGTGATTGTGCGTGCGTGATTACGTGTGAGTGTGCGTGTGATTGTGTGTGTGATTGTGTGTGCGTGATTACGTGTGATTGTGCGTGTGATTGTGTGTGTGATTGTGCGTGCGTGATTACGTGTGATTGTGCGTGCGTGATTACGTGTGATTGTGTGTGTGATTGTGTGTGTGATTGTGCGTGCGTGATTACGTGTGATTGTGTGTGCGTGATTACGTGTGATTGTGCGTGTGATTGTGTGTGTGATTGTGCGTGCGTGATTACGTGTGATTGTGCGTGCGTGATTACGTGTGATTGTGCGTGTGATTGTGTGTGTGATTGTGTGTGCGTGATTACGTGTGATTGTGTGTGTGATTGTGTGTGCGTGATTACGTGTGATTGTGTGTGTGATTGTGCGTGCGAGATTACGTGTGATTGTGTGTGTGATTGTGTGTGCGTGATTACGTGTGATTGTGTGTGTGATTGTGTGTGCGTGATTACGTGTGATTGTGTGTGCGTGATTACGTGTGATTGTGTGTGTGATTGTGCGTGCGTGATTTCGTGTGATTGTGTGTGCGTGATTACGTGTGATTGTGTGTGTGATTGTGCGTGCGTGATTACGTGTGATTGTGTGTGCGTGATTACGTGTGATTGTGTGTGTGATTGTGTGTGCGTGATTACGTGTGAGTGTGTGTGTGATTGTGTGTGCGTGATTACGTGTGATTGTGTGTGTGATTGTGCGTGCGTGATTACGTGTGATTGTGTGTGCGTGATTACGTGTGATTGTGTGTGTGATTGTGTGTGCGTGATTACGTGTGATTGTGTGTGTGATTGTGCGTGCGTGATTACGTGTGATTGTGTGTGCGTGATTACGTGTGATTGTGCGTGTGATTGTGTGTGCGTGATTACGTGTGATTGTGCGTGTGATTGTGTGTGCGTGATTACGTGTGATTGTGTGTGTGATTGTGTGTGCGTGATTTCGTGTGATTGTGTGTGCGTGATTACGTGTGATTGTGTGTGTGATTGTGTGTGCGTGATTTCGTGTGATTGTGTGTGCGTGATTACGTGTGATTGTGTGTGTGATTGTGTGTGCGTGATTACGTGTGATTGTGCGTGTGATTGTGTGTGCGTGATTACGTGTGATTGTGTGTGTGATTGTGTGTGCGTGATTTCGTGTGATTGTGTGTGCGTGATTACGTGTGATTGTGTGTGTGATTGTGTGTGCGTGATTACGTGTGATTGTGTGTGTGATTGTGTGTGCGTGATTTCGTGTGATTGTGTGTGCGTGATTACGTGTGATTGTGCGTGTGATTGTGTGTGCGTGATTACGTGTGATTGTGCGTGTGATTGTGTGTGCGTGATTACGTGTGATTGTGCGTGTGATTGTGCGTGCGTGACTACGTGTGATTGTGCGTGTGATTGTGTGTGCGTGATTACGTGTGATTGTGCGTGTGATTGTGCGTGCGTGACTACGTGTGATTGTGCGTGTGATTGTGCGTGCGTGATTACGTGTGATTGTGCGTGTGATTGTGCGTGCGTGATTACGTGTGATTGTGCGTGTGATTGTGTGTGCGTGATTACGTGTGATTGTGTGTGTGATTGTGTGTGCGTGATTACGTGTGATTGTGTGTGTGATTGTGCGTGCGTGATTACGTGTGATTGTGCGTGCGTGACTACGTGTGATTGTGCGTGTGATTGTGTGTGCGTGATTACGTGTGATTGTGCGTGTGATTGTGTGTGCGTGATTACGTGTGATTGTGCGTGTGATTGTGCGTGCGTGACTACGTGTGATTGTGCGTGTGATTGTGTGTGCGTGATTACGTGTGATTGTGCGTGTGATTGTGCGTGCGTGACTACGTGTGATTGTGCGTGTGATTGTGCGTGCGTGATTACGTGTGATTGTGCGTGTGATTGTGCGTGCGTGATTACGTGTGATTGTGCGTGTGATTGTGTGTGCGTGATTACGTGTGATTGTGCGTGTGATTGTGTGTGCGTGATTACGTGTGATTGTGCGTGTGATTGTGTGTGCGTGATTACGTGTGATTGTGCGTGTGATTGTGTGTGCGTGATTACGTGTGATTGTGCGTGTGATTGTGCGTGCGTGATTACGTGTGATTGTGCGTGTGATTGTGCGTGCGTGACTACGTGTGATTGTGCGTGTGATTGTGTGTGCGTGATTACGTGTGATTGTGCGTGCGTGATTACGTGTGATTGTGCGTGTGATTGTGCGTGCGTGATTACGTGTGAGTGTGCGTGTGATTGTGTGTGTGTGATTACGTGTGAGTGTGTGTGATTGTGTGTGCGTGATTGCGTGTGATTGTGCGTGCGTGATTACGTGTGATTGTGCGTGCGTGATTACGTGTGAGTGTGCGTGTGATTGTGCGTGCGTGATTACGTGTGATTGTGCGTGATTGTGTGTGCGTGATTGCGTGTGATTGTGCGTGCGTGATTACGTGTGATTGTGCGTGTGATTGTGCGTGCGTGATTACGTGTGATTGTGCGTGATTGTGTGTGCGTGATTACGTGTGATTGTGCGTGCGTGATTACGTGTGATTGTGCGTGTGATTGTGTGTGCGTGATTACGTGTGATTGTGCGTGCGTGATTACGTGTGAGTGTGCGTGTGATTGTGCGTGCGTGATTACGTGTGATTGTGCGTGATTGTGTGTGCGTGATTGCGTGTGATTGTGCGTGCGTGATTACGTGTGATTGTGTGTGTGATTGTGTGTGCGTGATTACGTGTGATTGTGTGTGTGATTGTGCGTGCGTGATTACGTGTGATTGTGCGTGCGTGATTACGTGTGATTGTGTGTGTGATTGTGTGTGCGTGATTACGTGTGATTGTGCGTGTGATTGTGCGTGCGTGATTACGTGTGATTGTGTGTGTGATTGTGCGTGCGTGATTACGTGTGATTGTGTGTGTGATTGTGCGTGCGTGATTACGTGTGATTGTGCGTGTGATTGTGTGTGCGTGATTACGTGTGATTGTGCGTGCGTGATTACGTGTGATTGTGCGTGCGTGATTACGTGTGATTGTGTGTGTGATTGTGCGTGCGTGATTACGTGTGAGTGTGTGTGTGATTGTGCGTGATTACGTGTGAGTGTGTGTGTGATTGTGCGTGCGAGATTACGTGTGATTGTGTGTGTGATTGTGCGTGCGTGATTACGTGTGAGTGTGTGTGTGATTGTGCGTGATTACGTGTGAGTGTGTGTGTGATTGTGCGTGATTACGTGTGAGTGTGTGTGTGATTGTGCGTGCGTGATTACGTGTGAGTGTGTGTGTGATTGTGCGTGATTACGTGTGAGTGTGTGTGTGATTGTGCGTGCGTGACTACGTGTGATTGTGTGTGTGATTGTGCGTGCGAGATTACGTGTGAGTGCGTGTGTGATTGTGCGTGCGTGATTACGTGTGATTGTGTGTGTGATTGTGCGTGCGTGATTACGTGTGATTGTGTGTGTGATTGTGCGTGCGTGATTACGTGTGAGTGTGTGTGTGATTGTGCGTGTGTGATTGATTGTGTAATTGTGCGTGATTGTGCACTTATACCAACGTGGCTTCATCGTTTTAGTCACTGAATTCAAAACAGCGCTTGCGAATCTCAACGTGGGGAGACGGGTTCCAGCGGCGGTGGAGTGGTTCGCCCTTGGCAATATTGAACCCCCCCCCCCCACGGCACGAAACCTGAGTTGAATTCCGATCCAAGGCTAACTAACATCAGTGGTGATACGTCGTGCTGGGGACGATGGCGGTGTGGTGGATATCAGACTGCGCTCTGGGCTGGGGTGTCACTCCCTGGGCGAGGGATATCTGAACCAGACCCGCGTTTCCCAAACCTCAACCCAGCCCGCACCGAGCAAAGTGGTGAAGTATGCATTTAAAGCTTTCGTGACTGCAGGGATTCATCTTCTTGGTTATTTCGGTATTTTTATTATTTTATTATTTCCCTTTATTTGAATTTTATTATGTTTTATTTGTATTATTTTTTTTATTTCCCTGGTACGTGACTTTACCGAAAGAACCAAGAAGATGGTGAAGTATGGTCAAACAACTCGCGGTGTGGGGAGGCTTTTTTTATTAAAGAGTATATCGACAAAAGACCTGTAAATGATTACTCATTATTCCAATATATGCCCATATCTCCCGTCTTGTGTGACACTGCTTGCCGCAGTCGTTTCGCTGAATCACGACTTCAGGAGAACGTTCGCAGTTTCCTCCTCCTCTTCCCGACCCCGGCATTAACGTCTCGTCACCCAGTGTGGATGTGCGGTTGTGGTGGTTGTGCTGGCTGTGTTGGTTGTGTGGTTGTGTTGGTTGTGGTGGATGTGTGGTTGTGGTGGTTGTGCTGGTTGTGGTGGTTGTGTGGTTGTGCTGGCTGTGTGGTTGTGGTGGTTGTGTGGATGTGTGGTTGTGGTGGTTGTGTTGGTTGTGGTGGATGTGTGGTTGTGGTGGATGTGTGGTTGTGTGGTTGTGGTGGTTGTGCTGGCTGTGTGGATGTGTGGTTGTGGTGCTTGTGTGGTTGTGGTGGTTGTGCTGGCTGTGTGGTTGTGGTGGTTGTGTGGATGTGTGGTTGTGGTGGTTGTGTGGAAGTGTGGTTGTGGTGGTTGTGTGGTTGTGGTGGTTGTTGTGTTGGTTGTGATGTCTGTGTGGTCGTGCTGTCTGTGTGGTTGTGTTGGTTGTGGTGGATGTGTGGTTGTGGTGGTTGTGCTGGTTGTGGTGGTTGTGTGGTTGTGCTGGCTGTGTGGTTGTGGTGGTTGTGTGGATGTATGGTTGTGGTGGTTGTGTGGACGTGTGGTTGTGGTGGTTGTGTTGGTTGTGGTGGATGTGTGGTTGTGGTGGATGTGTGGTTGTGTGGTTGTGGTGGTTGTGCTGGCTGTGTGGATGTGTGGTTGTGGTGGTTGTGTGGTTGTGGTGGTTGTGCTGGCTGTGTGGTTGTGGTGGTTGTGTGGTTGTGGTGGTTGTGTGGATGTGTGGTTGTGGTGGTTGTGTGGAAGTGTGGTTGTGGTGGTTGTGTTGGTTGTGTGGTTGTGGTGGTTGTTGTGTTGGTTGTGATGTCTGTGTGGTCGTGCTGTCTGTGTGGTTGTGTTGCTTGTGTGGTTGTGGTGGTTGTGCTGGCCGTGTGGTGGTTGTTGTGGTTGTGATGTCTGTGGTTGTGGTGGTTGTGCTGGCCGTGTGGTGGTTGTTGTGGTTGTGATGTCTGTGTGGTTGTGGTTACTGTGGTTGTGGTGGCTGTGTGGATGTGTGGTTGTTGTTGGTTGTGTTGGTTGTGTGGTTGTGGTGGTTGTGGTAGCTGTGTGGATGTGTGGTTGTGGTGGTTGTGCTGGCTGTGTGGTTGTGTGAATGTGTGGTTGTGGTGGTTGTGGTGGTTGTGTGGTTGTGTGGTTGTGGTGGTTGTGTGGTTGTTGTGGTGGTTGTGTGGATGTGTGGTTGTGGTGGTTGTGATGTATGTGTGGTTGTGTTGTCTGTGTGGTTGTGTGGTTGTGGTGGTTGTGCTGGCTGTGTGGATGTGTGGTTGTGGTGGTTGTGTGGTTGTGGTGGTTGTGCTGGCTGTGTGGTTGTGGTGGTTGTGTGGTTGTGGTGGTTGTGTGGATGTGTGGTTGTGGTGGTTGTGTGGAAGTGTGGTTGTGGTGGTTGTGTTGGTTGTGTGGTTGTGGTGGTTGTTGTGTTGGTTGTGATGTCTGTGTGGTCGTGCTGTCTGTGTGGTTGTGTTGCTTGTGTGGTTGTGGTGGTTGTGCTGGCCGTGTGGTGGTTGTTGTGGTTGTGATGTCTGTGGTTGTGGTGGTTGTGCTGGCCGTGTGGTGGTTGTTGTGGTTGTGATGTCTGTGTGGTTGTGGTTACTGTGGTTGTGGTGGCTGTGTGGATGTGTGGTTGTTGTTGGTTGTGTTGGTTGTGTGGTTGTGGTGGTTGTGGTAGCTGTGTGGATGTGTGGTTGTGGTGGTTGTGCTGGCTGTGTGGTTGTGTGAATGTGTGGTTGTGGTGGTTGTGGTGGTTGTGTGGTTGTGTGGTTGTGGTGGTTGTGTGGTTGTTGTGGTGGTTGTGTGGATGTGTGGTTGTGGTGGTTGTGATGTATGTGTGGTTGTGTTGTCTGTGTGGTTGTGTGGTTGTGGTGGTTGTGCTGGCCGTGTGGTGGTTGTTGTGGTTGTAGTGGTTGTGATGGTTGTGGTGGTTGTGCTGGCCGTGTGGTGGTTGTGTGGTTGTGGTGGCTATGTGGATGTGTGGTTGTGGTGACTGTGGTTGTGGTGGCTGTGTGGATGTGTAGTTGTGGTGGTTGTGTGGATGTGTAGTTGTGGTGGTTGTGTGGATGTGTGGTTGTGGTGGCTGTGTGGATGTGTGGTTGTGGTGGCTGTGTGGATGTGTGGTTGTGTTGGTTATGTGGTTGTGGTGGTTGTTGTGTTGGCTGTGTGGTTGTGTGGATGTGTAGTTGTGGTGGTTGTGTGGATGTGTGGTTGTGTGGATGTGGTGGTTGTGTGGATGTGTAGTTGTGGTGGTTGTGTGGATGTGGTGGTTGTGTGGATGTGTAGTTGTGGTAGTTGTGGTGGTTGTGTGGATGTGGTGGTTGTGTGGATGTGTAGTTGTGGTGGTTGTGTGGATGTGTGGTTGTGGTGGTTGTGTGGATGTGAACCCTATTTTTAGGTGCGTGGTGACACTTGGGGTGCGGTCTCTTTGCCAGGCGCACGGGGGCGCGCATAGTGAGCGCTCGCACGCACACACACAATCTCACACACACACTCTCACATACACACACAATCTCACACACATGCTCTCACATACACACACACACAATCTCACACACACACACAATCTCACATACACTCTCTCACATACACACAATCTCACACACATACTCTCACATACACACACACACAATCTCACATACACACTCACATACACACACACACAATCTCACATACACACTCACGTACACACACACAATCACGTACACACACAATCTCACACACATACTCTCACATACACACACACACAATCTCACACACACACACACAATCTCACATACACTCTCTCACACACACACACACAATCTCACGTACACACACAATCTCACACACACACTCTCATATACACACAATCTCACATACAAACATACACAATCTCACACACACTCACAGACACACAATGTCACGGACACAAATTCACGCACGCACACACGCACTGTCACGGATACAGATGCGCCTCATCTAGCGCATATACACAAGCGCACACACACACACTCACTCTCACAGCTGTGCACTATCCCACGCGTGCACACGCACTCACGTAAACACTCAAGACACGCGACCCCCCCCCCTCTCTCACACACGCACACTGAAGCACTTCACTCACAGATACAAAAGACAAATGCCCCCCGCCCCCAGCCTCTGATAGAAGACTGTCTGTCACGGGACACGAATGGGTGGATGGCCGGTTACCACACCCGGCCGTCTTTGTCTTCCCAGTGACAATGTTCACACAACCGCACTCGGTACTCGTTTTGAGGCTGAGTCGACCTAGGGGAGGCCCAGAACCGGTGCAGATATCCCATACCTGTCAACCCATACGGTTTAGTCCGTATTCTTGTGTGGAGAAATTTAACATTTTCTGGTCCATACGGCGTAACAGCCGTTCGAATGCGGGCAAGAAAGTGCTGTGTCTTATTCGTTTGTGTTTCTCCCATGTGGATGGGACTCTGTAGGATGAAGGTTGAGATTTTTTAAGGGGCACGGGGTGACCAATAAGGTCTGGAATTGGTCTGTGATAAGGTAGGGAGGGCACTGATAAGGGGTTGGCAGCCTATGGTAGTCGTTCGTCACTTCACGTTGGTTGTGAGCAGGAATCGAATTCGGCTCGTCAAGTTCGTCGGTTGCAGCGCGCTAACCACTGCGCCACCGCTCCCCCTCTCACGAACACCTCCCTGGCAAGCACTGTAACACCCCCCCCCCCATAACGTACACTCTCACACAACCTCACGTACACACACACACAGCTGTCTACAGCCGCAGCGAGAAAGACACTCCTCTGACTGGGTCGTGGGGAGTGTGTGAGTGTGTGTTCGGTGTGTGTGTGCTGGGTGAGTGTGTGAGTGGGATGTGAGTGTGTGTGTCTGCTGGGTGAGTGTGGGTGTGTTCGGGGTGTAAGTGCAGGATGTGTGTGTGTGTGCGGGGTGAGCGTGTGAGTGAGTGCAGGATGTGTGTGTGTGTGCTGGGTGAGTGTGTGTGAGTGCAGGATGTGTGTGTGTGTCTGCTGGGTGAGTGGGATGTGAGTGTGTGTGTGAGTGCAGGATGTGTGTGTGTGTGTTCGGGGTGAGTGTGTGTGTGAGTGCAGGGTGTGAGTGTGTGTGTGCAGGATGTGAGTGTGTGTGTGTGCTGGGTGAGTGTGTGTGTGAGTGCAGGATTGTGTGTGTGAGTGCTGAGTGTGTGAGTGCGGGGTGAGTGTGTGTGAGTGCAGGATTGTGTGTGTGTGTGAGATGTGAGTGTGTGTGTGTCTGCTGGGTGAGTGTGGGTGTGTTCGGGGTGTGAGTGCAAGATGTGTGTGTGTGCGGGGTGAGTGAGTGAGTGCAGGATGTGAATGTGTGAGTGTGTGAGTGCGGGGTGAGTGTGTGTGTGTGCGGGGTGAGTGTGTGTGTGAGTGCAGGATGTGAGTGTGTGTGCTGGTTGAGTGTGTGTGTGAGTGCAGGATGTGTGTGTGTGTGGGGGGTGAGCGAGTGCAGGATGTGTGTGTGTGTGCGGGGTGTAAGTGCGGGGTGAGTGTGTGTGAGTGTGTGTGTGGGGGGAGTGAGTGCAGGATGTGAATGTGTGAGTGTGGGGTGAGTGAATGCAGGATGTGTGTGTGAGTGAGATGTGAGTGTGTGTGTCTGCTGGGTGAGTGTGGGTGTGTTCAGGGTGTAAGTGCAGGATGTGTGTGTGTGCGGGGTGTGTGTGTGAGTGCAGGATGTGTGAGTGTGGGGTGAGTGAGTGCTGGATGTGTGTGTGTGTGCGGTGAGTGAATGCAGGATGTGTGTGTGTGTGTGAATGTGTGAGTGAGTGTGGGAGTGTGTGTGAGTGAGTTCAGGATGTGAGTGTGTGAGTGTTTGGGGTGTAAGTGCGGGGTGAGTGTGTGCAGGATGTGAGTGTGTGAGTGTTTGGGGTGAGTGCAGGATGTGTGTGTGTGTTCGGGGTGAGTGTGCTGGGTGAGTGTGTGAGTGAGTTCAGGATGTGAGTGTGTGAGTGTGGGGTGAGTGCAGGATGTGTGTGTGTGTGCGGGGTGAGAGTGTGTGTGCTATCACGGTAATTGAAGGTCAGTGTGTGTGTGTATGTGTTCACGTAGCTGAGCATGTATATAGGTGGGTAGGTGAATGTGTGTGGGTGGTTGGTTGACGATGTGTAGGTGAGTGTATGTTTGGGGTGGCAGTGGTGTGTGGGTATGTCCGTGTAGGTGGATAGAAAGGCGACCGGGCGTGGTGTTGGCCACCCCACTCCTCGTGTCCCGTGCCGGCTATCATCGGTGCTCGATAACTGCACTTGCCCCTAACGTCTGTTCAGGCTAGACTGGGGGGGTCTTTGTCTTGTGTGCTCCGTGTAGATTGTGAGCTGTGGTGGTGGTTGGTGGTTGTGTGGTTTGGGTGGCTGTGAGTTCAGTGTGAATTGTGGGGTGGGTGGGAGGATGAGTGAGCGCGCGTGTGTTTAGTGTGTATTGAGGGGTGGGTGGATGAGTATGTGGAGGGTGGATGAGTGAGTATGTGAAAGGTGGGAGGG
Organism: Lampetra planeri; assembly: GCF_965212315.1. Taxonomy (NCBI): domain Eukaryota; kingdom Metazoa; phylum Chordata; class Hyperoartia; order Petromyzontiformes; family Petromyzontidae; genus Lampetra; species Lampetra planeri. The sequence goes on from NC_136143.1 coordinate 5,645,506, forward strand.
TGAGTGTGTATGTGGTGGGTGGGTGGGAGGGTGAGTGTGTGTATGTGGTGGGTGGGAGGGTGAGTGGGTGGGAGGGTGAGTATGTGTGTGGTGGGTGGATGGGAGGGTGAGTGTGTGGTGGGTGGGAGGGTGATTGTGTGTATGTGGAGGGTGAGTGTGTATGTGGTGGGTGGGTGGGAGGGTGAGTATGTGGTGGGTGGGAGGGTGAGTGGGTGGGAGGGTGAGTGTGTGTATGTGGTGGGTGGGAGGGTGAGTGTGTATGTGGTGGGTGGGAGGGTGAGTGTGTGTGGTGGGTGGGAGGGTGAGTGTGTGTGTGGTGGGTGGGTGGGAGGGTGAGTGTGTATGTGGTGGGTGGGAGGGTGAGTGTGTATGTGGTGGGTGGGAGGGTGAGTGTGTATGTGGTGGGTGGGAGGGTGAGTGTGTATGTGGTGGGTGGGTGGGAGGGTGAGTGTGTGTGGTGGGTGGGAGGGTGAGTGTGTGTGTGGTGGGTGGGAGGGTGAGTGTGTGTGGTGGGTGGGAGGGTGAGTGTGTGTGGTGGGTGGGAGGGTGAGTGTGTGTGTGTGTGGTGGGTGGGAGGATGAGTGTGTGTGTATGTGGTGGGTGGGAGGGTGAGTGTGTGTGTGTGGTGGGTGGGAGGGTGAGTGTGTGTGTGTGGTGGGTGGGAGGGAGGGTTAGTGTGTGTGTGTGGTGGGTGGGAGGGTGAGTGTGTGTGTGTGTGGTGGGAGGGAGGGTGAGTGTGTGTATGTGGTGGGTGGGAGGGTGAGTGTGTGTGTGTGGTGGGTGGGAGGGTGAGTGTGTGTATGTGGTGGGTGGGAGGGTGAGTGTGTGTATGTGGTGGGAGGGAGGGAGGGTGAGTGTGTGTGTATGTGGTGGGAGGGAGGGAGGGTGAGTGTGTGTGTGTGGTGGGTGGGAGGGAGAGTTTGTGTATGTGGTGGGAGGGTGAGTGTGTGTGGTGGGTGGGAGGGTGAGTGTGTATGTGGTGGTGGGTGGGAGGGTGAGTGTGTGTGTGTGGTGGGTGGGAGGGTGAGTGTGTGTGTGTGGTGGGTGGGAGTGTGAGTGTGTGGTGGGTGGGAGGGTGAGTGTGTGTATGTGGTGGGTGGGAGGGTGAGTGTGTGTATGTGGTGGCAGGGTGAGTGTGTGTGTGTGGTGGGTGGGAGGGTGAGTGTGTATGTGGTGGTGGGTAGGAGGGTGAGTGTGTATGTGTGGTGGGTGGGAAGGTGAGTGTGTGTGTGTGGTGGGTGGGAGGGTGAGTGTGTGTGTGGTGGGTGGGAGGGAGGGAGGGTGAGTGTGTGTGTGGTGGGTGGGTGGGAGGGTGAGTGTGTGTGTGTGTGGTGTGTGGGAGGGTGAGTGTGTGTGTGTGTGGTGGGTGGGAGGGTGAGTGTGTGTGTGTGTGGGTGGGTGGGAGAGTGTGTGTGTGTGTGGTGGGTGGGAGGGTGAGTATGTGTGTGTGTGGTGGGTGGGAGGGTGAGAGTGTGTGTGTGTGTGTGGTGGGTGGGAGGGTGAGTGTGTGTGTGTGTGGTGGGTGGGAGTGTGAGTGTGTGTGTGTGGTGGGTGGGAGGGTGAGTGTGTGTGTGTGTGGTGGGTGGGAGGGTGAGTGTGTGTGTGTGTGGTGGGTGGGAGGGTGAGTGTGTATGTGGTGGGTGGGTGAGTGTGTGTGTGTGGTGGGTGGGAGGGTGAGTGTGTGTGTGTGGTGGGTGGGAGGGTGAGTGTGTGTGTGTGTGGTGGGTGGGTGAGTGTGTATGTGGTGGGTGGGTGAGTGTGTGTGTGTGGTGGGTGGGAGTGTGAGTGTGTGTGTGTGGTGGGTGGGAGGGTGAGTGTATGTATGTGGTGGGAGGGAGGGTGAGTGTGTGTGTATGTGGTGGGTGGGTGGGAGGGAGGGTGAGTGTGTGTGTATGTGGTGGGTGGGTGGGAGGGTGAGTGTGTGTATGTGGTGGGAGGGTGAGTGTGTGTATGTGGTGGGTGGGTGGGAGGGTGAGTGTGTGTATGTGGTGGGAGGGTGAGTGTGTGTATGTGGTGGGAGGGTGAGTGTGTGTATGTGGTGGGTGGGTGCGAGGATGAGTGTGTGTATGTGGTGGGTGGGTGGGTGGGAGGGTGAGTGTGTGTGTATGTGGTGGGTGGGTGGGAGGGTGAGTGAGTGAGTGTGTATGTGGTGGGTGGGTGAGTGTGTGGTGGGTGGGAGGGTGAGTGTGTGTATGTGGTGGGTGGGAGGGTGAGTGAGTGTGTATGTGGTGGGTGGGTGAGTGTGTGGTGGGTGGGAGGGTGAGTGTGTGTGTATGTGGTGGGTGAGTGTGTGGAGGGTGGGAGGGTGAGTGTGTGTGTATGTGGTGGGTGGGTGAGTGTGTGGAGGGTGGGAGGGTGAGTGTGTGTGTATGTGGTGGGTGGGTGAGTGTGTGGAGGGTGGGAGGGTGGGAGGGTGAGTGTGTGTGTATGTGGTGGGTGGGTGGGAGGGTGAGTGTGTGTGTATGTGGTGGGTGGGTGAGTGTGTGGTGGGTGGGAGGGTGAGTGAGTGTGTATGTGGTGGGTGGGTGAGTGTGTGGTGGGTGGGTGAGTGTGTGGTGGGTGGGTGAGTGTGTGGAGGGTGGGAGGGAGGCAGCGTGTTTAGCGTGAGCCGCGGGGTGGAGTCGTCACACGCGCGGGGGCTGGCCGAGGAGTCGGTGGAGGAGGTTTTGAAATCGCCGTCGAGCAGCCCGCACACAAACACCACCACCAACACCACCACCACAGCAACAACGACGGTGAGATCCCGGGTGCTGTTGCGCAACTCGCTCAGTGGACGAACATCAACCACAACAACAGCAGCAGCAGCAGCAGCAACCACAACAACATCAAAATCCGTCCATCGTCCAGCAACCCATCCAACACGCCGTTGCACGTGCGCGTGTCCACTTCGAGCGCGTTCGTAAATCCACACACTGGATGAAGAGCCTCCTCCACACGCCGGGCTATTTGACTTTCTCGTGCTACTGACACCTCCCTGGTGGACTCGTCATCTTCACCCAGGCGTCTTCGCCGAGGAGCGATGGAGTGGGATTGAACTCTGCGCTCACCTGTGACCTACGACTCCCAAGAGCTGTGGGTTTGAACGGTGGTGGTGGTGACTGGTTGGGTGGGGTTGATGCAATGTGGCAACGTCCCTCGACACGCGTACCCCTAATCGGCGTGATCGCTGGACAGCTGGACACGAGGAGGATGGAGAACGATGTGGTGATTGCGGCGGTGGTGATGGTGGTGGTGCTGGAGATGGAGTTGCAGCCGAAGTAAAAGGTGAGGTGGTAAAAGTTTGAGACAGTTTGTTGTGCAGTCAACTTATCTCGCACACACGAACACACACAGACAGATACACAGACAGATACACAGACATACACACAGACAGATACACAGACAGATACACAGACAAATATCTCCCGTATCGCATCAACAGACTTGCGGCAAGTGCTGTTGGCAACGCCCAGCCGCATTTGTCTCCCCACTGCTGCTGATGTGTTACACGCCGCACCAACGTGCTCATTTAAGGCTGAGTCGACCTATGGGTGGCCCAGAACCGGTTCAGATATTCGTAACTGGGGTTGCTGGCCGTGAGTGGGGTTCGTAGCGCAGCGCGCTAATTACCACACTACCGCATACAGACACACAACGTACACACACATGCATCATACCAGAGGTGTGGACTCGAGTCATGTGACTTGGACTCGAGTCAGACTCGAGTCATGAATTTGATGACTTGCGACTCGACTTGGACTTGCATAACAATGACTTTGTCCCACCTATGAGATGTGGACTCGAGTCATGTGACTTGGACTCGAGTCAGACTCGAGTCATGAATTTGATGACTTGCGACTCGACTTGGACTTGCATAACAATGACTTTGTCCCACCTCTGCATCATACACACACACACAGACACACAACATACACACACATACATAACATACACACATAACATACACACACAACATACACACACATCATACACACAACATACACACATGCATCATACACACACACAGACACACAACATACACACACATGCATCATACACACACACACATAACATATACACACATGCATCATACACACACACACAACATACAACACACACACACATACATCATACATACACACAGCATACACACATACATCATACGCACACACATCATACACACACATGCATCACACAACATACACACACACAACATACACACACTACACACAACATACACACACAACATGCACACACTACACACAACATACACACACACACAACATACATCATACACGTATAAAGACAAAGATCCCCCGTATAGCCTGGAACAGACTGTTGGGGCAAGTTCTGTTAGCGAGCACCTAATGAAGGCCGGCACGGCACACGAAGGGGTGGGTGGCCAACACCACGCCCGGCCGCCTTTGTCTCCCCAGTGGGGACGTTTACACACCGAACCGGGTACTCATTTGAGGCTGAGTCGACTTAGGGGAGGCCCATGACCGGTTCAGATAAAATCGGCACTCATAACACACACACACACGTGCACACACAAGCACTGCACCTGCGTCACTAATGTGCATGTTGCCTGTTCAATCGCACCTTGTGTCACCTAATACACGGTGTCACGGGCATAAGAAGTGGAGATTTGTATTTGGGATCGTGCTCGGTGATTGCGGCTCAAGCGCTTAGCGATGGTCGTGGTGCTTCCGATTCGCCTCGTCCTCTCCGTTCCTCGACAAGCGAGGGTCTTCAAGAGTTGCTTTGTAGAGAGAATGCTGTCATCATCCATTCATCATCATCATCATCCATTCATCATCATCCATTCATCATCATCATCATCCATTCATCATCATCCATTCATTGCAGCAATCAGCATCTCTTCATTGATATTCGTGGGTTTTTTCGGTAAAGTCACGTAGGTAAAAAATTAAAACTAAAATTAATAAAAGTAAAATAAAAATCACGACGTTTCGGAGGCAACACAAGCTTCCGTCTTCAGGCGGAACCGTCACAGCACGATTGCTGTATCAAGTAACAAGAATATGAATCCTTGCAGTCACGAAAGCTTCAAATCTAGAATCTCTTGATTGACCGACACGTCATATCACCGTGTACTTCATGGTGAGTCATTTACGCCTCTTAATTATAATGCATGGATGTATATCATCATCATCCAGTCATTGATGTATTTATGCATCATAACCATCATCTACTACTGTATTCGGCGATTTATTCGTGCGTCGTCACTGTCATTGTAAGTAAATTAATGTGCGATGGAAGAGGGCCGTTGCCCGAATCGTCGGCCGTTATAATGCTCCCTTGAAAGCATTGTTATTCACGAATTTGTTGAGGTCGGTTTATTCATTCATTCATGCAGCAGCAACATCAACATCATCGCCGCGATTGTCATCGTCTGTTCAGCTATTCTGAATTATCATCGTATAATGATTTCAAATATGAGCACCTTGATGATAATCATCTCTCGTTGTTGGGTGAAGTCGTTCCGTTACTTTGTCGTGGCTTAGCACGTGGCTACCTGTAACGCAGCGCTGTGGGGACAGCTGCGAGGGTTGCTGGATCACAACACAGATGGTGTGAAACGCCCGTAACCACAGGCTCTGCGTGGAGAAGGCGGTACAGCAAAAGTGTGGACTCCGTCTGTACGGGATAGAGTGTTTCCCCCTCGCACGCGTGGATTTTCTCCGGGGTGCGTCAGCTTCCTCCCACGTGTAAACACTCATTCATTGGCCGACAACGCCTTGCATATATACCGACTTGACGTCTGTGAAAAGGAGCGTTATAGCTAATCGAATTCCTCCAGCTTAAATAAATATTCTGACGACGTATAGATAACCGCAAAGCTTTGGATAGAAATTGGCACCGGCTCACCGCGTGGCTGGCTGCTGCTGCTGGTTGCTGCTGCCTTTCCACGCTCGACTCCTGTTTAGGGGTGAACGATTTGGGGAAAATATCTAATTGCGATTTTTCTGACAGATATTGCGATTGCGATTTGCGATTATATTTCTTAAAGTCAAGCTTCAGTTCAATATTCACTGTGTAATAGATTTAAAACATGTGATGATGGAGCGCTACCACATGATACCATCAAACTATGAACTGCTCTATATATTCTAATGCAAGGGTGAGAACTTAAGATATGAATTGCTTCCAATATGTATTTATTAAAACGTTTTAATTGAAATAGAACAATCAAATGAAGTTACATTTAAAAAACAGTTATACTGTAATACCAAATAAAACAATTCCAATAAGTAATTTGACTTTTAAAATCGCAAAAAAATCGCAGCATTTGCGATTTGCTAATCGCATTGTTTCAAATTGCGACTTCCATTTGAAATCGATGAATCGTTCATCCCGAATCCTGTTCCTCCTCGCACCACCCAAGTCGTTCCCCGTCTTTCAGAGAGTCGAATGCCGCGTGGCGAAGGTGCGTTACAATTTGAAATAATTGAAGTAATCTGCGTCGTCGTCGTCATCATCATCAGCTCAACATTCGTGTCGCTGACACGAGCGCGCGCGTGCATACGCGCCCTCCGAGTTACCCAACGAACATCTCGATGATCAAAACGATCATCGATTGCGAGCCACCGTCTCCTATCAACCTGTTGTCGCGTCTCGCGTCAAACACATACAGTCCAGGAGCGTGGGTGGGTGGGGGTGGGTCATAACAACAAAAACTCAAGTGGGTGGGCGGACGGGACTACGAACGCTAAAGTCGGTGTTCAAGAAACTTTAAACAAACCTTGACCGTTACACGCTCAACAGCGAGTGACGATACGATCTTGCCGCTTGCTGTTATGCGGTTGTGCAATCCGCTCGGTATCTGTCACGCCCTGCGTCAACGAGGCAAGGCTGGGGGGTGAGCCGGTCGCTTCGTTCTTCTGATATTTGTAGCGATATATTTTTCAACTTTACACGAATAATTTAAAAGGGGGGGGGGGGGCTGAGCCCCCTTGCAGCCACCACCTCCCATCAGACACGATGGGGCTGCACACAATCATCACGCACATGGCTGTAGAGCAACAACGCAGAAATCAATTGTGAGTCACAATATTGGACGCGTGCGAGTTGAGTGAACGCGGCTGTTTGCAATCAAGTGGATTTTTGTTTAAGCAGGAGAGTGAGCACTCGAAAGACCACGATGAGCCTCGTTTGGACGATTTAAACCATTTGGACAATTTGGACGTTGTGGAAGTTTGGACAGTTTTGACGTTTGAACGATTAACTCGTTTGGACGGGTGTGACCCCGGGGTCACCAAACCGCATTCATTTCTATGCGAATAGAAATGAGTGAAAAACAACAACAACAACAACAACCGCATAAGAATAGGGTTTTCCCCCTTTTTTCTGGCAACAAAACAGGCGTTAGGATGTAAACTTACCAAACTGGAACCTTTTTGCAAGGAATAATGTCTGTATTAACCACAGATACTTGTGGTGAAAATACAAACAAAAAACATGCTCTGACAGTATATGCATTGTCTTTGAAACTGATTGATCCACACTAGAGACAGCTTTCTTTAGAGCCTAGTCTCAAATGGTGTTAGACCAGAGGACGACAAAAGGCGAACAACCTTTTGGCATCTTAACGCCTGTTTTGTTGCCAGAAAAAAGGGGAAAACCTATTCTTATAATTGGATACTGGCAAAGGAGGTCCCATGAAACAAAAACAACCGCGTTACAGGTTCTCAATATTAAATACAATCAAATGTCTTCCTGGTTCTTTCGGTAAAGTCACGTAGAATGGAAATAATAAAACGTAGAATGGAAATTATAAAATCATAAAAAGAAAACATTTTATTTTTATTATTTTATTATTTCCATTCTACGTGACTTTACCGAAAGAACCAAGAAGATGAATCCCTGCAGTCACGAAAGCTTTAAATCGAAATACAATCAAATGTCCCGTGTTTTAAGAGTTTGGTCCGTGCAAATCACATTTGCACCGTTCATCGGTAGAGTACAACATCGTCACACACGCACACTACAGGCCAACATCACCAACACGAGGAGCAATCCCATACAGTTGGGTATATTTATACCAACACGGGCACCAGCATCAGAATTATCCCACGAGCTTAGCCACACACACACACAATCCGCTTCTCCGTAAGTAATTAAGTTGCGCCTGCTGGCTGTGGTCGTGCGCGTGCCGAGTGCGTTCGCACAGCGCGTGCCGCATTCGTCGTAAAGGGACTCGAGATTTTTTTTTAAACAACCGCATCGACAACAAAAGCAGACATTCAACAACACCAGCCTCCCCCTACCCCCCCCACCACCTCTTATCCCCCAGCCCCTAATTACGCGCTCGTCAACCCCGCGGAATGGCTCTCTCCTCCTTACCCCCCCCCCCGTCGCCTCGCGTCGTGCACCGCACCAGAACGCGCCCTCGGAAGAGTCGAGCGATAATTACTGCGGCCAGAGCCTCCGTCCCACGTAGGGCGAGCGCCCAGGGCCCCGCGCTTTGGGGGCCGGGGAGGTCCGCGCTTTGACGTCGCGGTGTTAGATGTAATATTTCCGTAATATCCATAATAGAGATTTTTTTGGGTGAGATCGCGTAAATATATAAATGTGTCGTTAAACCCGCCACCACCCGTCACGGCCAACTAGTAAGGGTTGCCACGTCAACAGAACGTGCCAATTCGTTACGAGTACAGCACACCGGTGTGTTGGAGAGCCATGCCACAACATTTACAAGACTAATTTCCTGGCAGCGATTTCAGCCGCATCATCTCTACATAACAAAAAGGCTCAGTCCCTTTTACACGCCCCTTTACATCATCCGCACCCAGTTTACACAACAAAGGCTCATTCCTAACAGCGTGCTTCAGCCGCACCGAACCTCACAATAATAATATCCAGGGCCTACGTTGGCTCCCCCCACCCTCAACCAGTATATATACAATTACTGTGTTCTTGGAATTTCTCTCACTTGATACAGCTGTCGTGCTGTGACTGTTCCACCTGAAGACGGAGACTTGTGTTGCCTCCGAAACGTCGTGATTTTTTTATTTATTTTATTTTAATTAATTAAAAAAATTTTACCTACGTGACTTTACCGAAAAAACCTAAGAATATGAATCCTTGCAGTCACGAAAGCTTAAAATCTAGAATTTACAATCTGAGTACGACGTTTCAAGGGGCCGCCGCACGCGGCTAACCCGAGCCACAGATTTGCCTCACCCCTGACCCCGCAGTGTGCGTGTGTCACACCGCAGTGAGTCGAGCCGCGGTCTCGCGTGCGGTGGTGCGGTCGAGCGTGGGTGCTCCGACATCTTCCAAGACAGCTAGCCCGCGTGGAAGAGTAGGCCTCTTACGGTGGGGTGGGGGGTGGGGAGTCTCTTGAGCTCCCTCCAGTGGAGGCCCTTCCACCAGCAGTGTGGCGTGAGTGAGCGATTGCAGGGCTGCGCCTACAGCTGTAACGGTGGCATATACAGTGGGGTGGCTTTGAATGAGGGCCGTTGCACCGAAACATCACTTTCTGCTTCACAGTAGAGCACCTGGCGCACGCCTTGTGGTCCAGGTGTTGGTGGATCACACAGAGAGTGCTGAAACTACATCAAAACCTCGCTGGACTGCTCGGCAGGTGGTGGCCAGGATTTGAAATGGTGGGGAGAGTTGGTTCATGAACGCATCCGTGCGGTAAGCGGTCTAATGAACGACGCTGTGCTCTCTCGTAAACCGTGGTGGGCATTCTCCGGGGACACTCGTTGCTTTCTTGCGAGCGGAGCGACTTTAATATCTTAAAATAAATGTGGGCAACCATCCCGGCATTAGCGTGGCCCTGCCGAGGAACAGGGTCTTGAGACTCGCCGGTATTTTCCTGGACAGATCAATGATGTTACTTCTTCTTGGTTGTTTCGGTAAAGTCACGTAGAATGGAAATAATAAAATAATAAAAATAAAACATAATAAAATAATTCTCACGACGTTTCGGCCACAACGCAAGCAGCCGTCCTCAGGTGGAAAACAGGTATGTCGGAAAGACCATTCAGACGCTGTCTTTCCGACAGACCTGTTCTCCACCTGAGGACGGCTGCTTGCGTTGTGGCCGAAACGTCGTGAGAATTATTTTATAATGTTTTATTTTTATTATTTTATTATTTCCATTCTACGTGACTTTACCGAAAGAACCAAGAAGATTAATCCCTGCAGTCACGAAAGCTTTAAATCGAAATTATGTTACTGTTGTTAGCACGACTACGATACTCGTGCTATGCGAGCATGAGGAAGCGTTTGATGGTGACGACACGTAAGGGGTAGGGTGGTACAGAGATTCTCCTCTTCCAGTTCACATTTCGAGCGAACAGTGTTCACTCGCTCGGCTATTCTCAGTTGCCCGCCCGGAATCAATAAGTGGATATTCCACATTCCCACAGTGTTCCCGTGGGAATGTAGAACAACTCCGATGTTGCTCTCGCCCTCCCACCCCCTTCCACCCCCTTCCATTATCAGCACTCCCCCTGCAAAGGCGTCGCTTCCCTTCTCCGTTGTCGGAGCCCAAGTTCGCACCCCGAGCCCGGGCGGTGCGATGTTCGTGTTTGTCTGGATTTTTTTGTTGTTTAACCCCTCCCCCCCCAACACCCCTTATGACTCGAACTTGCCGCTGTTTAACGCGTGGCCGCTGTGAACGTAACACGACTGACCATAGAACAACAACAACAACACGTGCTTTTGGATTCCGGTAAAGTCGGGTCAGTGCCCGTGCTATAAGTACTCGTGGCTGGTTAGCTGTTTGATTAGGTAGGTAGGGGTAGTATTAGGGGCTGGGTAGTTGCTGGGCTAGGTAGGTAGGGGTAGTATTAGGGGCTGGGTAGCTACTTGGTAAGGTAGGTAGGGGTAGTATTAGGGGCTGGATAGCTACTGGGCTAGGTAGGTAGGGGTAGTATTAGGGGCTGGGTAGCTACTGGGCTAGGTAGGTAGGGGTAGTATTAGGGGCTGGGTAGTTGCTGGGCTAGGTAGGTAGGGGTAGTATTAGGGGCTGGGTAGCTACTTGGTAAGGTAGGTAGGGGTAGTATTAGGGGCTGGATAGCTACTGGGCTAGGTAGGTAGGGGTAGTATTAGGGGCTGGGTAGCTACTGGGCTAGGTAGGTAGGGGTAGTATTAGGGGCTGGGTAGCTACTGGGCTAGGTAGGTAGGGGTAGTATTAGGGGCTGGGTAGCTGCCTGGTGAGGTAGGTAGGGGTAGTATTAGGGGCTGGGTAGCTGCTGGGCTAGGTAGGTAGGGGTAGTATTAGGGGCTGAATAGAAGCTGGGCTAGGTAGGTAGGGGTAGTATTAGGGGCTGGGTAGTTGCTGGGCTAGGTAGGTAGGGGTAGTATTAGGGGCTGGGTAGAAGCTGGGCTAGGTAGGTAGGGGTAGTATTAGGGGCTGGGTAGCTGCTGGGCTAGGTAGGTAGGGGTAGTATTAGGGGCTGGGTAGCTGCTGGGCTAGGTAGGTAGGGGTAGTATTAGGGGCTGGATAGAAGCTGGGCTAGGTAGGTAGGGGTAGTATTAGGGGCTGGGTAGTTGCTGGGCTAGGTAGGTAGGGGTAGTATTAGGGGCTGGGTAGTTGCTGGGCTAGGTAGGTAGGGGTAGTATTAGGGGCTGGGTAGCTGCTGGGCTAGGTAGGTAGGGGTAGTATTAGGGGCTGGGTAGTTGCAGACGTTGGCGGTTCATTTGCAGCGGCCGCCCTGGTTATTACTGCGTGGGTGCGTTAATCACAACAACTACCTCGCCTGGTATGCAGGTGGTCGTGGGTTCGATCCCGACCCTGACGTTTGCTGTATATTTGGAGTTTGCGTCTCTCTCCCCGTGGTCATGTAGATTTTTCTCCGGGTCTCCCCGGGTTTTCCCTCCACAATTAGAATCACTTCTGAAAAAGAGCTAAATAGCTCGGTGGGCCTTACCTGGTAAAATTAAAAAAATAGTTTTTTTAGTTTTAATACTCCATTGCCGTGTGCTTCACAGTGGACTTTGAATGATCCCGTGACGCCGTTCACAAGAGTAGGCCATTGTGTCCGGTTTTTAGTTCCTCGTCCTTCCCCCCCACCTCCGATTAGCACGGTTGGCTACGTACGGTGCAAAAGAAGTTCAACTTACATAAGTACATACGTCATGGGCCAATTTGTAAAAAGGCAAATGACTCATTTGGGATGATACACAGCACTCATCGCCACTACCTCACTGCTGCAAAAATAACATCTGCCAAGTTCCTGCTGAAAAGGACCTCTTGAGACTCGGTGAGGCTTTCCTGGCTGAAACAAGCGTAGGAATAATCATGGCTCATGACAATTCCGAGTGAGCCAATACTGTGCGCGATACAAGTTGAGCTTATGATGATGATTATTCGTCAGTGTTTGGCTGCTTTTCATTCGTGGTATTTTCAACTTCATTGCCATGGTGTTGGTTCGGGGAAATCGCGTGCCGTTATTTACGCAGTGGGGATGGCGGCAAGATTATGAATATTTGCAGAAGAGATCTAAAACGCCACCCCAACCCACCCAAACCCACCCACCAAAATTCACCCACCCACCCAAAACCACACAAACTCGCCCTCCCAAACCCATAAAACAAACTCACCCACCCACCCAACCAATCACACCCACCCACCCAAACTCACGCAAACCCATCCACCGAAACCCACCCATCCACCCAAACTCAAAAAACCCACCTACCAGCCATGGCCCATCGAAGCCCCCAGTTGCTCCCCTGTATTTATTGCGGCTGCCCATCTCGTGAGCACCACCAGGACTGAACAGGACATCGTCCCGCAACTGCGCATTGCCCACGGTGAGGCCAGGTACTGACGCGGTTTAATCGTTGGCGCGGAGAGCGAGCTGCTGTCGTTGGCTAACACAAATACAGCTTTCTGGCAGGTTTCTCGGAATCTAAGTTTGCAAGACCATGATTCTTCACTGAGCTGCACTGGCCGGCGTGGTGAAGTATGGTCAACAGTGGTTGTGACACAAAGCGATTGACCCAACGGACCGATCGCGTCGGTTTCACGACGCGCGAACACACCCAGACTTGTACGCGCCTCTCTTTCAGGGTCCGACCTGCACCAGCGACCGGTGGCCCCGCGCACAACATCCCGAACGGAACGACGACCGGGCGAAGGTGACGCGTACGACGCACTCGCTTCCCAACTCGTCGGGGGCACCGGGGTCACAGGAGGACCAGCGGCAGGCTCGGACAGCATGCGCCCGCGCCACCACCTCCGCCGCCACCACCGCCGCCACCACGAGGACAACCGCCTCCACCGCAGGGAACCCGAGCGCCCGGCGCTGCCGCCGACCCCGTCGCCGTCGTCGACGGCGTCGGCGGTGGTGACGGCGGCGGGAGAGGGCGCGGCGGAGGCCACGATCTGCGCTCGCTAGCGAGGGTCGGGGGTGAGGCGGAGGGGGGGGGGCGCCAAGCATGCTTGCGCTGCCCCACGACGAGACGGCGGCCGAGACGTTCCACGTGGTGTACATCGCGCTGGAGCTTGTGCTGGCTCTGCTCGCCATCGGCGGCAACGTGCTGGTGTGCTGGGCCGTGCGGCTGAACCGCGCGCTGCGCAACCCCACCAACTATTTCCTGCTGTCGCTGGCGGCCGCCGACATCGCGGTGGGGCTGCTCGCCATCCCGTTCGCCGTCACCATCAGCGCGGGCTTCGCGTGCCACTTCCACGGCTGCCTCTTCCTCGCCTGCTTCGTCCTCGTGCTCACGCAGAGCTCCATCTTCAGCCTCCTCGCCATCGCCATCGACCGCTACATCGCCATCCGCCAGCCGCTGCGGTGAGTGTGTCCACACGCTCGCGTCTCGCGTGCTCCCACCCTACCTACCCTCTACCCCCCCGCCCCCAGCACCTATGAAGGCCGGCAAGGCACGCAACTTTGGCCGGCACCACACACCGAACCAAATTTTTCTCTCCCGGGAGGCGATGTTTTTGCACACCGCGCCAGTGTACTCATTTGAGGCTGAGTCGACCTAGGGGAGGCCCAGAATCGTATTCGTATAACAGTCTCCGGTGTTGGCCGTGAGCCAGAATCGAACTCGGGCGGTCAGGTTCGTAGCGCACCGCTCTCCCCACTAGATGATCGCACGCACTTCTACACACGCACGCACTCGTACACACGCACGCGTACACACGCACGCGTACACACGCACTCGTACACACGCACTCGTACACACGCACGCGTACACACGCACTCGTACACACGCACGCGTACACACGCACTCGTACATACGCACGCGTACACACGCACGCGTACACACGCACGCGTACACACGCACGCGTACACACGCACGCGTACACACGCACGCTCGCAGTGTGCGATAATGCACGTGCTCCTAAACCCAACGTGAGTTGTTCAAAGCGAGACCCCTCCCGCACAGGTCGCACTGACACCTGCGGAGCACCGCTAATTGGATCGAAGGCATCAATGGGCTTCTCTCCCCCCATACGCCGCCACCCCCCCCCTCCTCCGAACCTTGCCTTGGCTGTGCCGCTCGGCGCGAAGAGGCGGCAGGGGAGGGACAGCGTCATCAGGCGCGCGGCTGATTGCAGCGGGCGGGAAACCTCGTTGGGTTTGCTTGAAGTTCGGCGAATGCGCGCGCGCGCTATTCCTCGGGACGGACGTTGAAGAATACGCGTTCGACGAAAAGAAACAAAAAAAAATCGACGCGCGTCCTCACGGGAGTTTGTCAAATGGTAGCATTGTGACCCATAATAGAGGGGGTTTTTTGTGGGGTTAGATCGCGTAACTGTATAAATGTGTCGTTAAACCCACCACCACCCGACACAGCCAACTAGTAAGGTTTGTCACGTAAACAGAACGTGGCCAATTCGTTGCTAGTACAGCACGCCGGTGTGTTGGAGAGCCAAGCCACAATATTTACAATCTGAGTACGACGTTTCACCAGTAATTACAACCACCTTCATCAGAGGCGTAAGCGTTGTGATGTCAGAGTGCCGAGCTGACAAAAGATGTCACGGTGTCGTAAAAAACCTCGGCGCTTACGACCGGCCTGTGTCTACCAAACTTGCCAGTTCGGATGCAAACACATCGCACGATTTCAAATTGCTAGCGCTTTCTACGCGGCGCATACACATGACATGGAACAACGGCCGCCATTGGCCACTGTGTGATGGTGATGTCACCGTGGGGCTTGCGCCAGGCTAGGTGCACATTGAGGCTCTCGCGCAAAGTGTCGATGGCTCGCTGGAAGCAGGTCACGGGAGAGACCCAGGTATTAATTGTGAAACGAAACGGGGGACACACACAAGATGTCTCTGTATTAATTAGATTCAGCACTCTGTCGCGTGGGACGTGTTTAGCAGTCATCAGGCATGTGCAGTGTGTGAGATTTTATAATTTAAAAGGCTACGAGCAAGAATGTCAAATCTCGGAGCTTGCTCCACGTGGGGACACGCAGGCACAGTATTTTCACTAAAAACGCTCTTGGGCAACTCTTTCAAAGCTAATTCGCGTAAAATGCTGAAAGACTTGTTCCTAAAGAGTGAATGTAACTGGCTTCACGATGTTACGAATGACCACCCCTCCACTCCTCTCACGGCTGCGTTCACACCTCAACCAAACTCTCCAACGACCTCTACTGTGTGCACAAAACAATCGCCCCCACCCGCCCAACCACACTGAGTTATAAATTAGCCAAAGCCCTTGACCGATTGAGCACACAAGTCACTCTGCGAGAACCGCTCACAGCCTGTTTAGGGTTTAACTCGGAGCCCCATTTAAATAAAGCGACCACAATCTGGAACGCGATGCTGAAAATAGAAACGTGAACTGCGTGATCTTCCAGTTCCCACCGCTGATCCGCAGAGGCACTTGCGGCCCGTGTCCCCTTCTCCCCATGTCCTTTTCTCTCCGTGTCTACATGCCCCCATGTTTCCGTGTCCCCATGTCCATATATCCCCATGTCCATGTGTCCCTGTCTCTGCGTGGCCCCGTCTCCCCATCTCCCCATGTCCCCGTGTCCCCGTGTCCCCATGTCCCCATGTTCCCGTCTCCCCGTCTCCCCGTCTGCCCGTGTCTCCGTTTCCCCATGTCCCCATGTCTCCGTTTCCCCATCTCCCCGTGTCCCCGTGTCCCCGTGTCCCCGTGTCTCCGTTTCCCTGTGTCCCCATGGCCCCGTGTCCCCATCTCCCCATGTCCCCGTGTCCCCGTGTCCGCATCTCCCCGTGTCCCCATCTCCCCGTGTCCCCGTGTCCCCGTGGCCCCGTGTCCCCATCTCCCCGTGTCCCCATGTCCCCGTGTCTCCGTTTCCCTGTGTCCCCGTGTCCCCGTGTCCCCATCTCCCTGTGTCCCCGTGTCCCCGTGTCTCCGTTTCTCTGTGTCCCCGTGTCCCCGTGTCCCCGTGTCCCCATCTCCCCGTGTCCCCGTGTCCCCGTGTCTCCGTTTCCCTGTGTCCCCGTGTCCCCGTGTCCCCGTGGCCCCGTGTCCCCATCTCCCCGTGTCCCCGTGTCTCCGTTTCCCTGTGTCCCCGTGTCCCCGTGTCCCCGTGGCCCCGTGTCCCCATCTCCCCGTGTCTCCGTTTCCCTGTGTCCCCGTGTCCCCGTGGCCCCGTGTCCCTGTGTCCCCGTGTCCCTGTGTCCCCGTGTCCCCGTGGCCCCGTGTCCCCATCTCCCCGTGTCTCCGTTTCCCTGTGTCCCCATGTCCCCATGTCCCCATGTCCCCGTGTCCCCATATTCCCGTGTCCGTGTGTCCCTGTCTCGCCATATCCCCATGTCCCCGTCTCACCGTCTCACCGTGTCCACGGGCCCCTGTGGTTAGGGCAGATCCTCCAATTGTCTAGGTCTTCTTGCCTTTGGATCCAGGTCCCATCCGCTGATTCAGAATGGTGTAGAAACTAGCTCGCAACAAGTGTCCTCACGTCAGTCTGATATTTGTTAACTCTCAAGAGGATTAGAGCTCAATTAAGCGTACATCCAAATTCAATGTGATGGTTTTTTTTTTTTGTGAAGTCATCGACGACCATCGACTCGCTACAAGAGAGAACCCGCTTTAATCACAGGCAGTGGCTGAAACCTGGATTTGAACCCAGGATCTCAGCGGTGCCCTGAGCACTCTGACCTCTGACCCACCCAGCCACCTCTTCTACGCAAAACAATCGACTCACCACCCCCGAATCGAATGGAGATGCAGTCATCTTCGTCATTCAACCTATGGCACTTCACTTGACGGCCTCAAAGTGCACCTAGCCTGGTACAAGCACCGTGGTGCTGTAACAGTCACTTGTAGCCAAATGGCGCCTGTTGGTGATGTCTACTCTGCGTGTGGCAGTGGAGATGATGTGCAGTTCTAGATTTGAAGCTTTCGTGACTGCAATGATTCATATTCTCAGGTTTTTTCGGTAAAGTCACGTAGGTAAAAACATTAAAATTAATGAAAGTAAAATAAAACAAAACAAAATAAAATTCACGACGTTTCGGAGGCAACACAAGTCTCCGTCATCAGGTGGGACCGTCACAGCCGAATTAGCTGCATCAAGTGAAGCAATGATTCACTTGGGATTACATCTTGAATCATTGCTTCACTTGATGCAGCTAATTCGGCTGTGACGGTCCCACCTGATGACGGAGACTTATGTTGCCTCCGAAACGTCGTGAATTTTATTTTGTTTTGTTTTATTTTACTTTCATTAATTTTAATGTTTTTACCTACGTGACTTTACCGAAAAAACCTGAGAATATGATGTGCAGTGGTTAGCGCTTTGTGCAGGGTGGCACCACGGTGGTGAGATGTTAACTACCTCGCCTGATCTATAGGAGGTCGTGGGTTCAACCCCGACGCTGATGCCTGCATGTATGTTAAACTTCTTTTGCACCGTACGTAGCCACCCATGCTATATATTTGGAGTTTGCGCGTTCTCTCCCGGTGGTCGCGTGGATTTTTCTCCGGGTCCTCCGGGTTTTCCCTCCACATTTAGAATCAACGTCACGCGCTTAGAGTAATTTGGCTGCTTTAAGTTTCAACACGATACGCCACTTTCATTGAGCTATCATCTGTGGCCCAGATCGCTTCTGAAAGAGAGAGCTATAGACCGCAGCAGTGGGCCTTACCTGGTAAAATAAAAATAATATTAACACGTAAGTAGGCTTTCGCGACCAAAATCATCCATAATACAGTTTTTTTCGGGTTAGATCGCATAATAACGCATTTATATTTATCCGATCTAACCCAAAAAAAAACCTGAATTACGGAGAAAAAAAATCGTTTAATAAAAATATAAAAAGAGTTTAATTTATAGTTTTTACTCCGTGAGCAGGTGAGTATCTGTCAGCTTGTTTCCGCTCTCTCTTCAAGAGTCGGTCTCTGCCTCACACGGACTCTCGTTACGAGCCGGCTTGGATTATAGACTCATCCCAGGCCTTCCCGGATAAACACGTCGTTATTATTACTACTACAACTACTGTCATATATAAAATCTCGCCGTAACTTTGACGACACCCAGAAACGTGTGTGTGTGAGCGGGCAGGGCGAGCCGTTGTGTAAAATGAAAAAGGGCCACCCTGCGTCGTGTTTAGTCGCAAATCACTTCTCTCTTGCGAGGCCAAAGGTATGCAGATGTCGTCAAATCTGCTTTGGGAGACTCTCAAGCTGGGATAAAGGAAGGTGGAGGGGTGGTGAGGAGGAGGCTGCCAAGAGTGAAGCTGTAATTGCTCCGCTGTTGGAAGCATGAAAAGACTCGGACAAATTTGGCTCAAGTTTGATGGTGTGTTGCATTATTTCTTGGAGATATAATTGAACACGAGGAGTGTCACACTCGTTCACGAATACCTGGAAACTCGAGACGTGTCTGGAGTCTGTGAAAGGGTCGGAATACGACAGTTGGGCCATCGTGCGCAAATAGTTGACCGGTTAAAACTAAAGCCCAAGACGCTCTGAACGCGGGGGGGGGGGGGGGGGGGGGGGTTGGAAGGACGGGACATCTCTCACGGAGCTCGTGCTGCGCAGTTAGCGAAGGTACTCGAGACGACGAATTCATTACCGTTCGTGAACGTGTCAGATTTGCGAACATGTGTATATCGCGTGCCCATACGTGGACCGCGGGCACTTGATCGATCGGGGCGAACGCGCTCACACAATCGGGCGTCCCGTCCACGGCCCGCGTCACACCTCGCGCGCGTCCCGTCGCTCGCAGGTACAACGCGCTGGTGACGAGCAAGCGAGCGCGCGGCGTCATCGCTGTGTGCTGGCTGCTGTCCTTCGTCATCGGGCTCACTCCGCTGCTGGGCTGGAACAACTGGGACGAGCTGCACGAGTGCGGCAGCGACGGACAACCGCTGGACGCTACGAAGTGTCGTAACGGCACGCAGGTGCACTGCCTGTTTGAGAACGTGGTGAACATCGACTACATGGTGTACTTCAACTTCTTCGGCTGCGTGCTCGTCCCGCTGCTGGTGATGCTCGCCGTGTACGCGCGCATCTTCCTGGTGGCGCGGACGCAGCTGCAGCTCATCGAGGTGAGTCGCGGCTTTATGTTTTTTTTTTATACGCGAGAGAAAGGAAGAGATCCACCGCCGCGTCGGCGTTGGCGGTTTGGCGCACGGGGACTCGGGATCCGGAGGTCGCCGCTTCGATTCGATCTCCCGGCGCGGCAGTTTTAAACCGATGGGGAGAGGGTCACGAGTCTCACCCCCCCCCCCCCAGCCACCAATGCCTCTGTCCGCCCAGTCAGTTTCACAATCAGAAACAGGATATTTATTCCACCATTGGAACCTCCTTTGGCAGTAGCAAAATATTATAATTGTTTTTTTACCCTTTTATCTGGCAACAAAACTGACACCTTTTTTTTACAAGGAGTCATCTTTGCATTGACCACAATACCTGCGGTCGGAATGCAAACAAAAAACACAACTCTAAGATATTTATTTATACTGTTTGGAATCCGATGAGTTATAAAGCTCTTTTTGACAGATGTCCAGGAGTTATGTTTAAAATGGGTTACACCACGGTCAGTAGATCGGCTGGTCACGGGTGGCAGAGTAAAGTGTGGGTACCCTCACCTCTTCCAAGATGTCTGTCCCCGTGTGGAAGAGTAGGCCAAAGTCCCCCGTCCGCCGGCAACGGCATGAGCAAGCAGTTGCAGGGCTGCACTTTTACCTTTACCCGCAGTGACTGGTTCGCTGCAATGCTACGACGGTAGTGGCGATCATTAGTGACGATTGGGGTTTAGCGTGGAGAATGTTGGGATGGCGGTCATTTAATGTAATCATCGTGCTCGTTAACGACGAGTGATTTCAATCGTTAAAGAAAATAAGAAGATCGCGATTATCGTTGTTGACGATTTGATGATGGCGGTGGCCAACGTTGACAATTTGTTGACGATGTCGTGATGGAAATTGAATACATTTGATGACAATCATGATTACACGCACAGATTTTGATGACACAATTAGCTGAATTTGATGATGATGATATGGTACTTTAAATTGATGTGATTATTAGGATGACGATCAATCACCATAACAATAATAATAATAATACCTCTAAGGCCCCTTTGACATCTGAGACTCCAGCACGGCCGCAGCTGCTGTTATACGCCCCGACGTCTGATGACGTCCAGAAGCTACAGGTGTCAATAAAACCGAGAGAGTCTAAACAATGCGGGGAGAATTGCCTTTAAAGCCACCAATTGACAAAAAGCCAGAATAAATATATATATATTTTAAAGCAACATATGTCAGATGTGATTTAAATACGAGGATGGTTTGGGCAGTGCGACGATCGATGATGATGACTGATGAGTCATGCCGACTACAACGAGATGAAAGGCAATTTATGTTGACGACACGATTATCGGCGATGACGATGATGACGATGACAACAACGGCGATTTTTTTCTTATCACGGTTGCTGAGCGCAGGGCCGAAGGCCCAAAGCGCCAAGCGGCCAGCAACAAGCAGCACTATTGAAGGTATAACGGATAAAGAGTTTTAATACATTGCTTTGGAGTGAAAAAGGTTCTACGAACCTGGGAAGAGACGATGGGGGGGCTGCGGGAATTCCAAACTCAAGCAGTCCGAGGTCAAGCGGCAGCAAGAGAAGCGGTGTGACCTGCGGTATGATCGGAACGATTATTGATCATTACGGCAACAATGATAATATCGATATTGGTGATTGTGAAAACACTGACGATAAATGATCACAAAGATCGACAACGATAATGGCGACGACCACGACGTTGACGGTAACAACATTAACGTTGATTATAGGTGAATGCCTTGTGATTCATAACTGGCTCATGGGTTAGGCCACCCCGTAACGATCCGGCCACATTTCTGTCGTTGGAAACACCGGCCGCGACCCGACGCAGCCAATCAAATTCGATCGTCGCGCTCGGCGCGCGAGCGTCGCTAACGTTTCCGCTCGCTGAACATTGCCAAATGATTCACGACCGGAAGCCGGTTGGCGTCGGCGGCAGCGTCCCGCGACACGAAACTTTTGGCCGGGGTCATTAAGCAGTGGCCCGACCCCAAAAACGCGTTACGAGTCGTTGACCGTGATGACGATTACGACAACGGCACTAACACCCACGACGGCCACGACGACGACGACACCGCGGCCAACCGACGGACGGCTGACGCCGCTCGTCATGCCGTTGTCGCATTGAGCAGAAGGCCGGCAGCAAGGCCCCAGGCGGCGACCGCCGGCGCAACCTCCTGCAGCGCGAGGTGCACGCGGCCAAGTCGCTCGCCTTCATCATGGGGATGTTCGCGCTCTGCTGGCTGCCGCTGCACGCGCTCAACTGCGTCCACCGCTTCTGCCCCGACTGCGTGCGCCCGCCCTGGGCCATGTACGGCGCCATCCTCCTGTCGCACGGCAACTCCGTCGTCAACCCCGTCATCTACGCCTTCCGCCTGCGCGAGTTCCGCGCCACCTTCCGCCGGATCCTGTCGCGCTGGGTGCTGCCGCCGGCACTCCCGTGCGGGCGGCGCCGGGGCGGCAGCCGCGCGCGGCGCCGCCCGTGCCGGAGCGATTGCGGCGGCGGAGGAGGAGGGGGAGGAGGGGGAGATCCCCGCCTGCCACGGAGCGCCGTCGGGCGCGGAGCCGCGACGGCGCTCCGCGGCGACCTCGAGGACGGCGCCGCGGCATCGGCATCGGCGTCGTGCCGGGCGAGCGACACCTGCCTCTCGGCGCTGGGCAGCGCGCTCAACAGCTCCGGCACGAGCCCCTGCACGTCCGTCGTGTCGTACTCGGTGTCCTACGTGAAGAACGGCGGCGCCGGGATGCCCGCCGCCTGCGCCTCCGCCGTGACGCTGGCGCCCGACGACGACGCCGACGGCGCCGATGGTGCCGGCGGCAGCCTGTGCAGCGACGAGCAGGAGGTGTGTACGGTGACGGTGTCGGGACGCCCACGGAACGGCGACTCGCTGAGCCCGCCCGGAAGGAGCCGGGGGGGCGGCGCCGAGACGGCGGCAAGTTTGGCGACGCCGCGGCAGAACGGATTTGTGGAGGAAGGGGAGCGCGGCTCCCAGCTGCCCAACTCGTGACCCGGGCAGGCACGTGAAATCATCGTCGCGCGCGCACGCACGCACCGGCCAGCGAGGATTTGGTGTCGGGAACAAATGAAATTGATTACGAGAGCGAGAGGCCAGGTGTCGAAAGCCAGGGCTTACTTTTCGCACCAAAATGTTGTTCTCCAGGTCGCTTCGGAGATTAGGACAAGCGGCCGGCGCGCAGCCGCGACAAGAGGTTTGCCGGGCGTGGTGTGCCGGGGGCGGACGTCGGTTTTTCCAGGTAGTCGACCGAGACGGCCCCACGGCTGATATTACCAAGCCCCTTGGCAAAGGTCCAAGAGGCTATTGAACGCACCCACGAAGCAGGAATGAGTGTGCGGTGTTCGGAAATCGATGGACTCGGCGTTACGTTTTGTCGCGAGATGCGTTTTCGTACCGGAGGTCTCCGTCCCGGCGTAATTTTCGTCGGCGCATTCCCGATGCAAGTTTTAGATATTGAAAACCTTTGAGAACACCTGAGGTCAACGTTTGGACTTCTAAGGAACTAGTGTTTTTTTTTTTATATATGTAGAGCTGATCACTTGCCATCTTGTGGGAGACACGAGAGGATGTGCGTTGTTTTCTGACCCCTACCCCTCCCCCCCCTCCATCACTGTGCAAGTCGAGACGAAGAACGCTCCGCACGTTCTGATCCGTCAAAGTCAAAGCCCAGTCCCACAGCTCGAAGGAACGCTGAGCCGGTGCGCACCTCCCGTTTGCAAGCCGGTGCTGGGAAATTATTTACGGGAAAACCACCGTTGACTTTCCCAAATCGCCGCAGTTATTTTACCGACCCCGCCACCCACACACCCCAGAGGGGACGAGCGGTTGAGTTAACCGCCACCCGGGATTTGAACTCCGCGACCTTCCCATTGCTTGCTTGTTGGCTACTTCGCCAAGTCACGTGGCCCATTTGGTCGGTAGCGGGCGAACGAAGCCTCTTGCGCTTCTCGATCACAAACCAGACCCTCCTTCGAAAGCGTGATGGCTCGGCGTTGTAAAAGTAAAAAAAAAACATTTGTTATCCGTTACATTTCTAGATCCCGCTCGCTCCGAGCGAGTGTTTTTGCGCCTGGCAACCGTCGACCGGAGCCGCGCTGAAAACGAACGGGGAGCTGAAACCGCCTCGACTCAGCCCAGTGGCTTCCCAAGTCGTCTGCCGAGGGTATAAACCGTGCTCGCCTCAACTTTGTTTATTACGTAGAATCATGTCTAAGCATGATTCTGCGTAAATTATCTCCTACCGTCAAGCGATCCTTCGTTCACACCGTGAGCGATTCATGTCGTCACACAGCCGCATGCTGGAATGCTCACACGGGAGTGGGCTTTTGGTGCGTCGGGCCTAAAGCGATCGCATGAGCGCACTCCTCTAGGCTCTGTCAGCTTCAGCGGTCTCACAGAATTGTGCAGAATCATCGGCGTACAATTGCCACATGTCAAAGGAAACCTCGATTATTGTTTTGTTTACTTTTGCACAGGGTTTTCGCGGTTGGACCGTGTGTTGTTCGGCACGAAAGTCTGACGTTTCGCCCCGTGTGCTGGGATGCTTCTTCAAGGACCTGATTTAAATGCGCTGGGAGCGGATTGCCGAATATCGCGCGGAACAACACGCTGTGCAACCGAAAAAAGGAAAAAATAATGCATCGCAGAACTGAACCTGGTTCATTTGATTTACTATATTTTTTTACGGTGATCATCGTTTTCAAGAGAAATATGCAAGCGTCAACTCCCCCTTCTTCACGCCATGCCTTGCGCCGCTACAAATTGTGTTTACAGGCTGCAGCGCCCCATGGCGAATCGTTACAAACCCGATGCCTTAACTGTGGCGATGCAGCGTGGAGTGCAAGGGAATGGTTGACGGTGCCCCCCCCCCCCCCCCCGTTGTCCCCCGATTATTCTCCCATTGTCCCCCTGCTGTCCCCCTATTGTCCCCCACCCCCCCTGCATCGTCGTCCCTGTTGTCCCCCCCTATTGTCTCCCTGTCATCCCCCCCATTGTCCCCCATCCACACCTCCTGGGGGGGGGGGGGGGTAAAATACTTCCTCCCTCCCTTAGTCCATGGGCCTGAGCAGAATTGGGTCCCACTGAAGATGGCAAATATTCAATCGGACCAGTTTCCTCTACGTGGCGAATAAAAGCGGATTATGTGATAATGTGCTCGGTAAATAACGACGCCTGTGATTACATCGAATTGTGTATTGGCGTACAAATTAGCGTCCAATCTGGGACCCCGTGTCGTGACACAGAGGGCTCCGTGCCGAAACGATCGGCAGTTTCGCCAGCATTGGATACAAGGAAGCCTGACTCCGCTGACGAGGCGCCGTTTGTCGAAACCGGTCCAGACTTTGGGGCCGTCCATAAATGACGTCACGCACCTGGGGGGGGGTGGGGGGTCAGACATTTGTGACGATGTGTGACGAGGGGGGGCGTTTGAGAAATGTGATGTCACATCAAAATGCGCAACTTTAAATAAATATAGACAACACGTTCTACTTAATTAAATAGACTTTTTAATAAATGTTTTCTCCTACAACATCAGAGTGCAGTGCCACATTAAATACGCATTACAATGACATGTTTTATTTTTTTTTGGGGGGGGGGGGGGCAGAGCTTTGTGACGTCAGATTTTAGGGGGGGTCTGACTTTTTGTGACGCCGTGTGACGAGGGGGGGGGGGTCAAAAATCGTCCAAAATCGCGTGACGTCATTTATGGACGGCCCCTTTTCTTGCCAGTGCTGGTGAAATCACGTGCTCACAGGAGGCCGTGGCGGCTGATGGGTTGTGTAGGAGAAGTTTATTTTTGTTGTTGTTTTACTCGGAGAGACGGGTACAGTGTATGCAGGAGACGTATTTTGTTGTTGTTGCTTATTTATACTGACACGAGGTTTAGTTGCATTATTCGCCCCTTATTGGCAATGTATAGAAGTTGGTGCCACTCACGGTTTGTCATCTCAGGTGGTAGCCAACAGAGGTGTGGACTCGAGTCATGTGACTTGGACTCGAGTCAGACTCGAGTCATGAATTTGATGACTTGCGACTCGACTTGGACTTGCATAACAATGACTTTGTCCCACCTATGAGATGTGGACTCGAGTCATGTGACTTGGACTCGAGTCAGACTCGAGTCATGAATTCGATGACTTGCGACTCGACTTGGACTTGCATAACAATGACTTTGTCCCACCTATGAGATGTGGACTCGAGTCATGTGACTTGGACTCGAGTCAGACTCGAGTCATGAATTTGATGACTTGCGACTCGACTTGGACTTGCATAACAATGACTTTGTCCCACCTATGAGATGTGGACTCGAGTCATGTGACTTGGACTCGAGTCAGACTCGAGTCATGAATTTGATGACTTGCGACTCGACTTGGACTTGCATAACAATGACTTTGTCCCACCTAAGAGATGTGGACTCGAGTCATGTGACTTGGACTCGAGTCAGACTCGAGTCATGAATTTGATGACTTGCGACTCGACTTGGACTTGCATAACAATGACTTTGTCCCACCTATGAGATGTGGACTCGAGTCATGTGACTTGGACTCGAGTCAGACTCGAGTCATGAATTCGATGACTTGCGACTCGACTTGGACTTGCATAACAATGACTTTGTCCCACCTCTGGTAGCCAACGAGCAACGAGGTTGGTCATCTCCACGGACTCCCTTCGTCACTTGCCATGGCTCGAACACCCGGCCACCTTCTTTTGAAAAAGTACTCAACGCTCATTTTAACGTTGGGAACCAAACCACAGCGTCCCATTAAACACGCGAAGGTGGGCCACCTTTGGCAATTCGTTTGGAACATTGGACGAACGTTGGGGTCAACGTTCCACATTGACTGGTATCCTGCCATTGGCCGATTACACACACTTATTATTATTATGATTGCTATTTGTTAGATCTTATTGTAATTTTAATCATATTTATTATTACTACTAATTTAGTTAAACTTATTTAACACATTTTATACTGATAAAAAAAACTCATGGCGAACAGAAAACAATCAGTTGTATTTGTCTGCATGTAAATAATATCAAATGTGTTTTGTGTAATGGTGTGGGCATGACACCGATAGCCAGGGAACGGCTGTTTTTTGTTTCTTTCTTTGTGTACGCCCCACGTAGCACCTTGATGACAATGGAACGTCACCGAACAAACCATTCCGCTCGTCTTCTCGCGGACGTTAAAGACGTCCACTTAGTTACGTGACACAGCGATTGATTCGACCTCTGCCCCCCCCCACCCCCACGATTGCTGTGTGCGCTCAGGTTCACACAGGGATGCTACCCCCACACAGCCCGCTCTCTTTTACGCTCTGCTGAGAGAGAGGTCACTGTTAAAGGCGACGCGGCAGACGAGTTCAATTGGGGGTCACGGGTTGCATTAATAGCAGCGTAGTCCACAAGCCAGCGCGGATACCGGAAACCACCTAATAAGGAAACGCAACTTGAGTCGCACCGATAAACGAGTGAATTTCGAGATAACAACCCCACTCGTTTCAAACGGTTGTCGCGAAAAATCACTGTGAGTGGCCACGAAAGAAAATTGGAAACCACTACAGTTGTGCCAGCTGCGGTGGTGCCGCCAAGTGAAACATTTGGGTCCGGGCACGTGGTCTAAGCAGAACGGAGCGAGGAGGTTCAACCCATCTGAAGGTGGTGGAGGTCACCTCGCGTCCACAGCGCAGCAGCCGCGAGATCTGGCGGAGGGTGGAAAGCGATGGCAGTGAGGTGGCGGTGGTGACGGCGTGATCAACGGCTTTGGCCACGGTGACCTCTCGACCTTGAAACTTCTGCAGTGTGGTATCCTCTGCACGAGCTTCAGCCGTGCGCGCGTGCGTGCGAGTGTTTATGTGTTGATGCTCGTGCCCGATCCCATGCTTGTTTTGTATTTACACAGTTGGTAAGGTAACCGGTGGCAAAAACACGGCGGCAAATTCCCCACAGTCCAAGGGACTTGCGAATCAGTCTGCGGCTGGACTGGGTGTGTCGGTAGAGGTGGTGACTAGGGGTTGGTTGCCAAGATAGAATTTTTCACGATACGACAGGAATTGTCGCCACGTGACGATTGATCCCGACGCCAGTTTCCCGTGTAACTGTATTTCGCATTTTATTTGCGATTTTTACGGAGCATTGCTGTGTTTTTCGAGTATAAATGACGATTGCGTGACTTTGTAAGTTCTTCAATTGCAGTTCACTCATCGTTATTCGGCCGCAAAAGTGTTTACAGTCATTGCAACGTTACACTCTGTAATGCTTATAAAGCACATAGGCTGTCGATGGCATTCACGATATTTCAAGCAAGTAAACGATGAAAATGTTAAATTATGACTTCTGATAATCGCCATGCCGTCAAGCTAACCATCGGAAAAAAACATTTTGCAAGCGATAATTTACACGGATAACAGCTATTTAATTACACCCGTAGTTGGTGAGCTTGTTGCTTCGTCAACAATTCGTCAGGAAATGTAGTATTCTAGACAATACAATATGAGTCGGGAGAGATATCGTAGCGTCGGCATGGCACAGCAACCCTCGCGATGAGTACCGGAATGAGGCATTGTGGGACGTGACAAGAGGGTCGTGACTTCATTCTTGATGTGAAGCTTTCGTGACTGCAGGAATCCATACTCTTTGGTTATTTTGGTAAAGTCACGTAGGTATAAAAAATACCTACGCGAAAGCTTCAAATCATCTTTGGCGTCATACATGAGGCTTGTGTCTTTTGAACAAACTGAAATTCTCTTTTTTTTTTACAGCGGGAACATGATTTTCTTTAGCATTGAAAAAGGGCGACACGGTCAACCACCTCGCCTGGTGTACAGGAGGCCGTGGGTTCGTTCCCGACCCTGACGCCTGCTGCTGTATATTTGGGGTTTGCGTGTCTCTCTCCCCACGGTCGCGTGGATTTTTCTCCGAGTTCTCCGGTTTTCCCCTATCCATTTAGAATCAACATCACCACGCGTTTCGAGCATCTGGCCGCTATAAACTTCCACGCGGTGATAAGCCACTTGGCCGAGCTATCATTGGTGGCTCAGGTCGCTTCTAGAAAAGAGCTACATAGCTCAGTGGGCCTGACCTGGTAAAATACAAAAACATAATTACTTTCAATAATTTTAGTTTCATGGAGATGCCGTGCTTAGCCACGAACGTCACGCGCTGTTGTGAGGAAATCGCGCTTAAGATGACTCACGGAAGCGTGACATACACTACACACTGCAACTACGAAAGTCTGTAGAAGCAAGGGCTTTTGGTCAGCACTTTAGATAGACACGCAGAGACAATGATTTCCCTATACAGCCTCTTAACGGAGTGTCGGGGCAAGTGCTGTTCGCAAAAACCTAGGGCATACTAGGAGGTGAGTGGCCAGCACCACGCCCGACACTAATGTTTACACACGGCACTCGGTACTCAATTAAGGTTGAGCCCACCTAGAGGAGGCCTGTGACAGGTTCAGAATCCCATTCAGTACACATCCATGAACAAAGAGAGATACACCAGCAAAGGTATGAGCGAGTTCGTTAAAAAGCACAGGCAGCGAGTGGCTATCAAAGACGAAGATCCCCTGTATAGCCTTAACAGATTATTGGGACAAGGGCTGTTAGCGAGCACTTATGAAGGACGGCACGGCACGCGAGGGGGTGGGGTGGCCAACACCACGCCCGGCCGCCTTTGTCTCCCAAGTGGCGATGTTTACGCAAGGTACTCAGTTGAGGCTGAGTCGATCTAGGGGAGGCCCAGGACTTTCAGATAATTACCACTGGTTATGGCTGTGAGCGGGAATCGGACTCTGGTCGCTGGGTTCAGAAGCGTAGCTCGCAATCCGTTACACGACCGTTCCCCACGTAAAACAACAACAACCGCCATTCGCCATTAAGTGACGGTGACGTCACCACGACGCTTGTGCCAGGCCATGTGCACCTTGAGGCCACGTGAAGTGTCGAACGCCCGCTGGCAGGAGGTCACGGGGCAGACCCAGGTGCCACGGGTCGACTGACTGAGATGACCGAGATGACTTGGTAATGCACCACCTGTGCCCCCTACTGTGCCAACTTGCTGTGCTTTAGCCACCCGGCGCTCCACTCGTTGTTGTTAGCGTCGCTCCTCCGCCCTCCGTTGTTGTTGGAGGGCGACTGCATCCAACTGCCCAGTAGCGTCCTTCACGAGCCTCCTCCAGAGGCTCGTGAAGGACACACACACCAGCAAAAGTCTGAGTGAGTTGATTTAAAACGTACGCACAGTGGTTAGCGCGCACACACAAACTCCATCGTAGTGTCTACAATCTCTTACCTGCTGTCAGTTCAGTTCAAGTTCATTTATTAGGTATAGCCATGTGAGCCATTCGGCTCTTGAATCGGGTGCAACCGCAACAAACAACAAACAAAAACATGAACAAGAAAACACCTTAAAGTGAATATGTGACTAAGTGCAAACAGAAAATCCAAGAAAAGACAGCAAAATATTGCAGAAAAAGCACCGTACACCAACGCTGTGTGCAAAAATCCCAGTGGGATGCAAGTCAAACAACAACAACCACAAGACAACTTAGATTAAGGTTTTAAATTCTCAGCTTCAGTGGCTGCGTCTTAGCTCGGTAAAGATGAAAGTTTGGGGGTCGGGGGGAGTAAAGGGAACCCCCTCGCACTAATTTATTCTTGCCAAGTGCTCTTAGTGCCGGAATGTCCCCCCCTGTGACTCCCTCAAGGACCATCACCATCAACCACCACGCTCCCTTTTTCCCAATTTACCAATTTACCACCCCCCCACACCTCCATTCAAATACAAATGAACTCGTTCCACGCTGAACGCGCCTCATGATTGTTAAACACCTTCCTAAGCAGTTGACGCTGTCTGCGTCACGTGTTCCACGTGTACACGCACGC
The DNA here is from genome assembly GCF_965212315.1 of Lampetra planeri. Classification (NCBI taxonomy): domain Eukaryota; kingdom Metazoa; phylum Chordata; class Hyperoartia; order Petromyzontiformes; family Petromyzontidae; genus Lampetra; species Lampetra planeri. The sequence goes on from NC_136143.1 coordinate 5,675,881, forward strand.
ACGCACCGAGATCTCGATCCTAATTTGAATCGGCGGTGTGAACGCAGACATTCGTTAATTGCTCAGCGCGTCATGCGGGACGCGTTTAACAGTCGTATGGCGCGTGCAGCAGCGTTAAACGAGTGAATTGTATTTCGATTTAAAGCTTCCGTGACTGCAGGGATTCATCTTCTTGGTTCTTTCGGTAAAGTCACGTAGAAGGGAAATAATGAAATAATAAAAATAAAACATAATAAAATAATTTTCGATTTAAAGCTTTCGTGACTGCAGGGATTCATCTTCTTGGTTCTTTCGGTAAATTCACGTAGAAGGGAAGTAATAAAATAATAAAAATAAAACATAATAAAATTATTCTCACGACGTTTTATTTTTATTATTTTATTACTTCCCTTCTACGTGACTTTACCGAAAGAACCAAGAAGAGTGAATTGTATTTCAATGGGGGGAGCGGGTGGGGGGTAAATTGGGTCACGCGGAGAGAGGAGCGTGGTGGATCACAATAACTGGGAGTTTGGGAACCTCCTTCCCTGTGTCCTCTGTAAACTTCACCGCACAATATTCTTGGTTATTTCGGTAAAGTCACGTAGAAGGGAAACAATATAAAAAAACAATAAAATTATCACGACGTTTCGACTGCAACACAAGCAATCATCATCGACTGCAACACAAGCAATCATCATCAGGTGTGATGATGATTGCTTGTGTTGCAGTCGAAACGTCGTGAGAATGTTATTGTTTTATATTTTTATTATTTTATTGTTTCCCTTCTACGTGACTTTACCGAAAGAACCAAGAATATGAATCCCTGCAGTCACGAAAACTTTAAATCAAAGTTTCACCGCACAAGTTTGAGAGCCGGGCGCTTAGCTACATGGCAGCCGCAGGGACAGCTGACACTCAGCCCCGTCTGCAAAAGAAGCGACGTTTTTTTCTAAATGCCGAGGTCATTTGCAAACAAAAGAAATGCTAATGTTTCAAGGCGCGTGGTATTAAAGGCATAGGCAGCTGGATAGGACACAATCACACACGAAGAACAGGACGGTGCATTAAAATGAAACAAATGTACCTCCTTTGCAGTGGTCATGGTTATTTTTTTGTTATGATTCATTTTTACAAAAAAAAGAAAAATCAACTTAGTTCAGGTTACTGGAATCAAATTTCGTACAGTAATTGTATTCGTACAAGTCGCGAGACCGTTGGCCCAGTGTGGAATTTGCTTCTTTGTGACGTCCACGACTCTGCTGTCGTCACGTGCTCTCGTTACGATTGTCTGTGATTGGATAGTCTGTCACGTGTGGCTAAATTTCAACTCACAACTCGCTGCGTCCAAAATGCATTGCTTAGACTACTTGTAAGAGGACGAAGTGTGGCCTGCCTATGCGCTTGCATCTACTGTCCACATTTCCGAAGCAACATTAATTTTTTTTTTACATTTAAGACGTAAATTATTGTAAAAACGTTAATATTACGATGTTTTGCACGCATTTTTTTGGTCTTCAGAGACACAGCACTTGTTCAAGTAAAACCGCGAGTAATAAACTTGGTCGCAGACGAGATTGGAAAAAATTGCTTTCCCATGCTTCACTTGTCATCCTTGGCATGACTAGGGTCGGATTAACCCATAGGCCGTAGGCCGTCGTAGGCCCTCAATTCCATGTGAAAATAACAGCTGAGCGACGGTAGCGCGGCCATTGAAATGTGCTCGTCTTGGAATTACGAATTACTTTGGCACAGCTCAATCTCGGGACACAGTTTTGTTTGTTTAAAGAAATTAGTGTGGTGAGTGATGTATGTTTCATGAATTCACCTTGAGTCGAATACATTTGTTAATTATACACGGCTAAATAAATGTTTTGTAACTTTATATTGTTTTACCAATATGTAATCCATGCTTAGGCCCTTTCTTCATATTCGCCTTAGGCCCCTTATTACCTTAATCTGGCCCTTGACTTGACGTGCCTCTTCATGACTTCTGGAGTTGCCACCAGGGGTGTCTTTATTTTTTGTCCTTGTCCCCTAGACGTATTACAATTTTGTTCTCAGAGTCACGTTAACGAGGCAGAGAATCCCTCGTGAAATCTCGTGGAGCCACGCATCCCACTTTTCCGGAGAAAATACGTTACACCCAAAAAATCATCCTGAATCTATCAAGGGGCTTGTTTTTTGTACCATGTACATAGTTGGAGGTCGCACTTTCCCACACGCTGCTGCTATGGAGACCGTTCGTCCCATGACAGCTACGTGTATATATTTTGTTTTAACTCTGTCACGGCTAAAACTTAGCTATCATTTAAGTGACAGCGCCGAATTTGCAACGGGTCCTAACGGTGACCGCGCTGAGACCATGGTCTCACTCCGCTCGAGAAGCTGGTTTCATCACGGGCGGCTAACAACACCCGATTCGAAGGCAGTCTCTCTGATCGTAGAATCACCGCCCCCAGCCCACCGGCCATCTCAGAGCCAGCCGCCTTCTCTCTTCTCGAGCCTCGTGCTGGCACAATGACGTGCCATCCCAACAGCTGCCCCCCCCCCCCAAATTGGAAGGACGAAGCGGTGGGTTCAATGAAACAGAGCTTCGTTAAGTGCCTAACGTAGCGGGTGTGTTTTGTTGTTGTTGTTGTTGTTGTCGTTGTTGTCGTGGGCTGCCAGACGCAGTGCCCACAGTGCCTTTACCCTTCCGTTCGGCACGATGTCCAACGTTTCGCTCCACGTGCTTCCTCGGGAGCTCCTTTGGGCAGTGAGCCGAAGAAAAGCTCTAGGCACGCGAAGCGAAACGTCAGACGCCACGATAGGAGCTCTCTGCGATTCAGTTCCTGTAAGAGGCTGCCAGAACGTTGGGCGAAACGTCGGACATAATCCCGAACAACACGTGGTAACAACCAGAATGCAACACAGGAAAGCTAAAGTGACGATGGTGATGTACTGGGAGCCCAACTCAATCGTGATGGCCTTTTTTGTATATGGCTTTTAAAGTAAATACTTAATTTTCATTCCTCTGCGAATTGAAAGTAAATGTTTCGTTACGCTGAGCCGTGTAGCTGCGATGTCTAGGCTGTTTTCTGCAATTTTGTAAAAAAAACTGACATCAGATGATGTGTGTTTGTGTATCTATATAATGTGTGATCGCCGTACGCGCGACAAAATTAGTTATTTTAGATTGAAAACGCATTTCTTTAGAACGGCGTTTTGTGCTTAGTTTGTTGTCCTTCCCCCGCACCTCCGATTAGCGCAGTTGGCTACGTACGGTGCGAAAGAAGTTCAACACGCACACAGCACATACATCCTCGGCAGGCAGCCGTATCATTGCGCGGTTTCGCTTGCTTCGCGACATTTTTTTTGGAACGCATCTACTGCCACCGCATCGAGCGAGGGAGACGCGCATGTAGTCGTCGTAGTCGTAGAGGCAAAAAATGAGCAGTGGGGGGGGTGGGGGGGGCAGAGGGGGGGAGCACAACAATTCTCACGATGTGAGACGATGCACTTATAACTAGAGGCGCCAGGTATTGGCCAGCTTTTTGCATTCCGCGTGTCACCACGTGGCAGTCTCGGTCAGATTAACTCGCACACTGCACGGGACCTTGCCCAACCGATTTTCTTCAGGGATCCGATTGGTCAAAGACGCACGCAGGGCCCTTGGCCCGCAGAGAGGTGTCATTCGGTCAGACGGATCGGAAACGGATGCGTTCGGCAGCGAGATGTCGTGGTGCGATACGTGGCGGATAGGAGAAATGTTGATATGTGTGGAGATTTAGTCACTTGTTTTTACAATACTAACTGCCCCGGGTCGGCATACCCCCGGCATGAGCACACACAACGCGTGATAAATAAATACCGTAGATATAGGAAAGATATTTATTCAGTAGAGAGACGTATTGAGAAGAAAACGATATATGTATAACGTATAGATGACATTGAGAAATGTAGAGATGAAGCACTTATTGACAGCACTTACGACTCAGGCAAATACTCCTTAGAACTCCCTCCCCACCTCATCCACCTCGTTCACACCAGACCCCCCCCCCACCCACCACGCCCCATATCACCGCCCCCACAGAACTCCCTACAGAATCCCCCCTCCCCGTTCCTCAATCTCACATCACTACATAACCAACATCCGAATCATATCGCACATGCTTACTTCACTCACTTCTGTGAACGCCACTTCACTCTATTTCACAGACCCGATAACATCGCACGAAGCCCAAACGCCACGGTGGCGGAGACAGCTGCATTAGTTGAAGCCACGTGGACTGCACGTGGATGAAATGCGGTCACTGACTTCATCACGTGACCTTTACGACGGCGGCAGCCCGTTGTGAATAGGATTCCCTGCCGCAGACATCGCCGGTCGAAACCACGCATCGCACAAACGCTGACGTCTTCAACGTTTTCTTTCGTTGTGTAGAGAAGAGCCGACACGAGATTGCAGGGGTCTCGTCCTTTATTCCTTTCCTTCCATTCACACCTGTCGCCAGCCGTCCCAATCCCGTTCCCGCAAAAGGCCCCCCTTTCCCGCCCGTTCTCTCCTTATATCACCTCGATCACCCCTCCCCCTAACCCATCTATTGGTGGGAATCCTTCCCCTGACACCCCTACATCACCCCCCCCCCCCGGAGAAAAAATAACCGTCCTCGGTTCTGCCTCCCCCATGGACCATTTAAGTCTCCCCATGCCTCCCACCACTGACAGTGACGACAGCCCTTACCCCCCCCCACAACCATACAATGCAATATAACACAACAAATCAATTGCGCGGCCTGCCCAGGTCTCCAGCCAGCATCCCGTAACAGCCCGGACATCCACAGGCAGCAGATGACCGTGGCGGCCCCCTCCTTCGAAGGCCCTCTCGTCGCGGTCCCTGGTTCGGTGGTGCCGGTGTCGCCTTGCCTGGCGCCGCTGTCTCTCCGGCCCCCGCTCGTGCCGCCGCTCCGTCAGGCCTCACATGGGGTGCTGTAGGTGACAAGGGAACACAGGGCACCGAACCCCCTGCCGGTCGGCGCGTGGTGGTCGGCGACCTTGGCCTGGGTAGGGATGATGATGATGTTGGCAGTGATGTTGGTGGTGATGTTGGTGAAGATGACGGTGGAGAGATGTATGGCTTAAGGCGGGTGGGGTGTACAAACCATCGTCGCTTACCCAGTTGGACCTGGACGCACTGCGGTCGGAGTGCTTTGATGACCTCGACCGGCCCTTTCCAGGGTCGGTGCAGCTTTGGTGAGAGGCCAACCGGCACCTGAGGACAGTGTAGCCATGCCTGGTCCCCGACTTTAAAGGGCTTGGCTGTCACTGTCCTCTCCCGTATCCGTACATTACTCTCTTGGCTCGCGGCCGATGCGGCCTCGGCTGCTTGGCGGGCCTCTCTCAAATAAATGAGGGAGGTCTTTAGTGCCTTCGGCCATGCGTCGGCTCTTGCCGGAATGTCCGTCAGCTGCACCTCAATAGGCGGAACGGGATCCCGTCCGTACATCAGGAAAAACGGCGAGAACCCCGTCGCCGCGTGTGGGGCCACCCTGTACGCCGCTAAGACCGATGGAATGTGGAGGTCCCAGTCGGAATGGTTTTCGTCCACCACTTGGGACAGCATGGCCGCTATGGTGCGGTTAAGCCGCTCTACCATCCCATCGGTCTGGGGATGATATGGAGATGTTCGGACCTTTTTAGTGCCCAGGATAGAGCAGACGTCCTTCAATAGCTGTGAGGAGAAATTCCTGCCCTGATCCGTGAGCAACCGCTCCGGTGCCCCCTTATCAAGGACATAGCCTCCCACGAAGGCATCGGTGATGGTCTGTGCCGTTTGGTCCGGGAGGGCCCACGCCATCGGCCACCTCGTGCAGTACTCGACTCCGACCAACAGGTATTTATTTCCCCGTGGCGTGACCGGCAGCGGTCCCAAGATGTCCAACGCAACCAATTCGTTGACCCTGGTCACCGTGATGGGCTGTAGGGGCGCCCGGCTTACCCGGGGTGGCGGCTTTCGCCGCGCACATTCGACGCAGGTAGCGACCCATCGATGCACGTCAGCGGTCATACCTGGCCAAAAGTACCGACCCTGTAATGTGTGCAGTGTCTTCCGCCCTGCCAGGTGCAGCAGCTGGCGGCCGTGTACGTCCATAACCAATTGTTGACGCAGCGACTCCGGAACTACCAGGCATCGCCGGCGCCCTGTCGGGTCCCATCGCATGAGGAGATCCTCCCATACGATGTACTCCTCCCCCCCTGCCTCTGCTGAGGCGCGTAGTGTTCGCAGTGGGGCTTCCTCCAGCTGTAGCCGTCTCCAATCGTCCAAGGTCAGCCCCAGGTCGTGGTCGGTCAGCTGGACCTCACCCTGTGCGCCCTCCGCCGTGCGTACGGGAGCGATGACCGTCCCCTCCGGCCTCGCCTCCTTGCAGCGTGCCCCGCCTGTGGTGCATGCACAAGGGCCCTGGGGCACCAGTCGGGACAATGCGTCTGCGTTGGCATGTCTGGTCCCTTTGCGATGCACTACTTGGTACCTGTACTCCTGCAGGCGTTCTATCCATCTGGCCAGCTGGCCCGAAGGCTGGTCGATGCGGAGCGAATACTGCAAGGCCGCGTGGTCAGTGCGGACCGTAAATTTGCGACCATACAGGTAGGGTCGGAATTGCTGCACAAAGTGAACGACTGCCAGGAGTTCCCTACGTGTGACGCAGTAGCGCTGCTCCGCTGATGAAAGCACGCGACTACCATAGGCGATAACCACCTCCCGACCCTGCTGGACTTGCGACAAAACACTGCCGATGCCCACATCGCTGGCGTCCGTGTCCAGGATAAAGGGGAGGCCAAAATCCGGAAAGGCCAATGGTGGTGCATCTGTCAGACGTGAGCGCAGCTGCTGGAATGCCTCTTCCTCCAGAGGGCCCCAATAAAACCTCTGGTTCTTCGCCGTCAACACGTGCAAGGGCTTGGCAATGGTTGCGAAGTTGGGCACAAACCGGCGGTAGTAAGAAACGAAACCCACAAACCGGCGTACCTCCGGAACCGTTGTGGGAACAGCCCAGGCCCTCACGCAGGCCGTCTTTTCCGGGTCTGTAGCCACTCCCGACTCACTGACGACGTGGCCCAAGTAGCGTACCGACGACTGCATAAGGTGGCACTTCGACGGCTTGAGCTTCAAGTTCGCGTTCCGGAACCGCAGGAACACCTGACGCAATCGGTCAATGTGTTCCTCGAATGATCGGCTGAAAACAATGACGTCGTCCAGGTAGATGAGGCACGTTTCCCATTGGAGGCCTGCCAAGGCCAACTCCATTATGCGTTGGAACGTTGCCGGCGCCGTCTGGAGGCCCATAGGCAGGCAGTTGAACTCGAACAGGCCCTGTGGTGTCCGGAATGCTGTTTTAGGCCGGGAGTCCGCGTCTAGTGGGACCTGCCAGAACCCGGACAACAAATCCAGCGTACTGAAAAATTTTGCTCCCGCCAGTGCATCCAATGAGTCGTCGATACGTGGTAGGGGATATGCGTCGGCCAGCGTGACGGCATTGAGGCGTCGGAAGTCCACACAGAATCTCAGTGACCCATCTGACTTCTTGACTAGGACCACCGGTGCCCCCCAGGGACTCGAGGATGGAGAAATTATGTCGGCCCGCAGCATCTCCTGCACCGCTTGTTGAATGTGCCCTTTTTCCATTGGGCTCATTCTATATGTGTTTTGGCGCAGGGGTGCGGCATCTCCCGTGTTGATGTGGTGCTGTGACAGATTTGTGCGCCCTAGGTCGAACGGTCCCCGGCTGAACACGTCCGAGAACTCCTGCAATAACGAGTGCAGCTGCTGTTTCTGGTCGGGCGGCAATCCCGGCTCAGGCCCCGCCAGCTGGTCCATCCACGATTTGGCCCCTCTGTCCTCGGACTGGCTGATGCTGCCTACAAGCTCGGGCTCTGTCCCTGGGGCTCCTAGTGACAAGGGACTAACGTGGGCCAGAACTGTTCCCTCCTGCACCGTCGCTGTTCTATCGGAGGTGTTCAGCACCTGAATGAACAGATGCTGGTTCCTCTGTACAATAGTTTCGGCCCCCACCAGCGCATGACGATCCATGGCCGCTGACGCCGGAGACACCAGGATGGGTGAGTCTGGTCGGGCTGTCACGAGGGGGGACCGATATTGCAGCGGAACCAGCATCTGGGCTGCCGGGGGAATGGAGACAGACTTACTGACCAGAGCCTGCACGTAGGGTACACCCCGGCTGGCCCCCTCCGCCTTTAGGAAATGGAGATGCGTTCCCTGGACTTCCACCCGCCCATTGGCAAGATCGATTTTCATTGGCATCCGCCTCAGAAAGTCCGTCCCCAACAGGCAGGGTACGGGCAACGTTGCGGAGACAAGGATGGGTCCTGCTACCGAAAGCTGCCCAATCTGTATCGGGGCTTCAACCTGGCCCAGGAAGCCCATGCTGCCTCCATTTGCTGCAATGAACGTTGTCTTGACGGGGACTAAAGGTCGGATTTTATCCGGCAGCATTTCATGCATGGTGCTCGAGATGATCGTGGCTGATGCCCCCGTATCGACCAAGATACGTGCCGACACTCCCGCGATTTCACCGACCAGGACCGAGGTTCCTGACGTGGCCGCTACCACCCGCCTTGCCAGCTTCCTCCATTGTGTGGCTGAGTCCGGCCACTGACCAGGCGGCGTCTCGTTATCCTGTGGTGCATGGTGAAATGATGGGGGATGGGTGTGGATGGACTGAAGATGGGGTTCCTCCCTTTGGAGTGCGTCACAGCAGGGTGAAAGCGCCCTTGTTACATAGTGTGGGCTTACCCCTGGGTTGCGGGCTGGGCTCTCTATGTAGTGCAAATTGCCCCCCCTAGGTGACGTAGGATGGGCCCCCCTTGTGGTGTGGGGGGGCCCCCCCCCCATTGTAGGGGGCGGTGGGGACTGGGGGGTGGGCCTTCCCGTGAGCCCCTCCCTTTCCTTTGTCACGGGGGCGTGGTCCCCCTGGTTCCGTCTCGCTCTGTCGCAAAGCGGTGGTGAGGCGGGTCGTGGAATTGCTCCAGGGCGCAATGTCAATCGTGTGGGCTGCCTCCGCCCCCGGGCCGTTGCCCCTGGCAACTCGCCGGCGTTGCAGGTAACTGGTGACGTCACGCCCGCCGGCGACGTCACGCCCGCCGGTGACGTCACGCCCGCCCGCGAACCCACGCCCGCCCGCGAAACCACGCCCACCCGCGACGTCACGCCCGCCCGCGAAACCACGCCCACCCGCGACGTCACGCCCGCCCGCGAACCCACGCCCGCCCGCGAAACCACGCCCGCCCGCGACGTCACGCCCGCCCGCGAAACCCCGCCCGCGCGCGACGTCACGCCCGGCATCGACGTCGCTGCCGGCCGCGACGTCACTTCCGCCCGCGACGTCACCTCCGCCCGCGACGTCACCTCCGTCCGCGACGTCCCTCCCGGCGTCGGCGCGACTCCCGGCGCGGTCCCCGGCCTCGGCGCGATCCCCGACGCGGTCCCTGGCCCCGGCGCGATTCCAGGCGCGGTCCACGGCCCCGGCGCAATTCCCGGCGCGATCCGCGACACCACTTCCGGCCGCGACGTCACTTCCGGACGCAACGTCACGTCCGTTCGCGACGCCACTCCGGGTCGCGATGCGACCACAGGCCCCGGCGCTATCCCCTTCCCCCGACCAGAACAGCGGGGACCGGGAAACGACACCACCGGCGCCCACCCCGAGGAGACTCCCGGTGAGTTCGCGGCGTCGGAATTGTAATTACCCGGCCCGCCCGAGAGGCCGGGTGGGACGGCGTCACTCGCCTGGCTCCTGTCGGCGTTCGGCCCCGGCAGGTTCCAGGTGACGTTGGCGGCCTCCGGCTCCGTGCGGCACCCCCTCGCCACATGCCCCTCGCGACCACAACGGTGGCAGACCCACGGGGCATTGCGTCGGGGGGGCTCGGCGCGATGTTGTAGAGGCGGCTGCCAGCGACGCGGCGGCTGGTCCCTCTGCTCCGCCAGTCCCCGGATCGCCGCGTACACCTCCCGCAGCGATGGCTCCGTCTCAGACGTCGGCGGTCCGTCCCCAGATGCCCCACCGGCAGCCTGTGGTGACGGTGCAGGTTCGGCGGTTAGTGTCGCTGGACCAAGTAGCGCCGCGGCAACGGCTCGGCTGTTCCCCCCCGCCGCGCCAGCCACCGGGCCCACGGGTGGCGCCCGGCCCATGACCTGCTCGTGGGCTTGGATGGTCCGGGCAGCCCACAGCGAGGTGCGTTCTTCCGGCGTCACTACGGGCATTACAACGCCGGCGCGGCAAGCGTAGGCGATGAGGTGCTCGACCACGAGGTCCTCGAGCGCTTCTTCAGCCAGGCGAGGGAACGCTCTCCTCGCCAACACGAGCAGCGCCCCCCTGTAGGCTAAAGGGGATTCTTTAGCCCCTCGCTGGCGATCCTGGAACCGTTTAAAGGCTCCTTCCGCCGGGCAATAGATCTCCCCCAAAGCCTCGTAGGCCGCCTGTAGCGTGGACTTGCTGTGCGAGGGAAGGGAGGTGTAAGAGGAGAGTGCTTCTTTGCCCAGAACAGATGGCAGCGCTCGTAGGGCCTCTTCGTCTGTCCACTCGAGAGCGTGGAAGGCAGCCTCGAATCGGCGGACAAACTCCTCCCAATCTTCTTCCTCAGCCACAAACTTGTCGACGGGCCCCAGCCGACGCGGCCGTCCGGCCACCTGCTCTCCGTGTTGGGTGTTTAGCCCTGGGGGTTTTGGCGGGAGCGGCGGCGGCTGGCGTGACGAGGTTGGTTGCGGCTCCTGCCCGGCCGGCTGGTCGGCGTCCGGTTCCCGTGGCCTCTCCTCCCGTAGTACGCGTGGGGGTGGGGGTCCCGGTGCCGGCGGGCCCCCCATAGGGAGCCTCTGCAAGAGCTCCTGGAGCGCCCTCTCCACGCGGGCCATGCGGTCCTCCAGGCGATCCTCCAGGCGATCCGGGCCCCCTTCTGCTGCTTCTGACAGCAGGCCCCCTTGTTGCCCAGGATGTGAAGGATCCCCGGCCCCTGCTTCCTCCTCCCTCGGCTCCCTCCCGCGAGGATTCTTCTTTGTAGCCATTAGGATCCCACCGCTGCCACCAAATGTAGAGAAGAGCCGACACGAGATTGCAGGGGTCTCGTCCTTTATTCCTTTCCTTCCATTCACACCTGTCGCCAGCCGTCCCAATCCCGTTCCCGCAAAAGGCCCCCCTTTCCCGCCCGTTCTCTCCTTATATCACCTCGATCACCCCTCCCCCTAACCCATCTATTGGTGGGAATCCTTCCCCTGACACCCCTACAGTTGCATCGTCGCGCTGGGGAGGTCACGGGCCGACGTTTTAGCCCCGCGCGCCGGGGGAACGTCTCCGGTTTTTTTCCCTCGCCTCCCGACGAAGCTCCCCAGCAAGGCGGAGCGAAGCGTCGGACAACTTGCCGAACAGCAATTACGACAACCGACCGGCAAACAACCGCGGGGGGGGGGGGGGGTCACGCGGCGGAGATGGCCAAGTGCGTGCCGGGTTTACGGATGGACCGCGCGTCGAGCATTTATCCTGCCGAAGCTTTCGCCACGCGCGGCCGCGCTCATCGTCAGCTCGTGAGACGCCACACTCACATCACTAGCAGCGGCCGAAATGTAGGCATTAACATCGGAGAGGTATTATTGTTGTTATTGTTGTTTTCATTATTGCGTTGCACTGAGGAACGTATTCAGCACAGCGCCACGCCACGGAAGTTTCCGCATGTAAATGTATTTATGAAAAGCAGTATTTTATTTTTGTATTATTTACGTTTGTTCGGCGCTAGCGATGTCGGCGTTGATGTGCGTACAATTACCGAACTCCCGAGTGCTTGGGGGCATTGAGAGGTTGAGCGTTAGTACAGCAAAACAACATTCGTACGTAGCGCAACGTAAGCGAGCGACATTCATACTGAGAACCACGGTGTGTCGGTGTCGTTAAACGGGACACCTCTGTCCTGATTTCCACATTCAGAGTCTCATAAGCAGCGCCCGGTCCTGTAACTCAACAGTTGCTGGGTTAATCAACTCAGCGCTGCATTAGCAGCAGCGACAGTTTAATAGCAGGTCTCACGCTGCTCACGAGAACCATGTGGATGACACTTTGCATTAATGTTCTCCGCGGCGGATTCAGCGGATTGTTTTTCGATTTTGATGCAATTGTCCTGGAGCCTATGCGCCAGGAGACTGGGTTTTATGACAACAATGCACCCGATCCCGACGTGTCGGAACCCAAGCGGGGTTTATACCTCGTTATTAAATTTGGTCGATTTTTATTAGCGTTTAAACGGTCCGTTGCATTGACAAAAAACGGGACGTTGCCAAAAGCTGCCAACTGCCACCAGACCTTGTGGCATCGCTTTTCCAATTTGTTTCAACACACACTTTCGGTCCAGATAAGTTACAAATGTAATATATATTTTTATGGTTCATGCCGAACATATCAAGTCACGGAGGAGTTTAGAAAATAAAATGCGAAATGTTACCGAAGTATATCGAGTTTCACGGAGTTTGATGAGACAGGTGCTTACATGAATAACATAACAAAAAAACTCCACACGCCGTAGACCTAAAATGAATAATATATACCGAGCGACGTTTTGGGCAATGGTCTTTCTAACGTCACCGATTATATATATATTTTTTTTATGAGGCCACAAAGTTATTCACGAATGTTGTTGAATTTCGATTCAAAGCTTTCGTGACTGCAGGGATTCATATTCTTGGTTCTTTAAGCTGTGGGTTTTCACACCTGATGATGATTGCTTGTGTTGCAGTCGAAACGTCGTGAGACTTTAATTGTTTTATTATTTTATTATTTCCCTTCTACGTGACTTTACCGAAAGAACCAAGAATATGAATGTTGTTGAGTTTGTTATTTGTGCTCATGTACCGCTGCTAACACAGCAGCAACAGCAGCTGCAGCATCACCGAATAATTTGTGTAAGTAATGTAAAATCAGTTATCAAGGCAGGCAGGGAGGCAATTCTCTTCATGGGAACGCCGAAAATTCAAGTACAGTGTGCAGCAACACTCTCGGTATATACACGAATTGACATAATTATCAACACGGCAATGTGTAATCAGTGGCAATGGTGCCTGAACTTGTGCCCAGGTTGAACCCTATTCGTCTGACCCAGTGATAATAGTGAATGGTTTGGGAATTTCCTGCATCCCAAACCACCTCTCACGGCATCGCTCCTCGCTACAGTCAACTGGGATCATCCACGCTTCGAGTTGTTCACTTCGACGTCAAAACGAGCATTCAGGCGGTGCTCATCTCCTGTTTACAGTCAATTGGCGGAAATTCCACATTCCTATGGCGGGGTCGCGGCATGCCAGAAGACAACCGCTGTTAACTTCACCGCAAAGTGGTACCGGTTGAATTGCTTTGCGGTCCAGTCGAGCGGTCGCTGGGGCTCTTGGCTTGGACGCACGTGAACGCCTCGGCAATTCATCAACACGACCACGTTGACGTTGGCGCGCGCTCGGCTCACATTTTTGCCGTCAATCCTTCGACAGTTAACGCCGACCGACTTGCCGACTTCGAATGCCTCCACGGGGCGCCACGGTGGCGAGATGTTAACTACCTCGCCTGGTATGCGGTTGGTCGTGAGTTCGATCCCGACCCTAACGCCTGCTGTATATTTGGAGTTTGCATGTTCTCCCCGTGGTCGCGTGGATTTTTCTCCGGGTCTTCCGGTTTTCCCCTTCCTCATTTAGAATCAACATCACGCATCTAGATTATTTGGCTGCTATAAATGTCCAAATGATTAGCCACTTCGTTTAGCTATCAATTTTGGCCAGGTCGCTTCTGAAAAAGAGCTATATATAGCTCAGTGGGCCTTACCGGGGTCAAATAAAACATAGTTTAGTTTTAGTGTGCCACTAGACTGCCCTTGAGCGAGGACCAATTTCACTCCACTACTTTAGGGTCAAGATTGAGGCCACCGATCTCCCCCGTAGGCATCAAACAACAACAATAACAGCACCAGAGCATGTTACACGACACAGTCCTGAAATTGCACTGGTCTCTGGCTTTTGCTCGCAGTTTGTAGTTGTAGTTTGCCAAATGGACCTGGGAGAGGGAGTCTCTTAGAATGTTTGGGTCTCAATCCACTGAACTCTTGGAAAACGATCAAATGGCCACCTTCCACCCCACCGATTGATGCTTTCTTGATGTTGGTGATGTCGAAATGTACTTACGTAGCCTACTGCGACTTGTGGAGGCTTTTCTTTCTCGAGAATGTACATGTGTTTAATGAATAAATAAACTAATATTTTCATCCCTCGGCCCATGGGGGCGATGTGGAACATTAGTATGGTTCAGGTCTGTAGAACCAGGCCTTCACGGCTATATTTTCTGGCGAACCACAATACAATTACGGTGTGTTGGCTGGCGGGCAACGTGGTGTTCTGCATTGGCATGCGTGCAGACGTCGTGATACCACACCGAGACGTGCATTAACAACACATCCGATTAGCACGGTTGGCTACGTACGGCGCGAAAGAAGTTCAACGTATGTACATCCACGACGCCGTATAATTCATTGAACACGCACACAATTTCGTGTGCGGCCATTCTGCCAATCCACTGCTATGATAATTGTTCTTTTACCCTTTTATCTGGCAACAAATGTCATGTTTGCATTGACCACAATACCTGCAGTCGGAATGCAAACAAAAAACATAACTCTGATAATGTATGCACTGTCCTTGAAATTGATTGGTCCACACCCGAGACAGCTTTCTTTAGAGCCTAGTCTCACATGGTGTTAGATCAGATGGCGCCAAAAAAAGGTGTCAGTTTTGTTGCCAGATAAAAGGGTAATAAAAAACAATGATCATATTTTGTTACTGGCAAATGAGGTTCCAATGGTGTAAATCCACTGCTAGTCGTCGGTCACGGGTGGATTGTCTGACCATACTTCACCACCCTGGTCGGTGCAGACTGCTGAATGGGGAGGAGGAGTAGGAGGAGGGAGTGGACAGGGCCGGTTCAGATTTTGCTCGGCGCTCGTGTTCAGCCCCTGCCAGGATTCGAATTCGTAGCGCAGCGTTCCGACCGCTGCTCAACTGTTCGCGCCCCGTTGTTGCACGTGGCGTGTGCATACCGCGTGTCAAACCCACACGGTTTGCCCCGTGTTCTTGTGCAGGGAAATTTTAGTTTTCAGGTCCATACGGCGTGCAGCCGTTTCAAAACGGGCAACATTTGCTTTCTTGTCAATTTTGGTTTGTGTTTCTCCCTTGTGATGGGACTTTGTAGGATGAACGTTGAGATGTATAGGGGGCACGGGGTGACCAGCAAGGTGTGAGTTGGTCTGTGATAAGACAAGGCACTGATAAGGGGTTGACGGGTATGTGTCTCTGTGTGTGGGGAGCGGTAGTGTAGCGGTTAGCGCGCCGAGCTACGAACCCGACGACCCGAGTTCGATTCCCGTTCACGGCCAACACCGGTGACGATTATCTGAACTTGCCCTGGGCCTCCCTTAGGTCGACTCAGCCTTAAATGAGTACCCGGTGCGGTGTGTAAACATCGCCACTGGGGAGACAAAGGCGGCCGGGCGTGGTGCTGGCCCACCCCCTCGTGTGCCGTGCCGGCCTTCATATTTGCTCGCTAACAGCACTCGCCCCAACAGTCTGTTAAGGCTATACCGTGGGGGGGTGTATTAATGAATGAATGAACGCACGACTCGTAGTGATTAACGTCTTCTCGGCGCACGGGCCGGATCGAACTTGTCTCGTCAGCGCGGTTTATAAAGCGCGCACATCATCATCAGCATCACCTTCGTCATCTAAACTCGCGGTTTGCGAGTGGGACGGTGATGGAAGTCTTTAGAGGGGCCCGTTGAGTCTCGTCAGCATCGATCGCGGAAGCGTTTCTACTCAGAGGGGAGTCGACTAACTCGCCCACCAATCGTTGCATTTATTTTCGTTGCTACTCTACGGTCAATTTTAAACGATGAAAAGTGAAGATGTTGTACTGTTGTCACGACCGGTAATCGAGTTCTTGAATTTGTCCCATTTTAAAAACGAGGTTGTTCATGTCGCGTGAACGCACGGCTCGTTTTGTGTTTTGACGATTTGTATTAAAACGACACGTAACTTATACGGGGACCTGTCCGCTCGTTTGTCCGTCTGTTCCGTGCTTGCATCACTCGCTCTGTGCGTGCCGCTAATCGTTTTCATTTTACCCCCAGTGACCGCAAATAATTTCGCGAGTAAATTGTGAACGCGATGACCCCGCCGCCCACCTCCCCCCTTCAATGTGTTCATGAAAGTACGCACAGGGGCTTCATTTCAGCCGAAGTTGTCCGGGGCTTTGCTCCGGTAAAAGGCCCCCTCCACCACCAGGACTTGAGAGTTGGAGGGTCTCGGGAGATATTGCATGCGGAAATTGAGCCCCGTTGTTACAGGATACAGGATCGAGTTGTAAACAGCTAAGAAGTCGGGCACAAAGGTCGCCGTTTTTTATTTAAGTTATGTTATTTTTAGTTTTGACCATACTTCACCACGCTGGTCTGTGCGAGTAAGTGAAGTGGTGGTGGGGGGGAGGGGGATGTCCTGGACCATTTTATAGAGGTTACTCGCCACCGATGTTATATTTTGAAAACGACTTTCTAAGGGTTTTCTTTTTTAAACTCGGTGGGGGGTTATTGACATTTTCAAAAACCACGCGAGCAAAGTGTCAGTGTGCACGTCGCCGTTGAGTCGGGTGCCACCGCAGTTCATTGCCGCTGTAACGGCTGACGGCAACGCTGTGTTGGTGAAGGAGGTGGCGGTGCCGTGAGTGGCGCTAAAGGCACAAAGCGAAACGAAGAACAATATTAGGGTCTTAAGTAGCTCAAGTGGCGATGGGGGGAGGGGGGCAGATTCGGTTCATGGAAAAAAAAATGGGCGATTGCACAAATTATTTCGTCCATGCAGAATCGCAGGAGGTGATGTGAGCAGCCGATCCCATGCAAATTGTAGCAATGAAGATGTAAGTCTGCGGGTCTGTACATCAATATATATACGTGAATCTATGGGTCCGTTTGTAAAGTTATGGATATATATAAGTGCATGCGAGACTGGGTATTTATGTAGTGGTTGGCGACCCCAGTTCGAGTCCTGCTCACGACTAATGCCAGTGACGATTATCTGGCACGGTCCTGGGACTTCTCCTAGGTCGACTCAGCCTCAAATGAGGACCTGGTGCGGCTTGTAGTAAACATCGTCACTGGGGAGACAAAGGCGGCCGGGCGTGGTGCTGGCCGCCCACCCCCTCGTGTGCCGTGCCGGTTTTCAGACGCGCTACTCGCTAACAGCACTTGCCCTAATAGTCTGTCGAGGTAATACGAGGAGGGAGGGGATCTTTGTCTTTGTATATAGACAATATAAATACCGCGTGTAACTCTAAACTCCCCAAAATAACCCCAAGCACCACGCGTCACCGACCCACACTGACCAGAGAGTTATTGGTGGATTAACCACCACCACTACTACCGACAAGCAACACGGCGTCTTGGGAGATCGACATCCAGCAGTGGATTGACAACAGGGCTGTCAATCAACTGCGCACACAGCGCTCGGCATGCGAGAGGTGGCGGGGAGCGGTTCGGATACCTTCTTCCTGCGGCCAGGCCATCGCGGACATATGAAGAGGAACCACCCGGAGGGCCGCGGACAATCTCACACAACAACAACCGCCAGACGCCACTAAGTGGCGATGACGTCACCACGACGCTTGTGCCAGGCCATGTGCACCTTGAGGCCACGTGAAGTGTCGAACGCCCGCTGGCAGGAGGTCACGAGGCAGACCCAGGTGCCACGGGTCGACTGACTGAGATGACCCACACACACACACTCGCACACACACGTGTTCTTCTTGTGTTGTAAGCAAGTGGCCGTGTTGGTTTGCACGTCTTTCTATATAAGCACACCGTATGTGTGGGGGGAGGAGACGTATTTGTTAATGAGATTAGGGAATTGATTGAAAAATTAAACAGGAAATTGCCAGCCAGGAGAACATTGAAAACTCCTTTCTCGAGAACCAGCGTTGTTGTCTTCAGTCTGTTGTCATTTGCCCCGCACCTCCGATTCGCGCGGTTGGCTATGTACGGTGCGAAAAAAGTTCAACATACATGCCCCAAAAAATAAATTCCATTACCAAAGAGGAAGTGCAAGCCACCCGATCGATAAGCACGAGAATTAACAGGGCAGCACAAGGAGGCCTGCAAACACAGCACCACCGCCTCCACCGGGCAAACAGCAGCGCGTGTCGGTTACCCCCTGTTAACCCCCTGTCAAACCCCCTGTTAACCCCCTGTTAACCCCCGATGCCGGGTGCCTATGAATCAGCGGTAGAGCGTGCGGCTCACAATCGGAAAAGCTGCGAGTTCGACTCCTGGTCCGGGGGGTTGACTCAGCCCATCGAGTCGGCTGAAACGACAAAACCACAGCGTGGGGAACAACGGCGGTTTGTGCCATGGATGGACTCTACCCCGCCATAGGAACGTTGGAATTTCCAACTCTGACTGTGGGACCGCTGGTTCCCAACGCTGGTGGTGATGACGCGGGGCGACGCGGTGACTTTGTCGGAGTCTGGAGTCTTAGCAACGCGAACATCGCAAGGCAGTGGCGGTCATGAGGCACGAGCAACCCAAGCAGAAGGTTGTTGAGTTCGTTGTCCTTCCCCCCGCACCTCCGGTGAGCACGGTTTGGCTACGTACGGTGCGAAAGAAGTTCCACAAACACACATGCATAAACTCACACAGAGACCCATCGACTCACAAAGAGACCCCTAGTTCGTTGTCCTTCCCCTCGCACATCCGGTGAGCACGGTTTGGCTACGTACGGTGCGAAAGAAGTTCCACAAACACACATGCATAAACTCACACAGAGACCCATCGACTCACAAAGAGACCCCTAGTTCGTTGTCCTTCACTCCGCATCTCCGGTGAGCACGGTTTGGCTACGTACGGCGCGAAAGAAGTTCAACGTACACATACGTACAAGAGGGGCGCATCAAATATATGGCAGCTTCAATTAAAGTCCTGATAAGCGCAACAATCGAAGGAACGTAAGCAAGAACATCAATCTGCCTCGTTCGTCACGTGTCTACGTCTCTCTCCTCTCATCTCAGCGTCCCACATCTCCAACTCATTCCATGCACGCCAACTTTTTCCCTTGTGCCCCTTCGACATTTCTCTCATCTCACGACACCTCCGCGTCTTGTCCACGTCCCCATCCGTTCAAAGTTGTCCTTCCGCCCGCAACTTCGATTCGCACGGGTTGGCTATACGTACGGCGCGAAAGAAGTTCAACGTACGTACGTTCTGTAGTCTCACTCGGAGTTTATACATTGACGGTGGTTGTCGTGACAAGGGGGTTAGTGGTGGTGGTGGGGGGCTGGGGTTGTCCCCCCCCCCCAAACACGATGCATGTCTCGGGCCCCCAGTAGAGCCGTCAGCACCGCAGCCGTGAGAGAGAGAGAGGGAACAACATTGCCGGCGCATGCCGCTGCACACGCAGTGTTCGCTTAGCAGGGGAAGCATCTGTTTGCAAAAGGAAAAACAAATATATATACACACATTTCGCCGACTGACGTTAAGCTACGAATGTGGCCTCTGGGGTCAAACACGTGTTTTCTTTCGCAAATGCACACACACACCCAGAGCTGGCTTGAAGAAGAACAAGAAATCTACTTGGCAGCAGGAGCAGTAACAGCCACCACCACCACCTCCTCCTCATTCCTCTCTATGGCCCCGTAACACCCTCACCTCCCACCACCGACACCGCCACCAGCACCCCCCCCCACCCCCCCCACGGTCACAATTTCCCGGACCACCAGGACATTTCCCCTCCCACCCACCCACCAGCCAAAGTAATTCCATTGTTCGAGCATTTGTCCGGAGCCGTCGTGAAAGGAGATCGGGGAGGTGTCTCTGAACCGCTGATCCGCGTAACATTTCCAGTGTCTCGTCCACTTGCGGAACGAGAAAATGCTCAACGCCAGCCAGCATTGACCTGGCAGATCCACGGGCGCTGTGTAAACACGGGGAGGGGGGGGAGGGGGCCGCGTTTGCTCACTGAAATTGTACCGACCATCGCCAGGAAAGGGCCACGATGTTCCACGCGGCCAAAGAGAAAGAGAGAGGGGGGAGTTGAGCAGGGCATGAGTCACAGTTGTCTCGGTGGTACACAAAGAGACAGATACCTTCCCCCCCCCTCGCCTCGTGTAGCCTAAACAGACTGTTGGGGCAAGTGCTGTTAGCGAGTAGCAGCACCTATGAAGGCCGGAACATACACACGAGGGGGTGGGTGGCCATTACCGTGCCCAACCGCCATCTAAACCAGGTACTACTTTTTTAGGCTGAGTCGACTTAGGGGAGGCCCAGGACCGGTTCGGATAATCGTCACCGTGGTGTTGGCCGTGAGCAGGAAATTCCGTTATGTGCACGTCGCAACTTCTTTCGCAACTCCTACGTAGCGAACCGTGCTCACCGGGGGGGTGGGGGGGGGAAACAAACCCAGGGTGTGACGGGATTCGTCGCTCAGTGCGCTAACCGCTGCACCACCGCTCCAACTTCTCGCACAACTCGCACTGAACTGCACGTCTGAAACAGTCGCGAACCGCAACACCCCCCACCCCTCAACCCGATCTCTGGGGTGTCCTCCGGACACAGGAGAACCAGCGGAAATATTTCGGGAGCCCAAACATCACCACCTTCCCCGCAGACCTGCGGTGCTGTGTTGCATTGGGGTCTGCCCCCCCCCCCTGCCCCCCACTGTGCGCATATTGCAGCGTCCGTGGCGCTGGTCATGAGCAAACCAAAGCAGAAGTAGAGCGACCCAAGTAGCCCAGGGGGGGGGGGGGGGGTGGCGGCACTCCGGATTCATGAACAGAATAACGGGTGAACTACCAACTGTTGTCACCTTCTCACCAAGCTGCTTGGCGATGGTCTTGTAGCCCATTCCAGCCTTGTGTAGGTCTATAATCTTGTCCCTGACACCCTTGGAGAGCTCTTTGGTCTTGGCCATGGTGGAGAGTTTGGAATCTGATTGATTGATTCCTTCTGTGAACAGGTATTTTTTATACAGGTAACAAAGCAATCCCTTTAAGAGTGTGCTCCTAATCTCAACTCGTTACCTGCATAAAAGACACCTGGGAGCCAGAAATATTTCTGATTGAGAGGGGGTCAAATACTTATTTCCCTCATTAAAATGCAAATCAATGTATAACATTTTTGACATGCGTTTTTCTGGATTTTTTGTTGTTATTCTGTCTCTCACTGTTCAAATACACCTACCATTAAAATTATAGACTGATCATTTCTTTGTCAGTGGGCAAACGTACAAAATCAGCAGGGGATCAAATACGTTATTCCCTCACTGTAAGCAGTGGGTTTCAATCCAAAGCATAATAACCGGTAATCCATCTAAGCACGCGGTGCTGCTATGCTCTGGCGTTGGTTTCACGGTCACGAAGAAATCCATTCGGATATCGCACGGAGCACGGCGATAAACACCGCTCAATGGAAGCGGATAGCTCAGAGCTACCTTGGAGATGGCTTCAAGGGTCACGTGGCCCACACAGTAGGAGGGGGCAGCACTTTGCCACCCCGCTCTGACATTTGCGAGCAAACCGTTCGTCGCGTGGCAGACAGACATTTCATCTCCGAACTTGTATTTCAGAATATTTATTGCTACTGGAGGAATCCGATGAGCTATTAAGCTCTTTTCACAGATGTCCAATAGGGGCGGGTAAGAACGTTACAACAATAAACAATACAAAAAATGTAATGTCGTGCAAAGTACAAGGTAAACAAATGGCCCAAACACAACAAATGAATCTAAACCATCTCCATCCTCCCAGGAAAAGCTCACTGTGGTATTAACTTATTTTTCAGAAGCGACCTGGCCACTAATGATAGCTCAACAAAGCAGCCTTATCATTTGGACATTTATAGCAGCAAAATAATAATCAATAATATCCATGCACGTTTCTAAATGTGGAGGGGAAAAAAAACGGAAGACCCGGAGAATGAATCGCAAAACCACAATTATATTGCAGCCACAAACAACTGGGCCGAAACCATTAACTTCACTACCCTTGGGGAGAACTTGGATTGACCACAGGCGGTGGCTGAGACCTCGAGTTGAACCCAGGGGCCTCGGTGCTACTGGCTCAGCGCTCTGGCCTCTGAGTCAACCCGAGGGAGGCGGGTTGGGGATGAGGGCACCTCCTTTGTAAATATTTTAAACAACAATGAAAACATTCACAAACAACAACAAACAAAGCGTGGGTCTGAGTCGTTATGTCGAGGGGGCGAGTGACAGGGAAACTACGGAGGTGGAAAGGGAGTGGAAAGTGGGAGAGAGAGAGAAACACATTCCTGCGGAGGGAGCTGGTAGGAACGTTGGGTTGCTCGGTCAATGGCCAGGGTCAACGGCGGCGTGGTGTATTCCGCAAATATGCCCGACTGTGAGGGCGGGCACAAGCCGGCGTGAGTAGGTTAAACGTTGAGTTTTATAAGGGCACCACGGGGTGACCAGCCCCTCCCCACCCAGCCCCACCTCTCCCACCCCTCCCACCCCCCACCGAGCCCCTCCCCACCCTCCCCACCCAGCCCCTCCCCACCCTCCCCACCCTCCCCACCAGCCCCTCCCCACCCATCCCCTCCCCTCTCCACCCAGCCCCACCCCTCGCATTTTTGGATTCACGACGGACGGACGGACACAATAATCCCCTGTGGGCTGGTGTAACCAGGAGGTTCCTACCAGTATAAACAGCCTGTTGTTCACACGGACTACGGAGAGCGACTACTGGAGTGACTTAGACATTCTCTTGCTTGGTCTGAGAGTTTGCGAATTGCGGATAAACCCATCAAACCGACCATCACGTTTGTATCTGGGACAATGCGAAGCTGTTGCATGGCCCCGGGTTTGGAGTAAGTAGCCACAAACACAACATGATCATCTTCATCAAAAGTATCATCAGTCACGATCAATCCACTGCTGGATGAAGTTCTGCCCAAGCTGTCTCCATCCTTCTCGATCCGACGACAGAACAACCCAACCAGCGCCTGCACACGAGCCGAGTTGATTTTATCGCTCCATCTCCTAGGTAGATGTCCACTCATACGCATTCCCTTCCCTGCCACGACTCATGATTCTAGACCTTCAGTCAATCTAAACTAAACTATTTTATTTTATTTTACAAGGTATGGCCCACTGAGCTATTTAGCTTTTTTTTAGAAGTGACCTGGCCATAAATTGATGGCTCAACGAAGTGGCTTCTCATCATCAGCACGTGGACATTTATAGCAGCCTAATACCATAAACGAAGGACCCGGAGAGAAACCCACATGACCACGGGGACAACTTGCTAATTTCACATATATAGGCGTCAGGGTCAGGGTCGGGATCGAACCCACGACCTCCTGTATACCAGGCGAGGTAGTTGACAAATCGCCACCGTGGCGCTCCATCATCTTGGCCATCGAGTCACCATCGAGCGAGGTGTTCTGCCCGAAGACACTTACGACACTTACTCAGGCAACTGCCCGTTGATGTCAACAGGCCAAGCAGCGAGTCGCGTGCTCCGCTTCTCCAACTCTGGGTGAACGGGGATCTCAATTTGCGATGATGACCCATCAGGCCACAGATGTTCACCTGTCCGGGGGCCCGCGGGAGGCCTCGTACACATTGGAGTTTGGAATTTGGGTCATTGTGGATGGGAGGCGCGTTATCTTTAAACGCTGCTTTCCATTGCAAGTGGGGTATTATTTTCGAGGGACTTTCCTGGAAATGGCTTTCACGAGCGTTAAGAGGATTATTAGCCTCGGGAACGGCTGAGCCGCTCATTGCTTTTCGTTGTCCGTCTCTCTCTCTCTGTCTCATCCCACATGTGGCATTTGAACATGGGCATGTGCTACCTGTACAATTATAGTATTCACAATCTTGACCGATGTCTATTCTTGTTATTGTTTTGCAAGTGAATGCCTGCTTTTAAATTTGGCCAGCTTTAGCATCACGCTATGCTAAAAAAAACAGTACCCAGCAAATTGTGTCAATGAAAGTACGCTGCGTGCGGTTGGATTCAGCACCCAGATTTAAAACCTCCACTTGCAATCGTTCACGTGTCAATATTTACAAAACATAAGAAAATTGCCTCCAATTTTTGAAATCGAAAACATTCAGTTTCAAAGACAATGCGTATGTTTCATTTTGGTGTTCTAACATCTTAACACCTGTTATGTTGCCATAAAAAAGGGGAAACCCTATTTTTATTCAGATTTTTGTTTTTATTGTGAACATACAGCAGACTTTAACGATTTGTGACAAATTTCAGCTCTATATCATTTGAATTTACATCACTCGCTCACCCTGTTACTGGCTGACTCGTGAACGCGTCGATACTATATATATATCACTCAGCTGAGATCTGAGAGACGTCCACCGGCGTGGGCTTGAGCAGGTTGCACGATTAGAAAGAATAAAGGCGAGTGACGGTCGAGGCCTTTCACCGCAGAGCGGGAGCGGTGACATCACTTCCTGTGCAGAAGCGAGATGGATTGTGGTGACGCCATGGGGATGGATGCGTGCGGCTTCGAGCCCAACCAATGTTGGTCCGACTACCGTGCCTAGATTGTTTCGCGGTTGCGCTTTACACAGCTCTTTGGGTCGTTGCCGCACGTTGTTCGGCACGCCGGTGTCCGACGTTTCGCTCCGCGTGCCAGGAGCTTCTTCAGAAACTGAAGACGCTCCTGGCACGCGACGTTTCGCTCCCAGCACGTGGAGCGACACGTCATCCCAAGCCAGGGGTCGGCGGCAACCTGCCGGTCTGGAGCCGCATGAGGGCCCTTGTAAGGACTGCTCCACCGACTCGTGTTCACGTCCATTGCGGCTCTTGAAATAGAGACTTTTGTTGTATTTCGATTTAAAGCTTTCGTGACTGCAGAGATTAATCTTCTTGGTTCTTTCGGTAAAGTCCCGTAGAAGGGAAGTAATAAAATAATAAAAACAAAACATAATAAAATAATTCTCACGACGTTTCGGCCACAACGCAAGCAGCCGTCCTCAGGTGAAGACCAGGTCTGTCGGGGAGACAGCGTCTGACGCTGTTGTTGAATTTACCGAATTCGCAAAAATTGGCGCTTCTTTATTATTTGGGTTGAAGACCCCCTTGCCCCCGGACATTACGTGGTTCGCAGCGCGTAAAGCACATCGGAGGGGCGATCACGATTTCGTTGAATGCGTAATTTACTTTGAGTCCGTGCCACAGCAGGCGACAGGAAACGCGTAAGCGGTTCGGGGAACGGCGTTGGAGAGACGTGCGCCCCTTCATGTTTACCACAATTCACTTTCGGCTTCCTCGGTACGTGACATCGGGGAGCAGCCTTACGTAACTCCGCGTCCATCGTGACCTCCGCATGGCCGCGACAGATCCTGCCGAGATTGACATCATATCTGGGGCGTGTGCCCGTCGCCTCAACAAGCCGTGGGGAATGTCGCCTCCGCTAGTGCGCGACGTTTTCACCGATTCGTGCGACATTTATTTTTTCAAATTGAGTTTTCACGGCGGACTCCCACCCCCCCCGCCCGCCCGCCCGCCCCCACCAGCGATTTGATGAATGGCCTTGATTTGTGGCCCGCGATTCCATGGAAGAATCCGATTTGATGTTTTGGAGGAGTAGTGGTTGTTGGCTGGGTGGCACTGTGGTCAGGAGGGCTGAGCCGGGCAACCGCTGAGCGGAGGCCCTAGGTTCGAATCCGGTCACATTTAGAATCAACATGCGTTTAGATGAGCTTATTTGGCTGCTATAAATTTCCACGTGATAAGCCACATCGTTGAGCTATCATTTGTGGCCAGGTCGCTTCTGAAAGAAGAAGCAAATGGCTCAGTGGGCTTTACCTAATATATATAAAAACGGTTTAGTTTTATTTCGATTTAAAGCTTTCGTGACCGCAGGGATTCATATTCTTGGTTCTTTTGGTAAAGTCACGTAGAAGGGAAATAAAAAAAATAAACAATAAAATTCTCACGACGTTTCAACTGCAACACAAGCAATCATCATCGACTGCAACACAAGCAATAATCATCGCACCTGATGATGATTGCTTGTGTTACAATCGGAACGTCGTGAGAATTGTATTGTTTTATTTTTATTATTTTATTATTTCCCTTCTACGTGACTTTACCGAAAGAACCAGAATATGAATCCCTGCAGTCACGAAAACTGTGGTGGGTACTCCCACAACTCTCTCAAGGCGTCTGGCCAGCGTGAGCGAGCGGGCATCTAAAGTAGGCCCATCCAGCGACAGAGACAACATTTTATTGCAGAGCTGCACCTTTACATTTGCATCTTTGTCAATGGAAAACTAAGACGCGCAGTCGTCCATGCAAGCAGAGCAGTCCCGAGGAAAGGCCGAATCGGGGCGACCGGCCCGGGCCCCACACTTTGGGGGGCTCCGTGCTTCGATGTCGCGTGGTCATCAGAAGGGGGTGGGGGGGGGGACATGGTGGGGTTTGCCCCAGGCCCCGCATCCCTCCCCGCACTCCATCCATTTGGACGGCCCAGTATGCAAGAGTTGAAGCAATTATAAACAGACCCAATCTCTGTGTCTCCAAATACAAATGAATACATTTCTAATCATCGCCCTATTGCCTTTCCAGACCAATGCCGTCAAGCAGCAGCATTCGCTGAAGCAAATTCAATCCCGGATCGGTTTCGACGTTCCGCGTCTCATCAGCAGAGTCGGAGCTTCTGAATCAAATTCTGCCGCTTTTTGCGAAACGCAATTGGCGAGAGCGCGCAGTCTCAACGACGTGTCCCCGTAAACGAGAGGTGGGTCGACGGCGTGAACGAGAACACAACAGACAGAGGCGGAGGTCGACAGGAAGCGAACGCCCATGGCCAGATAATGGAAGCGGTGGGGGGTGAACTCTGCATCATCGCCGGCCACCTTGTGAGGCCTTGGAGAGGCGAGGCAGTTGCGTGTTTTTAAGTTCACTAAGACTACTACTGGGCTCCTATTTTTTTTTATTCTATGTTGCATTTTACCAGGTAAGGCCCACCGAGCTACATAGCTCTGTTTCAGAAGCGACCTTGCCATAAATGATAGCTCAACGAAGTGGCTTATCGTGTGGACATTTAATAAAAATATGAATTAAAATTTATAAAGCGCCCTTATCGTTCTCAGGGTGCGCTAGCAGCCAAATACTCTAAACGCACGTTGATTCGAAATGTGGAGGGAAAGACCGGAGAAAAATCGAAGCCATTCACGTGGCAGAAAAAAAAATGCAAACTCCAAATATACAGCAGGAGGCGTCAGGGTTGGGCTAAAACCAACGAACTCCTCGTGTACCGAGCGAGGTCGTTGACCGTGGCACTCCTTTTATTCTCTTTCACCAGGTAAGAACTCGAGAGAAAGGAAAAGTGTGATGTGCAAGAATGACATTGGGCATTAACTGGCGACTGAAGATATAGCGCATCGGATTCCTCCAGTCTAAATACAAATTCTGATTCTGCCAGTAGGGGGGAAATTATTGAGTCGTTTAACAAATTGTTGGACCCTGACGCCGGCAACACAGTGGCCTACTCCTGCGAATGACGTCAGGGGATCTTTAACGTGTCCACTGCGAAGCAGACGGCGCGTGTGGTTGTTGCACACCGCGGTAATAACCGGGGCGGCCGCCGGATTCCAACCGTGAACTTCTCGAACAGGCGACGAATGTGCTACCGTGTGCGCTGAGTGCCCGCCTGCAGTTGCAGCTGCTGTCAGCGCTATGTCACTACACATTGTACAGCCCACTCTTGGGCAATCTTCTGCAAAATGAGGGCCTCCCCACACCGTGCGGGTCTTTTGACTCTACTTCAACCATCACTATATATTTTACCATGCCTGGTCATTGCGGTCTAGTGAGGCAGGGATCATAGACGGGTCAGGAAGAGAGAGAGGAAGTAGGAGTGGGAGTGCTACGCGACGCAGCGATGATGAATGTGAATTATTTTAAAAGGGAAATTCCAGCTGTGTCCTCTGTGTACAGAAACGATACTGCGAGTGCATGTGCGTGTTCATAGTACTTGGTGCGGTGTGTAAACATCGCCACGAGGGAGACAAAGGCGGCCGGGCGTGGTGCTGGCCACCCACCCCCTCGTGTGCCGTGCCGCCCTTCATAGGTGCTACTCGCTAACAGCACTTGCCCCCAAGTGCTGATCGTGAGGGGGGGGGGGGGGTCTTTGTAGTCTGGTGGAGCGGTGTCGCAGTGGTTAAAGACTTTGCGCTATGAACCCAGCCTCCAAGTCCTCAACCTCCCCTAGGTCGACTCGGCGTTAAATGTGTGCAGCACTTGGGGAGACAAAGGCGCCACTCCGGCCTTCATAGGCGCCCACAGCGACCGCTTAGCCCCAACGACCTTCGTAGGCTGCAACTGGGAGGATCTTGACGTTGGCTTTTTGTCAGTCTGGCAAAACAACCTCCACCTGATTGTGGTTGTCAGACGGTAGCACTGTGCCATGGCCAATGCCAGTGGGGGCAAAGTCGGCTGCTCACCCTCATGGCGCGCTTACGTCCACCACAGCGGCGAACTGGGGTGGGGGGGGGGCTCTCCGGTCTGTTGTGCGGGCCCAGGTAACCCCCCAGAGGAGCCTCCACAAGCAAAGGGAGATGGCTTCGCCACGTGGGATGTCCTGTGACCTCCTGCCAAGCGAGAAATGTGATTCGTGTGGCCTCCACGTGCGGCCTATCTTGGCACAGGCGCTGTGGCGACATCGCCACTTTAGTGGCAAATATAAATTGTTGTTGTTGCTGTTTAGGATACACGTGTATTACCGATACAGAACCAGCCGACTTGCAGAAACTTCTGCTGCACTGCAATGAACGGGTCCCATGAGTGTTTTTGAAGTTATCTTGCCTGTAACAGCTTGCCTGTAACATCAGTCAACCCAGCAACGTTTGTTGACAAGGCCACCCCTTGCTGATTAGCCTCAGGGAAGTCAAAATCCATTGAGGATGTACCTGCTTAAACAAAACAGAAATGACTTAAAGATTTCGTGACTGCAGGAATTCATATTCTTGGCTCTTTCGGTAAAGTCACGTAGATAGGTTCAAAGAAAATAACAAAAAAAACTACGACGTTTCGATCGGTATTGTGCAGTTCTGGA
The DNA here is from genome assembly GCF_965212315.1 of Lampetra planeri. Lineage (NCBI taxonomy): Eukaryota > Metazoa > Chordata > Hyperoartia > Petromyzontiformes > Petromyzontidae > Lampetra > Lampetra planeri. The sequence goes on from NC_136143.1 coordinate 5,705,008, forward strand.
AACGTATTCTGAAGTCATCATCATCATCATCCACGAGCTATCCACCGAAGAAGCTTCCAGCAAGTGGAGCGAAACGTCGGACATCGAGGCTACAACCCTGACATCGCCTCCGGTGAAGTTCTATTCTGTGCTCATCGGAAAGTATTACACAGGTTCGGACAATTGATCTGATCGAATGCCGGTATTTCTTCATCAGTATCTGGTTATTCTTGGCCACGATGGTACGAGTGCATTTGAGAATTGGCAGCTTACACAGTTGAACAACCCTCCCCCCCAGAGTAGGCTCTGAGGGACAGATTACCTCTGCTGGAATATAAAGATTTGTTGTATCTATTTCATTTAAAACGTAATCAAAGAGTATTATTATTATTACTGCTGCTGCTCCCTTTAAGGGAAAATAATAACAGTAATGCAAAGTTATTGGTAAAGAACGGCTCTGATAATTTATGTGCATTCTTGATCCTGAAAGGACTCCGATGCAATAAAAAAAGTAATTTGCTTTTTCGGGAAATTGCATTACCCTGGTGAGAATGCACCCTGCCGTGTACTCACGGCGGTTTCAGGTTTTTTATTTTATTGGCGGCAGTGGCCAGAGAGAGAGATAGATAGAGAGCCCCATTAGCGCGAACGCGGCGGGAGTGTTTGCGAATTCCCCGCAGAATTCCAGCGGCCGCGCCCGTTTCGCGAAGCAATTATTTATTGGGCGTCGTCGGCATCGTTGTCGTCGTTTGTTCGTGGACGCGGTCGACATCGTCGACGTCGTCATCGTCGTCGTACATCACTCGTCGATGCACCGTCGACGTCATCGCAGTTGTCATCGTTTATTCATTGATGCGTCATCGTCGTCGTCGTCATCTTCACCACCGTCATTTATTCACCAGAATCAAATTCGGGCCACAGTGAATGAACCGCTTGAGCCGCCAATCCTCGCAACGGGGACAATGTGCTCTTAGTCGATCATGAAGGTCATCTATCTATCTCATCTATCCAAGGATGCGATAGTTGGTAAATTCATAACAGCCAGGATACAGCTAAAATAAGTCATTTAAAAAAAAAATTCAACACGCTTCAATGAAATGTACTAGTAATGGTAGAACTCCACGACTCGAGAAAGTGGCTTGCCATAACGTAAGGGACCGTGGTGATGTACAGCCAACGGCAGTTGACCGTGGACAATTAGACCCAAGCCGAAACATAACATATAAAAACATTATGTTAAAAAATATGTATTTTTATGATAGAATATAGTATTGTCATCAGTATGACATAAGTATACCAAGTTTGCAGTCGAAACCACATTGGGAAGTGGGTTAAAATTGAGTTACAAGATTTGAGGATGCAACAACGACAACAACAACAAGAGAGTGAGTTAAAAGAAAGCGTGTAAATAAAATCTGACGGCACCGTACGGGCAAAAGTTGCCATGACCTGTGAGCCGACGGCAGACCAGTGACAGCACTAACGATGACCGCAGTGCCGAGTGCCACTGTGCACTCTGACCCGCGCCTGAAGGGCCCTGAGATTCTTTCGCATCGCACGTAGCCAGCAAGTGCCAATCGGAGGTGCTGACAAGTGGCCTCCCGTGTAAGACCGAAACAGGAGGATTTCCCCACAACTCTCGCTGTCACCTGGTGAGGTTGGTTGTAATGACTGGCGAAACGTCACGGTCAACTCGAATTGGAAATTTCGATTTAAAGCTTTCGTGACTGCAGGGATTCGTATTCTTGGTTCTTTCGGTAAAGTCACGTGGAAGGGAAATAATAAAATAATAAAAATTCAACATAATACAAATTCTCACGACGTTTCGGCTGCTTGCGTTGTGGCCGAAACGTCGTGAGAATTTGTATTATGTTTTATTTTAATTATTTTATTATTTCCCTTCTACGTGACTTTACTGAAAGAACCAAGAATACGAATGGGAAATGTTGTGGGTTGACTCTCCAACGCACCGGTGGTGCTGAAAGAGTAACTAATTGGCATATTTAGTTGACGTGACAAACCTTACTAAGTGGCTGTGTGGGGTGGTCGCGGATTTAACAACACATTTATATCTATCTACGTGATCTAACCCCAAAAAAAGTCTGTTGTGTATAAGTTGCCTTCAAATGTCCTGCTGCCGACTGGAAACAAACCCTGGATTCCAACTCAACAGCCCCGCAAGCATTGCCCTATGGGCAGCACCAACTGAGCGAGAGGATCCGTGCTTTGTAAACGGAATGGATTCCTGCATGATAATAAGAATCCAACAGCTCTACATCATCAGACACATCACTTGTTCATCTGTGAGTCAGTCTGTCGCTCGGGCAGTTGGAGGCAGTCGTCCTCCAGCAACAACGGAGGGCAGAGGAGCGACGCTCTCACAACAACGCGCCGGGCAGCTAAGTTGGCACAGTATTGGGTACAGCTGGTGTGCATCTACCGGCCATCTCAGTCAGCCAACCCATGGTACCTGCTGGGTCTGTCCCGTGACCTCCGTCAGCGAGCCTTCGACACTTCACGTGGCCTCAAAGTGCACCTGGCCTGGCACAGGCGCCGTGGTGACGTCACCGTCACTTCGTGGCGAATGGCGGGGGTGTTGATATTGGACTTCAGCTGTCAAGCCAACGTGATTTCCTTCCTGCTCAAATAAATAAGCATTGAGATAGGCCTTGGATTCTGCGCGAATACCAACTTGGAGGCTGCCCGACGCACCACGGGGCTTTGATGGAAATTATAACTCTACCAAACGGCTTATGAGCAGCACACGGCCGCTGCGGCAAAATACACTTGCGTAACAGTGGTGACCCCTAGCCCAATGATTACAAGCGAGTGGACCGGACGCGGTGGAGAGGTCATCAGGAACATGTTAAGCTCAGCTCGGTTCGGAAGGTATTTGGCCAAAGTAGAGATCACTGCACTGGTTTTCCTTCACGGTGCCTTTTTTTGTGCCCGCCGTTCACCCGTGTCTTGGACGTTTGACCTCTCTGGGAGTCTGGACTGTGCACCTCTCTTGCCGTGCGTTGCAGCTTTCACGAACGTCAACAGCGCGCGTTGTGAGCGCGCACATTCCACGTAGCCGTGGCTTCACACTTCCGCGGAATTGATGCGCGGACAGCGACAGAGGGTTTGACCTTTAGCTTTTGACGTCTCGAACAAAGGACCCTTCAGCATAACAGTAATAAACTAAAAACGCAACTTTTTTTTTTACCAGGGAAGGCCCACTGAGCTGTATAGCTCTTTTTTTAGAAGCGACCTGGCCACAAATGATAGCTCAACGAAGTGGCTAATCACGTGGAAATGTTGTGTAGCCAAACACTCTAAAAGCGTGTCAATTCTAAATGTGGAGGGAAAAACCGGAGGACTCGGAAAAAAAATCCACGCGACCACGGAGAGAACATGCGAAACTCCAAATATACAGGCGTCAGAGTCGGGACCGAACCCACGACCTCCTGCATACCAGACGAGGGAATTAACATCTCGCCACCTCGATGTTACAATAATAATAGTGATCATAATAACCATCCGTGATCGAGCCACTGCTAGATCTCTCACGGACCTGCGATGCAACAATCCACCCAGCAGCTCCTGCACACGTCGTGGTTTCTCTTTCGAGGTCGACCTCCCAAGGGGACGAGTTCTCTCAGCTGCCACCCTCTGTCGTTATTCTCGACCATCGGTGCGTCATCCGCTCCAGCGACGTGGCCCGCTATCAACCCTCGCCGCGGTCATCGTCCATCGAGCGCATGCACGTGAGCGGATTTCATCGCTCCGTCTCCGTGGTGGTCGCCTACTCGAAAGCGCTCCACTCCCTGGGTGGCCACTCCCACCGTTCTTCGCCGACCGTGGGTCACCGTCCTCTTGTTAGCGACGTGCCCTGCCAGCGATCGAGACACACACACACAAAATACTTGAAAAGAACTCCAAGCATGCGGAATATTCCGGCGTGTAATCCCGACCGACTCCCCGTGCCGCTTGCCGATGTTCCCTGCCCGAGCCTCACTCCTCCAAAAACCCTCTTGCGAAAACAGCAGTGAATCAAACTTTGACCTTTAACCCCGATTACATCTGCATGCCACCACTGGACACGTGAACCAGTGGACTCGCCCAACGCCTTATCACCAGATCCACCCACGAACAACAAATGCAAATTTAAACGGTTGTTGTTGTTGTTGTTTTTGTTCCACCGTGTGGTGTGAGTGGATCGGCAAGGTTTCATTTGTTTGTGTCGAGGTTGGGTGGGTGGTCAAGTGGACAGCAACAGGAGTATATTATTGGGTACCTTTGGTTCTTTGTGCCGTTCTTATGTTGCAAGGCTATGACGAAAGCGCCGTGATTAACGGACATGGTCTGCATTGGAAAACCCAGGAGTAGCCTGGTGAATATCAGAAACTTTGCCGGCGAATGAGTGAAGCGGGCAGTGCCGTTGCTACCAGTATGTGATCCATGGTTTGAGACGTAGACTCGAGTGGAGATTCAGACTTACATAGACACCCATAGATTCACATCGCAACCCAAAGACAGGTAGCCTTATTTTCACATTGACACCCAGGGATCAGCATGAAGACCCAAAGAATTACAGAGACTCGCAGACTTCAAAGCTGGGTGAGCCAGCCATCCGCTGCTGAGTGAGTCAGCGGATGGGCTTCTAGAGTAGCCTGACGAATATCTGAAACGTTTGCCGATGAATGATTGAAGCGGTCATTGGGCGTTGCTGCACGGTCCGTGGTTTGGACTCTCCTCAAGCATCCGTCGGTATAGGAGGAGACAGCCGTGTGTCTGTCATGTGACGTTCCCGGAGGGACTCGGTGCAGAGCGGTGTTTTGCACGCAAATGAAAACAAGTGGGTGGGCAGAAATAAGGGTGCCCTTTTGTGCGGCAGTGATATTTTTAATCCGAGTTCGTGGCCCGCCGCCTAATGACGGGAGGCTCAGGGGGAAAAAAACAACAGGGCATTAACCTGCTCACACATTGGAACACTTATCCAGGCACTCAAAATAATCGAGCATCACCTTTTACCCAAATAGTTGACTACGCCTACGCAGTAAATGGTACCTTTAACAATTGTGAAGCTTGTTGCGGTTGTGCTGTACAGATGTCCGATGTGAGTGTCGAGACTCATTGGGATGGTTTGGCCAATTACACTCGTAATTGTTTGGAATGGGAGAGGAAAGTGTGGTACCTGGAGAAAACCCATACACATACGGGGGGATAATGCTCCAAGCTCTGCATAGATTACTTACTGTACTGCCATCTCCTGGTCACCTCGGAAGCCAGCGCGTTTGGGAGTTTCACACATTTGTGTGAAACCACCAACCCCCGCCTATTAACCAACATAACATATACCAGACCAAACAAGGTCGACGCAACAGTAGAAAATGCACTAAAAGTGTCTTAGCAACGGTGGCGAGATGTTAATTACCGTGCCTGGTATACAGGAGGTCGTGGGTTCGATCCCGACCCTGACGCCTGCTGTATATTTGGAGTTTGCATGTCTCTCTCTCCCCGTGGTGGCGTGGATTTTTCTCCAGGTCCTCCGGTTTTCCCTTCCACATTTAGAATCAACATCACGCGGTTGGAGTATTCGGCTGCCATAATTGTCCACGTGATGGCTCAACGAAGTGGGCTCGTCATCACGTGTGGTTGGGTCGCTTCTGATAAAATAGCCACACACCTCAGTGGGCCTTACCTCGTAAAGTAAAAAAAATAGTATGAAGAAATATCGGAAATTTTCAACAAAAATACAAGAGACATAGTCCCGGGGTCGGTACACATCCGGCTAGTGACCGGCGCGTGCACGTATAATCGTAGTGATCCCCGGCTGTGATCTAGAAAGTGGGAAAAGGAGAGAAAAGAGGAAAAGGAAGAACGAAAACACGGAGAAAAATGTTTAAAAAATGGGCATGGCGGGAAGAGATGGGGCTATTGTCAGATTAGAGGGGATCAAGTCCTCCTGTAGCCACGAGTGATCCCAGCGACAGAAGCCCAAGTGGTTTAGTTTATTTTGTTTAACGAGGTAAGCGCTCAAAGACCAGGATAGTCTCATTTGCAAGAGTGACCTAGAGGAGGGGAGGGGGCGATGATTGCCAAATATAATCAGTGTCGCCGTGATGATGATAATGTCATATGGAGGAATAGCAACATTTTACAGATTGGCGTTCAATTTTGATAACCAGTCAAGGGCAATGCACAAGTTCATTTCAGAGATGTTTCGGGGCAATGAGTAACGGTGGATAGGTGTTCACGACCAGATGTTCCATCGTTTTGAAGTTATCTTTCACACTTGCACTGTGAAGTGTTCTTGCGTCTCCATGCATGCACAACGCCGTCGGCAGCGTCCTTGCGGTGTTCTCGTGTGGTTCAAAGAAAAAAAACTGAACAGAACTGCATTTACTCTAAGCATGAAACACATGCAAGGGATTCATGTTATTGGTTCTTTCGGTAAAGTCACGTAGAAGGGAAACAATAAAACATAATAAAATTCTCACGTTTCGGCCACAACGCAAGCAGCTGTCCTCGGGTGAAGAACAGAGCTGTCGGAAAGACAGCTTCCTAAGTGATCCTGTCAGAAAGACAGCGTCCTAAGTGATCCTTAAGTGATCCTTAGGACGCTGTCTTTCCGACAGCTGTTCTTCACCTGAGGACGGCTGCTTGCGTTGTGGCCGAAACGTCGTGAGAATTTTATTTGTTATTTTTATTATTTTATCATTTCCCTTCCACGTGACTTTACCGAAAGAACCAAGAATATGAATCCCTGCAGTCACGAAAGCTTTAAATCGAAACATGCAAGGGAAGCTAACGATGACAGAGATTGTGAAATGCCATTAGACGATAGAGTAATGCGCCTCGGACGTTACGCTATCTGGGCGAAATCGCCTAAGCTCTGGTGATGCACAACATACAAAACATATTTTATACATAAAACAAGGCAATAAATGGACCGAGACCTCACAGATATTGGACCAGCTTGACATTTATTACAAAAGTATGCTCATACACATTAAAATCACCAACACAAACATGGACGATGTACATGTAAACAAGGCCAAAGTAAAAAAATACACAACCGTCATAAATATAACCAAGGCATATGATTGAATGTAGTTTCACATTTCAATAACAAATAAATTATACTGCGTATGTTTCTGCAATTGTGCTGTACAGATTTCCGACGTCCGGGTCGTACTGCATGCTGTTTGACACGATGTCTGACGTTTCGCTCCACGTGCTGGCAGCTTCTCCAGGAATTGAAATTACTTCGTTGTGACCCCCTCTTCTGAGCTCATCATCTTCATCATCCGTTATCTATCCACCGCTGGATGAAGACCTCCCTAAGCAATCGCCATCTCTCGTGGTCCTGACACTACACCTCTCCGATAGATGCTGCCAGCACGTGCAGGGAAACATCGGACACAATACCGAACAAAACGCGGCACAACCCGTAAACACGTCGGAGAACACATCAACGACGTTGACCCGATAGTTGCGTTTTTAAAAACCATGCCCAGTCGATGGCTCGTTTTGGTTAAGCCGCTTAATGAATCAAAGCTGATCCATGTACATCTTACGGTGATGGTGTGAGCACTGCGGAATTGTGTTGTTTTTCACACGATCTAAAGACCTGCACTTTTCCTCTTACACTTTGAATTCCAGAAACACTAATCTTACAGTTTTCCATAAAAGTAGGACATCGGTAAAACAAAACAAAAGATACACACATTCAATTACACAAACAAGCAAAACTGCGATTTCACGGTCGCTTGGAGGACAGCAGGCCTTTTGCCGGGCCTCCTGGGAACAGGTTGTGTATTTACGGTCCCAAACCAGGCATCGGTCATTAATGTGGCTTCAGAAAGTGCTGGGCGATGGCTGTAATCCCTGTCATCACGCCTATCCCACTGGATGGGTGGCCGCTAATTAATAGCGAGCAAAAAGTCTTGAGTGCAGACAGTCACGTAGGCTATGTATCAACAGCTGTGAACACTGCATTAGTTGTACTGTTTGACGACAAAATATAATTGTTTAATAAAAAATACAAACGCATTGACGCAGCTGAATTCTTCGTCTAAAGCTGCTTAACTAAGACTTTGCATGTGTACGCATTCCAAGGAAGCTTTGTATAAATGTAATATTCCATAATGCTGTTATATTGCATAATTACAGAAATAAAATAATGCAAATGTTTACAAGGTACGCTGCCGCTAAAATATTTTAGTTTATACCATCGTGGCGTCATCGGGTTTTTAAATAGCTTTAAAAAATCAAACGAGGGCTTTGCTGTTCATGGTAGGCCACGGAGGTTCAGCTTTCACCTCCTCCTCTGCTACTACTTTGTCCCGTTTCATGCGGGACCGGTCGCCAATTAACGATGACCAACGCAGACGGCATCTCACAGAACGAGAGTAAACACAACTGCTCTCCGACCCGCGAGGTACGCCTGTGCCGTCAGGTGTTTGTCGCACGGGAGATGTGTGGTGGTGATGGTGGCCTTTTTGTGGCGGTGTTCGTGACGGCCGTGGTGGCGGTGGTGGAGGGGGGAGGTTGGAGAACGTGGGGTGGCTCGATGCTTAGCATTCACCAGCAATGCCCTAACGAGAGATCAAACAGAGAAGACGGAGCAATTTACGGACGTGGCCACTGCACAAATAACAGGTCAATAGAAGGCGAACACCACAGGGCATCTCATATTCATTGCGCATTCGTGCATTTATCCACATGTAATCCATGTGCCGAGGTCAAAATGTGTGTACCTATACTAGTTTATATATATATTCGTGCATTATGTACGCAACAATGCATGTCAAATTTACAATAATTTACAGCCCTTTCTCAACCCATTGCTGGTTGAAAGCTCTCCCCCCCCAAAGCTCTCCCCCCCAACTCACCCCATGAAGTGTCAGTCATGCAGGTTGTTGTCTGATGTCAGCCATGGCCGGGCATGAGGGCCAGGTGGTGCATTGCACTAATCGCCGCACCACCATGCCACGCCACAAAATTTAATTATTTTAGTTGGCAGATACATCATCATAACACCATAATTTAATTGAACTACCATATGGTTGCAATTAAGATACGTGCACTCACGAGGTACGGACAAAATGAACGCGTGTGGGCTCAATGAGATGCTACGGCGCGCGTCTGGCCTGTCAATGCTGACGATCACCTGGGGCCGTCCTCTGCTAATCACGCCTATTGAGCAGCATGCGCGAGAGCTCCTGGTCCGTCACGGCGACGTCGGCGCACAGGCCCATGGCTTGGCTCAGGTGCACGGCGAGCAGGTGTTTGCACTGGAAAGAGGGGCGGGAGCAGCAATGGAAACCCACACGGAGAAACGAGACGGCAATGGTGAAATAAACACGGCATTACCACAGCAGTGAGTACTGCGCAGGTTTTCGCGGTAAAATGTTGCTGTTCCTCTATACGACATCATCATCACCACTGCAACGATTACAAGCCGCAAAGAATGACAAGCCATCGCAAAGGACCTTGGCTAAGAAGCTTCACCGGTGTAATGCTACAAGTGTTTTCATCTTCAGATCAATTAGTAAACGAATATCCAACGCTTCAATACCTGATTATACAATTATCGCCCCCCCCCCCCCCCCAGGTCACTCTTGCAAATGAGACTATCCTGGTCTCTTGAGCTCTCACCTCATTAAAAAAAATAAACCAAATCACTCGGGGCTCAGTCGCAGGGATCACTAGTGGCTACAGGAGGATTTGATCCCCTCTCGTTCATCTATTCCTGATCTTACCAATACCCCCATCTCCTCCTGCCATGCTAATTTCTTCACTTCTTTTATCCTCCGTTATGCGTTTTTTTTCGGGCAGCAGCGAGTGCTGTTTGTCACAATATCAGACGTTTCGCTCCATGTGCTGCGAGCTTGTGAGTGTCACATCGGACATCCTGTACAAACAACGCGTGGGACGGCCCCGAAAATACACTGCAGAACACTGCATTTTATTGCTGAACACAAAACAGTTAGTCGGAACGGTAATTGGTGTTGTCGACAGCCCCGACCTTGGTAAATTCCACATTACTGTAGTGGGGGCCAGTCTTTGTATAGGAGGACCACCGATGACTTCCCAATGCCGTGAAGAAATTGACACAGCGGTTGTTAGGAAATCCGTAGATTAAATCTGAAATTGCAGATTTTATCAGATGGAGCCGATGGCGAGGTGGGTCGTAACCTGCCCATAGCAGCGTTGGTTTCATTACGTGCGGTATAAGATCGGATCTTTGTAGTGGAAGCGCTCATTTGTGTTCAGTCAGTCTGAGTGGAAATCTGATAAACGTACGAGTGCCAATTTAAAAATGCGTGCGCTAGTTGTCCACCGAAAAGGATTTTACAGATACCCGTGTGACATTGGCTTAGTGGCATTCAGCAGCATGGAAGCACATTAAAGTGGATAATACGATAATATGTTTTATTGCTGCGTGTTTTGCTTCCCATATTCCAAAGAGGGTCTTTTTTTTGTTGGAAAATCTGAAATGAAAAGTGACATAATGAGTTTGCTGCCACTTAAACAAAAATGTCACGAGTCTGAAATAAGTACCTGGGGTTGTTTACACAAGGAGATGAGTATACACAAGGCGGGTTATTTAAAGTCTTGGGACTCAGACGAGGCTTTCATGGGTGAATGGAGGTCAATTATTATTTTAAAAGAAGATAAATACATAACCAAACAAACTTACAGACCCATAACGAGGACCGACAACATAACCAAAACAAAACAAAACAATTACCGATAGTTTTATCTCCAGGGATCGATACAAACACTGAAAACTTCTGCTATAATGGCGGGTTTCACAGTTTGACGGAATGAGCAAAGAACTCACTATGGTGAGGGCACACCCAGGGGCCCGTGTCGCAAGACATAGATAACATGTCGTAATGTCTACTTGTACACATCGCTGACAGTCCACAGGGGGAATTCTGACACTGCGTAAATATAGTCCTTTCGAGCGTTAACTTTCAACGAGTACAAGCTGTGTGAATTCTGCTTTTGATTAGATTTGGCATGGCTGTGGCGGGATGAAAGACCTTGTCTGAGCAGTTTTGCTTCGTGCTGCCGTGGTGTAGTCGAGTAAGAAAGTTGACCGGTGCCTCCACAGCGATTAAAATCTCACAGTCACGCATTCGAATTTGTGCACAGCGTCCATTTACTCTATTGCGAGAGATATTTCAGCCAAGCGGCATGGCAATGCGATTTTGAGTTAAAATTTAACGCTCAGGTGCGAGGTCGTTAAATCTTTGCCCGTAATGGAGGTGGGAGGTGATCACGGTGGAAATAAAAGAGGCCGAAAAGGCAACACAAGAGGGAGGGGCTGGTGTCAAAACAGAAACAAAAATATCCAAGTGCGCAGTATGTAGAGTTCGTGAGAATGTGGTAGGATTTAGACAAGTTATAAATCCGACTTGCATTCTATAGCACGGACGTTGTTATTTAAACTTGAATGTGATCCTACTCCATCTCATGACATAATGCCAATAGCACAATCGAGATTTAGTTAAGGAAACAGACCAAAAACTTAAAAATGAGTGGGCGAAAAAAAAAAACTCAACACATATTTGTATTAAATAAATTATGTGACTCCTGATCAGTAGCCAAAGACTACATTTTCTAAAGTAATCTGATTTCCGGGTTAAATTACCAGTTTAGTCACCACCATTGAACTGCCACAACCAGACACGTTCGTACACACGGCACTAAGCTGCGTGCACACTGGAACATTTGCAATCTGAAAGACACACATGACTCACTCGCGGGCGGGGGGTGGCTTGTCCCCATTGAAACTCTCTGGCAGCTGTTGCAACGTGGTTGCTTTGTGGCTGCTTGTATTATTTCGTGTCATTTGTTCCCGTCGCATCCGACTATTTGCGCAGAGCACGTTGATACGCGGTTGCGTTTAGAAGACGTCATTTGCTATCGCGAAAGTAATGCTGCAAAAAAAGGAATTAATTACCATTGTCCTTCTGGCACTGGATATTTGAGTAATTTTTGAATAATATATATTGCTATGAACCAGGCAAACCCGAGTATGATTCCCAGTCAGGGCTTACATTATTCTTATCAATTATTGCGGGAAGCAATTTTATGAATGAGCGTTTAGCCACAGATTACGTATTGACGCCATAAAAATATAAATAGCCGCATGAGGTCACACGCCAATGAACCCCATCGCTAAAAGGACCGGTTTTCATTTTCTCCTCCAAATCTGTGTTTGGAAAACCAGTTAATAGCCAGCGTAACAGTTAATGCTATCGTGGACCACACACAAAGCACGTGGGAAGAGGAGGAAGCTGATGTGCTGTGGTTGACAAGCATGGTGGTGGGCGTGGAAAGAGGATTGATTCAACCTAAAGCCATCGTCGTCCGTCACTCTTTCTTCGGCCAGGTGGCTCAGCGGTTGCGCGAGCGGCTCACAATCGGAAGGCTGCGAGTTTAAATCCTTTTTGGGTGTTGACTCAGGCCATCATCTTTATAGGGGTGATAAATTAAGTACTACTTTCTGGGGAAATCAACAGTGGTTCTCCTTTTAGAGACCTCCCCACCATAGAAATGTGGAATTTCCACACTGGTTCAGTGCTGTAAAAATGAGATGAGCACCAATACCTCAATGCTCGTTAAGAGCAGGAAATCACTGTGACTTTTGCGATCTTCCAGCAAGGTAACATTTGCGGATTTAGCGACACCGCTGGATGACGGGCAATCACGGACAGTGCAAAATTGTACGCTTGGGATTAAAATACTCGGTCGTGGCGCAATTAAATATAGATTTCTGTGGATGCGATGTGTTACATGTCAATAAAACGGAACGCGGGGCATGCCTGACTTTCTGGCACTGCAAGCGACTGTCCGAATATTTAAAAACAATGCGCACTTCATCCTCCCTTGCTCGTATCACACACTCGTACTTACAGCCAAATATGAAGTTACGGTGTTAAAGTTACACTCTCGTATATAATGAGTTTTGTATAACTGTATATATGGGTGATCAGCACCTGTAATTAACTAAAACTATCTCATGCAAATAAGACTATCCTGGTCTATTCAGTTTCCACCTGGTTAAACAATATAAACGAAACTAAATGTGCTGGAAAAGTCAGTGCCAGAAGAACAATGACCGTGTTGCTTCTTACACCATATTTGCGTGTTGTTCGAAAAGTGTAGGTTTCGATCCTGCACTATTATTCTGTTGTGTTGTATGGTCTTTCTAGCCCTTTACAAACTTGCTCCTTCCACATGACAGAGCAAGACCACCAAAGGATAATAGTTTGTCCCCCATTATTTTTACACACCCAAACCAAAGAAGTCTGCGTTTTCGTATCTTTCACACGAAATTACACAGGAATGCACACAACTATTACCGCAATTTGAAGTTATCACCAAAACAGAGCATAAACCGTTATAGCGGAAGTATATTGTACATCATTGGGTCTTTTAAAATAGAGATCGACCTCAGTTTGACAGTCACGATCAGACATATTTGTTGAATAACATGCTAGAAAGCGTGCTATAAAATTGCTTTTTTTGCGTTGCATACAAAAATAATTACAAAAGCGAGTGCGGCTGTGTTTACCGTTACTCGCACGTGATAGCACAATATATGAAAAACGCCTCCTGAAATTAACGGAACCAAGTGGTCAGGTGTCGCACCAAAATATCACCTTTCTTCCCCTCCCCGCACCACCGAGCTCATTGAATATGACCCGCTAGAACTAATCTGTAACATTAAACCACCCTTCTGCCGAACGTTTTCTACACACCGCTGTGTAAAAGAAAAAAACAATAATAGAGAACAACAACCTTTCCGTGGCCCGCGGTGGTTTCGGTGGGAGCTGGCTGCTGGGGATTTACGAGCGCTTTTTGGGGGAAGGTCAACACAAAGGTCCTGCCTAGGAAGCGGCGCAGTTGGGTCGCTTCTTGTTGCCGTCTCAGAACGAACCAACGGAAAAAGCTATGACGCATCTACCACGGCAAACAACAAAAATTGCTGGCGTTTCTAAAGTCAATAACCGCCCCCCCCGCCGCCCCCCCCCGGTTAAATGTCAGTCTCTCCCAGGCGTGGTGCGGACCTCAGGAGGGGACGAGCGGGCAAGCGAAGGCAATCCCCGGCCCTGCGTCTGCCGTGCGGTAACCGCATGTCGCTCATTTTTCCTCACCGATCAATGGCCTGCGCGCCTCCTTCAGCATTTACGCTAAGCCCTGACCGTAAATGAGAGGGACAGAGACATTGATAGATGCGGCCAGTTGCGAGGCCACGGAACGATCGAGCGACGCTCGCGGTCGGTGTGGCAGTGCCGTTTGTGTGACGTGACGATAGTGCAAAGTTTACGATCCGGCCCGTTGAACCACAAATGAAGCGCATGCCTCCGACGATGACCCATGCAGGGGATGTAATGATTCGTCACTGAGCGAATTAATCAGGCGCGTTTGCCACAACAACTGAATCGATTAGTTCATTCAACTTGCATTTTTAATCACAATTTTGACAGTAACTTGAATCACGTGTGAATGTAGTGTGTATATATATACGCAAACGATAAATATTGTATTCTCTGGGTTATAAAACTCTCCAGAGAGGAAGAAACACCCCAAATTTGTCCTTGGTGTCAATAAAATCGTATATATTTTATCATAAACACACACCTAAGAGATTGTAAGATGCACTCCCAACTTTAGATTTTATTTACCCGGAAAAAACGTGTAATTCTCCAGAAAAAATGATATTCTTTATATATCCAGTGAAGCAACCTGACATTTCGTCGAACACGTTCAACTGTTAACAGTAAAATTATTCGGAGGTTGCTATTGGACAAGAGTAACCAAGAGGAAAGGAAGGAACGGAAAACAATCGAGGGGTCCCTTTGTCCAGCAGTGGGAAGTTCCAGGATGACAACAACGAACAACGACCCCATAACAACAGTGCAGACACATTTGTAAGTGCGCATTTGAGGGTGTGACAAGAGGGTAAAGATCTGCACAATGTTAATAGCTGGCATTGATGGATCGCTTAACACGTCGAACCGTGAATGCTCAAGTGGGACCCAAATTTGCACAAAAAAATCCCCACTCCCTCCAGTAGGTGAATTCTCAAAGTACAGTACCGTCTAAGACTAGCGAGGTAGAATTTAATGATTGCATCACGTGGTGCTGCGAAGAGACGAAGATGCATTTAAAAGGGCTATGGAGCAGCAAAAGGTGCAGGGCGGAAAGAGTAGAGCAGACCGAGATGGAAAGTCATGGTGAAATGGGATACGAGGAGCACGGATGTGATGAGAGAATCGCAGTAGGTGATGTAAGCAGCCGATCCTATGCAGATTTTATCAATGAAGATATAAATCTACGGGTCTGTACGTCAATATATATGTGAATCTATGGGTCTGTTTGTAAAGTTATGGATCATATAAGTGCATGCGAGACTATATGCATTCATGTAGAGGGAGTAGTAGTGTAGTGGTTAGGACGCTGTGCTACAAACCCGGTGACCCCAGTTCGATTTCTACTCACGACTAACATCAGTGACGATTATTTGACAGTCCTAGGCCTCCCCTAGGTCGACTCGGCCTCAAATGAGTGCCTGGTGTGGTGTGGAAACATCGCCACTGGGGAGATAAAGGGGGGCCGGGCGTGGTGCTGGCTACCCACCCCCTTGTGAGCCGTGCCAGCCTCCCTTAGGTGCTCGCTAACAGCACTTGCCCCAACGGACGGTTAAGGCTATACGGGAGACTCTTAACCTTTGTATCTATGTAAGCCTATGGTTCATGTAAGTGTATTTCAGTTTATTGGTCTCTGTAAGTCTATGGATCACAATGTAAGGCTAGTGGATGTGACTAGAGACACGTGAACAACAAAATATCCGAGCAGCTGGCCCCATGCGATGCTGGAATGGGACTTTTGTCTGAGAAAAATAAGAAGAATGTTTGGCACTGTGGAGGATAAGTGTGTGCATTTGCCTGCATTCCTTATATTATTAATATTCTGTAGACACAACACATGCAGATTAAAGTCTGCAAAGGGCAACAACAGCACACCACCACTGTCACCAACAGAAGAAAAAAATCAACACCGCACAATGCCTGGCTATGTTGGTGAATGTAAACGAATAAAAATGAGGCTGAAAAATAAATTAAACACACACACGCATAATGCAATCTCACCAGGCGAGGTTCAAAGGGACACTCTCTCTGTCTCCCGGTCCCCTGAGAGTGCTGACTTCAGTCGCGTCGCATGTGCTCATTTTCCCAGCGTATACGAATAATCTAAACAGCTTAACAAATGTAGCCACTTCCACAGGCGGTAACGACGCAAAGCATCGCATTATTGAAATGTCATGGTGACAAGCGGCACGTCGCAGCAGCAGCCTACAGGACATGGGGTTTCGTGACTGTCTCCCAAAGTCCCCTGATTGCACTTTAATGCGGCCGAGACCTTTTACAAAATGTGCCGGCTCGTGAAAACCGAGCCTCACATTAAAATGATGATCACATTGTGTTATATATCGTATAGGCTTCGAATGAACGAGGACCCATTCCACGCCTGGAAAGAAAGCATTGGGCAGTTCAACCAACATGGTTCAAGGAAGCATGATTCTGCCGATAACTATTATTATTCTCTCTTTGGTTCTTTCGGTAAAGTCACGTAAAAAGAGAATAGAATAAATTAAATAATTGCATACGACGTTTCGATTGCAACACAAGAAATCATCATCAGGTACAAATGAAAGAGAAAACAAACCTAGTAAACTTAGAAATAGAATGCAATACAACACTATTGCAAATATAATGCAATACAACTATTATTATGATTGTTTACCCAGGGCATCCTTACTCAGGCTCAAGACGCTTTGTCAGGAGGGTCCTGCCAAGTTTTCACAGTCGAGCCATGTGCAATACCAATCGAGCAATTTGATGTTAACTTTTCATCAATGCGACGTTTGGCCAATACCAGTAAAAATTGTATGTTATGTGTTTTTTTTTAGCTCTGGGAGGAAACCTCAGAACCTGGAGGAGACCCATGCAAAACAGGGGGAGAGAACGCACAGACTCCACACAGAGAGGCACCCGAGTCGGTAATCGAACCCAGGACCTGCTTACAGTGAGGCACAAACGTTACGCTGAATGTCGAAACCGGTCCACAGAGTTTTCTTGTGTTGAAACAATGATGCACTCCCAGAAGGCCGTACAGCTGATGATTTGTGGAATAGATTATTTTATATATTTCTCATGTGGAGAGACAAAATGTGGGTAGGAGACGTTATTTTTTATTGTTATTAAAATACTTCACCGTGACGGTTAAAAATTATCTCGACGTTAAAAGCTCAGTGGAATTAACAACAACAACAACAACAAAAACAACGCACCAGCAAGATGTGCCCCAGGGAAGCAAGATTTGACAGCTCGAATCCACGGATATCGCGGCTCAAAAAGAACACCTCTAAAAATACGAGCCCTTGTTGCAGCTGTGCATGTCACGCACCACAACGACAATAGACCAATTGCAAGAACAAAGCTGACAATACGTAAGCAGCGCTTTATGGCGTCAAGAGTGGAATCACGAGATTTGTGGGCAATTTCTGGGAGGCCTCTGTGCGATGACTCCTTGCGCGGCCTTTGTTGAACGGTGTCGAGGTGTTAGAGTCAACATTTTTTTTGCTCACTGGATCCCAAATTTAGTGCATTTAGCCCAGACCAGATATTTCACTCGTCGGTACCACGTGAGGGGGGACAACATCAGCGGTTCCAACTTTCTTAACGCGGTCAATAACAGTGAATAACGTGAGAACTGTTTGAAACGGGTGGGTTAGCGAATAAATCACTCTTATTGGCTGTATAAATCGTTACTCGTAGAGTTTTGCTACCGTTAGCAAGTAGATGAGTTTGCTCTGGGCCAATGGTCTAAATGTGTGCGGGGAAAAAAAAACACCCCCAGTAAACACCAAGCACAGTCAGTGGATTTATAAATAGGAAAATATTAAATGCGTACAGCAGGCCCGGGACGTGGGCGTGAAACAACAGAACATCCTTGCACTTGAACGAGCACTCGAGTGATTAATGCGCAATGTGTAGCTCCCACATGTGTCCCATTGGTAAGGCTTGTGTTTAATAAATAAGAATGTAATTGAGTGAGCGTGAACTTCACGGGTGCAGTGCTTTGATAAGAATTTTGAATTAAGCTGTTATGAAATGACGAATGGATTTTTAGAGACGATTAAACTTCTACCGATCGATTTATGGGGTTTTTTGTTACTACAATACAAAACCGTACTAATGATTTTAACTAAACAATGGCACTGCTTTCAGCCAATTTTTTTTTATTGCGCCAAGTGAATGAACGCGTTAGCGTGTGCAGCTCATTTAGTAGGAGAACAAAACGAGTTGCGGAAGAATAGAAAGTTGTGTGGAAATTTGCGCGCAAAGAGTGAATGTAGATTCAAACGAGCGGCTCACATGGCACGGTCAGCAGAGGACACCTCGTAAAACGTTGCCGCGCTCACAAAGTGAGATTACTTGCGCACAGTGTTCGCCACAGACGACGCTGCCACCGCTCATATAGAGATTGCTTTCTCTGGCAACTGCTCCATTCGCGGCTTGTGCGATTGACAATAATAATTTGTATATATGTATACAAAATAAATTGTGTGAGTTAATGACGCCAATTTGTCACAGAACAGATCACATGCTTAATGATTAACCCTCCCCCACAATACCAATGAATTGTCACGGCTCAGGGTGATGATGATTTACTTCCAAGGATCAATAAAAAACATTGTGGTGAAAGTAGCGGCCACTAGTGGATGCAGGCTGCAGGGAATTTTGGCAGGTGGCTGAGAGCAGTGCAACACAATGCATGCTGTACTGTACTTCTATGCTCCCAAGCCTTTGCTTCCCACCTTCACCAACCCGCACTGACCCAACACTGGTGGAATATGGTCAAATAAACCCCACAGGCCGCACGCCATGGGGAGGCCTTCACCTTGCAGTGTATTCACAAATCGGAACGTGCATGCATGTGTACGTTGTCTCACATTGCGTTGGGACGGACACATTTTCTTCAACTCTTTGGGTTGGTTGTTGTAAACGACAAAGTGACCACGCATTCAGCTCTTTTGAGATGGTGGTCTGGATAAGGCTGAATGCTTTTGTACATGCAACGCACATCTTTGTGTTGTTAAATATTGCACGAGTGTAGCAGTCGACTGAAAAGATACGAGCATTGGCAAGCCACAGCGATGCGTACTGTCGGGGCTGCAGCGCTACAGATATCGCGCATCCTGGTTCAAATTGTGCGCACACAGTTCTGGGCCATCGCCCGTCAATTCCATTCAAAGACAAGCCATCAAACATGGCCTAGTTTTCCTGGCCCCTTTCAGAATTATGCACGAACTCGTGGGTCCTTCCAAAGAAATAATTAGTGTGTATTGGGAAAACAAATGCTGGTGGTGCACGATCATTACTCCCAGAGAACAAAGAATATTGGCACATTTTTTTCCATTTGTGAAGCATAATATTTAAGCCCGCCACCAGATGTCCAGCAATGGCATTTGTACTGAACTACGTTTGGGTGGCGGAGCAGTGCCACAGCAGTTGGCGCACTGCACTATGAGCCCAACGATATGAGTTTGATTTTCGGCCACAGCTAGCATCAGTGGCGGATGATATATCTGATCCATTTCTGGTACACCCTCCTAAACTTTTCCAACCGGCACTGGCCAGCACGATGAAGCTCAGTCAAACAACAACCGAGACCAAGTCAGCATGGAAAGGCCTTCATCCAGCAATGGACTAACAGACTGTAAAAACAATATAATTATCCTGGACTTTTAGGATCCTTGGAAAGTCCAGCAGATGAATCCCTTGGATGGATTGTGCCAAATGGGTGTATGGGGGAAAAGGTCAAATGTGTTGTAGCGTGCGTTGGTAGATTTCGTTGGCAAGGTTTCTTGAAAATCCTCAGAAATTACAAAATTTATGCCGCATTATTGTTTACCATCAATCGCAAACATGGGGTCCAAGTTTGCGGCGACGCCATGACACACGACACTGGCACTGACTGTACAAATCTGTCTTCAAGCCAGCCCCCACAATACTTTCCATTATCGTTCAAAATTATACTTTAAGTGAAAACAGATGTCATTTCTTAAATGGGATGTTTAATTATTTAGTTCGTGTTTGTCCTGATAAATATCCAAACTCGGACTCGTCATACTGAATTTCTGTAATATACGTAACGTTTGCCACATTCATTCAATGTTTTTCCCCCCCTTCTTTTGCCCGAGTCTGACAACTCTAGCTGAAGACGGCACACCCGAATGTCATGCACAACAACGACTCCTATAGTATGTGCCCAAAAACATCACTTATCATTTGCTCTCACGCAGGGGAATAGTGTGAAGTTCATGCCAATGCAAAAAAATCCGTAAATTAAAAACCGTCTCCCTGCTTCACGGAGAGTTTGGCAGCGCGCCTCTTAGTCTGTGAGCCCAGACCAGATATTTCTCCCGTCGGTACCACCTGATGAAGGCATGACTTTAACGCTTCCAATTTCCTCACGTGGCCAATAAGAGTGAATTTGAGTGGGATTATCAACTATTAATAGCCACGGGAAATAAATGCGGTACCAGTTTCTGCTCTGGCCCAAAAACTATCTCCACTGGTGCCCTTGAGGCAGTTGTTGGAAATCCACAAAGCTATGGCCTTGGTCTGTTTATCCGCATGGTAATCATTGCTAATCATTCATTCCACATGATCAGCCACTTTGTTGAGCTATCATTTGTGGCCAGGTCGCTTCTGAAAAATAACTTAATACTTCAGTGAGCTTTGCCTGGTAAGATAAAACATAGTTTAGCCTTATTTGTAGATTTATTAAAGTGAATTGTTTAACTTTCCTATACTTTGCACTCCGATAGTGATTTTGTTTTGTGTTGTGATGACGTTCTTACCTGCCCCTACCTGTGAAAAAGAGCTCGTTGGATTCCTCCAGTATAAAAAAATATTCTCATTCTGAATTTTCCCATAAAGTGTATATCACCTAGGGGTATAACGATTTGCCACCCCTGGCCGATTTTACAAATTATTGCGAATCAGAGACACAGTCTGATTCAACAATGGATTTTTACACTGTGGTGATTGTAGCGCCTTCGAGTGAGTATACGGGACCACGTGAAAACAACTATTCTTTGGCATAATATTCAATCCATGTATCGCGTACTTCAGTATTGACATCGAATTGATTAAATGTTACATTCATAGAATTAACCCAGAAGGGATGAAAGAGTGAGTCAACTCCCTGAATGGGATTCAAACTCTCAACCTTCCAATCGTTAGGCAAGAACTATCGCATTGCTACCCTGGCTGCAATGATTTGTTGTACACATGCCCTTTGTCAATCTCCTGTTGGATGAAGGCCTCCCCTTGCTACGTCAGTCATGGTAGTTTGTTTGACCATATTTAGCCATGCTGGTCAATCCAAGTTTGTGACGCGAGGGAGCTCATAAACCAATCAAATATCACCACTGATGGTAGTCATGACCGGGAATCGAACTCAGGTCGTGGCAGTTAACAGCACAGCGCACAAACAACTTCACCACCAATCCTCCCAATGGGGAAATGTGCTTTGACTCGGTCATATGGTCATCTATCTATCTCATCTATCCAAGGGTGCGATAGTTGGTAAATTCATAACAGCCAGGATACAGCTCAAAAACTGACAGCACCGTACGGGAAAAAGTTGCCATGACCTGTGAGCCGACGGCAGACCAGTGACAACACTAACGACGACCGCAGTGCCGAGTGCCACTGTGCACTCTGACTCGTGCCTTAAGGGCCCTCGTGTGCTGACAAGTGGTCTCCAAATTTTCTGCTGCCAGCTGTAAAACCCTGGCTTCCAACTCAAAAGCCCTGCCATATATATGTACGTATATTCTTTCGCACAGTACGTAGCCAACCATACTAATTGCAGGTGCGGGGGAAGGACAACAAACTAAATACAAAAATCAGTTCTAAAAAAAATGTGATATTATCGCATATGACTCCGCTCTTTACAAGCAAATAGCAATGGGCATAAAGGAGCTTGCATATCGTCATGAAACTACAGCATACTGGTTATATTTCACTGTCAGGTCCGCTACGTTGAACGCAGTTCGCTCCTGCGCTGGTGGATATTATGGCTGAAAAAAATCAGCTATTGCAATGATGGCTTCATCTACCGATTATGAGTGTATACATTGTATATAATTTGCAGAAATAAGTAAAGGCTTTGGAGGCGCTGTTGAAGTGGGAGCGGATCGATGAGGTCGTCATCCTCATCAACAGTCATCAATGTGTCTCGCTGACCATGCATTTAGGTTGCCACATCTGAGAGGTACAGAAAAAACCGTCACATATCATGGGAAGAAGAATATTTGACAATACCAGAAGAGGGGAGAGCTACCTGTAAATGCATTGTCTAGAGCGAAGTAACATTATTATTGTAATTACACAACTGATCAAACCGGGATATTGAATGTCACAGGAAGACTTACAGATTTCCCAGGATAGCTGTTTGTTCAGAAAAAAGGAATTGATCCTGGGAAAACCAGGACAGGTGGCAACCCTAGTGTGTCAATGTGGCGAGTGTCCTGCATTTTGGCAGCCAGATTCCCAGCGCCAGCAACTTAAAAAGGCTGCCGATTATGCAATAAGAAGAATAACAATTACTTTGCTTAAATAAGAAATTATTCGATTTAATCCATGAATCATTCAGGCACTTGTCTTCAGAATGCTTAAGCTGGGAAGGGTTCTGGCAGCACTGACAAGGCACCCCAACCAAAGTCCAACACCCCATCACCCCGCCTTATTTGGCCTTCATCGTTTAGCTAGCACTCGGGGAGACTGGCCACGAGATGCGCTCCATTATTTTGTTCCTTCGCGAGCCTATCTCAAATAAAGTAATTTCTTCACACTGGGCTCTGTGCCAGTGCATTGTCAACTGCGCTAAAACCTGGCATGCTATCATAAATCTTTCCCTTGTTTTATGGCCCCACAAAAGTGTGTAAGACACAAACGTGTAAATTGGCTAAGCCTGTTTGGGCAGTTATTTACCCAAACTAAAGCTGAAGCTCATATAAAAGTATTTTTAACGAGGGTTTGAAAAAACCCATAGGGATGGGATTCACTTTGTAAATCTAAATCTAGCACTGAGCATCTTTTCAAGAAAACGTATTCCGTGCTGTTTTTTCACATCCCCCCATGAACAAGTCTGGCCTCGCCCTTCCAGTATTACTGGCGTCATGCCAGTGTGGGACAAAACGTTACATTTTTTACCTTGCTCTTTAATTTCCCAAAGCTCTGAAGGATAAAATATGAATTGTAATGACTATCTGAGATGTGACTGCCAAGGACGCAATATCATTATCACTCAAGCGTGGGTGTGAAAAACTAGTTATATTTAAATCTGCTACTTTTCAAATTTTGTTTTTAATGGTTTACCACTGAGTGCCCTCAAAAGTGCCCTAACAGGCCACCCAGACGTTGTCACTTCTTTTATCTTTTGACTTGTTTTTGGTCGTAGTACAAAGGTGTCTCAAAATGTGGAAATACAAACCAGGTGTCAAAACAGGATGTGCATCGCATGCCACGCAGACCATGCCACCAGGGACAGAAGGAATGCCAGGCCCTCCTATTGCGTGTTAAATTTATACTTTTTAGTTACTCTGTCAACTTCCCAACCCCCTTTTACTTTCCTCTCCACCAGAAATACTTTCGTTAATGTCAAGTATGGGGCCAACAAACTTGCACGACTGGGGCAGTGTTGTGTAAAACGTATTCGAATTTCACATGGTTACTGTGACGACAAAGTGTAGGCAACAAATAAATACTCCTAAAAATAATGTAAAAATAAAATCCTTGTTGCACCAAAAGTTTACAATGTTTTCTCAGGAGAAAGCGGGCCTGACGATGATGTCTACCACCACTGTAAAATAAAAACAGTGCGTCAGTGTGCTGAAACACACGACTTGGATATCATTGGTTCATGCACATGTACAGCCAATGTATCAATCAACTGCTAGATGAGGGTCTCACCTTGCCATATGGGTCATGGGGATTGTTTGACCATATTTCACCACACTGGTCAGTGCTGGTTGGTGAAGGCAGGAGGATTGGACATGGTCTACCCTGGAAGATAAGAATGCCGTACTTCATCACCATATTGCGAACCTCCACCAGCGGTGCTCAGATCTCCAAGCTGTCAAACCGAAATTTGGCAAGGACACCTCTGTGTGTCACGGTGCCCCTAATGTCAACACGGCATAAGTAACGACAACTCATCGTGTGTCAGTGGCATCACGACCTCATGGCTCACAGCAGTCATTATCCTATTTACCGCCATCGCTCAGCGCAAAAGCAAGTTCCCTCGGCTCATAACTCAATGGTGGCAAGAAGCCTGAGATGCAGATCAGACTGCCGTACATGCCCACAACAAATAATTTTCATATATATATGGGACCCAGCTGGCCACATTGCCTTGTCATCATCATGATCTTCATCATCGTCGTTATTTGTGCTATGCCTCCCATGGAGTATGCCTCAACATTCCAGAACAAAGTTTGCATTTTTGATAATTACTCGGAAAGGAAGGAATTGCAGAACTACAATTATCAAAACCCATGCAGTAGAGGCAACATATACGACAATTAAATAATAAACTAGACTGAAGTGCTAAATTGTGCTTGACACTACTCTCATTTTCACATCCATGTGGCTATAACCAATTCGGTACGATCATTTTCGCACCGTTGTAATAAAAGCGCCACGCCTACTACATGTGACCATGCAGCTACTCTGCAAAGTCGTCCATATTGTTTGTCGAGGACTGCCCCTTTAGTTACATTTGTTTAACCGGGGTGAGAACTCAAAGAGACCAGGAGAGAGACTCAATTGCAAGAGTGACCTGACCACCACAAATGGCAAAAGCAAATAACATGAAAACAAAGTAAAACAATTAGAACAAAAATACACGAATTAGAAATTTGAGCAAAAACAACTACATTACAAAAAAAACTCTAAACAGTGCACGAACATAAATCAATAATAAACAAGATACATTTCCTGCAACGAAATTTGGCTTGGTCGAATTACTTTTGAAAACAAAGTTGAGCTGCAAAAACATGAACATGGATTTTGGGTAATTATTGCACTTACATGGAAACAGCCAGGGATATATGGCATATACAATTGCACGTCGCTAGGTGGAATCAATTGCCAGATTGAACTCGATGACGTGGCAATCAAGCGGTTGGGTGATTTGGATATCGACCCGTGTTAGCAACGCGTAAGATGACGAAAGGTGCGTGGCGGAAACAAATCAAGTGAACGGCAGGTCTATGCTTCCGTATGTTTAGCTCGTACCAGCAACGTCTCGCTGCGCTTGAGAACAGAGTAGAGAAAGGCGGGACACGGGCAGGTGAGGCACGGTGCCAGGCTTGTGTACGTTCTCCCCGAGCTTCCCACCACCTGTACGTACGAGCGTCGGGGCAAGAAGTCCCATGTGAGCTCAACCGGCATGTATAATGCTGACTTATCAGCGAACATAGTGTATGTGATATTAGGAAAATAAATCAATAAATGGGGAATAGTCTGTTTTCACAGACAAATGTTTTCCAGTGGAATATGTTAGAATTTGGCAAAACCCTGCGCCAAGTTTAGACTTTATTTGAGTAAGTAGTGGCCTTAGTAGGTGCTTACTTGCAGCCCACATAGGTGCTCACGAACAGCCCTTGCCCACAACAGGCTATGAAGGCTATACAGGGGATCTTTGCTTTTGTTGTGTGCGAGTGTAGACAGTCGACTAGTCACTCAGCCAATCGGTATAAACCTGGTAGGCCGTGCGGCCGCTTGGTGTCGTGATGTGCGAGACGTAGCGCCGGTCAGTCAAATCCAGGGCTTGCAGAGCGACGGTGCCGAACACGAAGCTCAGACTGTGTCCCCAGAAATCAAATCACCACACACGAAGGATACGACATTGAAGAGATAATACAAATGGGAGGATAAAAAAAGGTGAACAAAAGAATTGATCCTTGGATTGAATGGGCAACCCTGGATCTTGACAATTCGTCGAATCGCCAGTAGTTGAATCCACTGCGTAGGTGTGTCGCTGTTGACCTGTATAGCTCTCCGATGACTTATGGGTTGTAACAAATGTTGTTCGGGAGCTTCTTGTGAAAATTAATATTTCATTTCCTGAAGAATCTTCCAGCACATGGAGCAAAACGTCGGACATCAAGTCGAACAATACACGGTACAACCTGTAAAACACATTGGAGCTGTACCACACAACTGTGAACACCTATGCAGTCAAAATGTGTTTATTTCACCAACGCTGTCATATTTTTCCGTGAATCGGTACACGCTTTTTATTTATTCAGCATATATTAATTACATGCTGGCAGAGCAAGCTGTAATACAGTGTTGCAGTCAGCATGTTTTGCTACAGGACAAGTTTGAATGTATTCTGAGCTTTGAATGCAGGCGGCGCCCAGTAAATACCGTGTGGTATTTGCGAAGCACGTTTCCTCGTCGCAAAGTTGACATGAACTATATAAAATCACACAAGAGTGGAAATATGATGCACAAACACAATTTGCTAAGTTTTTGTTGTTGTATGGGTTGAGTGTCTGTATTGCGTTGAATAAACACTCACCCACTGAGCAGGTCATCAGATACTGGAAGACAAAACCCACAAGGCACACAATGTTAAACAAGTTAATTGGCCATGACCGTAAAATAAACAAAGTCTGAAATAAGGCATATTTGAGCTACAATTACTTCTAAAAGGGTATTGTTTGTATGCTACACGACTTGTTTCTTTTAATTAGAATGCCTATTTAAAACTACAGAGTTTCTGGGAGGTTCAATGGAGAGGAGACACCTTGGTGAACTGGCAGCTGCTCCCTCTGGGAAACCCGCCCACTTTTACATGCCACGCCCACTCAATCACTAGCCCCTCTGCACAGTGAGTGGCCTCATCACTCTTTCTGACATCGGCCCCGTCCACTCATCTGCCAGCGCAACCGACTACCCAGGGTAGCCCCCACTCTATTCCCATAGAACAAGTCGAATACGAAGACATCAAGTTTTAAACTGGCACAAAATCCCAACTTTCGAAAAATGGTTCGGTAGAAAGTAACCAGGACAGCCAGCCTTTCTGAAACCGGGTCTTACCTGGCCAAACCACGACATTTTAGAACCTTTAACATGTATTGCCTCACACTTCACTAGTGTGCGGCAATAGGCCTAATATTTATTGTATCAATTTCAACTGAATAAAAAATGAACATGCCTTTTTGCTGGAGTTTGTCACTTTTAAATCGGAGCTGTAGTTGTACGGTAATTATTGCTTTAATGGGCTGCTCAAGAGCACCAGATTGCCCAAACTCGCTTAGGAGGTGAGTCAACAGGATCATTTATTGTGTCAGATAAAGGGGCAGGCTTCTGGTTCCAGACATTAACTCAATAATGGCAAAAGCCCTTGTGTCCCCCTGTCCATTTGTGATGATAGGGGCTGGATTCCGCAATTCCCACCTCTGCCTTCCTGCTTATCAGCTCCGCGTGCTCCAGTTGTACAATGGCTAAAGTGGCTTTTAAACAATCGTAAATTATTAACACTGCAGTATTAAAGGTATTGTTACTGTATTACCTCACCATGGAGTTCCATGCTTTTTTTACGTGTTTTTTATCCCGTTAAAATGTATGGCCTTTGTAAAATATTTGTGTCTTTCTGCCTGCTTTAAAATATGGATTATCTTCAAGGTGACATTTTTTACAATATTGCAATCGTTTTTGTGAAAATTTAAAATACAGTGCAACCCTGGGTCTGAAATGAGTTTCTGATAAGGCGCTACTCCAAGATTACTCAGCCTAAAATGAGTATAAGTTCAAGTATTTGTTCAGGGAATGGCTAAGATTCATATTACAGTTAACTCTTCATAATCCAGAGGCAAATTATATCCGGTTGAGGATGAACCAAGGTTGCAAAAAAAATACGTAAACATCTGTACATGGTGGCGCACACCTGTAATTCAGCACTCTGGGCATGAAAGTGCAATACGCTGGCTTGCCAACAGAATGCAGTACAGCAGAGTGTGGACTGATATCATCTGTCCCTTATGTATGGGATTGAGTGTTGCTCCCTCGCGCGCGTGGAGTTTCTCCGGGTGCTCCGGTTTCCTCCCACATGCATAAACACTCAGTAATTGCATGAAACCTATCTTAATATATCAAGTCCTGCAAAGCAATTGTTGGCACCAGCTTACCACCTGGGCAGCCTTCCAGCTTGCGTATGTGGTTGCTCAGCGATTTTGACATGCAATTTGCATGAAAGACGCAATATTAAATTAATCCTTACTCTAAAAAATAAATATAGAATTATTAGCTGCTGCGAATTCTTGACTCCCGGTGCCCATGTGACTGCAAACACATCAGCCAGTAGATCGATTACTTAAAGAAACAATAAAAAAAAGCAAGCGACACATTCTATATCTTAACTCCCATTCTATTTATATATTCTCATTTATATAGTTAGACTCATGCCTTCTCCCTTCCCTTTGTCCAGCATAATCTCGAGCTGACTCTCAGTGTATGGTCAGGGTCAATACAACCCCAGACAATGAAGGCCCAAGCCACCTGATTCACACTTGTTATTTTTGCCGCCTAACAGACCTATCTGGAACAAACGCCCCAGGTTGACAATGCACTGTTACCACGGACACTGGGGGGGGGGGGGGGGGTCAGAAACACAGGGATTTAATGATCACGAGCACGGGCACATTCAATCCCTAAAGCGACTGCAGGATTGGATCAACCGTAGAAATCCCACATGGGGTCATTCAGCTGAGCAACTGCCGACAGAGAGGTGACCGGCTGGGGTAGGGGTTGCTTCTACATGCAATGTGGGAATCCTATGACATGCATGCAAGGTATGATGGGAGTCGTGCCTTCATGCTGTTTGTGAACAGCACCACCTTTCTGTGTTATTATATCTATTTGTTAACGTGCCTGCACGTATTTTCTTGTTGTCATAGGTTTTCTCATCATTGACAGAACGTGTTGCGATTGAAGGTTCCACATTGCAGTTAACGAATCGCAACCTGTGTACACCACAACAGCCTTGAAGGTGCTGCACAGGTGTGACACAGTAACACTCATCTGCACTGAACTGTCGAGAAAGTTTGCTTAATTTTCTCAGCACTAATCCCACCCGATGAGATTAGTTTTGTCAACAGTGCAGGGGAAACAAACACTACACACTGCTACGTCAGATCAACATCACTTAATATGAAATATGATTGCCCACGAAAGAGTTTTTCCCACCAGAAGATGTTTAAAATGCAGCATAAGCAAGAGTGTGCAAAGTATGAGGGATGAGCAGTTTTCTTCTTGCTGGACTTATTGTGAAATGCGTTTGGCATCAGACAGTAGTTGGGAGGCCACAATCGTATAAAGTTCACCCCGATTGCTTATACCAGTCGATAGGATTGCACTATTGTTATTTGGTCACAGTACATCATCGTGCATCATGGGGTAGAGCGGTGACACAGTGGTTTGCACACTGCACTCCAAGCTCGGTGAGTCTCGGCCATGGCTATGCATGAAGCGTCGTGATTTATTATTTTATTTTATTTATATTATTACTTTTAGTAATTTTTTATTTTAGTTTTTACCTAAGTGACTTTACCGAAAAAACCTAAGAGTATGAATCCTTGCAGTCACGAAAGCTTCAAATCTAGAAATATGTATGTTGAATTTCTTTTGCACCATACGTAGCCAACCGTGCTCATCGGAGGTGCGGCTAGCATCGATGGCAAGTGACGTCTGCAACAGCCCCCATTGACCCGCGTGGTGACTGTTGTTGGGAAATGAGTTTCAGGTCTATTTTGTTTGACCAGGTTGAGAACTCAAGAGACCAGGAGATAGACTCATTTGCAAAAGCGTGATGATCTGGGTCACTACAAATGACAAAAGTAAAACAAACAAAACAAAGTACAGCGATTAAGCAACTAGCAAATCAAAACCAAAATCTAATAAAAACTAGTCACATGAGGAAGTCAAAATATTGTAAACACAAATCAATGTTAAATCAAACCTAAATATTAAATTC
Source organism: Lampetra planeri (assembly GCF_965212315.1). Taxonomy (NCBI): domain Eukaryota; kingdom Metazoa; phylum Chordata; class Hyperoartia; order Petromyzontiformes; family Petromyzontidae; genus Lampetra; species Lampetra planeri. The sequence goes on from NC_136143.1 coordinate 5,735,125, forward strand.
CTTGCAGTGCAAATCCACTCGGGCAGATTACTTTCAGATTGATCAAAGCACAAATTACACAAATAAGCAACAGAAACATTAAAAAGATATATAGGTTTATTATTGTACTAATATGCAAACAAAGAAGGAAATACATCAAAAGCAATTGCAAATGAAGTTAACATAAAGAATCAACATCAAATTGTAATTGAGACGGGAGTGTAACCCATGACATTTTTGAAACGATAGAATCTTTACTTTTATTTAGCGGACCCCTCAAAAACATTTTTAGGGCACCTCCCCTCATCAAGTTGGGAAATCGAAACTACCATTGGAGGCCACGGCCCAGCGTGCCCTCAGTTTGAACCTGACCTTTGCCCTTCGTTTGAAAGCTCCTGTGGATCTCGGCCAGCAGCTGCTCCGCCACGGCCGGCAAAACGCTCACCATCGTTTCCTTGCCGGACGTCCCGCCGCTGTGGCAGAGAGAAAGACTGAACTCAAACCAGATGAAGTGCCCTGATCCTTGGACCAGCCTGGCGTTTGGATGAGGGGGGCCCTAGGGCTGTTATAATTTTGGGCCCCCCCCTCTTTGTGTATATTCAATTCCTTCCCTTTACTGTTTTACTACTGACCATGCCCGGTGCCAAACACGTCATTATTTCGTTATCGTTATCATCATCAATCATGCTGGATGAGGGCCTACCCAAGCTGCTGCCACATATCACGATCCTGAAATGTATAAATCCACCAAGCACCTACACAGGAACTGATATCATTGCTCCATCTCGTTATGCCTATACCTTAATTATTTAAGTGATAGTTTTTTTAATGTGATATACGAATTGCAAAGTTCAATCAAAGTTAAAACAGACAAAACAACTTATAGTAATGCACAGAGATGCTATGGCTTTAACTACAAATTTACCTTTATAATCTATCATAGTGCAACTGGACTGCATTTCCAAGCCGTTTAACTCGATATTTTTGGGGTTCGTACAATCTGACACGATGTTACAAGCAAGACCCTGACACTTTCTTTGGACACTTGTATTCAGTCATTCATCTGAAAACGCATATTGGGGCCAATTTCATGCGCTGTTACTGAAAGGCTCCCGTTTGTACAATATTTGGCAAAACGAGCCGACGACAATGGTGAGGATTGCAGTGAATTGTCGTAGCAGTGCGATGGACCTTAGCGGTTTGGTCTATATGTGGATCTGGCCCCCTGGGCACGTGCGTCAGATTGTCTGTCAGTGCGATCTACGTCAAGAAGTGCAGCATCAAGCTCCAACTTTATAAAAAGGTCACTGCACCTCGATACGATATTGTATATACACACACAATATATGGATTCAAAACATATATAATTTTTTCGATTTAAAGCTTTCGTGACTGCAGGGATTCATCTTCTTGGTTCTTTCGGTAAAGTCACGTAGAAGGGAAGTAATAAAATAATAAAAATAAAACATAATAAAATAATTCTCACGACGTTTCGGCCACAACGCAAGCAGCCATCCTCAGGTGAAAACCAGGTCTGTCGAGGCGACAGCGTCTTATTTTATTATGTTTTATTTTATTATGTTTTATTTTTATTATTTTATTACTTCCCTTCTACGTGACTTTACCGAAAGAACCAAGAAAACATATATCAAGTTCACATTCAGCCTGTGTTCATGAGCGTGCATTCATCGAGTTCCCTTGTTTCAAAATCCTGCACCTTACATCTTAGCCCGGCACGTGTTATTCGCCGACAAATTCTGTACGCTTTAATCACGTTATGTGTGCAAGTTGTGTACTGTACACACATTTTTTCCATTAACCAACTTTTTGATGTTGTTTTTACACAAAAAACATTTAAGCGTCGCGCGCGTGTGTCGGTGTGTGTCGGTGTGTGTGTGGGCGATGGGATTGGCACCGAAACGGACCAACAAACGAGGTTCACCATCTGCGCGTCGGATTTTGTTTGCATCAAAAAACGAACGTCGTCAAGTGGCCTATGTATATTTGTCAAAGCCTGGGTCAGGCAGCAGACACGTTAAGATAATTTCCAGGAATGTTTGATGGCTGCTTATGTGACTTGATGCTTGTTTCCACTGCACGGGCTGACCAAGAGAAGAGCTTTAATCCGAACACTGCCCTTCCCTAAAGCGTCAACTCAATACCAATTCTGTCTGCTTCTCTCTCTCACGGTGCGCTTGTACTAATCTACCAGAGCATCTGAATCGAGCAGGGCAAGGAAACTCGCCGATGCACAACTTGCAATGTGAATCGCGAGAATGCTGCCAATGTCCAGAAGTACAGTATTGAGTTCCACACACGTACTCTTTTAAATTGGTAGAGACTGCGGTTTTAGACAGTCGCTGGGGTAGTGCATGAACTGTGAACCACTTTTCGGCTTCTTACGAATGGTACGCTTCACTTACAAAAGCCAACTCGGTTACTCTACGCGGCAGTTCTTGCCCTAAACCGCCAAATCGGGTGGACGCCCCCTGCTGAAATGACAAGCCGCATTAACTTTCACACTCGCCATCAACCAATTTACACTCCCAGAACTTGTGGTTGCATGAAACACATACCAATTGTTTTAGGAGGCAGAGCCTTATACAGCTGACCCTTGTTCAAGTCCAGGATATCAAGCCCTTCCTTTTGTATCCTCCGCTTGTGACTGCTTATTTCTCTCTATACAACAAGTTCTCCCCCCATTTATATAAATTTCTTGAGATGTGGTTGCATTTATAAGCTATGTAAATTCAAGCTGTGTTGTGTTGTAACTGTATGCGGATAGTTAGATTATAATCATGAGATTCCACACCAGATGTTGGCTTTTCACTGTTCTAGCCTTGAACCCGGGATCTCAACATTTCTGGCTCAGTGCCCTTGCAATGCAATAGTTATTCAAAGAATATGGTGCACTGCAATTAATTAAATACATTTCATGAAAGCAATAATTAATTACTTAAATCTTTAACCAAATATGGCTTTAATATGTTTGCACGTAAAAAAAGTTTCCATGAAAAGGTGATACGTTACAATCTTAAACACTTAGCCATGAAAAACATTTAAATCTAACGATGTAATTAAGAACATGTTATAGGTTAAAAATACTTTCTCATTGGGATTATGGTAAAAACACTTGGCATGGTGAAACATGATTGGAATCCAGCACTTTGGAGGCTAGGGTTGGTGAATTACAGATGTGTGAAACTCCCAAATTCACTGGGCTGAGGTGGCCTAGAAATGGGAGTACAGAAATTGAATTGAATTGAATCCATCTGTGCAGAGCTTCTATGCTGAGTTGGTTTTCTCTCTGTTCTCTGGTTTCCTCTCACTTATGAAACACTCGCGAATTGAATTGCCAAAACTTTCCACTTAAATGTAGCAGGACCATCCTTAAAAAATGTTGAGAATGCTGAAGGCTTTCCTGAAATAGCATTTTTATTCTCCTGACCAAAACACGGTTCTGCTTTGTAGACACGTCTAAACGAGTGTAACAAAAAAATCAAAATTTTTTTATTTACAACACGGCATTTGTTTAAAACAATTTTTTTCCCACCCACCATGGGATACCAGCGTGGCTTTTTAAAGTGCAGGCGTGTTGAGCAAGTCGGCCACCCGTGGTTCAGGTTTCATGATGCCAAGGACCCCAGGGCACAGTAGTGGACCAGGGTGGGGTGGTGGGAACCCAAACATTCCGACCACATCGTAACAGGCCTCCAACCCCATCAAAGCACTGCCCATCTGACCCTCCTGCTCCCAGCCAGTGGTGGCTGGTCTTTAGCGGGCCGGTGTGGCCAGGTCCCTCTACTAGACATCTGTCAAAAAGAGCTTCATATCTCATCGGATTTCTCCAGGATAAATACAGATTCTGAAAAAGTAAAACATGTTTAAAATACTTACCTGCTCATTATGAAAATTATAAACTGCATCTGCTTCCTTTCTCCACAACCTCCCCTCCCACACGGGTTTCTGTGCACCACCAATATATTTATTATTTCCTGACTGCTCCCAACCACTGCCCTTGTCTCATACCAACTGGTAGGGATATAAGGGGTCATCAATACTTGCCCAGAAATTCTTACTTTCATGATACACGTATTAAGTAATGCATGTACGAATATATTATTCCCCAATCGTATAAACTATACATGTGTGGTTTGTGAAAAACCCTGCAACTACAATGGGTTTTAAATGCCGTGGTGAAAAAAATATTTTATACGTAAATCAATTGACCCACAAATCGTCGAAATTATTTGAATTACGGAGTGAGTGAATGATTCCATCCCCAATAACCACCAACACATGACAACCCCACATCGACTTCCTATATATAACCTTGCCTCCAAATACTCCCCACCGCTCCACAATTAAAAAAAAACTGGGCTTCCATATACAAACATGGCCAGTGGCGTAGCTACACGGGGCGTGCAGGCGGTCCAACTGCACCGGGGCCCAAGGATGCGAGGGCCCAGGTGTGGGGCTACAAACAGGGAGGTAATTGGACAAGGGGCCCCCCCCAATTGTATTCCTTGCACCAGGGCCCATGCCAACGATGCAAAGCCAATGAAATAAAAATCCCACCATGCTGTGCTTTTACCAAAGCCCCCACATGCTGTCTTCAAAAATGTCACGAGCCAATCCTCACCCGAACCACCTTAAAATCATCCTCAGCTCTACTCCTGCTGCCCCTCATCTCCCCAAAAGCCATTCAGCTCTGGATGTCTTGCCTGCCTCGACCTTATTAATTATCAGCAGAAACATATGTCTGCACTTCCACTAAATTCTGCGCAAACAGGAGCTCCTGCCCAGCCCCCACTAGCTGCAGCAGAGGCTCCACTGCTGCCCAATCCCCCCTTCGTTTCCCCTGCCTCTTATAATTTCCTCAGTTATACGTTTGATCTGCGCAGAAGCCAACAAGGTGACTTGACTCCGCCGAAGAATGCGAGCCGATTTCAGAATGTATGCAAGCTGCTCTGAAGATGTGTTTTTTTACTCACTAACAGCCTTTGTCCCAACAGTCTATACAACTATAGGGGGATCATTATCTTTTGTGAGGTTTATTCCTGCTCATTTTGATTAATCACAATGTGCAGTTGCGGTTCTTAATAACGATGGACTGAACTAGAGGCCAACCGAAATTCGGCATAGTTTTGGTTTCGGCCGAAAGTTATTTTTTTACTTTCGTTCTGGTTTCGGTTTCGGCCGAAACTGATATTGACTTTCGGTCGACATTCGTCAACCGAAGATCTATTTTTAGAATATAACGTGTGCTACGTCTATCACTCTGCCTATCGGCCGGTCAGTCGGCGCTAGGCAATCCTATGCAATAGGCTGCAAACACACACGTCAGCAGCAGCAGCTTGGGAGCGAGGTTACAGCCGCAACCATGGTCTGCTAATGTTTATACGACCGGTCAACAGACTGTCTGGCTGAATGCGGAAAAACGTTTGTTTCTTAACTACAACATTCGTATGTTTGGATATAATTACTAAGTAACACCTAAAAATGTGATATTTAGCGACTCTTACTGCAGGCTCTGAATGATTAGTTCTCGATCTATATTTAATTAAAGTAGCATTGCATCATGACATATTTCATAAATCTTGTGTTCGGTACTTCGGTTATATACCTTTCTGTTTCGGTCTCGGTCGAAAGTGTAGTTAAACTTTCGGTTTTGGCTTCCGTTTCGGCCGAAAGTCATTTTTTTACTTTTGGTCTGGTTTCGGTTTTGGCCGAAAATAAAACATTCTATGAATCTGGTGGAAAGTAATTGGCTTCTAGAAAGGGTCCCCATTGCGTTTGCATTTGCTAATTCACCCTTGGGAGAGTAATTCACATGTCCTCGGGCATTTTTGAAGCCAAACATTAATCTTTGTTTGGTCTACAAAGTTCATTTCATTCTTGAAATTTGGTAAGTCTGACCATGATACAGAACATCTTAAGGCGTAGTCTGTAGTTTTTAGTAAGTGGTAGTTAGGGGTGGATGGCTTAGAAGACGGACTTCCAAGGTAGGAATAACCGATGCAGATATTATGCGGTTAAATAATCAAATAACGACTGAATATATTCTCATCTTTTTACGACCAAGAGCATGATCGTATGTTTGTGTGAATTTGGCCCTATATGTATTCATAAAATTTGCACAATGTGGAGAAATAGAAATTGTGAAATCCTCAATGGAGCTGATAGAATACCACGAAAAGCAGCTTTCCAGATGAGAATGCAATCTTGTTCTTGGATTGCACCAGATACGATTTTATTCCCAGAAAGATATTGTTCGAGGTCTGTGCGGGAGACCTCTGACCCAGGAGAAGCGAGTATACCCCTTAAAATCTATCATCACCCACCGATCCACTCAACCATTCCTCTAGAGGTCTTGGAAATTACCATAAGAACAAAGATGATATCCTCATTTGTATTTCTTTTCCCTTAGTCCTGGAGAAAAAAATGTGATCCTGGTCCAAAAGATCTTAGATTCCATTAATTCCAAAGTCTTTCCATAAACGGAAACATAATTCATTGAGTTCTGAGGCTTATTGGAGGGATTTATACAGATGTAGCAGTACGGCTTTTGCCTTTTGATTACAACATGTGCTGACCTAACATGTGCTTTGGCTTTTAGTAATGTGAGCGATCTGCACTGTAAATAATTCATGCAGAAATTATGCTGGTCCTGCCAGTGACACAGCATGCATGCCACTCTGGCATAACAGGGTTCATTTAATGCGCATCGCCAATCGATAACTGGGTCGGGAGGTGGGGGTGCTCAGCAACAGGAGTGGGCCGAAGGAATTAAAGGCTTAGTACATTATCCGCCTGCTTCTCTGGCAACAGTTGTAGGATTGCCCAATATTCGACGAGCAGCATATTAACCGGTGCGAGACGCCCCAAAGGAAACTCTCATCCCTCCAAGAATCGTTAGCTGCAAGTGTTCCACATCAGTATGCCCAGGGGGTGTGTGGCAATTCACAAAGAGTACCCTGAAATTAGCATTACCATCCTAATGATATTTTTTACGCGATATGTTTTTTCTTCTTGCAATTTGTGCATTAACCAAAAATTAAGCAGTCATTTTAAACTGCCGATTGCCCCCACAAAACTGGAAAAATTAATTAAATTGGGAAAATGAGGCAATTCATGTCATAGGTTTAGCCTATTGGTTTAAAACAAATAGCAACAAACAAGGTTACATTAAAATAAAACTGGAAATTGCAAGTGATGTTAATAGATGTATTAATATGCACTGATGGAGGTGGCAGCATGAAAAAGTTGAGGTGTATCTTTTTTAAAGTGTATGTCAGCTACCTGGAAAGATACGTAGTCAAATTACAAGAGCCTTCGATGGTACTGTGGCATTCATGGCTATGGGTCACTCAATTTGAAATGATGAAGCACAACTAAAAGTGACATTATGAGGTCTCCTTTACCAGTGGCAAAATATAGTAATAAGTTTTTACCCTTTCAACTGGTACAAAACTGACACCTTTATACAAGGGATCATGTTTGCAATAACCACAACACAAGCAGTCAAAATGCAAACGAAAAGAAACAACTCTGATAATGATATGCACTGTCCTTGAAGTTGATTGGTCCACACCCGAGACAGCTTTTCTTAGAGCCTAGTCTCCATTGGTGTTGGACCAGATGACGCCAAAAGACGCCTTTTGACGTCATCTGGTCCAACACCAATGGAGACTAGGCTCTAAGAAAAGCTGTCTCGGGTGTGGACCAATCAACTTCAAGGACAGTGCATATCATTATCATTATCAGAGTTGTTTCTTTTTGTTTGCATTTTAACTGCTTGTGTTGTGGTTATTGCAAACATGGTCCCTTATATAAAGATGTCAGTTTTGTACCAGTTGAACGGGTAAAAAACCTATTACTATAACTAAAAGTTAGTTCAATGAATGCAGCTATACTGGACTGAAACAGTTACTTTATTTCGACTTAATTATTAAAATACAGTACTCTGTCGAGTAAAGCCTGCCATTGCCTCAACTAGTGGTTGAGAATAATGTGCAAGTGAAACGAAAAGAAATATTTTCAAATGGAAATTTGCATAAGTAGAATTCAATATTATACAAAAAATACTTGTATTTAAATTCTGAAATACATTCATCAAGGGCTTAATTTCTCGCACAGTATTTTCCGGGTCGCTGGTACACTAAAGTAGATAGGCACTAGACTTAGCTACAGCCATAACAAGTGGTATACTGAATCTGGTGTCATTTACCTGCCTAAAATTAATCCCTGCATTCGTTTTTACAGCAGAAAACATTTAAATATACAAAGGGAGTAACGTTCAAGCAAAAAAAAATCCATAATGTCACTGTAATGAATAAACATTTGCTATAATTATGCACATTTCAGTCACGAGGAATCACGGCAGTTTGCCTTTTTTCAAATGGAATTTTGACCTGAGCAGCTCAAAATGAAGAACATTTCAGCACAATATTTGCCTTCTCATCTGAAAAAGGTCATCGTGTCACACTTGGTAAAGGTCCGAGCTGGGTTAGTGTGGCTGCAGGGTCACAATCCCAAAGCACGCATGGACGCATGCACACATGGGGATCCAAAGGAAGGCGGACAAGAAAATCACATGCAGACAGAAGCCCACTTTGTGACTCACTCGGCACGATGAATATGCAACAGACCTCACAGACGCCGCCACTGCTGCTTCAATCTCAGCGCAGATTCTTTTGAATGCCAGGATTTGTTGCTTAGTTCTTTGTTTGTTTAAAAAGTGCCATTTTTAGCAATGAATCGAAATGTGCTAACAAAAAACACACAACTGGTTCACAAGCTGTGTGAATCACATTTTGTGAAAGTTCCCATTGGTACAAATCCAGGAATATTACGCGCTTTGTGTACAACATGCTAAAAATGATAAATAATGTCATCCAGGATCTTCGTAATGCCAATTTGTGAAGCGTGTATTGCCCCACCTCTTCAATTAGCAACAGCCTGCTATTCTTGATTGGTGGCTTGCTGCCAGTATGCTGCCTGCATGCTGCCTGCATGCTTGTGGTTACACAATAAACAGGCATATTCATTTATAACTTACAAGTCTAAATATATATGAGATTTCTGCAATTCTCACCATTTAACATTTAACTGTGACATATTCCCATTACTAGATAAACATATTTTAAATTTTGTGCAAACACACACTCCAAACTATATTGGGAATTATGGAGTAGATTTGCATTTATCTTTATTTATATTGTATTATAATTTAATCTGAATCATGATAGAAGACAACGAAATGTCCATTAGAAACTCTCAAAAGAAATGTGCACCAACTACTGTGAGAGAATGACCCACAGAAGTTGATATCACAGAACTGCTTCTTGAGATCCCTTTAAGTGATCACACAATGGTACTGGAATTTCCTGCTATAGAGTTGGAATTTTGCCAACATGACTTTAAAACTAAATTGAACTTGATGGGATTTTTCACGTGCTTGCAATTGGTGGCCAGACTAAAACCATGAACTTGTTACACTTGAGAACCCGATTTCATCACCCATGCTTGAAATACAAATTTGAAACCCAGGATTTCAGCAGACCTGGTTTAGTACTCTGACCCCTGCAATAGCTGGCAATCGTCGTGGCACACAGGGTATAAAAAAATAATTTATACGTAAAGATTAGACAGGGCAATCCATTTATAGATACCCGACTGATTTCTAAAGACCCTCTTTCGTCTCAACAGGTTTTAATGAAAGCAATGGATGTATATCTTGCAGAGAAACAGAGATTTAATACATGTCGAAAGATTGGTGGAAGAAATATAGAGGCTTTAAAATGAAATGTTATCTAATATTCCTGTTATTTTCTTGCGGTATCTGCAGTAAATTTTGGCTTCAGAATTCAACTCATGTATCCTATAGAACACGGCTTAGTTTATAAATACATCACACCTGCAAGCGTATACAGCTACCGATGTTTCCCCACCACTCAGCCAAACTACCAACACTCGAATATAAAAGTTGCAATAGGATCTCCGATCCAATTGGCTTTTATATGGTGCGATGGGCGGACCTCCAATACGACATTTGGTTTGCTGAACTGGTGCAACAATGTGGACGCTTATGATGAATGTGACCATAACCTCTCGCAATGGCTGGGAGCCAAGCACGCACTGCATCCTAAGGAAAAAAAATCTGTACCAAGAAATGGAGAGATGTGTTTATTATTCGCCCGCGTACAATTTCATAAACAAATACAAATCAGCGTGACTCCGCCTACCACCCACACAAAGACCTCTTGCGTCACACAGGAGGTTGCACGCTCAAATGCAGCTTGCTTCGTGATTATGTTATACTACAGCCATTCTAGGTTGTCTAACTCATAAGCTACAGATATTCAACTGGCGGCCTACAGGCTACATCTGGCTCGCACAGGATCTTTGAGTGGCCCGCCAAGAGATATACGTAATATACAGGTTAACGATATTAAACAGAACTAAACATGAGACATAGATGACAGAGTGTAGACAAGAGATGAGTATTATTAAGTTGAAAGGTAGTTAAACAAGTGATTGAAATTAAAGAGCTGCAGATAAGAGATGAAGGTTAGTGAGATGATAGTGAGATAAACGCGAGAGATGAGACCTGGAGACACGCGGTACAGATTAGTGATCACCTGCATAGAATTCTGCTTAGGTTTTTGCTATTGTGTTGCATAGCGTGCCCACATTATAGGGTTGTACCGGGTGTTGTTCTGCATGATGTCCGACGTTTCGCTCCATGTGCTGGGAGCTTTTTCAGAAACTGAATGCTCATGCAAAATAACACGCGGTACAACCCCAAAAACACATCGAAGAGCTATTCCTGTACTGTACAAACATCATGAAATCACGCCGTCTGGCGTAATTACGTATGTGGCCCACCAGTAAATGTCAATTTAATTGACTCACCGGAAAATATATTTAAGGAATCCTGCCATAGGCTGATCACAACAAGTATCTTTTGGGAGGGGGGTACTTTTTGTCCACCAATAATTATATTCCAATTATGCTGTCAGCATTGTCATGTCTCCCAGCTTTGTATCGGATAATTCCCCTGGATGATGAATCATAACTCTGAAGTAACCACATGAGGTTTTTTTTTTTTATCCACACCAGTGGACATGCATTTCATATACCCAGCAAAATGTTCATCACATGTCAGTCAAAACAACGTTTTTTCACAGGGCTGCAATAAGTAAAACAAGGTGCAGTACCAAATTTCGTTCTGCATTTGATGGGTTTATATATGTTGCCATTTGTGACTCGGCGTAGACCATTAAGTTGTTATTTTTAAAATGCTGTTTCATTAGAGGTGCATAAAACCTGGACTCGAACCCAGGTCTTCAATACTGTAATATTGGCTCAGTGTTATGAGGTATTAGGACTTTGCGTAGTATAATGTGGTATAATGTATATTCAATTGTCAAACTATTTACACAATGCAGTCACATGCCCTTCCTTTCAGAATGCTATAGTTAATTTTGTTACAGCTACTATTTGTCCAATTTCAATTATGTGAAAAAATAAAGTGTTCAGCTCAGACTTATTATTTCAGGTTGTAAGCACCATTAAGTTAAACATCTCTCTGACAAGAATGACCACGGCCCAAGATCATTGGCAGTGGCAGCACAGGACATAGCAGGGTGGGAATGTGCAAACAAAAGCAAAAACATTAATTATTTACACGAAACATGCCTAAACTTACTGAAAACAGGATGAATAGTGCTTAAATAAATACATGTGCAAAAAAACAATTCACAGACGTGTGACACTGAATTTCTGCCATTTTCATTACTAAACATATTTTGCAATTATGCATATATATTAAAAAAAAAACTTGGGAACTGAGCCGTGACACCAACACACACTCACTGGCTTACGTTCGGTAAGGTCACGGGGTCTTCAATGTCCACTTCACACGGCAGACTTTTGACTCGGCAAAATGCTGGCTCAGGGGGCAAGCGTGTCAAGCTGTCAAGAAGCAAGGACATGTGCTTAAATATTAAACGAACCCACGTCGTTAAACTCATACATTAAATATGACTACTTTGCCAACTCAACTGTTTGTGCGCTGTAAAGTTGTTTCGAAAATCAATGGGACCGATATATATTTTAAAAAATGTATGCAATGGGCCGAACTAAGCCGTGGAGAAATCCCATGAGCTGTAAAGCTCTTTTCACAGACGTCCAATTTTGATATAAAGCTTTTGTGACTGCAGGTATTAATATTCTTGGTTCTTTCGGAAAAGTCACGTAGAAGGGAAATAATAAAAATATTAAACAATAAAAATTATCACGTTTCGACTGCAACACAAGCAATCATCATCAGGTGTGAAATCCACAGCAAGAACATTTTTATAAAATTGTTATTTCAAATGTTGGAGATGGCAGCGTTCCTTGCCTCGATGGCCCACAGCGGCTCACTGTGGAGATTCAAATGCAGTGATTCAATACGTTTTGCTTTGGCGTTGAAACCCTATAAATCCGTCAGATACCACGTAGGCTGATGTCTATAATGGTACAAATGTAGTGCAGCAGTGCAGAGATTCAGAGAGCACACTGAGATTACGCTTTTAAAAAATACAGTAATACAAAATTACATTATATAGGCAGCGTTTTGGGAAATTTTAAGTCAAGATCTGCTTTGCCCAAAATGTTGTCATCCACTTTTCCTTTTATGGTAGTGTTATAGACTAATAGATTGAGTTTGTGTAATATGTGATTTGTGCTCCAATGCCAAAGTAGAATCAACACTTTTTTGGGTACATTTTATATTCATATTCTTGGTTCTTTCGGTAAAGTCACGTAGAAGGGAAATAAAAAAAATTCTCACGTTTCAATTGCAACACAAGCAATCATCATCAGGTGTGAAAACCACAGCAATAAAATGTATTATTTCCCTTCTACGTGACTTTACCGAAAGAACCAAGAATATAGACGTCCAATTGTCTCACCAGACCTCGCCACGCAGGTCATTGGGAATTGGTGAAGATGCAAGTCATAGGTGTGGCTGTGTTCGCTGTGCCCACATATTTCAGTACAGGACTTGCAATAATGAGGATGTTGCCGTAGATGTGTTAAGATTATAAGTCCAGTGACTTATAAATGAAATAACGAAGGGGCTTTCAGTCCAGAACTCGCCAGTTAAATTCGATCTCGGCGCGCTAATTTAGGTTGCGTAATGTTTTTAAATGCCCACCTCTGTCCACCCAACAGTATAAATGGATATACCAGTTACGTAGGTAGATATACAAGTAGATATACCAGTTACGTAGGTAGATATACCAGTAGATATACCAGTTACGTAGGTAGATATACCAGTAGATATACCAGTTACGTAGCAAGAAAAAACTTCTGAAGTAAGCCTACTTCAGCTTACTTCTTGCTGTGGTTGTCCCACCTGATGTCGTGATCTATTATTTTCCTATCTACGTGACTTTACCGAAAGAACCAAGAATATGAATCCCTGCAGTCACGGAAGCTTTAAATTAGAATCTTTAACCGTCAATGAAGGGGTTAGGCGACGTTTCGGCCGGCTGGCCTTCTTGAATAAAAAAAAAACAGAATACATCATTAACGTTAATTAAGTGGATTATATCACCGATTCACACGTAACTTATTACCTCTGAGACGTATGAATAGTGAGCGCGTTACATTCGCCAAACGTTAAAGCGTGCAGCGATCCATTCGATTTTCTCGACATCGGTAGCGGCGACAACAGCGACAAAAATAAATTTGGCGGCAAATTATTAACCAATGGCGTCTCGCGTAGGGACGTCATCAAGACAACGCCCACCAAGCTCCGTGCTGTCATTGGTCGCCGTTGTCCAATAGCAACGCGGCAACGGTGGGGCGGTGTGAGTACGCCCCCCCCCTTCTCCTCCCCCTTCTCCCCCCCCTTTCTCCCCCCTTCTCCCCCCCCCCTCACCCCACAAGCAGCTTCTAAGAGATTCTAGATTTGAAGCTTTCGTGACTGCAAGGATTCATAACTCTTAGGTTTTTTTCGGTAAAGTCACGTAGGTAAAAAATAAAAATAAAAGAAATAATAATGGAAATAAAATAATTAATAACGACGATTTTATTATTATTTTATTATTATTATTTTACCTACGCGACTTTACCGAAACAACCTAAGAGTATGAATTCCAAGAGATTTCCTAATACTCAATGGCTTTTTTAGTTTAGTGCTCTCCATAGCTATTAATTCACACGTACGCGTGACTTTTTTTACACGCCACAGGAATTCACGTACGCAGCACAAAATTGTTGCTTAGTACAAGCATACAAACTGACAGTTTTTGCATGATATAGGCATACACATTCTTGGTTATTTCGGTAAAGTCACGTAGAAGGGAAACAATAAAATAATAAAAAGATAAAACAATATTTATATTTATCTTCTTTTATTATTTTATTGGGAAACAATAAAAGAATAAAAATATAAAACAATATTAATAGTTTTATATTTTAATAACTTTATTGAGAAATAATAAAAATATAAAACAATATTTATATTTTTATTATTTTATTGTTTCCCTTCTACGTGACTTTACCGAAAGAACCAAGAATATGAATCCCTGCAGTCACGAAAGCTTTAAATCAAAAATAGGAATACATTATTATTTGGTTATTTCGGTTAAGTCACGTCTAAAGATAAAATAATAAATTAAATTAAATAATAGAATACGACGTTTCGATTGCAACACAAGCAATCATCATCAGGTATAATGAAATAGCGACATAAAATCTAACCAGAAACTATAGACAGACATATTAGCAGACAGATATCACCAAGATACATAGAGAGAGCAACACAGGTAACAGAGAGAGGTGATCGTGTCTGTGGGGTGGCTATTTGTTCTCTCTGCCTGTGTCCTCTCTTTGGAATGTTCACACTTAAATTCTAACTTAGCAATCTTTGAAATACGTAATCAACCAGGCTATGCGTTAATTGTGTGTTGACCGACCCTCTGTGTTGTATTACATTACATTTCGATATTTTACTAGGTTATTTAATTTTAGTGTGTCCTTCTCCTGATGTTCAGGCTTGCTTGCCGTGCCATCGCACTTGCAGCACCACGTTTTGTTGTCCACTCATTGATATGCAATTTTTTCTCTAACCCCCCTCCCTCTCTCTGCGTCCGCCCTCCTCTGTCTATTTAAGGCCACCCCACAGAGACGATCACCTCTCTCTGTTACCTGTGTTGCTCTCTCTATGTATCTTGGTGATATCTGTCTGCTAATATGTCTGTTTATAGATTTTATGTCGCTATTTCATTATACCTGATGATGATTGCTTGTGTTGCAAGCGAAACGTCGTATTCTATTATTTAATTTAATTTATTCTTTTATCTTTAGACGTGACTTAACCGAAAGAACCAAATAATAATTCCTGCAGTCACGAAAGTTCTAAAATTAAGATTAATAGGAATACATGTCAACCCCTTATCACAGACCAATTCAGACCTTATTGGTCACCCCGTGCCCCTTATACATCTCAACGTTCATCCTACAAAGTCCCATCACAAGGGAGAAACACAAATAGACAAAAAAAAATAGTTTTCCCCGTATTGAAACGGCTGTACGCTGTATGGACCTGAAAACTCAACTTCCCTGAGCAATAATCCGGGAATTCGTTATTGCAGCGGTTCCCAACATTTTCGAATGTCCAAATATTTCGCGGACCACCACATGCTTACTCCAGGTTATATTTAAATTGCACATTTCCTTGGTTAGGATACTTTTTTTTTCCGCCTCAAAAAAATATTTATATTCTTGGTTCTTTCGGTAAAGTCACGTAGAAGAGAAATAATAAAATAATATTAAAATATTAACCAATAAAACAAATTCTCACGACGTTTGGACTGCAACACAAGCAATCATCATCAGGTGTGAAATCCACAGCAAGAAATGTTCTTGCTGTGGAAAATTTCTTGCTGTGGATTTCACACCTGATGATGATTGCTTGTGTTGCAGTCGAAACGTCGTGATAATTGTTTTTATTGTTTTATATCTTTTTCTAATTCTTTTATTATTTATCTTCTAAGTGACTTTACCGAAAGAACCAAGAATATGAATCCCTGCAGTCACGAAAGCTTTAAATCAAAAAATATTTATGTTTTAGAGAATGAAATGTGTCACAAGACATCTGCACCATCTGCACCACCCTGCAGAATGTCCCCCTTTTCAACGTTTCTTCCGTCACGATAAGTTAAGACGTCTGCAAAGAGGGCATCACGTGCAAAGTGATAGCATAAGTAGAATAAGAAACCGTAAAGCAATTATAGTATCTTGAATATAAAATTGTAAGTGTTAAGGCGGTTTGAAGTGGGTGAAAGAACCGAGACAAATCGCGAAAGCATTAGGCCTTCCTGTCTCTACAGTGGGAACAATACGTGAGAGTAAACAATACGTGATAATAAAGAAACAATAAAAGGTTTTCAGCAGCTTCACCCTTAAGTTCGACTAAGTTGTGTCGCCGTAGAAGTGATGGAAAACGTGTAAATTCTGTTAAGTATTTGGATCGAAGATCAGAGCCAGCGTAAAGTACCGATAAACAACAATATTGCCAGGCGAGAAAGCCAAAATGTTGATTTAAAGCGTGAACATGGTAAAAACTCACAAGTGCAAACTTTCGGTGCTAGTAACGGGTCGTTTCTGAGATTTAAAAGGTGTCATTGTTGGCATAACGTTGAGATGATGAGTGATGAAGCTGCCGGTGCTGATACAGACAGGGGTTTGTTAAGCATCCTGAATCTAAGAAAGCGGGCTACACACCTCAACAAGTGTTTAATCTTCTTGGTTCTTTCGGTAAAGTCACGTAGAAGGGAAGTAATAAAATTATAAAAATAAAACATAATAAATAATTCTCACGACGTTTCGGCTACAACGCAAGCAGCCGTCTTCATGTGAAGAATGAGAGACTGTCAAGCTTGGAGCTTATATATAAGCTGGGTTGGAGGTGGAAGAAGAGCGCCTTGACAAAAGCATTTGATTATCAAGAGGAATTTAGCATATTCATGGGAAATGCGTAGGAGGTGGGCGGGGGGGTTTCAAAGTCATATTATGCCCATGCATTATGCAGGATTAGCAGCATCAAAGGGAGGGGGTAGGGGGTAGCATTAACAAAGGGAGGGAATGTTAATAGTATGTAGAAGCAATGAAACATGTCAATGTTGACGAGACGTGTGACTTTACTGCCAGCGAATGCCTGGCAATACATTTATTTCTGAGGGAAGACAAGGCTGCGCCAGGGCTTAAAGGAGCCAAAGATCGCTTGAACTATTCTTCTGAGGACGCAATTACTGCACGGTGATTTTAAGTTGAAGCCTGCTTAATGACCTTAATTGTCAACCATTCTAAAAAGTCCCAGGGCTGATGAAGGGCCACTCCAAGACCAATGTCCCGATGATTTGACTCCGATTTTTTTTTCACAAACTGGTTCTCTCCGTTTTTTTGTTTTCCTACTGTTGAAAGGTACTGTGACAAAAACGAATAAAACTAAATCTCACCAACAAAGGCATCGCTCAATCCTAGACAATGCCCCATGGCAACCCAGTCAATTTAGATGACCTGTCTGAACAGTCTGATAATGTGAGGGTCGAGGTACCTCCCTGAAAACACAACGGCCTTGATTCGGCCTTATGGATCACCGAGGCGTAATCGACACCTTCAAAGGCGCATTGGCTGAGGAATACTTTTCGCCTACTGATGGGAAGGATAAGCCTGCAAGTAGGGAGTTCTGGCGAAACGACGACACTACCAACACCATGGACAATATCACCGAGTGGCAGAACGAACTGAAATCATCGACTATGAGCGGTGCTGTGTCAGGCGATTTGGCCCGAGTGTGTTCACCATTGTCATGGTCTTCCCACAAACAGAAACCAATCCACAAATTCAACAAACCATTATGACCCTCGAAAATGACGTGGGTTTTGCAGGCGTCGTAGAAGCTGATCTGGATGAGGTGCTGCAGTTTCATGGAGAACACCTGTTCGAATGAGGGGAAACTATGAAAAAAGAAGAATAGGTTTTAGCCTTTCTGGCAATAAAACAGGAGATGATAAGATTTCAAATGTCAAATAGAAACATTTTGCAAGGAATCATGTCTGCATTAACCACACGTACTTGTGGTGAACATGCAAACAAAAACATGCTCTGATCATATATTGCATTGTTTTTAAAATGGATTGTCTTACACCAGAGACAGCCTTCTTTAGGGCCTTGCCTCACTAGTCTCAGACCAGAGAAGCAACGCCAAAAGGCAGGTCAATGTCAACTTGATTCCTGTTTGGTTCTAGATTTGAAGCTTTCGTGACTGCAATGATTCATACTCTTAGTTTTTTCGGTAAAGTCACGTAGGTAAAAAATTAAATTAAAATTAATAAAAAATAAAATAATAAAAAATCACGACGTTTCGGAGGCAACACAAGTCTCGGTCCCACCTGATGACGGAGACTTGTGTTGCCTCCGAAACGTCGTGATTTATTACTATTTTATTTTTATTAATTTTTTTCTTCATTTTTTACCTACGTGACTTTACCGAAAAAAAATAAGAGTATGTATCTGTTTGGTGCTTGAACATTTTGACACCTGTTTTATTTCCAGAAAGGGTAAAACCTATTCTTATTTTTCACATGTTGATACTGGCAAGAAAAAGGTCCTATGATATAGGAGGAACTAACTGGTGATGTGGCTGGAAACAATAGCGATGCGGCAGGAGGAGAGGAGGGTGAGGAAGCGCCATCCATCCCACTCATGTTTTGAGGCAAGTTTGCAAATCTTTACAAATCCACTGCACAAACCGCTTCACGCGGTGATCACAATTCTTGGTGCCGTTTTATTTCGCGACTTATTTTGAGTATGCTCAACTTCTTTCGCACCATACGTAGCCGACCGTGCTAATCGGAGGTGCGGCGGAAGGACACCAATGTTATCGTAAAGGCATATTTTCTATTAAATAATGATTTTAAATGGTCTGCTGCATTCTTAAGTGTGGTTTTATTACGTCTTGAAGGGATACATCTCCAATTATATCACGAAAGTCAATGGGGACATTGAATTCGCGATACGGAATTTCAATTTGCGGACTTTTCAGAAAAGTCGCTGTTCCGTGTATTGAGGGATTTACGCAGTGCCGGATTATCCTCGTAGCAAAAGTAACACATGTAGCTACAGGCCCCACACTTTCAAGGGCCCCGCGCTAAATGCTTTCAAGCGATCAATTCCGGTTCAGTGATTCTGCACTTGCTCTATTACTATAGTACTATACTGCCTTCAACTTTTATGTACGACTGGGTGTTTAAGGTTAGCGATTTGTCATATTATCTGTCTGTATAGCAAATGAAAAACTACAATTACTTTACTATGCAAGTAAAACATTTACGTGTTTTAATATTTTTTATTTATTTAGGGCCCCTTTATAACATGTGCTACAGGCCCCGCACTTGCTTAATCCCGCACTGGATATACGTATATAGATTAATCTCTATCAGTGAGATGATAAAAACAAATGATCGAGCGTGTTTTCTATGGTGAAGTGACGGCTAATGGTGAATGTGTAGCTTTTTTCGTGTTATTTAATACTTCTCAGCTCAAATGGTGCCCTCCAGCCAGCCCAATGCCAGATGCCGCGTGTTGCACTTTGTCAACCAGTACATTTGGACTTTGCCATGAAACACAAACTCCAAACGGTTTACTTCACATTCTTACATAACATACACGACGGTGTAGTGATGTACCATTACTGTATAACCAAGTCGTGCGTGCGTGCGTGCCAGGCATGGTTAAACGTTTAACAGAATTTGTATTGAGGAGCAAGAGACAGAGAAACGCGACTTTTCTTTTTATTTAACCGAAGTTTTAGCCCTTTAACAACTTAACAATCTCACAATAGCATCCTGGACCCGGCTCTGGGCTTTCCGGCGTACAGATTTCGCACTATATACGCGCTTGGAATGATATATTCCATCGTCCACATAAGGGGCCGTCCATAAATGACGTCACGAAACTAGGGGGTGGGGGGGGGGTCAGATATTTGTGACGATGTGTGACGAGAGGGGGGGGGGGGAGAAATGTGACGTCACATCAAAATGCGCAACTTTAAATAAACATAGACAACACGCTCTACTTAATTAAATAGACGTTTTAATAAATGTTTACTCCTACAACATCAAAGTGCAGCGCCACATTAAAATCGCACTACAATGATAATAGTTTAAAGCGATTTGAAGCATGTTTTATATTTTGGGGGGGGGGCAGAGCTTTGTGACGTCATATTTAAGGGGGGGTCCGACTTGTTGTGACGCCGTATAACGAGGGGGGGGGGTCAAAAATCGTCCAAAATCGCGTGACGTCATTTATGGACGGCCCCTAAGGCACGTTTGGCTATCGGGGTTATATTTAGGACAGCGCTTATGCGCTCTGTGAAATCTCGACTTTGAAAAAAGGGGTCGTGGCTTTTTTGTTGTAAATGGCGGACGCGGCGATCAAGAGTTTGGACGAGACGCTGGAAAAGTACATTCCTGCCCAGGAGCTGTCAGAAGTGAATCGGATCCTGTACGGGAGACAACCCAAGTGAGTTTGGAGATGAGGAGTAATGTTCGCTATTCGCACAATCGCCAACAACGCACGCGCGTTTTTTTCGAAGCACGGGCGGTTCAGTGTTTGTTGATGGCTGCGGTGGTTTTTTTTCCCCCTTCTCTCTCTCTCGTGCACGTCTCTCTTGAGAGAGAGAGATGCATGCACGGTCATAGTAATGTGGAATGTCCATCGTTGGCTCAGGGCTGTACACAGGGGATGAGTATCCGCCTCGATGCGCACGTGAGCACCACTTTTGACTTACTTTTAGGTTTTTTCGGTAAAGTCACGTAGGTAAAAATAAATAATAAAAATAAATAATACAAATACTAGAAATAATAATAGAAATAAAATAATATAAAAATAAAATATGTATTAGTTTTTCATTTAAAAAGTAATTATTTATAGTAGTTTATTATTTATTTGTATTATTTATTTTTCCCTACGTGACTTTACCGAAAAAAACTAAGAGTATGAATCCTTGCAGTCACGAAAGCTTCAAATCTAGAATCACTTTTGACTTGTTTTGAGAGTTGATGTATGTTGACGCTTTGAGTGCAGTTGGTTTCAAGTTCAACAAATCCCCACACTCAGACATAAACTTGTGGAATTTGTTTTATTGCAATGGCAGTCGCGTCGAGTGTTTTTTGCACGTTGAAGAGAATTGCACACGCCGCGCAGACGAACTCGCGATGAAACTTAATGTTGGAATTGGCAGCAGGGATTTTCTGGGCAAAATCAAAGGGCATCTGCATTCTTTCGTTATTGATGTAATTTCCACATTCCTATGCGGGGAAACAGGCTTATCTATAGGATGGCCAAGATCGACTTACCACGGACAGGATTAATGTACCCTGGAGAGATGAGGGGCTTATTGCCCCCCAAAAAACATATTCTACATTTGAAAAACATTCCAAATTTAACGGTGCCATTTTAACAATGTTCACACACATCTCCCTTGCAATGTATTGCCAACGAGTTAAGTCATGGACAGTCCCTCAATCAGTGACTGTATGAAAGGAGAGGTTGCTCCTTCTTGTTGTGCACGCTGTCTAGAACAACCCCCGCCCACCTTCTACGCATTTCACAAGTAGTGACTAATCCCATATCTGCCTTTCCCATAAATATGCTAAATTCCTCTTGATATGCAAATTATTTTGTCAAGGCGCTCTTCCCCCTCCAACCCAGCTTAAATATACGCTCCAAGCCTGGTGGTGTTTCATTCAGACGCTGTCTTCCCGACAGACCTGTTCTTCACCTGAGGACGGCTGAAACGTCGTGAGAATTATTTTATTATGTTTAATTTTTTATTATTTTATTATTTCCCTTCTACGTGACTTTACCGAAAGAACCAAGAAGATGAATCCCTGCAGTCACGAAAGCTTTAAATCGAAATAGAACAACCCTCCCAGAATATCTGTGTTTGTGTATTACGTAGTTATAATGACGTTACAGCTCTTTGTTAATAAACTGCTGGATCAAGGCCTCTCCACAAGTTATCTGTAATGGGGGTTGTATGACCATACTTTACCATTGCTTGTCAGTCCAGGTTGGTCAATGGGGTGGGGGTCCACGACTCTCTCAAGTATTACTTGCCACTGATGTTAACCAGGGCTGAGTTTCAAACGCTGGTTGCCAGGTTCATAGTGCGGTGCGCTAACCAGTGTCGCACTGCATTGCACGTGATTGATTTTATTACATCTATTCATTATTTCTAAGCGGAACATTTTTCTAAGCCTTGGTAACTGTTGTTTTTGCTGGTCAGCAGTGAAGATAGCCATTGTGCCGTCAAACATTCACTGGCAAATCAAAGGCCAGTTTGATAAGAATTATTTTCTTCTCTTAAGCTTATTTTAGAGACACGCTAAATCATCATCATCATTAGACCTCCTTTGCCAGTACCAAAATATAATAATAGGGTTTTCCCCCTTTTTTCTGGCAACAAAACTGAAACCCTTTTACAAGGATTCATGTCTGCATTAACCACAATACTTGCAGTGTGTTTTTGTTTGCATTTCGACTGCAAGTATTGTGGTTAATGCAGACATGAATTCTTGTAAAAAGGTTTCAGTTTTGTTACCAGAAAAAAAGGGAAAAACCCTATTATCACGCTTAATCATGTTGATGTAACCGTAGACAATTTTTAACTATGCTGAATGGAGTGGACATGTTTTAATTTATTTTAAGGAACCAGAGGCACATTTATGCTCGAAGCTTGTTGATGTCCAAATGAACATTGGGCAGTGCTCATTATTCTTAGCGATTCGGAGCCCGTGGTGTATAGTCCACATATCCATCGCAGGGATTGTTGTTACAGGAGCTCTGTTGTTTTACCACGAAGTGATACGGTATTATTTTTCATGACTCTGTAGGGATAATGGGCTGAATCGTCCACCGATGTACATTTAACTCGCACTCACCTCAAATCTGTGAGTCAGACCCTCTACTGCAGCACCACGTTTAAAGGCAGTGCAGTAAATTACAAACACATTTATAAGCAAACAATGCATAATATACCGACAAGTGTTTTTTTCCCCTGCTCATCCAGTTACGTGGTTTGTAAAATATATGTTTATATTTTTTTCCCTTTTATCAAGTTTTTTGCAGTTGTGTTATGAGCATCACGTCACGAGACTAAGAATTCAGAACTCTCGCACAGGTTTGGAAATGGCCCACGGAAGCAGATTTTCGTGACTTTGTCATCTAAACACTTTCCCAAGTGCCTTGATATAGATAAATATTTGTCTTATACGTCAGTCAACCCAGTGTTTATTTAATTATCAGAGCTGAAACGTCGCAAAATTACGTGAAAATCAAAGTTAATTTTAGGTTTTTTTTTACAAGTCGTTAAGTGGTCAACATTACTGGTCACGGAAACCTGGATTGAACACAGCAATCAGCAGTTCCGGCCAAGTACTCTTACCCCTTATCCGCCTTGCAACTATTATCAGCCATGCTCTATCTGCAGCGGAATGAATGCCTCCCCCAAGCCATCACCATCCATTACAGTCATGCAATGCAAAAATCCAAAGCATCTGCAAACGAGCCAATCTCATTGCTTCCTGTCCTTGATGGCCATCCTCAGGGGTGCATTCCTTCTTTGGCTTCCACTCCATCGTTAGTTGTGATCACCAGACTTTGTCCCTTCCTAACGGCGTGTGCAAGCCCACTTACTTTTCTTACGGTTTGCATAAATGTCTTTAACTCGGGCATGCTCTCTGATCGACCTCTTTCTTACGGGTTCAAATTGAACAACGTGTAACGGAAGCTTTCAAGAGCTGCAATGTTTACACCATTGGAACCTCATTTGCCAGTAAAAAAATATGATAATTGTTTTTTTACCCTTCTATCTGGCAACAAAACTGACAACCAATGTGAGACTAGGCTCTAAGGAAAGCTGTCTTGGGTGTGGACCAATCAACTTCAAGGACAGTGCATATATTATCAGAGTTATGTTTTTTGTTTGCATTATGGCTGCAGTTATTGGTGGTCTATGCAAATGAAGTACCGGTAAGTACGCTGGACACCCAGGTTGAGGCACACGTATCTTTATTACAAGTTGTCGGTACAGGACAGCACTAGAGGGGGTAGCGGCCCCCTCACCCGGATAACTGGGGATACACCCTAGCTAATCCTGACCTACTCCCAAGTCCTCCACTAACGGGCTAGGGGAGGCTAACTGGCCCGACACTGGTGAGTCGGGCTACGGTCTCCGGAGTCCCAGGGTACTGACCCTGGTTCACGGAACCACGCCTCTGGCTCGATCCTCCGCAGCCCTTACAAGGGCGGCGTCGAGGGGAGTCCAGGGCTTCTAACTAGAAGATCTTCCTTCTTCCTCCTTCGTTCCCAGACTGAGCCACGAGCTCTCTCTGTCCTCCCCCTTTATACCCCCCGTCAGGATCACAACCCCCCAGGCTGCCTGATGCGGACGTCGCTGCGGGCACCCCCCCCGTGTACTCCCGGAGCTCCGCCCACTGTGTTTATTCCCCGTTGGATCCCATGCACCTACAGCCCTCCCGTAACAACCCTACATCACTCCCCCCATTACAGCTCGCAGCCGTCCCGGCTGCAACAATTCCAATAAAGGAACATTTACCCCTCAACCCCGTGTGTGCCTCATTTTTTTTCAACAAAATGCAAATTGAACAACAACAACAAGAACAAGAAGAACAAGCACACCCCCGAAGGGAATGTCCGACGCACCCCCCCCCCCCGTATAAATACGAAATCCGTAAAAGCGCGTATATACAACTGGCCAGGAACTCCCCCAGCACACACAGCACACCCACGACACACAACGCACCCACAACACACACACCCCGCCCACACACACAACACAACACACACAATGTGGCAGGAGCGCACCACCGACGCAGCATACAGTAACCATGACACGTGAAATAAAAAAAATGTCTTCTTTTTGTATATTATAAGAGTCTGCGCATCTTAGCGCGCGTCCTTGCCGCAGGCCCGTCACACGGGGCAACCCCGGACGGCGGACCATCCGGTGGCGGCTGTCCCTTTCGAGATGAGGTCGCGATTGAAGTGGCGCGACCGTCGGCATCACCCGTGTGGGTTGTAGGGCATGAGCCCGTCATTCCCGGTGCACCTGTGGGTGGGACAGCCGGCAACACATCAGGCGAGAGCAGCGACGGACCCTCCGAGTCGGTCGACCCCCCACATGCTTGGCCCCGCGCGTGTGGAGTGGGCCCTCGCACCGCAACAAACGGTTTTAGCCTAGAGGGGTGTACAAACCACCGGCGCCTGCCCCATTTGATTCGAACGCACTGAGGCCTCAAAACCTCGACAACCTCGACGGGGCCCCGCCACGGGCGCACGAGTTTAGAGGAGGTCGCGAGTGGTACCTGGGGACAGTGCAGCCATGCCCTGTCCCCCGGCTTCCACTGCAGCACGTGCGCGCGAGCCAGCCTGAGGCGCTCGTTCGCCTTTTGACGCCTGTCAGAATTTAGCCTCGCAGCATCCCGCGCCTCAGTCAGTTTGTCAAGGTTAAATTTAACGTGTTCATCCAATTTAATTTTACCCAGCGGCGCGGGGATCTGCAGCTGTGCCGAAACAGGTGGGTCGGGTTCGCGGCCATACATAAGAAAGAATGGTGAAAATCCCGTCGCAGCATGGGGAGCCAATCTGTATGCCGCTAGAACCCCTTGAATTTGTAAGTCCCAATCAGTCTGTGAGTCCGAGACTTGCTGCGACAACATAGACGAGATGGTGCGATGCAGACGCTCGACCATCCCGTCCGTTTGCGGGTGATAAGGAGAGGTTCGAATTTTTTTTGTTCCTAGGAGATCACAGACTTGTTTTAGGAGTTTCCCGGAAAAATTTCTACCCTGGTCGGTCAGCAACCGCTCCGGAGCACCTTTGTCCATGACATAACCCTGGACAAAGGCGTCGACGATGGCTGCTGCCGACTGATTTGGCAGAGGCCAGGCCATAGGCCAGCGCGTAAAATATTCGACCCCAGTAAGCAAATATCTGTTACCCCTGGGGGTGGCGGGGAATGGCCCCAGAATGTCGAGTGCGACCAGTTCATTTACTCGGGAGACCTGGATGGACTGCAAGGGCGGGTTCGACTCCCGTGCCGGTGGTTTGCGCTGCGCACACCGAGGGCATGCTGCCAACAGATCAGTGACATCCCTTGTCATGCCTGGCCAAAAAAAATTCAGCTGGAGCAAGGCGAGAGTTTTCTGTGTCCCCAGGTGGAGGAGGCGCTCATGCGCAGCCCACACCACCTTACCCCGTAATCCCGAAGGGACCACCAGCCGGTGACGGTGGGATTTGCTGTCCCAATGCATGAGCAACCCTGCGTGCATGCCCCAAGCGTCGGCCTCACCCGTCCCCCGCCCCCTCTCCCCGGCGCGACGACGCAACGCGAGGAGGGAGGTATCCTCTATTTGGAGGCGCCCCCATTCATTAACGGGCAACCCAAGCAGGGAATCTTTCCCCTGTTCCGCGATATCATTGGTGACCAATGTTTCGTCATTGGCGGCGGCCGCCAGGACCGGAACCATCATGTCCCCTGCCGGCTTGCAACGCCCAGACCCCAGGAGGCATGCGCATTCGGAGGCGGTTGGCATCCGTGACAGAGCGTCAGCGTTGGTGTGGCGAACGCCCTTACGGTAGGTGGTTTCGAAATCGAAATCCTGGAGGACCTCCAACCATCGGGACAATTGTCCCGATGGCTGTTGAACCTTCAGGGCGTACTGCAGTGCCGCATGATCTGTGCGGACGGTGAAATGCCGACCGTACAGATATGGGCGATACTGTTGGATGAAATAGACAATTGCCAACAGTTCCCTACGGGTGACACAATATCTTTGCTCCGCTGGAGACAACACCCGACTGCCGTACGCAACCACCCGTTCCACGCCGTCAACCACCTGGGAAAGCACACCTCCAATACCCGTGTTGCTCGCGTCGGTGTCGAGCAAAAACGGCCTAGAAAAATCTGGGTAAATCAGGGGAGGAGCCTTTACCAGGGCGTCCCGAAGGGAGCAGAAAGCAGCTTCCTCCTCCTGACCCCAGTGGAACCGAACCCCTTTAGATGTTAACGCGTGTAGGGGTTTGGCAATCGTTGCAAAATTAGCGACGAAGCGTCGGTAATATGATGCGAAGCCAATAAAACTCCTGACCTCTCCCACCGAGGTGGGAGTCGGCCAGGAGCTGACACACTGCGTTTTGGCGGGATCGGTAGCAATACCCGAGCGCCCTACGATGTGCCCCAAATAACGCACCGACTCGCGTAACAAATGGCATTTCTGGGGCTTAAATTTCAAATTAGCAGCCCGCATCTTTAGGAAAACCGCCCGCAACCTCTGGAGATGTTCATCAAAAGTTTTACCAAAGACAATAACGTCATCCAAATAAATCAGGCACGATTCCCATTGCAATCCAGCCAAAACCAATTCCATCAATCGCTGGAAAGTTGCCGGCGCTGAGTGTAAGCCCATCGGCAACCGGTTGAATTGGAACAGGCCGTGCGGTGTACGGAAAGCAGTTTTAGGCTTAGAATCATCGTCCAGAGGAAGCTGCCAGAATCCCGAAAGTAAATCTAGTGTGGAGAAAAATCGCGCTCCCGCCAAGGCGTCCAGCGATTCGTCCATCCGTGGGAGCGGGTATGCGTCGGCAACCGAAATTTTATTAAGGCGCCGAAAATCCACGCAAAACCGCAACGAGCCGTCCTGCTTTTTAACCAGGACGATCGGCACTCCCCAAGGGCTGGTGGAGGGAGAAATGATGTCGGCGGCTAACATGTCATCAACAGCCGATTTGACATGGTCCTTTTCGGCGGGACTTAACCGAAACGGATTTTGGCGAATTGGCGCGCTGTCACCCGTGTCAATATGGTGACGCAGCAGGTGAGTGCAACCCAAATCATATTTATCCCGACTGAAAACGTCGGAAAATTCCCTCAGTAGCGTTCTAAGCTGTTGGCGCTCTGAATTTGTCAGGTCCGTCGATCCCGCACAAAGCGCGTCGAGCCACCCTTCATCGCTGTCCGAATGTGGGAGCATTCGGGAAGCAGTGCCAACATGGTTCGCGACAGGTTCCTCGCAGGGTACTGGCGTCGCGTGAGCGAGCACCGTCCCTTGAGGAACCACCACTGTCTGCGACCCCACATTGAGGACCGCGATGAAAGGGTCCTCGTCCCCTCTTACGACGGTCTGGGCCGGAATCAAATGAGGTGCATTAACCCCGGCCCTAGACGGTCCCAGCAAAACACCCTGATCCCCTACGCCCTTAGCGAAGGGCTTACGAAGTTTCAGAGGCACTAGCATTTGAGCTCCCGGCGGCACACTAACTGTTCTGACGACGAACGCCGGTACCGTCGCGAACGCCGTCCGAGCCGCCGCAGGGGAAGGCAGGAAGGCCATGCGTCGCCCTGACGGAAGCTCAATGCATCCTTGGTCGATCAAAATACGGATTGGCATTTTGCCTAAGAAATCCGTCCCCAGCAGGCACGGAACCGCCAGCGAGGAGGAAACGAAAATCGGCCCCGACAATTTGATGTCCCCGATACAAATTTGCGCGCGAATCTGTCCCATGATGCCCAGAGAGCCCCCGTTAGCGGCATAGAATGGGACGTTAACCGGCAGTAAGGGCCGGCTTTGTACAGGCAGAATATTGTAAATTAACTCCGAAATGATTGTCGCCGATGCCCCCGTATCGACCAGGATGCGTACCTCTACCCCGTCAATGTGTCCGACCACGGCCGACGACCCTGACGACGCGGCTACCACGCGATGGGCCAACACGGACCACTGTTTGGGCTCGATTCGAGTCCCCGCAGTGATCCGCGTTGGGCCGTCGCAACGCAACATCGGCCCCCCGTTCGTTGTGGTGCGAGAGTGTGCAACGGGTGGGTGCTTTGGCCAAACATGTGTGGTGCCGCGACTCGCCGGATCATGTTGCTGGAGCTTGGGAGGAGGAGGCCCGGCGTCCCGTCGAGGCGTCGTCCCGCGCTGTCGAGGCGAGCGGCACCCCAAGGCGACGTGGCCCCGAACGCCGCAGTTGAAACACCGCGGACCCCCCGATGGAGACGATGGACGGTCGAACCGGCTTGAGCCATCCCGGCCCGCCCGTGCTCCTTGCGCCTGTTGCCGTCGGTGGTCGACGGCGTAGAGCTCCTCCGTCTGAAGGGTGGCTGCAGCCACCGCACGCCCGGCCGATGCCCTGCTGGCTTTCCGCTGCAGGGACAGAAGGTTGGCGTGAAGGAGGCGCGCCGCCTGAAGAGAGGTCATCTCGGCGTCCTCCTGTGCGACGACAGCGATGTCCAGGTCGTCTGCCAGGAGGAGGATTTTCTCCGTGACCATCGCGTCCACGCCGTCGTCGTCCATACGGGGAAAAGCCGTTTTGGCCAGCGCCAGGAGGCTCGTCCTGTATGCCAGGGGCGACTCTTTTTCACCCCGCTTGCGGTCGTAGAACTGCTGTCTGCATTCTGCAGATGGTCCATAGACCCCAGCCAGCAGTTGTAGCGCCCTCGGCAGAGTAGAACGCTTCTCTCTTGGCGCCGATGTGAGGGCGGCGAGCGCGTCGGCGTCGAGGAGCGCCGGCAGCGCGCAGAGGGCTTCGTCGTCCGACCACCTAGCCATTTCTTGGTGGGCGATGAAGCGACGCTGGAAGCCGCCCCAGTCGCCCTCCGCGCCAACAAATTCCTTCAGCGGAGGTAGCCGTTGTTGCAGCGCAGCGTTCGCCTTGGAAGTTTGCAGGCTGTTATCCCCAGGACTCGGCTGTGCGTCGGCGCGAATGGCAGATGGAATCGCCTGTCGCAGCCGTGATGACGTTCCCGCCGCTGGCGATGATGCGGCTGTCCCAGCGAGAGCGGTGTCGGACCCAAGGTTTAGCCCGGCCACGCCCTCTGCAGCTGCCGTGGCGATGGCGGGAAATTCAAAATTGGAGTGTTCCGAAATGGCGGGAAGGCGCTCCGGTCGTCGACTCCCCTCGCCCCGTGGTGGACCACCAGCCCCCAGCCGCGTGATGTTTTCCAGCGTGGCGGCAGCGGCATACAGCAGCTCCGCCAGCCTCTCGTGAGCCAGCCGTAGCGCGTCTGGCTGCGGCCCCTCTTCATGCCGATGCTCCGGCAGGAACGCGTCAGGCCCCGGCTGTACCATGTCTTGGTGAGCCGTCTCGGGCTCAACGATTTCAGCAGTGTCCTCGTCCGGCACTCTGGCTCGAGCTGTCTGACGTGTTTCCATGTTCGTAATACTTCTGACACCAGATGAAGTACCGGTAAGTACGCTGGACACCCAGGTTGAGGCACACGTATCTTTATTACAAGTTGTCGGTACAGGACAGCACTAGAGGGGGTAGCGGCCCCCTCACCCGGATAACTGGGGATACACCCTAGCTAATCCTGACCTACTCCCAAGTCCTCCACTAACGGGCTAGGGGAGGCTAACTGGCCCGACACTGGTGAGTCGGGCTACGGTCTCCGGAGTCCCAGGGTACTGACCCTGGTTCACGGAACCACGCCTCTGGCTCGATCCTCCGCAGCCCTTACAAGGGCGGCGTCGAGGGGAGTCCAGGGCTTCTAACTAGAAGATCTTCCTTCTTCCTCCTTCGTTCCCAGACTGAGCCACGAGCTCTCTCTGTCCTCCCCCTTTATACCCCCCGTCAGGATCACAACCCCCCAGGCTGCCTGATGCGGACGTCGCTGCGGGCACCCCCCCCGTGTACTCCCGGAGCTCCGCCCACTGTGTTTATTCCCCGTTGGATCCCATGCACCTACAGGCCTCCCGTAACAACCCTACACAAACATGACTCCTTGTAAAAAAAAAGGTGTCAGTTTTGTTTCCAGATACAAGGGTAAAAAACCAATTATCAGCTGCAATGTTCTTTAACGGATCTCGCTCTCCACCTCTGCGCTGCATCCAACCCAGGCCTCTAGATGTCCCGGTTGCAGCCCTGCGCCTGGCGGAGGTGGGAGGCTTCGAGCTGCGAGCCTTCACCATCGGCGCCGCCCCCGAGCAGCTACGGCCCCCCCGTCTTGTGCGCGTCGGGCTGATGCAGAACCGCATCGTGGAGCCCACAACGGCACCCGTGGTTCAGCAGGTATAACGATCCCAAGCCACACGATGACCACAACAGCATCAGCAGAAGCAGCCAATGTTAACTGAGATACCTTTTTTTTCCATTGTACAACCGAGCCACGCTGGGGGCCTTGCTAAGCCAGCCAGGCGTGAGTCAGGAAGCGCCAGGTTTTTCCACTGCAGAAGCCGAGCCGTGCCGTCGACGTCACGTGCAATGACTATGTCAAGACTCAAGTAGATACTGTGTCCTCAGTGTACTGACTTGACGTTACACGCAATGAATGGGTCATTCCCCTCACGCCTGGCCCTGCTTGGCCCCTAGTGAGATTCAGATGTCGTGTCAGGCCAGTGTATAACTGATTGGTTCTGACTTGGCATGGCAAATTTGCACTGGCTCGGCTCAGATGTGTCAGTGGAAAAGGGATATGCATTTCCGTGATGTCTCCATAATGTTGTGAGGCCAGTTGCACTTTAAAATCATGCCCTGAGGTGAAAGCTCCCTCAGTTATTTAACCGATTCGGTGTCTGGCAGATGTGACCCCTTGCGATTCAATGAAATGTTCCGATTTGGGGCCATGATTTAATTTGAGAATAAATTATTTTTTACATTGTGGTAAATGTAGTGGCCTCTAATGACTACAGGGGTAAGGCGAAACTCATTACATACACCAACTATGAGTCTAACATTAGTGATTCTCATGTGGATGCATGGCGAATGTAAGAATATTTTTTTTATTGATGAATAGATTCATCTGTTGAGAACATCCTGTTGGTGTTTTAAATTTCCACCACTGGCTTAGAATTACAAATAAGAGATGACCACCATCCAACGTTCGCTTGAACAAAAGACGACAGGAGGCCGCCGTGATGCACAGTTCCCCCTGTATTGCACAGCGCTAGATATGTGATTGAATGTAGATGCTGTATAACTACAAATCGCATTGCAAATTGTATGAGGGTCTGAATGTGGGATTGAGTTGACCTTTCGCGCGCTTGCTGTACCTGGCGCGGGTGCTGCGTGCGTGTGCTTGGCAGGTATCCGCATTGCACAAGCGTCTTGCGAGCATGGTGGAGGCGGCCGCCCTCTGCGGGGTGAACATCGTTTGCTTCCAGGAGGCCTGGAGTGAGACACGCAGGCAGAATCACTCGCCGCGCAACGTCACATGACGTTACCGACATTTCCTTTCCTGTTTCAAGTTTCAAGTTTTCATTTATTAGGTGTAGCCCTGTGAGCCATGCGGCTCTTGAGTCGGGTGCAACCGCAACAAACAAAATGTGAACAGAGAACACCTTAAAGCGACGACACGCTAACAGAAACATCCTGGAAAAACCAGCAAATCTTCCAGAAAAAAAACCACTGGATTACAACGCTGTGTGCAAAAATCCCAATATGATGCAAGTCAAACAATAACAACCATAAGACATAATAATAATAATAGGGTTTTTCCCCTCCTTTCTGGCAACAAAACTGAAACCTCCCCACAAGGATTCATGTCTGCATTAACCACAATACTTGCAGTCAATATGCAAACAAAAAACACACTATGATAATATATGCATTGCAGACATTAATCCTTGTAAAAAATGGGAAAACCCCTATTATTATATTTTGGTACTGAAGGTCGAAGAGGAGTTTTTGATATCTTTGGCAGGCCTCGCATTAACAGACACTTTGGCGTTATCTGATGCTTACACGAATAATAATATTAGTTTATAATTATTCTTGCATTCAGGTGCTAAAATGAGAAACAGTGTGGCCAGGTTGAAAATATGCCCCTCGAGTGTCAGATTTGTGCGGCTAAGGCAATTGTAGCAATGGATAACTATTGCCGTTTTGAAGAGGTAGGCCTGATGTGGCTATTGGACATAGGTTCTCCCAGCCCTGGTGTAGAGTAAATGTTATGGATTCTGGTGACTAGTATGTGTATGATCTTCTGTTGATACTGGAAATGTGAGGTACATTAAATATTTAAAATATAAGCATAGGCATATGGATAATAATTTCAGAATCAAGTCTAAGATTGGGGTTAAGTTTTGGGCACTAGTTCATGATTGAGGTATGTTGAATCCTGATTATTTGCGAAACCAATACTTTAGCGCATATTATTTCGGCTAAGAGAATGTTCACATTGGGTGTGACCAATCACAGCACTTGAAGAATGCATGTTTCCTTTCATTGAGACGTAAGAATGTGCGAGATCTACATTCATTTTCATTTGGCAAACCTTTTGATGGATTTTCCTCAGTTCTCCAAGTCAGGGTACCAATTCTGCCTCAAGGGCAGAGGTTGAGGGTAAAGGTGAGTCTTTTTTGGCAGGGTTATGGCCAGAGATTGCACTCCAACGAGCGAATGAGCTGCGCTATCTGTACTGGCGGACGGAAAGCAATTTTACGCACCGATTGGCAGCGGAAAGTGGTGACCTGCTTCAAGTTAGCTATGTCAATCATTGGATTCATATAAATTGGGGGCTTTCCATCCAATAACTTGGGAGCCATGCATATTCAGCATGGCTCCCAGTGGCTTCTGCTGCAGTAAATCAGCTTTTTCTGCAGTACATCAGGCAGCTTGGCCATTACATTTTCAGAGTGAGTGGCCAGGAGGGCTTGGTGGTATGACCTCCCAGTTTTATGTTGGTTTCTATGGCTTATTTCATCCGAACGTTTCAGACCATTGATGAGTAATAACCAGCTAGGCTGGAATATCTGAGGTTTTTCTGAGTATCGTGCCACCTTTATAGAGAATGCTAAATCAGTTGTCCACATGCTACTTGTAGACATAAACTAATGCTTTCAGATTGCAAGCAGCATATCATTGCATTTCTAAATCATGATACAACTTTTCATAATGTGGTGTACAATTTTCCTCTGAATTATGAGCACTATATGCCATGCTGCCAGGAAATGTAATTCGTTATTGAGATGGCTGGGAGGCTCAGGGGTCAGAGCACTTAGCGGCAACTGATGAGATTATGGGTTCAAATCCAGGTTGCCATCAGTGATTAAACTGGGTTCTCAATAGTAAAAGGGTTGATGGTCTCTGTCTGGTCATCAATGACAGCACGTACACCAAAAAAAAACAATTAAATTACATTTTTCACTTAAGTTGGTGAAATTCCAGCATTGATAATTAAACAATTTGATTTCACTGTCATGTGTTGAAAATGTATCCGTGGTTGGAAATATGGGAAAGTACATTTCCCCGCTTAGTGCACTGTGTAATGTATATATCTATGTTGAACTTCTTTCGCACCGTACGTAGCCAACCGTGCTAATGGGAGGTGCTATGAAATAGGTGGCCCGAGTTCAGTCCTGGCCACATGTAACATCAGAGTTGAATATTTGAACTGGTTATGGGCTTCCGTTAGGTCAACTCAGCCTTAAATTAACACTGGGGAAAGAAAAGCGATCGCGTGTGGTGTTGGCCACATCTCCCCCTCGTGTGCCATTCCGGCCTTCATAGGCTCTCATAAACAGCACCTGCCCCAACGGTCTGTGAGAGGGTGCACAGGGGATCTTTGTTTTTGATGTTTTTTTTTCAGCCATGCCATTTGCGTTTTGCACCCG
This sequence comes from Lampetra planeri, assembly GCF_965212315.1. Lineage (NCBI taxonomy): Eukaryota > Metazoa > Chordata > Hyperoartia > Petromyzontiformes > Petromyzontidae > Lampetra > Lampetra planeri. The sequence goes on from NC_136143.1 coordinate 5,769,804, forward strand.
GGAGCGGTTACCTTGGACTGAATTTGCCGAGTCTGCCGAGGATGGACCAACCACCCTCTTCTGCCAGGAGGTACACCTAATGAACAGCGTGTGCGTGTCTTCAGCGCACTGCTTGCACGAAGAAATTCTAACGTTTAAGTATCGATACTTTTTATTGGTGGATGAAACGTTCACCAATTGACAAACATTTCTCTAGAGCATGTTATAACGGAAAATTAATACAGGTAGGAACAATAGTTCCACACTGCCCACCAGGGATTATTTGTCTGTCGTGCATAGCCCCTCCCAAACATGTACGCTCCCGGATTGGTTGAAGTGCGTCACGTGCCGCGAGCTTTGTGTCGTGCACGAATGCGCTGTCCAACCAAGTTCCTACCTGCCCACTCCGAAGGAACGTGTTTGCTCCCGAGTATAAACAAAGGTCACACGATGAAATTATACTATTTCAGTATCATTATTTTTTTTGCTACTGGATGGAGCGATGGTGCAGTGGTTAGCGCACTACACTATAAACCCTGAGTTTGATTTTCAGCCACCGCTAGCATCAGTGGTAAGTGATGGGCCCCATCTTTCAGAAAGCCGCCCTGACCAGCGTGGTGAAATATGGTCAAACAACATGCATTATCGACGCGGCGTGGGAATGCCTTGATTCATTCGTGAATCGACTAAGGGCTGTAATTTAATAACTTATTCTTCCTTGCAGTTTTTTGAGTTGGAGAAATTATTTGTCATGGAATTGACGTTTAAGTGCATCTGTTGGAGAGTATAGCCGTTGTACTGTTTATGAGTTTACTTTTTTTTTTCCTGAGTGACTTTAAATAATTTATCATTTCTAACACAAGGTATTCTGGGAACCAAAGTGAGGTTTAGGGTACAACGTGATCATGTGCTTGCCTCCGAGTATATTCAGACTACTTTGACTTAATGCCGATTACACTGAATGTGGAAGAATGTCGAACAATTCGTACACAACAAAGCCTATCCATTTGTCATTTCACATCGGAAAATCCTTTCGTGTCCAGAAAACCAACTGGCCATTCATTGCAGCGTGCTGTCTTTGAGATAGATGCATCGTTTTGTAATTTTGCAATGCCTTAAAAAAAATCCTGGCTTTTCCTTCCAAATCCTTGCGGCACGCTCGTGCATCACGTCACAGCTGGCACGTCGATACAATGTGGTGGTGGTGTCTCCCATCCTGGAGAGAGATGAAGTGCACGGCGACACGATCTGGAATACGGCCGTGGTCATCTCAAACACTGGCGCCGTGCTTGGCAAGACGCGCAAGAACCACATCCCTCGCGTCGGCGACTTCAACGAGGTAACATCTGCAGAATACGATGCCTTCTGATTCATCATTGTCAGCGCGGCGGTCTATCCACTGCTGAATGAAGGCTTCCCAAAGCCCTCGTCATCCGTCTTGGTTTTGCAATGCAAACGTCTATCTTGAAAAACTACGCACAAGTAGATGTCATGCCTCTCGGGTGTGTTCCCTCCTTTAGCTGCCATTCCATTGTTAATCTTGGCCACTGGTCAGCATCCCTGCTAGTGACCTTTCCTGTTCAAGCACGCTTGCTTTTGTCAATAATAGTTATGATGTCTATAACTTGGATTCCAAGTATATAGCGGATACACTCAGGTGGCATCTCAGCATCATCCCAAGTACAGAATGGCGACCTTTCCTCGAACAAGCACTCGCAGAATCGTGCTTACATGGACCCCAGACTATCGACGGGAATTACACTTGAGAGACGGAAAGACAAGTGCATGGCTTAGAGAACATATATGCCTTGTCATAGTCTCAAAAACTAAATCCCTCGTGATCTAGCCGTGTGTAGAATCTGTCTACAAATCGGAGCTGGCGCGATGAAATCCGCTCGTGTACAGCTGCTAAGCGGATTGTTACATCGCACCGGTGGCTTCGTGCCACCGGTGATCACGAGCAGTCCTCATTGCTTGAGCATAGAGACTGACTCTGTGGGATATATGTTGCAGTGAGCTGATGAGGATCCACAATCGGCGTTATCATCGGCCTGTTACAAATGCTCACGGATATCATCGTTTTGGACGATTTACACTGCTGCAATTTAAGACGCGCCCACGTTTAATGGCTGAAATTGAAAATTGTTATTTCTACCAAGATACTTATCTTTATAGAACAGCATTGCATATGTCTGTTTCATAAAAAAAAAGATTCCCTTGCAGTAGCTTTTTATGGGAAATTGTATTCATTAGTTGGTAATTGCTATTAAAAATAAGCTCACTGAAATTTAACTAAAATTCAAACTTTATACTGCTTCATGTTTTTACGTTATGTAATCATTCGTTTTAAGATAATTTTAAGTTTCATATTTTGACCGTGTGCTGTTCATCCGACTCTATATCACAATGTGTACTTTACTGATTTCATGATCCAGGTTTTGCTTGGAATATAGAAATTTAGTGGAGATCTTTGGTTCGAATCCAGGCCGCTGCCTGTGTTTAAACCGTTCTCAAATTTATGGTCCCAACCCAATCAGAAGTGACTGCACACACAAAAAAACACCCTCCATATTAAAGTTGTTTTTTGCACTTGACTGGCAAAATTCCGTCTCTGAGAATTAAAAACATCGGTTTCACACGCCCTCTACTGTGTGTTTATTTTGTTAAAAGGTCACGAAGCATTTTGCAGAAGTTTTGTGAAAATATGGCATGGTGGGTCATTTCTAACACAGAGGGCATTCTACTGTGTGGGATTTTCGAATAGATTATTCATCCCCATGACGTGATACCAATTTCCAAAAATATATATAAACTGGTAAAAAAAAACCTTCAAACATATAAACGAGAATTTTAGTCCCAGTGGGTTCTCTCCTGGTTTACAAAAAAGATCTGAGCATCTCCTTTTCTAACCTCTTTCCCTTTGCGTGGTGGTGGTCGTGCCGGCCAAAGTCGACATACTACATGGAGGGGAACACGGGCCACCGCGTGTTCCAAACACAATTCGGACGCATCGCCGTCAACATCTGCTACGGCCGCCATCACCCGCTCAACTGGCTCATGTACGCAGAGAACGGTGCCGAGATCGTCTTCAACCCCTCCGCCACCATCGGTGGGCTGAGGTGAGCTCAAGAGCTGACCTTTAACACCACCAACCTGGCCACATTGAGCCAAGAAGAAGCACATGCCAGAGGTCGCAACCGGGTACCCGATACCCGTACCCTACCCGATACCCGGCTACCCGTACCCGGCCGGGTACGGGTACGGGTAGCTGTTTGCGACCCTGGTGCGGCCGGGTACGGGTAGGCTGTGAGTCACTGGTGAGTAACCGTTTGTCACTCATTTCGGGTAGGGTACGGGTACCCGTACCCGGCTGGGTACGGGTACGGGTACCCATTTGCAACAACTAGTGCGGCCGGGTACGGGTACGGGTAAGGAATCAAAACCCGTTTGCGACCTCTGGCACATGCATGCGTTATTGACTCCAGCATTTTCTGAATGATGGAGCAAATTCGTTTTTAAACTTTTTTCTTTATTTATGTAATCTCGTGGTTCAGAGGTTAGAGCAATTAGCTGGCACTATTGGGATCCTGAGCTTGAATACAGGCAGCTGTCTGTGATTAAACAGAAAAACCTAAGAATATATAAGAATATGAATTCTTAAGTGTAGTCAGCAAACTAAAAACTATACTAAAACTATTTTTTATTTTACCAGGCCACAAATGATAACTCAACGAAGTGGCTTAACACGTGCAAATTCATAGCAGCTTAATACTCAGCCTGATCACCAATGCCTGGCCAAAATAGCCAACGTATTAAATGTCATCCTGTAATTAACTCGGTTAAATCCCAGCTCTGAGAGTCAGAATATCGATGTGACTGTTTCGCGACAAAAGTTACTCTCGTGTGGCAGAGCGGGTGGGAAAGTCTACTGTGTGAAGCAGGCCACTTTAAGGGATCTCGGAGGGAACTGATAACCACCTCCGTGGGCAGTTCTTCAGCATGAAGAGTTGCACTGCCGTGTCTCGTGACATGACGCCGATAGCACAATAAAGGATAAAGTTGGGTTAAATGAAATAATTATAATAAAAGACATATTCGCAGCATCTTTGTTTTTGGTAAATGTAACTTACTTTAAGATAGTGTTGTTGCTTTAAATTACTTCTCTTATGGAAATCATTTTCATGACCTTTGTTGTAGTGCAGCAACTATACGAGTAAACTGTATCCTGGCAAGTAGTAGGGTTTTTACCCTTTAAACGGGTACAAAACTGACACCTTTATACAAGGTATCATGTTTGCAATAACCACAACACAAGCAGTCAAAATGCAAACAAAAATAAACAACTCTGATAATGATATGCACTGTCCTTGAAGTTGATTGGTCCACACATGAGACAGCTTTTCTTAGAGCCTAGTCTCCATTGGTGTTAGACCAGAAGACGCCAAAAGGCGTACAACTCAAAAACAGCGCACTATCAGAGTATTGAGAGCTCGGGGATAAGCATTTACACTATGAGACCTCCTTTACCATTGGAAAAATATAGTAGTAGGTTTTTACCCTTTAAACTGGTACAGAACTGACCAAAACTGACCAGTTTAAAGGGTAAAAACCTCCTACTATATTTTGCCACTGGTAAAGGAGGTCTCATAGTCTATCCTGGCAAGTTATGGTGGAAAAAACAACAGAGTATTTGCCATTTAACACGGAGCCTGCATTCCTTTGACCACAGTTTGGAAGAAAGTTAGTCATGTTGGGAAGTGTAAACGGACAAGCAAATTTTGTGCCGGTGGCACACACCACTGGAAAGGGGGGGATGAGGGGGGAAGTAGGGTCAATGATGCCATTTATAGAAAATGAACAGGAAAGGAACGAGATAAGAGAAATAAATAGAAAATAAGAGGACGTCTTACGGAAAGGGAACAGAGAAACGGGACCAAACGGAACCAAAGGGCCTCGGCGTTGCTGCTCTAAGCAGCGTCTGTTCTCAAAGTGGGCGGGAAGTGGGGAGGGATTCAGAGTGGGGGTGGCCACAGAGGTCACGCAAATTTACGCGAGGCTTAAGATGATTTAGATATATAGATGAACATACAAATCGTGAAGCAGTTCCAGTGGTCCGGCAAATGCTGCTGGAGCATTCTTTTTCAAATATAAACCCATCGCGTTAGTCGATTTCCTTTTTTTGATATGTATTACACTGAGAATGGTAACTCGAACGTCGAATGCACATAGTTAATACATTTTATCTTATTGCAACATCTCACTAATTGTTGCACCCAAGATATCGGCAGTGCTGGCTCAGTGAGTCATAAGGCCACCACCTAGCAGTAATCAACATTTGTTATCCCTGATATCTGGGCATCAACAGTCTTGGATCTCCATCTATTCCTGTCCCTTGTTTTTTTCTGGTAATATTATGCACTTCACATTCTTGGATCTTTCGGTAAAGTCACGTAGAAGGAAAATAAAATAATAAAATAAATCATTATAAAATTCTCACGACGTTTCGGCCACAACACAAGCAGCCGTCGTGAGAATTGTATAGTTGTATTTTTATTATTTTATTATTTCCCTTCTACGTGACTTTACCGAAAGATCCAAGAATATGAATCCCTGCAGTCACGAAAGCTTTAAATCGAAATTATGGACTTCATCTTTCCTTGTGAACCAAACCACTTCATCTTGGGCGTTTTCTCCCCAGCTACTCACATGCTGTGCGGTATCCAATTTTAAAAATGACTTTCTTACAGAATTATATAAAGTGGCCTGAGAGTTTTTGGCTTTCTAATTTCATTACTGTCAATGTCAGACAAATACAGCTCTTTATCTATAGCCCTGTTACAGAGTATGGATTAACTTAAATAATACTGTCCAGTTGGGTTTGTAACGCCATCATCAAATGTCAGCCCTGAATTCAGTTACGGTCAAAAATAGCATACTTGTAACTTGATGTGAAAACGCATGTATGTTTAAAAAACACATTCAAAGTTAAACTTTCCAGCCAATACTTGGTCATAAAAATATATACACACAGTAAATACATGCATCATCAACCGTGATCAATTCACTGCTGGATGAAGGCCTTACCCAAGCCGTCACCATGTTTCACGGTTTTGCAAATAAAACAAACCCACGTGGCACCTGCACACGAGTTGATTTCATTGCTGAGTCTTTACGGTCAACGTTCTCTCTCCATTCCTCGACGTGGTACTATTCACACAAATCAATACGGTTAGAACAATTACTGTATGTGTCATATATATACACACACAGTGTCTATTTTACTAGGCTGCCCTTGTGACAACTTAACTTTCCTGATGACCAAGCATGTGTGGGTGTTGTCCTGAACCCCATCCAGTGCGGACTGAGAGAATGTTCGAAATGATGTGTACGGTCGTCTGCCAAGTTTATCTTACTTGTGGAAAAGTCAGCGTTGTTTGACTAAAACTTTTGTTTAGAATTATATTTATGCGTGTTGAAAGCTGCTGCGGTAGTATGTTCAGGGCATGTGAGAAATAAGCACCGTTGATGTCAAATAAGGTCACAGCATATTAGTTACCAACCGGGCGTGGAGGAGGAATCATCTTCTTAGGTTTTTTCGGTAAAGTCACGTAGAAAGTAAAATAAAATAAAAACAAAAATCACGACGTTTCGGAGGCAACACAAGTCTCCGTCATCAGGTGGGACCGTCACAGCCAGATTAGCTGTACAGCTGAGTCTTTACGGTCAACGCTAGCTGTACAGCTAATCTGGCTGTGACGGTCCCACCTGATGACGGAGACTTGTGTTGCCTCCGAAACGTCGTGATTTTTGTTTTTATTTTATTTTACTTTCTACGTGACTTTACCGAAAAAACCTAAGAAGATGATTCCTTGCAGTCACGAAAGCTTCAAATCTAGAGGAGGAGTAAGTTTGTGCCCGTCGTCATGATCCGTCATCGATAATTATATACTGTACGTATCCACTCATAGTAAAGCTTCACAAAATGCATGCTCACCGTCGTTTTATTGGAATGATAAAAAAAATGCTTGCACTTTTATTTTCTGCTTTAAATTAAATGCAAGCAAGCTAAAAAAAAAATACCTGATAGGCCTTGAAAACATATGAATTTTTCATTGTTTTTTTTTTAAACAAATCTCAGGCCTTATGTCACCAAGCACCTGCTGGTAGTGTGCATGAAGCAGCTTAGCATGATAACTTTGATGCCACATTGCCTCCACAATCAGCCCATATTAAATAGATGTATGGACTATTTAACTTAAATGCAGATTTTATGTCTAAAACACAGAGCAAACTGCTTGACGTAAATGCCGTTTGCAGCACATCGACGGGGTGCGAGCTAAAACATGTTAGATGTTCCACTGCTTCTGTTTAAGCCTTTATTTTAATTTGGAATGCTTTCCTTACACAATACCGCAATTCTAATTCATCATTGGCCACGATGGAGCCACTGCTGGATGAATCTCAGGACGGTCCGATATTGGAATATTTGGCCATTACATTGATGAGTGTTTGGTATTATGTGGGAAAAAATAGGGGTACGTGGAAAAAACCCACACATTCAAATTGCCACTTATGTACATTGAACTTCTTTTGCACCGTACGCAGCTAACCGTTCTAATCGGTGGTGCGGGGGAAGGACTACGAACCCAACACAAAAAGCAGTTCTAAGAAAATTAGTTTTCGATCTAGATTCATAATCCACAGACAGACAGGAATTCAGTGAGAAGAGCAAATCTATCTGTGGACCGCAACCGGCGTTTTACTGGCATCTACTGGCCACCTCGCGCTCTGACAGCCCCACACAAACAGAACCTGTTGTTTTTCGATTTAAAGCTTTCGTGACTGCAGGGATTCATCTTCTTGGTTCTTTCGGTAAAGTCACGTAGAATGGAAATAATAAAATAATAAAAATAAAAATAATAAAATAATTCTCACGACGTTTCGGCCACAACGCAAGCAGCCGTCCTCAGGTGGAGAGCAGGTCTGTCGAGTAGACAGAGTCATTCAGACTCAGTGGAACATCTACTCGATAGACCTGCTCTCCACCTGAGGACGGCTGCTTGCGTTGTGGCCGAAACGTCGTGAGAATTATTTGAATTTTTATTATTTTATTATTTCCATTCTACGTGACTTTACCGAAAGAACCAAGAAGAAGCACCTGTTGTTGTCACGTTGAGAGTCACACGAACACCTACGCTTCACTGTGTTTATAATTACAGCATTTGTATTAATGCCACTGAGTATACATTTCCTACAATAGGTCTGTAATTTTCAACGAAACCACTTGATGATTATTGCGTGCTACACATTTTATCGCTGTAAAAAAATGAGCACGCATGGCGATTTAATAACGTGTAGGTTACAGCCTGCATTTACGCAGCATATAATGTTTCTGAAGCACTCACTATTACAAAGGATTTACAGTGAGATAATGAAACAAACAATATAACCCCGTTGGTAAGTGAAGAATGAGGCACGTGCCGGAGGTGATGTCAGACAGATGAGCCGCGGGATGATGGAGTTTCATCAGATGCACTGCATCCGAACTTCCTAGCTCATACCTTACCGCTCAACACTAAAAAGGGCCTTGGATTTTTTTTTTTAAACCAAGATAGATCAGCGGGTTTTTAACTCCTCTGACATAATGATCAATCAGGAGTGGCAGAAAGCCAATGTGTCATTTTAAGCCCCTCAGTGCAAGCCAGTAAATCCATTGGCCCATTGCGCTTGCATACAAGTGATGGAGGCATAAAGACTTGTAGGTGTGGACACAAATGAGGCTGGTTCGATGTGCGTTTGACATCATTAGCCTGAAACTTGCCTCCATTTTTACTTGCCTATTTCATTACCAATTTACAACCCTTTTTGTCAAGCCATTGCTGAATAAAGCCCTCCCCAAACCGATTCGGTTGTGGGGATTGAGCTGGCCGTGCTTCACTGCGCTGGTCAGTATGGGTTGGTCAAGCGATGGGGTAGGTGAAGGGGCAGGATATAATGCGCCACTCTAGTGATGTTAGCCGTGGTCGGGAATTGAACTCTGTTCGCTGAGTTCGTAGTGCAGTGTGCTAACCACTGTGCTAACCGCTGCACCACCACTGCACCCTTTGACTTGCATCGTTTTAAATGAATTACTGTATTTCGATTTAAAGCTTTCGTGACTGCAGGGATTCATTTTCCTGGTTCTTTCGGTAAAGTCACGTAGTGAGAATTTTATTGTTGTATTTTTATTATTTTATTATTTCCCTTCTACGTGACTTTACCGAAAGAACCAAGAATACAATTACTGTATATTTTCATGTTGTCCACTTACAGTAATGGTTACCCAGAATTCCATTCAAGAAAGATCATGAAACTAATTTAATACTGCTTAAGGACATTACAATTTAATCGAGTGAGAAAAACCGTGTATCCATTTCCACTGTGACGTATGCACAGCTTACTCGTCTCACAATTCAAAGCTACAGTTCCAGTTCCCATTTATTATAAACACATTCTTACGTTGTACTTTACTCAACAGTATTGTACGAAGAATGTCAAGTCATTTACGACTGCTGCACAAACACGACCAAGAAAGGCACCCTAATAGCATGTCGAGACAAAGGCATTTCAATCCATGAAATGAACGTGTTCGATGACGATCACCTGCTGTTGCGTTTGTGTCGCTCATTGGGCGACATTCGAGATGATGGATTCGGGGAGGCCGAGCTCACGTGCCTCGTTCAGGGGACGAACTGCGCGTGGCCGAGCGTGTTAATCGAGCGGCGGCTGACATCGTGCGCTGCCAGCGCTGCAAAGCGTTCTTGTTCAAATCTCCGCGTGTCGCCAGAGAATGAAGTAGTGATCCGACTGGAATGCCGCTGTGAAATGAGAAATTATTTTTCATTCCAAACAAACATGAAAAGTGCATGGATACAATTTTTTTTTATCACAGGGCTCTGATGTTTCATTTTAATGGTTTAATCCACAAGACCCCTTTCCATAAACCCTTGTTTGTTGTAAGAGTGGAGATGAATGGTGGTCTGTAAGGTTGAGCCATTCATCTTTCGACTCTGCAGTTGCCCTTAAAATCCGTTGCAGGTTAGGGAAATATCAGCCCGACCTTTAGTGTTCAAGGAAAGATGAATCAACAGAGCTTCAATAATTCCGGCATCTTAATTTTGTATTAGAGCGCTTGTCGCTCCAGTTAGCGTACTGCGCTATGAACCTGGCAACCTGAGTTTCATTCCGGGCCACGGCTAATATCGGTGGCGAGTGATACCAGGGCTTCTGCCCCTTCACCAACCCGCACTGCCCAGCGTGGTGAAGTATGGTCAAACATCCCCCATGATGACATGGCATGGGGAGGCACTCCTATCACGTGTTTGTATTGTTTGTTGTTGTAATGATCTTACCCACCCAACTGGACATCAGTGAAAAAGAGCTTTATTGCTCGTCGGATTCCTCCAGTATAAATACATATTCTGATTATGATCCAGCAGTGGAATGACAAAAGGGGCTGTACATCATGTTTTAGTTGTTTAGAGTATATAATATAGTATCACTCCACAATATATAATGTTAAATTTCGATTTAAAGCTTTCGTGACTGCAGGGATTCATATTCTTGGTTCTTTCGGTAAAGTCACGTAGAAGGGAAATAATACATTTTCTTGCTGTGGTTTTCACACCTGATGATGATTGCTTGTGTTGCAATCGAAATGTGACTTTACCGAAAGAACCAAGAATATGAATATAAAATGTACCCAAAAAAGTGTTGATTTTACTTTGGCATTGGAGCACAAATCACATATTACACAAACTCAATCTATTAGTCTATAACACTACCATAAAAGGAAAAGTGGATGACAACATTTTGGGCAAAGCAGATCTTGACTTAAAATTTCCCAAAACGCTGCCTATATAATTTAATTTTGTATTACTGTATTTTTAAAAGCGTAATCTCAGTGTGCTCTCTGAATCTGTGCACTGCTGCACTACATTTGTACCACTATAGTCATCAGCCTACGTGGTATCTCTGACGGATTTATAAGGGTTTCAACGCCAAAGCAAAACACGCATTGAATCACTGCATTTGAATCTCCACAGTGAGCCGCTGTGGGCCATCGAGGCAAGGAACGCTGCCATCGCTAACCACTACTTCACCTGCGCCATCAACCGCGTCGGAACGGTGAGCCTGCCAGACTCCAAAAACGCCCGGGGTCCTGAGCTTTACAGGCCTGCTCTGGATTGAAAGGATTCAGAGGTCAAAGTTGAGCTGACGTCCACCAGCGTTGGCTTTGCCGTTCCCATGTCCGTGCGGGAATTCACAATGGCGAGAGATAGACGCAGCACTGTGTGTGTGCGTGTGTGGCTGCCTTGGCTGCGCTTTTCATAAGATGATATTTTTTTGGAAGTGGTTAAACGTTCATTGATTGCTAGCCAAGTAATTTCGACACGTTTGTCAATTTTGGAAGACGCAGAGATGTGCTCGGCTGCCATCACATGATCGACTATGTCATTATTTTCTCATGCGGCCCCATCTCCCCCCCCCCGGACCCACCTCACTGTCAAACCATTATCAATCCAACCTCTACCTACTAAAGCAACATCGTACTGGAGTTACAACGATGCTTCGGTCAAGGTGACCGTGTGGCTCAGAGGATGGCGTGGGCACAGCTAAGCTCTTGAGGTCGAGTCTGTGTTCCAGCCGCCCAAGATTGATCCTGGTTCTCAGCTTGTAGCGAGCTAATTGTCTCAGTCCAGCCACCAAATATCTTGCACGCAAAAAAATCCCCATCATATTAGCGCTGCGACATGTGGCGAACACTGTGGAAAGCCTTGAAACGTGTGGATATAGAAGGCTCTTGAAGTGACTCCAGAAAATAAGTAACGTCATATTCCCGGTCTGATCTCTTGACAGGGTGATGATACAATGCTAGCCGCTGCAGAGAGCCAATTAGAAATACATTCATTTCAAGACTTGACAACAACACAATACATAATTGGGGGAAAAAATGCCTCGGTCAAAGGTTAAGGTTGTCTTTCAACTCATGTCCATATTTTGTTTGGTTTGTGTGTTTAATTTAGTGTGATGTTAATTGCGTTGCATTGTAGCCACTGCTGATCGGCATTGGTGTTTCGATGCTGATATGGCGGTAGCCCGTTTGCTACTTGTTTGCAGAGGTTTGCAGTTCGAGCCCGGTGGCCGCCCTGATTAATACTGTGGGTGTATTAGCCATTAATACGTGCTATCTGCTTCACAGTGGATGGTAAATATTCCTTGATGTCATCTTCTTGGTTATTTCGGTAAAGTCACGTAGAAGAGAAATAATTAAATAATAAAAATAAAACATAATAAAATAATTCTCACGAAGTTTCGGCCACAACGCAAGCAGCCGTCCTCAGGTGAAAACCATTCAGACGCTGTCTCCCCGACAGACCTGGTCTTCACCTGAGGACGGCTGCTTGCGTTGTGGCCGAAACTTCGTGAGAATTATTTTATTATGTTTTATTTTTATTATTTTATTTTTTCTCTTCTACGTGACTTTACCGAAAGAACCAAGAAGATGAATCCCTGCAGTCACGAAAGCTTTAAATCGAAATTCCTTGATGTTATTCGAAAAAGAGTTGACATCATGGTCCAAATTAGATTTTTTTTTTATAATTGCAAATTACTAAATTGTCTAAAAAGAATCACGTGGCAGCATCACCCCTACTGGCAGATTAATGCACATGTTCAGCTGGGTGCCGTGTACACGTTGTGCCACACTGTGACAGCTGCCGATGGGGGTCCCCTTGGCTAGACTGCATCGAGGATTCATAATGGTTGACATGAAATGTGATGTAAGGTGCTTGGAGTTGCTCGGACATTTAAACAGTGGCGGCTCCTACAAAATCTCTCAGGGGGGGCAAATGTCTGGATGATTGATAAGGATAAGGTCCACCCATGCAATGGATAAATTAACAGCTTAAGCATGTAAAGGCAACTTCACTTCTTTAATATTAATGAAAAATAAAGTGACTCTTACAATACATCTTGTTTGTTTCTATACTCACTATTAATATACAATCCACTCAAGTTTCTTTTATTAAAGATTCCACTAGGTGGCGACAAATTATATTGTTGGATGAAACGTGCTTACGTATGATGACGTAAGCACGTTAGGGCGAGCCCTCCCGGAAGCCATAGAGAATGCATTGCAGCGCCCCCGTTCGAAAAAAAACATCTTTGAATGTAAGTCTACGGGGCCACTCGGGGCGATTCTCAGCCAGAGTGAAATCGCCCAAAAAGAGGCGGTACTCCACAGAACGTGACATGACGCTGATTGGACTATATCCAGAGGCACAGTGACGGCTAGCGTGACTCTGGTTGAATGACATTGGTGGTGCGTCGCCCAATCGCCCTAATGAAGAAACCGCCCCTGCATTTAAATGCCTGACAAATGCAAATCCTTACCCTTTTAAGTATTGTGCAGTCACTTTGCGACAGAGCCTGCTTCCACAGTGCTTAATAGAAGAAAAAAAATGCTTAGTTTAATTTTACTCTGTAGCGTATTGCAGATAAAGAGAGAAAAAAATCTGGTTGGGCTTATGCTGTCTCGTAGCATTTCCTGTAATTGTAGTTTCCCGATCGGATTATGATTATTGTTGATGCACATTCATTATTAAATTTATCCAATCTGATTCGCAAACTGATTTTAAAGCTTCCTCGTTTTATAACGTAAATCAGATTAATTGAATGTAACATTGTTTTAGTGGATCATTGAATGGGCCCGGAATTTCTGCTGTGGCTTCATTGGGAGGTTCAAGTTTATTGATTGACAAAGGTTTTTTTTTAACGATGGATCTGCCTTCTGGAAAAAAAAAAGATGCAATTGCGTTTTTTTCTGTCAATCAAAATGCCTTGCTTAGAAATTGCGTCGTAGAGGTTGAAGTTGATGGTATGTGCACATAAGGAGTTGTACTTTTCCCCCTATGTGCATTTAATTCGGCTTATCTAACTGCTTATCGAACCAAAAGTCACGTATTATTTTATTAGACCCAAAAAGTGTTTGAAAATTAGAATGAACAAAACATACATACAAATTCTACGTAATTAATGTTTCTACCACGGTACGCATCAGCATATTTTTTTAAATGTCAAAATAAATGTTCGTGTTGAGTGAACAACATTTTTCTTTACATACTACTGAGCTCTTAATAAAATACAAGCGACGACAACCGGCTTTATTGTGTTATATAAATGAGCACAATGCACACTTTGGTAGTTGCCATGTATTTTTATTTGGCCGCGACCAACTCACCCTGAATGTGCATCTACTACGTAGGCTTTTGCGACCGATGCTACGATTCGTAATTTACATTTTGGTCAGATCGCGTGAGTACATTGCCAACATTGTGACGTTCACCCGAGAAAGCCCACGTGTTTAGAAAAAAGGGAATTATTATGAACAGAGGCATTTAATAATTAAATAAGCATGTAATTATATTAACCACCACACACATCATTTCCAGTCGTAAAATGTTTAAAACAAAATTGAAAAAGAAATCTGTAATATACTGACATTATTGGATTTCATTGTTTTATAAGTGACTTCAACTTCGCATGTTGGAAACCAAATTGTCGATTAACTGTAAACGTTTTTACTCATAATGACACTACGCAGAACATAAATACACGGTCACCTTATTTCACCCCCCACCTGTGAGATTGGCTAATTATTATTGTCTTTTTCAGGAGTGCTTTCCAAATGCCTTCACATCTGGAGATGGAAAGGAAGGTATGCACTTTACAATCACGATAATCAATAATTCTATGTTTAAATGTCATAGATTAAAATGTGTGTTACAATGCTTGCATGTGCGGTGCATTGCGGCGGTGTAATAAAATCAAAGCAGAGCAGTTATCATGGGGCCACGTGTTCACTGCGATTTGCGATGATGAAAGTGTAAAGTTACCGCTGTGGCACGGAGTGCGGGAGGCTTGATCGCATTCACGTTGCTAATTAAGTCAGTCAGATTCATTAATGTTGTCTTATTCATTGCTTTGGTCTTCAGTGGAAAGTCATCTGCTACGCTTCATGAGTGTCATCCACTCATTCAGCATTAAATTTCGATTTAAAGCTGTCGTGACTGCAGGGATTCATATTCTTGGTTCTTTCGGTAAAGTCACGTAGAAGGGAAACAATAAAAGAATAAAAATAAAACAATTACATTCTCACGACGTTTCGATTGCAACATACCTGATGATGATTGCTTGTGTTGCAATCGAAACGTCGTGAGATTTTTTTTTTATTTCCCTTCTACGTGCCTTTACCGAAAGAACCAATAATATCATTCAGCATTGCTTAAAATAAAACATAACCATTTCGTTGATGAATTCCTTTGTTCACTAATCTTGTCAAGTATTAACCCTGGGCTCACATGCTTGCAGACTAAATAGCTGTCGAGTTGGAAAAAAAAACCTGTGGTCGGCTGGGTTTGAAACTTTTTTTTTAAACATGCTTTTAATTCATGCTATGATAGTTTATGCCCATAGTATAATTTGTTTGCTTGTGTCTTTGCTTGGGAGTGCCCTGACGTTCTTAGCAGACTCCCTCCAGAGGCCCCATAACCCCCTCTAGTGACACGACTCAGAAACTGCAGGAAAAGTTGTCACAAGGACGCCACTAAAATAGGGCGATCCATTTTCGATACTCGACTAAAATAATCGGTGGACAATGAAGAAATTACATTTTAATTAAAAGCTTCTATATGTATCGTACAGTCTCATATATTACTGAAGCATCAACATTAACCAAGCAGACAATAAATATCCTCATACAACCATAAACACAGTAGATATAAAAGTATTATGGTATACGTCTCGACAACCACAAGGCTTTCTCGGAGTGCATAATTTCAGCGGCATTGTTGAAGGCAATCAAACTCTGAACCGGCTACGACACACAGCGTCTCATCGGCAGCGTCAATAAACAACTGCATTGCATCCTGTAAATAGTTGGGAACTCATTTACAATTCAACATGCGCCCTTTGTGGCTTCAATGTTACACAATCCACGTAATTGTTCTCAGCGTATCTTTGGCGTCCGCCCCCATGAGATCTTTGGATGAAATACGCCTTACGAATGTAAATTGTTATTAATTATTATTCATTAGAAATGTATTTCCCGAGTAGAGCCCCGTAGAGCTAAGAAGCTTTTTTTCAAGGGACGACTTGGTCTGACAGACAGCACCAAAGCATGACCACAGTGAGAGTTCACGGAAGAAGAGAAGAGAGTTTGAGGATTGGACGACAGGAAAGAGAACAGATGAGCGGTTTGCATGAGCGGAGGACATTCTCGTGCGAGAGACGGGGCATGTTTCTCGAGGGCTCTTGCCTGGCTAAAGCCAAGCACGGATGCGTTAAAAGCATTCAGGCATTTTTATATTCTCACAGAAACTTGGGGTTGTTATTACATTGCTGAAACATCTGCGTGATTGAGTAAGATTGTAGAAAATACAGAGCGTGGAATTGTAAATGATTGTTGTGAAAACGATGTCAAGTATCATAAACGTGAGTCATTGGCTGTTGAAGAGTGGTGGCACAATGGTTAATTCGCTGCGCTATTAACTCAGCGACCCGAGTTTGATTCCTGGTCATGGATAACATCCGTGGCGGGTGACATTTGTTGCTGTGTTTATAGTAAGTTATACAAATATTAACTAGAACATAAAAAAATTATGACACCTCCCACACCGCTGTCATAGAATTTGTTAGTGTCACAGTTACTCTGCCAACGCTTTAATATGATATACAAACACAGATACGTTACAGTATCACATGCTATGTCATGTATAAGTCTCCACATATGAAATGTAAGTTAATTTAAATATTACAGTAATCCTGTACTGTGGTGAAGACACTACGGGGCTCACAAGAAGCGCTGGGTGCAATACTCAGCCCTCACCACAAGGCGGCGGCAGTCAAGAGGTCGTGGGTTCAAATCCCACCTCCGTTATAACTTATTATTTTTTTACTTAAACAATCCTATATATTTAGTAATTCGTTGGAGTGTTTAACAGTATGATAATATGAAAAAAAAACTAGATGTATAATTGTAGAATTAAAAAAATGCATTGAAAGTTTTGGGCCATGGGACAGGTAGCAGTTATATAATTCTAGATTTGAAGCTTTCGTGACTGCAAGGATTCATACTCTTAGTTCTTTCGGTAAAGTCACGTAGGTAAAAAATTAAATTTAAATTAATAAAAAATAAAAACAATAAAATCACGACGTTTCGGAGGCAACACAAGCTTCCGTCTTCAGGTGAAACTGTCACAGCAGTTATATAGCCCGGACACGCCGGTTATTTCTAACTTGCGCAGCTAATTAGAAATAATTAGTGGAGAAGCTGTCACTGACTGGAGCTTGGAGCTTAATTCAGTACCATCAAGGCCTATCGACCCCCCTCTATTTAAATGTTAATTAAATTATAATTATTTTAAATATATAAATGTATTACAACCCTCGCCACAAGGGGACGGCAGCAGTCATAAGGTCACGGGTTCAAATCCAACCTCCGTTTTGTTTTTACTTAATAAACCATCCTATTTACTTAGTTGTTGCAGTGTTTATCAGCATGATAACAGTGAATCAAAAATAGAAAATTACGTACACTAGATGTGTTATTGTATAAAAAAGTGTTGAATGCATCTTGGATGAAGGGTTGAGGGATAAGTCGCAAGTTTGTAACTCATTTGGGGGTGGGACATAGCGAGCGGGTGACATAATTTAACTCCCTGCACCTGGGCCCACTGGTTCGTTTTAAGACGGAGTACACTGATGAATATAGAGTATGTAAAAAAAGCAAATTGTGATCGGCGTGGTGTGTAAATTAAATCTGGGATACCTAAACTCGAACCTTAACCCAAGTTAACCCTATCAATAAAACCCGTAGAGGCAAGCAACAGTGTATGAATCATAATAATAAATACATTATGTAATAGTGATTCACAACTCTTAGTCATTCCACTGCTGGATGAAGGCCTCCTTACACCATGTTGGTCAAGGGGTGTATGACCATGGTTCAGCACGCTGGTCAGTGATGCTTGGTGAAGGGTTTGTGGGGGGGCTTAGGAAAATTCTAGATTTGAAGTTTTCGTGACTGCAAGGATCCATACTCTTTGGTTCTTTCGGTAAAGTCACGTAGGTGAAAAAAAATATAATAAAAATAACTAAATTAAATCACGACGTTTCGTGCGCAACACAAGCGTCCGTCATCAGGTGGGGACAACCACATCGAAAACAGTTGCTGAGGTATGACAAAGAGATGGCTCTGACAAGGGATTATATAGCTGAGGAGGGTGGCTTAGGAAAAGTTGAGATATCACTCCCTGCTGCTTGTGTTAGCCACGGCCCGGGAGTCACACTCAGGCTATCAGGAGTATAGTGCAGTACGTGTCACTGCTCCTCTCCTATGTACGGATAAAAATTGCGCACAGTATTGTATAATAATATATTCAGTACCATAGAGAGTAATACATTTCGTGGATGTATGAATGTATTTAATGAATATTGAATGTGTAATGAATATAAATACATTGTGATGAATATATGCACGGTTGATGTGTTAAAAGAATTGATGTGTATGCGTGCATGCGATTTTAATATTCAATTCAAAGTGCCTGCTGCCTTGAAACAGAGAGAGGGCAAGGCTCACCCGCACAGACAGAAATTCCACATTCTAATGGGATGGCCATGAACTAGTCCTGTTTGTCAATCCATAGCTTGATGAGCGACTACATTTATTGCAATGCAACACATTGCAGTATATAAATACAGTATTGTGACTGCAGTACTCTAGTGACACTTTGAATAGACATGTTAATTCACGCTCTTTGGATTTTTCGGTAAAGTCACGCAGGTAAAAAATTAAAATAAATTAAATCACGACGTTTCGGGCGCAACACAAGCGTCCTTCTTCAGGTGGGGACAACTTAGCGAAAGCACACCGCTTAAGCGGCTTTCGCTTGAGCGGTGTGCTTTCGTTAAGTTGTCGTGATTTAATTTATTTAAATATTTTACCTACGTGACTTTACCGAAAAAAACAAAGAGTATGAATCTTTGCAGTCACGAAAACTTCAAATCTATGTTAATTCACGATTTAAAGCTTTCGTGACTGCAGTGATTCATATTCTTGGTTCTTTCGGTAAAGTCACGTAGAAGGGAAAACAAGAAAATAATAAAACAATATCATTTTTTGTTTTATTTTATTATTATTTTATTAATAATTTATTGTTTTATTATTTTATTGGTTTCCCTTCTACGTGACTTTACCGAAAGAACCAATAATATGTTAATTCACGTTTCTTAATTCCCACCACCTATCTCCACCCAGCAGTATAAATGGGTACACCACAGTCGGTCGGCAGGTCACGTGTGGTGGGGTAAAACGTGGGTAGTCCCACCGCTTCGATTACTTTTGGCTAGCATGGAAGAGTAGGCCAAAATGCTCTTCCAGGAGTGCTTCTCAACCTTGACCACTCGACAGCACAAACTTTCGAGCTTGCTGGAGCTTCGCCCCACTGCACGGGTGTCTTCGTGTCTGTGTGAGTGTCCCCTTGTCTTTGTCTCCATATCCATGTCTATGTGTGTGTGTCCATGTCTTTGTGTCTCCATGTCTGTGTGTTCGTGTCTCTATGTCTCCGTTATGAAACGTGTCAGCACACTCTCGATGCATGTTGTCTAATGCATTGCATCGCAACATTAAATTACCTGTTGCTACGGAGTAAAGAGGGCTTCAATATTACAAATCAGTGGGGTATCTAAATGGATCGCCCTCTATTAGCTGTCCCTCCTGCTGAAGTAGATGTTGTTATCGTTGTGTTCATGAGATGGCACGGGCCTTCCCTGCAAATGAGACGGTGCAGCCAAAGGGAGCTTACTTTCGTTGTAGAAATAACGATGGGAACGACGGTGCCCATGGCTATCTTTAAATACACGCTTGACAATATAATCTGTCCACTGAAATTGTAGGCTCCTTCTCAAATGCAGCAATGCCCCCCGGTGTTGCTGCAGTTTACCATTCCCTGGGTGTGCCATTAGACGCCACATCAATTCGCAAATAAAAAAAATACTGGGCACGGACCTATCGTTTTCATTTCCATACCATCCGGCCCCTCCTCTCTCCTTCCCTACGATCTGCCGACAAACAGTGTTCATGTTACATCCTTCTGCTATACCCAGTCTCTTTGCTTCCCCTCGACAGCATGCGTGAAAGTCGGTAAGAGTAGATGTTTGACTCAGACTGTTACGTCAAGTGCAAAATGGCTGCAAATCTCTTAAATTGGCGTGGTTGTGCTTTCCCGTCTTTCAAGGTCAGTGAATCGTGTACAATTTGTGCAACTGGTGGCCTGGAGAGGTCAACACTGCAACGGACTTTAAGTGTTGTCAACCTCATATGTGTGGGCTTTATATCTGAGCACTCCAGTTTCCCTCTGCATTAAAAACACTCCATAGAATATCAACGGTCGAAATATCCCCGATGCAGTGCCCTCTTAAAATGCGTAGAGACATTATTATTTTATTTTACTTTTATTAATTTTAATGTTTTTACCTACGTGACTTTACCGAAAAAACCTAAGAACATTATTAACGCTTCATTGTGTTGTGCACACACATGCGCACACCGCAGCTCACTGCGAGTTCGGCCACTTCTACGGCTCGAGCTATGTGGCAGCGCCGGACGGGAGCCGCACGCCGAGCCTGGGACGCATGAACGATGGGCTGCTCATCGCCGAGCTTGACCTTAACCTGAACCGGCAGGTCTCCGACCACTGGGGCTTCAGGGTCAGTGCCATTTTTTTTAAATCACGGTTGCTGAGCACAAACAAGGGCAAAAAAAAATGCCATGTGGCCAGAAAAGGCAGTAGTTCTGTATTTTTGTGCCCGGGGCAAAGTGGCATGCTCGCGTCGCCCAAATATGTAAGTCACCAGCTACTGGGAGTTAATTCGTTTCCAACAATCCGGATTCACATTTTCGCGGTGGCCCCCTCGGAGTGGCTGATCCACCTTCCCCGACCTTGCTACGGCAACTGCCGACTCAACAAACAGCAATTCAAACAGCGCTGTTGAAGTAGCACTTGACCAGAGTTCATATGATTCTTGAATTGAGCAAAGCTATTGGAGCTTCGGAGAAGGAGATGATGGGAGGGAATTCCAAGATTGATAATTTTGAGGGACGAAGCAGAAAAGAAAAAAAAAATTCGACCTGCACTCTGGTCATTGAACATAGATTGGAAGAGGCGAAACGTGTAGACCGAGACCTCCACATGGGTAGAGGAATCAATACCTGACGTTTGATGGGAAGCTACATTGCTGAAGAGTTGCCAGCACATGCGACAAAGCCGCCTGCCCACCGTGGTGAAGCCGAGTAAGAGCGATCGGGTAATATCGTGTCCTTCGTCGACCCCAAAAGTGATCACCCAAGTGGTTTTCTTTTTTATATGTTGTACAATTGTACAAGTGTCACGATTAGAATTAATTGATTTATGATACAGAGTTTTACATCTTTCTCTTTAATTGCTGAGTGAGGAAATATTCAAAGCAAATGCTACTGCTTAGGTTTTAGCGGCTGTGCTGTATAATTACACTGGTCAACAAACTTTTTCTGGCATAAGGTATTCCAACGGGTTTAAGGTAATTTTGGGGTGCTGATTCCAAATCTGGCATCAGTTTTTTGTCTTTTATCACATCAGGTTTTTGAGATATCAAATATTGCATTTTTAATAAAAACTGCAGAAGAAAAATATTAAATAAATGTGGATATCTACATAAAATTATATTATAAACACACTATCCTAAAGATACAGCACCATATTTTAACACTAAAGCAGTCACTGACTCGCAACAACTTGCAATCGTAAGTGACAGAGTTGATTTCGGGTAAAATCAATGAAAATGTTGTATGCCGATAGCATAAAAATGAGATGTGATAGAGCAAATCTGACATCAGATTTGGAATCAGCACCCTGAAATTAGTCTAAAACAGCTGCAAAAGTCCAGGCCAGAAATTTTTTTTTTGTGTGTTATCTGATGTGCTTGAAGCCATTTGGCGTCGTGTCTTTGTGCCCATGTTATTCGGCATCACGTCTAGCATCACGTCCAAAACAACACATAGGACAACCCAAAGACACGTCGGCGCTATTCGGAAGAAATGTTCACACTTTCTCAAACGTACACATATAGCTACACATACGTACACAACCACAACTACAAATGCGCATGAACACTCATACACACACATATGCATGCGCACAAAATTGCATACACCTGAACACGTACTCGACACGCATACAATCTTATTTTCAGCACCAAGATTCTAGAGGATTTTAATACAATGTTTTTGTAACAGAAAATATATGTGCAATACTGTGTGTGTAAATGCGCGTGTGTGTGTGTGTGTTGACAGATGACGGGCCGTTATGAAATGTACGCAGAGGAGCTGGGCAGAAGCGTGAAGCACGATTTTAAACCTGACATCCATAAATAGTGGCAACTGAGATGGGCTGCTTGAATTAAATATGAAGACAGAAAAAAAAGATTTCACATTTTATTTGAAGCAACATCGCAAATACTAAATACTCATCCAGGCCTAATTATGATTGAAGGACTGAATGCTATCCTTACCCTTTTGGAAATTTCTGTAAACACGTGTAAATAAAATTGTCTTCTGTGAAGTGGCCTATGCATTTTTTTAATCTGCCGTGAGTATTTAACCATTTGCTTTTCCTGTCAAGCAAAGATCAAGTTAGCACAATTACATTTACTTCCATTCCAATTAGGAATTTTCGGGCATGTGGCCAGTTGATCAAAAGCCTCATTGACATCTGAATATGGCCCAGAACCAAACAGGGCCAGGGGAAGGCTTCGTCAATTTCGTCATTAGTTGCATCAATTGGTACACTCGTATGTGATGTCAACGGCACGACACGACTTCTTCCACAGACACTGGTGTTTAAACCAATGAGCCCTGCGCGTGTGTGTGTGTGAATTTATAAAGGGCTCTGATGAGGACCAGGAGCTGAGCTGAGCCTGCTGCACTGTGGCTCTCAGCAAATGTAGGTGGCCAGGGAAAGGTGGGATCCTATCTCCAAATCTCTTGTAACTGATGGCTTTACAGCTGTGGGAAAAGCTAAAGTGGCCAAACTGCTCTTCCCAGTACAGTAAATGCTTTTTTTCTCTCCAAGAGAAATGTAATAAGAACATGTAGGCGGCAAGGCTGGAATGGTGGGTTTGATTAACTCAGAAATGCTTGAATCCACCTGGACTCACCCATGCGTTGCTGAAAACTCAGAAAACTCCATTGTACTCTACCTACTTATGTGCTCCCAAGCGTCTAATGACGCATCCTTCACTGACCCACTGCCCGGCGCGTGGCGAACCATTGCCAAATGAATCGCCACGACTCACACGGCATGGGGAGGCCATCATCCAGCGGTGGAGTGACAACATGACTTTTGCATGTACTGCATGTGTACAATGGCGGTGGTTACCCTTTGCGTTGCCTGCCCTTTGAAAAGTATCCTCACTCTAATGTTGCATCAATGTCTGACCCTTGTCACTGTTAAGTGACACAGCTCTTGGACAGAAAGAAAATCACTCACAGGTATTTCGGTTTGAACACCAGCGTCTGCGGCAGTGCCCGGTGGAGGGCTTCCCCTTTATGAAGGTCATCATTCACGTCTCCCCCAAATGTTGACAGCTTATTTTCAGAGCCAGGTTACGGCCTCACTAAATTACCAGCCATGGACTGTCCAACGCTGCGGGTCGCCACATTCACTCCACACTACTGACGTATACTCATACCACTGCCCATATTTATATTTTAGAATTGACAAAACCATTGCTTGTGTTCAATGCATAACGACGAGTATTGGGCAAGCGAATGTGCAGGCGGTGCAACTGCACGGGGCCTATGGGTCCTCAGGTCCCTGGACCCGAGCTCTCAGGTGACTCAATTTGATTCTCTACACCTGGGCCCAAGCCAAACCACGATATGCCACTGATTTGGGTTTAGATGGAGCACACTGATGGATATAGAGTATTGTATATGAAAAGGCGAATTGTGATCTAACCTTAGGGGCCGTCCATAAATGACGTCACGCACCTGGGGGGGGGGGGGTCAGACATTTGTGACGATGTGTGACGAGGGAGGGGGGTTGAGAAATGTGACGTCACATCAAAATGCGCAACTTTAAATAAATATAGACAACACGTTCTACTTAATTAAATAGACTTTTTAATAAATGTTTTCTCCTACAACATCAGAGTGCAGCGCCACATTAAATACGCACTACAATGACAATAGTTTAAAGCGATTTGAAGCATGTTTTTTGGGGGGGGGGGGGCAGAGCTTTGTGACGTCATATTTGAGGGGGGGGGTCTCACTTTTTGTGACGCCGTGTGACGACGGGTGGGGGGGGGTCAAAATCGTCCAAAATCGCGTGACGTCATTTATGGACGTCCCCTAAAGCCCCGTGCCTTAATCCGGCCCTGCATGTATTCCGCAAATATGGCCGACTGTGAGGGCGGGCACAACCCGGCGTGAGTAGGTTAAACCTTGAGTTTTATAAGGGCACCACGGGGTGACCAGCCCCTCCCTCCCCACCCAGCCCCTCCCCACCCTCCCCACCCAGCCCCTCCCCACCCAGCCCCATCCCACCCAGCCCCTCCCCACCCAGCCCCACCCCTCCCACCCCCCACCCAGCCCCTCCCTCCCCTACCCACCCAGCCCCACCCCTCCCACCCTCCCCACCCAGCCCCACCCTCCCCACCCAGCCCCACCCTCCCCACCCAGCCCCTCCCCACCCAGCCCCTCCCCACCCAGCCCCATCCCACCCAGCCCCTCCCCACCCAGCCCCACCCCTCCCACCCCCCACCCAGCCCCTCCCTCCCCTACCCACCCAGCCCCACCCCTCCCACCCAGCCCCACCCTCCCCAACCAGCCCCTCCCCACCCTCCACTCCCCTACCCAGCCCCTCCCTGCACGACGCAAAGCACCCGCCGCTCGGCACTGACGGGGGTGATTGCCCTTGCCACCACCACCAGCAGCAGCAGCAGTTGACGTGTGGAGCCAACGCAGTTGCAGGGGCTGCGCCTTCGTCTGCGCTGATCGCGCCGCGTGGCGCAAGTCGGGACTCGCGTCGATCACCAACCTCCTACGTGACTTTACCGAAAGAACTAAGAGTATGACTCCTTGTGGCTCTGTCCGATGTTGACACGGGGCGAGCTGTAATGGCCATCGTCGTGATCGTTAAATCATAATTATACCATCGTCGTCGTCATTATCCCATCGCCACCATCATTGTGCTCGCCATTATTATACCATCACCGCCATCATACCACCACCAACATCGTCCTCGCCATCGTTTTTATCATACCATCACCACCATCATCGTCGTCGTTGTCCTCACCATACCATCGCCACCAGCACCATACCATAACCACCATCATCCTCGCCATCATCATACCAATCAATACCAGCCATTCGCCACTAAGTTGACGGTGGCGTTAACCACGCGCTCATGTGCCAGGCCAGGTGCACTTCACCATCACCGTCCCTCACCATCATCGTCCTCACCACCTCCACCATCATCGTCCTCACCGTCACCACTCGACGTGATGGAAGGCGCCGGGAAGAACATGAACTTGTCGGAGCCGGAGGGAGCCTGCGGCATTGATGAAGGCGACATCGTCAACAGCTTCTTAGACGACCGGGTGAGGATTTACACTCGGATCTTCAAGTTTGTGTGGCTGTAATGGACATGGGGGTGTTGGTGGTTCCACGCTCAGACTTGGGAGTTAAGATTCCCAGTCTTGGGATCAGAGATTGTGTTAAGATTCATAGCAAGAGTTGTGTGGTTTACATTCTCGGTTTAAGATTTTCTTTTAATTAGTATTTTTAAAATAAATATTGACGGTGTATCGTTCGTTGAGGTTGTGACCATACTTCATCACAATGGTCCTATTGGGCAGAACTGGTTCATGTATCGCTCGCCACTGATGATAGCCGTGGCCGAGAATCGAACTCGTCGGCATTGGTAATAGGACGCAGAACTTGTTGCTATATATAGCACGGCACTGTAATGGCGAGCGAACAGAGAAAAGTTTATAACAAACCAAACAAAACAACGCTCAAAGGTGCGCGCAACGAGACATCGATAATTACACGGGAGATTAAAACAAAATACAAACGAGGAACACGTTTTGACACGAGGACACACGCAGGAGATTTAAAAAAAAATTGGAATTCAAATTGTCTCGAATAGCCACGTGGTGGTGGTGGACCGTGGGGCCAACAGACCACGTGGCATGGAATGGAGGGATCCTGGCCTCGAATTATCTCGCTGCTGAGTTGGGGCATGGGGTAATCAGCCAAAAGGAAGGGACGTCACCAAACGTGGAGATGGAGCGATGAAATGGCGTGTTTAATCAAGTGCCCGGGTTGTTGTCTAGCGGGGGCGTGGGGGTGATGGTGTCGGCTTCAGAGAGGCCCTCGTCCCGAGTGTATCGTCTAGGCTTGCGCGTGATGGTGGCTGCGTTGAGGAGTGCGAAGTGTCGGTGTCCGATGCCTGCTCGCCACCACGAACAGGGCTGCAGGAGAGAGTTGCTGTCGTTTTTTGCTATTTTTCCATTAAAGGAGCGCAGACTTGAATCGTGTATAACAAATGGCCTCGGCGTCTTTTTGACACCCCCCCCCCCCCCCAAATTATTTGTAAAACTACCCCAATACATATGTTCCTTTGCATATTCATTACTGTTTGAAATTAATATTGAAAATTTTTTTAAGTTCTGTTGAATTGAATGGGGGTCACGAAACATCTGGACCCCACCCCGTGCTTGCAATGTGTGGACCAAAGTTGCATGGCATCTCAGCTCGGCTGGTCATACATGTGGCGACGTCCATTGTGCCGAGGTTGACGTTCCTTGTCGTTTACACCATTGGAACCTCATTTGCCAGTAAAAAATATAATTGGGTTTTTACCCTTCTATCTGGCAACAAAACTGACACCTTTTTTTTGATCAGAGTTATGTTTTTGTTTGCATTATGGCTGCAGGTATTGTGGTCTATGCAAACTTGACTCCTTGTAAAAAAGGTGTTAGTTTTGTTGCCAGATAGAAGGGTAAAAAACCAATTATCAATTTTCGTCGTGTTCAAAGGGAGAAACCTCAACAGGTCGAGCTGCAAGAAAGCTACCGGCTTCGCAGCAGATTGATCGTGATCAAAAGTAAACATTTTCTTCGAATTCGGTAACAAAAAACTATTTCGAGAGCTGCATTGCACAAGACGGTACTTGACGAATAACGTCAAAAACCATGATTTTTGTATTGGCTTTAACAATTAAAATGCATGACATGCAGTGGGGGGGGGAAACAGAACCAGGGGCAACCGACAAAACTGAAGAGGGAAGGCCACTTTAAAGAGATTAAAACAACATCACATTTGTCGTGACATGGCAGGATGTCAACGTGTAGTGCTGGCCATAGAGAGGCACAGCGTGCGATGTAACATCGTGGATACCACAATGGTGTGTGGGTGTAGTACCGGCCCTAGAGGGGCCTGGTTAGCGCTGATCGATAGCGGTAGATGGCACCACGCTTGGCGTGCAGTGCCAGCCCCTACAGGACAGGGTAAGGGAGTGCCGGCCGAAGGAATGAGGATACTAAAGGCCGTGGCACTCTTGTTGACCCGAGAAGACACGTGACCAGTTAAGTCTACAAAGTGGCCCCAAGTGGGGGCTAGGGGTGGTCACGTGGTTGGGATCCAGATCCTTCTCGAGGATTCTAGAAGGTGGTCGTGGCCAAGGGCGGAACCAGCCACGCCGCAGAGAATATAAGCCGGGTTCTGAGATGGACCAGGGTTGTTTTTCATCCTGGAAGAAACCTTCGTCTACGTTCAACGAGTCTCCAACACGTGGACCTGGACCCGAGCTGTTGGTCCCGGTCCGTAGTAGCGGTTACGTTGTAATTAGTGTAGTTAGCGTGGTGGTCACCACCATAGGTTGTTATTATGGTAAGGGGAAAGTTACCCGTGTGTTGGCGTTCAATAAATGTGTTGCCTCCAAGTCTGCGACTCAGTTGAACTCGCTACACATTCACAAAGAGCTTTGTAGCGCGTCGGATTCCTCCAGTATAAATATTCTGAATTGTAATGCCGCATTATAAATCACTGTTGGGCTTTTAGACGTTCACCGTTTATCAAAAATAATTGGGAAGGGGTTTTTTGCAGTTCCAATGTCGGGAGCCACAAAGCAGTCCTTTAAAGAGCCCAATGCGGCAATGGAGTCACATGTAGCCAACCCCTGATCATGATTATTGTTGTGTGCCTCTGCCACCAGGATGATGAGTTGGAGGAGACCCTGAGGGACTCTCTGCACGAGCTGTGCTCGCCCGACAGCACGGGGTCCGTACTGGACATAGACCCCAACAAGGGGTCCGAGGAATGGGATAAAAGCACGTGTGTTGGTGTGTGCAGATGGCTCTGTAAAAGCGTGGCTTTAACATGTATATATATTTTTAAAGCACCTAGCTTGGCACAATCGCTGTGGTGCCGTCACTTATTAGCCAATGACGGATGCTGCCGTTGTTCACGTAGTGGAAGTAGCTCTTTCATCATTGGCATGCTACTAAAGTACAGCACGTCACATATCGAACCGTCACAATAGTAATAGCAGCTGCCACAACATTGATCATTGGCGGCAGCAGCAGCAGTCATCGTATTAATTCTACACTCGTTCTCTGCAATATTGACGTTTTTGTTTTGTTGCTTTGCTCATGCACCATGTTTTGTCTCTTGTGAAATCGCTGGGACACTGGCTAAACCGAACCGTCATCCTTGTTACAAATGAAGTCGGCGTATTCATCTTCAGTCACCTTTGTAAGAGGTAGCCAATCAGATTGATCATCTATCATCAGTAGCCACTAGTTTGATTGGCAGCAGCAGTTGCTATCGTTTTTTTTACTAAGGCCCACTGAGCGATGTTGCTCTTTTTCATAATTTATCTGCCCAGAAATGATAGTTCAACGAAGTGGTTATTACGTGGAATTTTCAGCAGCCAAATACTCTAAATGCATGATTCTAAATGTGGAGGGAAAAACCAGAGGATCCGGAGAAAAATCCACGCGACCAAGGGGAGAACACGCACACTCCAAATATACAGCAATTAAAGTCGGGATTGAACCCGAGACCTGTAAACCAGACGAGGTAGTTAACATCTCATCGGTCATAAAAATTTATGGAAATCGTGAGTGGTGTCACATCTATGTTGTGCATGTTTCCTCTCCCAATGTGACAGATGGCAATGATTATGGCAGATGTGAAGGTTATGTTGATCAGCTGCGCTCCATGTGCCTGGGAATTGATGACAATGACACCACTAATAAGGAAGACGATCTGGTGAGGGCTTTATCTCTCATGCTGTCGTCCACTGCACAGCCGAGCCATTGCAGGGCCATACCAAGCCAGCCCGGTAAAGGCTCGGGAGATGCAAGATTTATCTCTTACAGACTCCCGAGTCGTGCCACTCACGTCGCACGCAACATATGAAAAAGATTATTAACCCCCTTTCTGACCCTGCTTGAGCCCAAGCCAGATTCACATGTCTTGTGAGAGAAGAATTTCACAGTTTCTTCCTGGCTCGGCTCCTCAACTAGCGAGTGGAATACCACTGGACTGCGATGGGCCTGCACTGGCATGGCTCTGATGTGTCATTGGAAAAGGGGTCGTTGTCCTGTGCTCCACTGCCCTCTAAAGAAACAAGATGCTTGTCATTGTGCTTTCCAAAAGATTTTACTAAGTTGCAACTGTAAACCACCGTATCCCGTGCTTTTGTTTCACAATTATATTCCAAACGTGTTAACACCACGTGTCGGATAACGGCACTGCAAGATAATATTGCACGAATCTCTTTCCTGTTGATTAATTGTCACGTGCAATTTGTGAAGAAGCTACCCAACCCCCCACCGAGAATTTCCTGTGGCTCTGCTGGGACCCGGCTACATCCAGCATGTGCCCTTGTATTGGTGTTGCTCTTCCAGGCTTCCCTGACATACCTCCTCCCTACCAAAGACCACCTTTGAACCGAATGTTTTTATTTAAAAAAATTTGGACATTGAGATAGGATTGCATTTAAAACTTGCTTCGGTTGAGATTCTCGTAATTTCTGTGTGCAGAGTCCTTTTCAAAGGATCGCAAGAAATATGGTTGACCTGACGGGCAACGAAGGGGTGCTCAAGATTGTTCTTCAGAAAGGATCGGGGGACATCGTCCCTGAACTTTCAGCAGTCAGAGGTTTTTGTCAGAAATTTTGGTGGAGTATTTTTAACCTTTTTCCCGTTCCGATGACGTAAATATAATAACTGTTTTGGTACCGAGGCTCCAACAAGGCCATGTGGGAGTGCATATGGCACAGTTTAGCGCCAGCTATCATCGAGTTCAGTCGTCGATGCAGTTTTGCGATGAGAACAAATGTCTTTAAAAATGCCGGTACTGTGCCTCTGTTAAAAAAAAAAACGCTAACCGCTTGCGGGTTCCGAGATTCAGCGGTGAACGGGACCCACCCTGAAACTTACAGATGTCTCGGAACGGGTAAGGGTGAAGAGTAAAGTAAAATAAAGGTTAAGGTGCAGCCCTGGCAGAAAAGTTTCCACCGTGAGAGAGCCCAAGTGAAGTTCTCTAAGAGGCTATTTTGACCTATTCCGCACTGGTGGGAGTACCCAAACTTTACCCCCATCAATCCATATTTCTTTATGTCTTGGGAGAGACATTTCAATCGGTGGGCCATAGCTCAGCCAGGCCGCCTCAAGTGCCTTCATGAGCCACATTTAGCCATTGGGCAGCCAGTTTATGAGCCCTGCTCCACTGTTGCTGAACCAAGTTACCTTTGTCGCTCGTAGTATATGCTTTGCCGGTTATAATTTGTGGCAACGATTTGCCGAAAATTTCCCCGGTGTATCATGGCCTTAACCAAGTTGAAAAATCTCTCGTTACCTACACGGCTAACGGCTCATTGTTTTACCTGTTGGGAGATTGGGTCACGTGAAGAGTAGGATTTAAAATTGCTTGGCGCGCAATGGTAAATGCCCACGGGCTTGATTTTTTTCCAGTGAATTACAACGCTTACCTGGAGTACTCTGACGAGCCGTACGACTCGAGCCACCTGCGGAAGGAGGAGAGTCGCCTGTGGCTCGGCAAAGGTGACTTCTGTGCGGCTCTGTCTCGTTATAATTGTTCAGTGTGACATTTCTACCGTTTAATGATACTTTCCCCAACTATGAATGAAAATATGCATGAGCTCTGTCCATCTGTCGATCTGTCTGTTTGCTCGTCCATCTGTCCACCCTCCCATTTGTCCATCGGTCACTCGTCTGTCTGTGCATTTCATATCCTGGCCATTTCTCCATCCTTTCGTCTGTCCATTTTTCCATCCTTTTGTACGTCCATTTGTCCATCCTTCCGTTTGTCCGTCCATCCATCCATCCGTCGGGTGATCCGTCGGGCCCTTTGTCAATCCATTCATCCGTCCCTCCTTCCATCTGTTGGACAGGGGCGGTGATGCCGGGCCTGGAGGTGGGGCTGCTGACGATGTGCAAGGGCGAGATGGCGCGGTTCCTGGTGCGCTCTGACTATGCGTACGGCGCCCTGGGCTGCCCCCCACGCATCCCGCCCAACTCCACCGTCCTTCTGGAGGTGGAGCTCCTGGGATTCATCGACTGCATCAATGTGGACGACTTCTACACCATGACGCCGGTACACACACCCACCTTGTTCACCTAGATATCCTGGTGTGGGGGTCAGCGTAGGGTCGCGCTTATTGATTTTTTTCTATAGTTGCTGAGCGCAGGTTCAAAGGCCTAAAATGTAAAGCGGGCCCGCAATAGCACTATAAAAGTTGTAATAGATAAGAGTTAACGCATTTCTTGAATGGAGGAAAATTGAATTGAGCGTGGTTATTATAGCAGAAGAGACGATGTTTGGGAATTTTTATGTGGAGCAGTGCGAGAAAAGAAGCAGAAAGAGAATGACTTTCAGTGGGGTGAGTGAGTGTGTTGTATGCAGAGGTCGCAAACGGGTTTTGTTTTCTTACCCGGCCGCACCAGGGTCGCAAACGGGTACCCTACCCGATACCCGGCTACCCATACCCGGCCGGGTATCGGGTAGGGTACGGGTACGGGTACCCGATTGCGACCTCTGGGATGAAGCCATGTTGCAGGCGCGGGTGGGTTGATTCTAGGAACTTGAATTGTGATAAGAGACAAGACGTTGGGAAATAAGTGACAAACGGTTACTCACCAGTGACTCACGGCCTACCCGTACCCGGCCGCACCAGGGTCGCAAACGGATACCCGTACCCATACCCGGCCGGGTACGGGTAGCTGGGTATCGGGTAGGGTACGGGTATCGGGTACCCGATTGCGACCTCTGGTTGTATGTATGCATGTTAAACTTCTTTCACACTGTATGTAGCCAACCGTGCTCATCGGAGGTGCAAGGAAGGACAACAAACTAAACGCAAAAAGCATTCCAGAAAGAAATGAGTTTTAAATCTAGAAGAAATTAGTTTTCAATTTGATCTGGTGGGGACCGGTAGTGCATTGCTTAGCGCACTGAGAATGTCAGGGACAATTATCTGCACCAGTCCTGGGCTTCCCGTAGGTCGACTCAACCTTAAAGGAGTACCTGGTGTGGTGTGTGTAAACATCATCGGCCGGGTGTGGTGCTGGCCACCCAACCCCTTGTATGCCACGCCGGCCTTCATAGGTGCTCGCTATAACAGCACTTTCCCCAAGAGTCTGTTAAAGGCTAAATAGGGAGCCTTTCTTTTTGAATGTGATCTGAAGTGTGTTGAATGAGTGTGTGAGTGAGAGGGTGAATGGGCGAGTGAGTGGCTGTGTAGTTTGGTGGTTTAACACGGTGCAGATGAGACCAAACATTCATTCTTGTAGACCAAGTCTTCAACACGGGTGGAGGAACCCACGAATGTAAGCTGAATATAGGCACACCTTATTTAAGGGCAGTTCTGATATAAGCAACACATGCTCACATCACGCAGGTGGATGTAAGGCAAAGGAGCATTTTTGATACAAGCACCTTTTGTATATCCATTTTGTACTGTAGCAATACAATTAATAATTTAAAGCGCTTTGTCAGTCCACTGCTGGATGTATGGTTGTCTCTGCTGCATGTACATGGGATTCACTGAACCAAGCACAATCCATGCACAAAGCCTGCTTGCTTAGCTCTTCTGACATCTGATGAGATTTGGGTGCATTCCGCATGATTTGGACAATTCAGTTATTTTTCATGTAATACATATATATATATAATCCCTACACGCATATATACGTGGGTTATCAAGTTTATCCAGGACATTCCTCATTTATCCTCATTAATTGATTGACCGGTGATTGAGAGTAATGAGCTTGCCGCATCGGTGTCACCGGGGCCTCTGCGGTTGAATGTCCACTGTTGCCGGCCGAATGATCAGCTCGCGATTCCATTGGAGGCTAAGAAATGGTTCTTGCAGGAGGAGAGAAAACGGCTGAAGCTGGAGAAGGTGCTACACGTGGCTCTGAATGAGCGAGCGGCTGGAAACGCCCACTTTCAAGCTGGCCGCTACGACCGAGCCTTGCACAAGTACTTGAAGGCAAGCTGTCACATTGTAAAGTAACACGACCCCACTCCCACCCACGCCAGCTCTAAATGCACTCTCTCTGTCCTCTCATATTTACGGGCTATGAAGATGGTCCACTGCCCGAAACTCTGCCTATTATATACAGCCACAGTGTTATTGACAAATGTGTGAAGGTTTTTTCCTTCTTCTCCTTATTGGCCGACTTGATGCCCGATTGCAGGCCGGTGCTGTGTACAACTTGTACACGGCACTGGGACAGCCACCTATGGGGCCGGGGTCCCAGGGTCAGTCCCCGGTCCCCTTGGCTGGATCGTATCATAGCAGGGCATTGGAATGTTTGAGATGAGATGTGCAATGTATTTAAGTCAATGCCCTATCCATGGAAATCCTTAGGGCACCGCAGTGGTGAAATGCAGGAGGGTCGTGGGTTCGATCCCGACCCTGACGCCTGTATATTTTGGAGTGTGCGTGTTCTCCGCCTGGTCACGTGGATTTCTCTCCAGATGCTCTGGTTTTTCCCTCCACATTTAGAATCATGCATTTAGAGTATTTGGCTGCTATAAATTTCCACGGAAAAAGACCTATATAGCTCAGTGGACCTTACCTGGGAATATAAAAGTTTTGTTTAAAGAGTTGCATACGTGAGGCAATTATTTGTGTTTGTTTATCTGCCTCGCCATAGACCCTGCGCATTCTCGAAAATGCTCACCTGACGAGCAACGAGGAGGAGAGTCAGATGGAAGCGTCGCTCCTCAAGGTGCTGCTCAACCTGGCTCTGTGTTACCTGCGCAAGAACCGTCCTAGCAGCACCGTGCATTATGCCCTACGAGCCCTCCGTGTGCAGCCCAGCAACGTCAAGGCCTGCTTCCGACTCGGCCAGGTGACGAGCAAAAGACACAGATCCTACGTATAGCCTGTAACAGACTATATTCTTAGGTTTTTTCGGTAAAGTCACGTAGGTAAAAAATGAAAATGAAAATTAATAAAAATAAAATAAAAATCACGACGTTTCGGAGGCATTATTTTTATTAATTTGAATTTTTTACCTACGTGACTTTACCGAAAAAACCTAAGAATATGAATCCTTGCAGTCACGAAAGCTTCAAATCTAGAACCTGTAACAGACTTGGGGCGAGTGCTGTTAGCGAGTAGCACCTATGAAGGCCGGCACGGCACACGAGGGGGTGGCCAGCACCACGGCCGACTGCCTTTGTCTCCCCCAGCGGCGATGTTTACATGCAGCACCCAGTACTCGCGCGCGCACACACACACACGGTGCTCACCCAGACAGAACGAAGGACTGGTGAACCTTTGGCCAACAAGCTCTAAATGGAGGTAGTTATGTCTCGGGGAGGGCAGGGGTGGGGGAGAGCGGTGGCCCACTACCGGCGGATGAACTCTGCCACGCCGTGTTACGTAATGGCACGGTCACGTATCGGTGAGATGTTCGCGCGTCGGGATGACCTGACATGCACGTTTCCGAAAAAGCTCCCAGCACATGGACTGAAACTGTTGGACGTCATACCAAACAAGTACGTGGTACAACCTGATGACACGTGGGAGAGCTTCTCCCAAACGTTCGCTTCAGGGATTGTCCCAGTAGGTGGAGGCAGAGCATTGATTTGTGTTTTTATTCACCGTCCAGTTTTTCGCGCCCACCCCCCTTCCCTCCACCACCATCCTGGCGTTAAAATGATTGATATATTTAGCTGGAATGTTTATTGGGAAGACAGCAGGACAGGTGTCGGGCAACTGACCCCCCTGGAGGTAGGAACTGTGTAAGCTTCCATTGTAAACAAGCGGAATGTGTGGGTGAATCCATACCGAGTCCAGGTGAGTCTCACTGGCTGCGGAGGAGTCATTGGTTGTTGGTTGTACCCCTTGTTCTAGCAGATAGCATCAATCCATTACTGGACTGGAGGCCTCTTCATGCTGGGCGGGCTGTGGGAGCGTTCTTTGACCACATTGTGCCACGCTGGTCAATGCGAGTTGGCGAAGGCGGGGAGTATAGACACGGGGGCATAAGAGTACAGTACAGCAATGCAATTTGCCCACACTACCCTCCGCTGCTCGCAAAGTAGCTCTGCGGCTTGTTATCCATGGTCGTCTCCCATCCAAGCTGTTTCCAGGCCAAATTCCAGCTTGGCTTTCAAGATTTTACAAGATAGGCAACATTCTGGATGATTTTTGTCATAGGCACAGATAAAATATTATCGAATCTTGCACAAAAACATCGGATTTGTTATATTTAATATCTGAATAACAGCTTATCATGTGCTGTCATGGAACAACCTGGGTAATGAAACAAACTGGCCTCCTTTTGTCTTACTACCATGTAGAAAGTCTGGCGTTATCTCATCGGATGCTTCTGCGGTGTAACGTTTAGCACATTGGACTCGCAATCCAGAGATCAAGTGGTTGCAGGCTTGCAACCTTTTACCTCTTTAGTCTATGGATGTTACCAATCAATGTTATCCGGCAGCATTTGAAGGCCCAACTCTAGGCAATAGGTTTTGACTTTCTTAATCTCGTCAACAGTGTCAGGCTTGGGTGGCAGGTTTGTGCCAGAAAGGCCCCACCACGTGTTTGAGTAGAAATCAAATTGACTTCGTCTTTGCACTGCGTTTCCGCAATCCTCGCAAGAGGGTTCCACCGAGTTGAATTAAGTCACTCGACTGCAAGGGTTCTTTCAATTCTTGCCGTCATTTTGACCGGGCAGTAATTCATTATTTGCTGAGCGGTGGAGGCTATGCCCCGTGGCTGCCTTTAATCCACCACTGTGGAGGCAGCAGTCAAGGTTGGTGGATCAACGCACAGTTGACAATTTTGGGAGACTCCCTTCCTGTGGGAATCGAGGTGCAAGTGCCCTGGCTTGCCAGCAGAATGCAGTACAGCAAAGTGTGGGCTGATATCACTGGTCAACACACTTTTTCTGGCATAAGGTATTGCAACGGTGTTAAGGTAATTTTGGGGTGCTGATTCCAAATCTGGCATCAGTTTTTGTCTATCACATCAGGTTTTTGAGATATCAAATATTGCATTTTCAATAAAAACTGCAAAAGAAAAATATTAAATAAATGTGGATATCTACATAAAAGTATATTATAAACACACTATCCTAAAATACAGCACCATATTTTAACACTAAAGCAGTCACTGACTCGCAACAACTTGCAATCATAAGTGACAGAGTTAATTTCGGGTAAAATCAATGAAAATGGGGTATGCCGATAGCTTAAAAATTAAATGTGATAGAGCAAATCTGAGATCAGATTTGGAATCAGCACCCTGAAACTAGTCTAAAACAGCTGCAAAAGTCCAGGCCAGAAAAACATGTTTTTTTGTTGTTGACCAGTGAAATTATTGTCCCTTTTCTCTATGGGATCGTGTTGCCGCAGTTTCCTCTCACGTTTATGAACACGAATTGGTTAAAAACAACTTAATATATAGATAACTGCAGAACAATTGTTGGTGCAGGCTCACCACCTGGCAGCCTTCCAGCTTGTCTGTGCTTCCTATTCAGTGATTATGAGATGCAACTTGCATGAAAGACGCGATATAAAATGAATCGTTTGATATTTGTTTTACAAGCAGTCGTTTAAGACAGCAGCCTCGCAACATTTTCAACTAAAACTAAACTATTTTTATTTTACCAGATAAGGGTCGCTGAGCTATATAGCTCCTTTTCACAAGTGACCTGGCCACAAATGATAGCTCAACAAAAGTGGCTTATCACGTGGAAATTTATAGCAGCACAAATGGAACCCACTTCATGCATTTCATGGAAAAGAGATTGGAAGTGAGGGTTAGAGTGTAAAAAGACCAACATCTACGAGATTTTTTTCTGAGGTTAAGGTTGTTTTTGGTGAGTCACTGTCCTGGTCCAGCAATTAGCACCAGACTGTATTCAATGTCACAAAGCCTCACTTGGGCTTAGGACTTTTGCAGGAGGATCCTGCAACTTGGGGCCTGTTTTATATAGGAGCGTTTGAGCTCAGAGAAGACCAACCGCACGTACGGATCGTTCTATAATGCGCACACGGGCATATTCGTCCTTGTCTATAGAGATAAGGATTTACATTTATACGGCGCTTAAATGCTTCAGTATCTCAAAAACAATCGTGAACCACGTCTGATCTTAGCCATTCCAATGTTCTGCAGCAGTCGAGCCAGGGGGGGGTGTGGGGACCATCCCAGTGGCAGCCGTCCCTACGCAGCACGAGGGGTACGGCAGGCGCTGGCGATCGGCAAACAGTTAGTCTGGCAGTCGGTTGCAATGTTGTAATGCGGCTTTTATGAATTACTTCTGTGTTTTACTTTGTTTGTCCTTCCCCTGCACCTCCGATTAGCATGGTTGGCAACATACAGTGCAAAATCAGTTTTACATACATGAATCATGTTGTTTGCGGGTCGTGTATCAAATGTAGCTCGTATGGACCATGTCCACGGTACACATGGCCTACTACTTTTCAAATACCACGGGATCGTCCACGTCTACCATCCAGCGTGAAGTGGACTGGACCTGAATAGCGGTCCTCCAACACTGGTGACCTGATAATGGGTACGGTCGATCGATACAGGGGCGATGTCACTGTGTGGGGGGAAATTTTCCCCCAAATAAGCCCAACGACTTAACCCCGTGTGTGACTGCAGGCCCACCTGATGCTGGGAGATTATGTGCGAGCACGGTACTATCTGCTACGCGCCCAGAGCATGGCACCGTTCCAGCCCATCATCACGCACGAGCTCAAGGCCCTGGAGGCGTGAGTTTCACACGCGCACGCACACACACGCACACGCACGCAACTTTGCAACCACTCGCTCAGTCGCCTGTTCGCTCGTACTTTCAGTTACCGGCATTCAGTTCTTTAGCGTTGGCGTCGCAAATGTTTTAAATTGGTTTAGTTGCTTCGGGGCCTTGTTAGAAACAGTTTGGGTGGATTTTTTTGTGAGACTTGATGAAGGAAGGCCATTTGTGGCAGACGGATAATGCAAACATACATAATTGGAAGCCACACGTTGTAGTGCAAGTTTACTTTTTAGTCGCTGCGGGGCAGTTTCCGCGATTTTTGGACGTATTGTTTCAGACAATTTTTAAGATGCGGGGGGGATAGCCCAGGATCTGAAAGGAACCAGCGCAGACACAAATATTAACGCCTTGAGATACTCGGCTGGCTCGCTCGACTCGTTCATCGTGAAGCACCCGACCCTGGCTCATTCCTTCAACGCTTGGAACGCACACTTTCTTATCTGCCCCGCCAAGGGGGTGTGTTCATTGTATTTCACTAAACAGAAATGGAATACTGCTACGTAACGTGCAGCCTTTTATCGGTCCACTGCTGGATGAATGCACCCTCCCCATGCCGTGTCAGTCATGGGGATAGTTTGACATGGTTCAGACGAATGAAAACAATTTTTTTACTTGCTTTAATAGTCCTGAAACTTAATTAATTGTCCTGGTTTAAAAACAGACGGCTCAAACACAAGCTTGAACCCAGGTTGTCGAATGTGCCAGGGCAGTCACAGTTTTAATGCGCTGTGGAAACTCGTCCATGCCGTTCAGCTGATCACCACGTGCACACAGCCCTGTGCCATTCTGCAAAGTGCATTTACACAATTTTGGACGTGCATTTAAAGAAAAATGTGGGTAATCAGTATAATCGTGATGGCATTTTTACTTGTGTATAGTATGGCAACCAATTAGGGTTGAGATTCGGATATTAATAATGTCCACCTTTCTTGAATAAGGGAGAAATTCTCAAATTACCGTGTTGTAGGATGTACTCGGACAAAATTACGTTTTCATCCTCGCTGGGATGGTGGTGATGTTGTTGTGTTCAGTTGTGTATTTGTGTCAAACCATTGACTTAATCTCTAAATCAGCGGCAGTTTCTGAATCTAGAGATAATCGCCTTTAAAAATGACACTCCCATGTATGATATTTAGGATGCTTGTGAAATCTTGACAGTGAGGCATCCTCATTTGTGGCGCTATGGCGGTAATGAGCAAGGCTGCTTCGGCACAGTGTTGCAAGTGGGTAAGCGTGTAACAGCGCTCTGATTCATTGATTAATATCGATTGTTGGGCTCACGATCGATGCAAACAATCAAATTGTGCGTTTAGGAATCAATCAATTATAATTCATCTTCAGCCACGGTCAGTCCACTGCTTGTTGAAGGCCTCCAAGCCACCGCCACCTCTTAAAGGTCTTGCAGTGCAACCCGGCGCCTTCACACAAACTGATTTCATGGCTCCATCTCCTCGCGAGACGTTCACTTGGCGGACGTGGCTACCTGCCGTTTATTATTCTTGGCCGTCATCCATCATCTGAGCGACGTGCCCTGCTCAAGCCCAATTGTCTTGATAGTTTGGATGATGTCATTAACCTGCATGTGTCCTCTCGTGATTCATACAATTATTGATATGAATGATTAATGCAAATTGTATGCTAATTGGAGTAATGAAAAACGGTTCACGGTTCATTCCGCGCCTCAAGAGTCACGGTCATTTATGTTTGTGAAATATTGTGCGCATTTAAAATTAGCGTTATTTAAACTGTGCAAACAGGACAGAGTGATGATTAATAATAGTTTTTTTGTGGAGTATGATCGCGAAAGTAAAAATGTGTGTCGTTCACCCTCCTCCAGCCGGCACGGACAGTTAATAAAGTTGTCACGTGAACAAACGTGCCAGTTTATGACGGCTTCAGCGATCTACAAAACAAACGATTTGGTGCGGACGTTTCAATGCTAGTTACAACCAGCGGTCGTCAGGCAGTTTCCAGAATTGTGAAAATATAAAGCGCAAATGACGAGCTGGTGAGTAAACGAAGACAAAAATTATTGTATTCTCAAAGAAAATCGCAGCTCTGAATCTTTACAATTCATCAAACGTATTCGAGGGCTATAGATAGGGGGGAGGGGATGAATGATTACGTGAATTTCAATGAACACCTGTGAAATGAAATGTTATGAGAAGCCAAAAGATTTGAGGTTCATTAGCTTTTGTTGCTGTGGCACTCGTGATGAAGCCACGGTAGTGCGCTGTGTGCTCGTGGACTGACATGATATGCGAGTTTAATTTATCTTTGGTAAACTGTGGTTTGCACGGTTTCCCCCTCGTCTCACAGATTAGATATCGGTTCCAGCCATTGGTCTAGCAGATTGAAAAACAAACCCCGTAGATTTTGCCGCACAGCCCCTGTAGCAGCCTGTAACACTCGTAACACGTGGTCACCCACCCCCCAATTCAAGCGACCGTTTAGGCTTAGCTTTTGTGGTCTGGTGCATTCTGGCTGATTTGGTCAGCGAAGATTGAATATCATCGATTCGTACTTCGCAAATATCTGATTGGGTATAATGATACAGATCAATATACCCTATCAGATATTATAAAATATATAAAAAATATTTATTATATTTTTTTTTACCTACATGACTTTACCAAAAGAACCAAAGAGTATGATACAGATCTGTTGTGGAGAATTTTGGGTAATTAAATAAATAGACCTCAGTTTCTCTACATTTAAGAAAAATATTTTTTTCACTTCATGAGCTAATTTTTTTTCTCGTATCAAACACTGCTGGATAATGATAGTCGTGATGGACTAAAAATATTTGTATGTGCTTAGACTTGGAACAGATTTTTCGGCAGTTGAAACAATTATCAAGTTTCTTAAATCCCACCACACCGGTGGAGTTTACACGTGCACACCACGGTTAGTCAGTCGGCAGGTCGCGTGTGGCGGTGGGGTAAAGGGTGGTTACGCCCACCTCTTCACAAGGTCCAAGACGTTTGGCCAATGTGGAAGAGTAGGCCAAGATAACCCTGCAGGTTGGGGGAGGGGTCTCTCTTGCGCTCCCTCTCGTGCGGCGTTACCTCCGCCAGAAGTGGCGTGAGGAAGCGGTTGACGAGGAGAAAACCCACCAAGGTGCCATTTGTTTCGCATCCGTACATAAAATGACGCCCGCCCGCCGATTTTACAAATGGCCTTAACGACGTGACCGCAGTCGCTCTCGCGCAGGAAGATTGCGAATTTGAGTATTCTCCCCTCGGCGCAGTGGGTGGCGGAACGATTCGTTATTCGCGCGAGGCCTCGCCGTGCCTGTTTGTGAGATCAAAGCCCCCGATGAGTCGGCATCGTGGGCCCTGGCCGCCTCGCTCCACTGCCTCTTAGTCAATGCGATCGCAGGTCAAATATACTCGCCGGTCGACTCCTAAGGAACCTGTCAGTGTCCCTATCGTATTGTTGGATCTGTAAGAGAAGCCCTTGACATTATCAAGCCAACTGAGCAGTGCAGTAATTTGTCAATATTTGGCACGCGGAGGCAATGCGACTGCCCGAGGGAGAAGGTTGGGGGCTGAATGATTGTGCTCTTATTTACCAAGGCTTCAGAGCCAGTTGAGACAACAGCGTGTCTCGCTTTTTGTAACGGATATGGGAGACTTGGATATTAAAGGTGAAGGTGCAGCGCTTCATTTGCTTCCTCGGCACTTTCTGTCAGAAGGGCCTCCACTGCAAGAGGGCGTTGGACTCGCGGTGCAGAGGTTGCTGGTTCGGTTTGATCTCCCGGCGTGGCGGTTAAAACAATGGGCAAGCTTATTAAGTACCCCCCCCCCACTATCTACCCAGCGCAGTACGAACAAGTACACCACAGTCGAGTAACCCCTCTTATGAGGAAGCTGTCCAGAATTTCCTCCAGTGGAGGTCCTTGTTGCATCTGCAGTGGCGTGCGGAAGCAATTGTCGTAGGGCCCTACATCAGAGTGAAAGGTGGCTGATATTGTTATCACATCAATACTGCAGCGGAACATTGCCGTAATCTTCTAAGTCCGCTGGAAGGCAAAGCATTTGTCAATAAGGACACGCGAGAAAATACGACTGCGCTCGCCGTGCCCGTTATCTGATAGCGCCCCTAATATAACGGCGGCGTAATCCGAGGTCGAGTGAGTCGTGACTTTAAATACGTCGGCATGCTATTGAGCACTATCGGACCGCGATCGCGTTACTGAGTCTCGTCGGGGGGGGGAAGCAAAAGCGCGGGCGGATCCGTGTTGACCGCTGAGGAACTCGTTAAGTGCCGTTTTCTTTGTCGCGCCTCGGCTCTGCCTTAGCCTCTTTAACACGGCTCAGCTCACAGGCTTGAGCCCGCTCGGCTGCTTTGCAACGACGCTCGAGTGAGAGTCTCAGACGTAGCTTGCCTTGGGCGCGGCTCGTGGGTAATCCTGAGCATGGCTGGGACTTAGAGCTAGCTCGCTTGGGCAGGAGCCAAAGCCTGAGCTGAGCCGTGACCTAGAATACGTCATCGGACTTTGTGACGGGGTCCAAGCAGCGTGTCGATTATAGGTGCAGTGCGCCAGCTCGCTTTCCCTTGGCACTGTCTGGAAGTCTGGTATTCGTGAGCATGTGTTGAGAAGTAATACTGGTAGGAACCACCTGGTTCCACCAGCCCACAGGGGATTATTGTGTCTGACCGTCCGTCGTGCATCCAAAAATGGGAGAGGGTGGGGCTGGGTGGAGAGGGGAGGGTGGGGAGGGGCTGGGTGGGGTGGGGAGGGGCTGGGTGGGGAGGGGAGGGGCTGGATGGGGAGGGTGGAGCTGGGTGGGAGGGGTGGGGTTGGGTGGGGAGGGGCTGGTCACCCCGTGGTGCCCTTATAAAACTCAATGTTTAACCTACTCACGCCGGCTTGTGCCCGCCCTCACACAGTCGGGCATATTTGTGGAATACACGACGCCGCCGTTGACCCTGGCCATTGACCGAGCAACCCAACGTTCCTACCAGCTCCCTCCGCAGGAATGTTGTTTAATATAATCCCAACCACCAGGGGAGGTGGGGGCGATGCGATCGGTTGTGGGCGATGGTGGTGGTGTTGAAGTTTGGACAGAACCACAGTGCCACCACGGCAGTCGTTGGGATACGACCACCGCGTTTATTATTTGGTTGACCAAAGGGTCGGCGATTGACACCGGCGCTTAAAAGGGGGATGGCCGTACCTCGACCGGGGCAGCCGACCGGGCAACGCCACGAAGGGGCCGGACGCAAGACTGTGCACCTGGCTTCTTCCTACGTTACGAAACGTCGGCCGAGTCATGCGTCCGTGTTTGTGGCCCGTTTCTAATTCTGCACGAGTAGGCCGGTGTTGTGCAAGGAGAGAGAGGGGGAGAGGTGCATTGTTTGATCTGTCTCCGTAGGAAATGGCAAGAGTTCAACAGGTGGGAACGGCAGATGTGCCGGAGGATGTTTAAACGCACCGGCGACGGCAACAGCGAGGATGCAGGATGCAGCAGTAATTGTATGCCACAACACTTGCCCACGCCCTCGAAAGCAATTTTTGCCATTATATGAAATTATATTCGTTGACGCCACGCGCACCTCGTGCGTCTCG
Organism: Lampetra planeri; assembly: GCF_965212315.1. Classification (NCBI taxonomy): domain Eukaryota; kingdom Metazoa; phylum Chordata; class Hyperoartia; order Petromyzontiformes; family Petromyzontidae; genus Lampetra; species Lampetra planeri. The sequence continues at coordinate 5,813,821 of NC_136143.1, forward strand.
AAGGTTAATCGCGTGCTATTGTGAATGTCTATCGAATTTCTATTGAGGACGATTTCGTCAATATCGCTTCCCTTTTCTCTTCCCGCCGCGACGTCAATTTTTGACATTGAAGCGGCGCGTGCCAGTGACGTCTTGGGCGAACAGGGCAAGGAAACGTTCGTTTCCACGCTCAAGTAAGTCTTGTACGAGCCCCCCCCACCTCCATTGCCACCCCCCCCCCCCCCCGTACCGATCCTGTGAAGTTCCATCTTTAATTCTAGCCACGGTGCATTAACGCTACACTGGGCACGGAGGGCATTGGAGGATTGTGTGTGCCGATGACGTATGCGAGCTTGCTGGTAAGTTGTAAATAGGGTGCAGCGCAAAAAGATTTGGCGTCGAGGGGCCCTGTGACGACTCCGCCGCCTGACACGTTCTCCACCGTGCCAACAAGCATATGGATTGCCCATACACTTACATTGTCCATACACTTACATTGTCCATAGACTTACATTGTCCATAGTGTTACATTTTCCATACACTTACATTGTCCATAGACTTACATTGTCCATAGTGTTACATTTTCCATACACTTACATTGTCCATAGACTTACATTGTCCATAGTGTTACATTTTCCATACACTTACATTTTCCATAGAGTTACATTGTCCATAGTGTTACATTTTCCATACACTTACATTGCCCATAGAGTTACATTGCATTCGGTTTAACATGCAGTAGGCTTTGGTGAGCAATATTTTCCATGTTGTTTTTTTTTGGGTTAGATCGCGTGAATATAATTGTGTCGTTAAACCCGCCACCATCTGACACGGCCGATTAGTGAGGTTTGTCACGTGAACGACAAGTGACAATTAGTGACTACTTCAGCACACCCGCACCAGTGTGTTTGAGAGTAAACCCACAACATTTACAATTTGAGTTATGACGTTTCGCTGGTGATTAATTACAACCAGCGTCATCAGGCTTGTGAAGAAGTCTTCCTGTTTCGGTCTTAAATAGAGTAAAGGTGACGTCATCACTGAGTCTATCATAATGTATGTATGTTGAACTTCTTTTGCACCGTACGTAGCCAACCTTGTTCATCGGAGATGCGGGGAAGGACAACAAACTAAACAACACAAAAAACATTCCACTGTATGTTGATTAACTGTGGCTAACCCAAGCGATAATAGCTAATACATATTATCAGGTTAACATAATCCATTGTGATTTATATGACTACATTAACACCCCCTTTGGTTTTCGCACCTGATAGGCTCACAGTGATGACATCACCATTACTCTATTTAAGACCGAACAGGAAGACTTCTTCACAATTCTCGCAATTCGCGCCCGATGCTTTCTCTGCGGAGTTGTAATACATTGCAGTCGATGAACTTGGTTACAGTATAGGTGTCGATGCAGAGAAGAGAAGGAGGTCCTTAGCCAGCCTGTAAGTATGAACAGAGTAGAATTACATTATCAACAGTTGACTTTTACAATAAATTTTTCGATTTAAAGCTTTCGTGACTGCAGGAATTCATCTTCTTGGTTCTTTCGGTAAAGTCACGTAGAAGGGAAATAATAAAATAATAAACATAAAACATAATAAAATAATTCTCACGACGTTTCGTTTTACAAGAAAGGTAACAAATTGAGAGGAGGGTGCAATCCAAGAAGACTGAAACGTCACTTTTACATTTTGCGTATTGAGTGGCATCCTCTTAATCATTCTGGTCAGCGTCGGTTGGTGATGCTGATGAATGTAGAAGTGGGGCTATGGGGTGTGGTAAGCCCTCTTGCTGGCTGTCACGTATTCTTGCAGCCTATAACAACCTGCTGTGCATGATGATCATCCATTCAAGCAAATTTCTCCTTCACCCCCCCTCCCCCCATCTTCCCCCACCCCCTCTATCCTCACAATCTCAAATCCTGCCAGGGAGCTGAGGGACAATGAGGGATGCAGGGAGATGACCTTCCCCGTGTCCCTGTTCACGGCCGCGGAGCGGACCGCGATGATGGCCGTAGCGCGCGAGATGGGGTTTGACGCTGAATGTCTTGTCCAGGTACAGAGGTTGCACTCACTCACTCGCCCCCCCCCCCCCCCCCCGAGAGGTCGTGACCCCTCGCCATCCTCGCTCGGATGAGGTGCTGTGTGGCATCGTTAAAAAAAAGAAGGTAAATTCGACGACAACAAATTCAGAAAAGCGGAGGGTCCAGGGCACACGGCATCCAAACGACCGGGTTTAACCGTGAGTACCCTCCAGCTGTGATCTGGGAAACAATACAAGCAGGAAGTCAGGGTTGGTGAAAAGGAAGATTGGGAAAAAATAGAAGAGTGAAATTCACGCGGCTGTCGCCACTCTCAAAGCTGTCGCTGAAGTAGGCTTGAAGTGCGAACAAGATATTTTTTAAATCAACGGGTAAAAGAGAATTTTTTAATTATTATTTTATGATGTGTAAATAAAAGGAAGGCTAGTGAGATCCAGACGGGTTGTGTGTGGACTACATCCGCGGCGACGATAAAATACAAAAAAATAAAACGAGAGTAGGGAATGAATTGGGGGGAAATAAAAATCCTCGCCAACTCGCTTGGTCGTGCCAAGTTCGTACGCGTCAAATAGCCACCGGAGACCGCTAACGTGATATCAGACTCGTATTGTTGTCGTCGCTTGCGGTGGCACTTGCCCACTCGGGGGCCTTGGGCACAAATTATTTTTGATGACCTCTCATTTCCATTTATAAAATCCAAGTGAGATGACAAAAAGATGGTCATCTTATTCTTCTGACACACCTAGTCTTTTTGTGTCATTGGGGCACCGCCGTTGTTTCCCCACCGGTATCTCCTGCAACTGCTACGCGCGCCGTAGACACTCGGCGACCTCCACGCTCTGCCCTCGCGGGGTCAGGAACCAGCAGTGGCGTGACGAAGCAGTTGCAGGGCTGCGCCTACACTGACATTACATCTGAATCGACACATCCTTCCAGCTCTGCAGAGAGCAGACCGGCATTATCGAGAGAGTGCGTTGTTGTTGACATCGGCTTGTGTGATGATGCATCGACATAACGCACTTCCTGCCGCCCTCACTCCCTCCCTCCGTGGATCCGTGTCAATAATGGCCCCGACCCACGTTCCCCCCCATTCCCGGAGCCTTCCGGTAGGAAATGATGCTCGTTTAGAAACCGCAGCAGCGAACGTTGAGTTATGGCACGGGCACGACTGCCGTGACATTTTCGTAAACAGCTATTATTTATCCACTTGATTGTTTTTCCATTTTTTTTTCCCCCTCTCCACGCAATTCCCCCTTCAGTTGTTTTGTGCATTTGTGACCTTTTCTCAACTGATTTCTCTCCGTGTTAAATGAGTTTTCCCCAATGTGTAAGTAATATAAAAAAAAACACGTGCAGGGGGCTGGGAGGGTTTTTGTTGTTGTTACGTGTTACGTAGCACGGTAGAACGTCGCGTATCCATCCTGACCGATGAACCGCCCGTACTCCAGTGCGGTGTTTGCGCGCGGTGACCCCACCACTACAAGATGATCACAAATCTGACCTTTTCACGCGCAGCGATGCCTCGTTAATCTCGCTCTCGTTTTATTTGCTCACTTCCCGAGTGCGGACGAGCGTTTTCCGCGTGCTGTTTAAAGCTTCAAGTTTGTCCAGTAACCTGTTTGTGTGCGTTGTCACTGGATTTTTTTGGTTTCTATATAGATGTTCACACGTACCGATCTTTTCACATCCCCCGCCTGTACCTCTGTGCCCAGTAACGAGTCGAATATGCGACGTATGCATTATCAAACGGATGGCGCTGGGGAAGGGATCTGGGGCTAGGGGTGGGTGGGGGATGAGTGAGGCGGTCAGGGGGGGCGGCGTGGCCTCCCTCTCCCCTGGAATGGTTGGTTGCAGCATTCCAATTCTTCGTCACGAGTTGGGACGGATGATGTGGGAAGTTATCTGTGCGTCGTCCATGGTTCCTGTCCATAGTAACGTATAATTTAGCCCACGAGCGCAGAACCACGAACTGAGGTGTGAATAATAGTGAGAAATCGCACTTGCATCGCATCTTTCATCAATGAACCGCTCCATGAATCTAAAGGATCTTCGACGAGAGCACCCGTTATCCCGCGATGAGAAGGATCGTTGATGGGGTGTTTTTGAAAAACTAGATCCGCATGTTTTGTTTGACCTTGCCTTCATTGACTCTCGTGACTATCCACTTTCATCCTTTCCTCACGGATGACCATGACATGCACTTAACATTTCTCTTCATCCGCCTTCCCTCAACAAATTGTACTCTCTGTGGACCAGCGGAGATATTCTGTGGGTCGTCAAGATTTTCGATTATCACTATCTCGCCGACGTGGCGCGTACTCGTAACGAGCACTGGCTCAGCGGTTGAGCGAGCGGCTCGCAATTGGAAGGTTGCGAGTCCACATTCAGTTTGAGGCAATTAATTCAGCCCATCATCCTTGGGTGGGGGGGGGAGTCGATAAAACAACTACCACTTTGTGAGCAAGTCAACACCGATTGTCTTATGGATAAACTCGCCCCCCCCCCCTGCTATAAGAATGTGGAATCTGAGCACTGTGTCGATGCTCATTTGAGGCAGGAATTCCACTCTGGCTTTTGAGCAGCCATTATTTAGGTCGATGGTCCACCCTAAACCGCTTCCACACAAACCATGGCAAATGCACAACTGGGAAACTAAAAACTGTCCAGTGTGCAATGGCCCGATCCACAAATATGAAGAAAAACATCACAGCGATACTCCACTGCTCCTGACTCGGTTATCCAAGTTGACCACCTCAATGTGAAATTGTAGTTATCGCTCTGCATCTACATCCCGCACCTCTGATCAGCACGGTTGGCTACACACGGTGCAAAAGAAGTTCGTACATATGTAAATACGAAAGAAAAGAAAAACTTGGCTAGATGAAGTCGTTGATGTCCCGCCTGTGAATGAGAGCAGGGGGGGACGGCTCTCCCCGGGGTAGCGTCGGTTGCTTGCGGCTCGTTAGACGGCCCACCATACTGGCGGCGGCAGCGGGGGGAGCAGCGGCCATCTGTTCCACAGCGGAGAGAGACGGCGCCCGTGGAGGAGACTTTTGCCGGTCAATAGCCGCAAATGCTAGCGCTGGCAGGTGACTCGTCAACATAATGAGAATTCCCCCCGACACTACACTTGGCAAGAAGCGTTGGAGACAATTTGCCGTGGAGGCTGCAATTTCGGTGGGGGGGCGGGCGATGTGTTCCCGTAGTGGGGGGTGGGTGGGGGGCAAGGCAAATCCCCCTTTTATCCCCACCAACCCCCCACTTCGCACGCAGGTATGGTTTGTGACTGTGGCCAAACGGGTGACAAAGGACTGCTTCTATTTTTTTGTTCATTTCATTAAATTGGCAGCTACTTAGTCGATCGGCAAATCGGAAGTTTCACTGGTTCCATCTCCCGGCGCGCCTGTTGCACCACAGTCGATTGGTGGGTCGCGCGTGGTGGGGTAAAGTGTGGGCACTCCCACCTACTCCCAGACATTTGGCCAACGTGGAAGAGTAGGCCAAAGATTATCCAGAGGGGAGCTGTGTAAAACTTTGTCTAGGCCCTTTGGGCAGCAGTGACGTGACCCTAGAAATTGCAGGGCTGCGCCTTTACCACCGTCAAATTGGCACCCGGTTTGCTTTCGAGTATTTTTCAAAGACACGCTTTTAACTTAAATTGGCAGCACTTTCGTCAGTCCATTTGCATGCTTGATGAAGGCTTCCCACGCTGTGCGGTTCATTCCATCACGCAAAGAGGTGCACTGCTAGCTGTGAAAGACTCATTGGGGCCGTACAGGAATCCTAATCACTTATTTAGTTTGTGGCGGTGGGGAGGTGTTTAAATTATTTATAATTCACAGTGGTCTTCTGAGGCCTTAGCTGATATCCGTATTTAATTAACACCCCCTTTGCGCGACTAATAGGTGTGTGGCGGATACAGGAATTACGCACGTCTGTCTTGGAAGTCCTGGGGCTCCTTCAAGGTCTCTGCAAGTGGCAGGATGATTTATTTTTATGCTTTTTTTTTCTCTTTTAATTACTTATCCCGCGCTCGACACCACGTCAAATGGGTGAGGAATTTTCCGTTCGGAGCTCGAGCAGCGGAGAACGCTCCCCTGCTGAAGAGGATGTCGCAGCACTAGTCCTCAGGTCACTTTCGTAGACTTTTTTTTTTATTCACACTATGTATGCCGCGGACAGTGTGTCCGTCGAGTGTTGATGAATCGGCTATTTTTTGTTATATCGGAGCTCGAATTGGCCAAAATAAGTGAAAACTTAATTTATTGTAACGGTTATTTTGGGCAGCCGTAGGTAACGAGGCTGAGAGCAGCGTTGTTCGTTATTCGGAGACATTTACTTGCCGTTTGTTAGGCTTCTCTCAGCTATCTTCTCTATTTGTTAATTTGGCTTCTTCTTGTACAACACCCTACTTGGTTATTCACGTACCATGTATGATGGTGCTTTAATTATTAACTCGCTACACTTGAGAACCTGGTTTAACCACGAGCGGTTGAAACCAGAGGTCGCAAACGGGTTTTGATTCCTTACCCGTACCCGTACCCGTACCCGGCCGCACCAGGGTCGCAAATGGGTACCCGTACCCGTACCCGGCCGGGTACGGGTACCCGTACCCGTACCCGGCCGGGTACGGGTACCCGTACCCGTACCCGGCCGGGTACGGGTACCCGTTCCCTACCCGTACCCTACCCGAAATGAGTGACAAACGGTTACTCACCAGTGACTCACGGCCTACCCGTACCCGTACCCGGCCGCATCAGGGTCGCAAACGGGTACCCGTACCTGGCCGGGTAGCCGGGTATCGGGTAGGGTACGGGTATCGGGTACCCGGTTGCGACCTCTGGTTGAAACCCAGGTATGAACTCGGGCTCTCAGCAGTGCCGGCTCAGAATCTATGAGCCACTGGGCCACCTTGATGTTAAGGATCCCATTTATAGTTTTGCTGGAGAGAGTAGTCCCAAAGGTCCGTGGGTTGATAGAAAAATACATTTTACATGGAGACAGGGATCCTCTTGTTAATTATTTATTGTTTGGGGTGGAGCACTGGCAGAGTGGTTAGCCCACCGCGCTATTAACCTGGCGACCTTAATTCAATTCCCGGCCACGGCTCTCATCAGTGGCGAGTGATATAAGAACCGGTCCTGATTAACATCTGCACCAACCTCCACTAAAGAGGGTGTTCAAGTATGGCAAAACAACCCCGATGACCAACACAGAATGGAGGGGCCATCATATAGCAGTGGATTTACAAAGGGCCGTACGTTACTATGCTTATACATCATTCTTTACGCATGAACCTCTACTACATCGTACGCTGAGTTGTATACAATTTTGCTACTTTTAAGCTCAGCTGGCCTCATAGTGTTTTGTACAGTGTTCTTACGTATGATGTCTATCAAACCTGCAGCAGTTATTCACAAGGCCCAATAAGACCCAGGAGGTTGAAACCAGTCAATAATTTCCCTGCCTAAATGGATGTTGCTGTAAAATATGGCTTCGTGAGTCCCATAGGCTGATTTACAAAAACATTTTTTTGGCTGTCGAATATCTGTTTGGTGTGTAGGAAAAAATGACTCCACGTGCCGGGAACTTCTTTAGCTCAGTTCCCTGAAGCTCCGAGCACGTAGAGCGAAACGTCGGCCATCGGGCCGAACAACACGGGGTACGACCCGAAAAATACAACGGGGAGTTGCGCGGCACAACCGCAAAAACCTACGGAGTAAAAAATATTCGTTTATTTAGCATGGCACAACTGACGGCCCTGTCTGCACGTTTCTGCTTACTGCATTGATGTATAGACCAGGGCATGTGTCTGGCTACGGAATCTTAAAATCAACGGAGTTGGCATCGTCCTTGAAATGCTTTCACTTGTGTCGGAGCCCAGGTTTGACTCGTTCCTCTATGCTTTGTCCCCACTGCCTCCTTCCAGAAAATGATAAACGTTTTTTAATTAAAATATTTTATCGGATGTTCTATCGAGATGGAATCTCTTGTTTGTAAGGGTGTCCAGGGTGGTAGGGTGACAAGTACATAGCATGCTCGTGACGGACACGTACACATACAGTTTTACATATACAGCTTACACAGTGTACGTTTATGCAATGTCACGTACATTTATACAGTCAAGAACGGGTACAAGAAGGCCGAGGCAGCATGCTTATGAACATCGCGCTGCAATCAAATATTTACATAAGTAAGTGGTGTACACCGCCGCATCGTATGGAATGTGTGAATTGTAAACGTCACCCGCGACCAATAAGAAACCCGCTCTTGCGGTCCGTTTGAAAAACCCGGGTAGCGTGTTTCTGCTCCGTGTCGTTGTAGAGCAGGGGGGCCGCAAACCGGCACCAGTCCATGGCCTGTTAGGAACCGGGCCGCACAGGAGCAGGTGAGAGCGGTGAGTCCGCGAGTGGCCCGCCCCCATTGTTTTATTATTTACCACGTCCGTCCGCGCCTCTTTCCCGCACTGCGCACATGTCTCAGTCACAGTTTTGGTGAGCCCACAAGCTGCTAACCCCTAGTAGCCACAATGAGTAAAAAACAAACGTCGCTGGAGAGCTTCTTTGAAAAGGGGGAAAGATCCAATGATGACCCCCCCCCCCTGTCCGTGAAAAAATTATCTTCCACAGAGAGTAGAATTTGTTGAGGGAAGGAGGGTGAAGAGAACTGTTAAGTGCATGTCATGATCATCCTTGGGGAAAGCGGACTGCTGTAATGTAGAGAGGGTCCCCCGTTGTAGAGGTTCGCGGTTTGGGTCCCCGTAGGCACCTTAGTTATTACTGCGAGTGTTTTAATCCGAAAGATAAGCGCCGTCTGCTTCGCAGTGGACATTAATGATTCCGTAACGTGATTCGAAAATAGGCCGTGCGTGTGCCATTTTACGGTTTAAATTCGCTAAATTGTTCAAATTACTTTTGACGGAAGCCCGGTGCAGGCCCCGGTGCTGCATACATCTTGGGCCGCATAGGGACAGCTGCCACTCGGGGAAGGTTCCCCTGGGCTCGACTGCAACAGGCTTTTGGAATGGTTGGGATGAGATGCAATCTAAGGCATTGTAAATTGCTGAGGGATTAAAGCAAGCGCCCTATACATGCATCGTGGATATTTCCCATGGTGCATTGTAGCCTAAATACGTTTTGTCTTGGCATGCGCAATAGTGACGTGCCCGATCCATCACGCGTCCACTGGGTTTGCCGTTCTTAACTGGGCAAGGTATGAGTCCAAGATACAAATAGGACATCAATAGTAGTGAACAGCTCCCGATTTGTTGTATACATGTATATAAATTATGTATAAGTCACGAGCCAGTGTAATGATGAAGCATCTGTTAAGGCAATGAAAGTGAAGGCTACAGTTAAAGCTGATAGTTTACTGAGATGGTTTTCAAAGCACTTTGGTGCAAATGCACAGATGTTTTGTTTGAATTGTAAATGAGCATGTGGGTTTTCCAGGAATTGAGTAACAACTGCTGCGTAGGTTTTCACAGGTGCGCTGTACAGCTCTCCGATGGGTTTTTCAGATTGTGCCTCAACGGTTAAGATCTGCGTGCTGGGTGCTTCTTCAGGATATTAACTGGTTTCATTTCTCGAAGAAGCTTCCAGGACGTGGAGCGAAACGTCTGACATCATGCCGAACAACACGCCGCGGTGCAACGTAACATGCAGGTTTGCGTAGCCAATTTGTCGATTCACAATTGATTTGTTGGCTAAGCCACGTAGTGATCCGACCCAACATGTCGTTGAACCCTCCACCAGCCAGACACAAGTTAAATTGTCAGGTGGTGTACAGACATTTTTAACACCCCATTTATTACCGTATCAGCTCACCGGCAAGTTTAAGAGCAAATTATTACAACTAGATAAAAAACACATTCCTGCGGAGGGAGCTGGTAGTAACGTTGGGTTGCTCGGTCAATGGCCAGGGTCAACGGCGGCGTGGTATATTCTGCAAATATGCCCGCCTGTGAGGGCGGGCACAAGCCGGCGTGAGTAGGTTAAACGTTGAGTTTTATAAGGGCACCACGGGGTGACCAGCCCCTCCCCACCCAGCCCCTTCCTCCCCTCCCCACCCAGCCCCACCCTCCCCACCCAGCCCCACCCCTCCCATTTTTGGATGCAGGACGGACGGACACAATAATCCCCTGTGGGCTGGTGGAACCAGGAGGTTCCTACCAGTAATATATATAAAAAATGTTATAGCATAGTTCGTACATATTACATTTTTTAATCGCTGAGGAATTGAAGACATGAGCTGCCAGGTGTTGAGCCGGTGCCAACAATTGCTCTGCTGTTCTCTAAATATTAAGATGGTTTCAACCAATTAGTGAGTGTTTTTTCATGCGGGTGGAAACCAGAGCACCCAGAGAAAGCCCACGCATGCAAGGGGGCAACACTCTATCCCATGCATGTCAGTCCACACTTTCCTGTATTGCATTCCGCTGGCAAGCCAGGCTGTTGCACCTCGATGCGCACGGGAAGCGAGTCTGAATCATTTGCCATCTGCGGTAATCCACCAACCCTCCACAGTGCTGGATTACAGTCGGCCATGTGCAGCACAGCCACCGCCACGTCTCGTTGGAATTTACGCCAACCGCATTCAAGGAAATAACTTTTGTGCCGCGGTACGAGCAAGAAAAACGTGTCGGGTGGGTAGAGCTATATACAGCGCATCCGTGGGAAACCTACAGCCGATGTATTTTTCGGGCAGCTCGTAGTTGAACTGAAGTTTCGTTTTTTCCGCGGATTTTAAATATTGCCCAACCTCAATGCCGTCGTCATTCCCTGTTGCCGTATTCGCACGCACCCTGTGATCCATTGCACAGGTGACCCGAATTTCATGAAATGCCCTTTAGCGGTAATTAATAGTCTTTGAAATAATACGCATCAACAATACAGGGTTACATCATTATTTATTCATTTTATTCCTACAAAGTAACATTTTAATGAGATTCTGGAATGAAGTATGACCCCGCATGTTATCGCCTAGAGTTGATTATTCTTTTAATTCAAAACCAAAAGTGATTTCCCTGCCGAAATGAAAAGGTGGTGTTCATCACCTGTGTACAGCCCTGGAAATTGCATATTGTTGTGATGGGCAGCAAGTGTTATTTGCGTCAGACAACCACTGTTGATGTAACCGCCATGTGATATGTGTTTTATCAACACCTGGCAGGACACCAGTGGGCTGAGGATTTGAACTCGCAACCTTACGATTGCGAGCTGCTGCAGTTACACGGGATATTTGCCTTTCAAATTGGTGAAAACGCTCTTGTCGGAATTGTTTTTTCAAAACACAAAAGGGTGGCTGGCAACTGCAAACGGGGAAGCTGTCTTTGCCCTCAAATGGGAATCGGGCTGTCTCCACCTATGCTTCTTCCACGCCATGTTGGTCATGGGCAGTTGTTCGACCATACTTCACCATGCTGGTCAGTGCGGGTTGGTGAAAATGGCTGTGGGGCCCAGGATCAGTTTAGGTATCGCTCGCCTCTGAGGTGTTAGCTGTTACCGGGAATGGAACCTGAGTCACTGGGTTTTGTGGTACAGTGTAGAGACCACTGCACCACCGTTCCACTCCAGTGCTTGTGTTTTTTATTTAATACGCTGTTTTACTTAGGGAACCCCCCCCCCCCCCCGAGTCTTAAGACTTATTTTCACAAGGGTCCTGCCCAGTTTTTACAGTCGTTGGCGGTGTTGCTAAGTGTAATCCCAATCAAGTGATTTGCAGGTAAATTTTCATCTTTTGGGTGTTTAGCCAATGGCAGTTGCTTTGTGTTGTTTTTTTGTATCATGAAGTTGAAGGCTAAGTTGTTTGCTTTGTGCTGTTGGGGTGGCTCTATAAGCACCAAGTACCCCTTTTTCCACTGCACAACTGGGCGATGCCGGGAGACTGTGCCTGTCAAGGTTGTTTTTCCCACTGCAGAAGCCGAGCCGTACCTTTAACTTAATTCACAATGAACGAGTCTAGACGCATGTCGGTTACGCGGTGACGACGTGTCCTCGTGATGTCCCTCGCTGACGTCGCATGCAACGAACTGTGAGCAACCGTGCCCTGGCCCTGCTTGGCACCTAGCTAGATTCAGGTGTCTTGGGAGTCCAGCAAGTTGCAGTTTGGTCACGGTTTGACAGGTCAAGTGGGTCATCAACAACCACCAGAGGGCCCTGCACTGGCTCGGCTCACATTTGCCAGTGGAAAAAAAGATGATAGATGCCAGCACGTTGGCTAGTGACACAATCCCGATGGCAGTCGGTGTTAAGCCGCTCACTCAGTTCCGCATTCTAATTGCACATAATCACCGGTACGGAGTGCCTAGAGACGTGCAGGCAGCGGGCTCCTCCCACACAAGGTCGCATCCCACACTTAGAATGGGGGTGGTGGAGGGGTTGTGGTGGTGGAGCGAGTGGGTGGGTAGTTGAGGCTGATTGGGGGTAACTTGGCAGTCGCAGGAGCCCCGTGAAACACAATTACAATTACGGTTTGGATTTACGCAGTGTCTGAATGCAGCCACATGTCCAGGGTGCTGACATGTGAGCACTGAGGGCATTTGTTTTATAGAGAGTCATAGGCAAAGCGGGGGAGGGGGGGGTGAAGGGAACACAGCCTGAGCAGGGGCAGAGGGGGGAAGGGTGTTCCAGATGATGGGGGCAGCAGAAGAGAATAAGCAACTTCCCATTGAGAGACATGTGACTGGGGGCAGTGTGGAGGGGAGTGGAGTTTGATGAGAGAATAGTGTGGGCAGCATGGATGGCTGGGCCGGAGAGGAAGCTCGACGCCTCGGATGCAGCAGCAGCAGCAGAAAAATGAGCAAACGAGAGAGGCTGGAAAATATTAACGGTTCTACATTTGCTTTTTCACACTGCTTTTAATAAACACAAAAAAAGACGAGCACAAAGAAAACGCAACAAAAACCTCGCCGACCTTGGGATTTGAAGGATGTCGCACCTTGTTTCGCTTTCGCAGTCAACATCATCAGAGAGCCCTCCGATATGCACACCATAGCCACTTCACCCAATTATCAGATTTTTCACTTATTATAATAATTATTTCTCCTACACCCCCACCACAACCCCCCACCAACCTCCCCTTCTAGCCACCGATCCCCATGGCCTCTTGTGATGATTAATACATGAGGAGTATTTTTGTAATGTTTTTTTCTGCCTTCATAATTTATCCCTGGCGGGCGCGTAACTGACAATGGCGGGTGAGCGCATCAGCTTCCCCCCCCCCCGCCCACCCCGAGAGAATTTCTTTTCATTTTCGTGCGAGCGGCGCGGATTTGAGTTCACGCTGACACTCTTTTGTGATGACTGGCCAGGTGGCTGAGAGGTCAAGAGGTCAGAGGTGGCACGGAGGATGAGATATCCTGTGTTCCAATCCAGGTATCGGCCGCCTGTGATTCATGCCGAGGTCCTCCCAACGTTCCGAGTTGACGGGACAGTGACGTGGCCGAGGGGTAGCGTGTTTGCCTCTTGTCGCAGAGGTTTGCGGTTCGAGCCCAGTGGCCGCCCTGGTTAATACTGCGGATGTATAATAGTAGTTTAAAAAATTGTCTACTTCACGGTGGACAATAAAGGATTACAACAATGGTATTCGAAAAAGATTAGGCCATGTTTGCCGGCGTCACGGTCCAAGAAAATTAACAAACCCCGTATTTTATTTTTACGTGGTGCATATAGAACGGAGATCGATTGATTTATTTCATTACTGTCACAGTGAATATCGTAAACAAATCATTTTCATCCTCTTAAGCATTGAAAAAACTTAATTAGGTTGGGAGTGATGATGAATGCTGTTTGGCATCCCGATGATTGATTGCGTTTCTTGTGCTTGGTAAGGAATTTTCCTCATCATTTGTAAGAAACCCATCAAGCATGAATGAGTAAAACCCGGGCTCAATAAGTTTAATCGTCCCTTTCTCCTCTACTGCCCCCATCATCTGGAAAACACTTCCCCCAGCCACCCATGCTGTCAACTCCCTGCCACAAAATGAGCCTCAGTACCTTGCTGATCTCATCAAGGAGCATAAACCATCACACGAACTCCGGTCATCCTCGCAGCAGTTGCGGCATTTGGCTAGCCATTGCACAAAGACGGTCACTGCATCGCACGCTTTCAGATGCGCTTCTGCGGGCATCTGGAACACGCTCTTCCGATATTACATTTCGAAGCCATATAAATCCTAATTTTTATTTAAATCCACACTGTATTATACAGATGCATATACACTTATATAGACTTATACGCTAACACATGATCCATAGACTCACATAGGGCCCAGAACTTTGCATAGAGACCCATAGACTCACATAGGACCCATACTGTAGAGATTCATAGACTTAAAAACCCATATAATTACATACAGACCCATATGCTCCCACAGGAATCAATATACTCGTACAGAGACCCATAGAATCGCATGGTGACCCATGGACTCGGGGACCTGTATACTCACATCGGGATTTCATAGACTCACATGGGGACCTGTCGCTGACTTGCCTATAACATAAATTCTGCCCACTGTTTCAGTACAGCGTCTTGAGAGTCGCGGTCACATTTAAACTCTGCCATATAAATCCGCGCGGCAATCCTATTCGTATTGTATACTTGTGAAAGTCGGGGCAGCAGGGTCAGGGTTGGATTGGAGGGGAGGACGATTCAAAGGGAAATGGCATTTCCTGCTGGACGGTAGGATCGGCAGGGCTTCCGATTGTTTTATCGCCCGAACAGCGGGGAGACCGACCCCCCGACGTTGAGTGTAGCGTGGGCGATGAGAGATGTCTTCATCTCTTCACACTTAGCTCTGCACTCCCTCAATGGGGCCCGGCGTTCCTGTTGCCAATCGTTGCTATCGCCAGTGCTAACTGTGTGTGTTTTGACGTTTTTTTTCTCCCGACTTTTTCAAGGGACACACAAAAACGTGTAAAAAGCACACTCAGCCTTGTGTGCATTGTACAAAAACAACAAAAACATCAGCAGTACCTCAAGAAGCGCATTCCTGTCCTTTTGTCTTAGGTCAGCATCCAAATAAATGTGAACCAATGTGGCCCACTGATGGGCAGCAGTGATTTGGAGGTGGACAACTATCAACTGGTTTTGCCCATATTAGGACTCGTCAATATAGTGTCGTATGTTCACCAATGCTCTCTGCTGCTCACCGCTGCAATTTCGGTCTGGTAACCATATATATGCAGTCCCCACACGATGGGGAGTCCCATTAGCGTGGCTAATGCCAGCAAAATAATTAAATCTGTAAATGAATTTTTGATGGCATTTCTTATGACGTGGCAGATTTGGTTAATTTAACGACGTCTCCTCTTGCACGGTTGTGCTATGCAGCGCATATCATGTTATAGCTGGGGCGATTAACAATGTGCAACATTCCCGTCTATTAAATATCGGTTCTTTCACTCTTGGTACATGTGGTCAATTGTCCATGTCCTCTTGGGTGCATTCCCTCCATTAGCTGCCTTTCTGGCGTCAGTCATGACCCTACTGAGCATCGTTGAATTGGCATGCATGAGTCGATTATTTACGTCTGCCAGAATCCTCAAATGTGACTTTCTGATGGCACATTGAGACTTGAACAAAACCATGCAAACAAGGAATTCGTTTTGGATGGGGAAAAAAAACATAGTTTGGATTTCGTTTTTTTAGGACAATTTTGGCGTCTTGTTCGGATTTCTATAAATTTTGGATAACTTGCGCTCCGTAATAATTTGATGTACGTGGTGGCAACAACAGTGGTGTCACGTTACATGTGACACAGCTTTTGCCGAGAAAAGCACGGAAATGACGTAGTCTAAGTGATGTCACTTCCGTCTGGGTGATACTTTCGGATTAACCCGAAACACAAAAATAACACATTTTCGGATCATTAAAAATATCGTATCTTAGTCGGATTTTTGGAGGTAAATAAAAAAGTTAATATCAGCCCAATAATTGGGAAAACTTCCATTGTACAACCGAGAATGGAACATAATAGAGAAGAATACAAATTAGATGGTCAAAGGTGACTCAAAAGGATAGATTCTGGAATCCAATTGTGACGCCCAATTCGTGAAAATCATCGAATCGCTCGCATTATGAGTGAATCATTATGCGCATTGTTTAAATGCCTGTGTTGCCTCGATTCGAAAATCCTTTGAATGGGAGTCATGGTTCAGCGGAGCTTGCCCGCTGGATAGGTTAATGAGGCATCACATTCATTATAAATATCTGCTTCACTGTTTCACACAATATAATTGTATGTACGAGTAGTATTCAAGAGCGAGTCAGATGAAAAACCATTGCTCCCGCTACTATTTGCATGCGATTTGCATTAATTATAAGTAATTGACTATGGCGCACACAGTATGTAATGCGTGTGCCGTGAGAAAGGGGAGCTGTCGTTGTGTAATGGTGGGCACGCTGGACTTGCAGTCCGGAGGTCACCGATTGACTCACCACCACAGTGATGCGTGGTGGGGTAAAATGTGGATATTCCCACGTCTTGGTCAAGACGTGTGGCTCAGCATGCTAGAGGAGACCAAATACCCAGAAGAGCGGCTCTCTAGAGCAGAGGGCCTTCTGTAAGCAAGCTATTGCAGGGCTGCACCTTTACCCTCAGCAGGATGGATCCCCCCCCACCCACCCTCGACCTCTGGGTTACAAGTGCAGTGTGCTCACCATTACACCACGGCAACGTTGTCCGATGACTTGTATTGAGTATTTACTGTGATCGAGTACAATGTATTGGCTTGGCTGATGTTGGTCGGACCGCTGGGGATATTTTTCACTCGTTAAATCAATAATTTCACTTTTTTTCCCAGGGCACTGGCAGCCTGGTGAAGATACGGAAGAAGAACTCGCAGGATGCCTGTCCGCGGAATTAAGGCCGCGTAACCTTTTAGACGAAACTGTAAAAGCAACGCCCAACGGTTTCTCTGGGGTTGCTTTTATGTTCGTAGCGTTTTGGAAACCGGAAGGGCAGGGAGGCAGCAGTGTTAATTTTCTTTTACAAAACTACCGATGGAAATATTCATCAACGGGGTGGTGTTTGTGTTTTTATTTTGAGTCGACGATCGCTTGTGAGCGGACGGAACTGTTGAAGTTATGGCGACGATGACTACGACTGCTCGGCCAAAGCGCGACCGTGACGAGACGAAACTAGTGAGTCTGAATGAAGACACAGACTAAGATAATTTTGTAGCCTTGTTGGAGATCGCAGTGCGCTGAGGAAGAACAGACATGATCATCTATATAAATAAAGACCTTAATCTGTGTCTCAAAAACCTCTAGGTTACTTTCTAACAAGGTAGAAAGCTGAAATTTGGTACAGAGGTTGCGTTTAGGACATAAACAACAGAAAAACAGAAAATCCGAGATTTGTCATTTTAAGGCCCCCAAATCTCGATCAAGCACCCCATAAACATGTTTGTGCGTGTCATTCGGAAACCATTTAAATATAACATTGCAGGGTTTTTTCGTTTGATGGTGTTAAACAGAACCATTCTATATTTTATTGTTTTTGAGATATTTCGGATTCAAGCGGTTTTCAATGAAAGAATACGCATTTTATGATCATATCTGAATCATTCCAAAACGGTAAAAGATAAGAGGATTAAGTTAATAAAAAATGTAGTTTTTTCTCATAAAAAAACGAAATCTTGAAATTTTGCGGTTTCTGATGGGTGTATGTCTTTAAATATAAGAAGTAGACTCAAGTAAACAATTATTTTTTTGCGGATTAAATGCAACATTTTTGCAGTAAAGTCTATGATCGTAGCTTATAAATTGTAAAACTAAAAATCATATCAGGTTAATACATTTATTGAAAACTTTTGCATGGGCTAGTTGGCTATATATGCATATAAAGAGATGTTTTGAGTTCACCAATTGGATGACCTGATAATATGGGTGTGTGGGGCATGAGGAACATTTCACACTCCACACACGAAAACGTAATATGAAGAGTGTTTGACTAAGCGTTTTTTGATAGCTTTATAATGTCCCGGTTGCTCGTTTCTTTGCGGCATTAACGTGCGATTAAACGAGACCCCTGGATTGCACGTTATTATAACGCGGGAAGGCTCGTGCTCAGGTCTTGGGGATTATCAGTGCAAAGAGTCGGTGGAATCCCGTAGAATATTGGATTTCCGCTGACAACGTAAAGGATGTCCTGGGCGTAAAAAAAAAAACCACGAGGAAGCATTTGTTTAACAAGCCGCGCTAATTCTCCGGTGGCCACGTTATTAGAATGGATCGCGGTAGATTACCGGAGCGGCATACGCAGTCGGACAGAGACGGAAGAGCGGAGGGAAATGACCCCAGATGTGGGTGGCTTAGCCCGTGACTGCGGAATTGGAAAATAGCTTTGAGTGCCCCCCCCCCCCGTTCTGCCTCTTGATGAAGACGGGAAGCGATGGAACTTGTTAGTGGTTGATGGAAAGTCACACGTTTGTCACGGATGCTGTTCGCTAAGAGCAGGGTGTGCGCTGGGAGGAGCGGGAAGAGGAGTGAGGAGTAACGGGGCAGTCCATCTCCGCCGGGTCCTCCGGATTTACCCTCTAAATTTAGAATTAACATGCGTTTCGATTATTTGGCTGCAACTGTAAATTTCCACATGTGACTATAAAGCCAATTCCATGAGCCAGGTTGCCTCTGAATTAAAGCTGATAGCTAAGTGGGCTTTACCTGGTAACATACAACAGCCGAGTAGGTTTTTTAGCAACTACTCTTTGGTTCTTTCGGTAAAGTCACGTAGAAATAAATAAATAGAATACGACGTTTCGATTGCAACACAAGCAATCGTCATCAGCTACGAATGAATGAGAAAACAAACCTAGTAAACTTCGCAAAATATAATGCAATACAACACAGAGAGTCGGCTAACATAACAGTCAACACCCTACCTGGTTGATTACGTTCTTCCAAAAATTGCTAAATTTGAGAGAGAGGCAAAACACAGACACGGAGACACACAGACAGACACACAAGCAGAGAGAGACTCGCACAGAGACTGGAGAGAGACGCACACATAGGCACACAGAAACAACGCCTTAAATAGAGAGAGAGGTGGGGGTAGAGAACAATGCGAGAGTTGTGTGGAACAAACAAGCACGGCTTGCCCAAAGCGGACGGAGGAGCTAGGCACTGGACTTGTAAACAAACAAGCAAATTTAGTAAAATTAATGCAACACAGAGTCTGTTAACACACAGTTAACGCATAGCCTGGTTGATTACGTTCTTCCAAAGATTGATAAATTAGAAGTTAAAGTGTGTAACAAACAAGCACGGCAGATCCTCCCCTTAGAGGTGGTTAGAACTAGATTCAAAGCTTAATTTATTTCTACGTGACTTTACCGAAAGAACCAAAGAGTAATTCCTGCAGTCACGAAAGCTTCGAATCTAGTTTTTAGAAACTGCTCGGGAAACTTAATTCGCAGGGTTTGGACAAAAATTCCTATTGCGCTACCACAGTCCATCTGTCCACATATTTGTGAATCAAATGTGTTTTTTGTTTGTGTTTAGTCAATACTGACTATGTGAGTTTAACACGTAGGCTTTCGCGACCAATGTTATTCATAATCGACGTTTTTGGGTTTAGATCGCGTTATTTATAAATGTGTCGTAACCCTCCACCACCCGACACGGCCAATCAGTAAAAATGTGTCACGTTGACAAAAGACAAATAGTTCACTGCTTTAGCCCACCGGTGTGTTGAAGCCACAACATTTACAATTGTAAATGTTGTGGCTTCTAAACCCAAAAACGTCGATTATGACTGACTGTGGGCGGTCGAAAGAAGTGTGACGATGCCCACAGCTAGGAGTCAAACTTGCACCCGTCTCCCCCCCCCCCCCCCCCCCATGACCAATTGACCGTGCAAAATATTATTTTCCTTTCCCCATTGCCGATGTTGGCGGCGATCAGTTCAGAAGCAGAATATTGAGGTCTGCTAGTCACGACGTTAGGGCTACAGGGGAGATTTTGTGTAGTTTTACTTTCTAAAAAATGCCAACTTCATTTGTTCTTGCTGTGGTTGTTCCACCTGATGACGATTGCTTGTATTGCGATCGAAACGTCGTGATTTGTTTTATTTTATTTTATACCGACGTGACTTTACCGAAAGAACCAAAGAGTATATAATATTAATGTTCTATACTTTTGAGGCATAAGCAATTAGAAAATAACACTTACTATCCAGGAACAAAAATCGTGTTACATAGTGAAATCCGTCAAATGAGCGGGTGAGTTAATTGTTACATTGCCAACCTACTATAGTCTACAAAATTAGAGCATTTTGTGTTGGATGCTTCTACAATTGAAAGCAAATATACAGCAAACCCTTGCCCATCGCGGGGGAGGCGGGGGGGGGGTTACGTTCTTGGAAATAGCCGCAATCGGCAAAACCGCAAACTGCAAAGTCTGGCAAGTGGGAAAGTCGGGGTTGGTCCACGGTTCGTCATGCGTGTTCTTCCGCAGCAGCGTCAACGCGAGCAGCGCAGTGGCGACGACGCGTGGAGGGATCTCGCGGCCGACAGCGAAAGGTCCCGAGCCACAGCGGTGGATCGGCGAACCCAACCTCGACAAATTTGGCACGCGCTCGCTAAGCCCGCGAGAGGAGGGAAGGGTTTTGCTGCCGTGTGACGGGACGACTGCCCTCCTTTGTCTTCAGCGGGCAAGTGGGCCCTTCCCCAGAGCGGTCTTAGGACGAATGTGTTGATTTTTGTAATTGTTTGGGCATGTGCAGCATCGCAAAAAAAAAATTGTTGCGTTTATTTGAGGCTTCGTTGAAGCATTTGTGCCATTGATTGGCCCCCGTGTGGGTAATCACAAGCCCCCTGTTGTTAATTTTTGGGGCTGTTGTTGACTTGTCATTTTGGTTAATTACAATAAAAACAAAATGCTTCAACTGCTTCACGGTGGAACAATTTGCGTTTTGTCAAAATCCTTTGTAGAATAAATTGCCATCAAGGAATCTTTATTTGTAATTGTTTCTAATTGCGTGCAAATGTTATAATTCACGTGTGTGGTGGGTGTCTTTGAGATTTTATCTGACGCAGCCCTTATTTCACGAATCTAGTGCCCTTTGACCTTTGTTGGGCCCTCTCTACACGTGCTCGGTATGCTTACGCCTTGCAACCACCACTGGCTGCTGCGTCGTTGCTTTTGTAATTCCAGGCCAATGCCAAACGCCAACGTTGTCCCACCACCGCATACATTCTCGAGAAACACATCTTGCTCATCCTACCTACTGGGGCATCGAGAGACTTAACTTTCCTCTTGCGCAGGCGAGCAAAAATGAATGCGATCGCGGAGCAAGGAGCAATACAAAATATGCTTTTATTTCCCATTTAAAGCATCTTCCACCACCACTAGACGTCTGGCAAAGAGTGCAGCGTTTGTTCTCCGTGATCGCAGCGTGACTCGCAAGAACGTTGGTGGGACGTTGACGGGACGTTGACGGGACGTTAAAGACGGCGGAGGGAGGAGGGGGGGGGGGCGCAAGCAAGGCGAGGATCGTCACGGAGCCAAATGCGACACTTTTTTTTCTTACATCAATGCACGCTGTCAAACACGGCCAGATAGCGCCCGTAGAGCTGGGGCTAAGAAGACAATCGACAAAAAGGATTAAAATAATTCAGTGTTTTTTTTTTTCTGTAGTCTCTTACTCGGGGCGAGTTAATAAATCTCCTGAAGGCAGGTGACCCCCCCCAGCTTTACAGGTACGAGTAGTGGGCAGCGTGACACGGGCCCATCGCGGCGATGCCGATAACGTCACCAAGTGCCGCCCATCACCTCTCGTCCAGCGGCACGCGTGGCAACAGAGGTGAGACTCCCCCCCCCCAACCCTCCCGGGCTGTTTTCGTGTCTTCTCTTATTTAGCCGAGCACTCGGGACTGATGATGGGTTTGGAATGAGCGATTAGTTGAGTAATCGAATATCCCCCCAGCCCAGCTCTAGGACGTCGCCCACAGTTGACGGCTTTCATTCCACAAGCAAAAAAAAACCACACAAGTCTCGACACGACTACAAAGAGGTTGACTTGCGCCGCATGGCAAAAAAAAAACAAAATCCGCGGTGTTTTTACAGAAGACTCGTCAGAATGTTTGACCCTTTGTGGCAATAAAACAGGTGTGTTAAGATGGTAAAAACACCAAACGGAAACCTTTTGCAAGGAAATCACTTTTATTTTCTCGACCATGGAGTTCATGGTCGTGCGGTGCTCGTTGGATATAGGAACACGCGTCTTTTCCACTTCACAACCGAATCGTGCCGGAGCTGTGCAGTGCCAGCCTTGACGCGGCTCAGGAAGCAAGCACCACGTATTTTTCCACCACAGAAACCGAACCGTGCCTTTGACGTCACGTGTCTGAGCGTAAGCGCCCGACGCCAAGTGTGAGGAAAATTATTCACCTCGCGCCTGGTCCTGCCTGGCCACGCGGACCAGATGTAGCTGTCTTGTCAGGCCAGCGTAGCACGGTTTGGTTCTGGCTCGGCAAACAGCCAGTGGAAAACCACCTGTATGTTGAACTCCTTTCGCACCGTATGTAGCCAATCGCGCTCATCGGAAGTGAGCGCCGCACGCTGGCAAAGCTCGGGTGTGGCAGTGGAAAAACGGTACGAGGAGGGGCTCGCATTTCGCCCTCGTCACCGTCGAACATTCGCAACGGAAGTCCCCTGGGGATGGCACTCCCATACCACCCTCGTTCGTCCGGAACATTTCCACGCGATAGGCCATTTTGTTGAACTATCATTTGTGGCCAGGTCGCTTGTGAAAAAGAAGCTCATAGCCGAGTGGGCTTTTCGTGGTAAAATAAACATAAGATTTAATAAAAATAGGGTTTTCCCCCTTTTTTTGTTTGCATTTGACTGCAAGTATTGTGGTTAATGCAGACATGAATCCTTGTAAAAAGGTTTCAGTTTTGTTGCCAGAAAAAAGGGGAAAACCCCTATTATTATATTTTGGTACTGGCAAAGGAGGTCTAATGATGAAACGTAAGAATTGTTATGTTAGTAATTTGTTTACCTTTCCGACACTTTGCACTCGTATCGTGTCTTCGCACTGTTTGTTGTAACATTGCGACCCTCTCTCCTACCTGGACATCTGTGAAAGAAGAGCTCCATAGCTCATCGGATTCCTCCGGTATAAATACACATTCTGATTCCGTTTAACTGGGGGACGTTAACTCCTCGTCAGAGGGAGCTCTGGAGCGCTACCTTTGGTGGGTACTTGGCCTACACTTCGAGACACGTCTTGGGAAGAGGTGGGATTACCCATGGAATCGAAGCGGTGACCTCTGGATTACAATGTCCGGCATGCGGACCCTTACACGCCGAGGTAGCAGCTCCCGGCGGACGTGAACACTGCGCGCTCCTGTACAAGGTATAAACTCCCACCCGCATTCTCTGTTGTGAGCAAGGCTGTGTGTCGCGCTGTCTGCTGCTGTCGCCGTAATTACATTTTGTTAACGTCTTACATTCGCAGGTTGTAAGATAGCGCCTCTTGTAAACAATTGGTTCTCAGCTTACGATTAAAAGGGAGGGGGGGGGAGGACATTCCTGCGTAAAGACTGACATTCGGTTAAGTAAGCACGCTTGTGCGTGTGCCAACACGCTTGTGCGTGATGGCACGGTGGCTAATATGCGCAGCTGGCACAAAAGGGCCGCGTTCCATCGGGCGGAGGGAGAGGTTTGCACGGTGGTAACATTCGTACGTCGCAGAAAGACGCTCCTGGGTTCGATTGGAGACCTCGGGCACCTCCGTGTGGAGTTTGTATGTTCTCCCTCGTGTCTCTGCGTTGGTTTTCCTCCGGGTTCTCCGGCTTTTTTATCGTAGCTAAAACATTTTTTTTTACCCTGGTATCGGCCAAACATCCCCCAATGCAAAAAAAATTACCTACAGATTTCTCAATTGGGACTACACAAAGCAACATCGCCCTCTACTGTGAACACTTGAAGAGCTCACCTGATAAGAGTCTTGAAAGTTGGTAAGGCTTTCTTGGGTAAACAATTGTCATAATAAGAATAAACAAAGGTAACTACAGTGCTCAGGTGAGGCATTCTTGGCATGGTTGGCATCAAAACCTTCAAAGCGGAGAATGAGATTTCAAGCCGCAGTGAATTGTAGCTGCCCCTTGCGTTGTATCTTTGTGATACACAGTCTATTTTTGGGTCAGGCCATGTAACGTTGAAGCCAACTGTGCTGTAAAACACCCTCCACCACCCGACGTAACCAAACAAATAAAACCGCCACGCGCGCAAACGTTGAACTTGTAATTGGCACTGAAGTTTCAGCTCGCCGGCAAGTCGAATAACAATTGACGCAACCCAACGTAGCAATTCAGCAATCGCATTTCGGCGATTCTTGAAGGTCATGGCTGTATCATTCGGATTGAAGAATACGAGTGGCTCGGCAGAAGTAATGGTCGGAGCGCCAAATTGCGAAGGGTCCCCGGCCTTCGCGCGTCTCTCAGGATTCCATTTATGCTTTGAAACCATTCAGATCCGCGATTTATAAAAAAATAAAAACCGCGGGCCTCGACTCCCTCGTTCGATCTCTAGTTTTTTTAGGGTGCATTACGTCGCACGTGTTACACCGCCGACTGTTGCTTTTCCATCTTTTTGAAATCCACACTCTATATTCTGGGTTCTATAATGACATTTTTTATTTCATACGTAAAAAAACAACCGTGATACGTTGCTTTACCAAGAACTTATTCGCTTTTCTAATGTATTTTTCAATCTCTAGGCCAAAGGATTTTTTTTCTCGTCCTCGTTCAATGATCTTGTTTTTGCGTTTGTGCGTTTTGCACGTTGTGTGCACGCACGCTGTTGGTGGGCAGCGGTAGTGTAGTGGTCAACGCACGGCGGCCAACAATGGTGATGAATATCTGAACCGGTCCTGGACCTCCCCTAGGTTGACTCAGCCTTACCCTGGTGTAACGTGTCAACATCGGCACGAGGGAGATATACGCGGCCGGGAGTTGCGCTGCCCACCCCACCATGCAATACGCCGTTCCAGCCGTATCATGTGTTCCACTAATGGCACTTGCCCAACAACCTATTGAGGCTATACAGGGTATCTTTGTTTTGTAACCAAATATGTGTACACATTTGAATGGTGAATGGCAATGGTTGGCAAACACTTCACTATGAACTCGCTGACATAAGTTCGATTCCTGGCCCGGGTGACATCAGTGGTGAGCGAAATTTGAACCGGTCCTGGGCCTGCACCCACTTTACCATTCCGCACTGACCAGCGTGGTGAAGTATGGTCAAACAACCCCAAAGGCCAATGTCAGTAGGATGAGGGAAAGCCTTCACCAAGCATTAAATATAATCTTATAATTTACTATAATATTTATTTTATTTATTTCGTGTCTAAAGCCGTGTATATGTTTACGAACATATATTTACTTACGTACATATACACGCATCTCTGTACAAGCTGCACAAAAAAACATCTATTGAACAATCGATATAGACACGGTATTCTTGAAGCATACTGAAGGGCGACATCCGGACCTATTTAAAACGCCCCGGTGTTAATTTCCCCACGTACGCACGTAACCACGATCCCAGACACACACGAGGTCACTCGCGACGAGTGTCCTTCCTGTTCTTGTAAATCTCGAACATGATAGGTCTTTCAAAATAAACTATTAAAATATTGAAGTGACCCCGGGGGGGGGGGGGGAGTGGGAGGGGGTCAGAGGTCAGACGGCACCGCTGAGAGAGTCCTGGGTTCGAATTTGGGTTTCAGTGGCCAGGTTCTCAGCTGCCCAGAGCAAGATGGGTCTTGGCTCGAACAGTAATAAACCAAAAAACACAAGCGCACACACACACACAAACCCCTACCATCATATTTGGTTTTGCTCTTGGTTTTGGCTAAATTCCAGCTAGGAGAATTTAAATAATTGTAAAAACACTATCATAGAAGGGTGCAGGGGAAAGTGTGTGTCCCCCCCCCCCCGGGTTTTTTTCCAGACAAAGTCGGTTCTTTTAACACGTGGGGCACATTACTGCCGGCAGATATCTACAAGGATTCTCCCTGTCTTGCGACATGATGCCGGTAGTGCAATTGGAACTGGGGGGTTGGTTGAGGGGGGGCAGTGGAAAAACCAAGAACATTTAATAATCAAATACCTCCAGCGATGTGTAAAATTACTATCCACTGAAGACTTATCCTCTTATGCCCTCTCCAACCTGCCCGGTATTGAGAATTGCACATCTCGGACATCGTCTAAAGGATCGCGGGCCGCACGTCGCAATGTTGAGCCATGAGTCACGTGTCGTACCAATTGGCCCATCGCGAAGCGGGCACAGCTGGCAGCGTAGGTGCCAGTTGTGAGAACCAGGTCTCAGTCAACAGAGTCTCTTTCGCAAGGGAGACCTGGGCAGTGGGGGTGGGGGGGCGGGTGTCGGTGTGAGCCCTCTCCGAAGCGTGACGCTCGCCGAAACGCACCGCACCGCTTTGTGAGACGCCGTTCCTGCTGCACTCCGTCGCGCGTTTTGCGTTTTGCGTGAACGTGTGCCCGCGCGCGCTCGTCCACTGCGAGAACATCCACCACCGGCTCTGCTTGATTGCGACCGAGGCGAGTGCTGCTCAATGTGCCACCTGCGCAGGGAGACGCCCAAACGTGTCGGCTACCAACGGACAAGCGACGTGAAGCCGGAAGGTTTGACGCTGCAGGAGGGGGTCGCTGGAGGTCACGCGGCGGCTGTGCACGAGGCGCAGCGTGCGACGCCATCGACGGCAACTGCCCCCGACGACCCCTTCATCTCCATCTGGATGTAACCTACGCACGTCGTCGTGGTCGTCATCATAAGCCAAGATCAGGCATGATCTCTCACCCAACGCTCAAGGGATCGGCGACGGCTTGGAGGAGGCCTGAAACGTCGCCTCGTTTTAATCGGTCAGAAAGTAACGCGTCGTTCGCTGCGGGAGCTGCAAAGCGCACCGAAGCGACGAGTCATCTGACCGCCGTCCCGCGCTCCCCTTGCTCCTCAGACCCTCCGCCCCAAGCCGGCTCCTCTGAGGACGTCGCCGTCGTCGCCGCCGCCGTCGTCGTCGCGATCGCCGCCGCCGGGGTCGTCCCGGAGCATCCGTTGACGGCGGAGGCGGCGGCGGCACCGGCGGCGACGCCGTGACCCCGCGACCCCTCTGCGCCACCGCAGCCGCCGCGTTGCACCGCCACCGCGGCCGCCGCCACCACCACGGCCGCCGCGGCCGCCTTCTCCTCCATCGCCTCGTGGATGGTGGGCAGGCTGCCCTGCTTGGGGCAGCGCTTGCGCAGCGCCAGCAGCATGGGCTGTGGCAGCGAGAAGATGTCCACGTTGTTGCCCAGGTCGACCCAGGAGAGCGACGGGAAGGAGCGCGGCTCCTTGAGCGACTCGGCCAGGTCGCGGAGCACGGCGCGCGTCAGCCGGTTGCCGTTGAGCGCCAGGCTGGCGAGGTTGGGCAGCGCCGCGAGGCCCGGCAGCAGCAGGCGCAGCCCGTCGTCCGTGAGCTCGGCGAAGCTCAGCTCCACCGAGTTGAGGCCGCGCAGGTGCGGCGAGCCGCCCTGCAGGAAGGAGGCGACGCGCTCCAGCTCGCGCCGGTGGCCCGGGCTGCCCAGCGGGACGCCCGACAGGGGCAGCGTGCCGCCGTCGGGCTCCAGGCACAGCGCCGGCTTGGCGCTGCGGCGGAAGGGCACGGGGGAGGAGGGGGAGAGAGAAGGAGTGGCAAGCGCGACGGTCAGCCGCGCGCCGACGGATCGCTGCGAGTGCGCGGAAGGCCCGTGGTGAACGCCGCGCGGCAAGAGGCCGACAGGAATGGGCCGCCAACGGCCACGTTGGACGGAGTGACAGGGACACGAGGCTGCAGTGAACGTACAGGGGTATTTCGATTTAAAGCTTTCGTGACTGCAGGGATTCATCTTCTTGGTTCTTTCGGTAAAGTCACGTAGAAGGAAAGTAATAAAATAATAAAAATAAAACATAATAAAATAATTCTCACGACGTTTCGGCTTGGTGGTGTTTCATTCTTCACCTGAGGACGGCTGCTTGCGTTGTGGCCGAAACGTCGTGAGAATTATTTTATTATGTTTTATTATTTTATTACTTCTACGTGACTTTACCGAAAGAACCAAGAAGATACAGGGGTATATTTTACAAGATGCCACAGTGAAAACACGACATGAGGCTGTGGTTAATGTACAAGCTACCCTGGTGAGTGGACAAGAAACTGGCGAAACGTCCTCTCGGGAGCGTTCGCTCCTCTTGGCTGTGAATCCGTCGTCAGCCTCGACCGCCGGCCATGATCGCTTCTCGTGAAGTGTCTTCGACCGTGCTTACCGTTCCGATCGGTGCGTTACGCGGGGTCCGGTTGCTTTGTTTAACGACGCGAGAATTCTGGAGGCCAGGAGTGTCACGAACGCGGGTTCACATTCACCCGTCCGCTCATAAAAAACCACGGACAAACGCCAGCGATTCCCCCGGGCCTTCATTTCTCGCTCGGTATTTTCCAGAACGCTTCTAGGGTTTGGCTTGGCGTAGCGATAATCGTCGTAAAACACCGGCACTCAAGAACAAAGTACGCCTGTCCACGATGTCCCTCTATCATCGTAACCACAACGTATTCCTCCTCCAATGACAGATTAAACATCACGAGGACAAAAACACGACGAGATGGATGAGGAGCGCCAAAATAAATTCCGACCGATAATATTGTTCCGACCGATAATAAGAAATGCCGCAGCAACTCAACCGCGCAGCGAGCAGGAATGAGAGTTTATTTAATTATAATAACTCGGGCCCGATGTCAGGACCCTTGAGGTCTCTCAGCTGTAAGGAAGGGGGAGGGGGGAATATGAAGCGGCAAAATCCAGCCTTCAGCTGTTAATTAGCGGAACACAGTGGCCCCAGCCAGGAGGAAGGGGCTAATTTGACAAGCAGTATTCCGAGCATTGTCCCAAAGCTTCCAAACGAGATGCTCGTTAAAAAAAAATCCACGTTTGTTTATACTGTAAGTCTCAAAATGAAATAAAAACATTTGGTTATGTTTTGTATTCCGCTCAGTCGCTCGCTTATTTGTTTGTCCATGGTCCAATCTGTCATCCAGTTAAAACAAATGTGTTAGTTAACAAATCCGGTTTCATAGACTAAATTGAAGTGTCTTTTGAAAACACGATTGTTGCTACGCAGGAGCCGGGCGGATTGTCACATCGCAGGACCGTCGCGGATGGCGAAGCCGGCGTGGGAGAGGAGGCCTTCATCCAGCAGCGGATTGAACATGGCTGATAGTGACGATGATGTAAACACAGCACGGCAAACGTGACTTAATAATTTGATTAATTTAAAAAGGATAATGCTCGTGATGCTTGTGTAAAATTGCGAATATAAGGGCATGTTATTTGCGATTTGTAAAATTTCAATTAGATTCTCAAGTATATTTTAAGGCTGAAGGCACGAACCAGACGCTAAAACGATGGGAACATATAAGACACACGGCACAAACGAGACAACGACCAGCAGATTCTGAACCATGGCGATCCATCGACTCGGTCGGGGGTGGATCAAGGGCAGGGTGTGGGTCAAGGGCAGGGTGTGGGTCAAGGGCAGGGTGTTGGTCAAGGGCAGGGTGTGTGTCAAGGGCAGGGGGTGGATCAAGGGCAGGGTGTGGGTCAAGGGCAGGGTGTGGGTCAAGGGCAGGGTGTTGGTCAAGGGCAGGGTGTGTGTCAAGGGCAGGGGGTGGATCAAGGGCAGGGTGTTGGTCAAGGGCAGGGTGTGAGTCAAGGGCAGGGTGTGGGTCAAGGGCAGGGTGTCGGTCAAGGGCAGGGTGTGTGTCAAGGGCAGGGGGTGGATCAAGGGCAGGGTGTGGGTCAAGGGCAGGGTGTGGGTCAAGGGCAGGGTGTGGGTCAAGGGCAGGGTGTGGGTCAAGGGCGGGGTGTGATTCAAGGGCAGCGTGTGGGTCAAGGAAGTTCGCTGTCCTGCACCCAGCTGTGCTCATCGAATCTGTTGGGGTCGATTCAAGAGGAGCCGAGCGATCGCGACATCAAGAACGCGGAGTCGCGCATGGAATAAATTGATGCACGCACGGAATGCACAGATGAGGGTCTGCATTCACAGTGCGGCGGCTGTATCGTAAGATTCGAATCTTCGTAGGCGTTTGGCGGTGGCAACGCACTGGCGCGTCAAGGAGGCCCCGGAGAAACTAGGCCACTCTGCGACAAGAGCCGTGCTCCCATTCCGTCTCCTCGCCGCGCTCCCAACAAAACACGGCGTGTCCCACAACTACGGAGTCTGCGAGGAACGACCCGGCTGCGACCCTAGGGCTTGGGGTTAAGACATTTTTTACCGCTTCCGTTGGGCTCCTAAAACGGGCGGGCGGCTCGGCGGCGACGTTCCGAGTTTTCCATTCGTCTCGGGCCGCCCTCGTGTCGCCGCGATTTGTTGCGCGAAAGAAAATAAATGTGCGCAATAACGTTACGTGGAAAATGTTTACAATAGCAGGGCGTTTTTTTGTCAAAAATTGCAATATTTTACTCCTTAAAAAAAAAACTTCATCAAATGCACTGTACTACAAGTCACGATTGTTTTCAACTTATTTAAAAATGCATTTAGATATTTATTTTTAAAGCAAACGTCTGTTATTTCTGTACTTTGTTTTTTCTTTATTGCTGTACAAATTTGGCAGGACGGGGGGGGGGGGTTGGAAAGGGAGAAGACAAATGGACGCCCACGCTCTTCACGTTTACATTTCTCAACTCTCCTTCCATAAAAGTGCTCGCCAACAACGGCTGTAACTCCGTGAGTAGCGATGGTTGTTGCAGGGACGGCCCGAGCACCGGGCAACGGTGGTGTTGCGCTCGGCAGTTCGACGAGCATTTGGCCGCTGTAAATTTCCACGCGATAAGCCGCTTCGTCGAGCTACCGTTTGTGGCCAGGTCGCTTCTGAAAAAGATCTGTGTAGCTCAGTGGGGCTTAACCTGATTGAAAAAGAAAATGTATATAGTTTCGTTTTCTAAACCATTTGGCTGAAGCGTGAAACACGCTGGGGGTTTTTCTTCATCATTTCCACGTTTGAAACGTTTGATGGATAAATTGTCAGCCGTGTTTTTTTAATGATTTACACCACCGCCACCGCCGCCTTCTCGGTGTTAACTCCGTCTCGGCCGAAAAACGTCGTGCTGCCGGAACGCAAATTAACAAAAAAATGTCACTCCAGAGCCAGATTTGTCGGTTGCCACTTACTCCGTAGTGCGCGCTGACCAGCGTTGCCACCCGTTCTCGGTTTCCCCCAGGATCGTCCTCTTGTTGAAATAACCGTCCTGAGAAATGTGTACTTTTTTCCCGGAACATTTAAGCGATCGGTTTTTGCCAGTTTCCAAATATGAATAATAATAATCATAGACCACTTACGACAGCACAATTACACGTAGTTCTGCCCTCGTCCAAGCATTGTCAGATATTCTTCTAGGTTTTTTTTGTACCTCAGTTTAAGAATATTTTTTCCTGCCTCGTTTATACCATTTCCTTTGTATTGTTTCTCATCATCACGCTGACCGCAATGAAGTTGTCACCTGTGTCCCGGCTTCTCCAAAATTGTCCTGGCAAACCTATGTCTTCCCGGAAGCTTTTGTCAGTTGCATTGTAATAATTGTAATAATGATGATGCACCACTCAAGATAAGGCATTTGCATGTAGCTCTCTCTTCCTGCGGTATTGTGCGAGATATCCCTCCTCCTCCTCCCCTTCCTCCCATGATGCGTCCCGTTTTTTTTGTACCTCAAAGGTGACAACACTGGCGCTGACGTGCCCGCAACGTTCGCCGAAGAGGACAAACAAAAAACACACCGAAGAACTTTTGCAGCGGAAAACTTGTTTTTTTTCCGGCGAGCAAGGCCTGACGTGTTGGAGGCGCGTCACGAGCGTGATGCAGCGAGCCGCGCGTGACACGGTGACGAGCTGCACATGACACGGTGACGAGCTGCGAGTGACACGCGGCGGTCGGAGGCGTGGGTGGTGGTGGCGGTGTGGCTCTCTCAACTCAGCCTCCCGAGCCGTCACCGAATCTTTCCAATTCAACGGAAGCTCTCGGGCTCCGCGTTGATGATGAGACGCGAGAGCCGAGGATCAAGGTCTCGGCCCTTTCTGGAAATTGTACGTCGCAGGTTTGAGCTTGGATGTGCCACGGCTGCTCTTTGCGATTGATTGCATCGTCGGCCGTGGTCGATCCACTGCTGGATGAAAGCCTGCTGATGGACGCGAGCCACCTCCACACGGTCCTGCGTCGTAACAATTCACCAAGCACCTGCACTCGAGCTGATTTCAGAGCTCCCGTCTCTCCTCGGTTATTTTTCTTATCTCGTCTAAAGTTTGCTCAGCAGAGAGCTCGGTTATCAGTCAGGCAACTGCATGTACATACGTTGAACTTCAACTATGTAGCCAAAACCGTGCTAGTCGGAGGTGCGAAACCGACCACGCGTGGTTGGGCAGACGTCTATCAAGCTGTCGTCGTCGTCATCACCGTCGGATGAAGCCCCTCAAGTGTCGCCCTGTACGTTCGCTCGTCAACTTAATCGACGTTCAACCCTCGCGGCCGCCACGGGGCTCGGCCTGCTGCGTTGTTGCGCGAGACGCCCCCACGGTTCACTTGGCGAGCGAACCGTCGTTGTGGGCGACGAGGAGCCGCGGTACGACCCGAGTGAATCCAGAAAGTCTCCGTTAGCACGGCACATTGGGATTTTTGTTCTACTTCTCCCAGCGACGAGGCTCAAAAGAGCGGTACGCGTTTATTTCGGGCACATCACACCCAGTCAAATACACGAATACATAAATACAAAAATAATTGCAGGGACTCAACTACTTACGAACATTCGAACTTTCAAAGATACGAACAAACCTGTCTGCTCGGACATAAAGAACCAGTGGCATCTACATCTACAGGAGATTATCCAACTTGTAAAGCCATTCCCCGTGTTGAGTGTACGAGTCTTACAGCATGTTGGGAATCGACAGGAGTAAAGTTGGACTTACGAAGAAATCGACTTACGGACAGCACCTCTGGAACCTAACTCGTTCGTAAGTAGAGGAGGGCCAGTATATGGTGCGCACACTGCTGGTTTTTTAGAAGGTTCTCTGGCGGCAACAGTTGCACATGTTCTGTGCCAGACAGTTTCAATTAAATATTTAACAGGTTAGGACAGGCGGTATTTTTCAATGTCTAGAATGTATTAATATTTATTTTATTATTGCACTTGTGTTCATCTTCTTGGTTCTTTCGGTAAAGTCACGTAGAAGGGAAATAAAAAACATAATAATTCCTTTGTCAAGGCGCTCTTCCCCCTCCAACCCAGCTTAAATATACGCTGCCAAGCCTGGTTGTGTTCATTCAGACGCTGTCTTTCTGACAGACCTGTTTTTCACCTGAGGACGGCTGCTTGCGTTGTGGCCGAAACGTCGTGAGAATTATTTTATTATGTTTTTTTTATTATTTCCCTTCTACGTGACTTTACCGAAAGAACCAAGAAGAAAGCTTTAAATCGAAAATTTGCACTTGTGTTCTTTAAGAAAGTATTGCTCAGTCTCAAGCATCTTTTTCAGGTGGGTCCTGCCGAGTTTTTGTTTTGCAATAGGGTGGCTGATGTGGGTGCTGCAGCTGCTTTCGTATGATCCCTTTTAACTAATGTGCAGGTACATTTTTCAGCTTTGGTACGTACATATGTTGAATTTCATTCACACGTACGTAGCCAACCGTGCTAATTGGAGGTGCGGGGACATTTGGCCACGACCACCAAATTAGTGACGTACGTTTCTTTTACACAACTTTTTGGAGGAAACCCATGCAGAACACGGGGGAGAGAACATGTGATCTCTTAGAATAGGGTTTCCCCTTTTTTCTGGCAACAAAACAGGTGTTAAGATGTTAAAACACCAAACTGAAACCTTTTACAAGGAATCATGTCTTTATTAACCACAATATTTGTGGTAAAAATGCAAACAAAAAACGTACTCTGATAATATATGCATTGTCTTTTGTTGCCAGATAAAAGGGGAAAAACCTATTCTCATATTTTGGTACTGGCAAAGGATGTCCCATGATGTAGATGCTCACCCCGAGCTCTCATTACTCTGATAGTGGCATTGTCTTTGTGCTGTGTACGCCTTTTGGCGTCCTCTGGTCTAACACCTTTTGAGACGAGGCTCAAATTGAAAGCTGTCTCTGGTGTGGACCAATCAGTTTCAAAGACAATGCATATATTATCAGAGTGTGTTTTTTAATTGCATTTTGACCACAAACATTGTGGTTAATGCAGACATGATTCCTTGTAAAAGGTTTCAGTTTGGTGTTTTAACATCTTAACACCTATTTTGTTGCCAGAAAAAAGTGGAAAAACCTATTCTCATATTTTGTTACTGGCAAAGGAGGTCCCATGATGTGAACTCTAACAAAGAAATGTGCCCGAGTCAGGAATCGAACTCGGGAAACTTGTTTACCGCTGAGCGAACAGCCGCTAAAAGGTCGCGGGAGGTAGCGCCGTGACCGGCCGAGTGTTTGTGCTCCCGGTCATTGACGCCGTAGACGATAGGTCTCCTTATCTGCTGCCGCCAGCACACTGCCGGAGAGGCCTCCTTTGGAATTTAGGAGAGACGCGGAGAATAGGAAACGATACATTGACACGGGGGGGGGGGGGGGGGGCGGTGTCTTTAGAAAACTGAAGAACAAAAAAAACACCCCCAAGTAAATAGAGGGAGAGGGAATAAAATAAGGAGAATAGAAATGCAAAAACCGTCGCTTCGGGAAAAGCCGAAGCTCGTGCCGCACGTCTCTGACCGTGAACCATGCGAAGCTCTTTCTCTCCGCGCGAAGGAGCGATCGTTTGCGGGTTTTTTTTTTCTCTCCCTCCGGGCACTTTCACACGTCGCAAAATATTTCTCGCGGAGGCGACCGGCGCTATCGCTCCGACGCAAGAGCCCTCGCCGAGAAACGAGGCTTTGACAACTTCAGTAAAAAGGCTCTTTGGTTGGACAATCGCACCGGATTTTGAAACGCAACAACAACAAAAAATTTTGATTTCAAGCTTTCGTGACTGCAGGGATTCATCTTCTTGGTTCTTTCGGTAAAGTCACGTAGAAGGGAAGTAATAAAATAATAAAAATAAAACATAATAAAATTATTTCACGACGTTTCGGCCACAACGCAAGCAGCCGTCCTCAGGTGAAAACCAGGTCCGTCGAGGCGACAGACTCTGCGTTGTGGCCGAAACGTCGTGAGAATAATTTTATTATGTTTTATTTTTATTATTTTATTACTTCCCTTCTACGTGACTTTACCGAAAGAACCAAGAAAAACAACAAAAAACTCGCTTCGGGATCGTTCGGCGGCTGCTCTCGCGCTCCCGGAACCCGCCTGGGCGACTCTCTCGCTCGCTCCATTCGGCAGCCTTTCGCCCAACTCCACCTACGAGCCCGCTCGGCAGCGCAGCCCAGCACCTTTCGGGTTTGTTCCGCCACGTTAACGCCGTGATGACGCCGCCACCGCCGCCGCGGCGAGAAGCTCAACCTCGCCGGACCTGCGCCGCGGGCGGGTTGAGAGAACGGGGAGAGTTACCTGCAAGTCACTTACACCTGCCCCCACCCTGCCCCTCCCTCCCACCGACTCGGCCCACCGAACAGTGGCAAATTGGGTGCACCACCGTCGGCGGAACAGCGGGCCGCGTGTGGTAGCTGGCGACTTCCGTGGCTACGGCACCGGCTACCCGAGTTCGATTCCCGCTCGCGACCAATAACGGTGGCGATCATTTGAACAGGTCGGTCCTGGGCCTCCTCGAGGTCGACTCGGCCTCAAATGAGGGGTGTGTAGTAAACATCGCCACTGGGGAGACAAAGGCGGCCCGTGCGTGGTGCTGGCCACTCACAATCCTCGTGCGCCGTGCCGGCCTTCATAGGTGCTCGCTAACAGCACTTGCCCCAACAGCCTCTTAAGGCTATACGGGTGGATCTTTGTCTTTGCTATGTTTTTGTTTTTCCTTTCTCGGGCCACTGTTGCTGGAAGGGCTCTGTAAGAGGGCGTTTTGCCCTTCCTCTTATTCCACACCGGCCAGACGTCTTGGGAGATGTCTGCGTACCCGTTGTGTCCCGGGGACATGCAACCCGCCCGATGGACTAACTGTGGCGCAAACCCATTCACTGTGCAAACTGGCTGCGTGGCTAAAGGTGGGCAGGATTTAAGAAACTCGCCCCCCCCCCCCGCCCCCGCCATCGTTTTGACTGCGGCGCTCGGAGATGGAATCGAACCGGCGACCTCTGGATCGCAAGTCCAGTGGCGCCGCTGGCCATTGCACACCGCTGTGCCAGCAGCCATGCAGATGTGCGCAACGCGATAAAGAAAACCCCACGATAAACAACTAACATTTCTTTCTTAAGAACTTATTTTTTGCGTTGAGCTTTTTGTACTTTCCCCGCGCGCCTCCGATGAGTACGGTTGGCTACGTACGGTACGAAAGAAGTTAGACACACACACAGTACATTACGCAACATTTTACGATCAAGTTTTTTTTTTCTATGCAGAAGTTCAGATCGCAGGCCGAGTGGATTGCTGCCGACGTTACCAGCTCGGCGGCGGTCGCTTTTATTTGCCTCAATCGCGGCCCACAGCTGTCAGTCTCCCCCCCCCCCGCGTTAACAGGGCCCACAGGGGGGGAAAGGAATGGGAGAGCGGAGGTGTGGAGAGCGACAGAGAGAGATGCGTGTTTGTGTGCGTGTGTGTGTGCGTGCGCGTGTGTGCTTGTGTTGTTGTGTGCGTGTGTGTGTGCGCGCGTGTGTGTGTGCGTGTGTTTGTGTGTGTGCGTGTGTGTGCGTGTGTGCGTGCGTGTGTGCGTGTGTGCGTGTGTGCGTGTGTGTGTGTGCGCGTGTGTGCGTGTGTGTGTGTGTGCGTGTGTGTGCGCGTGTGTGCGTGCGTGTGCGTGTGTATGCGCGCTTGCGTGTGTGCGTGTGTGTGCGCGTGTGTGGGAGTGAGGACAAGGGGCTTGAACCGGGGAAGCTTGGAGCAATCTCCCCGTCAGCCTCCGTGCCACGATTAATTTTCTGAAAATCCCGGGAGCGTTCCTCCCATGGTACGTAGGAGGGAGTGTGGGGGGGGGGGGGTTGATGGGAGGGAGAGGGGGGTTCTGTGTAAGTGAGAGTGGCATGGGGAGCAAGGTTTGGGGAGGAAGGAGGCGGGGAGTTGGGAGGACAGAGGTTGCTCCTCGTTAAAATGATCATCAACGAGGTTTGCTGAGCACAGATCCAGAGGCACGGAACGCCGAGGGGCCAGCGACAGTCGAAGGTGCAGGAGGCCAGGTGGCTTGGCGGAAGAGCGGAAATGTTTGGCGAGTGTAGCCGGTGTGGTTACGTTACTAACAATCGGTGGCACACATTTGCACTGCGGTGTTAAGAGAGGGCGTCAATTATTGCGTGTTAAACCTTGTGAAATGATGTTGCTGCGTTCACAATTGGCTTAGGATGAGCGGTACCGATAGATAACACCCCATTCGTCAGACGCACGTTGTGCAGGCGTGTGAGTCAATTGCCAGGGTCACGTGACCACCGGACAAGGGGATTCGTCACGAGCAAAAATCCTGGTGGAGGGGGGGGGGGGAGACTCGGCCCATCACCCCTCCGAGGTCGTATAAAATGCGTGCCACTTCGTGAAGTGAGCCAACGGCGGTTGTCCCCGCCATGGGAACGCGGAACTTCCACCACTGGCTCAGGACTGTCAACAGAGATTGTGTATCCGTCGCGAATGTTCATTTGAGCAGGAAATCACTTTGACGGGGACTTTGAATAGATACGAGCTAACACGTTTCTTGAATGCGAGGAAGCCTCGCTGCATCTCAACGCTCTCTCTTTCAGGAGGGTCCTCACCAATTTTTTCGCAGCAAGGGGCGATGTTCCTGCTGTCGTTCTGAATTGGGAAATTCGCAGGCATCGTTTTTTTTGTCAGCAATGGGATGTGCTGACCAAACACATTCCTGCGGAGGGAGCTGGTAGGAACGTTGGGTTGCTCGGTCAATGTCCAGGGTCAACGGCGGCGTGGTGTATTCCGCAAATATGACCGACTGTAAGGGCGGGCACAAGCCGGCGTGAGTAGGTTAAACGTTGAGTTTTATAAGGGCATCACGGTGTGACCAGCCCCTCCCCACCCAGCCCCACCCCACCCCACCCTACCCAGCCCCACCCCACTCAGCCCCACCGCTCCAACCCCCCACCCAGCCCAACCCAGCCCCATCCCTCCCATTTTGGATGCACGACGGACGGACGGACACAATAATCCCCTGTAGGCTAGTGGAACCATGAGGTTCCTACCAGTATAACATCTACATTCCTTTTGATTTAAAGCTTTCGTGACTGCAGGGATTCATATTCTTGGTTCTTTCGGTAAAGTCACGTAGAAGGGAAATAATAATATTACCGAAATAACCAAGAATATCTACATTCCTTTTCTTTACAGCTTTGGGATCAGAATTTAGAACCCGGAGGGGGGTGGGGAGAACACACAAACTCCACACAGAGAGGCACACCCGAGTCGGGAATCGAACCCAGGCGATTATTGCTGCGGGGAGGGGGGGGGGCTCCGATCGTTACCACTGCACCGCTAGTGCCGCCCTGTGAAGGATAGCAGACGTGCCGCGGGAGGAGGGGGCGAGTCAATGCGTTTCGTGGTGAACGGGCAAAGCGCCCTCCCCCCGCCCGCTTTGCATTGTTTCCACGCGCCGTGTAATTACCTGTAATGGAGCTCAGTGCCAGTGTGGGTGGGGAGGAAAATAATGTTACCAGGAATCAACGGGACGGCCTTCGCCGTCATTTAATACCGCATGAAGGTGGATGAATAAAAATGTAGAATAATTATCCGCGAGACATTTCTGCATTTATATGACTGGCGCGTGCGTGGGGGAGAGCATTGGCGCAGAGTGGATGTGTTTAGGGTCATCTCGGTCCGTTAACCTGCGACCTCCTGCCAGCGGAGCCTACGACTCTTCGCGTGACAGCCTCAATACGCACCTAGCCTGGCGCAGGCACTGCGGTGATATCACTGTCACTCTGCGGCAAATGTTGTGCGAAGAGAGCGGTGGTCGCGTGCCCGCGCCGGCCTTCATAGGTAGTACTCGCTAACAGCACTTGCCCTAACATTCTCTTCAGGCTATACGGGGGGGGGATCTTTGTCTTTGGTGCAGTTGTTCGTAGGTCCCTCGTACGAACCTCGCAAACCGAGTTAAATTCCTCGGCTCCCCGCCCCTGTTCAAGTCCAGACCCTCTGCCCATGACTGATTGCCACTCTCTCTCTCTCTCTGTCATAAAACGAGTAAGCGCACCTCCGCTCTCTCCAGCCAGCGTCTTGAAGTGCTGTCGCGATTACGAATCCACATTTATTTTCTCCCGTGACACAGCAGCACTACTCGTCGTCAAGACCGCATCATCATCATCATCCGCACCCATCCATCAGTGACCACCGAACTCGAGCCCAGACGATAAAGTGTTTGCTCATTAGCACTCAGCGGGAAGACGCGAGACAAGTGATGTCCACTCTTGCTGCGTCTTACGATTTGGTGGTTGCGGGGGGGAGGGGGGCGGGCTGGAGTGGGGGGATGCGGGGGGTGGGGTTGTGGGGGGGGGGAATTGACGATCATCGCTCACGCTCCCCGTTAATTGCTCCTCCTGCTGCCTTCGGATCGGAGGAGCGACCGGAGCGATATCGACGTTGGCCTTTCGTTGAAAAAGAAAAAGCGCGCCGCCGACCGTGTTAAAAATTCGGCGCGCGTGCGTGCGCCAAAACTCCACCCGTCTGTCGCGCCGAGATCACGAGTCACGGGCCAGGACGCCCGTGGCGGTTACGAA
Source organism: Lampetra planeri (assembly GCF_965212315.1). Taxonomy (NCBI): domain Eukaryota; kingdom Metazoa; phylum Chordata; class Hyperoartia; order Petromyzontiformes; family Petromyzontidae; genus Lampetra; species Lampetra planeri. Next base: position 5,853,692 of record NC_136143.1, read on the forward strand.
GAGATGTTTGTTATGAGCGGTAAATGCACGCACGAGATGCGCCGCCTTATTGACGATTAAATATTTACGCGGGTTTGGCGCGCGCCGTTTTATAGCCTCGTTTTGTTTTTATTAAATCTGAAGCGCCGTTATCCTCGGTGGGAACGGCTGAACTCCTAACGATGATGGCGCTGACAGCTCCGAGAGTGAATCGTTGGAATTGTTTCCAACGATTCACAGTAAACAAATCACGTCCCCAGCCCTGCAGCCACAATACAAAAGATAGCCCCCGCCCCCCCCGTACAGCCTTCACAGACTTGTTTTGAGCAAGTGCTGTTAGCGAGCACCGATGAAAGCCTGCACGGGCATACGAGGGGGACAAACGGCAAGACGAACAAACAGACGGACAGACACACACAGACAGCCAGCCGGTCAGAGAGACACACAAGGACACACACAGACATCCATCGAGTCAATTCACTCTGACGCGTACAAGCACACACAGGCAGACGCACGCACGCACACAGGCTTCTAAAGAGGCAGTTAAAACGCACGAAACAAATTACTCGCTCTGTATTGCATTTTCAAGGCAATTCCCCTTCACTTGCACAAAAGCCCTATCCACCAATGGGTTTCATTTAATCCGTCTCACGCCCAAGGAATCACATTTTGATTGTAATGCAACGTCGCGCTTTAATAGCACAAACTCACTCCGAGTAAGGTTCAGACATTATCTCTTTAAAACCTATTCCACAATTGTATGCGTCATCAACGCCGTGCGTAATTTTTGTTTACGCATTACCGGCCAGCCACGACGCTGCCACGGTGGTGTAGCAGTTCAGGGCGCACCGGACTTGCAACCCAGAGGTGGCCACTTCCATGTCCATTTCCCGGTGTAGCAGTTGAAACGACGGGGCAACATTTCTCAAACCCCCCCCCCCCCAATCCCACCACCGTCACTATCCACCCAGCCGGGTACACATGGGTTAGTCCAGGGGTCGGCAACCAAAATAACAATAAGATATATTTTTTTCGAATTCGAGCCGCAATGCAACGTGAATACGAGACGGCGGGTCCTTAATAAACAACGCGTCACGAAGCACGGTCCCTTACAGAGCCGCATGCGGCTCCAGAGCCGCAGGTTGCCGACCCGTGGGTTAGTCGATCGGCAGTCTCGCGCGTGGTGAGATAAAGTGTGGGTGGGCTCCTCGTCCTTTCGAGGATGTCTGACCAGCGTGGAAGCTAAGGCAATAAAGTACACTGCTGAAGAGGGCCTCTCTAGGACAGCGGGCGGCTTTGGGCCAGCAGTGGCCTGAGCGAGTAATCGCAGGGCTCCACACCTCTACCCTTACTGGCCCGCACCTACAATCGCTTTGTAAAGACAACGTTCAATTGTGGACTATTTTTTCGGATCGCAGCGGTGGTGGTGGTGCAGCAGCGGTTTAGAGCATTGCACGATGAAACCTGGTGACTTGACTTTGAATTCCCAGCCACTCCCTCGGACTTTGTTATAACTTTCTGAACCGTCCCTACTGAGCATCTGTGGAAAACAGCTTTCTGGCTCATTGGATTTCTTTAGTTTCTGGTTCTCTCCCCCCCCCCCCCTTCAACAACCAGCAATGACCAGCGTGGTGAAGTATGGGCAATCAAATCCCCCACCACCCCCATGACCGACAGTAGCATGGGGAGCCCATGGGGAAAAAAATTCCACCACTCTCGGTTCACTCCTCTTATCCACAGATGAGCACTGCCAACGCCAGAGATCGAGAGACCCAGTAAACATGCGAACGTGGGCCCAACGATGGCACCTTTCCCGGGAAGGTTGTCAGTTCAAATCCTAGTTGGGGGACGACTCAGCCCATCATCCCTCCGGGGTCATTAAAATGCGAACCACTTTGTAGGGGAAATAAACAGTGGTTATCCTTTCATTATTGAATTCTGGGTTAGGCCACGTGCATTGATCTGACAAAATCCGTGTCCTTAGGAAAGCCTTCATCACCCAACGCAGCCATACAAATTAATTTTCCCTATGCACTGCACAAGCGTTTAGAATTCCAAATAGTATTGTATCGGCTCACTGGTAATTTTGCCTTGTCCAGAGCCCCCGATCACAAGAGCATGGAATTTCCACCACGGAAAAGGGACCACTTGTGCCTCCACGCTCACTTGAGCAGGAAATGACTTTGTCATCCGTGGACAAAACGCGGATAACGGGGGGCAGGGGGCGGGGGGAGGAGTGTGTACCCCAGACCAGTCCTTGGGTTTTACACCCATTATCTGCGGATAAGGCAGCAACGAAGTACGTAATCGATGCGCGGTCATAAATAGGATTTTCCGCGGATCGATAGCCGGGGGCCACGCGCGGTACACACAAAGTGAGGGCCAGCAAGCGGGGGAGGAGGGAAGAGGAGAGAGGAGGAGGGAGGAAGGAGCGGGGGGGGGGAGCGGGGGGGAGGGGGGAGGAAGGAGCGGGGGGGGGGGGGAGCGGGGGGGGAGGGGGGAGGAGGAGATCCGTAGTAATTTACGGCATCGCTGGCGGACGGCATCCCGGCTCGCCGTGTCACGGGGCCGGCCGGCGGGCGGCAGGGGAGAGAATTGGAATTGGTGCACGGCCACTCCAGCCCCCCACTCGCGGTTTCCTAATTACACCGGCGTCTCCGCTGGGTTTATTTCTATTAATGTGGGGATTTTTTTTTACCAGCAGGAAGGTGGTGGGGCGGGGGGGGCGAACCGAGCCGCAAGCGATGATGCGGGCGCCTTCATCGGCGCTTATCGTCAAACACCGAAGAATGGCAAAGCGAAAGTCCGGCCATGCGGCACCGCAACGCGGAGAGGCGCGGCGGATGAGGAGACTCGGGATCGCAGCGCGAGTCGATACATTTTTTAAATATTTTTTTTCGTAGGAACGGAAAGGGAGGAAAAAAAAGTGAATAAGAAAGCTTTTTTAAAACTGACCTAGATATGTCATGGCGGGTTACAGCACCAACAACAACATCGACAACAACAAAATTGTAAATGCAATAATATGACGATGGGGGGGGGGGGGGGGGGAAATACACCAGAAAAATAATACTTGAAAGATGTAAACAACAAAATGTTGAGGCTCAAAAAAAAAAGCAATTTAAATGCAAATGGACGTGTGGCTCCATTGCGCCGGATACCTCCACCGCCACTACCTCCTCCACCAAAGACAAAGATCCACCGTATAGCCTTAACAGACTGTTGGGGCAAGTGCTGTTAGCGAGCACCTATGAAAGGCCGGCACGGCGCACGAGGGGGGTGGGTGGCCAGCACCACGCCCGACCGCCTTTGTATCCCCAGTGCCCATGATTTTTACACACCGCACCAGGTACTCATTTGAGGCCGATACGACCGAGGACCGCTTCAGATAATCGCCACCGGTGTTGACAGTGAGCGAGGAATCGAACCCGGGTTTGCCGGGTTCAAAGCGCGGCGGTAGCGCTAACCCCGCTACACTACCTCCCGCCACCACCACCACCACCACCGCCTCTGCTGCCGCCCCGTTCATTTGCGCCGTCAGTCAGCCGCCGGACCGCGCCGTAATTGCCAGGGCATTGCTCTGTGAGCGAGGCGCTGGCGTGACGTGGGAGAACAGGTGGGGGTGGGGGGGGCATCCCTACCCACCCCCACCCATCCCACCAGAGCCATCGAAACCCGCGTGACCATACCAGCACACGTACAGCCCTGCTTCACAATGCACGTTAAAGACTCTAACCCCCTCCCCCCCCGATTTCATTGCAAACGAGTCGGCCATCGTGTGGTGGAATCACGGTCCTCCGGTTGTTCCTTGCACGTTTAGAATCAACGTGCGATCAGAGTATGTGGCTGCGATCAATTTCCGCGTGATAAGGGGCCGTCCATAAATGACGTCACGCGATTTTGGACGATTTTTGAACCCCCCACCTTCGTCACACGGCGTCACAGAAAGTCAGACCCCCACCCTCAAATATGACGTCACAAAGCTCTGCCCCCCCCACCCCCCAAAACCATATTTCCATTTTGAAAATAAAACATGCTTCAAATCGCTTTAAACTATTGTCATTGTAGTGCGTGTTTAATGTGGCGCTGCACTCTGATGTTGTAGGAGAAAACATCGTCACAAATGTCTGACCCCCCCCCCAGGTGCGTGACGTCATTTATGGATGGCCCCTAAGACAACTTCGTTGAGCTATCATTTACGGTCAGATCGCTTCTGTAAAATAACTATTTAAGCTCAGTGGGCCTTAGCTGGTAAAATAAAACAAACTGAAGTCGAGTCTAAATTGGCCAAATGCGAAACATCAACTGCAAATTACTCAATTGGGATTACACGTAGCGGCAATCACCATCACCAGCACCCCCTTCCCTTCACTGGAAGACTCCGGCCCGCCTGCAGGGCAGGTGCGGAGTCACGGGGCGCCGCACGGGGGCAGCTGCCGCCCAAGATGAGAAGGGACGCGAGCCGCTAATGGCGTGCGACGCGCGCTGAGACGCCGCGGCGTCGAACAAATAAAAACACATGCGCACGCGCAAATCCTTCCTGTGAAGAAGGAACCATATCGGCCTAGGGCTCCGTGAGGTCGGTGTGCGTGACCGGCGGTGTTAAATGGTGGTCGAGTGAGTGGACTTGCCGACGATGACTGCTACCAGCGGGTGTCAAGATCGACCTCCGTGGAGGAGGCTTCGCGAAGCCAGACCCCTCACCCCTCTCTCGTCGTGGCCAACAGCAGACATTGGCGCCGAGCTCCTGAACATATTTTACTTCTTTACAACACTTTTTCAGTTTTGTTTCTGTATTTTGTTGTTGTTGTTAGAGGCAGCGGTTCTGGACCACGTGTCAGAGCAGGTGGTACACGCGCCAATTAAAATATTGTTCGTCATGATCAAGGGGCTTTGCCGCTCTCAAGAAATGTCTCCGTGTGAGCCTTGAGCAATCACGGTGTGAACCATCAGATTAATCTTAAAAGCTGTCTGGGTCTGGCTCTCTGTGAGCCTCAGGAAATAATAATAAAGTAATAATCTCGATTTAAAGCTTTCGTGACTGCAGGGATTCATCGTCTTGGTTCTTTCGCTAAAGTCACGTAGAAGGGAAGTAATACAATAATACAAATAAAACATAATAAAATAATTCTCACGACGTTGCGGCCACAACGCAAGCAGCCGTCCTCAGGTGAAGACCAGGTCTGTCGGGGAGACAGCGTCTGAATAAAACACCACCACGCTTGGAGCGTAGCTTTGTCAATCCCCTGCTAGATGAAGGCCTCCCCACACCGTGTCGGTCACGGGGGTTGTTTAAGCGTACTTCACCACGCTGGTCCTAGAGGGTAGGCGAAATGGGAGGTGGGTGAGCACCGGCTCAACAATAAACTCGGCAGGTTGGGCCAGGGCTGGGAATCGAACTCAGGCCGTTAGGCTTGTCGCGCCGTGCGCTAACCACAGCGCCACCACTCCACTATATACTATGACTATCTACTATCGGTCACTCTTGCTAGTGGGACTATCCTGGTCTCTTGAATTCTCACGTGGTTAAAGCAATAAACTCGAAAACCTGAACACTAAAAATGCATTGAGTGTACTCTAAGAACTTAATAATAATGTATATTGGTTATACGTATTAAAACAAACATGAAATGAAACTGCACAAGCATTTAATAGCGCATTCCAAAAACTGTATACTTGTAGAGTTGGATCGCGTGACGATGCCTGTAGGGGAGGTGGCGTGCGACGCGTTTGTGTTGCCTGGAAACAGTATAACGCACGCAACACAATCTGCCCTAATTCCACAGTCACCCTCATTCCATCCCCTAATCCCATGCTTAACTTCTCATTAAATACCGATTTCATATTTTTTTTTTCGCCTATGCCTCCCACCACGCCACCAACCCAACGCCCCCCCCACCCCACCAACGAATGAAGCGCACAGTAATTGTTTTCTGGTAAACAGAGGCATGCTTTGCTGCGATCGAGAGCATATCGTTCCACTAAACTCTGCTGCTGGCGCGCAATCTGTTGACGCTTTGGCGAATTCATCAATCGCCATGGAGCCCTCCTTGATCCGTGCTTTATTTATTTTATTTTTGGGCCAGGCGGTGGAAGTTTGAGGTCCAAGTTCTTGCCATTAACCCCTGCTACCACCCAACGACATTCTCACGTTAACAAAGACATCATCATCATCATCATCATTTTCTTGGTTCTTTCGGTAAAGTCACGTAGAATGGATATAATAAAATAATAAAAAAAATGTACATAGTAATAGTAATAAAATAATATTACAAAAATGTACATAATACAATTATTTTATCATGTTTTATTTTTATTATTTTATTATTTCCATTCTACGTGACTTTACCGAAAGAACCAAGAAGATGAATCCCTGCAGTCACGAAAGCTTTAAATCGAAATCATCATCATTATTATTATGATTTATACGTGCCAATGTATCGGACGAGTTGTCACCAATACAAGCTCGTTCCTTCACCGGTGGCTTAAAGAAGTAAACGCTTATCTTTATCTTTATTAACGTGACGATCCCCTTGGGTGGTTGGACGGGTGAACGTTGGCAAAAATTCTGCCATAAAATAACCACCGCGTGGCCTAACCCAGCGACAAATACGGATGATCGTAACGGCTATGGAAACCTACGTGATAATTGATCATTCACTTCAAACCACCCCCCCCCCCCCTTGCAGCGTCTCGCAAATGTCCTCTCAAGCCACGGAGGCTCCGGCAGCTGCACGCTGGCATCAGAAGGAGGCTTCTCCTCTACGTGCGCTGCCCAGGCTCCGTTTTAAGCGCTCTCTCTCCGTCCGTAACGGAGGAGGTGGCACCGTAAACGCTCGCACAGACCATCGAGCAAGAACGACACGTTAGTTTTGAAATTGTGTTCGCTATTTGGGACCCACCTCCGATCAGCACGGTTGGCTACGTACGGTGTGAAAAAAGTTCAACATACAGTAAAACCTTGGATTGCGAGTAACTTGGTCTGCGAGTGTTTTGCAAGACGAGCAAATTTTTTAAATATGAATTTGATAAACGAGCGAGGTCTTGCAATACGAGCAGTACGTGTATACGCTTTGGCTGCCGAGCGTCACATGATCACAACTGATATACGAGTCCTTTGATATACGAGTGCTTTGGATTACAGACACGTTTCCGGAACGAATTATGCTCGCAATCCAAGATTTTACTGTACATACAAAAGCAGGCCCAATTGATTAAAAGGTAAACACATTTTTTTACAGATACAAGTGAGCGCTAAAGGACCCGTCGCGGCGTTCAGACCCTACCTGCCGAGTGGCGCATTCTGGGGCAGAGCCACAATCTGAAGCCCCACGGCATAATTATCGCGGCTTTAAGTACCGGCTATTCCTACTCGCCCCTACGACACATGAACGACAACTCATGATTATCGCTCGCTAAATGCGGTTTAAGGAGGACGAACGCGCATTGGAAAGTGGACATAATCCCCGCGTGTGCATGGCTTTTCTTCCTTGTTTTATTACACTCGCACCTCCCCCCCCCCCGCCGCCCATCACAACAGTCAACCGGCGGCAAGTGCCTCATACAAATAACAATCAAAAAACGATGATTCGCGTTCAGTCACGGGCGCACGTCTGCACGCGTCGCGGGCAGTTCGCAGCGTAATCCTATTCGGCCGACTTTCAATCCTGTTGCCCAATATTCGGCAAAGAAGACCCCCTCCACCCCCCCCCCCTCTCCCCCCGACGGGACAGCGGATTGACAGCCGACTTTAACCTTTAAGCCCAATTAGTGCGATGGCGTGCGCGCCCCACTGCCGCCACCGTCACACGCCGCTCGCGAGCTTTACCCGCTTGGCCGCGGGGATTATTGGGGTTCTTTGGGGCGGCATTTTCCCGCGGTGGCTACCCCCCCCCACCCACCCGACCCAGATGTGGTTAATGACGGCGCTCCATTCGCACCCCTCCTCGAGTGTTTGTGTGTGTGTGTCCATAGATCTATTGTGCAGTGGTCAGTGCACTGCGCTACGAACCCGGCGACCCGAGTTCGATCCCCGCTCACGGCCAACATCAATGACGATCATCTGAACCGGGTTCTGGGCCTCACCTACGTCTACTCAGCCTTTACGCATTTAGGTAAAACTTATTTTGGGGGAAGGACAACGAACTGACCTCACTTGGCGGTCGCTTCCTCCTGCCGGCTGTCGTGAACTGACATATGACCCCCACCCCGAGGGTCAAGCTCACAGTTTTTCAATATCACCAACAGGTCTTCCTCTTGCTCGTACAAGTCAGAACGACCTCAAGGAGCCACTCTTACAGGCCCGTCGTTACAACGTGGCTTTAAGGTCTTGCCCTTGGTCACCGGCTTCTGGGTACCGCTCCGCAATGCCTCTCTTGGTATCCTTACCCCTCCTGCGTGAAGAGTACACCGTGAGCCAATGACTGCGCTCATACAATTTTCAGATGTAGAGAGGCGTTGAATAAACGATTGGAAAAAGCCGAGGGAAAACCACGAATGAAGATACTTTTTAAGAACAGTTGTTAAAGTTTATTTATTCAGGAGAGACCCAATGAGTCTCAAGGCTCATTTTCAGGAGGGTGCTGCTACGTTGGGACCAATTCCAGGTTTTGCTTTGTGTGGGGAAGAAACCGGTGAAGCTGGAGAAAATCCACCACAGGGGGGGGGGAGGGAGGATGACACTCAAAGTTCGCACAGATGGATTCAAGCAATCATTGCCGTACTGTCGCAATGATCTCCTGGCCACCACCTAGGCCAATCCTACCACAGCACCTGGTATTGTCTCCCATCCAAGTACGAACCAGGGTCAACCCAGCTTAGCTTATTCGATCATCCTGGATGACATTGAGTGCGTCGTCCAGGATGAATAGGTTAGAAGCAGACACAAGACGAGTGGCCAAGTGGCTCAGAGGTCAGAGGTCAGAGCACTGAGCAGGCACCTCTGAAAGCCTGGGTTCGAATCCTGGTTTCAGCCACTGCCTGCGATTAAACCGGGTGTCTCAAGTGTTCCGAGCTGCTAGTCTCATCTTAGTCAATAATGACTGTACAAACAAAACCCACCATATTCGATTTGATCGTGCCCTTAATTTGACTAGATTTAAATTCTGAGAATTAAAAAATATCGGTTCGACTGAGGAACGTTAATCTCATAATCAGAACGGGTGCAGTGCTTCTCTCGACTGTTTGGACCGCAGGTCACTTTAAGCGATCTCGGAAGCAGCTGTGTGATATCCACTTCCGTGGGCAGTTCTCTCGAACGCAAAAAAGGGGGATCCGCGCTGCTCCGGGAGAGTTCCGATCGCGACTCTGACATCTCAGTCGCGGGGCAAAACCTCGGGAGAATTTTGACAACAAAAAACCGGCGTAAACTCACGCGTCACAAAATAAGCGCAATCTGTTACCGTCCACGGCGAACTCGCACACTCGCACACCCGCGCAAAAGCAATCTGGCCCTCGTGCTCCTGCGCGAAAATTCCTCGCTCGTTTAAAGCCTTTTGCCGCTTTAATCGCGCGAGAAACAAACGCGGACCCAATTTACATGGAATAAATATCGGAGGCAACTGGGTATGTGTTTCACCACCCCCCTCCCACCCGGAACGACGCGAAGGCGACACTTGGTTCATCACGCGAGGGTTTTCCGTCGTGCAACCTAGTTTTTATTTACTTCCCGACATCGCCGGAACTGGTCACAGCGGCAATTGGCACCACCTTGAGGTAGCGGCAGATCGTTGATACAGGGGGCCGGCTACTATCCAGTGGAAATAAACGTGGCGTTCTACCGCGATGGGAATCTGACCTGATTCTGAACAAAAGGAACAATCGATTGGTTTATTGATCTCATCCGGAGGCTCTCGGACACACGAGGGGGGCCCTGCGATCAGGCTCCCGAGGGGACGTACGGCGGTCGTTGTGCCGGCCGTCGTCGGTGACACCGGCGAGCCCTGTGACCTAACCGACCGCCGGCGGGGTCGACGCAATAACCAAAAATGTCCCGTCGCCAAGTGTGGCCGGGTGGGTCAGAGGTCAGAGACGCCGAGTCGGCAACGTTCAGATACCGGTTTAATCGCGCCCAACCAAATGACTGCATGCAACAACAAAAAAAGAAAACACCGATATTTTACATTTCATTTCAACCACGATAAGGACCGACAATTGGCCATTGTGTTGCGTCTATAACTAACCACACGGAGACGTCTGCTGGAGGCAATGCGTTTATTATAACAACTCTGTTAATCGCAACTGTAACACGAAGGGGTACGGCCCCTTCAAACCGATAGCCTAAGGGAGGTGCACACTCCCTTCTAGCGCGTCCTACACACTCCGGGCAATTATACACCCCGGCTAAGGGGAGACTGGACCGACCAGTCCCAGGCAGGGTACGGGGCTCACCCCTGGTCCGCTACACCCCGGCTCTGACCAGAGCCTCGGGGAGGGTCCCAGGGTGTCCGAGCTACCTCGGGTCCGCCACAACCCTGGCTCTAACGAGAGCCTCGTTTGAGGCTTCCCGGGTGCTGGTCCAGTCTTCAGATGTCTTCAGATGTCTTCAGATGTCTTCAAGCTTGAGTTGGCGAACACTGCCGGGCACGTTCAGAGGGTCGGCTTTTTATCCCCAGGTCGGACTGACCCCTCCCCTCATGACCCCCCCCCCCCCCCAGAACCTTCTGGAAGGTCTTAAAGGGTCTTAAATCTTACGGGGTCTTAGGAAGGGGTGGGGGGAGCCCATCCCCCTCAGCCCCCAGCACCTGGGGGGTCTGGGGTGTCAACGTCCGGTCACAGGCTCCCCAGGGGGGAGGGGGTTTGACCTTTGGTCAACCCCTACACACCTCGCTCTCTCTCGGCTGCCCCCTGTCGGCCCGTGAGCGCGGTGGCAGGTCAGCTGCTTGCAGCGTCTTTGTTATGGCGCAACAATTGTATGCGGCCGTCTATATGCCAAGGTGTCAAGCGTGCGAGGGAGCAACACTCGATCCCATACAGACGGAACAGGTGGAGTCCACGTCTTTTGTTCTACCGCCTTCTCCCGGCGAGCCAGGCTTATGCCACCTCCTCGACGGCCACGGGCAGGAAGGGAGTTTCGCAACATCTTTGCGTGATCCACCAACCCTCGCTGCAGCCGCCACAGTGCCACTGGACTGCAGGCGGAGCCGCGTACAGAGTCGTCGCCGCCGCCGCCCGGCTAAAGCGGGTTGTCTCTGAATCATAACTTGGTCTCGTGAACCGACAGCGACAGCACAGTGGAAATGACGTTGAGAGGGGGGGGGGGGTGTGGAAAAACCCAAAAACAAAATCAATGAAAAGGAGACGCAAGTTGTCTGATTGCAAGGCCAGGGCGACCTCCTCCTGTTCCTGCTCCTCCTACGAGTGGAAGTTTCCTCGGGGGGACGGGAAACTTCCAGGTTGCCGGTTTGAGGCGAACCATCTCTGGCAACAGCTGCCGCAACCATTCACAGCGTCGGCTACACCAAGGACAGTGGCACACCGCCCCCCCCCCCTCCTTGCCCCCCCCCCCCCCCCACCGTGTAGTATGGACAGCACCTATTAAGGCCGGGCACGGCGCACAAGGGGCAGCAGAGTGGCCAACACCACCCACCACCCACCACCCACCGCCCGCCTTTGTCTCCCCCGTTCTGATGTTAGCTACTCATTTAGGGCTGAGTCAACCGAGCTAGGAGAGGGCCAGGACTGGTTTAAAAATTCGCCAGGTTCGTAGCGGCAGTGCACTAAACTCACTGCGCCACCGCACCCCGATCTTCAAAACGACACATGCCCTTGGCACAAACGTGCGCACAAATACAAAGATCCCCCACATAGCCATAACATACCTGTTGGGGCACGTGCTGCTAGCGAGCACCTATGAAGGCCGGCACACGAGGGAGTGGTGGGTGGCCAGCACCACGCCCGGCCGCCTTTGTCTCCCTAGTGGCGACGTTAACTCGCCGCACCAGGTACCCGTTTGAGGCTTCGTTCGACCTCAGGGAGACCCAGGACCGGTTCAGATAATCGTCACTGGGCTTGGTTGGCCGTGAGCAGGAATCGAACTCGGGTCGCCGGGTTCGTAGCGCAGCGTACTCACCACTGGCCCCGCCCCCTCTGTACATCACACGCGCGCGCGTGTGCGGAGGTGCGCGCGTGTGCGTAGGTGCGCGCGTGCGCAGGTGCGCACCTACGCGCGTGCGCTCACCCCGTGCCGCTGCGTGGACGGCGACTCGTGGGGTGAAGGCTAAAAATGGGACTCTGGGCAAATTGAAACCGGCGTTACGTGCACAAAGCGCGCGCGGCGGCGGCGGCGGCGGCGTCGCATATCGCTTTCCAAGTGAGTGATTTGTGTATTCTTGGCGACGGGAGAGAAAACAGAGGGTGTCACTTGAGTGGACGACTACACGGCCGCCGTGTGTGTGTGCGTGTGTTTTTTTTGTGTGCGCAGCGGTAGTGTAGTGGTTAGCGAAACTGCGCTACGAACCCGGCGACCTGAGTTCGATTTCGGCTCACGGCCAAGAACAGTGACGATTATCTGAACCGGTCCTGGGCCTTCCCCTAGGTCGACTCAGCCTCAAACGGGTACCTGGTGGTGGCGTGTCAACATCGCCACCCACCCCCACGTACGCCGTGCCGGCCTTCATAGATGCTCCCTAACAGCACTTACCCCAACAGACTGTTAGAAGGCTACGCGGTAGTTTAGTGGTTCTCGCAACTCCGCTACGGACCCGGCGGCCCGAGTTCGGTTCCTGCTCTGTCAACATTTTAGCGACGGACGTCTGAACAGGTCAAACTGCTGGGGCAAGTGCCGCTGTTAGCGAGCGCCTATTCGGGCCGGAACGGCGGACGCGGCGTTGGTGTGGCTAGAACTACGCTCAATTGCGCGCTTTAGTCCCCTTATATCTCAGCCAGAACCCGCCCAGATGTAATTGACCACTGATGTTAGCCGTTGGCCGGGAATTGAACCGAGGTAGCTGAGTTTCGCATCGCAGCGTGTCCACGACTAAGGGGCCGTTCATAAATGACGTCACGCGATTTCGGACGATTTTTGACCCCCCCCCCCCCTCGTCACACGGCGTTACAAAAAGTCAGACCCCCCCTCAAATATGACGTCACAAATCTCTGCCCCCCCCCCCCCAAAAAAAATAAAACATGCTTCAAATCGCTTTAAACTATTGCCATTGTAGTGCGTATTTAATGTGGCGCTGCACTCTGATGTTGTAGGAGAAAACATTAATTAAAAAGTTTATTTAATTAAGTAGAACGTGTTGTCTATATTTATTTAAAGTTGCGCATTTTGATGTGACGTCACATTTCTCAACCCCCACCCCCTCGTCACACATCGTCACAAATGTCTGACCCCCCCCCCACCCCCCTAGGTGCGTGACGTCATTTATGGACGGCCCCTAATGCCATTGCTCTGCCCTCTAGCCACAAGACACGAAAGGGTTAAAGGGTCTCCGCGTGTACAGCTTTACCCCCCCCCTCGCCTCGCCCCGTTTTCCGTGGTGTTGTTGCAACTCGGGTATGCAGATTGAACCGCCAGTGGCTGCAGGGGTCAAGTGAACCCGTTATATATACGCCGATAAAATCTATCGATGTTATCAATCCACGGCTGGATGAGTCGATCAACTCACGGGAGTTGATCGACCATGCTTCACCACGCTGGTCATTGCGGGGTTGATGGAGCGTTGAAGGAGGGCTGAGACATCCATGACCGGTTTAAATTTCAACTCGGCAGTGGCGCGATCCCCCTCTGCGTACGTCACCGAGCCCTTTACTCAGTTTACAAGATGCTGTCTCGGCAAATTCCCTTTTGACGACGGTCAATGTGATGTCTGTCAATTGTCCATGTTCTCCGATCCATGCGGTTTCTCTTCCACTCGTAAAAAGCGTGGCCTCTCCGTGATTACCTGTGCACTTTTTCGCATCTGATGCACGTTCATCGTCAGCCTTCCCTTGCTCCCGGTCCGCGTGTCATCGCAGGTCACATGTACGCACGTACGTATGTAGCCGACCGTGCTAATCGGAGGTGCGGGGGAAGGACAACAAACTAAAGGCAAAAAGCAGTTCTAAAATAATGAGTTTTCAATCTAGATGATGATTTAAAAGTGCAGAGCTCCAATGGCTTCCTAATAGCGGAAGAGCGTTCCAGACGGCCGCAGAAACGCATCTGAAAGCGCACGATGCGGTAACCGTCTTTGTGCATGGAGAATATAGATTATTTTGAATAGGCGAGGATGGGGGAGGAGGGCGGGAGAGGTGGTGCAGAGGTTAGCGCACGACTTATAAAAACCCATCGACCTGACCACGAGCCATGGTGACGGACTAACATCAGTGTCGAGTGATATCCACACTGGACCTGAGCAGCGCTCCGTCCCGTCACACAGCTTCAAACAAACCGTGGGGAGCATTCAACCAGTCGTGGAATGTCAAAGGGGTGTAAATTAGCATTAATATTATATTATATATATAAAAAAATTAACAGCACTGAAGACACGTGGATGGAAAGCTAAAAGCAGAGAGCTCGCAGAATCACAACGCGAGAGCCGAGAAATTAATCTTGCGCTGCACCTTGGCCACGCTCACAGTAGTAAAGGTAGAGGCGCGGCACTGCAACTGCTAGGCTCACGCCACCGGTGGCGGAAGGGCCTCCGCTAGAGAGCCTCTGTCTCGAAGGCACGTTGGCCCACTCTTCCCATGCTGGCCAGACGCGTCGTGACAGAAGATGGGACTACCCACACTTTACCCCACTGCACGCGGCCATTAACTCACTGTGGTGTATAGAAGGCTGTCTCAAGTGTAGGCCAATCAGTTTCAGGGACAGTGCATATATTATCATCAGAGCGTGTTTGTTTGCATGCTCACCACAGGTACGTGTGGTCAATGCAGACATGATTCCTGGTTTCTATTTGGTGTTCCAACATTTTAACACCTATTTCCTAGCCAGAAAGGGTAAAACCTATTCTTATTTGTTCATGCTTTGATACTGCCAAAAAGGTCCCATGTTGTGGTGTGAACCGTTTATAGTGCTGGGTGAAATACCCAACGCAGAAGATCTCTGGCTTTGATCTCCCACGAAGCTCATGGTCCACCCTAAATTGCATCCCTGACCACGGCAGCAGATGCGGACACCTGATGCACAAATGGGAAATGAAAAACTCTCCATTAGTGTGCGACTCTGGTCATCCAGAACAGACCGTGCAGCGTACAACGACGCAATGCCCCGACCAATAAACACGAAGGAGACGTCATGGCGATGCGCCACTCCGCTGCTCCTAACGAGGTTTATATGCCTTGGCCACCTGAATGTGAAATTGTAGTGGTTGCTTTGCATCCACATCAGCTGTACGGAAGATGAAGCCTTCTGGGTGGACAGAGATGCGGCAGTGGAAGCGGGGGGAGGCGGAATGGGAGCAGATTTAAGAAACTCCTCGTCCATCGGTTCAACTGCTGCGCCGGGAGACTGCATCGAGCCGGCAGCCTCCGGATTGCAAGTCCGGCGCGCTAACCGTTGCACCGCGGCGGGTTAGCGCAATGTCCCCGCACGTGAAGATAACCATCGTTGGACCTTTTTTGTCACTATCAAAGTGTAATGGGTTCTGGAGACACTTGTAGAGGTAGCTTCTTTATTACAATACAACACTCCAACAGTCCTGACACTCTGTTACAGCCTAGGTACACAGCCTAGGTACACAGCCTAGATACACTACTCTGGCTACGCTCTGGGGTCCTCCGGCTACAATTACCCTAGGGGAGGCTACATGACCCAACCCAGCCAAGGTGCGGGTCTGGACTCTGGCTTCCTCGGAACTCGCCCTTACAAGGACGTAGAGCCGGGAGTCCCAGAGTCCCGCCACTGGCCCTCACAGCGTCCCGGCCCTTACAAGGACAAGCGGGACGAGGGGGTCCAGGGTCCTAAGCTGGCTGGCTGGCGGGTCTTGGGTCTTGAGCTGTGACTGGCCCTGATCGGCCAGGGAGCTGCCCTTTTATGCCTCGTCCCCAACGAGGGGTGGGGTTGTGTGCGCCCCCAGATATCCCACAGAGCACACACAGCCCCCCCCGTTGGTGGCGCCGAGGGCTTATCTGTCTAGGGTCCCAGAGCCCCCAGCAGCCCCTCCCCTCTTATGGCACTACAAAAGTATGAAAAAATAAAAATATGTTTGACCCTTTCTGGCAACAAAACAGGTGTTGAGATGTTCAAATACGAAACAGATCACTTTTTGTAAGGAATCAGGTTGACATTGACCTGCCTTTTGGCGTTGTTCTCTGTTTCTGACACTGGTGAGACAAGGCCCTAAATAAGGCTGTCTCTGGTGTAGACCAATCAGTTTCAAATACAATGCAATATATGATCAGGGCATGTTTTTGTTTGCATGTTCACCACAAATGCGTGTGGTTCATGCAGACATGATTCCTTGCAAAAGGTGTCTATATGGTGTTTGAACATATTAACACCTGTTTTATTGCCAAAAAAAGCAAAAACCTATTCTATTTTGGTTCTTTCGGTAAAGTCACGTCGATAGGAAATTAATAGATCACGACGTTTTGATTGCAACACAAGCAATCGTCATCAGGTGAGTTCTCCTGCTGTGTTTGCTGAAGCCTCAGCAGTTCTTCTGCTGTGTTTGTCCCACCCGATGACGATTGCCTGTGTTGCGATCGAAACGTCGTGATCTAATAATTTACTATCTACGTGACTTTACCGAAAGAAACAAAGAGGATGGATTCCTGCAGTAAGGAAAGCTTCAAATCAAGATCACTATTCTAATTTTTTTCATAACAGACCATTGTCCAAAGTGGATACGAAACAGATTTTCATTTGAAGAATTGCACACCCGTCAGCCTCCTGTCGCATGTAAAACAAGTTGCTCACGGAGGTCTCTGGGAACCAACTTGTGGGAGCGACAGCTAGATATAGGAAAGGTTTTTGCACCGTCGATCACATCCACATTGACAACCGAACCCTAGAAAGGACAAATTAATCTCGAACGCAGTTGTTGTTGTTGTTGCCGGCCCTTATTGGTTACGAACAAATGCTTACGATTCAGCGTAATGCCGAATCAAATGCCTGAGTGCTACAACCACTGCCCATAGTGGCACCCTTTTCTAAATCTGCGTAGTCAATTAATTCATACGTTTACATGATAATCACTGTTGTTAACAGGTCAAGAGGAGGCATGTGGATGGGGAGCTAACGCAAAAACAACAGCGCGCAGAATTATAAAACGAAACGAAACTATTTTTAGTTTACCAGGTAAGACCCACTGAGGTCAAAAGTTCTTTTTGAGAAGCGACCTGGCCACAAATGATAGCCAAACGACAAAGTGGGTTCATTGTCACGTGGGCATTTATCGCGGCCACAAATTCTAAACCGAAAAATGCGAGGGCCAGTGAGAATTGAGCTTGCACGAAGCCTTCCGCCTCCTCCTTTTCTTGCAAACTATTTCTCAAAAATAAAAAAAACACGCGTCGTCGGCAGACGAGCTCTCATTCCGCTTTCATGAAATTTCACCGGCGTACAAAGGACCCCGGCACGAAACCCACACGGTGCCTCCCTTCAACGTGCGCTCATTAAACACACTTGCGGCGGCTTTCGGGTTTTCATCTTTCGGGCTTTGTTTGACATCGTGGTCGCTTTTATTTTTACCAACCAAGCCGCCAGGTGCCTGAGCGGTAGAGCGAGCTACCGGAGGGCCGTGAGGTCAGCTCCTGATTGGGGGAGGCACGGGGGGTTGGTGGTTCGATTCAACCCATCGTGCCTCCCTCTGAAGTCGATAAAATTGGTACCACTTTGTGTGGGGAAGTTAATGGCGGTTGCCCTATGGGTTGACTCTCCCTCCCCCGCACACGCCCTGTAAGAATGAGGGATTGGAATGTAATCTAATTACTGGAAAGGGGCTAGATTGGCTAAACGATAGAGGAAAGTGCATAAATTGTTGTGACGTAACACAAATGTGTATAGATCTCAGGCATGATCAATCCACTGCTGTATGAAGGCCTTCACCAAGCTGCCACTACCGCCTCTCACGATCCTGCGATGCCACAATCCACACGGCACGGGCGCGCGTGCCGATTCCATCGCTCCATCTCCTTCAGCCCTTATTTCTCCTCCAATAAATCGTAGGTGCGCCATGGTGGTGAGATATTAACAACCTCGCCTGGTATACAGGAGGTCGTGCGTTCAATCCCGACCCTGACGCTTGTATATTTGGAGGTTGCATGTTCTGCCCCTGGTCGTGTGGATTTTCCTCCGGGTTTTTCCATCCACATTAAGAGTGAACATCACGTATTTAGAACATTTGGCTGCTGCTATAAAAGTCCACACGAGCCGCTTCATTGAGCTATCATTTGTGGCCAAGTGGCTTCTGAAAAAGAGCTATGTAGCTCAGCGGGCCTTACCTGGTAAAACAAAAAATAGTTTTTACTAAATAGACGCGTTCCATATCGCTACTCTACCACTATTCATATTCTTAGGTTTTTTCGGTAAAGTCACGTAGGTAAAAAAAATTAAATTAATAAAAGTAAAATAAAAATAAAATAAAAATCACGACGTTTCGGAGGCAACACAAGCTTCCGTTTTCAGGTGGAACAGTCACAGCTATTGTTCTATTGTGCTGTGACTGTTCCACCTGAAGACGGAAGCTTGTGTTGCCTCCGAAACGTCGTGATTTTTATTTTATTTTTATTTTACTTTTATTAATTTTTATTTTTTACCTACGTGACTTTACCGAAAAACCTAAGAATATGAATCCTTGCAGTCACGAAAGCTTCAAATCTAGAATCTACCACTATTCTTGACCATCGGCCGTCAATTCTTCCGGGCGCATTAAAATAATATTTAAGTCAAACAAAAATGGTGCAAATGAATTATAATGAAAGGCCAACTGTAGTTTTGGCCCTAATTTAAATTCCCCTGAAGAATACGTTTCCCTTTGCAACTTTGCAGAATTCATTATCACGTCTGCAGCACTGATTTGCGTCCATGACAACCGTGGGGCGAGAGACAACATTGCCTGTCTCGCCGGCTGAATATGCATTTCCGTTTTTTCGATTTCAAATTAAAAAAAAATCCCTTTTTGCGCCAAACTCTCGTTATCAGATCCCTGAAGCCGACGTGCGCGCGCGCGCGTGCACGCGTACGCGTGCATGCATGCGTGTGTTCGTGATGATAAAGATCGTTCGTGTAGCCCGCACAGACTGGCCTTGGCAGGGATTTATAATTATCAGACCATACCGTGCACATCATCGGCTGGAGAAGCTTAGGGCACATGCGCTACCAACCAGGCAACCCGTTCCGATTCGCTCCCACGGATTACATCGGTGGCGAACATGCGACGAGGTGTTGGCCCTTCCCCAGGTCGACTCAGCCTTAAATGAGCACCTGGCGCAGTTTGTTGGGCCATGGAATGTTGGGCCAACGTTGTGCCAATGTCGGCATGTTTACTGCGCGGTTTGGGGGTGGAGACAGAGCGGTGAAGTGTGGAACTGGCAACACCACCCTCTTGCCCGCCGTGTCGGATTTAACTGCACAGCACTTGCCCCAACCACCTGTGTGGCTATACGGATGGAACCTTTGTCTTTGTGTGCGTGCGTGCCGTGGAGTCTCTCTCTCATTGCAATTCACCGGCGCAGGTCAAACCCATGCCAGCTTGGTCCAGATACAAATAAATCATCCTCCTCTTCTCTCTGCAAGCCCATGGGCCAGCACCGGATTAACCCACAGGCTAATAAGGTTACACAGCCTTGGGCCCTCATCATGTGTAGGCCCTCCTTTTAGGCCTTCCATTCCATATTGAAGTAACAGCTGAGCGACGGTAGCACGGCCATAGGAAGAAAAAAAATTGGCGTTTCAATATCGGTGACATCAGTGGTGCACATTGCCAACAGCTAGAAGCTATGGGAAAGAAAAACAAAAAATGCTTGAAATAATTCGCGTAGTGATAAACGTTTGATGAATTCACCTTGAGACTAACACATTTGTAAATTAATAAAATATGTTTGATGACTTTTTAATGTTTTTTTTTTTTACAATTTGTAATACATACTTCTGTGGCTATTAGCGGTTTGCCCCGACACGAAAGTGGCCACGTTCATCACAGAGGGTTTGCTGAAAATTTGGCGGAAAAAACCAAACCGGCGCTCAAGAGTATTTGCGTCACGTGACACGGCTCTCGGCACAACGCCGTCAGTATCGCCGAAGCAAAATATTTCCGGAGACAAAACGCGTTGCTGGAAAAACTTCCAGAATCCATGCATGTGCATGTTTCTTTCTTTCTCGTATATTCATGAATTCACCTCGAACAGTTGCAGTCTGACGCACAGACGGAAGGGGGAGGTTGGGTGGGGACGACGACAAGCAGGTGGATGTCACGTTAGGCGAAATGCAGATGTGATATTTGATGCCGATGAGTCGCTACTATCCATTCCCTGATGATGGATAATTCATCGATGGGATTTTTTTTGCGAGTATCATCGTATGAAACACAAGAATAGGTTTTCCCCTTGCTGGCCATAAAACAGGTGTTGAGATTCATCTTCTTGGTTCTTTCGGTAAAGTCACGTAGAAGGGAAATAATAAAATAATAAAAATAAAACATAATAAAATAATTCTCACGACGTTTCGGCCACAACGCAAGCAGCCGTCCTTAGGTGACTTTACCGAAAGAACCAAGAAGATGAATCCCTGCAGTCACGAAAGCTTTAAATCGAAATTTAGGTGTTGAGATGTTCAAACACCGAACAGATACCTTTCCCAAGGAATCACGTCTGCGTTGACCACACGTACTTGTGGTCAAATATGCAAACAAATATGCTCCGATAACATATGGCATTGTTTTTGAAACTGATTGGCCTACACCAGAGACAGCCTTCTTTATGGACTTGTCTCAGCAGTGTCAGACGAGGGAATGCCAAACGGCGAACAGCACAAATACAAATGGATCGTCGCGCACCACCGATTAGCACGGTTGACTGCGCACAGTGCGAAAGACGTTCAACATACGTACAAATACACATTCCAAATCCCCAAATCTGCAAAACTCGCAAGAAAGGGGGCAGTGTTCAGGGGAGACGCGGCGGGGTTAATAACGGACGCTGGGTTGAAACCGCGCGGCGAGAGAAATGAGCGATACGGCGATACAGCGGAGCAAGACAGAGAAACGTCGCGCAGCAACGGGCGTATTAGCGGCGATTAATCTCTCTCTCGCACGCGCGCACCCGCTCTCCCAGCCCCCGCGAACACATCTGTCGCTCGGCTCATCCGACTTACAAGTCGAGATTTTGATGTGGTCCCGGTGGCGAAGGCGATGCTGCGTTGAGGAGACAACGGGACAGAGCGAGCGAGAGAGAGCGAGAGAGAGAGATGGAAAAAACTAAAGATAAATAAACAAAACAATCTCGAGCTCATCATTAGACCTCCTTTGCCAGTACCAAAATAAAATAATAGGGCTTTTACCCTTTTGTTGTCAGAAAAAAGGGGAGAAACCCTATTATTAAATCTCGAGGTCAGCTAGCGGGAACGGGTCCCAGATGGGCAGATGTTCTTTCCCGTTCACACCAAACCTGGGCTGGGAGTAGAGTTGCCACCTGTCCCGATTTTTACCAGGACCCTCTTGATTTTGGTGGCAGCAGCCATCCTGGGAAATCGCGAAGTCTTCCCCGGGGACATTCAATGTCCCAGGCTTCCGTCAGTTGCGCAATAATAATGATGATGCACCGCTCAAGACGATTCATTTACAGGCAGATCTCCCTTCTTCTCGTATTGTGAGATAGACTTCTTCTGCGAGCAATATGTGCCAGTCTAAGAACGGATTCGGTTTTTGCGACTCGTTTTTTTCCCCCGTCTCGTTTGTATTATTTCTCGTATTATTTGGAATCACTCATTTAAACGGTGTCATGCGCTCCCCGTTAGCCAGCATCTGTGCTGTTGGGGTGGGAGGGGGGGGGGTCTCGGAGTCGAAGTCGAATCGCGATTGAGTTCGGAGCAACGGCGATGACCGACGGAAGAAGAAGGCGACTCTACAAACAGCCACCAGCAAGACGCTGGAAAGTCTCCAACAAAACCCCCCGCGGTGCATCCCCAAACCCCGGCATTTACCGCCAGTCCCCCGCTTGCAGGCCGAGCCCCATACACGTCAGTTAAACTGTGAGCAACAGAGCGAGAGAATGCCGTGCCATACGCTGCGTGGGTAAGTGAGCGAGTAAGAAGAATAGAATAACTGTCGTATCGTTTGTTCATCCCTTAAGAGCGTTGGGCAATTGCTGTCGACAAACATTTGGCACGAGCCACCGTGGTACACGATGGGGTGGCACGTGGCCAGCACCACGCAAGGCCGCGGCGGCCTTCCCGTTGCCGTGTTACGTTCTGAGGGCCCACCCCTCCCCTCCTACTGGACGTCTGTGAAAAAAAGGAGCCTTTTCAGCTCACCGGATTCCACCGGTATAAATAAATGCTCCGATTCCATTTGTGCATTTTTAAGGCTGACCCTGGCCTCGGCGGAGATTCGTCCAGAACGGGTGTGGGAACCGAATTAGCCGAGCGCCGTCATTCGTGGGCGGGAATCGAACGCGGGTCAACAGGACCCTTAACCGGTGCCGCTGCCGTAGCCCAGCAACCCGAATTGGATTTCCCAAGCCACGGGGATGGCGTCGCCGGCGAGTGATATCCGATCCGGTTTCGGGGCATCTCCTAAGTTGACTCGGTCCTGAATGAGTTACCTGGTACGGCATGGGAACATCGGAGCACTGTGGAGATCAAAGGCCGTCAGGCATGGTGCTGGCCACACCACCCACTCATGCTCAGGGTCAGCCTTAATAGCTGCTCGCTCATGCACGTGCACACGCTCGATCCATCCGACCCAGTGTATGAGTGGCCAAGGCCACTGTAAAACAGTTCTCAAAATCGTATTTTATTTTGTTTTCATAGCAGCGTCCGGCATCGTCGCGATAAAGGGATTGATCCCCACGGCCTGCGACCGCCACGGCCGGAGCGTTGAGTTGGGCGTCAGAGTTCAACCCCTCGAACAGGACTAGCGGTGACCCCACGCGCTCCCAAGGGAGACGCGACGAGCATCAATATTCCCAGCACGGAGTGCGGAGACGGCAGCTCAGAGGAAGGGAGGAGGAAGAGCAGGCGGAACGGGAGGAGGAGGACGAGGAGAAGGAGGGAGGCGTATTTCCCACGACAACCGACCTAAACGAAAAAGGCTCGTTTTGGGGAGGGTAAGGGGGGGGGGTGAGGGAGGAGGAGGGGCGTGCGAGGGCAGCTCGAGTTACGGGTAATTGAGGCGAGTAAGCTTTTTGCGGTGGGATGACCAGGGTGGGTGTTCCCAAGGCGAAGGTGTCTCCTACTCCCCCAGCGTCCGGCGCGTGCCCCACCGCTCACGACGCCCCACCGCTCACGACGCCCCACCGCTCACGACGCCCCACGGCTGACGATGCCCCACGGCTCACGACGCCCCACCGCTCACGACGCCCCACCGCTCACGACGCCCCACGGCTCACGACGCTCCACCGCTCACGACGCCCCACGGCTCACGACGCCCCAAGGCTCACAACGCCCCACCGCTCACGACGCCCCACGGCTCACGACGCCCCAAGGCTCACAACGCCCCACCGCTCACGACGCCCCACGGCTCACGACGCCCCACCGCTCACGACGCCCCACGGCTCACAACGCCCCACCGCTAACGACGCCTCACCGCTCACAACGCCCCTCAGCTCACTATGCCCCACCGCTCCTTGAGCCCCCATTGCTCGCAACGACACAGCGGTGGGGCGCAGCACGGCGGTCCCTTGGACGCGGCTGCCACCCGCTTGCAGGATCGCCCTTCGTGACGGCACAGCCAGACGATGAATGAAAGTCGGAGTCACGGTGATTTCCTGCTCCAACGAGCATTGAGGCTTTGCTGCTCATCTCCCGTCTGCAGCCCTGAAGCTGTGGTGGAAATTCCACCTTCCTATGGCAGGGGGGGCGAGTCTTTCCACGGGACAACCGCTGCCGACTTATACACAAAGTGGTGCTCATTTTATCGGCTCCCGTCAGGATGATGGGCTGAGTCGACCCACGGACTGCGAGCCGTTCGGTCCACTGCTGAGTCGCCCGAGGACCATGAGCCACGAGTGGAAATCGCCGATCAAATGGCAAAGGATTTGAATCTTGGAGAAATCTGATGAGCGATGAAGCTCTTCTTCACAGACGTCCAGTAGGGACGGGTCACAAAAATGCGACAGGAGTGCAGAGTACGGGAAAGGTAAAGTAAATGACAAAATAACAATAAATAAACAACGATACAAATATGGATTTTTAAAAATTATATTTTACCAGATAAAGGCCCACTGAACTATTAGTTATCTTTCAGACGCGACTCGGCCACAAAAGGTAGCTGAACGAAGTGGCTCATCCCGTGGAAATTTACGTCGGCCATGTGAATCTAAACGCCGTCGGAAAGCATCGGCTAGGAGGAAAAAACATAATCAGAATAATAATAAAATAATGCGCTTTATGATGATGCTAGGAAAAAGAGAAACTGATTCGTCAGTGAACGTGGATAATGAATTGAAAGAAAGGTCAATGTAAATGAATAGCAGTGCAGATGTGGCCGGGTGGCTCGGAGGTCATTGACGCTGAGGATCGTGTCGCCGGCGAGCGATATCCGATCCGTTTTCGGGGCATCTCCTAAGTTGACTCGGCCCTGAATGTGTTACCTGGTACGGCATGGGAACATCGGAGTACTGTGGAGATGAAAGGTCGTCAGGCATGGTGCTGCCGCACCAATCACTCGTGCACAGGGTCAGCCTTAATAGGTGCTCGCTGGGTGTGAATATTTGAGTTTCAGCCGCGCACCTATGATTAAACCGGGTTCTCAAGTGTGCCGAGGTGACAATTTCAGCCCAGTCAACAATGACAGCAAGCCTGAATATATATATAGTTCGTACTTAATTAGGACTACATATCAGCTGAGAGAATGAGATGTAAAAAAACCGTTGTTTTGACTGCCATGTAAAAAACATACTTAGAAAAGTGCAAGTTGCCCCTAATGTGGACAAGGAGGTCACTTGCAAGAATTGCAAGCGGTAGTTCTGTTACATCACCTTCCACGGGCAAGTTCTCCGACACGGCGGGAGAAGGGGAGTTGGGGGTGGGTACAGCCGTGTGACCAGTTTCGGATGGATGCATCACCCCACGGCGCGACAGCACAAAGCAGAATAAGATCGTGAAATACACAACGGCAAACATAAATATATAGCACCGATTTGAAAAAAAACTAATAAAATTAATTCTGATATCGCTGTGCAAACGAAAACAGCAGGAGGATGACCTTAAACGTCCTACTCTCGCTAAACGATTATTTTATGACCCCCCCTACTCCACTTCCTCTCCCGACCGCCACCCCCTCACCTCCCTCCCGCGTAGTGCACATTATTTACTGCGACCGGCCGAACTACTACCGTGACGATTGCAGCCGCCACGGGACAGGAACCCGTCCACTCGGGGACATGCTACGACATGAAACTCACACAGGGGGCCCACATTACCACGGGGCAGGCAATCAAGGCTCGGATGTTCAACCAGATTAAAAAAAAAAGACATCTTTAATTTTTGTATTCTAGATTTGAAGCTTTCGTGACTGCAAGGATTCATACGTCGTGATTTATTATTTTATTTATATTATTATTTCTTTTATTTTATTATTTACTTATTTTTACCTACGTGACTTTACCGAAAAAACCGAAGAGTATAATTTTTGTATGTTGAACTTCTTTCTCGCCGTACGTAGCCAACCGGGGGAAGGGCAACAAACTAAAACACAAAAAGCAGTTCTAAAGAAATGAGTTTTCCAATATAGATGGCTTCAAAGTGCATAGCTCCAGTGGCTTCCTCATATCGGAAGGAAGAGCGTCCCAGACGGCCGCAGAAGCGCACCTCAAAGCGCCGCGTGATGCGGTGGCCGCCGTCTGTGTTCGATGGCGAGCAGCCAAGAGCCGCCGCTGCTGCTGCTGCTACTGCTGATACTGCTGCTGCTGCTACTGCTGATACTGCTGCTGCTGCTACTGCTGCTACTGCTGATACTGCTGCTACTGCTGTTGCTGCTGCCGCTGCTGCTACTGCAGCTGTTGCCGCTGCTGCTGCTTGCTGCGAGGATGACGAACGGAGTTCGCGCGATGGTTTATGGCTCCTTGACGAGATCAGCGAGGCATCGTGGTTCATCAAAATGTGATGCTACATCGCTGGCAAAGAGCGCTTGTCGATAACACGGAGGGCTGTACCATTAGCTTGGGGTCAATCGACTCATACTTCCCTCGTCTACTGACATTATTGTTTTATATCAAGGCCGTAATTATAATATCCCCCCCCCCCCCAATATTCAAATATGCTCAAAATGTCCCCCCCAATATATTGCTATAAAATAGATTTCTGTTTATATGATTGTGGTTATGATTGTACTTTATGAATCCCTAATCTCTGCCATTACATACAATAAAACAAGAAAAGGTAAAAAAAAAGAAAAAACAGAGCAATATAATACAATACACTATTAGACATTATTGTAAAAAATTAATAAAAAGTCCATCCTGTGTGTTAGTGAATTTTGTAATATTTTAGACAGGAAATTAGTTTAAAAATTTAGATATTTTTTTCTGGGGGAGGACCCCCAGACCCCCTGGAAGATTTGGTCCGCCCCAACGTTGACTCCATGGCTACGGCCTTGTTTGATATATTTATTTATCGGGGAACGGTGGCTGACGTGGATTGTTCGCCCTGCGCCAGTCCAGTCTGTCCTTATTCACGTACAACGGCGGAGAGGCCCATTGCCCGAAACGTCGCCGAGCACGCATCTTTTGTTTCCTTCAAGGCCGCGGTGCCGTCGGTCGAGAGCGTCGGGCTGTTTGTCACGTTGAGAGGAGGTTGGGGGACGGGTTGGGCGGTGATCGTCCCTCGTGCCCCCGTCTCTCCCCTGTCCTTCCCCGTGGTCCTGTCTCTGAATGCATATCACCTCCCCCCCCCCCCGCCCCACGTTTGAGTATTAACGAATGGAAACAATTAGCTCGCGACATTTCCACAGCAGCTGCGGCTCTCCTATTGGCTGTCGGCTGCAGGAAGTTCTTAACATTCACAAAGCAACGTCAGGTCCGATTGCAATAAACGTCCAATTAAATTCCTGCCCCGTAATAATTTGTGCGTGCATGTCACGCGCGTTTGCGCTGTACTATGAGCTCGGCCAACCGAGTTCGATTCCCAGTAACGATTACGGTCCTGGGCCTCCCCTAGGTCGACTCAGCCTCAAATTGGTGCCTGGTGCGATGTGTCAACATCATCACTGGGGGAGACAAAGGCGGCCGGGCGTGGTGCTGGCCACCCGCCCCCTCGTGCGCCGCGCCGATTTTTGAAAGGCGCTCGCTAACAGCACTCGTCCCAAAAGTCAGTTGAGGCCATTGGGGGGGGATCTTCGTCTGCGTGTGTTCGCACGCCTGCGTTTGCGTCCTCGCGGTTTCGAAATCCAACTCCCCAAGCGAGAGACGTCGACCCTTTGCCAACGAGGACGTTGAACGCGTGGACGCTCGGACGTTTTCCGCCATCAGGCGGAGACGCGGTCACCGCCTTCGGCGCAGTTTCTCCCGGCATCATAAATATCCGGCGTCCCGAACGAATCGAGACGCATTTCTCTCCCCGGTGGGGGAATCTCCCGCGGGCGGCGTTCTCGGTCGAAAATTTCCATCCCCCGTTCCTTCGCCCGTTCCCGACTCGTTCGTTCGCCATCAAGGCTCCGCCACCCTGGCGCAATGCGTCGGCGACCATCGCCGACGGACGCGCCTGCCGCTGTCGAATCCTCAACACTTGTCGCATCCAGGGCCGCCCGTGGAGGTCGGGGAGCGGTGGGGGGAGGGGTGGTTGTGGGACCCGGGGGCAAAACCACACCGTGTCAGTCATCCCGACGCCTTCAAACTAAACCGGGGAAGTATTACATCCGACACCGCGCCGCCCCCTCCCCACCCCCGAAGCACGGGCCCCCCCCCCCAAATCGCGGGGCCCGGGGCAAGTCGCCCCGATTCGCCGTACCCTAGGGGATAGCTCCGCTCGCATCGATTCACGCGCTCTCCCGTCACACCGGCAGCGCGGCGTCGACGACTTGCGGCGTGACGGTGCAGCGCCGTTGTCTTCAGACAAGAAGTGAGATTGCTCCCGACGTGTGCTCTGTGCGTCTTCATTATTGTCGATAAGCGGACGCGAAATTCGCCTTCATGTGTCCGTATTATACCCGAGGCAGATGCGTGAATGAGACGGATGTATGAAGAGACGCGTACTGCTTATTTAATGTGTTGCCTGTGTTCTCCACAACGATGTGTTTTTCTTTATTGTAATCGATTCAGGTGACCCCTGCAGTGTCCACCATGGGAAGTGTCCACCATGGGCAGTGTCCACCATGGGAAGAATTGTCCACCAATTTTTTCCTAAAGTATTTTCGTATTCTCGAGATGTTTCTTCTCGCATTCGTTTTACCCCCCCCCGCCGCCCCCACTCACCAAAAACCAATATCCTCTATCAAATATACTCCGGTACCCTTCTTTAATGCCATTTTGCTCGTACAAAGCTCCCGCGGTGACCCCCTAGCTATCACAGACATTTATGACGGAGCGATAACACGCTTATGAAAGTCCATTGTTGCCAATTGCCACCCTGGCTGGCACCGATAAGCCACCTCTGGGTCAATGGCTCAAAGGTGGCTCAAGCTCGCCGCCGGGCGTGCGAGTCAGACGAGCCTTCACCGCGCGTTCTCTCTAGCCCCCCCCCCCCACCGCCACCACCTCCGAGAAAATGTCAAGCCGGCCTGGTCAGACGGCAACGGATGATTGTCACGCCACACGTGCACCCGGTGGCTGACACCCATCTGGGGTGGGGCGCCGAGCTCCGCGGTTTGGCATCGCGATGTAACGCACGACGCTTTGTCAGTCCGGTGCTGAAGGTTGTTGTGTTTTGACAACTCTACTTTGCCAAGTAAAAAGGGGTGGCCTTGGGACCGGTTCAGATATAAAAGGGGTGCCACGTTGGCAAGATGTTAACTACCTCGCCTGGTATACAGGAGGTCGTGGGTTTGATCGCGACCCAGACGCCTGCTGCTGTATATTTGGAGTTTGCGTGTCTCTCTCTCTTCTCCCAGTGGTTATGTGTTTTTTTTTTCTCCCTCCACATTTAGAATCAACGTGCGTTTAGAGCATATGGCCACTATACAAACTTCCACGTGATGATAAGCCACTTCGTTGAGCTATCATTTGTGGGCAGTTCGCTTCTGAAAAAGAGCTAAAGAGAGTCAGTGGGCCTTACTGGTTAACATACAAAATAGTTTGATAGTTGAGTTTTTTTACTCGCCACAAATGATGTTAGCCGTGGCCGGGAATCGAACTCGGCTCGCCAGCGGTGGGTCCGTGGTGCCGGCGGCGCTAACCGATGCGCCTCCGCTCCCGCATCCCGATGGGAAATGAGGCTTCGCTTTAATGGAGAGCGCCGGCAATTTTGGGCCCATTAGCACTGCGCCTCAGTGACAGCTGGTGCGGATCAGCAAGATGGCTTTGCGGGTTGCGTGGGCAGTCAGAATAAGTGTGTGCGCGCGCGAGAGAGAAATACATTAATGGGAAAATAGATTTTGAGATTTCATATCGTTGAGAATCGCTGGCGAGTGATATCTGGACCAGCCATGCCCCCCCCCACCCGCCCGCCCAGCCCTGTCCACCTCGTACTCCCCACCGTCTTCACCAAGCGGCGTTGATGACCGGCGTGGTGAAGTACGGTTAAGCAATCCACACGATCGCAATAGGAAAAGGGCTGTAAGTCATTTTAATTGTTATTGTTAATTTAGAGACATGTTTAATGCCCAATCACCGTGGTGGCGAGATGTTAACGACCTCATCTGGTATACAGGAGGTCGTGGGTTTGATCCTGACCCTGCTGTATATTTGGAGTTTGCATGCACCCTCTCCCCGTGGTCGCGTGGATTTTTCTCCGCGTCCTCCGATTTTTCCGCCCACATTTAGAAACAGCACGCTTTTAGAGTATTTGGCTGCTGCTATACATTTCCACGTGATAAGCCACTTTGGTGGGCTATCATTTGTGGCCAGGTCACTTCTAAAAAAGAGCTACATAGCTCAGTGGGCCTTACCCGGTTAAAAATAAAAAGTTTAGTTTTAGTTCACTCTAAAATGCTCACATTGCATTCGCCTACACAAGCAAGCACTGTGTGACGCTGCTCATCCACTCTTCGTTCACCAACGCGCACTGACCGGCACGGTGAAGTACGGTCAAACAACGAGAGCGATGAACGGACTCGGCAGCCATGGGGTGACTTTCTTCCAGCGGTGTTGGATTGACAAAGGGGCTCAACATTATTATTGTTGTAGCAATTAAATCATTGAGAAACGGCAGAAGGGAGAAAATCAATTTGGCGCCCGCACGCAACAACGCGTACGTTCACCACACTGAAAAAGTTTCCTGCTCTGACAATCACAATCACCACCATCATCATCAGCAGCAGCAGCCAAGATGTATGCACTGCTGGTTGAAGGCTTCCCCCAAGCGGTCGCCGACCCGCCCCTCCGACTGGACCATCTGCGGAAAAGTGCTTTGTAGCTCATCGGATTTCTCCACGATAAATACAAATCCCGATGATCCATAATGCAGCTCTTTTGGACTATGGATGGTATTGGTCGCGAGAGCCCGACGCGTCAAACTGAAATTCTGACGAGTCCACCGTCGCACTGTCGCAGCCCTGCGATCCAACGACGGCACACATTGCGCACGAACCGACGCCGTTGCTCCGTCTCTGCGCTGGACGTCCCCGTCCTCCCGGCATGACCGCGAGCGTCCCTTCCGGCGGTGGCCGTCGCGCGCGTGCGTGAGCCCCGTACGCGGCGCGGTGCAGGCCACGTCCTCGGGAAAATAGTGAACGGGGCCAATGTAAATTTCGCGATGGTGCTCAAACACCCACGTCCTCGCACGCTAAACGCGCCTTGCGTTTTTTTTTTCGTACTCTCGGAAGTATAGTGCGTGTGCGTGCGTGCGTGTGCATCGGGTGTGGTGCTGGCCACCCACCCCCCCCCCCCTAATGTACCGTGCCGGCCTTTATAAAGTGCTTGCTACCAGAACTTGCCCCAAAAGTCTGTTAAGGTTATATGGGGGATCTTTGTTTTTGTGTGGTGGGGAGCGGCAGTGTAGTGGTTAGTGCACTACGCTACGGATCCGGAAATCCGAGTTCGATTCCCGGTCACGGTCAACACCAGTGGCGATCATCTGAACGGGTCCTGGGGGATCCCTAGGTCAACTCGGCCTCAAATGAATTCCTGGCGTGGTGTGTAAAATCATCGCCACTGAGCAGACAAACGCGGCTGGGTGTGGTGTTGGCCACCCCACCCCCTCGTCCACCGTGCCGGCCTTCATAGGTGCTCGCTACCAGCACTTGCCCCCAGACAGTCTATTAAGGCTATACAGGGGATCTTTGTCTTGTGTGTACGTGCGTGTGTGAGCGCGAGAGGGTGAGCTCCCAGACGGAGGTCTGCTTCAGGGACTGATTTCTCACTGGAATTTGCTTTTTTTCTGGTCACTGGTGACAAGTGACTCGCAGCTCTAGTAGCCCCAGCCACAGCTGGCAGATATACTGGATGTGGTATGCCGGGTGCGGTAGCGTCACCCGGGGTCACTGGTAAACTGGAGTAGGTGGCACGTGTCTAGTAGTTGCAGCCACAGCAATAGCGTGGAGTATACAAGATGTGGTTTGCCGGGGCGTAAACATTTGACCGATTTGCCGACCAAGACAGGTCTGGCTAAAATTCATCTCTGGCCCCCACCCTGCTTGAGCCCCCCCCCCCTCGCATAATCCCCGCCCACCCTGAGCTCCCCCCCCCTCACCCCCCCCCCCTTCCTTACATCCGTGACTGATCCCTCCTTGGGTCCCTGATCCCTGCAACACTGCCCCCCCCCATCCCTCCAATCCCATCTGATTTCAATGCCTCGCCATATGGCTGCGGCTGGGATAAAGAAGATACTGTATACAAGTGCAAATTCCATAGGAAATAAATAAATCAACAAAACAGCACGCTGTCAAATACGTATTCATAAAAGTGGTGGCTTTAGACGTAAGCTATGCAATAATCGGGGTCGTGTGGTTCGCGGAAACCTGCGGTAGGTTTCAAGCTCACCGCGGCATGGTGAGGGGTGGGGCGGGGAGAGTCCATCTAGCAGTGAATCGACAACGGACTGCACCGACCATGAAATTTAGCGGCGTTCCTTACGCACGATCGAACCTAGAGATTGCGCGGCGTATTGGGAAGTGTAAGGGCACGGTGGAGAAACGCAAGAATTAACATTTTCATAACCGGGCCATTAATCCAATTAATGAATTCTGCTTCAGTTGTCACAC
The DNA here is from genome assembly GCF_965212315.1 of Lampetra planeri. Lineage (NCBI taxonomy): Eukaryota > Metazoa > Chordata > Hyperoartia > Petromyzontiformes > Petromyzontidae > Lampetra > Lampetra planeri. Next base: position 5,886,055 of record NC_136143.1, read on the forward strand.
TCGAGGGTGGATTTATTTGTCAGACCCCGCGCTCGCTCACTCGTTCACTCGCATGGGGCGGGGGGGACTGAACCCATTCCTTCGGCTGCAGACCAACGGATGGACTCACGCACTCACTCACTCGGAGACAAACATCCCCCGTATGGCCTTAACAGGCTGTAAGGGGGTAAATGCTGTTAGGGAGCACCTATGAAGGCCCGGCACTGTGGCACACGAGGGGGTGGGTGGCCAGCACCACGTACCCGGCCGCCTTTGTCTCCCCAGTGGCGATGTTTACACATCGTACCAGGTACTCATTTGAGGCTGAGTCGACCTAGGGGAGGCCCGGGACCGGTTCAGATAATCGTCACTGGTGTTGGCCGTGAGCGGGAATCGAACCCGGGTCGCAAGGTTCATAGCGCAGCGCCGCTAACCGCTACACTACCGCTCCCCACACACACACACACAGACACACACACACAGACACACACACAGACACACACAGACACACACACACAGACACACACACGCGCGCAAATAAAACCGTGACCCTATGTGCGACTTTATCAGCGCACGCAGCCGCTCGCCGCGCTATTGTCGCAGCACTACGGTAAGAATAATAATTATTATTTGAAAATAAAATTCTGCAAAAGATTTTAATTGAACGGCAAATTCATGGTGGCGGCGGGGGGGGGGGGGGTGCATTGGGGGGACGTCTCTGTTCATTCCGTTCATCCGTCAATGTGAATTTGACCTTTGGGGTTTGAGTTTTTATTTTATTTTATTTTCGCGTGATGACAATTCACTCAGGTGAGTGTTCACGGTTGCACTTGCCCAGAAAGGGCACGGGGGGGGGGGGGGGGGTGGCTCAGAGGTCAGGGGGTCAGGGCACTGAGTTTGAGATTCCTGAATTCAGGTTTGTTAGCCGCCCCTGATTAAACTTGGTTCTCAAGTGTAGCGGAGTTCATTGTGTCAGCCTGTTCACCAGCAACTGCACAACAAAAACCCCCATCACGTTTAAACGTGTTGGTTCTGCACCCAAGTTGGCAAAAATTTCTAGCTCTGGGAATTAAGGTATCAGTTTGACCATTACAGGACCGAATGAACAATACTCTCAAATGCAGAGCGGGTGGAAAAGTGCTGCCTCCTGTGTGGACCAGGGGTGACAGGACGGGGGTCTCAGAGGTGATGTCCGCTTCCGTGGGCAGTTCTATAACACGAAGGGGTTTCACTGCCTACGAAGAGCGATCTCATGAAGTCAAGTAAGTTCATCAAAAACACTGCTCTAGAAAAAAAATAAGCCAAGAAGATCGATGTGTCACAGGTTATGTCTTGTGCAATTGCCGTTCTTCATGGTGGAGAGAGATGGGCCGGAGAGCTTGAGCGAATAACAGTTGTAAACTACACGATATACCACGGGTCCCTTTAATTTGACAGATGACCAGTTAAATTTGACTTTACCCATGCATTAATCTATACTCATTGGTTCTGTCCGTGAAGTCACGTATGTAGAAATAAAATAAAATGTAAATCAATTACAAAACAAATTTAAAATTACATTTTTTTGTGATTTATTAAAATTGGAATTTCATTTCTACATACGTGACTTCACCGAAATAACCAATGAGTATAGTAATTCCTGCAGTCACGAAAGCTTCAATTCTAGATTTTCACACATTAATCATTACAGACGTGTTGCCACGGGGGGGCGGGGTGCGAGGTGCCCATCACCGTACCCCCTCCCCACCTACCCCACCTACACCACCTACACCACCTACCCCACCTACACCACCTACCCCACCTACCCACCCACCCCACCCTCTGCCACCACAGCGGGGGACTCCCGCAAACTTCTGAGCACCCACTGCTCGCTTCACTTCCAATAATAGGGCTGCACATTCGATTGCCCCCCCCCTCACCCCCATTCGGGGTGCCCAGGACAGCCGCGGCGCCCCCTCCACCCCATCCCACCTTTGCTAGAGCACTGTTAACCCCCCCCCCCACCCCGTTTCGATGACGTACGTGTCAACGGAGTGCTGCAGTCGGCTGTCATTTCTCGCACTGTTGCAATCAGCGGCAAAGCTGTCTGCGCAGGAATAAACATAGAGACCAGATGACGTACGTGCACGTCATCGTTTTTTCTCCTGATTCCGTTCCGATGAAGTAGGTGTACGTACGGAAGAAGAAAGGAAAATAATGTAACTGCATCGGCACCGAGGCAGCCACAAGGCCACGCGGGAGGGGTGCGTGGAACAGTTTGACGCCAGCCGTCGTAGAGTGCGGTCGTGTCGCTACGGTTCTCTGCGGTGAGTACGATGTCTTTAAAATCAACGGCGCTGTGCCACTTCTCTAAATAAAATGAACGCGAACCACTTGCACGTTTCCGAGATTGGGCGGTGAACAGGACCCACCCTGCAACTTGCAAACAGATGCGATTCGGGAAAACTTGACAGCAACAACAACCTCAATGGAGTGTTGCAGTCGGCTGCTATTTCTCGCACTGTTGCAATCAGCGGCAGCGTTTTCTGCGCAGGAATTAACATAGAGCCCAGAGGATTGCGTCTTCGACGTAATCCTTTAATCCCCCTTAAAGCTCCGAGGATTAACTCCATTCACTTTGCAACATAAAACACACACGTGGCCATTGTTCTGTACACAACTGTCAATAAGCCACTCTGATATATAACACGCGGAGAAGGAGGTGGGGAAGGGGGGTGTGGGCGCCGATAACGATATTAATAAGGATTTAAATAATAACGTCGTCTGTTAATTGAGCGGGAAGATCTTCGCCGAGCCGTGAGGACGCTTTCTGTTTAAATCCGGGGTTTTTTTTATGTAAAAAAGGCTAAACTACACACAGAGAGAGAGAAAGAATGAAAAAACGTAAAATCACTCGCCCGTTGGAGCACATCGAGCGGGCGAGTCAGACGTCCTCCGCGTCACCCTCCCGCGCGTCTCGTCTCATGTCTCTCCCCATCTTCCCGTCCGTCCGTCTCGTTACAACAACGCGAGCCTGGAAAGGCTTGCACGGTTTCGAGCGGCACGGAACGACGGCTGCTGTCGGTGTCTCCGCTGCCCTCTCGTCAACGCTCCGGCGGTTGAGATCCGCGCTAACGGCTCGTCGCAGCGTGAAGAGCAACCGCCCACCGCTCGCCACCCGGTGCCACCATCAGATGCGACACCTCCGGTTTAGTTTGAAGGCGTAGGGGGGCCCACACAATGTGTGGTTTGCCCCTGGCCCCGCACCCCCCCACCTCCCCCAATGGACACGCCCTGCACGAATTGCGAGTGCGGTTCGAGTGCTCACTTGCGAAGCCGATGAAGCCGCAAATACGAATAAAATGGTGCAAAGAGATCTCCTGCTCAAATGTGCATCCTGTTTACAGCCCTGAGCCAACGGTTGGAATTCCTCATTTCTACGAAGAGAGGCGAGTCTGTCCGTAGGAAAACCACTGGACATCTGTGAAAAAAGCTTGAGAGCTCATCGGATTCCTCCAGTATAAATATTCTGATTCTCATCTGATTCTGAGGTATTATCTATTTTAGTGACGCCGGAGGGATGATTGGTTGAGCTAACCGCCAATCAGAATTTTAACATTCCGATTGCGAACCGCTCACTCTTTCGCTGAGCCACCTGGCCATATTTTTATATGTATGTGTGTATGGAAATATAAATAAATTACGTCTACAACTTTTATCAGCCCACCGCTATATTTAATGCCTCCCCATGCGCATCAGTCATGGGTTTCCACGGCATGTGCAGCAGGCCACAAAAAGACGTACACAGACACATCTCCAATTAGCGTGGCTGGCTACGCTCTTCCACCAGCAGTGGCTTGAGAGCAAGCACTTGCATGGCTGCCCCTTTACCTTTAATTACCGTCAAAAAATATTCTATCTGGGTCACAAGACTCGTTTGATGTGTAGAGTCCAAGAACTGGAATTGGGTCATTTCAATTGTAACAAAAAAATCAGCGAGGTCTTTTCCTAGCCAATCATAAATTGCACAGGATATTGATGGAGGCTTCAACCAATAACTGAATCAATTGATGTCCGTAATCATTCATCAATTTAATCTGCATGCATCCATTCTTTTTCCTGAAATGCATTAAGAAACATAATTTGCAGCGCTCTGTCAATTTACGACCGGACGAACAAAAGGCCTCCGAATGCCGTGCCGTCCGTGAGGGGTTGTTTGACCATACTTCACCACGCTGGCCACCGCTCCAGCGAGCGCTGGCCCGAGACCGGTTTTGGCGTCAATCGTCACCGATGTTCGCTGCGGGCTGGGAATCAAATTCAGGTCGCAGAGTTCACACGGCAGGGTGCGCTAAAAACGACGCCGTCAGTCGACGCCACGCGCATCCAACGCGTGTGAGACAGCCGTGACTTGGCGAGTGAGTGACCGATGTAAAAATCTCACGGAGTTCTAGAAGTGATATCAAGAAAAAGCGAGATATATACTTTTTGCCACAAATATATTAATTTGATTCTATGCTTATCGTAACAAGAAGCGTTTAGGCTGTTCAAAAATGAAAGTGCAGAGGATTTGCGCAGAGGGTGTGTTCAGCCGATAGTGTTTACATCGCTATAACTCTCATGTCGAGCACTTAACTATTTAAAACTATTTTTTATTTTAAACTATTTTTATTTAACCAGGCGAGGCCCACTGACCTGTTTCGCTCTTTTTCAGAAGCGGCCTGGCCACAAATGATACCCCAATTAAGTGGCTTATCATGTGGACATTTATAGCAGCCAAATACTCTAAACGCGTGACGTTGATTCTAATTATGGAGGGAAACTATGGATGACCCGGAGAAAAATCCACATGACCACGGGGAGAGACACGCAAACTCCAAATATACGGCAGGCATCACAGGGTCGGGATCGAACCCACAGCCTCCTGCATACCAGCCGACAGAGTTAACATCTCACCACCGCGGCGCCCCTTACATCGTCGGACCAAGAAATTCGCCTCCCGCGGAGTGCGAACACTAAAGTCGACCTCGGATTACTCGTATTGTGCAGGGACGAAGGCTTCCCATAATAACGTGACACACCGCTGTGACAAAGCGGTCGTTAGCGAAGCGCCTATTAAGTCTGGCAGTGCGCACACGCGCGCGCATGCACACACACGCACGCGCACGCACACACACACGCACAAACGAAAGTATGGATTTCGATTTAGAAAACAGTTACAGCCACCTTCGTTTCGGGCAAAGTCAATATAGCGGACGTTGAGGGTCAGCTTTGACCCCAAACTCCACGTGATTGCACGCGCGTGAACTTTAGAGAGAGGCGTTCACAAAAGCGACGCGTATGGAAGACCGTGAATTGAACCTGGGTCATTGGTATAGCGAGCACAGCGCCCACGCCACTCCACCAGGGCTTTGTAAAAAAGGCAAAGATTCCCCTTTGTAGCACAGACTTTTGGGGGCAAGTGCTGTGAGCGAGGACCTATGAAGGCCGGAACTGTGGCACACGAGGGGGTTGGTGGCCAGCAGCACGCCCAACTGCCTCTGTCTCGATGTTTACACACTGCACCAGGTGCTCATTTAAGTCTGAGTAGACCTAGGTGAGGCCCAAGGCCCGGTTCAGATAATCGTCATCGATGTTGGCCGTGAGCGGGAATCGAACTCGGGTTCGACGGGTAGGCAGTGCAGTGCGCGCACCACTGTGCCAACGATCTACCGATACTCACGCGCGTACACGCACGTACACGTACATGCACGTGCACGCGCACGTACATGCACGTACACGCGCACGTACATGCACGTTCACGCGCACGTGCAGCGCAGCAGCGATCCGACATGCAGGCGGTGTAACTGCACCCGCGGTCCACCTACGGGCTGGAAGGACTGCAAGAGCTACGAAGGTGTGGGGAGGCGGGGGGGGATTTCATTCATTGCACCAGGGCCCACACCAACCACGTTATACACCACTCCTTCTACAACTTATACCGTGACAATGCACAATGTATGGCCACAGAGAGGGGGATGGCTGGAGGAGGAGATGATGATGATGGGGGGGGGGGGTGGGGGCGGTGCGGGGTAGGGGGTGGAGATCACCGTAGGGGGGGGTGGGGGGGGGAGTTCTACCGGCAGAATCACTAACGAGTGCGTCGTCAGCAATTCCCGCGCATTGTGACAGCTCGAGGAACAACACAGGGTCGCCTTGGAAATCCAGATTTCCAAGGTCAGGCGCCTCTGTTGTGACAAAGATGCGGAACCAGCTGTGGGATTGGAGTCGGGTGGTAGCAGCGGGAGGGAGGGAGGGCGAGCGGCGAGCGAGCGAGCGAGCGAGCGAACGGGCAGGACGGGTATTGACGGTGTCCTTGCGAGCGAGCGAGCCATGAGATGAGGTGGCACGACCGGCGGCTGCTCGCAGCACAATCAGAAATCGCGCAACTCGGGTGCTCACGACCGCCGTTCACCAATAAACGCCAAAGCATTGTAACTGGCTGTTGGGGCAAGTGCTGTTGGTGACCAGACCAACACCCGGCGCACCTTTGTCTCCCCGCTGCTGACATTTACGCACCACACCAGTTACGGTACTCGAACCCAGCGGAGTTCCCATGACCGGCCGAGATATATTCGCCACTGTTGTTATCGGCCGCGAGCGGGAATCGAACCCGGGTGGGACAGGCTACGTAGCGCGGCGCGCACACCAGCGCGTGAACGCACCCACGCACGCGCATTCTCAACCGCCGCGCGCTCTCACCTTGCTTGCGGCTTTCGGCGCCTGGTGCTCTGCCGCCGCAGCTGGGAGTGGGGGCTCAGGTGGTAGATGAGCTGGCGGCAGAGCTTCTCGAACGCGCGCAGCGCATCGTCCTCCTGCAGTCGCCGCCATCGCCGAACGGAGAGGGAGAGAGGGGAGGGGGGACACGTGGGGAAGGCAGACAGGTTAGCGGGCAGGCAGAGAGAGGCGGGGGGGGGGGGCAAAACACAGAGGGCAAACAGAAGAACAGATAGATGGATGGGGATCGATGGAAAGACAGGTGGATGGATGGGCAAGGAGATGGGCAGATGGGCAGATGTGCGAATGGAAAGATGGACAGATGGACAAGCGGGTGGAGGGAGAGAAGGACGTAAATAAAACAGACGTACACATGAGCAGACCAGGCCGTGTAGATGGATAGGGAGATACAGATGATTGGACGGGCAGACATACGAACAGATGGTTCTGATAGACAGGTGGGCAAATAGATGAAGGACGGATGGACGGACGGACGGAGACAGATGCACACACTTCAAGGGAAATAGGCAAAGTCTGCTCCATGGACAAATCGAGACAAACGGACAGACAAGGCAGACAGATATACGGATGAGCAGACAGACAGAAATCAAGAAGGATGGAGAGACACCGAAACGGGCAAGAGGTGTTTTTTTGAGGGACCGAAAAGCAGGCAGGTGGATTCTAAACGCCAAAGATGAAACGGAGGGCAAAGGGTCACATCCGTCCCATTTCACCGACAAAACATGAAAGCTGCAGGCAGCGGCGGCGGCTCATCAGCCGCTGATTAGCATGGCTCGCGAGTATGCAAATGGACGCGTATGTGTACATATTAATCACCATCCAATCAGCGTGTCCATCACCTTGCATCAAACAGATGAGCCTCGAAAAGCGTAACAGACGACCGGGGTTGTGGGAGTCAGGCGATAAGACAGCTGGCGGAATTGAACACACACCTCACCGTGGCACCTGGAGATGGAATATTCGACATGGGGCAGTGGGCATAGTGGACCGTGACAACCGCACAGTGACCCATCCCTGCATCCAGGTCAAGGTCAACGGGTCATCACGACTAATGTCGTTGACGGCACCACGTCCTGCCATAGCTTTCCTTCTGCTAGATCCCACCATCATCATCATCGCCATCGTCGGCCACGATCGATTCACTGTCGGATGATTGCATCTCCATCCTCGGATTAAATGCACCTTAAAAATGTAACTTGTTATTATATTATCCTATCGCCATTCCGCAGGGTTCGTGCGACGCCACGATCCACCTCGTTTCCTTCCAGCCCATTGCTCGCGTCCATCGCTCCATCTCCGCCGCGGTCGCCCTCTTGGGCAGATTCTATCATCCGGCTGTCATTCCATCACGAGTCTCGTCGTTCGGCCATCACTCCTGCCACAGTGTGCCACCGCCGCTGGACAGGTGGTGGCGGCCGGGGGGTTTGGTGAAGCCATCGCCATCGTGAGCCGTGCCACGCGAGGATTGGCTTGCAGGGGGTCGCCCGCATTCGGGAGGCAGGACGCGGGGCGGCAGCAATTATTTTACGGGCCCGAATAGGAGGCCACAAGGGAAGCGGTCGACAGCAATCTTCAGTCAATAATCAACTTCTTCGACAAATCGTCACGGCTCTGCTAAAACCAAACTAAACTATTTTCATATTGCCAGGTAAGGCCCACTGAGCTACGTGGCTCTTCTTCAGAAGCGATCTGCCCCACAAATGATGGCCCAACGAGGTGGCTTACCACGTGGAAATTTCATAGCAGCAGCCAAATACTCTTGAACGCGCGATGTTGATTCTAAATGTGTAAATGTGGAGGGAAAAACTCGGAGGACCCTTGAGAAAAATCCACGTGACCACAGGAAGCGGGGTGGGGGGGGGGGAGGTTATCGAGAGAACACGCAAACTACAAATATACATCAGATGTCAAGGTCGCGATCGAACCTACAACCTCCTGCATACCAGGCGAGGTAGTAAACATCCCGCCACCGTGGCGCACTTTCGATTGATCGGAGGAGAAATTTAAGCAGGCAGATGGAGAAGTTCAACTCATGACTCACCTTCACAACAACAACAACAACTGCTGCTGCTGCTGCTGGGAGCACGACACGGGTCAGGGCGGGGTCAGGGAGGGGTCCACACAGGGTGATGAGACGATGGGGGGGTGGGGGGGGGGCTCGACATTTACAGCGGCGACCTCGTGACCCCGGGAGCACAGGGCTCGCGCTGCCCGGGTCACGGGGTCGTACACAGCCACAAAATTAGCTCCGGCCAGGGAAGATAAAAACTCGCATTAATGAAAGTGCTCTGCAGTGAGCTCTCGTACAACCGCGGAGTAAAATAAGTATATGGATAGAATAAGTGTGGTGCGTGGCGGTGCGTTTGCGGTTAACCCTTTCCCGTTCCGATGACTTGTGTGTCCATCGTTAGCTTTTCTTTTCATTCCGTTCCGATGAAGGAATCCATTCTGAACGGAATCGTAAATAAAAGGCCCCGCGGGAGGGCGTGTGGCACAGTTTGGTGCCAGCAATGGTAGAGTGCGGTCGTGTCGCTCCGGTTCTCTGCGGTGAGTACAATGTCTTGAAAAACGACGGGGCTACGCATCTCCAAGTAAAATCAACGCTGACCGTCGTCTCGGAATTGGGAGAGGATTAAAAGAACTGAATCATCATCATCATTGCCATAAACCGTAGCCCTCGGCCTCCTCCCATGTCGTGCAGGACAACAAATCAACTGCATGACTTGGTTTAATTCCCATTAAGACTCATCAGTAGAGTAGAGCCATCGTCGCTTGCTGCTGCCACGCTTGCCTGGGGGACACGAAGGAACAACCCCCCCCCCCCCAACGCCTCGCACCAGCGGGGACAAATCACCATGTGACGAGAGAGAGATCGTCACCTCATGACCCCCACGACCCGGCATAATAATTGCATCTCGATGCTCTCCAGCGAAAACGCAAGCATCTCCGTAAATATCGGCTGCGAGCGGCGGTGATGATGTCGGTTGCGGTGGCGGTGGTGGTGATGGTGGTCGTGGTGGTGGCGGTGGTCGTGGTGACGGTGGTGGTGATGATGTCGGTTGCGGTGGCGGTGGTGATGGTGGTCGTGGTGGCGGTGGTGGTGATTGTGGTCGTGGTGGCGGCGGTGGTGGTGATCGTGGTGGCTGGGGAGAACCTGCCCGTTGGTGCGTGTCGCATTTCCGTTGCCGTGTTTTGCATTTAGCGAGGTAGCTGCCTTGGGTTGTAATGGTTATGGGGCAGTGTTTAATTCTGGCCAGAGGGGTCCGGTAACGCTGTTCCCAGAATTTTTTTGGCACCCAGCCACATCCACCCCCCACCTCGTTTTTTTTTTGTCCTCGTGGTGAAGCCGAGGCGGCCGTGGTCGCGGTGGTGGCGATGGGCAAAAAAAGTGTGAGAATCGTTCTTCGGGTTAATGGCAGTGCCTTAACTCGGACAATCCCCCGCCCGACTCCATGCCAGTCCAGCAGCGTGGCAGAAAATGTCGACTGATAAATTGAGCCGTGGCGTAGTTTTTGGGCATGGGTTCGATTCCCATCTGGAAGGGATGTTGACTGCGGGTTTCGTCATCTGCATTGCACTTTGTAACGTACGACGGACGCTATCGGCCTGGGGTGCAGTCACTGTTGCAATGGTGAGCACGTTTGGTCGATTCGATCCCACGGTGCGGCAGTTGAAAGAATGGACGAGACTCTTGAATCCGCCCAGCAGTATAGATGACTACGCCGGGGTTAAGTCGATCGGCAGATCGCGTGTGGTGCGGTAAAGTGTGGCTTCTCGCAGCTCTTATCAAGACGTCTGCCCAGCGTGGAAGAGAAGGCCAAGCATAGCCTCTAGAGCAGGGGGCCGGCAAACCAAAATAACAAGAAGAGCCATTTTTTTTCGAATTCGGTCAGCAAAGTGATTCATTCTTTCAAGAGCCGCACACGGCACGCGGCGAATATGAGACAGCGGTGGCCCTGAGATGAAATAACATTACGAAGCGGGCCTCTAAGGGCCGCACGCGGCTCCACACCCGCAGGTTTGCCGACAGCCTGCTCCGGAGGGAGGGGCTCTCTCGCGCTCGCTCGTGAACGGGAGAGCAGCGGGCGCTCCGTGGCAGCGGGGGGCGCGAGCAAGCAATTGCGGGGCCGCGCCGTCGAACTTTCACTGTTGCGCTTCGTCGCGGATCGCGCTCCGCGCGCGTCTTCTCCGTACCGTTTTGGGGCACTGGATGTCGCGGGCGAGGCTGATGATGAGGTCGTGGGTGATGGGGTCGACGATGTTCCGGAAGCTGGCGTACTTGTAGAGGACGTCGTCCAGGGAGGTGGACTCCATGCCCAGGTCCTGTGTTGCGAAGACAAAGACAAAGGCGCCCCATGTAGCCTGTAGCCTGCGGGGGCAGGTGCTAGGTTGTTGTTGGGTTTTTTTTTTATTCAGAATCATCAGAATATTTACGCTGGAGGAATTCGATGAGCTATGAAGCTCTTTTTCACAGATGTCCAGTCGGGGTAGGTCAGAACGTTGCAACAGCAAATAGTACAAAAACACGATAGGTGTGCAAAGTATGAAAAAGGTAAACAAATCACTTAAAAATATATACAAATAAAACTAAACAATTGTTATCTCATCAGGTAAAGCCCACTGAGTTATTAGATTATTTTTCAGAAGCGACCAAGCGATAAGCTCAACGAAGTGGCTCATCATTGCGGACATTCATACTGGTAGGAACCCACTGGTTCCACCAGCCCACAGGGGATTATTGTGTCCGTCCGTCCGTCGTGCAGGGAGGGGCTGGGTGGGGAGGGAGGGGCTGAGTGGGGAGGGTGAGGAGGGGCTGGGTGGGGAGGGTGGGGAGAGGCTGGTCACCCTGTGGTGCCCTTATAAAACTGAACGTTTAATCTACTCACGCCGGCTTGTGCCCGCCCTCACAGTCAGGCATATTTGCGGAATACACCACGCCGCCGTTGACCCTGGCCATTGACCGAGCAACCCAACGTTCCTACCAGCTCCCTCCGCAGGAATGTGTTAGCAGCAAAAACAATCAAAGTCATCTAAACGGCATGCTTCTAAGTGTGGAGGGCAAAAACCGGTGGGGCCCGACGCGTGAAGGTGAGTTATGCGGCCCTGCCGGTGGAAGGGCCTCCGCTGGAAGTGAGCTCTGAGCTCCTGTCGAGGGCGTTTGGCCTCCTCGTCCACACCCGTGAGGGTTTTTCTTGGAAGAGGTGAAAGGCGCCCCGCACTTCACGGCGCCAGACGCATTTCTCTGCCGTCCCAGTAAACTGCGGCGAGCCCATTCACGCTGCCGCGTGGACAGCGGTGGCGGAGGGAGGATTTAATCGAAGCGTTATCAATTCCCTCGTACAACAGCTGAAATAAGTTAACAAGGGCGGAGGCTCGGGAGACAGCGACCGAGGATTAGGGGCATATCCGCTGCAGATTAGACAGGAGCCGCATTCGGAGGGGTGGAACAAAAAAACAAATGCCCGCTTAGGTCACCTCTTCATGTTTTTCTTTTGATTATGTCAGGCGCGTCTCGGTTAAATCCATTCCCTCCCTCCCCTGTTCATCCCTTCCACTCTTACTTTTAAAAAAGTCACCCTTTCTCCTTGTATACGTTAGCACGTTCCCCATCTCTCTATCCCCTTGATTCTCATAACCGGTTTTAGTTTTTTTGTTGACGGCGCGCACGCGCGCGTCGCAACGTGATGTAAACGGTTTCCTCAAACAAAAATAAACGTTTAGAAAAAAAGCTACAAAAAAGAGTTTCAACTGGCCGCGGAAGGTGGTTAATGATCGAACCGGTGGACCACCGGATCGCAGAGTCCGCTGTGCCGATTGCCGCTTGCCGTGCATGCACGCATCGCTGCTGCGCGTAGCCAAATGACCCCCCCGATTGCTCAGAATCCACGCCCGTGGGAAATCGGAGAGACCCTCCCAGTAAAACAAGCATCCACACAAAGCTCGCCGAGTAAACTGCACGTGTACTAAGCGTACAGTGCATAGTTGTCTGGATATATGAAGCGCGCCACGAAAGCCGCGATGAAACGTGGCGGACCCGAGTTCGATTCGCGATCAAGGCTATAACTTCAGTGGCGAGCGATATCTTAACCAATCCGGAGCCCCTCCCCCCCTCCTGCCCCAACCACCTCCTTCATCAATTAGCACTGACCAGCGTGGTGAAGTATGCCCGTCAGCCCATTCCCTTCCTCTTCCCTCCCCTCACCCCTCTCCTGCCCTCTGTTACGGTCACTCATTCCTCGACCCTTGCACCGCCCCTTGCTATCTCAACCAGTCTTTTTTTGTCCCCGCTTTTTAAACTATATAAACCGCCCTGAGCTAAGGCTCTCTACAAATGTAAAATATAAGATGACTAACGGGGCATCGGGAAAGGGCTGTAAATATTTGTCATTTATTTTACGGATATATGTTCACACTTCCACCGCTCGCGCTGCGGTCCCCACACTCAAAACAAACCTCGTCCCATGGTCGTCCACACTGGCGCTCCAGAACCGTTGGTGGAAATTCCACATTCCCTAGGCAAGGACCGAATGCATCCAGTATGAAAACCCCCGACTGACTTCCTGAACAAAGTGGTGGGGTAGTTGTTTTATCGATCCCTTCAAGATGATGGGCCAGGCCGACTAATGACTCACAAACCCCTTCGCCCGACCCAGATTCACTCTCGTACCACCCCTTCGGCGAGAGCGTCTCCCCACTCGCTTGACGGAGGTTTTAGCCGAAGCAAACTGCAGCACGTCCGTCCGTTTGCAATGTGTGTTGAACTTCTTTCGCACGGTACCTCAGCCAACCGTGCTAATCGGAGGTGCGGTGGGAAAGGACAACAAACTAAACGCAAAAAGTAGTTCTGAAGAAATGACTTTTCAATCTAGATTGCGAAAGCGCGATCCGATTTCAATGTCCTATACCTGCACGTGCGTTGCTGTGCCGGTGAAATGCACGCGCTAACAACGCACACGCACGCGCCTGTTGAGATCAAATAATCACGTGAGCGTCTTTTGTCGGCGAAAAAGCTTCAATCGCAGAGCCCGAAAAGAAATAAGTGCACGCTAACCGGAATGAATAATCAAAATCAACAAAATCAAGGTTGCTTTAAAAAAAAAAGGAACAACAGAATTATCAGCATACTTTGCATGCCAGGATGACATCGCACTTGTTGCGAATGTATTTAGGGAGAGGGGGGGGCCTCGACCATCCCTAGATCAGACGCAATTTTTTTCTCCTCTTAAAAATTCGACTTCCATCGCCTCCTACATCCCTGTGAACACAGCAGGTGTTTAGCGGTGATCGTTTTTGCTCCACAAACTCAGTCTGCCACCTCCCCCCCCCACCCGACTGATGATTGCCCCAGCATCCTCTCTCCTCCACAGTCTGCCCCGCATCCTCGCATTCCCCACCCCTCCCCTTTGCAGTTTGGCGCACCCCCCCCACCCCACCCCACAACTCGGCCACCCAGCCCTTCCCTCACCCTCTCATCCCCTTCCCAGTCTGCCCCCCCTTACACCCCACAAACCCTCCCCTCTCCCTCGTCTCCTCCCTCCCCCTGCCCCCCACAAACGTCTCAAGCCTTTATTAAAATACTGCTCCACGCTCCGTGCCCGATGTCAGCGGAGAGAGAGATAATTATGAGTGCACGGAGAGCGGGATTTGCCAGTGACCTGCCGAGGTCACGATTACATCTGCTCTCATGATTACAAACACAAGCGCACACACACTACAACAACATAGTCATTATTACTTTTTAATACTTACAAAAAAGGTAAAGGCTCAGCGCTGCAATTGCTCTCTCACACCTCTGCTGGCGGAAGGGCCTCCACTAGAGGGAGCTCTAGACAGCCCCCTCCTCTAGAGGCAATTTGGCCTACTCTTCCACGTGGCCAGGACCGTCTTGGAAGGTGGTGGGAGTACTAACACACTCTACATATCCTACCGCGCACGACTTATCAATCTCTTAACCGCGGCGAACCCGTCGGTACTGCCGAGTAGAAAGAGACGTCAGGAGTTTGAGAAAACTCGCCCCGCTGTTTCGACTGCCGCACCTGGCAATCGAATCGAGCCGGTGAATTCTGGATTGCACGTCCATCGTGATAACCATTACACCGCTGTGGCAGCATCCCTCTCCTTAAGAGATGCTGCTCATTTAGAGATGTTCTCACCATGGTCGCGTGGATTTTTATCCGGGTCCTCCGGTTTTTCCCTCCGCATTCATAATCGTTCGTTAAAGTATTTGGCTGCTTACTCTTTGTTTTTTTTTTCCGGTAAAGTCACGTAGGTAAAAAAAAATAATAATGAAAACAACTAAATTAGATCACGACGTTTCGGGCGCAACACAAGCGTCCGTCTTCAGGTGGGGACAACGTAGCGAAAGCACAACCGCTAAAGTGTGTCTAAGAGATGGCATTTGGCTGCTATGAATGTCTGCATGATAAGCCACTTCGTTGAGCTATCGATTGTGGCCAGGTTGGGCCTTACCTGGTAAAAGACAAAATTGTTTAGTACTATAGTTTTAGCGAAGTGAGCAAGCAATTGCCAGGCTGCGCCTGCAACTTCTTTACACCTCAGATGTTTTTTTGTTTGTGCCGACATTCACGCTTGAGCTGCGAAGGAGAAACTGTTGCAATTTCAGACGAAGCACTCTGGCCGGTCACAGTCAGATATCGCATCGATTTCTGAGCTCAAAACATTGGGGCTGGGGATGCACACGGATGAATACTTTCTCTTGGAGCCACAGGGCCAGACTAGGCCAGAGTAATGACTAGGGTGGGGATAGGATGATTCAAGTGGAAAAATAAATTGACGCTCCCGCTTTCAAAACGCGAAATGTGTACATTGGCGGTGCGCGGTGATAGACGGGGATTGGTCAAGTTGAGCGTGCCCTCAATAGCCCGTGGGACGATTTATTCAAACGTCTTCATTACGAGGACCGAAAGTGGAAAAATATATATAACAGCGAGAGAATCGCTGATCTCCGATCAGCGCGGTTGCCTACGTGCGTTGCGAAAGAAGTTCAACGCACGTGACCATACTTCACCACACCAACCCAGCGTGGCTCGTGAAGAGAGCGGGAGGAGAGGGGCTCATGTAGTGAGATGTTAGCCATGGCCGGCAATCAATCCCAGATGACCCGGTCCATATTGCAGTGCTGTAACCGCAGCACCAATTCTCTACACAAACACGTGTACATCCCCCCGTGTTTTGCCGGTGTCCCCATCATGCTTACTCTTTGTCCAGCATCCTCAAATGCCGCTGCATTCGGACATCGTAATAATCTCACGTGGGGGTATGACATTGCAATGAAGTCAACACCAGTTGTCCTGTGGAGCGGCTGCCCCCCCCTCCTCCCCCCACCATTGAATATGGAATTTCCACCACTGCGTTCACCATGGCCGGAATTTGACCTCGAGGCGATGAACCCTGGCGGCTTGGTGCCCGGGTTCGACAGCGCGCAGGGCAGTGCGCTAACCACCGCCCCACCGCTCCTCCCCGTGGGCAGGTTTACTGCAGGTGCACTGCGTGCAACTCAGGCGGAATTTATCGGTAACCGTTAGCGGCCGCAAATGTTGACACACGTGGATTACTGTGTAAAGGAATTTGTGTTGCCCAAGGACAGAGGTTGCGTAGGCGAGGCCAGAAATGATCCCGTGCGTGCACGTGTGGTGGAGTGGTCGCGGGGAGTGGTTAGCGCGCTCGATTACCCCTCATGTGCCAACACCGGTGACGATTATCTCAACCGGTCCTTGGCCTCCCCTAGGTCGACTCAGCCTCAAATGAGTACCTGGTGCAGTGGTGTGTGAACATCGCCACCGGGAAGACAAAGGCGGCCGTGCGTGGTGCTGGCCACCCACCCCCTCGCGTAACCGTGCCGGCCTTCATCGGTGATCGCTAACCACACTTGTCCCAACAGTCTGTTGAGGCTATACGGGGGCTCTTTGTATTTGTCTTTGGAGTGGTAGTGTAGTGTGGGGAGTGGTATTACAGCGATTAGTGAGCTGCGCTGCGAAATTACGGCCACACAAGGTCAATTCCTGCTCACAGCCACTAACACCAGTGATGATTGTTATCTGACCAGGTCCTTGGCCTCCCCTAGGTCGGCTCAGCCTCAAATGAGCACCTGGTGCGATGTGTAAACATCAGCACTTGCCCCAAAGTGACAATCGAATCAATTCTGATCTTGCCACGTTTAAGTATCATCGTCAGGTTGTGTGCGGTGGGGTACAGTGTGGGTTACTAACACCTACTTCTAACGCGTCTCGTCAACGGGGAGTAGTAGGCCAAGTACCCCCGTCTGGAGTTCCCTCTAGCGGAGGCCCTTTCGCCAGCAGTGGCGTGGGCAGGCAATTGCAGAGCTGCGCCTTTCCCTTCAGCACCTCCCCTTGCCAGACTCAAACAAAATCCAGCCGAGAGCTGAAATAAGCGGACCCAATCGGATTTCAAATAAATAAATATTTCCTCGTTACCGGATTTAGCAAGGACGGCGATTGGATAGGTCGCTAGTTTAAGTATTGATTTTGGCAATTTGTAAGTAAATAAATAATTAAGTGAATACTGTACACATTATTACATGTTATCTCTGTTACAAAGGCTGAAGAGTTCGAGCATTGAACTATGAACCGTCGAAGTCGGTTCAATACCTGACCACGGCTAACATCAGTGGCGAGCGATCGCCCAATCGTTCCTCGCAACAACCCCCCCACCCCCCACGTGACCCACACGACCCACACGACGTGTGGAGGCATTCAGCCCAGCAGTGGATCTACCAAGAGCAAAAATTGATGACTCCGGGGCACGTCCACCGAAGAGACGGAGCAACGGAATCGGCTGTCACGTGGATCGTTGCGTCACAGGATCGCGAGAGGAGGCGACGGAGTTGAGGCCTCCATCCAGCAGTGTATTGACCATGACCGACAATGGTTGATGGAAATTAAAATGATTAATTATTATAATACAAAGAGGGTATTGTATACGATTCACTGGGAGGCGTTGTTCAACAAATATGGGTCATGATAAGGCTCGGCCCAATTTTTTTGTTATCGGCAGTGAAAGTAAAAAAAAACGTCCCAAGTTAAGAACGCTACGACCACACGATCTCGTCGGAGCCTCAAAGCTAAGCAGGTCTGAACCTGGTTAATACTAGCAGCCTCCGTCCTCCCCCTTTGGCTGCCACTCCGCGACCAGCCTCATCCATCAGTCGCCATGGCTTCTCCCAAAGCCCGCACACTTTTCTCGACGGTCAATAGGATGCCTCCGATGTTGCGTTTGTTCCCCGGATCCACGTGTACCTCCTACTTTCTATCTCTCACCGTAAGTCCCAGCGTGCAGCTGCCCACGCTTCTGCAAGTGTGCAACGAAGACGGGCGATTGCCCAAAACGTCACCAGTTACGTTTTCTCATTTTAATGCCGCAATGAGTTAGTGACGAACGTGTCGAGTTTTATGTCATAGGGCGGGGGGAGGGGGGCGTTCACTGATTATTGTGTACGATTCAGTTTATAACCCTCTTTGCTAACTCATAAAGCTGCGAACCGCCTTGCCCCAGGCCACACCGCGGACACGCTGCTGCACCCACACGCGCCCTCAAGGTGTCTAAGATCTGGGGGTGCAGATCTTCTCTGAGCTCCCAGGATATTGAGGCTTGGGTCGATGGGTGACCGAACTGTCCCCCGCGTGGCCCCCAGGCTGTGAAAAAGAGCTTAATTCCGATTCAGACTCTGGGACTCTCTCTCTCTCTCTGGCTTCCACGAGATCTCAGCATCTAGTTGAGTCGGTGTACATTCTAAAGCTCGTTTTAAAACGTATCGGTACATTTCTGTTTATTGAACGTTTAGCTCATTCAGAAAGTGGCTTTTGGTGTTAATCATATTATTTGGCGTTTCTCAGGTTTCAGTTTCATGATTTAGCGTCATGCTGAGTGTTTGTTTTTCTGCTGTGTCTTCGACAACACTTTGACATCACTGATGAGAGGCGCTTTACAAATATAATTAGTATTATCATCATTATTATTCTCCTGCTCTTGTTCACCTTTGTTTTTTATACTCTGGATCCCGATCCACCGTACGTGGATTACATGACTTGGCTCCGTCTGCAGATCGAAATTATCTGTGCGGAAAGAGTTTTTGAGTGTTTACCCCTGGGTATTATCCAGGTATTCTGGTGGTGGTATGCACATCCTTCCACCATGCATGCACATGACGGAGACATGCAACATGACGGAGACATCTCAACAGTATACACGTGATGATGATGATATGTGATCAGCTCATGTGCAGGAGTTATCTTGCCAAAGCGGAAATGTTGTCCCACGTGCCTCAATGGGTATATTCGTCGCCTGATTAAATAACGGGACGCAACAACATTGTGACATCGTGGGACCAGAAGGAATGGAAAAACCACGGCTCATGATGATGATGATGGCGATCATGAACGGCCTAAAACAGGGGGTCCGGCAAACTAAAATAACAACAACAAGAAGAGGCATTATTCTAGAATTCGGTGAAAAAAAACTCAATATTTCAAGAGCCGCAATGCAATGCCAAATACGAGTAGGTGGTGGTCTTTAATAAATAATATCGTGAAGCAGTCCTTAAAGAGCCACACGGGACTCCAGAACAGCAGGTTTGCCGACCCCTGGCCTATACGATATCCGTGTGGGAAGCAAGGTTAGTGCTTTGCACGACAAAGTCTCCCTCCGGAAGTCAGCGACTGCGTCGTAAGAGCTGTCTTGCAAACATTGACATTTCTCCGTTTATGGTTCAGCATCAATTTAAACGCCGGTTACAACTGAGCTTAAGTGTCAAGTCAACAGCCGTAACGTGCACACAAGACAAAGATCCCCCGTATAGCCTTGACAGACTGTAGGGGCAAGTGCTGTTAGCGAGCACCTACGAAAGGCCGGCATGGGGTGTGTGGCCAGCACCACGCCCGGCCGCCTTTGTCTCCCCAGTGGTGATTATTACACATCGCACCAGGTACTCATTCGAGGCTGAGTCGACCTAGGGGAGGCCCGGGACCGGTTCAGATAATCGTCACTGGTGTTGGCCGTGAGCGGGAATCGAACCCGGGCCGTCGGGTTCATAGCGCAGTGCGCTAGCCGCTACACTACCGCTCCCCACAACAATAACCGCCATTCGCCACTAAGTGGCGGTGACGTCACCACGACGCTTGTGCCAGGCCATGTGCACCTTGAAGCCACGTGAAGTGTCGAACGCCCGTTGGCAGGAGGTCACGGGGCAGACCCAGGTGCCACGGGTCGACTGACTGAGATGACTGATATGACTGGCTGATGCACCACCTGTTCCCCCTACTGTGCCAACTTGCTGTGCTTTGGCCACCCCGCTCCCCACACACACAGACACACAGACACGAACGGTCAAATTCCATGGAAGGGCTCAGAACCAGATAGAGTCGGGATAATCGTACAATCCAATCCACGCGTAATGTGGAACGTCTTTAGTTTACTGAGTGTTCTTTAGGCACGGGCCGAACCGAAATCCTGCACGGACATTATAGAGCGATGAAAGCCCGGACAACGCTCGTGTGATTTTTTTGTTGGCGGCGAAGCATGGTCAAAGAACCCCCCTCTACCGTGCACGCGCGTACGCGCACAGGGGCTGGCAAAGATTGAAAACAAATGTGGCCAACAGAAACGTCGCTGCGTCCCCGTCCCGTGCGATGTTCTGTGCGTGTTGTCTCCCGTGATCCCGTTACCGCGGAATTGCCCACAAATCTCTCCCCCTGGCGCTCCCGAGTCACTGGAAGAACATTCCACGTTGCTGTGACGGCGCCCGGCATGTCCACGACGCGACCACTTGTTGGCGCACAGCGTTGTACGGGTGATGTTGTGATGCGTCGGAATGTTGCGCCCGGTTGTGTTGAACACGATCGTTAGTGTGCAGAAAGTTCGGTTGAAGCAGTCTGTGTTTGTAGAAAAAAACACGTGCACTGCGTGACGGCATGCCCTGAAAGTCATCGGGGTCCTTTGACCATACTTCACCACGCTGCTCAGTGTGGGATGGTGAAGGGGGGGGGGGGGGGTGATGAGCCGGTGCAGATTTCACTCGCCACTGATGTTAGCCGTAGCCGGGCATCGGAACTTCGAACTTAGGTCGCGAAGCGCGGTGTGCTAACCACTGCGCCACCACTCCCCGCGTTTGTACACTTGCCCGAACTGGCGTGCGTTGTGTTTGGTATGTACACACGGGCACGCCGAGGTCGAACGGCCCCGCTTTAACCCCTGCAGACCAGGCAGGGGGTCGGCAACCAAAATAATAAGAGACGGCATATTTTTATTTATTCGGTAAACAAAAAAGCCTCAATATTTTAAGAGCCGCCCATTGCACTGTGTGTGGTCAACACGAGACTTCGTGAGTCCCGAATAAACAACCGACACGATAGCACGAAGAAGATGTTTGCCGACCCCTGGACGAGAGAAAGTCGGGCCAAGTGTTGTTAGCGAGCACCTATTACGGTCGGTAACGCTTGTACCGCCAGGCTGTGCCGATGGGCACGGGTGCCCTTCAGGCCGGGACACGGCACACGAAGGTGTGGTCAACACCACGCCCAATGAGTCAGACAGGTACTCACTCGCACTCGAGATAACACATTATTATACACCACCTTGAACAAGTATATACACTCAGCTGATGTGTTTATACACGCACACATCATATCCAGACCTGCCACGTATACACGCCTGCCAGGTTTCACATACAACTGGCGTATGTATACAAAGATAAAGGCCCCCATCCCCCCGTTTATCCTGAGCATACTTTTCGAGCAAGTGCTGTGAGCGAGTACTGTCTTCATTAAATTCCAGACACACGTTCACACGTCGGCAGGCATCGGCACACTTGACACGCAACATACAAAGATCCCCCGTATAGCCTTAACAGACTATTGAGGCAAGTGCTGTTAGCGAGCACCTATGAAGGCCGGCACGGCACACGAGGGGGTGGGTGGCCAACACCACGCCCGGCCGTCTTTGTCTCCCCCCAGTGGCGATGTTTACACATCGTACCAGGTATTCATTTTAGGCAGAGTCGACCTAGGAGAGGTCCAGGACCGGTTCAGAAAACCGTCACTGATGGTGTTGGCCGTGAGCGGGAATCGAACTCGAGTCGCCAGGTTCGTAGCGCAGCGCGCTAACAACTACACCACCGCTCCCCCCCCCCCCACACACAGACACACACAAGGCATCGACACACACGCGCGTGTACGTGTGGCACGTGCACACGCGCACTCATTGTCACGCTGCGCAGCACTACGATGAGAGGGACAAACACGTAAACGCACACAAATGCAAAGGTCACCCGCGTAGCCTACACAGGCTGCCGGGACAAGGGCGGTTTAACGAGTTCCTATAAAGGCCGGCACGGCAACGCCGCCTCTGCCGATGTTTACACATCGCGGCAGGTACTCGTTTTGAGGCTGAGTCGACCTAGGGGAGGCCCGGGACCGGTTCAGATAAATATTCGCTACTGAATTGGACTCGCGTAGCTGAGTTCGCAGCGCAGCGCATGAACCACTACGCCACACACACACAGACACGTGTCCACCACTTGCCACGTGTACACACAGACACGTGTCCACCACTTGCCACGTGTACACACAGACACACACATGTCCACCGCTTGCCACGTGTACACACACACGTGTCGACCGCTTGCCACGTGTACACACACAGACACACACATGTCCACCGCTTGCCACGTGTACACACACACACACGTGTCCACCACTTGCCACGTGTACACACACACGTGTCCACCACTTTCCACATGTACACACAGACACACGTGTCGACCGCTTGCCACGTGTACACACACAGACACACACGTGTCCACCACTTGCCACGTGTACACACACACGTGTCCACTGCTTGCCACGTGTACACACACAGACACACGTGTCTACCACTTGCTACGTGTACACACACACACGTTTCCACCATTCGCCACGTGTACACACACACGTGTCCACCGCTTGCCACGTGTACACACACACACACGTGTCCACCGCTTGCCACGTGTACACAGACACACGTTTCCACCATTCGCCACGTGTACACACACACACGTGTCCACCACTTGCCACGTGTAAACACACACACACACACACACGTGTCCACCATTCGCCACGTGTACACACAGACACACACACACGTGTCCACGACTTCCCACGTGCACACAGACACACACGCACGCACGCACACACCGTGCCACTCACTCGCTCTCACTCTCTCGCGTCTCACCTGACGCAGGCTGCGCAGCACGGCCATGGCTCTGTCCGCGTCCCCGTCCCGCACCAGGGCGTGCATCTCCCGCACCAACGCCACGCGCCGCGAGTACGGAGCCGCCGGGCTGCCCGGAGCCCGTGATTCACCGCCACCGCCGCCGCCGCCGCCTCTCGAATCCCCGGTGCGGCCGAGCAGCAGCAGCTGGCTCAGTCCCGAGCCCTGATCGCGCCGGTCACGGAGGCGCCCCGACGACTCGGGGCTACCGCCACCACCGGCAACACGACTCGCTTTGGCCGCCTTGCCGCCCATAGTCGGTGAAGTATTGTCGAGCGCGCGCTTGCCAGCGCACGTGCAAGTGCGCGAGTGAGCGGCGTGTCCTGTGTTTGCGTTTAGTTTGGTCGAAGCGTCTGGAAGCCGTGTGGATGGACTGACGGACGGATGGCCGGTTGGATGAATGGACCAGCAGGGCCGTCCTTGTTTGTCGGCGTGAGAGTGCGCGCGTCTCGAAGCTCGTCTATCACACGCACGCGCGCGCGCGCGTGTGTGAGTGAGTGGATGGATTGCGCAACCAACGGATGCGTTGTAGTCTAAAGCACGCGCACACCGCGGGGCTCCTTGGACGTGTCTGTGATACGGCTGCTCTACAGTCTCTGGGTAGTTACGCCAATGGTCTATTCCCCCGCGTGTCACGAGATGTAGGATGCATACATAGGGCGCATACGCAGTCTTATCTCGTATCTGTGCGGCTGTGATTGAATACAGCCGCTGGATATATATTCCGGGTGGATACACGTGCACTTAAACGACGCACTGGTGACTCAATACCATACTCATATCCACTACGCCGCTGTCTCGGTAGATGTCTCTTATTACCCACTCGAGCACGGCTAGCTACGTGCGGTGCGAAAGAAGTTCAGCATCCGTACATCGTGTGTTTGGATGGATGCGCGTGTACTCGTGACTGGACGCATAAACGTAGACCGTATATTCACCCTGAGTGAATGCACGCACGGATACAGCGTGCACACACCTATAACACGCACCCACACTACTCGAGTGCTTGGGCAGGTAAGCGAGGCTATACGCACCTGTAGCCACGCAACTGCAGGCAGCGCGTGGTCGTTGTTAAGGGTGTAAGGCGCCGACACACGAATCGTTCGGGATAGATGGACGCGCGCGCGCGGTTGCTCGACTATCTATATAATCGATGGCAAATCCCGACGACTCATCATTCTCTATCGCCGCTGGCTTTAGGCCGAGAGGCGATGCTGGCTGGCGCGTGAGCCTCCTCCTCCGCCCTCCCTTCCCTTTGAAAGGGGTGAAGCCAAATGATGACCATCAGCAAACTGGGATCGGCATCGAGAACGTCGCGCCGTTTGCACGGACGAGCCGAGGGCTCCACCCCCACTCTCTTGCCCAGCAGGCGACCGGTGGCCGTGGGATCTAAGACCATGGATGAGATGGGACGTGACCCAAATCCCCTCCCTCGGCTCCTCCCCAACCCTCTCTCTCCTGGCTCCCTCCCAACTCGACGCACGGATTCCACAGGCTGAGAGCTGCGCGCTCTGACTGTATTATTGTAAACCCCACGTGCATCGGCAATTCACTAGAGCGCGGCGTTCTAGCTACGTGATGTGGGGCGATTGATGATGACTGATGATAATTGACGGTGGTTGTGGCTAAGGAGATGACTCCTGTTACTCACAGACGGCACCTCCAATTAGCACGGTCTGGCTACGTACCGTGCGAAATAACTTCCAAGGTGCGTACCTTATCACTGATTGATGAGCGAAGCGATGATCATGATGTACATGCCATTCGACGACGGTGATTGCGGCTCGCAGTGAGAAGAGATCGCGGAGGACTGCGCAGTCGCTTGCCTCGTCGGCACGCACCTGAGTTCTGCAAATCCAAGTTGCGCTACAGGACCGCAAAGAAGGAGGAGAGGAGAACGCAACACCGGTGGTTGGGCCACGTGGCACGGCGAGTGTTTCGTCAGCGAAGGCGTGCCCCCCCCCCCCCGTGCCTCGGGGAGAGGGGGCACGGGCAGCCTTAGGTGGTAACAGCTGAGAATGTGCACAGGTGGCAGATGGCTCTTCGGTCGACGGTGGCAGGTCAGGTTGTAGGTGGCAGGCAGCGGAGGCGACACGTGGCACAAGGTGCGAATTTGCACAGGTGAGAGGCTGCTCAGGTGACAGTTCAGATGGTGGTGGGATTAGATGATAGGTGGTACAGGTGACACAATGCGACAACAGGTGGCAGGTTGCGGGACCTGTTGATGCGCTATGAGATGCGGGTGATGGCGCGTCCTTCCAGCGAATGATTGTTATTCTAGATATGAAATATATTGGTATTGTGGTCGTCCATAAGGGTAACTCAGCCCTGATCCCAGACACAAAAACACCCACTTACAAATTGACCGAACATCCTATTACAGCACGGCCCCTTTAAAGGAGATTCTTGAGACTCGACCAACGATGATTTATGTGAAGAGCGATTATTCGCTGAAACAATTGTTCATGTTAACATACTGATAATTGAAATTGAAATTGCATCGCGTGGCGTGCGTGGGCCTTCATCCAGCAGCGGATTGACAACGCCCTACGAATGATGATGAGTCCTGTACTATTATTACTACTACCCTATGCGCAGTATTCTAAAGCAGTAGGGACCCTATTGCAACGTAAAGAAATTCGTGTGGTTCAGTCCTGGATTTCGTATGTAAACAAACGATTAACTCGGTATTACAGTATTACGAGTCAATATTATTGTTGTAGACACAGCGATTCGCCTAATGGAGGCTATCAACATTATACGTCCTACATTCACTACGAATGTTTACAGTTAGTTCCTAATGATGATCAAGACGACGAAGACGGTGGTGATGGTGATGATGATGGTGATCGCGATGAAGTGCGGATGACCACAGGGGAAAGTCACTCACTCAATCGTCTTGAGCTGCCCGTTGCTTCCGCTGACCTCTTTCAACACCGTGTGCCCGACAGACCAACAGTCCGTGATGGTGTCAGCGATTTCATTCATTCATTCAATTCCTTCCGTCCGTCGGAATCTTCTCATCCCGTTTTCCTGGAATGGCACCTTGAATACCAAAGCAGCCGTCGTTATTTGAACCTTTGATTCGGCTCATCAATGTCCTTTGAAACGCCCTCCCGAATTATTGGTGTCGTCCTTGATGTTGGTGGCGCTGGTTACGACGTCGGCGATTTGTGTTATTTTAAGTGAATCGAGTTAAAAGTCCACGTGTCTCTCTCACAGGCACACCAGTCTATTTGGCGAGTCGCTCGCGGACTAACTCACCCACTGAGAGGGAGAGAGTAGATAGGGGGAGGCCTTTAGTTTGAGAAGTCCGCGTGATCCCAGCCGATTCCAACAATCACCGCCGAGTCTCGGCTCGCCAATTGCCTTGGAGATTTCTGGAGGGCTCAACACCATCAACACGCGGCCGCTTCTAAGCACGCTGCTGCTACTGCTGCTACTTATATTCTTAGGTTGTTTCGGTAAAGTCACGTAGGTAATTTTTTTTTAAATTAATAAATGTAAAATAAAAATAAAATAAAAATCACGACGTTTTGGAGGCAACACAAGCTTCCGTCTTCAGGTGGAACAGTCACAGCGCTGCTACTTATGTCCACTATCCGTGCCACAACCGCTACTGGTACTAATGCTGCTACTTCGGCTTTTGCTACTAAAGTACCTCTGATATTGCTACAGCCACCACGGTCACTGCTACTACTCCTGGATAACTCCTCTTGTCACTACTGCTGACGCTACTTCTTCTTCTGTTGCAACTTGATGCTGTTGCAGGTGTTGCCACCACTACCACTAACGTTGCTGCTACTCCTCCTTGATACTTCTGCTACTGTTGATACTTCGACTACTACTGCTGCCGCACTTGAAACCACGTGTATGTACTGTACGTTGAACTTCTTTCGCGCCGTGCGTAGCCAACCGTGTTCATCGGAGTCGCACAAGAGACTGCGTCGCTCGCTACGCGTGCTACTTAGGCAGTACTCACTCGACTGATACCACTACCGCTGCTGCTGCCGCCGCAAGGCAACATCGCTTCAACTCTTCGCCGGCAACAGACGCGACAGACAGCGAAGGGAGCGCTCGCGATGGAGTGGAGCAAGCCCAGCTCCGTGCTGCTCCTCTCAATCTTCTCTCGATCTTCACTCACTCTCCTCTCTTATCTTACTCTTCACTCATTCTTCTCTCACTCTACTCTCTCTCTCTTCTCTCACTCTTCACCCACTCTCCTCTCACTCCGCCGCCGCGTGCCAAGCTGCCCGTGCCACAGAAATCGTAAGCAGCAACGCCGCTGCATCCAATCGCCGACAGTTCGCTCGCTCTCCCTCCCTCTCTCTCTCTCGCAGCTTCTCTTTATTTATTTCTGGCGGCTTCCAGGGAGGGGCGGCTTTCGCATCCGACCGAATACGACGACGGTGATGTTATGATAAAGGACTCCCCAATAACACCACCATCATCATCACCAGCAGCATCTTCTTCATCATCAACAGCGAGCAAATAACCCCGGAGTGTAAATCAGCCACGATGCTCGGTGCTGATTAAATGACCCGCTGCTCTCCTCCGTGCCGTGTGCGCCCCCCCCCTCCTCGCCGCGTGTGACTTCCTATCCGTGAGCGGAGTCCTCCCAAAGTGTAGTTGGTGGTTGTGGTGGTCGTCGTTGTTGTTATACCACCCCACGCCCCGTGTGGCCGAGAGCCGTGGTTCAAGGCCGCGCGAGTATCTTCCCGACCACTGCACCCACCCCACCGTCTGCCTCTCTCTCCCTCCTCTCGATCTCTCCGAAGGCGCCCGGAGCGCCGTGGCGCTGCGCGCACGCCGCTTGGCACCGCGCGCGAGACCCGGTACCGCCTCCTCCGCCTCCTGATCCTGCTGCTGATGATGCTGATCCAGGGCGCACCCCACCCCGGCACCCGGTCTCGTCTGCTCGGGGCGTGGCTGAGTGTGGCGTGGAGCGCGTGTTGTGATCAGCGTTGTGTGTGTGTGTTGTGGTCAGGGTTGTGTGTGTGTGTTGTGGTCAGGGTTGTGTGTGTGTGTGTTGTGGTCAGGGTTGTGTGTGTGTGTTGTGGTCAGGGTTGTGTGTGTGTGTGTTGTGGTTTGGGTTGTGTGTGTGTGTTGTGGTCAGGGTTGTGTGTGTGTGTGTGTTGTGGTCTGGGTTGTGTGTGTGTGTTGTGGTCAGGGTTGTGTGTGTGTGTTGTGGTCAGGGTTGTGTGTGTGTTGTGTTGTGGTCAGGGTTGTGTGTGTGTTGTGGTCAGGGTTGTGTGTTGTGGTGAGCGTTGTGTGTGTGTGTGTGTTGTGGTCAGGGTTGTGTCTGTGTGTTGTGGTCAGGGTTATGTGTGTGTGTTGTGGTCAGGGTTGTGTTCGTGTGTTGTGGTTAGGGTTGTGTGTGTGTGTGTTGTGGTCAGGGTTGTGTGTGTGTGTTGTGGTCAGGGTTATGTGTGTGTGTTGTGGTCAGGGTTGTGTTCGTGTGTTGTGGTTAGGGTTGTGTGTGTGTTGTGGTCAGGGTTGTGTGTGTGTGTGTTGTGGTCAGGGTTGTGTGTTCGTGGGTTGTGGTTAGGGTTGTGTGTGTTCGTGTGTTGTGGTCAGGGTTGTGTGTGTGTGTGCTCGTGTTGTGGTCAGGGTTGTGTGTGTTATGTGTTGTGGTCAGGGTTTTGTGTGTGTGTGCTCGTGTTGTGGTCAGGGTTGTGTGTGTGCTCGTGTTGTGGTCAGGGTTGTGTGTGTGTGTTGTGGTCAGCGGTGTGTGTGTGTGTTGTGGTCAGAGTTGTGTGTGTGTGTGTGCTCGTGTTGTGGTCAGGGTTGTGTGTGTGCTCGTGTTGTGGTCAGGGTTGTGTGTGTGTGTGTGCTCGTGTTGTGGTCAGGGTTGTGTGTGTGCTCGTGTTGTGATCAGGGTTGTGTTTGTGTGTTGTGGTCAGAGTTGTGTTCGTGTGTTGTGGTCAGAGTTGTGTGTGTTGTGGTCAGGGTTGTGTGTGTGTGTTGTGGTCAGGATTGTGTGTGTGTGTGTGTTGTGGTCAGAGTTGTGTGTGTGTGTTGTGGTCAGGGTTGTGTGTGTGTGTGTTGTGGTTAGGGTTGTGTGTGTGTGTTGTGGTCAGGGTTATGTGTGTGTGTTGTGGTCAGGGTTGTGTGTGTGTGTTGTGGTCAGGGTTGTGTGTGTGTGTTGTGGTCAGGGTTGTGTGTGTATGTGTGGATTTTTTGTTGTTGTGATGATGTGGTGTTGTTGTGGTGTTATCTGGTGCTGTGGTGTATGTGATGTTGTGGTGTAATGTGATGTTATTGTGGTATTGCTGCTCGTCTTTGATTAGGCTGTGTAACAATTGTTTTTGTTCCTGGATAGTAAGTATTATTTCCTTATTGCTTATGCCTCAAAAGTATATAAAATGGCTATTATTCCCCAGAAACTTCGCTTTTGTGACCAGGACATTGATATTTTGAAATTTACCTATTTTCCAGAACATTCCAGATAGATTCAGTGCTGAGTAAACTTCCTCTGGCTCACTCGGTGCACCTCAAAGAGGATTACAACAGCATCAAGACCTTGCTGGACGCCTTGAAGTATGATGAGTAAGGCTGGGAGGTCATCGGAGACTTCAAAATGGTGGCATTCCTGATGGGTCTCCAAGGCGGTTTTACCAAGTTTCCCTGCTATCCTTGCCTTTGGGGCAGCAGGGGCACCAAGGCGCATTACCACAGGCGGGACCAGCCACAACGGACCGAGTTCTCTGTGGGGAGGAACAACGTCAAGTGGGAGCCACTGGTAGACCCCCGGAAGGTGCTGATGCCACCACTGCACATCAAATTGGGCCTTATGAAACAATTTGTCAGAGCTGTAGATATGGAGTCGGCAGCCTTCAAGTACCTTCAAGACTTCTTTATGGAGCTGTCTGTGGCAAAGGTCAAAGCCGGTGTCTTCGTAGGACCACAGACAAAGA
The DNA here is from genome assembly GCF_965212315.1 of Lampetra planeri. Lineage (NCBI taxonomy): Eukaryota > Metazoa > Chordata > Hyperoartia > Petromyzontiformes > Petromyzontidae > Lampetra > Lampetra planeri. The sequence goes on from NC_136143.1 coordinate 5,915,988, forward strand.
AGATCCTGGAGTGCAATGAATTCCCCAAGAAGCTCACTAGTAAGGAGAAAGCGGATTGGAACAGCTTTGTCGCAGTGGTTCGTGGCTTCCTGGGCAATCACAAAGTCGAAAACTATGTGGAGCTGGTTGAGACTGGTGGAGAACTACGGCACAATGGGCTGTAGGATGTCCCTTAAAGTCCATATCCTTGATGCTCATCTTGATAAATTCAAGGAGAACATGGGAGCTTACTCGGAGGAGCAAGGCGAGCGCTTCCACCAGGATATACTGGACTTTGAACGCCGCTGCCAAGGACCGTATAACGAGAACATGATGGGATACTACATTTGGGGGCTGATTCGTGAATGTGATTTACAGCATAATCGTAAATCTCGAAAAACTACTCACTTCTAATTTTTTGTATAAATACATGTGAATTTTGATTCATATGCTGGTTGTGAACGAAAAGACACAAATTCGCCAGTTTTCTCATTGAAAATAGGTGAATTTCAAAATATCACTGTCCTGGTCACAAAAGCGAAGTTTCTGGGGAATTATAGCCATTTTCTATACTTTTTAGGCATAAGCAATTAGGAAATTAACACTACCCAGGAACAAAAATCGTGTTACATAGTGTTATGATAACCCAGTAGTACTCTTTGTTGGGATGGTTGGCTCAGGTGGTTCGTTCAATGAGTTCGTTCACCTGAGTTAGATGCCTGGCCACGGCTCACACAAGTGGCAAGTTGTATCAGTTTTTTTTCCTTAGTTCTTCCCGGGTCTCCTCTAGGTCGACTCAGCCTTAACAACCACCCGGGCGCGGTTGTGGCGACTCCACCTCATCATCGTACCCCGTGGCGACATGAATAGGCGCTCGCTAGCATCACTCGCCGCTCCAGTCGATGGAGGATATACAGCGCGGGGTGTCATTTGCCGCAAGACACGCACACACCAGAGGTCGCAACCGGGTACCCGATACCCGTACCCTACCCGATACCCGGCTACCCGTACCCGACCGGGTACGGGTACGGGTAGGCCGTGAGTCACTGGTGAGTCACCGTTTGTCACTCATTTCCCAACGTCTTGTCTCTACTCACAATTTAAGTTCCTAGAATTAACCCACCCGAGCCTGCAACATGGCTTCTTCCCAGAGGTCGCAATCGGGTACCCGTATCCTACACGATACCCGGCCGGGTACGGGTAGCCGGGTATCGGGTAGGGTATGGGTACCCGTTTGCTACCCTGGTGCGGCCGGGTACGGGTAAGGAATCAAAACCCGTTTGCGACCTCTGGCACACACTCATCTGGTTATGCCATCTGAACGCTATCAACTCAGTACGGCACTGAAATCATTGGCTCCTGGCGCCACCTCGTGGGGAAACGCAGTGAGCGTCGAATTTCGGCTCTCCGGAGTCGTTCGTGTGTTGGGACGAAGAGGACGTTTCCATGCACAGGGCGGCAAAGGTGCAGCCCTGCAATTGCCGTCTCGTGCCACTGCTGACAGAAGGGCCTCCACCTCTAGCAGGTTATTAATTCTTTTTGAAAAGTAATTTCTTTAAAGTAGATGTTTTGTGTCTAGTTTGTTGTCCTTCCCCCGCACCTCCGACTTGCACGGTTGGCTACGGTACGGCGTGAAAGAAATTCAACACACATACGTAGCCTACTCTTTCACACTGGCCAGTCAGCAGTCAGCCCCAAATAATCACTCCTTCGTGGGGCCGTATCTCACCTGTGGCTCGTGTCTTTTTATTGGCTCCCAGTTCAAACCCCACATTGACATTGAGATTTTTCGACTTGGGTTGCGAGGCTTTAAATAAGGGCAGTGCTCCACCATACATCCAGGAGTTGATTCAGCCGCACACTACTCCACTGGGATCTCTCAGATCCGCGTCTTCTTCATCCGTGCGGCTGATGTAGATGCAGAGCAATGACTACAATTTCACATTCAATGTGGTCAAGCCGGATAACCGCGTCAGGAGCAGGCGAGTGCATCGCTGCGATGTCTCCGTCGTATTTGTGGATCGGGCGTTGCGTCGTTATTTCGTTGTGCGGTCTCTTCTGGATGACCACAGTCGCACACAATTCTCTCTCTCACCTGATGAGGCTGGTTGTAAGCACCGGCGAAACGCCGTACTCGAATTGTAAATGTTGTGGGTTTGCTCTCCAACACACCGGTGTGCTGAAGTAGTCAATAATTGGCACGTCTTGTGTACGCTACAAACCTTACTAATTCGCCTGTGTTGAGTGGTAGAGGGTTTAACCGCAGATTTTTATTTACGGGATCTAACCAAAAAAAAAACCTTATTATGGATAATGTTGGTCGCGAGAACCTACGTGTTAAACTTTTAATTTTCCATTTGTGCATCAGGTATCCGCAACTGCCATGCTTTGTGCGGTGGTGGATGCGGTTCAGGGTGGACCACGTGTCCCATCGTGCCCCCACCCAGTTGCGACGGCGCTCCAGGCTGCCACCTTGGGATGACCACGCGGGCTTTCATCCGCACGGCGCCCCGGCACCTGGAATTCCCTGCCCCTTCGGAGGTCAGGAAGTCGCAGTCGACGGAGATTTCGAAGTCCCCGGCTGAAGACCACACCACCCATTTAACAATGCCACCTCCCTCCCCCCTCTCTCCGGTTCTCTTTCTGGTCTCCTTAGGCTCTCGCCTCCGATATGGACGACGCTCTGATCTATCTGTTGGTTAGGGGCGCACCCATTACATCCGAATATCACTGGTCAACAAAAAAAAAAAAATTCTGGCCTGGACTTTTGCAGCTGTTTTAGACTAATTTCAGGGTGCTGATTCCATCATTTTTATGCTATCGGCATACCCAATTTTCATTGATTTTACCCGAAATTAACTCTGTCATCTATGATTGCAAGTTGTTGCGAGTCAGTGACTGCTTTAGTGTTAAAATATGGTGCTGCATTTTTAGGATAGTGTGTTTATAATATCATTTTATGTAGATATCCATATTTATTTAATAATTTTCTTCTGCAGTTTTTATTGAAAATGCAATATTTGATATCTCAAAAACCCGATGTGATAGACAAAAACTGATACCAGATTTGGAATCAGCACCTCAAAATTACCTTAAAACCGTTGGAATACTTTATGCCAGAAAAAGTGTGTTGACCAGTGTAATTGTTATCCCCGAAGAGGTGAGAGTGCCAACAATGTGACCCGCCACAAACGACCTGCCAATCGGCGTAACTGCAGTGCACTTAAACCGCTGGGAAGACAGAGGCAGGTTGATTGCGGCAAAAAAAAACATTTCCATTGTCTCAACTGCCACGCCGGGAGGTTGAACCAAAATCGGCGACCTCAGGATCACAAATCCCCGTGCTCAAACCCATCACTCCGCGACAGCATCACAAATCATCATGGCTATGTTTGTGGCTAATACGTGTATATCACTATCACAATCGCTGGCGCAATATCCACCACTCTGCCATTTCAGCCAGAGATAGCCATTGTTAATTCACTCAGTTGCCCCGCTATTACGGGAAAGTGGTGTAACTCAACACGAGGTCGGATGTGGAAAAGTGGATTGATTTTTTATTGTGTGTTCACCGCAAATGAATATAAATAACCACCGCCACTAACTCACCGATATCCATGACAGGCACACGGAGGGATAGGCCTCTTCAAGCCATTCGAATAATAATGTTGGACATGGGCAGAGGATAAATAATAATAATCATGTTGCCAGACTTATTACCCGCCCGCACCCATAAACAAAACCAAATCGCAACCAAGACACCTACTCCATCCACTGGCTCCCCATTCAATTCTGGATCAGTTTCAAGATTGCAGTACTCACCGTCTTCAATTCCCCATGGACTACAACCTACCTACCCCTCTCATCTCCCTCTACTCCCCTCCATGCACTCTCCTCTCATTTCGCTCTACTTCCCTCCACGCACTCTCCTACCTCTCTCAACTCACTCTACTCCCCTCCACGCACTCTCCTACCTCTCTCAACTCACTCTACTCCCCTCCACGCACTCTCCTACCTCTCCCCTCTCACCTCACTCTACTCCCCTCCACGCACTCTCCTACCTCTCCCCTCTCATCTCACTCTACTCCCCTCCACGCACTGTCCTACCTCTCTCAACTCACTCTACTCCCCTCCACGCACTCTCCTACCTCTCTCATCTCACTCTCCTCCCTTCCACGCACTCCCCTACCTCTCCCCTCTCATCTCCTTCTACCCCCTCCACGCACTCTCCTACCTCTCCCCTCTCATCTCCCTCTACCCCCCTCCACGCACTCTCCTACCTCTCACCTCTCATCTCACTCTACTCCCCTCCACGCACTCTCCCACCTCTCACCTCTCATCTCACTCTACTCCCCTCCACGCAGTCTCCTACCTCTCACCTCTCATCTCACTTTACTCCCATCCACGCACTCTCCTACCTCTCACCTCTCATCTCACTCTACTCCCCTCCATGCAGTCTCCAACCTCTCCCTCTCATCTCACTCCACTCCCCTCCACGCACTCTCCTACCTCTCCCCTCTCAACTCACTCTACTCTCCTCCATGCACTCTCCTACCTCTCTCAACTCACTCGACTCCCCTCCACGTACTCTCCTACCCCCCCCCTCTCATCTCACTTTACTCTCTTCCATGCACTCTCCACCTCTCCCCTCTCATCTCACTCTACTCCCCTCCACGCACTCTCCTGCTTCTCCCCTCTCATCTCACTCTCTTCCCATCCACGCACTCCCCTACCTCTCCCATCTCATCTCACTCTACTCCCCTCCACGCACTCTTCTGCCTCTCCCCTCTCATCTCACTCTACTCCCCTCCACGCACTCTCCTGCCTCTCCCCGCTCATCTCACTCTACCCCCCTCCACGCACTCTCCAACCTTTGCCCTCTCATCTCACTCTACTCCCCTTCACGCACTCTCCTACCTCTCTCATCTCACTCTACCCCCCTCCACGCACTCTCCTACCTCTCCCCTCTCGTCTCACTCTACCCCCTTCTATGCACTCTCCTGGCTCTCCCCTCTCATCTCACTCTAATCGCCTCCACACACTCTCCTGCCTCCCCCCTTTCATCTCACTCTACTCCCCTCCACGCACTCTCCTACCTCTCCCCTCTCATCTCACTCTACTCCCCTTCACGCACTCTCCTACCTCTCTCATCTCACTCTACCCCCCTCCACGCACTCTCCTACCTCTCCGCTCTCGTCTCACTCTACCCCCTTCCACGCACTCTCCTGGCTCTCCCCTCTCATCTCACTCTACTCCCCTCCACACACTCTCCTGCCTCTCCCCTCTCATCTCACTCTACTCCCCTTCACGCACTCTCCTACCTCTCCCCTCTCGTCTCACTCTACCCCCTTCCACGTACTCTCCTGGCTCTCCCCTCTCATCTCACTCTACTCCCCTCCACACACTCTCCTGCCTCTCCCCTCTCATCTCACTCTACTCCCCTCCACGCACTCTCCTGCCTCTCCCCTCTCATCTCACTCTACTCCCCTTCACGCACTCTCCTACCTCTCCCCTCTCGTCTCACTCTACCCCCTTCCACGTACTCTCCTGGCTCTCCCCTCTCATCTCACTCTAATCCCCTCCACACACTCTCCTGCCTCTCCCCTCTCATCTCACTCTACTCCCCTTCACACACTCTCCTACCTCTCCCCTCTCGTCTCACTCTACCCCCTTCCACGCACTCTCCTGGCTCTCCCCTCTCATCTCACTCCACTCCCCACCTCCAAGCTCTCTCTGCTCCAACAAGCACGTGGGATTGTACATCGCATTACCAACCAGGTTCTAAATCAAACTATGGGGCACAAAAAGCAAAACAATTCGACATGAAAGCCAAGATTATTTAGTTTTACGAGCTCCCCGTGTGGGAATAAGATATGTTTCACTTGCACAACACTTTGTATCGCATTCCGTGTGTCGCAAACAGCTTCTGGGTAGTGTGCAGGTGCTCCGTGAACCCTCGTTATGCTCAGAAGCCCTTTGAAGAATGTAAATGTGTATGATTAATTTCTCACTCGGAGTCCAGCCGACACCAATAAAACAACAAAACATTCTACGCAAGTAACTTTCTATTTGGTATCAGTTGTTGCGACACAGGGTCAGGAGCTTCAAAGTGCACAGTTGCCAGCAACGAATGTAGCTCTTAACGGTGTGATAGATGAGAGAGAATACGCTACTTGAATCGGGCAAGGTTTTAAGAACTTAAGGACGACATTCAGTTTGTGTCATTGTCCTGATATAATTTTTGCCATCATTGCCAACTTTGTGTCATCACCACATGTGGAGTTTGTCATCATCATCGTGATAATTATCACCACCATCATCACATCCTGATATCAAATCATGTTATCATGTCTTGATTTAATCAACATGTCACATCTTAGTATCTTCATCATCATCATCATCAACGTAATCACACCTTTATATGAATCTGCATCATCAGGAATCATCATCACATCTTGATATCATCATCATCATCATCATGTCAACCACTGTCACTTCAATTCCATAGTTTATATTGGATTCCAATTTCACCTGGGCTTTTAGCCATAGGCTCAATACAGCAACGCACACGTGGAGGGGGGTTAATATTACCGTATAATAATAATATAATTCTTTCATCATGAAAATCCCATTCGCCATGAGTGTGACGGTTTCTCAATTCCCCTCTTTCAACTCCAGCGGTGCCACTCCACGTCGAGTGGGCGACTGATCGTCTCCTCCAGCCCACATCGGAGCCTCGGAGAAGCGACTCGTCGCGTCGCACCGTGGCTCAGCACGGGTGTGCGGTGCGAAAGAAGTTCAACAAACACGCGTCCATACAATGAGTGCTCGGCTTTACTCTCTGGCGCGTTTTTTCCCCGCGTTGTCCTGCGCGTTGTTGTCCGCCGTGGTGACCGACCTTTCGCTTCACGTGCCGGGAGCTTTCAGTTTCAACTTACACATGATGATGATGATGATTGTCATGACGACAATGATAACATCAACGACAACGGAAACCAAACACTCTCTTCTGTTCCTGACGAAGCTCCCAGAGGGTGGAGCGAAACGTCGGACATCATACCGAGCGACACGTCGTCGAACTCGAAAGCAGATGAGAGAGCGATACAGCGCAATCGCATCCGTCTACGTGGAATATATCACGTGGGCTCCCTTGTAATTATGACGACGTAAAGATGAATTGATGAATTCCTGCAGGTGACAGACGACCTGGCAATTTACGGTGATTGTCCATCCGAGCACTACCCAGACACAGGCCCTGCTTAGTAGCTTCTGCCATCTGTTGTGATTTGGGAGATTTTGCCCACAATCATGCTCACCGCTAAGATCTTCGGCACGCATTGCAAAAGCGGACAGCTTGCATGGCTTTCTGCATTCGCGACGGCATGCGAGAGACGTCGCAGATGATGGCGCGGGTCGTCGGCACCGATTATCTTCTCACGAAGCGCGGGTGAGCGACTTGGAGGGAATGAAAGAAGCTCATGAAAGTAAGAGGCTAGCTCTCTCTTGTGATCTCGAGGTATTGGTCACACACGCCGCAGGCTCGTTAAATATCTCGCGCGCGCAAGCATTCACTCACGCCCTCCACGGCTGTCCAGTGGCAGCACGGTTGGCCTACGCAAGGTGCGAACGGATTTCAACATTCGGCGTGGAGAGAGAGAAAGATTTTAAGTGCGGTTTCAAAGGATCTCACTTTTTGCATTATGGGTGGCTTTCATCTCTCCACCACCACCACCACAACTCTCTCGTGTTAATATATATAATTTTCCCTTTAACGTTGCTTGAGTCAAATTAACGTCCTTGCAAAGACGAGCACTGCATTGCGCGCTTTCAGATGCGTTTCTGCGGCCTGTCTGGAACGCTCTTCCGATATTACGATGCGACTGTAGCGATGCCCTTTTAAGTATCAGATTGTAAACTTGTTTTCTTTAGAGCTGCTTTTTTGTGTTTATTTTGTGCTTCCCCCGCACCTCGGATTAGCACAGTGCGAAGGAAGTTCAGCATACATGCAACACCCACTGATGCGCCTCTGGTCTCATCAGAATTCGAAAGCTAAGCTCGGATAGTGCCAGTAATCTCGAGGTGGACAAGCACCGTGCATGAACAGATTGCCATAGGCGGTTGCGGGGCTGCCACGTGTTACGCTCCTCGCCTCCACCAACCCGCACCTAATCGCAAAGTCACGGGAGTTTAAATTTCGATTTAAAGCTTTCGTGACTACGTGACTTTACCGAAAGAACCAAGAAGATCACGGGAGATTGTTCGACCATACTTCTCCACGCCGGTCACTGCGCGTTGGTGAAGGTGGAAATGGGAGCTCCTGGGACCGTCTCAGATGTCGGTCGCCGCTGATGTGAGCCGTGCCCAGGAATCACCCCTCAGGCAGGCCGTCAGGTTCAAAGCGCCACCGCTACCCCCCCCCCCGTCCCCAGCTCCAGTTGCTTCTTATCGAGTGAAATAAAGTGTGCTGCTGCTGCTGCTGCTGCTGCTGCTGCTGCTGCTGCTGCTGCTGCTGCTGCTGCTGCTGCTGCTGCTGCTGCTGCTGCTGCTGCTGCTGCTGCTGCTGCTGCTGCTGCTGCTGCTGCTGCTGCTGCTGCTGCTGCTGCTGCTGCTGCTGCTGCTGCTGCTGCTGCTGCTGCTGCTGCTGCTGCTGCTGCTGCTGCTGCTGCTGCTGCTGCTGCTGCTGCTGCTGCTGCTGCTGCTGCTGCTGCTGCTGCTGCTGCTGCTGCTGCTGCTGCTGCTGCTGCTGCTGCTGCTGCTGCTGCTGCTGCTGCTGCTGCTGCTGCTGCTGCTGCTGCTGCTGCTGCTGCTGCTGCTGCTGCTGCTGCTGCTGCTGCTGCTGCTGCTGCACTATCTCATCGTCATGTTGGATGTATTCCACAGCACGTGCTGCGTCAGCCTGGTTTTTACAGGGAAAGTGGCTGTGGGATGTGGCCGGTGGCCAGCACCACGCCCGGCCACCTTTGTCTCCCCAGTGGTGATGTTTACACACCGCACCAGGTACTCATTTGAGGCCGAGTTCGATTCTCGCTCACGGCCAACACCGGTGACGATTGTCTGAACCGGTCTTGGGCCTCCCCTAGGTCGACTCCGTCTCAAATGGGCACCTGGTGTGGTGTGTAAACATCGCCACCCACCCTCTTCGTGTGCAGTGCCAGCCTTCATAGGTGCTCGCTCACAGCACGTGGCATGACGAGTCTGTTAGAGGCGATGTGGAAGAATCGTTTGTCTTGTATTTGTCCTTCACGCTGGGCAGTGCGAGTTGCTTGAAAGCGGTTCGCTAAAACCGGTTCAGACGTCTCTCTGCCAAGACGAAGGTTAGGGGCCTTCCATAAATGACGTCACGCACCTAGGGGCGGGGGGGGGGGGGTCAGACATTTGTGACGATGTGTGACGAGGGGGGGGGGGGGTGAGTGAGAAATGTGACGTCACATCAAAATGCGCAATTTTAAATAAATATAGACAACACGTTCTACTTAATTGAATAGACTTTTTAATAAATGTTTTCTCCTACAACATCAGAGTGCAGCGCCACATCAAATACGCACTACAATGCCAATAGTTTAGAGCGATTTTAAGCATGTTTTATTTTCAAAATGGAAATATTGATTGGGGGGGGGGGCAGAGCTTTGTGGCGTATTTGAGGGGGGTCTGACTTTTTTGTGACGCCGTGTGACGAAAGGGGGGGGGGGGGGTCAAAAATCGTCCAAAATCGCGTGACGTCATTTATGGACGGCCCCTTAGGCATTGCCCGGTATGCTTGTAAATGGATCACCCTGTGCTTGCGATCTCAAAAGGTCAAGGCACACCGGTTGCTGACGTTGACAAAAAAAAAAGTCGGTGTTTAAATAAATTTGCCCCCAGTCGCCTCCGACGCGTTTGAGCACCGTTCAGTCCGGGCGACTCATTTCCGCTCGGCCCGAATTTTTTTCTTCGTTTCGACGCCGCTGCCAATTCAGACTTAGCCCCGCGGAATGCGACCCGAATGGCTATTGGCCGCCAACGTGAGTTGACAAACAAAAATGACGCAGCAACGCACCTGCCTGGGCGTCGAGCCGCCAAGTTCAAACGTCGCAAAAAATATAGTTGCGTGTGACATTCTATTGCACCGCAATAGGCACACGTGGGAGGGTGGTGGGACTCTCTAATTACACTTCAGCCGGGCGCTTTAGACGTGCGCCCAAATTGCGATAACGCGCGCGTTCGAGAAAATGGACTGCGGACATTACGCAAACGAAGTTTTATAAACCGAGGTCAAAAGGGCGTCTGCCGTAAGTGTGAAGTTCAACTTCTCAATAAATCTCGCGCCACGATGAAAGCCGACGGATCCGCTTGCTCTGTGCGGCGTTGGCAGTGCCGGATTAGGTCAGTGTGGGGCCTGTAGCATATGCTATGAAGGGGGCCCTAACAAAAAAAAACACGTAAATATTAAAACACAAATGTTTAACTTGTATAGTAAAGTTATTGAGTTTTTTTAATTTGCTATACAGCCAGATAATACGACAAATCGCTAACCTTAAACAATCAGTCGCTCATAAAAGTTGAAGGCAGTCTAGTACTATAGTAATAGAGCAAGTGCAGAATCACTGAACCGGAATTGTCAGCTTGAAAGCATTTAGCGCGGGGCCCATGAAAGTCCGGGGCCCGTAGCATTTGTAGCTACTTTTGCTACTGGGATAATCCGGCACTGTGCGTGAGTCAATCACGATCGGTGTTGGATCTCGCGTTACCCAACGGTGATAATTTGGCGCGTCGTTAAACCGCAAAACGACGTGGGTTTAAATTCGGCAGTGTCCAAAGGCAACGGTGTCACCACCATCATCATCATCATCACCATGACTCTACTTTTGTTAAAAATTATAACAACAAATTCACAGCGATGTGTCAATCCACTGCAAGATGATGTCCTTCTCGCGCCCAAGGACGACACAGGAACCTGTTGGGATGTGATTCGCCGCTTATGTCAGCCGTGGCTGGGAATCGAACACAGGATGGGCCGAGTTCAGAGCAGGGTGCACAGAATCACTGCGCCACCACTCCCCTTCGGCGCAGCAACAGCGCAGCACTCAATGCGCATCGCGTACGCCACGGTTCACCCATCTCGCTGGCAATACCAGCCGCACTTATCGGGTACTAGAGGGGAGGGCGGGGGGCCGGTAGGGGGGGGGCAGTGTCAATCTGTGTCAACGCCGTCGGCAGTTAAATCGTGCTCGTTCGCCTCATGCCTTTCAAGTAACTCATTAGTTGATCGTAAAGTCATTTTAGAGCCCTCGGTAAGGGAGAGATTTTTTAAACCCCCTGTTCACACGATAATAGAACGTTTGTGATGTGTTTGTGTGTTTTCGGCCCCTGCACGCCTCCTTCCAACCTCCCCTATCCCACCCAACTCATAATCATCCTTGGCCTCGTCTCAATGGCACAGCATTCTCTCCCGAAATATTCGGGGTGCTCGAGGCACAAACAGGCGTCGGTTATACAAGGGGACCCCCATTCACGATGAGGTTTGAGTTGATTTGAGTTCATGTCGGGTCAGAAAGTTACAACAAATACGGATGATCACGGCTATTTCACATGAGAAATCCCATTGTACTGCGTGATTGCAGCAATAACAAAGACGACGAAAAAAAATCAACATTTCAGAGAAACGAACGAGTTAGGTTCCAGAGTTTTGTTCGTAAGTCGATTTGTTCACAAGTCCTAACTTTACTCCTGTCGATTCCAAACATGTACACTAAACACGGGGTTTGGCTTTAAAAGTTGTATAATCTCCTGTAGATGCCACTGGTTTTTCATTTTCTGCAAATGAAGATGCCACCACCGCCTTCTATTGTGCGGCGGTTGAACTTACGACTCTCGGTCCTGACAGGCAACTGGACATACGAACAGGTTTGTTCGTATCTCTGAAAGTTCGTAAGTCGAATGTTCGTAAGTAAAGGAGTCCCTGTACCAGGCCCTGAATGATAATCGCACGACGATTTAACGAAGTACTTGATGGATAACCCACGAAAATAACAGAAAACAATAACAATTTAAAGACGCCCACCATTCTCAGTCTGCTTATTATTAAATCTTGTACCACTCTGGAAGACAGAGCCATCACTGTCACAGTCATTCAATTACAAATTGAGAAGAAGAAGAAGCAGAAGACGGTTAGCAGGGTCACTCTGAATCAGTGGGGTGGTCTCAATGAGAGAGGATATGCGGGATGAGGTTATGAGGTTGTTGTAGGAATCGCAAAGTTGGGACACTGGAGGCCAATTGACAGGGATGGAGTGAGCGTGGGAGACGATGAGCGGCAGCTACTTCCAGATGCGGGTGCGAATGAAGGATCACCCACGTGGACGACTGCGTCACGTACATCCTGGTGATGTTCTAGGAAGGGTCAGAACGCTCTAACCTGGAACAAGTATCACCTGCTGGTACGGGCATCAGCAGGAGCAGCAGCAGCTCTGGTCCTGGATCACCGCCTCCACAGGCAGCCATTTCTCACGATCGTGCGATGTGATCCATCCAGATGAACATCCACTCATCCATATTCCTTGGGTCTTTCGGTAAAAGTCACGTAGGTTGCTTGTGTTGCGATCGAAACGTCGTGATTTATTTTTTATTCACTTTTTTTATTGTTAGTCTTTTTTCTATCTACGTCACTTTACCGAAATACCCAAAGAATATGAATGCCTGCAGTCACGAAAGCTTTAAGTCAACACTCATATACCTGTTTATAAAACCCACACAAGCATGACGCCACTCAACCACTCATCCTTCCAGCCACCCCATCCCCCCAACAAAACCCCCTTTGTCACTCTACCCCCCTGCTTCATCCAACTCCCCCCCCACTCCGTACCACCTCCACCACCCCCTCCCCCTTCAACCACCTCCCCACCTTTGCCAGCACCCGTCATCAGCTCCTCCCCGCCCCCACCCTTCACCACCAAATTAAGCCGGAGAGTTTGAACTGGGTGAGAGTCGAAGAGTCCACAGCCCTCGCCTCTCCGCTGCTCCGTGTCTGCGAGCTACTCTGCCACGGGTTGACTACCAACCCCCCTCGCCACCACCCCTCCTCTGACGTAAGTGGAGCGGTGTTTTTGTGGGCGTGGTTAACGCGTGGATTTGCGTGACAGAGTGGCGGGGGGAGGTGGGGAGTCAATCGAGCGCGTGTTCGATGCGACGCTGTGGGGAAGACGATGGCTCATTAACCTGTCTGGCAGTTGCGAAATTGTGCAAAAACACATCACCCAGACAAAGACGCGCACAAAGACAAAGGTTCCCCCCCCGGATAGCCCGAGCGGACTTCTGGGGCAAGTGCTGTGAGCGAGCACCTATGAATGCCGGCACGGCACACGAAGAGGTGGGTGGTCAGCACCACGCCCGACCACATTTGTCTCCCTAGTGGCGATGGTTTTTTACGCATTGCACCAGGTATTCGTCTGTGGATGAGTCGGCCTAAGAGGATCTCTACGCTCGGTACAGACTATTGACACTGCAGCTTAACCGCACAAAGATACACAGATCCGCACACACTCGAACACGCAAACACGCAATTCTTAAACGTTCCATTACTTATTGTCCAAGTCACTTTACTGCTGTTCTTTGACGTTGATAGTTAAACAAATAATGTGTCATCTTCACATATCTCTCTGCACATTACAAATGAAATTTTTTTCATGAACACAACCCATCTTCCCCAAAGCACTTGTTGGCCATGACTTCGCTGATGAGACATTGAATGTCAAAACCGGCCCAGAGTTTTGCTCGTAACGACGGCTCAACGCTCCCGACATTACGCGATCACAGAAGGCCTTTCTTGGGGCGGCCAGTGTGGATTACGCGGTGCAAATTTGCTCTCTTATTTATTTAACGTGGAGAGACGGACGTATGTCAAGGAAGCAATATCGTCCGTTGGTCTATCTCGTTACGGTATGTGCATCCTCCACTGCGACCTTAAGGATCGTGTCCGTGTGCTGTGTACCCGGAGAACGCGGAGTGTCCGCTCGTTTGCGTGCGCCTTGCTCCTTGCAGATGCAAAAAATAATTGACAGACCACTCGCCACCAGCCAAAGGTCAGTGTTCCTTCTGAAACGCTTGTTTGTACTAAAGCGTAACCAGTCACAAACCCAAGACGATTGAACTCTTAATATATTTTTTAAATGTACTCAACCTAAAGTTTTGATGAGGTCATAGCGTGTAATGGTCAGCGCACCGGACTTGCAATACAGAGGTCACCCGTTCGATCTTCAGGCGTCGCAGTTGAAACAATGGGCTTTGTTGTTGTTAAATACCACGGCCTCCTCCCCCCCACCTTCCCCCATCGCTCCTTCACATCTGTCAACCCAGCAAGATGAATGAGTCTTCGTCTTCTTCTTCTTTCGTACGGCTGATGTAGATGCGGTGCAACGACTCCAATTTCACAGTCGTGTTTATGGATCGGGCGTTGCGTCGTTATAGGTTGTGCGGTCTCTTCTGGATGACCACAGTCGCACACAATTCTGTCTCTCACCTGATGAGGCTGGTTGTAAGCACCGGCGAAACGCCGTACTCGAATTGTAAACGTTGTGGGTTTGCTCTCCAACACACCGGTGTGCTGAAGTAGTCACTAATTGCCACGTTCTGTTGGCGTGACAACCTTACTGATACTGGAGAGTTTTTAATTTTCCATTTGTGCATCAGGTATCCCCATGGTTTGTGCGGATGCGGTTTAGGGTGGACCATGAGCTTCGTGGAAGATCAAACCCAGAGATATTCTGCGTTGGGTGTTTGGGGGTTCTTTTGAACTGAATTCAGCTCCCCAAGCTTAATCGGGATTGAACTCGCTTTGCTGATGGTTAAGCGCATGGGTCCAAAAGGGCTTGCGTGACTTCAAGCGATGATGAAATGAGTGAACACCACAGTTAGTCGATCTGCAGCTCGCGTGTAACGAGCGGGCTAAAGCGTGGCTACTCCCATCTCTTTCAAGACGTCGGGCCAGCATGGAAGAGTAGGCCAATGTGCGCTCTCTCTCTCTCGGGGGGCTCTCTAGAACTGCCAATCGTGGAGAGCCCTTCTGCCAAGCAGTGACGTGAATCAAATATTGCAGGGCGGTACCGAGAGCATTACCTTATGATGAAGGCCAAATACGAAACTGAACTTGCTTTATTTTACCAGGTAAGGCCCACAAGTGGCAGCTCAACGAAGTAGCTGATCACGTGGACATTTTTTTTTTACCAACACTTCTAAGCCTCTGCCAATAGTGGCGCAAGTCGGCAATTACAGGGCTGCACCTCGTTCCGCAACTTTAAACCTCGCGGCCCCGTTGCACGAGATCGTTGTTGTTTTCTCAATCGGGTTGACGTGTATACACGTACGGTACACACGTGCACATGTACTGCTCAGTTTTGTCAATCCACTGCTGGATGTTATTTCACCATACTTCAGCACGCTGTGAAACGGGGAGAGAGGGGGGCGGGGGTGCAGGATTGCACCGAGGAGGCAGAACTGATGCTGACTACCACTCAACGCTGATGTTAACCATTACCGCAGGGTTCACAGCACTCCGTGCTCACCACTTTGCCACCGCTGACAATGAAGCATAGGATTGTCAATATTTGAACCACCATCCATGAAGCCGGGTTCGAACCCCCCACCTCGCCCTTACATCATGGGGACGTCTCGAAATGTACTTCCAGGGACTTCTCTACTTACGAACGGGCTAGGTTCCAGAGGTCTGTTCGTAAGTCGAATTGTTCGCAAGTCCAACTTTACCCTTGTTGATTCTGAACACGTTGTACGGCGTGTACACTAAACACTGGTAATGGCTTTAAATGTTGTATAATCTCCTTTAGATGTAGATGTCATTGGTTCTTCACGTTCTCTAGATGTAGATGCCACTGGTTCTTCACGTTCTGTAGATGTAGATGCCACTGGTTCTTCACGCTCTGTAGTTGTAGATGCCACTGGTTCTTCACGTTCTGTAGTTGTAGATGCCACTGGTTCTTCACGTTCTGTAGATGTAGATGCCACTGGTTCTTCACGTTCTGTAGTTGTAGATGCCACTGGTTATTCACGTTCTGTAGATGTAGATGCCACTGGTTATTCACGTTCTGTAGTTGTAGATGCAACCGCCGCCATTTATTACGCGGCGATTAAACTTACGACTCTCGGTCCCCACATGCAACTGGACATACGGACAGGTTTGTTCGTATCTCTGAAAGTTCTTAAGCCGAATGTTCGTAAGTAGACGAGTCCCTGTATATGTATTAAGTGACAGCTCACTGCAATTCGATCTCACACCGCTATACTACGTCGACTTGTGTTTTTATTGCTCCGTCAACCCGCAATGACCAGCGGTGGTGAAGTATGGTCACATAATAATGCCCACCGACCTACACGTCGCGGGGGAGGGATTAACAAAAGGGCTCTGAACATGTGCGTGCCTGTGTTTCTGAACGTCGCCGTCAAAGAAAGGAACATTTAACACGCAGGTTAATGGCCACGGTTCTCATTAACTATGTAAACACATTACATTCCTATGCGGGTCACAGGTTAATCCGTAATGTTAATGTAACGCAGGGGTTAATGTTATTCCTCGTCGGTAGAAGCAAAGGGTTGATGGGTCACAGTCAGGATTTGTTCATCTATCGAACCGGCAGTGCTGTTAAGCTGACCGGGAGGGAATGTCAGAAAGCACAGTGAAGAGATTGTTGAATCCATCTGTGCGGACCTTAACACGAGCACACACTACCTGCGCAGCGTGGGGACTTTATCCAGCAGTAGATTTTACTTTTTAAAAAAGGGCTGCACGTGTAATTATACGTACCTATATGCGATAAAAGGTGATGATGAAGGCGCAGCCCTGCAATTTCTGGTTCAGCGGAAAGACGTCCACTAGCAAGGAACTCTAGACGTCCACCCACTCTCCCGAAGGGTTATTTGGCCTCTTCTTCCACTCTTGCCAGATGTCTTGGAAGAGGTGGACAATCACCCACGCTTTACCCCACCATACGCCAACTGCCGATCGAGCAGCTGAGCTGTTACTCAAATTCATTTACCCCTAACATATTATCCCTTTTTAAATCCTTTATATTAAGTTCGCTTGCTTGCTTGCGTGCTTGTGTGCTTGCTTGCTTGCTTACGACCGTGCAAATCTTTCGGTCGTTTTTTAACCTACTTCCCGTGATCCAATCGAGCTGACATTTTGCACACTCGTTGTGCGTGACAATTTATTTTCGTGAAAATTTTTTTCTAAAATTTTCCACTTTTTAGAAAAAAAAAAATTTCATATTCAATTTAAAATACCAATGTGATAAAAATGAAACTCTTACTCAAGAAAAACAGAAATGAATAATAAAATAAAACCGATGCCACGCATATAAATGATTTATAGTGAAAAACGTTGTTTTTACGGGTTAATTTTTTCTTCTTTAGGTCTTTCGGTAAAGTCACGTAGATAGGTTCAAATTAATACGAATAAAATAAACCAAACAAAACTATCACGTTTCGATCACAACACAAGCGGCCGTCAACAGGTGGAAAAACGAGTGGGGAAGCTGCTGAGACAGAAAGATATTATAGTTAAGTGGAGACCCTCCCCGTAGAGGCGGTTAAATCTCGGCTGAACGGCAGCTTTTCCACTCTTTTTTAAATCCTTTATATTAAGTTCGCTTGCTTGCTTGCGTGCTTGCTTGCTTGCTTACGACCGTGCACATCTTTCGGTCGTTTTTTAACCCACTTCCCGTGATCCAATCGAGCTGACATTTTCCACACAGACTCGTTGTGCGAGACAATTAATGTTCGTGAAAAAAAATTCCCAAAATTTTACACTTTTTAGGCAAAAAATTTTTATTTTACATATATTCAAATGTAACTCATTCATGGCTTTGGCTGAACGTCAGAGTGTAAGAGCCCAGAGCGTAACCCCTCCACAGGCCGTGGCGGAGTAGCGCAGTTGGTAGCGCCCTCGCTTCCCATGCCAAAGGTCGCGGGATCGATCCCCGCGTCCTCCACAGGCGAATATATTTTTAAATCCTTTATATTAAGTTCGCTGCCACGCATATAAAGGATTTATAGTGAAAAACTTTGTTTTTACGGGTTATACTTATTCCTCCTGATGACGATCGCTTGTGTTGTGATCGAAACGTAGTAGTTTATTTTTATTTTTTTGAACATATTTACGTGATTTAACCGAAAGCCCCAAAGAATATTAATTCCTGCGGTCACGAAAGCTTTTAAGTCAAGATATTATCCCTTTGCTTATTCATTTGAATACATTTGCACAAATGGAGCTGGCAATGTTGCGCAAACATTTCTCTTGGGACGTGGCGCCGAATCAGAATCAGCATATTTACTTGTGATGCAGGAATCCGATGAGCTGTGAAGTTCTTTTTCTCACGGGTATTCAGTAGAATTATCCCGTGCAAAGAAAATGCTGGTTCTCATACAGACGAACTGGACCCTTAGCAGTGACATTGTTAATATTTACAAGAACGCTAATATTTAATAAAGGTATTACATGCAAGTGTTGTATTGCTTACATCGCATTACATATCCGGAGAATTCAACGGTGGTCACAAGATATTTCGACCACCCTGTGCGTGGATTTATTTTTTCAAACTGCCACGCCCGGGAGATCGAATCCCTCCTGGATTGCAAAGCGAGTGTGCTCACCAGGCAGCGAGCACATCGCAAGCAGTGCGTCTCGTGTCAAGCCGAGCTGACGCCAGCCAAAGGGTTGAACGCCACCCGACTGCCAAGCACGACTCAGATTAAACTCACATCAAAGCAGCGCTCCTCCTTTGGACCGCGTTAATCGCTTTCAATTTAAACATCCCGTGCCGTGAAGAGCGATTGTCAGCGAGGTCTTATGCAATCGCAGTAGCAGTAGTAATAATAAAATAATGACGAAGAACGCGTTGGCGGATCCACTGCTGGATGAAGGCTTCTCCCGTAGCCGTGTCGGACTCCGAGGAGGGATTCGCTTGACCATACTTGGCGAGGCGGTGTGGTCGACGTTTCGGGGTGGCAGCAGACGGACAGTGGACCAAGATCCGCTTTGCATTCTATGCTCCACCAACTCACATGCACCAACGCCGCACTGAGCGGCGTGGTGAAGTTACGGTCAAATGACCCCCGACGACCCGCACGAGGTATGGTCCGGTCAGTCTACCCGCAATAGCCTTAGAGGAGGGTCTGCACATTGTGCTGGCCGTGCAGACGAACTACACGGACATGACGAGGCACGGGGAGAGAATCGCACACACCGTCCTGTGCATGGAATGAGCGCGAGACGGAGGGACACGGGGATGTCAAAAGCGCATGCAGGGCAAAGGGCCTCATTGTCCAGACCAAGTGAGGAGTGGGCTTGGGATGGAGACGCCGCTCTTGACGACGGGAATAGTGGAAAGCCAGGGGGAACATCCACTCGGGAGATGGAGCGATGAAATAAGTTCGTGCGCAGGTGTCAGTTGGAACGTTAACATCGCAGAATGGCGAGAGATGGGTGGCGGTGTTGGGAGGCCTTCATCCAGCAGTGGATTTATCATGGCTGATCACGGTGAGAAGTCTGGACACCAGGATAGTCTCAATCTTGATTTGAAGCTTTCGTGACTGCAGGAATCCATACTCTTTGGTTCTTTCGGTAAAGTCACGTAGGTAGCCTGCAGCAGCCTGTACCATTGACATGCTAATTTTTTCACATTAGCATCACTAACCCAGCTTCTCTCTACCTTCCACCTATTACCTGTGCCCAACTCCCTCCTCCCTAATTCTAGATTTGATACTCTAAGGGTTTTTTCGGTAAAGTCACAGCCAACGCTGCAGCATCCTGTATCATTGACATGCTAATTTTTTCACATTAGCATCACTAACCCAGCTTCTCTCTACCTTCCATCTATTACCTGTGCCCAGCTCCCTCCTCCCTAATTCTAGATTTGATACTCTTAGGGTTTTTTCGGTAAAGTCACAGCCAACGCTGCAGCATCCTGTATCATTGACATGCTAATTTTTTCACATTAGCATCACTAACCCAGCTTCTCTCTACCTTCCATCTATTACCTGTGCCCAGCTCCCTCCTCCCTAATTCTAGATTTGATACTCTTAGGGTTTTTTCGGTAAAGTCACAGCCAACGCTGCAGCATCCTGTATCATTGACATGCTAATTTTTTCACATTAGCATCACTAACCCAGCTTCTCTCTACCTTCCGTCTATTACCTGTGCCCAACTCCCCCCCCCCTCCCTCCTTGCCTCCCCCCTTTCTTCCTTCTCAAGCTCCGCCCACTTACCCCTGGGGTTGAGCCCACCAAAACCCTTTATAAACTCTTGTCGTTATCAGATCTTTCTCCCAAATCAGAAGTTGTCCTGCTCTATCGGTTCCGCCTGATGACGGTCGCTTGTGTTGCGATCGAAACGTCGTGATTTATTCTATTTCTACCTACAGGATAGTCTCGTCAGCAAGAGTGACCTTCAGCCAGCAGTGGATGGATCATGGCTGATGAGGCATTTCTTAAGAAGTGTCGCGACTCGTTTGGGACCGTGGGTTGTTCGCCCCCTCAGCGAGAGACTCTCAGTCAGTTTCCCTCATCTCAAAATCACCAAGATAACCGTGAAATATTGGTCTTTAATCGCACTCGACGGTGCTAACCGAGGTGAAAGTCTCTTCTGTCAGGGGGACTTGGGGGAGGGCTATACAACACCGCGCGATAGGAACATATCGGTGCAACAACGTAATTATATATATAAAACTAAATCAAGATTAGATAAATAAAAACACGCAGGGCATCATTCACGTGCAGGTTTTTGTTTTTCAATAATCCGAAAATCCCGGCCTTTTTTTCGTAATAGTTGCAACAAAAAGTTGGTAAATCTGGTCCAGGGTGTCGTGGGTAAAGCTTGGGTCCGCTAAAATAGCTACACGTATTAAGACCCAACATTTGTTCTAACAGTCGTCAGCAGCAGCAGCATCCGTCATGCCCAATCCACAGAGAGAAATAAAAAAAATATTATTCCGCGTGCCCCGTGTGAGGATCGAACTCACGACCTTCAGATTATGAGACTGACGCGCTACCTACTGCGCTAACGAGGCAACTGCAGAGCACAGGCATAGGGCCCCCCTCTCATACAGGCTCCACAGACTGTTGGGGCAAGTGCTGTTAGCGGGCATTGTGGCGGCACACGAGGGGGGTGTGGGGTGGCCAGCACCACGCCCGGCCGCCTTTGTCTCCCGAGTGGCCGTGTTTACACGTTGCGCCGGGTACGGTGTCGACGTGCCTTCGTCTCGTTTCGCTAACAACTGGAGATCCCAAGGCAACTTCAACAATTCGTACACCAGGAATCAGCAAAAAACACATCTCCTCTTTCCAAAATACAGGCTGCTGGGCTTTTTTTGTTTAGAGGGCGCAAAAAAACCACTCGGCGGCCACCGCCTTACTGCCATCTGCGAGTCGCAAAGCAATAGGTATTGTATTGTGTTTTGCTTTGGACATTCTTACCCGCCCCGACTGCACATCTGTGAAATGGAGCTTTATAGCTCATCGGATTCCCCCAGTATAAATACAAATTCTGATTCTGATATTGAGCGAATATAAGCAAAATGGGCATAAACAAATAACAAGTGTGTTGTTTGGACAAGGTGAAGAGGAGGACTGGGGATTGCACGCCAATTATCATCATCATCATCACTGGTTCATGCAGACATGATACCTTGTAAAGGGTTTCAGTTTGATGTTTTAACAACTTAACACTTGTATTGTTGCCAGATAAAAGGGGAAACCCCTATTATCATATTTTGGTACTGGCAAAGGAGGTCCCATGATGTAGATACAACTGACTTTGTTTCATATTCTTGGTTCTTTCGGTAAAGTCACGTAGAAGGGAAATAATAAAATAATACAAATATAAAACAATAAAAATTCTCACGACGTTTCGACTGCAACACAAGCAATCATCATCAGGTGTGAAATCCACAGCAAGAACATTTGCAAAAAAGTGCCACTTTTTCTTGCTGTGGATTTCACACCTGATGATGATTACTTGTGTTGCAGTCGAAACGTCGTGAGAATTTTTATTATTTTATATTTGTATTATTTTATTATTTCCCCTCTACGTGACTTTACCGAAAGAACCATGGATATGAATCCCTGCAGTCACGAAAGCTTTAAATAAAAAAATTACTTTGTTTCATCAAGCCCTATGCATTCATTAACATTACTGCAAGACTGCAGTAAAGGGTAAGAACCACTGCTCTATGGAAGAGGAGTTTGGGGTGGGTGGGGTGGAGAGGGCGGAGTGATCTTCGGATGCAAGAGTTCCACAGAGCGAGGTCCACTTCGACTCCAAGCGAATGGATGCAATCATGCGGCTGTGACCTCAAAGCGCACACTCGGTAATCGACCCTTGACCCAAGACACCTATCAGATCTGCCTCCCCCACCCCCACTCCTCCCCACTTCCCCACCATTCCCCCAACTAAAGACAAAAATGCCCCGTAAATTCTCTCATAGACTTGGGGCAAGTGCTGTTCGCGAGCGCTTATGAAGGCCGGTGCGACACACAAACAGGTGGATTGGTGGTTAACACCACGCCCGGCCGCTTTTGTCTCCCCATGGCTGATGTTTACACCAAGGTACACATTTTTCAGGCTGCGTAGACCTAGGCGAGGCCCATGACCGGTTCAGATACAGACGCTACTGCCATTGGCCGGGAGCGGGAATCCAACTCGGGACGTTGGGTTTCGTAGCGCAGCGCGCAAACCGGCGCAGCAAACCATCGTCGTGCAGTCATCACGGCCGCGCAGCCATCGTCCCTTTGATTGACCCATCGGCGTCGAGCGCCGCGCGCACGGAATCCGGGATCGCGTCTCGAACCGTCGGACCAGCGTGGACGGGGAGGCCAACAATACCTGCGAGAACTCTCTCTGTCTCTCTCTGTAGCGGAGACCCTTCGAGCCAACAGTGGCGTGGCCCAGCGTAACTTGGGGCGCCGCGGTGGCGAGATGCCACCTCCCACGCCTGGCGTGCAAGGAGGATCGTGGCTTCGATGCCGAGCCCGACGTCTGCTGTATATTCGGAGTTTTCGCATGAAATATAAACAAAGGAGTCAAAATCGCAGCGGCGCGCGGTTATCTCTTACCGATTTGGCGCTTCCGCTCAGAAGGGCAACCGCGGCCGTACTGCAGCCAGCGCTTTTGGTGTCGTGTGGTGGAGCAAAGACTAAGATCCCCCCCGTGTAGCCTTAACAGACTGTAGGGGCAAGTGCTGTTAGTGAGCACCTATAAAAGGCCGGCACGGCACACGCGGGGGGTGAGTGGCCAACACCACGCCCGGCCGTCTTTGTCTCCCTAGTGGCGATGTTTATCATACCACACCGGGTATTCATTTGAGGCTGAGTCGACCTAGGGGAGGCCCAGGACCGGTTCAAATAAAATCGTCACTGGGTGTTGGCCGTGAGCGGGAATCGAACCCGGGTCGCCGGGTTTGTAGCGCAGCGCGCTAACCGCTACACTACTTAACACACACACAGATGCAAAGGTCCCCCGTAAAGCCTTTAACAGACTGATGGCGCAAGTGCTGTCAGAGAGCGTCCTACTAAAGCCCGCACACACACCGGCACAGATACACACACACACACGCGCACTGACATACGCGCACACACACACACGGGCACAGACACACACACACACACGCACTGACATACGCGCACACACACACACCGGCACAGACACACACACACACGCACTGACATACGCGCACACACACACACGCGCATTGACACACGCGCACACACACACACCGGCACAGACACACACACGCGCACTAACAGACGCGCACACACACAGACCGGCACACACACACACCGGCACAGACACACACACGCGCACTGACAGACGCACACACACACACACCGGCACAGACACATACACATACGCGCACTGGCAGACACACACACACACGCACACACACACAGACACACACACACGGGCACGCACACCGCCACCCAACGCACGCGTCTGTGATCACAAATACCGCGCGTCCGACGAAGCGCACATAGTTTGGTGGCGAGTCGGACGAACCCCAGCCCCGCCCCCCACCCCCGCCCCCCCCCCCCACCATCACCTCCGCCCTCCCAGCACGCAGCCCCTCTTACCCCCCTCCCCTCCCCCTATTTATCCCCGACACCCCTTGCTCACCCCCTGCTGTTCCCGCCGTGCCACCTTCATCTCAGGTGCGATCTTCAACTCCGCTGCCTCCGCGTCCCTCCAGGTGAGGCTGATGGCGGTGGCGATTGTGACGGCGCGTCCCCCCCCCCCCCCGACTCGCTATTCTCTTCGGGCGTTTACGCTGCGGACGCGATCGACTTCGTCGATTCGTGTTCACGCGTCGTGTTCATTTACAATAGCACCGTGTCGCCTGCGACGTGCGAGTCGCCTGCGACGCGTCGTGTTGCTCGCGACAAAGCGTTGAGCGGCTCACAATTGCGTGCGTGATTTCTCGCAACGTGCGTTTGTTGCCCGCGACAGTCACAGTCACGACACGTGCATCCCGGTATCAGAATTTTAGACTGGACGAATCCGATGAGCTGTGAAGCTCTTTCTTTCACAGCTCTCCAGTAGTTTCGCAGATGCGCGGTCGTACAAACAACGGGGACGCGGAGTCGCGTGGAACCGGCGAACGTCGCGGACATAACAGGAGCGACTTCAAAAGAAAATTAATCTGGCTCGGGCGAGGGCACAGCGTGGCGAGCTGGGATGATAGTGGTGACGACGATGATGGAAATGGAATTTAAGCCGGCAAAGCAGAGGAGGAGAGGAGCGATCAGAGCGCTGAGAGAGAGAGAGAGCGATGGGGTGATATACGATGCGTGTGGGTGCAGTAGTTGAGTGAGATGGATTTGTGGTGGCAGTGCAGTACCGTGACCGCTTTCGCGACAGCGTAGGGTGCCGTCATCCAGCAGTGGATAGAATGTGGCTTGATGACTAACTCTGCTACAGATGATGATTTTTCGGCTGCCGTGTCTGACGATGAGGACATTTGTTTGTTATATAAGAATGCGGGAATAAGTAAACGCACGGGTACATTCTGGAATATTCTCAACAACAACCAAAAAACCCAAAGATAAAGACAAGAAGATCTCCGTATAGCCTTTAACAGACTGCTGGGGCAAGTGCTGTCGGCGAGTAGCACCTACCCCCCCCCCCCCAACACGACCTACACTTGGAAGTCAAAAATAAACAATGAACGCGCCGGAGCCACACGATGTTCCTTCCCACGCGATTGGGTACGGCTTGAGACCCCCCCCCCTCCTCCTCGTCCTCAACCCCCCCTCCTTACCACCCCCCCTCTTCACCCCCCCCCCCCCCGCCGTTCCTCCTCGTCCACGAGATGAGACGCTAACAAGGAGACCGAACAGACAGGGTTCACGATCCCACGCTACAATCCTTTCCTGGCTATGATGCGGTAGGTAGTCGCAGCTCTATGGCCTCGCCGATGCGTTTGTCCGGTTGTGCCGTCATGTGATTTGGGCACGATGTCCGACGTTTCGGTCCACGTGTTGGGAGCAAATTCAGGGAACTGCATTCTCTAATTATGGCCTCAGCTTTTGAGCTCACCATCATCATCATCCTCATCATCCATGATGTGTCCACTGCTGGACGAATGACGCACGAAGCCGTTAATTATACCATTAAGTTCCAGTCACATTTCGTGGGTGTTAAAATTTTATTTTTCAGGACGGACGTTTACTTTTGTATATTTACTGTATATATATGAGGTGTTGTAGGGTTGCGCCGCTTGTGTTGTTCAACACGATGTCCGACGTTTCGCACCACGTTCCTGAAGAAGCGCGTGGAGAGAAACGTCGGACGTCGTGCCGAACAAACACGCGGCACCGAACCCGCAGACGCATCGGAGGGCTGTTACAGACAGCGGCTCCGTGACTCCGCATCACAAAGCGGAGTGGGGAATTACTTCCAAAGTAAGGCGACGTGTTTCAACTGCTTAACACACACACACAGAGGCGCGCGGCTCTGCTTTAAAAATACGCAACAATCCTTTCTCCGTAAGGAGAACTAAGAGAGGAGGCAGATTCATAGAGTCGAGTTCACGAGATCGTTATCTGTATAAAAAAAAAACCGACAATTATAAGCAGAATTTTAAATCGCACAGGCACACATGTCTGGTACATCAGCCCATTTATTGGCTTTCCTGACCGATGCCACCGGGCAGCATTTTGTTTAAGTAAGCAAACCCGTGGCCGGTTTCGACTTCATGGGTCTCATCAACATAGGGAGAGTCAGGTTAAGCAGATGTTATTGGCAAAGGCACTGCGTCTACACGACTGAGTTCCTGATTTACTGCATGAGAGCCGGCACTGTCAGGGTCGGGCGAGCCCAAACATATTGCCGCACCCGGCACACAACATCCAGTATACATATCGCTACGGCCGTGGCTACGGTACTACTCACGTGGCTACCACTCTAAATCTATACCACGAGTGATTCCGGAAGAAATAAAAACAAAACATCGGTGGGGAAATGAGACCGTGTGGTCCCAGGTATATCTCCACGTTCGTACACCCGCCGACTCAACCACCACAATGCCACGTGCTCACCAATTAACCTGCGTGCGTGTGCATGATGAGGTGGTCGTTAGCAGCAATTGCCGCAATAGCCTGTTCAGGCTATGACGGGGGAATCTTTGTCTTTTTGTTGGAAAATCCAGCATGCAGAAGAACACGAAGTTGGCCCTCGCTTCGGCGATTTTACTCGTGAGCCTCGCGGTGGCTCTCATCCTGGGTCTCACCCTGGGTCTTCGTCGCACCGATCCGACCCCCGTGACCCCGGCGACCCACTCGTACCACAGCGCCGCCGTGGCAGCCGATGCAGGGCCGTGCTCCGAGGTCGGGAGGTGAGAGAGGAGATTGCACCGTGGCCCGAGCCGGCCTGGGGAAATGACCTCTCGACCCCTCCCCCCACCCCCCACCCCCCGAACCTAGTGCCAGCCTGGATTTCCTGCCATGAGAGGGCTTCTTAAATTGAGACAACCACTAGTGCAGGGAGGACGTTGGTGTTAGGGGGTGCAGGTGGAAGGAATTTAAGAGTGTTCTAAATTTAGAATCTAAAAATTATGATAATAACACGAAAGCCACAATAATAGCAATGATGATGGTGGTGGTAGGGAATGTAGGTGGAACGAATCTAAGAGTTCTAAATTCAGAAACCAAAATTATCCGTAATCATAACAATGAAGCTGATGATGCCGTCATTAAAACTAC
Source organism: Lampetra planeri (assembly GCF_965212315.1). NCBI lineage: Eukaryota > Metazoa > Chordata > Hyperoartia > Petromyzontiformes > Petromyzontidae > Lampetra > Lampetra planeri. Next base: position 5,943,201 of record NC_136143.1, read on the forward strand.
AGTCCACCGTTTGTATTTAACCACGAAAGGCGCACTGAGCTATGTAGCTCTTTTTCAGAAGCGACCTGGCCACAAATGACAGCTCAACGAAGTGGCTTATCACGTGGAAATTTATAGCAGACAAATACTCTAAACGTATTTTGATTCTAAATGTGGAGGGGAAAACCGGAGGATCCGGATAAAAATCCACGTGACCATGAGGAGAACATGCGAAACTCCAAATATACAGGCGTCAGGGTTGAGATCGAACCCACAACCTGCATACCAGGCAAAGGCGTTAACATCTCGTGGTGGCCTTTCCACCAGCATTTGCATGGGCGATCAGGGCTGCGCTTTTACCTTTAGTCTGCGATGAGCCCCAGTGAGCTGTGGGCCTTAAAGAGGGTCCTGCATTGGGATGTTTGGACTATTCCTGTTTGGGATGTGCGTGTGAGGAAGGCAATCCGAGTGTTTGTGTGAAAAGCTAGCGGAGTAATAATTCACCTCCCATTTGGCGTCCGATGAATTGTCATGATTCGGGGCAGCGTTTCGAATTAAACAATTTTATTTTAAAAGATCGCGTTGTATTTGTGGCCGAACTACTATACTGGGTGAGGGGTCCCTTCGGGGTGTCAGTAATCGACTCCCAGCCTGGAGACACCGATCCCAGTAGCCCTGGCCCAGTAACCCTGACCCACGAGCCCGGACCCCATAAACCTGACCCAGTCACCCTGTCCCAGGAGGCTTGACCCAGTAGCCTTGACCCAGTAGCCCTGACCCAGTAACCCTGACCCAGAAACCTTGAGAAAATCTGAACCAGACCTGACCCAGTCACCCCTGTCCCTGGAGACCTGACCCCTTAACCCTGACTCAAGAGGATTGACCCAGTAGCCCTGATTCACTAACCCTGACCCAGTAACCCTGACCCCATAAACCTGACCCAGTCACCCTGTCCCAGGAGGCTTGACCCAGTAGCCTTGATTCAGTAACCCTGATCGAGGAGGCTTGACCCAGTAGCCTTGATTCAGTAACGCTGACCGAGGAGGCTTGACCCAGCAACCCTGACTCAGCAACCCTGACCCACGAGCCCTGACCCCCCCGCACCGCCCCGTGGGCCGCAGGGACGCGATGAAGGACGGCGGCTCCGTGGTGGACGCGGCCATCGCAGCGCTCCTCTGCATCGGTCTCTTCAACGCGCACAGCATGGGCATCGGCGGCGGGGCCTTCTTCACCATCTACAACGCCTCCACCGGTGTGTGTTCGTGTGGGTGTGAGCGTGTGTGTGAGCATGTGTGTGAGCGTGTGTGTGTGTGAGCATGTGTGTGAGCGTGTGTGTGTGTGAGCATGTGTGTGAGCGTGTGTGTGAGCGTGTGTGTGTGTGAGCATGTGTGTGAGCGTGTGTGTGTGTGAGCATGTGCGTGAGCGTGTGTGTGTGTGAGCATGTGTTTGTTAATGTTGGGAGCGGTAGTGCAGCGTTTAGCGCTACGAACCCGGCGAGTTCTGAACCGGTCCCCGGCCTCCCCTAGGTCAACTCAGCCTCAAATGAGTACCTGGTGCGGTGTGTAAACATCGCCACTGGGGAGACAAAGGCGGCCAGGCGTGGTGCTGGCCACCTACCCCCTCGTGTGCCGTGTCGGCCTTCATAGGTGCTACTCGCTAACGGCACTTACCCCAACAATCTGTTACAGGCTATACGGGGGATCTTTGTCTTTTCTGCGTGCATTGCACCCACAGACAATGAGGCTAAACGGCTGGGGGGGGGGCGTGGTTGGGGGGAGATGGTTTTTTGAAATCTAAACATTGTCTGCACTGAGTTTGCATATGCCATCGTGAGTAAGCACAAAGTGACAAGCAATCTTTCTCGCTCGCGTAAACCCCCTTTTTCCTGCCCATCCTCGCAGGGAGAGCGGAGTTTATAAACGCGAGGGAGACGGCTCCACTCAACGCCACGGAAAACATGTTTGGGAACAACTCTGACCTCTCTCTGACCGGTACCTCCATCGCCCACTCCACCCGCCCACCAGTGCCGGATGAAGATTGTGCGGGGCCTGTAGCATTTATGTTATAAAGAGGCCCTAAATAAAAAAACACACACACACATCTTTTATTACTTGCATAGTAAATAGTATTTTTTCATTTGATATTCAGCCAGATAATACGACAAATCGCTAACCTTAAACACCCAGTCGTTCATAAAAGTTGAAAGCGGTATAGTACTATAGTCATAGAGCAAGTGCAGAATCACTGAACCGGAATTGATAGCTTGAAAGCATTTAGAGCGGGGCCCTTGAAAGTGCGGGGCCCGTAGCATTTGTAGCTACGTTTTCTACTAGGATAATCCGGCACTGCCTCCCACTACGCAAACTCTCACGTCAATAGCACTCACAGGCGATGGTCCTCAGGATGCTCTGCGTGGCTCACAGTTCACCTGGGAAGCACCGATTAAGTCAGAATCAGCAGACGTATTTATCCGGGAGGAATCCGGTGAGCTATGAAGCTCTTTTTCACAGATGTCCAGTCGGGGGCGGGCAAGAACGTTACAACAAGTCTCACTGAGCACGGACACAGAACACGTCCCCGAATGACGTGCGTCACATCCTTGAGAAATGACTCACAGGGGCAGTGGGAGAAACAAAAACATCATCATCAGCCATGGTCAATCCACTACTGGATGAAGACTCTCCCTTCCCAAGCCATCGACGCCTCTCACGATCCTGCGTTTGAATGTTCGGCTGTAGGTGGACGTGCTCTCGGAAACGTGTCCGTTCCTTGGCTTGCCACTCCGTTGTAAATTATGACTCCGGCTCACCGGTTTCGGTTCACAATAGTCTTGAAAACGAACAATTTGTAAACGATGCCCCACGTGAACGGCGTGTCGTGGTGTGTGCACGGCGTGACGTTTGTGAGTGTGTGTGCGTGTGTGTGTGAGTGTGTGTGCGTGTGTGTGAGTGTGTGTGAGTGTGTGTGAGTGTGTGTGTGAGTGTGTGTGTGTGAGTGTGTATGTGAGTGTGTGTGTGAGTGCGCGCGTGTTGGCACAGTATGGGGGCACAGGTGGTGCACCTGCCAGTCATCTCAGTCAGTCAACCTATGGCACCACCTGGGTTTTGTACCGCAACCTCCTCGCAGCAGCGAGCCTTCGACGCTTGCACGCGACGGCCACGAAGCGCACCTAGCCTGGCACGAACGCCGTTTGCGACACCGCCGCCGCCGCCGCGGTTGCTGCTGTGGCGTGTTCGGCGATGGGTCGCGCGCCGCGTGCCACGGGGGTAGGGGGGGGGGGATGGCGTGGGCGTTCGCGCGGCGGCAAGTGACGGTGTCGTTGCGGTCGTGGTTTGCGGCGCGTCTTCAGGCGGACTGGCCGTCGCCGTGCCCGGCGAGCTCCGCGGCTACGAGCTGGCGCACCGCCGCCACGGCCGCCTGCCCTGGGCGCGCCTCTTCAAGCCGAGCGTGGACATGGCGCGACGGGGCATCCGCGTGAGCAACGCGCTCGCCGCGGCCATGGAGTCCGCCCGGGAGGAGATCGAGTCGAGGCCGTCGCTCTGGTGAGGGACTCGAGCGGGAGCAGAGGACGCAAACGGGTTTTGATTCCTTACCCGTACTCGGCCGCACCAGGGTCGCAAACTGGTACCTGATTGCGACCTCTGGGATGAAGCCATGTTGCAGGCGCGGGTGGCTTGATTCTAGGAACTTGAATTGTGAGAAGAGACAAGACGTTGGGAAATGAGTGACAAACGGTTACTCACCAGTGACTGATGGTCTGCCCGTACCCGGCCGCACCAGGTATCGGGTAGGGTATGGGTATCGGGTACCCGGTTGCGACTTCTGAGCGGGAGTCGTCGTGCCGCTGCTGCTGCCGCAGACGTTGACGTTGCCGCAGCAGCCGCAGAGTCTCACAGAGGCCCGCGACGTCGCTAGAACCCTGGCCGAGAGCGAACAAAAAGAGTTCAACATCGAGTGACGGTCATCCGTGGAAATACCCACACGATGAGAGAGAGAGAGAGAAGGAACAAACAAACAAAAAACATCCACTTTTATTTTTATTGGGTCTTTCGGCGCACGAGGTGGCTGAGAAATTTAAACCATTAACATCGTGGAGGTCGCCCTCCGATCTTACATTAACACGCGAATTTCTCACATTAACATAAATAGCCCCGCCCACTTCGTTTATGACCCTTGGGCTACACCCATTTAAAACCTTTAAAACAGCCTTCCTCAGCAGCTTTCCTCTCTTTTGTCAGCCAGATGACGACCGCTTGCGTTGCGATCGAAACGTCGTAGTTTTTTTGTTATTTTCTTTGAACCCATCTACGTGACTTTACCGAAAGACCCAAACAATATGCATTTCTGCAGTCACGAAAGCTTTAAGTCAAGATTTGCTTTTGTCGTCGTCGGCGTTGTTGTCAGCGTTTGTTTCGTCGACGCTGTCTGCCGTCGATGTCGCGACCGCGTGGCTTCGCAGCGAGGTGTTTTGCGACGAGTCGGGGAAGGTTCGGCGCGAGAACGACACGGTGAGGTTCGCCAAGTTGGCCGACACGCTGGAGGTGATCGCCAGGGAAGGCGCCGACGCCTTCTACACCGGCTCGCTGGCGCGCAACATCAGCCGCGACATCCAGCGGGAAGGTGGGCGACCTGCTTGCCGCGCTGCCTCGCGTTACGTTTCATGGGGTCGCGTGGCAGTGAGTGGGGGGTGGGGCTAGGAAAAACAACAACAAAGCTCCCCCGTGTAGCCTTCACAGACTGTTGGGGCAAGTGCTGTTAGCTAACACAAACAGAAAATAAAGCTCCCCCGTGTAGCCTTCACAGACTGTTGGGGCAAGTGCTGTTAGCTAACACAAACAAAAAATAGAGCTCCCCCGTGTAGCATTCACAGACTGTTGGGGCAAGTGCTGTTAGCTAACACAAACAAAAAATAAAGCTCCCCCGTGTAGCCTTCACAGACTGTTGGGGCAAGTGCTGTTAGCTAACAAACAAAAAATAGAGCTCCCCCGTGTAGCCTTCACAGACTGATGTGGCAAGTGCTGTTAGCTAACACAAACAAAAAATAAAGCTCCCCCGTGTAGCCTTCACAGACTGTTGGGGCAAGTGCTGTTAGCTAACACAAACAAAAAATAAAGCTCCCCCGTGTAGCCTTCACAGACTGTTGGGGCAAGTGCTGTTAGCTAACACAAACAGAAAATAAAGCTCCCCCGTGTAGCCTTCACAGACTGTTGGGGCAAGTGCTGTTAGCTAACACAAACAAAAAATAGAGCTCCCCCGTGTAGCATTCACAGACTGTTGGGGCAAGTGCTGTTAGCTAACACAAACAAAAAATAAAGCTCCCCCGTGTAGCCTTCACAGACTGTTGGGGCAAGTGCTGTTAGCTAACAAACAAAAAATAGAGCTCCCCCGTGTAGCCTTCACAGACTGATGTGGCAAGTGCTGTTAGCTAACACAAACAAAAAATAAAGCTCCCCCGTGTAGCCTTCACAGACTGTTGGGGCAAGTGCTGTTAGCTAACACAAACAAAAAATAAAGCTCCCCCGTGTAGTCTTCACAGACTGTTGGGGCAAGTGCTGTTAGCTAACACAAACAACAAATACAGCTCCCCCGTGTAGCCTTCACAGACTGATGGGGCAAGTGCTGTTAGCTAACACAAACAAAAAATAAAGCTCCCCCGTGTAGCCTTCACAGACTGTTGGGGCAAGTGCTGTTAGCTAACACAAACAAAAAATAAAGCTCCCCCGCGTAGCCTTCACAAACTGATGGGGCAAGTGCTGTTAGCTAACACAAACAAAAAATAAAGCTCCCCCGCGTAGCCTTCACAAACTGATGGGGCAAGTGCTGTTAGTGAGCACCTATGAAAGCCGGCACGGCACACGAGGGGGTGGGTTGACAACACCACGCCCGGCCGCCTTTGTCTCCTCCAGTAGCGATGTTTTTACACGCCGCACCAGGTACTCCTTTGAGGCTGAGTCGACCTAGGAGAGGCCCAGGACTGGTACAGATAATCGTCATCGGTGTTGGCCGTGAGCTGGAATCGAACTCGGCCTCAAATGAGTACCTGGTGTGCGATGTGTAAACATCGCCACTCGGGGAGACAAAGGCGGCCGGGCGTAATGTTGTCCACCCACCCCCTCGCATGCTACAGTACCGGCCTTCATTTGGTAGCTTCTCGCTAACAGCACTTGCCCCAACGGAACGCTATACGGGTTGGGAGGGATCTTTACCTTTGAACCTTTGTCGCGATCTCTCATCATGTGGCATCGTGACGATGAAAGGACCTTGAGCGTTACCTGTGTGTGTGCGTCCTGTGCGGTGCCTGCCAGTGCGCGTGCGTGGTCAACCCAGCCTGGTGTGCGATGTGTAAACATCGCCATTCGGGGAGACAAAGGCGGCCGGCGGGTCTGTGCTGGCCACCCACCCCCTTCCGTGCTCTGCCGGCCATCGTCGGAGCTCGCTGACAGCCCTTGCCCCAACAGAGGGCAACACGGGGGGGTGGGGGTTGTCATCTTCACCCTCTAGTCGCCGTCTCTCACCAGGTGGCATCGTGACGATGGAAGACCTGGAGCGGTACCAGGCAGAGCTCGTGCTGGACCCGCTGCGGACCGAGCTGGACGACTACGTCATCTTCACCCCCCCGGCCCCCTCCAGCGGCCCCGTGCTCACCCTCATCCTCAACATCCTCGCCGGTGAGCCTCCGCCGTCGACCCCCCCCCCCCCCCCAGAAACGTGCTTTTAATATTATAACTTGTTTTTTATTTAGACAAGTATTATACATTTTTTGGCCGCTATACATTTGCATAATGACAAGCCACTTTGTTGAGCTATCATTTGTGGGCCAGGTCGCTTCTGAAAAATAAGTTAATCAGCTCAGTGGGCTTTACCTGGAAAGATGAAAAAAAGTATAGTTTTATTTGTAGATTTGTAAAGTTATTCCTCGTTGTTGTAACATTCTGACCCGCCCCTACTGGACATCAGCGAACCAGAGCTTTGAAGCTAATCGGATTCCTCCTGCAGTATGAATAAATATTCACACTCCTGCCTTCTCCTGGTGAGCCAAGTTCATGGCATCTCCTCGACGCTAACGCGGGGGGAGTGAGCTCGCGTGGCGGTGCTAGGTGGGGATTGATACGTCGCACAACTGAGAGATGGCAACAGCTTGGGGAGGCTTTCATCCAGCAGCGGATAGATCATTTCACGACGACGATGATGACAATCCCATATCGAGCGCCTCTCGTCTCTGCGCTCCAGGCTACAAGATGACGCCGCAGAGCCTGGGCGAGGAGCAGAAGTCCCTCACCTACCACCGCATCGTCGAGGCGTTCAAGTTCGCCTACGCCAAGCGCACCGAGCTGGGCGACCCCAACTTCGTCAACCTCACCGACGTACGGACCTCCGAGCCGGCCCACAACCCCTCACTCGCTCGTTCGTTAGCTCGCACACGTGCACGCGCGCGCAAGCACTCGCGAGCGACCTAAATAATCGGACGTTGTAAAAACACGTTCGGAGCGTCTTCTTGGTTCTTTCGGTAAAGTCACGTAGAAGGGAAATAATAAAATAATAAAAATAAAACGTAATAAAATAATTCTCACGACGTTTCGGCCACAATGCAAGCAGCCGTCCTCAGGTGCGATGTATCAATCACCTGAGGACGGCTGCTTGCGTTGTGGCCGAAACGTCGTGAGAATTATTTTATTATGTTTTATTTTTATTATTTTATTATTTCCCTTCTACGTGACTTTACCGAAAGAACCAAGAAGATGAATCCCTGCAGTCACGAAAGCTTTAAAACGTTCGGAGCGATCGGATGGATTCATCTCTCCCTGCCACGTCTCTTCCCCCCTTCCCCGGCGTCGCATCAGCTGATGAAGAACGTCACGTCGAAGGACTTTGCCGAAGCGCTGCGGCAGAAGATCTGGGACAACGCGACGCACGGCGTGGAGTACTACGAGCCGACGTTCTACGTGCCGGACGACAGCGGCACGGCGCACCTGTCGGTGGTGGGGCCTGACGGCAGTGCCGTCTCTGTCACCAGCACCATCAACTTCTAGTGAGAGGCCGCCGCAACGGCTACGGCCGGAGGAATTCTTTTCCCATGTTTTTATTTTGGCCAGGCAAGGCCCACTGAGCTAGCTAGTTATTTTTCAGAAGCGACCTGGCTGCCACAAATGATAGCCCAATGAAAGTGGCCTGTCGCGTGGACATTTGCTGCAGCCAAATACTTTGAACGCGTGCTGATGTTGATTCTAAACGTCGAGGGAAAAACCTGGAGGGCCTGGAGAGAAATCCACGCGACCACGGGGAGAACTTGCAAACTCCAAATTTGCAGGCGTCAGGGACGCGATCCGACCCACAACCTCCTGTATACCAGGCAAAATAGTTAACATATCAGCACCGCAGCGATTGATCAGTTCCTGGAAATCTGAAACTATTAAACTATTTTTTTATTTTAGCAGGTAAGGCACACTGAGTTATATATACAGAATTGACCTCCCACCCAACCCCCCCCCCTCCCCCCCGTGGGAATTAAAGGGGTTATTTTTTGTTGTTGTTTTTGACCAAATACGACTGCTTCGGATGTCGCTCGCCACTCACGTTCGCCGTGGCTGTGGGAATGGAACTCATGTGCCCGGGTGCATAGTGCAGTGTCCCAACCGCTGCGTCGCTGCTTCCCCCCCCCCTCCTCTCCTGCCCCTTGGCCGAAACATATACACAGCGCATATAGAATTACATATATATAGGGCAAATAAATGAAAGTATGTTGAACTTCTCTTGCACCGTACGTAGTCAACCGTGCTACTCAGAGGTGCGGGGGATGGGGGAAGGATAACAAACAAACCGCCAAAAGCAGTTCTAAAGGAATGCATTTTCAATCGAGATGATTTTAAAATGCATAGCCCCGGTAGCTTCCCAATATCGGAAGGTAGAGACGGCCGCAGAAGCGCTTCTGAAAGCGCGCGATGCGGAGACCATCTTTGTTCGATGGCCAGCCAAAAACTGCTGCTGCGAGGATGACCGGAATTCACGTGATGATGGTTTATGATCCTTGACGAGATCAAACAAGGTTAGCCGTGGCTGGGAATTGCACTCATGTACCCGGGTTCATAGGGCAGTGTCCTCACCTCTGCGTCGTCACTTCCCTCCCCTCCCTCTCCTGCCCCTTGCCCTGTATAGAGTCAAATATAAATATAGGGTAAGTAAATGTGTGGAGTGTCTCCCTCTTTCTTCGGTAATTTCCCCCTCTATCCGCCTGCCACTTGAATCATGCGAATAATAGCTGGGAGGGTCACACCGCTGCTATTTTTTGCGCCGCTTCTTTTCACCGTCGCCATTGAGCATCGTCCCTCGTCGCTTTCGCACCTTCGCTGACGCCGTTGCAGAATCTGCCACGCCACGGCGAGATTTCGCCCGCGGCCGTCGATCGCGGGCGACTGGGCGGGTTTTCTCCGGTCCGCCTCATCGCTCCGTCCGTTTCTTTATTTTCATTCCCCCCGCAGCTTCGGCTCCAAGGTGCGGTCCCCCTCCACCGGAATCATTTTCAACAACGAGATGGACGACTTCTCCTCGCCGCACATCGTCAACGGCTTCGGGGTGCCCCCGTCGCCGGCAAACTTCATCAGGCCCGGTGAGGATCAGAATCATCGGAATATTTATTGAGAACAGGAGGAGGAATCCGATGAGCTATAAAGCTCTGTTTTGAAGATGTCCAGTCGGTGCACGGGGTAAGAACGTCACAACAACAAGTGAGATAAAAACACGATAGCGGTGCAAATCACAGGAAAGTCAAACAAATCACCCAAAAACTTCCAAATGAAACGAAACCATCCCCATTCTCCCAGGCAAAGGCCACGGAGCCAACCAGGACCTCCTCCTTCGCACCATGTGTTGCAACAACAAGAGCACTTGGGTTCTTCCAAGTCTGGCCTGTTGTGTGTGTACGCGTGCCGAGGTCACGCATTTGTTGTTCTTCCCCCTCGCACCTCCGATTATCACGGTTGGCTACGTAAGGTGCGAAAGAAGTTCAGCATACATACGGGCTGTAGTCCGTGAACTCAGTGGAGAGACACTAGCCCATCATCCCTAACAGATCGATAAAACAACTACCCTACCACTTTGTTCGGAAGTCAGTCGGGAGTTTTCATAATGGGTGTATTGGCCCTTGCCTAAGGAATGTGGAATTTCCACCAATGGTTCAGGACCGCCAGTGCGGACGACCTTGGAATGAGGTTTGTTTTTAGTGCGGGGACGCAATGTGAGTGGTGGAAGTGTGAAAATAAAATAAATATTCCCAACCTTTTCCCTATGCCCCGTGAGTCATCTTATTTTATATTTGTAGAGTGCCGTAGTTCAAGGCGGTTTATATAGTTAAAAAAGCGGTGACAAAAACAAGAGTGCCTTCCATGGCAAGGGGTGCGCAAGGGCTGAGGAACGAGTGAGCGTAACAGAGGTCACGTGGGGCTCACGAAAGTGCTGTAGGGGAGGGACGGGAAGGAGTGGAGGGGTGAGGGGTGGGAAAGCCTTACGCGCATAGTTCACCACGCGACTCTGTACGACGACGATGATGGGTGATCAGACCTGTTCCTCGTGTGCCCCCCCCCACGCCACCAGGCTATACAATTCACTTCCCCTGGGACGCACTTCAAATCGCGCCTAAAGACGCAACTTCTTTTTAAGGGCGCTTTCTATTCCGTGAATCATTTTGCTTTTTGAAGTTGGATCGGATTGCTGTGAGCCTGCGTGTATGTGTGGGGAGTGTGTCTCGTACAGTCGCCTTGGTGACCTCCGGGTATAAAAGGCGCTAAACAAGTGTACATTATTATATTAAGTTAGTATTATCATTTGCTACACGGCAGACATTGCTGCCAACTAGCAACGGGTGGGTCAGAACTCTCCCCAGTTTTGCGTCTCGTTAACCGCGTACAGAGGCCGCTGGTCCCCATTCCGTCCCGTGGCCGTCGGCGTTAAAACAACCCGGCGAACCGAGATCGATACCCGCTCACGGCCAAGACCGGTGATGATTATGTGAGCCGGTAGTGTGCCTCCATCCCTAGGTCGACTCAGCCTCAAATGAGTATCTGGTGCGATGTGTAAACATCGCCACTGGGGAGACACTGCGGTCCGGCGTGGTGCTGGCCACCCACAATCCTCGTGTGCCGTGCCGGCCTTCATAGGTGCGACTCGCGAACGGCACTTGCCCCAACGGTCTGTTAAGGCTACACGAGAGACCCTTTGCCTTTGTGGATCTCTGCGTGCAGGGAAGAGGCCGCTGTCGTCCATGTGCCCCACGCTGATCGTCGACAAACAGAGCCGGGTGAAGCTGATCGTGGGAGCGTCTGGAGGCACCAAGATCACCACCGGCACAGCGCTGGTGAGTGAGAGAGAGAGAGCGAGAGTGAGAGAGTGCTGGTAAGTGGGTGGGCGAGAGAGGTAGAGAGAAGGCAAGAGCGGGCAGGTCAGTTGGAGAGTGGGTCTGCGTGTGTAAGCGAGTAGGAAAGCATGTGTCCAATTGAGGTGTTTGAGTGGGTGGGTGTGTGGTTGAGTTGGTGAAGCGGGTGAGTGAATCGGTGAGCAGGTATCGTGCGAGCCAAACGCAAATATTTTTGAGTTGATAAATAATGTTTTTGGCGGGAGGGGCGGGTGGAGAGTGGAGAGGGGGCAGGTGGTGGGGGGGGGGGGCAGTGAAATAAATAATTTCATACATTAATTGACTTGACAAATGTCTTTTTAAGACAATGAACATCTGAAAACAAGGGAGGGCAAAGTTTCTGCTGGCCAAGCCACGTCGCTGTAGGCCGACGGCGTCCAAGGGCCCCGGGTTTACCGGTCAGGTCAGCCCACCAGCTCCGCCAGCGATGACCCTGCCCCATCTCTTGCCGAGTCCGGCTTGGGGTCATTCGTCGGTGGCGAATGACCCCAAGCCTCCCGCCACCGGCGCTACGTGGCCGCTGTCGGCTATCGCGAGCCGTTCGTATTAGCCGGGGGCTCGCTGTGACACCCCCCCCCCCCCCCCCTGCTATCGCTCGAACCGCGACCAGGTCATCGCGAACGCGCTGTGGTTCGGCATGGACGTGGTGGGCTCGGTCGAGCACAAGAGGCTTCACAACCAGCTGATGCCCAACGTCACGGAGGTCGAGAAAGGGTTTGACCAGGTGAGAGACTGCCGCGAGCGCGATCCCGGCACCGCGTGACGAGTGAACGAAAAGTGGGGAAAGGACCCAACTTGGTGTTGCGACGAGGAGGAGGAGGAGCGCGGTGTCGTCAGTGGCTGGAGCACATCTGTGAGAAAAGAGCTTTATAGCTCATCGGATTCCTCCAGTATAATAAATATTCTGATTCTGAAGCCAATGTCATGCTAGCCGCACCACGATAAGCCCCAGTTGAACAATAGCCCTACCACTAACCCTAGCCAAGATAACAAACCAAACCCTCACAATTGCCCTAGCCACAATGAACCACACTAGCCCTACCACTAACCCTCGCCACACGAGGCAAACAGACTCTCGGAGGTGGCACGTAGAGCTCACGGCAGGGAAAGTCAGCCGCACGTCGCGCGCCTGTCGATTGACTTGGCTAAAAATAAATTCTTCCCACCCATCCGCGAGAAGGGAATCCATGAGCCATGGCGATGATTTGCTCACGGTTTGGCTGCTGGAAGAGGAGACCTGGATCATTGACAAGCCACTCATGTCCATCTCAGCCAAAAATATCGCGGTTGTCACACCTTAGAGGGATTTTTGGGGCTCATTGCGCTGCTGCTGCTGCTGCTGCCACCACCATCGCCACAGCTCAAGTGGCCGAGCGGTAGCGCATTAGCTGCCGCTCGTTGCAGAGCTTCGCGGTTCGAGCCCAGTGTCCGCCCTGGTTAATACTGCAGGCTGAATCGACCGTAAAACATGCGGGCCCGTCTGCTTCGCGGTGTACGTCAAAGATGCCGTGACGTTGTTCTCCAGAGAGTCGGCCACGTGTGCCCGTGTCATATCACGGTTCTAATTTTGCATATTACAAAAAATAAATACTTGCGCATTTTTTAAGTGGGTAAAGCCACAGCAGAATAATTAATAATAAAAATAACATTTGTAAAGCTCCACGCGGAATTCGCTCACTCCCGTAGAGAACGACTCAGAGGCGTGATAGAACTGCAGACGAGCAGGAAGGCACCCAAGCTCTGCGGTGTTATCGGTCAACTAATGAGTGTTTACGTTTTGGAGAAAACCAGAGCACCTGGAGAAAACCCGAACGTGGAGCCCACATTGTCGCTGTACTGCCTCCTCCTGGCGAGCCAGGGTATAGCACCTTCTCGACTCTCACGGGGAGGGAGTTTCGCGACATCTATCAACCGTGCGCCTCCACAGTGCCCGCCTTACATCGCTCCCGACTGTGAAACCCACTGCTGACTACACTGTACTCACCTGCGAGACACTGCGCCCTTCGTGACAGCGCGTGAATGACTTTGCAGGTTGTGGCGAGCGGACTGCAGCAGAGGAACCACGACCTTGAGTGGACAGACTCAGCCGGATCCGTGGTGCAAGCCATCCTGCGCGATGGCAACTACTGGACGGCCCAGTCGGACTCCCGCAAAGGGGGCTACCCGGCAGGATTCTAGTCGGACACAAACAAAGCCAGATGCAAGCCAGATACTAGCCAGATACGAGCAAGATGCAAGGTGGATGCAAGCCAGATATACCAGATGAATAGAAGCCAAATGCAAGGTGGATGCAACCGGGATATGAACCAGATGTAAGCCGGATGCAAGCCGGATCCAAGTTGGATCACAACCGGATACTAGCCGGATTCACCATGGATGCAAGGCCAATATAAACACATTCCTGCGGAGGGAGCTGGTAGGAACGTTGGGTTGCTCGGTCAATGGCCAGAGTCAACGGCGGCGTGGTGTATTCCGCAAATATGCCCGACTGTGAGGGCGGGCACAAGCCGGCGTGAGTAGGTTAAACGTTGAGTTTTATAAGGCAACCACGGGGTGACCAGCCCCTCCCCACCCCTCCCACCCTCCCCACCCTCCCCACCCAGCCCCACCCTCCCCACCCAGCCCCTCCCCACCCAGCCCCTCCCTCCCCACCTAGCCCCTCCCTACACGACGGACACAATAATCCCCTGTTGGCCGGTTATAACCTGGCCGGTCCTACCAGTAAAACAGAAACTATCCACATATTAGTCAGGTGTAAGGTAGATACAAATCAGATGTTATCCAGATACAATGTGGATGCAAAACAAATAAAATCCAGATTGAAGTCAGTTGCACAGCAGATACAAACCAGGTACCAACACAAATGCAAGCCAGAATCAACGAGAGTTATGAAGCGAAAGACAAAGGGGGTCCCAGGAGGTGCCAATGAGGCCACCGCAGGAGCCGGGACAGCGTGGACACGATCCCTCGTGGCCGGAGGAGGCGGCGGTGAGCAGCAGGACTCAGGGCAGACGGCACGTGGCCAGGAGCATGTGCCGCATGGCTGGGCCCTATGGAGCTGGTAAAGCCAATTGCCGTGTGGATTACTGGCCACATGCACTCCAGATGTTAGCCAATAATAGAATAGCTGAACAGGAGCCAGGTGCTCGCCAGGGTAGTCACCAAATAATAAGGCAGACATGATGCAGGCGATAACCAGGTGGTAGCCAGTTATTGGCTGGACATTATCTGAATACAGCTGTATACCAGACAGATACTAGTAGTTATAAGACAGTCAGATAGTACAAGTCCGGGTTTGACGCGCTAGGAGGAGATGCGTTCCTGAAAAGTGCTGCGTTAAGCGAAAACCCCGTTAAGCGAAAAAAAATTACCCAAAAGTAATGCGACGATAAAGGCCGGCGAGATACGATGGACACACAGACAGAGTGAGATGGCGGGACCAATCACTGAGGGTACGCCGCCGCGTTCCTCGATCATTCCGCGTACTGTATCCACAACTCAAGAAAGTAGTTCGTCGTTGACCGCTCAGAAACCGCGTTATAACGGTTGCGCGTTCCGCGTTATGTTGTGTGAACACTGTGCGTTAAGCGAGGAGCTACCGTAACCCGGACAGTAGCTGGGTGACAGCTAAAAACGAGTAGGCAGATAACCGTCACAAGACAGAGAGATGTAGCAAAGGTTGACACGGTGGCGAGATGTTAACTAACTCGCCTGGTATACACGAGGTCGTGGGTTCGATTTTGACCCTGGCGCCTGCTGTATATTTGGAGTTTGCGTGTTTCTCTCTCTCCCCGTGGTCGCGTGGACTTTTCTCCAGGTCCCTCCGGCTTTTCCCTCCACATTTAAAATCAACGTGCGTGCGGAGTAAATTTCCACGCGATAAGCCACTTTGTTGAGCTGCCATCTGTGGGCCAGGTCGCTTCTGTAAAAGAACTACATAGCTCAGTGGGCCTTACGTGGTAAAATAAAAGAAATAGTTTAGTTTGTAATATGATAATAGGGTTTTCCCCTTTTTTCTGGCAACAAAACAGGTGTTAAGATGCCAAAAGGCGTCCTCTGGTCTAACACCGTTTGAGACGAGGCTCAAAAGAAAGCTGTCTCTGGTATGGACCAATCAGTTTAAAAGACAATGCACTATATTATCAGGGTGTGTTTTTTGCTTGCATTCTGACCACAAGCATTGTGGTTGATGCAGACGTGATTCCTTGTAAAAGGTTTCAGTTTGGTGTTTTAACATCTTAACACCTATATTCTTGGTTCTTTCGGTAAAGTCACGTAGAAGGGAAATAATAAAATAATATAAATATAAAGCAATACAAATTCTCACGACGTTTCGACTGCAACACAAGCAATCATCATCAGGTGTGAAATCCAGAATATGAATCCCTGCAGTCACGAAAGCTTTAAATCAAAATCTTAACACCTGTTTTGTTGCCAGAAAAAAGGGGAAAAACCTATTATCATATTTTGTTACTGGCAATGGAGGTCCCATGATGTAGTTTGTAATAGTTTATGTCCGACACCGACGAAGCACACGTGTGGGGCCTCGGCACGATGTCGCTCGTTGCAGATGAGGTTCAAAGATGGCGAAGGGACCAAGGGCGGTGAGGTGCAGAGGGTGACAGCGCCAATGAAGCCCCCGGAGGACCAACGATGGGAGCTGGGGGGGGGGTTGCAGTACCAAGGACTCATTGACATCGGCGAGTGTAGCTTGTGAATATTTTACATCGCGCCACTGGGTTGAGTGTCGGTGTATACAGAGCCGGCCCAGCCACTAAGCGACCCTTGCAATTGCAAAGGGCCCCGTGGCCAGCAGAGGGCCCCCTAGAGTCACTGCTAGCTAGTGGGTGAAAAAAATCATACATCAAAGGGGCCTCCAAGTCACACGCACACACACAATACTTGCTTGCTCCGCTTGTCCACCAGCTAGAGTGGACGACTCGGAGAGAGAGGCTCACAGCGGCCAGACCAACATTGATTCGAAACTAGCGGGTGGGTTACAATGGGGGAGTGGGCTCACATCCCAGGGGGCATTGAACGCAAAGTAATTAGTCTTCCAAGTCCATAATCAACGTTTTTGGGTTAGATCGCGTTATTTGTAATTGTGTCGTAACCCTCCACTACCCGACACGGCCAATCAGCAAAAAAAGTGTCACGTTGACAAAAGACAAATAGTTCACTGTTTTAGCCCACCGGTGTGTTGAAGCGTGAAACCACAGCATTTACAAAAAAAAATTGAGTACGACGTTTCGCTGGTAATTGCATCCAGCATCATCGGGCAATTCGCCAGAATAGTGAGGCTCTGCTCTTGCTCCCGGTCTTAAATAGAGCAGCAGCAGGGTGACGTCATCAATTAACTCATCAGGTGGAGGGTTACGACACATTTTTAAATAACGCGATCTAACCCAAAAACGTTGATTATGAATAATATTGGTCGCGAAAACCTACGTGTGAAACAGTCTTCCAAGTCTTCTTGGTTCTTTCGGTAAAGTCACGTAGAAGGGAAGTAATAAAATAACAAAAAAAAAACATAATAAAATAATTCTCACGACGTTTCGGCCACAACGCAAGCAACCGTGCTCAGGTGAAAACCAGGTCTGTCAGACACTGTCGCCTCGACAGACCTGGTTTTCACCAGCGGCCAGGCATCGGGTTTTTTTTTTATACAATTAAACCCGATTTCGGGGAATTAAAACCTGGTTTAATGAATACGAAACTCTGATCCAAGGCTTAGGCTGCTTCCTCGTCGGTGCTGCTATCGTGCTCGGGGGGCCGTCGGGCACGGGGTAGTCGTAGAATGCGGCGGGCAGGTTGGTCTTGATGAACATGAGGAGCTTCTCCACAATCGTGGGCACCGCCAGTGAGTCCCTCAGCTTGGAATGGATGAAGCCCATCGTTGAGAAGTTCCGCTCGGATGCCGCAATTAGAACCAATTAAACCGGATTTCTCCCAATCTCAGATGATCGGGTTTAATATAAAAAGATAATTAAACCCGATTGTAAAAAATCCGACAGTGTTACCCTTGGGATTTTAAAGCAAAGACTCTGGCGTGTGTGTGTCAGTGCGGTGTGGGGAGCGGTAGTGTAGCGGTTAGCGCGCTGCGCTACCCGGGTTCGATTCCTGCTCACGGCCAACACCAGGGATGATTATCTGAACCGGTCATGGGCCTCCCTTAGGTCGACTCAGCCTCAAATGCGTACCTGGTGCGGTGTGTAATAAACATCGCCACTGGGGAGATAAAGGCGGCCGGGCGTGGTGTTGGCTACCTACCCCGAGTGCCGTGCCGGCCTTTATAAGTGCTCGCTAACAGCACTTGCCCCGACAGTCTGTTAAGGCTACACGGGGGATCTTTGTCTTTGTGGATTGCGTCTGACAATCCGGAGGAGTCTTGTTTTTTTATAATCTGGAGAAAACGGTAAAAAGCACGTGGGAATTTGTAGTCGTGTATTATGGTTGTGTCGATGATCGTATCAAATTGTCCATTCAAAAGTAGTATATATTGTGCCAGCTCCCGTGGCGCGCAATGCCAAGGCAAATGCGAATTGGTCTGTACTAATTCGTAAGTGACCACTTCATTTGGTTAAAGGGTCGAGCTAGGGTTGCGAGCGAAGGTTTGTACGCTCACGGAACTGCGAAGCTTAAAACGAATGCCACGCGAAGGGGGATCTGTGTGACTTGGCGGACAGGGTTTACCATCATCATGAGCCGTGATCTCTCCGCTGCTGGATGAGGGCCGCTCCATGCCATCACGATCCTACGATACAATCCGTCTCGCTCCTACGCGTGAACAGCTCTCATCAGTGTCCATGCCAATACTAATGTACAATTAATAATTATTGTCAAATATAAAATCCTAGATAAGATAGAGGGGGGGGGGGGATGTCACCTCACCACGTGTCCCAGTTGAGCCTGCCAGAAATGTTGTTATCGTCACTCCTGAATAATTGCAAGATTTAGTTCGTGTGGTCACGGTTGTGCAACGTAGCAACAAGCGCTTCGTGGGAATGCTGTAGGATGCCACCGAGCAATGATTGTGGCAAACGCAAACGGACCAAAGACGCGTGTTGGGAGTAAATGATGCGCCGCGTACGGAAAGTTGCCAAAAGACATTGTGTGCACAATGGAAATTGTCGTCTTCCTTAAAGATGAACTGAAGTCTGTACAGACAGCTCGGGGAGTCGAGACCCAATCGAAAAACTTGCACAGGCGTGAAGCAAAACGTCGGACATCGCGTGAAGACGTCAGACGTGGGTCACCGCCAGTGTGCGCTGCGATCACGATGACGGTCGCGTTGTTGTTCTTTATAAGAAGATCGCTCTCAGAACGTCACGAACCATCACTCGTGTGATACGTGCGTATTGCGTGTGGTGGTGGTGGTGGCGGTGGCGGTGCCTACACGTGGCTATGACACGTGACGTGCGATGTTTAACAACAACAACCCGTCAACACGCTCGTAGTCGCGGTGTCAAAGAGTGCCCCTGACAGCGCCGGTCACGACGACTGCAATGTGAGTGCACATCTCACGGTTCCTGCTGTTTAGGAAGAGCGAGAGCGAGAGACAGAGAGAGAAAATAATACTTATATTTTCACGTGTAAACGTTTTCGCCAATGGGGAAATATACATGCACAGTATTTTTCAACAAAATCGATTTCCGAGTTGTTCTTTTTCTACCTTGCCAGCTGGTTACAAAATAATAATCCACTGACGGATGAGACCTCACACACACACACAAGTCCACATCTCCCAAATCGTTTTTTTATATTTAGGGCCACTTTATAACATGTGTTACAGGCCCCGCACCTGCTTAATCCGGCACTGATCATATCAGTAAATAAAAAATCCATAATAGAGGTGTTTGCGTTAGATCGCGTAAATATATAAATGTGTCGTTAAACCCGCCACCACCCGACAGAGCCAAGTAGTAAGGCTTGTCACGTAAACGTCACTAGCACAACGCACCGGTGTGTTGGAGAGTAAACCCACGACATTTACAATTCGAGTACGACGTTTCATCAGTTTTTCCAACTAGCATCATCAGGCAGACAGCCAGAGTTGTGGCAAAATCCTCCTGCTTCGGTCTTAAATAAAGGGATAAATGCTATATCGATTACTGTTGTCATATGGATGGACTTGTCCCCTACCATAGTAATGTGGAATTGCCCACCGACACCAGAGGACTGTAAACAGGAGATGAATACTGCCTCTGGTAATTTGAGCAGGAATCACTTACGCCTTTAGTTGCTGTATTACTCAATCGCTCCACCAGATGGCAGTATAATACCGCCGTGAAAGTTACGATACAACAGCCACCACACGCAACCCAAGTGGCTGTGATTTCACCGCAGTGTCCATAGGCCTGATGCACTTCGTAACATCGTGGGGCAGGGTGAGGTTGACCCTGCTGGGTGCTGGGGCTGCGATGCCTGAAATATTGGAAGAAGTTGCCAGACGCTGCGAGTGGTTGGCTGATGTGCCACCGGGTGTTGAAATGCGCAGAGCGATTCAGAGCACGAGACCGGATAAATCGCTATAAAGAGAGAACTGTTGAGCGGTGGTGGCGATTATGCACTTACACCACATTTTATGTCCGTCTGCTACGGCAGAGGCGTACGAAGTTTCAAGAGGACCGACATCCCTGCTTCATTGACCTGGTCGAGGCCTATGATGCCACTTTGAGGCCAGATCTCTGGGTTATTCTTCATGCGTTCCGCGTCTCAGATAAAGTTGTTTGTGGGGAGACTTAGCCATTTCCTTTTCAGCTTGGGGTGCGGCAAGAATGCTCTCTGGCGCCTACACTATTTAACATATTTTTGAGCACATAGTTCAAGAAGCTGTCCGTGGGTTTACCAAAGGAATTTCCATCTGGTACAGACACAATCGGAGGCTGATCGATGCCCAGGTGTGGTCAAGGGATGATTCCCTGCATGCTCATGACCCGGCAATTGCAACATTGAGACTCACCTGCTAAAGCTGGAGCGTGCCACGAGGAGATGGGTCCTTAACCATCAACCTCACCAAAAACAATGCATCAGCCTAGGCATCTTCTTATGCCATCAAATACCACAACCCTCTTTACTCTCCGTGACCAATGGGAGAGTTGTGAAAAGCGTGGAGGAGTGTGCTTATGCCTACAGTTTGGCAGTAGGGGTCTCTCACGCCTCCACCATGCGAAGCTGCGTTGGCTGGGTCATGTCGCACCGCATGCACAGCCACCGCATGCCTAAGCAGCTTTTGTTTGGCCGCACAGAGGGGGCTAATCGGATGCAGCACTGGCTAGAGACGTGGGCAGACGCGGTACAGGAGGATGTGGAGCCAAACGGACTTGCCAATGACCAGCGGTGTTTACATCGGCCTCTGTGGGGGAAGCTCGTGAAGGAAGCTACTGGGCAATTGGAGGCAGTCGCGCTCCATCAACAAAGGAGGGCAGAGGAGTGACGCACACAATAACGAGCGGATTGCCGGGCGGATAAAGCACAGCAATTGGCAGTGGGGAGCACAGGCGGTGCATCTGTCAATCATCTCAGTTGTTCAACCTATGACGTGGGTGTATGTCCCGTGACCTGTCAGCAAACTTTCAACACTTCACATGGTCTCAAAAGTGGAGTGAGGGAAAACAGTATTGACTTAAAGCTTTCGTGACTGCAGGAATTTAAATTATTTGTGTCTTTCGGTAAAGCCACGTAGATGTTATATATTGTTTTTTTCTATCTACGTGGCTTTACAGAAATACCCAAAGAATAGATACAGTCTGTTGTAAATCCACTGCTGGTTGAGGGCGCTATGTACTGTATAAAGATCCAATATTAAAGTATTTGGAGGAATAGGCGAGACTCTGGCTCTTATAATAAAGAAAATCAACACTTTAGTGTCTCAGCCATTGAGCCTTGAGTTGAGTCAGACCTGTTAAATAAATTCTGCCAATTATTTACCCAGGAAAAATAATTATTCACCCAGGAAAATAATTGGCACAATAATGTTGTATATTACTATAAATGAAAGTTCATAAAAACAACAGTGAATAATTGGATACACAGTGGCCATTATTGGTTTGTTACTCTGAACCTCTTCGGATACTATTAAATTTTTCAATCGGTGCATATATTTCGCCATGACGTATATGGACCAGAAACACGAAACACTTGCGACGAATATGGAACAAAAGCGAAAACATCGTGCAAAGAAGCGTGGATATACAGACATCAATCACATTGACTGTTAAGAAAAGCCAAATGCGTTGTTGTATCGCGAGACCACGAGAGGTGTGGCGATGGCTTTGGGGGGGGAGGGAAGGTCGTCGTCTAGCAGTGGATATAACCTGGCTGAAGATGTGACCATACCACCACGACGGCTGATTCAGAACCTAAAATCGCCTATCAACGCAAACAAGACCTCAAATACACTCAACCCCCCCCCCCCCGCCGTGTCTCTATAATCCGCCTTAGCGGAGTGAGAGAGTAAGGGGGTCACCTCAACCCCAGTGAGGCCTTAATCCCAGGGCGACCTGACATGTCCCGCCCAGCAAGGAACGCGCACACCACCACACACAAACACGGCGGTCGGAACCTTGAACTCAAAGCAATGAGGAAGTGCCCCACGCTACAGCACCGCATATGCTAACAACCGCCGAAGCAGTAATAGCAGCTGCAGCAGCGAGGGCCAGGACAACTTGGTAATGCGTCCTATTAAAAAAAACTTTATTTATTTGACCAGATAATAATAATGATAATTTCACATTTATTTGCAGGGCGCCTTCCACTAACTAAGGCGAGGCCCCACTGGGCGATGGACTCTTTTTCAGAAACGACCTGGCCCCATCACAAATGCTCGCTCGACGAAGTGACTTACGACGTGGCAATATCGAGCAGCGCAGCACTCTAAACACGTGATGGTGTTGATTCTAAATGCGGAGGGAAAACCCTGAGGATCCGGAGAAGAATCCACGCGACCACGGGGAGGGAGAACATGCAAACTCCACGACCTCCTGCATACCAGGCGATGCTACACTGAGGACCTTGTAAGCCAATCAGGCTTTGAGCCTGGATAGTGCTTTGGTTCAAAGCCATCTCTTTCCGTAAGCAATGAGGTTATACTCCACGCCACAATCAGTAGAACGCACGTGGGCTGGACACACTTGCATTGACCGACACACAACGGTGTGACGCTGATTCCAAGCAGCAAGAACGTTACGACTCCCATCCATATATATAATATACAGGGTGCTTCAAGAAAAATGTGAACACGTATATGGAACTATCGTTTTTGTAATGGAAACACATTCCTGCGGAGGGAGCTGGTAGGAACGTTGGGTTGCTCGGTCAATGGCCAGGGTCAACGGCGGCGTGGTGTATTCCGCAAATATGCCCGACTGTGAGGGCGGGCACAAGCCGGCGTGAGTAGGTTAAACGTTGAGTTTTATAAGGGCACCACGGGGTGACCAGCCCCTCCCCACACAGCCCCACCCCTCCCACCCCCACCCAGCCCCACCGTCCCCACCCAGCCCCTCCTCACCCTCCCCACCCAGCCCCTCCCCACCCTCCCTCCTCACCCAGCCACTCCCTGCACGACGGACGGACACAATAATCCCCTGTGGGCTGGTGTAACCAGGAGGTTCCTACCAGTAAAAGAACAGATAATACACTGTAACATGATAACAAATGTATGTTAATAGCTTCAGAAAGTCCAAAGAGTCTTCACTCGTTCGCCATCGTTGTCAACACGTGGCCTGGAATCTTCTCCAAGTGGTCTCCAGAGCCCGGAGGCACATTTCTCGTGGTATCGTTGCAAATTCTCAGAAGTGTGACATTTTTTTCGAAGCACCCTGTATATGTGCCTCGTGTGTGTGTGTCATGCGACCACCACATTGCATGAATGTACCACGCTGCTCTTAGCCTTGTCTAAGCCACCAGTTCAGAGGAACTGAACGTGTAGCCGTGTCATTATGCCTCGTTGAGGCCACCAACTGAAAACAAAACAAGAGTTGTAAATATGACCATCGCAACATCGGGTACCAACAGGTTGCCACGGGCCTCTGAATGAACGTGGTGGGTATTAGAGGACAGTGTTGCAAAATATATATAATTGTTGTGCTGTACTTGTGTGCTTCCACGACTGTGCTCTTCGCTGTCACCACCAACCCGCCACTGACCCCAGACGTGATGTTTGGTCAAATAGCTCCCGAAAGGCGTGGGGAGGCCCCCTATTCAGCAGTGGATTATTGATGAAGGGGATTACATTATGGGTTCACATCTCGCCTGTGGTCAAGTCAGCTCCACTATCATCATCGCCGCCGTGGAAATTCCATATTCTCATCTTTAGGCCGACGCAAACTGTTGAATGTTCAACAAACCGGTACCCGCTTTACCGACCCGTCCGTGATGATGCGCTGAGTTTATCCCCAGCGAGGATTTGACCTTTCAATTATAACCACAGTGCAACATCGGCCGGATGGTGTTGTATGGGCACAAACACGTGGATCCCCCGTGTAGCCTCAACAGACTGTTGGGGCAAGTGCTGTGAGTAACAACCTACAAAGGCACACGAGGGGGGGTGGTGACCAGCATCACGCTCGACCGCCTTTGTCTCCCTCACGCTGATATATACACACCGCACCAGGTACTCATTTGAAGCTGAGTCGACCTAGGTGAGGCCCGGAAGCGGTTCATATAATCGTCACCGGGTGTTGGTGGCCGTGAGCGGGAATTGAACTCGGGTCGCGGGGTTCGTCGTGCAGCGCGCTAACCGCTGCGCCACCGCTCCCCAAATGTATGGCCACACAACAACAAAAACATCCCCGTTGCAAGCCTTATATAAGGAGCCTAGTATAATTAGCGAGCACCTATTGATGTCGGTAAGGCACGCAACGGAGCGTTGGGGTGGTCGGAGCAGCATTGCATCTATCCTCTGCAGTAGCTGCAAGTGGAGAGTGTGAATCCATGTGCGTGCAGTGTTTACAGAGGAATTGATATTCTCAGAATGCCCTTTCACGTTTGTGTGTCTGTTCGTGTGTCGTTGTGTGTGTGTGTGGTGGGGGTGGTTGGCGCACTGCGCTCACGGCCACCGCCAGTGACGATTATCTGAACCGGTCCTGGTTCTCCCCTAGGTCGACTCAGCCTCAAATGAGTACCTGGTAAGGTGTGTAAACATCGCCACTGGGGAGACAAAGGTGGTCGGGCGCGGTGCTGGGCACCCACCCCCTCGTGTGCCGTGTCGGCCTTCATAGGTGCTGCTTTACTCACGAACAGCACTTGCCTCAAGAGTCTGTTGAGGCTATGCGGGTGGTCTTTATCTTTGTGCGTGTCGTCAATATCATCAGACTTACATATAAATAACCGCAGGTTTCTCGCGAAACCGCTAGCAAAATTGTTGGCATCAGTGGCGTTACATCACCCATCTCGCCATTATCATCAACATCACCATGCGCCTTCTCGTCTCTCGACTCGTGCCTTACGTAACGGGTAATGCATACGGTGCCGTGTATGCGATAGCGTTGTTGTTGTGTGTGTAGAGTTGCATGTGTGTGCAAAGGGGTGTGGGGATTTGTGTTATTTTGTGAAGGCTATACGGGGGTTCTTTGTCTTTGTTAGCGAACAGCACTTGCCCCGACGGTTTGCGAAGGCTATACGGGGGAGCTTTGTCTTTGTTTGAGTCAGAGCGCCTACGAAGGCCGGTTCGACGGACGGGGTGAGTGGTGTAGCCAACCCCACGCCCGGCCGCCTTTGTCTCCCCACCGCTGATGTTCACGCGCCGCTCCAGGTGCTCACTTAAGTACGAGTCGACCTAGGGGAGACACAGTCAGGCTCCACCAGGTGTGAGTTGACATCTGATTGATGAATCGATTTATTTTTCGCACGCACATTTTGGTGAATATAACGGCCTCTAGTGGCTGGGAGGGGAGGGGGGGTAACGCGAACCGGTCTACATGTCATCAATTGAAAACTCGTATACGGGTGTAAGTATTAGAAATGGGTATTGACGATGAGAACGTTAGAGAGGAACGCGTGGATTAGAGACAATACGCAGGGGTTAAAGACGCAACATTGACTTCCAAGAAGAGCGTTGCTTAGGGCAGGACGCGACATGGTTAGGAGAGATGAAACATACACAAAATCTAATTTGGTGACGCCGTTGTTAACGCTGGCAGTGATGCATGAGGACAATTAACAAACACATGCATATTTTCATAACACTTGAAATATATGCAATGAAATGTATGTGCTGTGATTGAATAAGAGCCATTGCCCGAAACGTTGCCTGGTATATATGTTTATTTTGAGGCGACACACACAGTGGTATTATTCCTCCAGTATAAATCAATATTACTGGTAGGAACCTCCTGGTTACACCAGCCCACAGGGGATTATTGTGTCCGTCGTGCAGGGAGGGGCTGGGTGGGGAGGGGACGGTGGGCAGGGGCTGGGTGGGGAGGGTGGGGCTGGGTGGGGGGTGGGAGGGGTGGGGCTGGGTGGGGAGGGGCTGGTCACCCCGTGGTGCCCTTATAAAACTCAACGTTTAACCTACTCACGCCGGCTTGTGCCCGCTCTCACAGTCAGGCATATTTGCGGAATACACCATTGACCGAGCAACCCAATGTTCCTACCAGCTCCCTCCGCAGGAATGTGTTTTTATTCTGAGTGGCAGTCAAGGAATGGGACGCGATCCGATAGGCCGTCCAACACCGGAGATGGAGCGATGAAATCGTCACGTGTGCCGCAGGTACCTGGTGGTTTTGTTTCGCATCGCCGGATCGTGGGCAAAGGCTACAGGAGGCCTTCGTCCAGCAGTGGATTGACCATGGCTGATGATGATGAGATTATATTTAAATTGAGTGCATTGCATGAATCATACATTATAATAATTCAACAAAAATAGCTGGCTGGCGTGTTATTGCATTTCTCCTACGAGCCAATCTCCTTGTTAAATGGTCCCGTTCAAAGGGCGATCACGTGCGAAGTGAGGGAGAGACGGACAGACGGGTTCGTCCAAATCACGTGCAGGTTGTAAGTTACAGAGCTAAACATCTAAAGCCAAGCGACGACGATGGTGATGATGGTTACCCTCTGAATGAATCGATGTGTCGTTACACAGCCGTGCTTGACACCGAGTAAGCCAGTTGATGGAGGCATGAGGCCACATCGCTCACACGTCATGAATCTTCTCCGTTCTGCCCTTTTTCAAGTTCATATCGAGTGGCTGAAATCCAATCCTACACAGCCCCCCTCCACCACCTCACCACCCCCACAACAGAAATATCCCACGGCATTTTCTTACCCCCAGGATAAAAAAAAAATACGTGGTGAAAAAAATCGAACGTGATTTCCTAACTTTGTTTGTGTGCGCGTCTTTATATTTGTGGAGGGGGGGGGGAGTAGTGTAGCGATTAGCGCACTGCGCTACTAACCCGGCGAACAGAGTTCAACTCTTGCTCACCACCAACATCAGTGACGAATATCTGAACCGGTCCTGGGCCTACTCCCTAGGTCGACTCAGTCTCAAATGAGTACCTGCTGCGGTGTGTGAACATTAGCACTGGGGAGACAAAGGCGGCCGGGAGTGGAGCTGGCCACCCCACCCCCTCGTGTGTCGTGCCGGCCTTCATAGGTGCTCGCCAACAGCACTTGCCCCAACAGTTTATTGACGTTATACGGGGGATCTTTGTCATCGTGTTTATATTACTGTGGGCACATCAACGGCCCTTTCACTGGGCACGATCCGTCTCCTGGTAACGAGTCGCTTGGACTTAAATCTGCCAAGCCCCCGTGTTGATTCAGGAAATAATAAAGGCTCAGCTATGCAATTGCTTGCTCAAGCCACTGCTGGCAGAAGGGCGATTCTGCTTAGAGGGAGCTCCAGAGAGCAGTCCAACCGGCACAAGGTCTTGGAGTTCATTTGTCGCAATCACTTTGTCTAATGAGTGCGGCCTCATCATGATGATGATGACCGATATAAAATAACTTGAGTCCTGCTTGGTGGGCCTGCATGTTGCGTTGACACGGCCGGCATGCACGGTGTATTATTAGGGTTCAGTGCCTGCTATATATATTCGTAATTAAAGAAGTGGAAAAAGAGTGGGGCGTGTGTTATTATTTTCGTTGGGTCCTTTTTTTTGTAAATAGAGCTCATCTTGACAGCTTTAAAAAAAAACATTTCCCCACAATCTCATCCCGCAATTGTG
Source organism: Lampetra planeri (assembly GCF_965212315.1). Taxonomy (NCBI): domain Eukaryota; kingdom Metazoa; phylum Chordata; class Hyperoartia; order Petromyzontiformes; family Petromyzontidae; genus Lampetra; species Lampetra planeri. Next base: position 5,970,756 of record NC_136143.1, read on the forward strand.
CTATCGGTGTCATGTCATGATGACACCGGGAATCCGTTAGGAAATATCGCAGTGCGGTGCAACTGACCCGTTATTAAGAACGGCCCGCGGAAGCTGATATCACAGAGCTACGTCTGAGATTCATTCAAATGACTTCTGGTCCACACACAAATCAAAATAGAGAAGCAATGTCTCCATATATGACGCCTCTTGGCGTCCTCTGGTCTAACACCGTTTGAGACGAGGCTCAAAAGAAAGCTGTCTCTGGTGTGGACCAATCATTTTCAAGGACAATGCATATATTATCAGAGTATGTTTTTTTGTTTGCATTCTGACCACAATCATTGTGGTTAATGCAGACATGATTCCTTGTAAAAGGTTTCAGTTTGGTGTTTTAACATCATAACACCTGTTTTGCTGCCAGAAAAAAGGGGAAAACCCTATTATCACAATTTCAATATTTATTACGCAACCCATCGGCCGCACGGCCTTCTGGGAGTACGTAACTTCAGCAGCATTGATTCAAGACGGGCAAACTTTGGGCTGGCTTTCAAAACACAGCGTCTCATCATCAGCAGAGCCATGCTCACTTGACTCGATGCTGGAGAACTGCCAAACGTTACAGGCAAGGACCCTATATTTACGACGTGGGTCTGAGTTCGACGCAAACTTGTACAATGCATAACTCAAATAAAAAAACATCACTTCTCTCCCCATCGGTCGGGTTGGAGGGAGGGGTTTACGACACATTTTATTTGCGCGATCTGACCCCTAAAATAAAGATATATTAATCAATGATTAATCGGAATCATGTCAAGTGATCTAACGGCAGCGGTGGCTGGGTAGGTGAAGTGCTACAAGGCTATGCGCGCCGCTCGTACACACATTCAATTAGTCACGTCCTGGGGTCAGTGGGAATTAATGAAAGCGCAGACTCGACACCACTCGAGGTGAAACAGCCGCATGAATTAAAAAAAATTAACCCGTAAAAACAAAGTTTTTCACTATAAATCCTTTATATGCGTGGCGGCCTCTCGTCCTCTGGCTTGAGATGGCTGCCACCTATGGGTCAGATGATTGCCTGCCACCATTAAGCAATTGGTAATTAAATATAAAAAAAAAAATCCTAAAAAGTGTAAAGTTATGGAAATGTTTTTCACGAAAATAAATTGTCACGCACAACGAGTCTGTGTGCAAAATGTCAGCTCGATTGGATCACGGGAAGTGGGTTAAAAAACGACCGAAAGATTTGCACGGTCGTAAGCGCGCAAGCAAGCAAGTGAACTTAATATGAAGGATTTAATGAGCAACAACAGACTTTGAGTCACCCCGGTTTACGTCGGCGTTGCGTCCCTGCAAGGTGCGACGACGAATATCGAAACGACGTCAATCGTAGAGCGATTTACTGGGTTAGGTGGAGGCGGATAACGAGAAAGGAGGACGATGCTTTCAGCGAGTGTGCCGGTTGAGGCGATGGAAATCAGCTAGTGGTGTTAATGAAGACAGAATCGTCATTATTTATACTGCAAGAATCCGATGAGCTATAAAGCTCTGTTTCACAGATGTCCAAAGTGACGACGTTTCTTGCGAAACGACGTTAAAAAATGTGAGACGTATATCGGGGTGTTGCTGTATTCCGCTTGCCAACGGAATCGCGCCGTCTTTGTGTCCGCAAAATTGTGGCAGGTGCTGTTAGCGAGCCCCTATGAAGGCCACACGTACATACACACACACACCTCACACATACAGACATACACACACCTCACACATACACACTGCACTCATCACACCCACAACACATACATCTCGCATACATACACAAGGCAAAGATCCCCTGTATAGCCGTAACAGACTGTTGTAGCAAGTGCTGTTAGAGAACAACTATAAAGACCACACATACACAAAACACACACCTCACACATACATCCCACAACCACATATAGAACACACTACACACATACACATCTTACATATCGCACACACATACACAAACCTCACACACACACCACAATAACACCACACACACACCACAATGAACACAATAACACCACACACACACCACAATGAACACAATAACACACACACACCACAATAACACCACACACACCACATACACACACGACACACCCTCCTCCCTCGGCCTCCTCTCCTCATCTCCCATCTGTCGCCATCTCTCCCCTCCTGGCAGGCGACGCCACACTACAAAGACAAAGATCCCCCGTGTAGCCTTTAACAGACAACCGGGGCAAGTGCTGTTAGCGAGCACCGATGAAGGCCGGCACGGCACACGAGAGGGCAGGTGGCCAATACCACGCCCGGCCGCCTTTGTCTCCCCAGTGGCGATGTTTACACGCCGCGCCGGTTACTCATTTGAGGCTGAGTCGACCTAGGGGAGGTCCATAACCGGTTCAGATAATCGTCACCGGTGTTTGCCCTGAGCGGGAATCGAGCTCGGGTCGCCGGGTTCGTAGCACAGCGTGCTAACCACTGCGCCACCGCTCGCCCCCACACAAAGACAACACACACACACAACATACACACCCACCCGACACACACCGACCCCAACACACACACAGCAACACACACCCACCCCAACACACACACAACACACATACACCCCAACACACACCCCAACACACATACACCCCAACACACACACACACCCCAACACAAACACACACCCCAACACACACACACACCAACACACACACACAACACACATACACCCCAACACACACACCAACACACACACACACCCCAACACACACACAACACACATACACCCCAACAAACACACACACACCCCAACATACACTCCAAAACACACACACACCCCAACACACACACAACACACACACCACACACACAACACACCGACCCCAACACACCGACCCCAACACACACCGACCCCAACACACACCAACCCCAACACACACACCCCAGCACACATACACCCCAACACACACCCCAACACACACACCCAACACACACACACAACACGCAGCCTTCGCTTTTGCGCCGCTAGACGTGTTCCCCTCCCTCCGCCCCCCTCGACTATTAAATCCGAGGCGAGCCATTGAGACGCAAACCCTCGGCTGTTGTGGCGATGCTCTTGCCGCACGGCCGCGCGCGAATATCCGCGATCCGCGCGCGAAAATCCGCGATCCGCGCTCGAAAATCCGCGATCCGCGCGCGAAAATCCGCGATCCGCGCGCGAAAATCCGCGATCCGCGCGCGAAAATCCGCGATCCGCGCGCGAAAATCCGCGATCCGCGCGCGAAAATCCGCGATCCGCGCGCGAAAATCCGCGATCCGCGCGCGAAAATCCGCGATCCTCGCGCGAAAATCCGCGATCCGCGCGCGAAAATCCGCGATCCGCGCGCGAAAATCCGCGATCCGCGCGCGAAAATCCGCGATCCGCACGCGAAAATCCGCGATCCGCACGCGAAAATCCGCGATCCGCACGCGAAAATCCGCGATTCGGGAATTAATCGAGCCCCCCCCTCCATCCCCCCTGAGCATAATAATTGTAGAGCCCAAAATGTTATGTGCTATGAATAAGGGCCATTCCCCGAAACGTCAACTATCATAAAAAAAAGTTTTCTGTTAAGGCCGCTGCAGTCTTATTGACGAATGCGTTGAGGTATGTTTTGCTCCTGTTCTAGTGAACCGGCTGGATTGTTGTTACCCAACACCTTTGTGTTAATCAATTGGCATCATTACCGCGTGTTAAATTAACTTTCCTCCGCAGAACAAGCAGACAAAAACAAACCCCCACGTTGGAAAACGTTACAGAAAGCAACTTGCGTGGGCATGCTCTTCATTCCACGCCCCGTGTTTGTCTCTCGCCTCGCCTGCAATACACCGTCGCAATGAGCCACCCATGGCTATTAAACATTCCTGACGAGTTTACACCAAACTTGTTGTCAATCAGTCGGTTTAGCCATTTGTTTTTCCTGCCGTGCCTGGCTGACCGCATCCGCCGCAGGCGATTGACATTTTGAGTTAATCAGTGACTGAAAGCGGGTCACCCCCCAACCCATAACACCCCCCCCCTCACCTTACCCCCCCCCCACCTTAGCCCCCCCACTACCACCCCCATCACCCTCACCTCACACCCCCCCACTACCCCCCACCTCACACCCCCCCCCCACTACCCCCCCCCCACTACCCCCACCCATCACCCCCCACTACCCCCCCATCACCCCCCACTACCACCCCCATCACCCCCCACCTCACACACCCCCCACGACCCCCTCCCCCATCACCCCCCACTACCCTCCCATCACCCCCCACTACCACCCCCATCACCCCCCACCTCACACCCCCCCACTACCCCCCCCCATCACACCCCCACTACCCCAGCCCCCTCCACCACGCGAACGCTTCGGTTCACTCATTCGCTTTTTCATTCTTTCATTTAAAAACGCGCGTTCCAACCCCGACCTGCGTAGCAAAGTCGTGTCGACAGCAGAACGCCGGGCAAACACAAAGAGAAGCCACGCCGTGCAGGTGGCGCGGTCAGTTTGCGTTGGATGCATGGAATCGCCTTCGTGCTCACCTGTTTTATTTCCATTAAGCACGCCCGTCTCTAGGTGAAGGTCAACACGTCACCCACCAAAGCCTCACCACACTAGTCGGTTGGGAGTGAAAATCAGCGAATCGCTGGTGCCCTGAGCTTAAAACAGGATAGGTGTAAAGGGGTTTTAGTGGGAAGTGCCAAACGCAGCGGAAATGTGAGCAAGGAGCCTCTGCGGCATGGACACCGTGCGGGAGAAATGCGGAATGCGCTGGCAAAAATTTAACCCGTAAAAACAAAGTTTTTCACTATAAATCCTTTATATGCGTGGCGGCTAGAGTCCTCTCGTCCTCTGGCTTGAGATGGCTGCCACCTATGGGTCAGATGAATCGCTGCCACCATTAAGCAATTGGTAATTAAATATAATTTATTTTTTCCTAAAAAGTGTAAAATTTTGGAAAAATGTTTTTCACGAAAATACATTGTCACGCACAACGAGTCTGTGTACAAAATGTCAGCTCGATTGGATCACGGGAAGTGGGTTAAAAACGACCGAAAGATTTGCACGGTCGTAAGCAAGCAAGTGAACGTAATACAGTATAAAGGATTTAAAAAGCCACTCCGATGTACGACATAAAAGCAGCCAGTGCCTTATTACTCACACAAATCACGCGCACACCAATACGCAGCATTAAGCGATTGCCTTACGAACACGCAACATAAACAAAAGCCATGGCTAACGTCACGTTTGACGAGAGAAGACTACGCGAGGCATGAACCTGCGAGCACTTTGTGTATTGTTGTAACCTGGAGGTGGGGGGGGGTGCACACTAACAGGCCGAGAACCGACTGGTCTAAGTCTTCATAGCGAGTTCACGGTCTCAGCTCGGTCACCAATTACCGCACGCACAAAAAGTCGTTGTTTTTAAATCCTTTATATTAAGTTCACTTGCTTGCTTGCGCGCTTACGACCGTGCAAATCTTTCGGTCGTTTTTTAACCCACTTCCCGTGATGCAATCGAGCTGACATTTTGCACACAGACTCGTTGTGCGTGACAATTTATTTTCGTGAAAACATTTTTCCAAAATTTTCCACTTTTTAGGAAAAAAAAAATTCTATGAAATTTAAAATACCAATGTGATAAAAATGAAACTCTTACTCAAGAAAAACAGAAATGAATAATAAAATAAAACCGATGCCACGCATATAAAGGATTATAGTGAAAAACTTTGTTTTTACGGGTTAATTTTTAGTCTGCACTCAATTTGGCCAAATTCCTTCTCTTAAGAGAAATGGAAAACACATCGGAGTGTTTGCCATGCATGCGACGAACGCGACTTCTCAGTTGCAGAACGTGGGTGGGAAAGTGCTGCCCGCTGTCCACTACCGTTTAGATCCGGCCACTTGGAGGGACCGTTGGTTTGTGAGAGATCCAATGGGATTTGGGTTGGGCTCTTGTGGCATGACATCGTTAGCACACGGACCCATCATATACAAACACATCCGCCATGATCTGATCTATCCACTGCTGGATGAAGACATCCCCGTGCCAGTCTTGCTCTGCAACAAACCACCTCAACATCAACAACAAAACCCAGCCGAACACGTGACAGGACAATTGGAGGCGCTTGCATTTTCCAAAGCAGGCTTTATTGTCACAACTAATGCACAACACAGCAAATCCTTTATGTATAAGTATGTCAAATACTGATAAATATTTATACAGAAATACAAATTATCAAATACAAAGTCTGTACAAGTGGAACATTACCTCGAAGTGTGTACGACGAGAAGCGTACAGCCAGAGGCGAGACGCGCACGCATGGCCGGTTCTGAGGCCACCGTGGCCCCAGGAAAGGGAGAAATCAAGCGAAGGTTTTTGCATTATCTACATAGATGCCCGAGTCAACAATCAGAAGCTTGGGAGGGTGGATTTCAAGCTCCAGGACAGCAGTTCCCTCTAAACAACAACGAAGCTTCAGACTTATCTTTGCCGCCGACGTGCCGATTATTATAGTCGCTCGCAGTAACGCGGCAAAGGACACGTGCGACTGCGTCTAGATCGGTAGGCGCGGAAAGCTGGGCCGGAGATGGAACTGGGGGAGCAGCAGGGAAGCGGGGAGAGTGCATGAAAAATGATTGACGGGGAGGCACGACAAATCTATCCCAGGACCATCGGTTATAGCTCCATTTCTGGTGGTCTCGATGGCAGCAGCATGCGTGTCAACGTCACCGCTCAACACCCAGGGCGATACTGCTCCGCCCCATTAGCATGACCGGACACGCTCGCTTGGGTCGGGGGGGGGGTCAATGTTTGGACACGAGTAAAGGTGCAGCCGCGAAGCAGGATATTGGCGGAAGGGCCTCTGCTAACAGCTCTAAGAGAACTCCGCTGGGAGGGCACCCTTGGTCTACTCTTCCACACTGGCCAGATGTCTGGGAAGAGGTGGGAGCACCCACACCTCAACAAGGTCACGTGACCTTCCGATTGACTCAATGCAAATGTTTGGACGATGAGAAACGGAGAAACGGTCTCTCGGTGTAGTAAATCAATTTAAATGCAATCCAATCCTGCAACTCATTTCACACCGGGATACTATACGGGGCTAATTCATCTGCTCATCTGTTGCGTTTCCAATTAGAAGTAGGATAAATCACTCCGCTTACATATCCAAATATGCAGACGACCTTGACGCCTGTAGATTTGGAGTTAGCAGTGTTCTCCCTTTGGTCGCGTGGATATTTCTCTGGGACCTCCGGTTTTTCCCTCCACATTTATAATCAACACGCGTTTAGAGTATTTGGCAGCTATCAATTTCCACATAAGCCACTTTGTTGAGTAACATAGCTCAGCGGGCATTGCCCGGTAAAATAAAAAAGTTTAGATTTAATCTTAAACTTCAAATCAAGATCATCTTACCAGGAGTTAAAAATATAATTTCCTCATCACAAAATAAAATATCATCAGCACCTTGTCAAATCACCGCTGGTCGATGGCCTCCCCTACGTCGTGCCAGTCGTGGGGGTTTCCACCATACCTCGCCACTCTATAGAAGTGTGTAGTGGCGGGGGGGGGCACAGGCCCAATTCAAATGACTCAGCACCAACGTTGGACCCGTCGGAGAATCTAACCGAGGCCGCCAGCTTCACAGTGCACCAGCAGCAGTGCGCCACCACTCCTCCCACCACTCTCCCCACGTTAACCCCGCCCTCCGAATCACGAAAACAAGGGGAGACGTGTAAATATGGTACACACGCACGTCCGCGTCTTGAGAGGGACAGCTTCAAGCAGGTGCGAACAAATATTCATCGATCCAACCAATTTTCCCAAAACCCTTCTGCGCTCGAAATACGACAGCACCTCATTTTATTCATCAAAACAATGAATCCGAATTGGAAACCCATCCGGTTGTTGTTTCGCCGCTCCGACACTCGAGCTGCGATTCGGCGTAGTGCACAGGGGAGCAGATTCGGTACCCAGCAGCACTCGTTGAAGACCCCCGCTGCTCTTGACTACAAAATGACTTTTACCCAGGATGAACGACAAAGCGATGGCAGCACGAGCGGCCAAATGAAGAGAAACGGTTCAAATGAACAAAGGGTAAGAAAAAAAAGAACGCCAGAGGCTTCGGCGTCGTTACAAAGTGCTTAAGATCCGGTAGGATGCTTTAAATGGGATAACCCTGAAAAATACAAGTGGAGCGAGGCGGAAAAAATGTAATGATAGCATAAAAAAAATATTTACAGGTTTTTTTTTTTAGTTTTTGTAATCTTAAATGTAAGGCAACGCACTCACGCTAATATGTAAAAACTATGTGCATGACCACCGAATACAAAAAAAAACATCAACAGGAACATTAAGAAATGCAACCCAAGGCTCAAATTAATACGATTCTTTTTCTTTAGGGGGTGTTTTACTTAACTAATTGTAGCCCGAGAATCTGCAAACGTGCAGTGGTGGCGGCCAAGTCGTTCTCAAACACTTCACGCGACGCACGAGCTAAATTAAACGCGTCCGCGCTGCGGCTACCGGCACGCGTCGCGTAAAATCAGGAAAAAAAAATCACATCCTCCCGAACGTCCACGATAAAACCACAAACCGATTTTGGCTTCGAGACACCGCCACACACACACGGATTCCTAAACGAAGCTTTGACAAACTAGCCAAAAAACAACTGCTCCCTATTGTTCGGACAAAATTCTGCGTGCAGAGAGACGCGGATTACGCAGGAAGCCGCGACGCGATGTTGGTTGGTTGGTTGGGTGCCGATTTGAGGGCGCGTCCATCGTGTTTTGTATTCTGCCGAGGGGGGGTTGCACTGCTTAATTTGTGCAAAAACAAAAGAATGACCACTAACTTTTCTATCAAAGATAAAGTATAGAGGGGGAAGGGGGGTGCAAATAATAGTTTTATTAATTTAAAAAACCCAAACATAACCCTAACCCTAAAATAGAGAGGACAGGGGTGTTGGGTAACATACAGACGTACGCACGCGCAGTGCGAGATGCCAGCTCCCTTTGTCACTAACGCCGTGCCATAAACACGTGGGGGCAACGGGGAGGAGGGGGTTGGGGAGGTGTTCATCCAGCAGTGGATTGATCATGGCTGGAGACAGATATATATTTCAACTGCATGTAATTGCGCGCGTTAGGGCTGCCACCTCGGAGAATGGAAAAAAAAAACTTACTGGGCAGTATCATGGAAAGATGAATACTTCACAATACTGGAGGAGGAAGAACTACTGAACTTGTAAATTCAATGCCTGGAGTTGTGTAACATTATTATTATGCAACTAACAACGACCAGGACTATTATTAATATCGTGGGAAGGACTGTCAGATTTCCCCGGATGGTGAACTAAAATAATAAAGATAACGAGATGGTCCTGGGAAAAGCAGGACAGGTGGCAACCAAAGTAAAAACGCTTTGGGAGGGGGCAGGAGAGGTCGATAAGAGACTCGAGATGGGGGTCTGGCAACGTCACAAGATGCAAGCCAGCTCGACAAAATAAAAGACGACACGAAGGTTAACATAATCATCATAATAAATTTGTATTAAGTTACGAGCGGGGTATTGGTTGACTGGCGGGAGCCAATGTGGCCGCCGCTGTCAAAATAAAATAAAAAAGCAAAGCGCTTTTCACCCTGAACTAAATCGGTCTGACTGGCGATAGATTTTTTTTTTGTCCCCGCACAGTCAGTCGTAGATCTCACTTCAACGATTCAAGAAAACCCCCCCACCCCTGCAACGAACTACACCGGAGCACTCAAGAAAAATGTTTGAGAGACTCTTCTCACATTTCTCGCTGTTTTTCTTACACGGATTTAAAAAGAAAAGTATTGCGAGTTTAGGATTTTTGTCGCAAAGAACTACGGTGCGTGAAAAGCCAGCAGTTGTACTTTATATCACGCTCGCTCGCTCTCTCTGCGGTGCGTGTTGCTTTGCTAAAAGCAGGTATTCGGTAATGCGTGCCTTGAGGAAGGATATGCCAAAAGTCCAAAAAAATCCACGTTACAAATGCAAAAGGCAACCAAATTTCATTATCAATCAGGCACGATTATTTCCTTTTCAGCCTCCAAGGTTAGAGAAAAAAAATAACTCACATCAAAAGACCAAAGTGTTCTTTCCTGTTTCGCTGCCGATAAAGTCAGACCACCCACGGATTTTTAAGCTACCACAACCAAAAAACCCATCAAAGCCTTCAACCTGACAACCTTGCAGTGACCTCTAACCCAGAGACACAAATGCCACCGACACGGTCTAAAAGCTGTACTGGTTTTCGCTACCAATTGTGTGTTTTTTTGCGAGTTGTTGGACAGCTCTTCGATGCGTCGTCAGGTTGTTACTGTGCGCTGTTCCGCACGCTGTCCGACGTTTTGTGCTCGCGAGTTTCTTCAGCCGCCGAGACATAGCAAGCGATATCGCGATGGCTTGGCTCTTTGTCCTGCGCCGGTGGACAGATCATGAAGATGACAGGTTCCTGAAGATCCCAGCACGTGCAGCGAAACGTCGGACGTCGTGGCGAACAACGGCACGCGTGGTACAAACCCCAAAACGCGTCGGGAAAGCGGCGCAGCACGACCACGAAAACCTACCGCGGCCGCGTCGTTTGTCGTCGTGTGACTTTAGCGCGAGCATTTAAGCACGGAAGTGGCACGATAGCACCGCACGCTGTGATCGTAGCGCTCTCCACAGGCGCCACACACTGGGGGGAGGGGGTGGCGAGGGGGCTACCAAGGAGAAGACGGAACAACGTGGGAACACGGGGGGGGGGGGGGGGGGGGGGTCGCATTGTTATCGCGCCGCACCGTAGCGCGTCACCGCATCGCGTCGCGTGCCAACGGCGCCGCCTGGAACAAGGGGCCGCGCTCTCCCCAGTGCAGCCGTTCCCCTCCGTCGTTCCGAGCCTTGCGCTGCCACAACTCGCATCTCGTCGTTCAGCGGTCTTCGTGTAGCGTACGCAAGCTCTGCGATTTTGTTTCGGAAAAAGGTCTGTTCAGGGCGTAGCGTTTTGAAAAAACAAAAGGAAAGAAATAATGATCGGTTAAGAAAACAAAAATAAATATCACGGAATTATAAAAATAAAAAAAATTGCTGAAGAAACAAATCCCTGTCGTCTTCCTCCTCCTCCTCTCCTCCTCCACTCCATCGTTTGTCCCGACCGCCACGCCTCCACCGATGGCCGCGTGTCTCACTCTTCCCAGCCGTTGTCCTTGATCATGTGCGCCACCTCGATGATGTACTTGCCCTCCTTGTACTTCTGGCTGCTCTCAAACGCGTGCTCCTGTCGGAACAAGAGGGACGGGGGGGGGGGGGGCGCCATTTTATATTTCGCGTTGAGCCCTTCAAGCGGCTTAAACGATCCGCACCGCAGAAGGAATTGTCAAACTTAGATTCGAGAAATTATTTGTTTACACCGCAATAAACGTTAAGTGGCCTCCAATGGCTGGAGGGGATCACGTGCATCAATTACATAACAACATGTGTTACATTTAACGCCTCTCTGGTCAATCCACTGCTTGAGAGGAGGACCTCTTCATAGCCGTCGCCATTACTCAGTATTGCGATACAAAAATCCATTTAGCGCCCATCAACCAACTCGGCATTAACCTACAAATCGATGCATCGCCCAATCCTTCATCGCGAGTACTCTTTGTTGCCCGCTACCCAGCGTTACAGGCCTTTGGGCCTGTACCCAGAGCCACTCCACTACTGGATGAAGGACTTCCAATGCCCATATTGATTATAGGGGTTATTTCGACCATACTTCACCACGCTGGTCAGTTCATGTTGGTGAAGGGGGGTGGGGTGATGGTGGGGGCCCGGACCGGTTCAAAAATCACTCGTCACTGTGGCTGAATATCAACCTCGGGTTGTTTGGTTCACAGCAGAGTCTGCTAACCACTGTGCTCACTGCTCAACACAGACCAATCGCAAACATTACATTCTATCACACACGATTCAAAACACGTTATCGTAAGCTAAAAAAAAAATTACGTTCATTTACGAATTGTTGCATTCTTACACCCACATTTATTCGTAGAAAAACACAATTACGTAGTGGCTAGTCACTTATGGTGACCCATGTACATGTTGGTTGCCAGCAAATCACTTTTAATTACTTGCTATTTTTCTGGAGTAGTTTTTTTGTCCGTGTGACGTTTGGCTTGCCCTCCCCCCTCTTACGCTCAGTACAGACACGGTGGACGCATTTATTTTAGACGGAGGCGGTCAGTCATAGGCAGAGATAAAAATATAGGAAGTTCTTGAGATTGGACTTGAGCTTGGGGCCAGGGTGTCAAAAGCACGGATGGCTGGGGTGGGAGGCAGAACCGGAGAATGAGCAACCCCCCCCCCCAACTGGAGTTGAAGGTTGTCTGGGGGCTTCAATAAGCAAGGCGGCGAGCACTCACGTATTTCCAGCCCAGCGTGGTGTTGCAGTTCTCGCAGTAAATGTCGGCGACGGCGTGCAGGCCGGTGAGCAGCAGTCGCTCCTCCGCCGGACCGCAGCCCACGTTCACCCTGCACAACCGCACACACGCATCACAGAACGCACGGATCACCCACGTGGCCCTTTACGCACGGTTGTTAGCGAGGAGCTAAGCAGCGCACGAAGCACAATGACTGACAGCAGCCCTTCGCTGCTAATTGATGGCGACGTCGGTACTGCGATTGTACCAGGCTAGGTGCGCTTTGGGGCCCGCGTGAAACATTGAAGGCTCGCTGGCAGGAAGTCACGTGACAAGCACACACAACAACGACGTGTATTAATAGTTGTCCAAGCGCAGTGGGAGGTTGCGAATTCTCTGTTGCTCGCCCCATCGTCTGGATCTCTTCTCCGAGCCATCTGTGCTGTCGACTCCCTGCCCCTGTTCAAGTCCAAGCTCAAGCCCTTTACTTTCTTCCCTTTGCCTATGGCTGTCTCGGATGCAATGAGAGAGTCATGCCTATTGCATCTGAACAATGTGTGATCCCCAATCACTGTAGGGACTCACGTACCACAAGCATTTCTGGCACGTAAACGAGATGTCTGTTATGTCTGTGTGACGTGGATTAAAACCGTAACATCTATCATCGTTCGCAAAATCACCTTTAATTTAATAACAGCCTCACGCACCCCTTGCAAGATTAACAAGCTATACCAAAATGGGAAGAACGTGCACTTCATTTAACTTTTAATTCTGTGGAAACACTGGAGCACTGAACTCCGACCCCAGGCGCTCTCGACTGTAGGAGGGGCTGGCGGTGTTTGTTTACAAAAGCTATAAGAGGCTAGGCACGGCTCCGGGTGCTGTCAGTCACTCTCGCTTTGCCAAAACAAATCTGCCACAACGCTCGTCACGTGTCAGATCGACGGACGGCAATACACACGACATGAGCAGATTATGTCCCAATCTACACTGCGCACACCCACCTTCAACCCTCCACAACGTCCTGTTCTACATGAAAGGTTTGTTTTGTTTTCGGTTTACGTAAAAAGGTGTAATTTTCCCAAAATGATCTCAAATCAGAGGCACGCCTTGAGGCAAAGAACTATAACCCTCACAGAACAGTGCCACCCTTTGTGTTAGGACCGAGTGGCCTGCGGAAGCAGATATCACAAAACTACCTCCGAGATCCCTTCTTCAAATGACATCTTATCCACCACCGGGGAACAAAGAACAGATTTGTGTTTTGTATCAAACACGCGAAAGCAAATCGGTGCATCGACAAACAGAATTTCTACACCACGAGACAAAAATCCCCCGAATAGCCTGAACAGACGTTTGTAGAAAGTACTGTTAGCGAGCACCGATGAAGGCCGGCAAAGCACAGGAGGTGGTTGGGTGGCCAGCACGATGCTTTTTGTCTCACAAGTGGCAATGTTTACACATCGCACCACCAGGAACTTATTTGAGGCCAGTCGACCACACACATAGACGCGCGCGCGGGCACCCACACAGGATACCGGTGAAGCACAACCCGGCACTTTGCACCAATGCTCACAGGTTTAATGATTGAAGTTTTTGGCGGCTGAGCTGCTAGCTTACTCAAGAGTAAGAGTAAACGGAAGGAGGTCAGACACACAGACTTTGACCAGCACAATGCAGGGGGTGGGGGGGGCCCCAAGGCATTATTGCGAAAGCTTAGCTCATGCAGCTTGCCCGGGGTTAATGTTTACAGCGGTGATAAAACAAAACAAAAACCTTCACCAGAATTCAAGTTTATGGTCAAACGGGTGGGAGGGCAGGCTCTGGAAGCGGGGGTCCAACCGGTTTAAAAACAAAACAAAAACATTGCTAAAGACGCTTTGTTTTGTTGGGAGGCACTGACGTTGCGCCGGGAGGGGGGTTTGGGCAATAACATCAGTTTGACAGGTGTCAACGCCAAGCGTGTAAAGCTTGGGCAAAAAGCACGGCGGGAGGTCGTGTAGAGTATTACTCTTTTCTGCTTTGAACGGGCTGCCGTGGTTTATACGGAGTGCTCTTGCCAACGGCATCCTGTACTTCAGCGGCATTTGTTTAACGAGCCCTCATTCTGCTGATGAGGCCCAGAAGATTGAAAACCGGTCTCGAGGTTTGCTTGCTTGAGGAAATGCTGCTCGATTATGTTTGTCTGGAAAGCCGGAAAGCTGATGGGGAGTTAAATTAAGTTTATATGTGTGGACGGAGAATGGAGTTCTGATGAGATTTGTTTTTACCCATGATGCTGCCGGGCAGGGGTCAGAATCCAAAATAAGAGCCATTTTTTACTATTCGGTAAAAAAGCCAATTTTAAAAGCAGCAATACAATTTGAATACGAGACGGTGGGTCCTTAATAAATAACATCATTAAGCAGTCCTTAATGAGCGGCATGCAAATCCGGAGCCGCAGGTTGCAGACCCCTGCCTCAGGGTGACACGAGTTTGTGTATGTTGAAATCGCGAGAGGAGTGTGGTTCGGGTGGAACACCATTAAACTTGCCGTGGTCTGTAAACACTAAATAGCTGTTGTCTGTACACACTGAATAGAGTTCTGTCCATGTGTGCATTGTGTGCCATTGTGATTACCGTCTACAACCAAAGCACTGGAAATGCACCCGACTTCATTTGGACCTTATACCACCAACAGGATTTGGCCAGGTTAGTACTTGGATGGGTCCACTGCTACCAGGGCTTGCCAGGCGAATGTCGGTGTGGAGCAGCACGGTGTGGCCAGGAGATGGCAGTGCCGAGTGTCACCCCGTCGTATTTACGCGCGGTGATGGGTTTTCTCCGGGTTCTCCCCGTTTCCTCCAACAAGTCAAACTCTCAACTAAAAATGGCATTCATGGAAAAAATCATCCCGATTGCAGCAGAACCTTCGTGAAAAGTGGAGCGTCTTAATCAATTGATTGCCTTTTACTCTGGCAGGTGACAACCTAACGAGACAACGAGCCTCTTTTGCATGGGAGACCTGGACAAGACAAACACAGGGGAGAGGATGGAGAGGGCTCCAATCCGGAGTCCCATGGGGGACGTTAACGCAAGTTCATCCGTGTCCTCTCAAAGCTTTTTTCCAATCCATGCGACCTTCCACAACAATCGTTTTGCCTTGTGACTATTTTTGTCTCCGCCCAAAAAAAACTGTCAAGGTGATCCATCTATGGGTGACACCGGAGTGGCCTCAAGTAATCCACCCACTCAATCACTCAGCCACCCACCCACCCAGCCACCCAACCAGCCAACCACCGACCCCAGCCACACACATACCCGGCCACCCACCGTGCCACCCAGTCACCCAACCACCCACCTATCTGGCTATCCATTTACCCAGCCACCCACCAAGCCACCGAACCAGCCAACCACCGACCCCAGCCACACACATACCCGGCCACCCACCGTGCCACCCAGTCACCCAACCACCCACCTATCTGGCTATCCATTTACCCAGCCACCCACCTAGTCATCCGACCTCCCAAGTACCCCACCAAGCCCCCTCAATCAACCAGCCAGCCGTGCCCTGGCTGCCACCTCTCCCACGCTGTGTCCCAAAATGTAAAAGCGACGAGTTCAAGGAAGGGGTCACTTACACAGCATTGAAGAGGTAGGCTCGTCCCTGGCTTCCTTGGAAAGACTGCAAACGAGAAGATGGGAAGAGGCAGCGTTAGAACCCAGGTCTTTGGGTTCATGTCGGTGCATGCACAGACTACAGATGCGATATAACGAACACACACACACACAGGCATCCACATGGTGTTTTACTATTATAATGCAGATCAGAAGGATTCTCTTCATCCTGCTATACAAATCGTACACTTAGATGTTGTGTGCCGGTTGAGCGGATATTCTCAGGTCACTCGTAGAGTGGAGTATGTGGCACATAACTACAAGAGCCACAGCAAAAATGTATACACTTGATGTGGGTGTGCCGGGTGCATAAATATTTTTTTTTCGGGTCACTGGTAGACTGGGATTAGGCAGCATGAGACCAACAACCATGGCCACTGGGGGAGCTAACACTGGATGTGTCGGACCTGGACAAACCCAGCTGAAACTAAGCCATGTTAACGTCGATTAGCAGTCGGCCACTCTTCTGGGACTCAAGCCTTGAAGGCCACGCAATTCACGCAACAGCGTGGATGCCATGGTGGCGAGATGTAAACTACCTCGCCTGGTATACAGGAGGTCGTGGGTTCGATCCCGACCCTGACGCCTGCTGTATATTTTGGAGTTTGCATGTTCTCCCCGTGGTCGTGTGAATTTTTCCTACGGTTCCTTTAGAATCAACATGCGTTTAAGAGTATTTGGCTGCTATACATTTCCACGTGATAAGCCACTATGATAAGCTATTTGTGGCCAGGTGGCTTCTTAAAAAAAGGGCTATATAGCTCAGTGGGTCTTACCTGGAAAACTAAAAACAGTAATAACAATAAATGTTTTTCTCTATTTGCCCAGAGAAGGCCCTCACCGAGTCGCGATATTTGTTTTCTTTGTTTGGTTTTGTAAGGTCTTATTTTGGGGATGTTTGAGTAATAGCTTAATAACGGAATAAATAAACAGGAAAAGGGGGGGGGGGTCGCCTTCCCCGCCAAAACACTTTTGGTTCAGTTCGTCGGCCTCTGGGACCCGTCTGGGCCAATGTTTTCCAGAATTTGTTAAAAGCACGGAAAAATGTAAATAAAAAAACATGGAACCCAGTCCAGGTTTTGACCTCCCAAGTCTCATCAGCAGAGTGTGACTTTGGAACATTTTTTACCGCAGTGCGGTGATTGTTTCGGGAAGTGGTGAGGGGTGGAGGGGGGTGGGCTGTGGCGCGTGCCACACTCTGAACCCAGCGAGCAGAGTTCGATTCCCGGACATTGACTAATGTGAGTGGCGAGTGAGATCTACCCAACTCCTCTTGGGCCCTGGGCCTTCACCAACTTGCGCTGACCAGCATGGGGAAGCATAGCCAACCGCCCTCCACACCCCCCCACCTACCACGACCCTGAACGGTTGTGGAAAGAAGGGGCCTTCATCCAGCAGTGAAATGTCCATTGGGCATGGCTGATGGTAATAATTCAATTTGTGCAGGAGGAAATTTGAATGCCCAGAGAATATTCCACACATACAAGAGTCCAATACCCAAACACGATTAAAACACTTAACAGTCTAGGCAGGCGACGCACACAAAACACTGGTTGTTATTCAAACTCATCATGGGTTGTTTCAGTAATCAAATAAAGCAACACAAAACCGTGCAATTAACATACATTTAAAAGCAAGGACACGAGCTGTTGTTTATGTCCAGGAGGTTAATTGAACCAGTTCTGTTGACCGAACCGTTAACCATATTAGCGTGTGTGTATCCGTACGCCTATGCACATGTTTATCTGTATCGTGTGCGTGCCTGTATGTATATGTGCGTTTGCGTGTATCTGCACGTCTGTGTTTCTACGTGCGTGCGCTCTGCATGTGTATTTGTGTCTGTGCGTATTACATATATATATGGAATAGGTGCCCTCCAACAGCACTTGCCCCCGACAGTATGTTAAGGATATACGGGCGGTGTTTTTTTCTTTGCAAAATACATTCATATGAAGGTACACGCTTGCTATACACACACCAGTGTGCGTGTGTACCCAAGTGTATTTAAGGTGTAAGTATATGCACGCGAGCATACATAAGCGCATACAAGTGAGCGCACGTCGCCGCACAGATTGGCTTCGGCGAAGTTCCACTTTCCACTCGACCGCCCCCAGCGGCCATCTGACAGGGCGCGGGCAGGCGAGGCACGGTTTTACACTTACAAAGTAAATTACACGTGTTCATAATATTACATTGATATCAGTATCTCGAAAAACACAAAACTATTCCATGTTCTTTTTGGTATATTGATTTTCGGACACCCTGGGTGTATATATATATGCGTGTACGTTCTATTAATGCAACTCTGGGACCGCACGGCTGTTTATAGGGACACCCTCACTTGGCCTGATGATGAGATGATGGCCAGTGCATCGGGACTCCACAGAGTCCCGTCAGAAGCCTCACACACACGCGGCTCAAGATCGGTCCAGGGCTGTCCTCTGACATAGCCCACGCCTGCCCATGCCCTCTTCAACACAAAGACAAATTCTAGATTTGAAGCTTTCGTGACTGCAAGGATTCATATTCTTTGGTTTTTTTCGGTAAAGTCACATAGGTAAAAAATGAAAATTAATAAAAGTAAAATAAAAATAAAATAAAAATCACGACGTTTCGGAGGCAACACAAGCTTCCGTCTTCAGGTGGAACCGAAAAATTCACTTGATACAGCTATCGCGCTGTGACGGTTCCACCTGACGTCGGAAGCTTGTGTTGCCTCCGAAACGTCGTGATTTTTATTTTATTTTACTTTTATTAATTTGAATTTTTTACCAACGTGACTTTACTGAAAAAAACCTAAGAATACAAAGACAAATCTCCTCCATGTAGCCGACACGCATGTCTGTTGGGGCAGCAAGTGCAGATAGCAAGCATGGACAAAGACACGACTTTCGAGACAAGTGCTGTGTTAGCGAGCACCTATTAAGATCGGCACGGCACACGAGAGGGCGGGTGACCATCACCAAGCCCGGCCGCCTTTGTCTCCCGAGTGGGGATGCTTGCACACTGGGACCAGGAACAAATTTGTGGGCGAGTCGACAGAGGGAAGGGCCCGGGACCGGTTCGGCAGGAATCAAACCCAGGTCCGCTCGGTTCGAACTCAGGTGGCTGGGTTCGTGGTGAAGCACGCTAACCGCTACACTGCTGCTCCCCACACCAAACAAAAGACATCTATTTCCATCTACTTTGCAAGCTCGACTGTATATGTCATTCAAACAAACGAATAAAAATTTCACACAAACACACATCGACACCCTCTATCCCAACCTCACATGCCGCTCATACTTTGTACGTCACCACACACGCACACACAAACTTACAGTAATCTGCACTCTTACGAAGACAAAGATCCCGCGTATAGCCTTGACAGACCATTGGGGCAAGTGCTGTTAGTGAGCAAATATGAAGGCCGGAATGGCACACGAGGGGGTGGGTGGAACAGCACCACGCCTGGCCGCCTTTGTCTTCCTCGTGGCTATGTTTATGTCATTAGTGAAATTTCGGTCAGTTCCTATGATCACTGTTACATTGCTTTTATGGCTTTATTTTGGTGATTTCGAAAACGTTTTTTGGTCTGGCCATGTTTGTTTCAGTACGGAGTTAGACTGATGGCCTTCATCGAAGTTGTCTTGTGGTTGTTGTTGTTGTTTGACTTGCATCCCACCTGGGATTTTTGCACACAGCGTGGGTGTACGGTGCTTTTTCTGGAATATTTCTGTTTTTTCCTGGATTTTCTGTTTGCACACATTCAGTCACTTTAAGATGTTTTCTTATTCATGTTTTTGTCTCGTTTGCACCCCATTCAAGAGCCGAATGGCTCACAGGGCTATACCAAAAGAAATGAAACTGAAATGTTTACGCACCGCACCGAGGTATTCATTCGAGGCCGAGTCGACCTAGGGGAGGAAGGCCCAGGAACGGTTCAGAAAATCGTCACTGGGTGTTTGGCCGTGAGCGGGAATCGAACTCGGGTCGCCGGGTTCGTAACGAAGCGTAGTGCTAACCGCTGCACCACCGCTTCCCACTGCACTCACCACACTGCACTCACCACACGGCACTTTGACAGCGAGGCAGACGGGGAAAGTTTTGAGAATTCGGGGAGCGCCCGCGAAAACACACACGAACACATACAGTAAACGGAGTCGGGTTGATATTATTAGACAGACCCCCCCCCCCCCCCCCATGTTTATAATTACATTAGAATTATGTCCGGCTGCCGTTTACTTGTTTACGTATTAATTCGCGTGCGTGTTTACACAGCTTGGATACATCGCTCCCATTTGCACAGGGAGTTGCCCAGAGTTGCAGGGTAATTTTCTTTATTTTTAACGGCGATATTCAATTGGCCACTTCTTAGTCTTGACAACATCAGCAACAGTGGCACGTGGAGGCATCATGTGCCGAGCGAGTTGCGGGCCCGCACATGCCCCCGCATGTCCGAGCAACCACACCCAACCACAGTCATAACACCACTCCTACACAACATCCACACCCCCCCCATCATACACCACCACTACACTCCATCCACCCACTACATCAACCAACCACATCGCTCCCCCCACCAATGCCCGCATCAGCCCAGACCAATTCTCCTACACCACTCCACGCTAAAATCCTATAATACTCCACAACATCTCACACCCCACGCCAATATCGTACCCCACCGCGCACCATCCCACACCAATCTCCTCCACCATCTCACACACCAAGTCACCATCCCACACCATCTCACACCCCGACTCACCATTTCACACCAATCTCCTCCACCATCCCACACCACACACCACCGCACATCCAAAGTCACAATTTCACACCAATTTCCTCCACCATCCCACACACCAAGTCACCATCCCACACCAATCTCCACCATCCCACACCATCTCACACCAATCTCCTCCACCATCTCACACCCCAAGTCACCATCCCACACCAATCTCCTCCACCATCCCACACCATCACACAGCAAGTCACCATTTCACACCAATCTCCTCCACCATCCCACACCATTTCACACCAATCTCCTCCACCATCTCACACCCCAAGTCACCATCCCACACCAATCTCCTCCACCATCCCACACCATCTCACACCCCAAGTCACCATCCCACACCAATCTCCTCCACCATCCCACACCATCACACAGCAAGTCACCATTTCACACCAATCTCCTCCACCATCCCACACCCCAAGTCACTATTTCACATCAATCTTCTCCACCATCCCACACCAAGTCACCATTTCACATCAATCTTCTCCACCATCCCACACCATCTCACACCAATCTCCTCCACCATCCCACATCAAGTCACCATTTCACACCAATCTCCTCCACCATCCCACACCACCGCACATCCAAAGTCACAATTTCACACCACTTTCCTACACTACCCCACACCATCTCACACCGCACACCAATATCCTACACCACCGCTAGACCCCTACACGCTGGACCACACAGCCCCCGCAATCGCGACCGCGTGTCTGTGCCATCCGGGTAACGGACTCTGTACAAAGCCCCCCCCTCCTCCTCCTCCCCAGCTCATCTCGATTTTCAAAACATTGGCCAAAATAACCACGGCGGCGGCGCCGGCGTTAAAGCTAGAAAGAGCCCGCAGCCTCGGCGCCCACGCAGCCATTCGCTCGAAAAAAATATTCACCGGCCTTCATAGTCCCCAGAGGAGACGACGAACACAGGATGGAAGTACACGGGGGAATGAAAGTCCGAGCAATCCGTGATGCCGCGTCCGCAGGCAGGGGTGCACACTCGCAAACAACAATGCAGTTGTGTCACGCGTTCGTCAATAAGACTGCCCCCTAAAGCAAGAGGGAGGGAGGGGGAATAGAACAAAGTGGTGACATTTTGGATAAAGGACCTTTCTTTTTTTGCCATGAAGAAGGGTCATTGTCTGAAACGTCGCTTGCTTATTGAAGAACGAGTCTGCGCAAATAGGGTTAGGAGCTTGTACGTCTGTTCTGCGTGCGCTTCATCATCCGGGTTCTGCTGTTGCCTCCCATAGACGACAATGCAATCGGTATTGGCCAAACGTCCCAATGCTGAAACATTACCAGGAAATTACTCAATTTGGATGGCAGCACCCACATCGCCCCCTACCGCAAAACTAAAACTAGGCAGGAGCCCCCTGACAAAACAAGTCCCGAGACTCAGCGAGTCTTTCCTGGGTCAACAAGTGAAAGCAAAAAACACACATAAGTTGTGTGTGCCAGTTAAAATTATTGTCTGTGTGTGTGAAGTGGTGGTGCAGTGTTTTGAGCACTGCGAACTCGCCGACGTCGGTTCGATTCCCAGCCGGGGGCTAATGACACCATTTGTGAGTGGCATTTGAACTGGTTCTGGGCCTCCCCTAGGTAGACCAAGCCATAAATAAGTACCCGTCGTGGAGTGTACACATCGGCACTCGGGGAGTCAAAGACGGACGGGCGGACAGGCACGGTGCTGGCTATACCACCTCCTTCGTACGCCGTTCTGACCTTAAATCGGTGCTCGTTTATAGCACTTGCCCCAGCAGTCCACACAGGGCGTCTTTGTCTCCCTGTGGTGGAGCTGTGCAACCAAAGCCTCTGGTCGTGAATGGTCGCCCTTTGATCACCACATTAGCACCCGAGGCTGTGCTTTGTTGAAAGAGTTTACACTTTGAGTAACTGGTAGTAAAATTCACTAATTCAGCAAATAACCGGAGTACTGTTAACATGGGAAACACGCAAGCACACACACCCACCCACACAGAGGCTCCCATTTAGTTCTATAGACCACAGGAGCAAGTACAGTGGTCAGTGAGAGCCTTCTTAGAAGGAATCTAACGATGCAATGGCTTTGGGTGGCCTTCATCTAGCAGCAGATCGATCACGGCTGATCATGACCGATGCTTTGATTCATTATTAATGAAGTTTCCCCCCCCCCCCGCTCATAATGCACCAATAGAATAGCAGGTGTCAGAATGCTGTAAATGGTTTTCTATTAGCCTTGTGTGTGTACTGGGATCACATCCCTCTAGCCACGAAAGGCCGCTAGATTCACCACAAGTAAAAAAAACGTACACAAGAGGAATCCGTGATTGCATCGAATCGTGACACCGAATCAGCTTACGACTACTTTGGTCGTCCGGTTTTTCCATCGACATTTAGAAATCAACATGCATTTAAGTATTTGGCTGATATAAATGTCCACATGAGAAGGCACTCACTCCATTGGAGCTATAATTTCTGGCCAGATTTCTTCTGAAAAAGGAGTTGTATAGAGCTCGGTGGGCCTTACTTGGTAAAATACATGTTTTAGTTAGTTTAGTATACATTCACGTATGAACTGGTGAGTGGTGCGGGTCAGGAGAGTTGATGACCGGTGGTTGAGTGGTGAGTGTTAGGTTATAGGTGAATTGCGAAGGTCAGATGTCAGCTAAATGTCACTTCACCCCATCTGTAGGATGTGCCGTCCACAAGCACTAGCACTAGCACTATTAAACGCAGGGGTGACTTCCAGCTGGGTCTGCCTGGACCAGAAACCCAACAAATGTCCACCACCGGCACACCACATCCAGTATACTTTCTCACTGCGACTACTTCGTCATGTGCCGCCGCTGCTACCTACCTACTCCAGTCCACCAGTGACCCGAAAAAAATTCGGTGAGAAATTAATCTCCGTGTAAATGTATAGACGACTCGCGTGGGAGACAATCATTTATTTAGCTGTGGCCGATTTACCAAGTCGGCATTTGGGTTGCGACACCGGCTCGCAATGGCCTCGTGTCACGAACGATGATATCACATGAGGTCATTATTTTTAAATATTTTTGGCCAAGGTGATGCAATTGTCCTGATGTAATTGTAATTAATAAAGTGCATGTTAGCGACATTTCAAAATGCATACGGTAAGTCAACAAGTTACCAAATCGCAATTAATTACATGGATAATGATGATGATGTCACAAACACACATCATATCGCGATAAACGTTGCCGGTAGTGTACATTTCAAGAGTTGGGCTCAGATACCAAACACGGAGCTCTCAATACAGCTTACGCTCCCAAGTGTTTTCCGGTTGTACCGCGTGTCCGTCCGGCTCAATGCCCGACGTTTCACGCCACAATGCTGGGAGCATTCCGACGTTACGCTCCACGTGAATCGGGAGCTTCGGTTAGTGAAGAAGCTCCCAGCAGTACGTGGAGCAAAACGTTGGACGTCGTGCCGAAATACAAACACGCGGCACAACCTGAAAACAACAACAAAAACGTCGTAGAGCCGTAAGACACGACTGCGAAAATATATGGGAGGAGCTCATTCGTGTGTGCCTCGGGCTACCAAGACCCCGAACCACATCTCATCGCGGTGCCGATTATCCTGTGTCCACAACAGCGCATCCAATATCCCCAAAACAAAAAACCAGAGCACGCGCGGGTCAACTGCGCTCAGTCAAACCCCATCCGCACAACCACAACCACCACGATCCCCCATCTAACCAACGCCAGCTCCAATCTGTTCACCAGCCAATCCTCCCACCCACCCACCGAGCACCCATCTGTCAACCGTGTCGTGTCTGAAATCCAAACCCCCCCTCCCCCCGTTTCCCACTGCCTTATCTGCGATGTAAACAAGCTGCATGCTGTGGGGGTGTTTTCAGGAAAATCTCTTGGAAATGGGCAGCTACCGCCCCCTTCTCTCCGTGTCTCTGAACTCACGTGCTGGTTGCTCACAACACACAATAAGTGCACACAGACACACACACACGCGTGTCTGTGTGTATGTCTGTGGTTGTGTGCGCTTCTTCAACTTTTGAACTCTCGAACGTAACGTGGCCACTCAAGATTAGAGATTCCTCTTCCCGTGTGCAAGTTATGGCTGTGGTGCATGTCATCATTCTGATCATCATCATCAGCGATGGCCAATGCGCTGCCGGAGGAAGGCCTCCCCCAGCCACCGGTACCGCCACCTCTCACGATCCTGCGAAGTAACGGTCCATCAAGCACCTGCACACGCACCGATATCACCGGGGGCCATCTCGTCGGTGGTAGTTGTGTAAGGAAATTGGTTTCGTTCGCCTGCATTTTTTCACGCACTTCTGTCATGTGGTATAAAGTCCTCTTATCCGCGGCCCTATTACCCGTGACAATAATGAACCGCAGCCATGATCGATTGGAAAAATGACATTATCCGCAAATGGATTCTTATTAAATCCTATTGCAAGCGTTGATCAGTGGTTTACCACTCGGAATAGGACGAGTTATTTTTCGCAGATAGGCACAGATAATAGGATCCTCCAATAGAAGAAGTGGATTAGGTTAGTCTCTGGGATGGAGCGGTGGCAAAGTGGTTCGCACATTGCGCTCCGAATCCAATGACCTGAGTTCATCGATTCTCAGCCACGGCAAACATCAGTGGCAAGCGATATCTGAACCGGTTCTGGGTGCATCCCCCCCCCCACCACTTCACCCACCCACCACTGACTGACCAGACTAATAAAGTATGGTCAAATAAAATCTCATTAGCAACGTGGCGTGGCCTTCATCCAGCAGTGGATTGACAAAAGGGAGATTGATAAGTGATGAGGAAGAGTTGACCACAGTCGATATGTGAACTCGTAACATCGTGATCAAAACGCCTGCTTTCATTACCGACCTCAAAACAATCGAACCTCGTCTCCCAAGGATTTCCAGCAACGACTATTAATAAGCAGCCAAACACTGGGCCGGTTTCCACCCCTCTCGAGAGTCATCAGCAGCGTGCGGCCCATTACACGAGTTGCCACCACGCTGCCAGGCGCTAAAGGCAAAGCGCCTTCATCCAGCGGTGAAATCGAAACCGGGGTGCGCGCACTACTTATTTATGTAGCTATTACGGTGCGATTACGATGCGTCTCAGCGCACTTGCGTATTTGTTTTCAAGTGTTTTCCCCGATAAGAGTAAATCGTTAATACGGGCAAGTCGCTTGACATTTCTGGTTTAATAATAACTCGTCGACCTCATTCCTCACAAAAGAGGTCGGTGGGAGTGATGTTTACCACCGCATCACGGAGGCGGAGATGTTTTCAATCACATCACGCGTGACCCACATATCATCCGTAAAACAAAAACACAGAACAAAAGGGCCATCTTCTTGTCCGTGTGTGTGCACACACGGGTATATACGCGAGTGCATGTGGGGAGCGGTAGTGCAGTAGTTAGCGAGCAGCACTACCAACCCGCTCATGGCCAACACCAGTGTCGAACGGTCGTGGGCTTTCCCCTAGGTCGACTCGGCATCAAATAAGTACCTGGTGGAGTGTGTGACCATCGCCACGAGGAAGACAAAGACGGCAGAGCAAGGTGCTGGCTGGCTACACACCTCGTGCAACATGCGGCCTTCATAGGTGCTCACTAACAGCACTTGCTCCAAAAGTCTATTAAGGCTATACGGGGGATCTTTGTTGTACCCGACTTCGTTACTCTGCTCAAAGTGTTGTTGTTCAGATATCCGGCTTGTACCGTGAGCTGTCCGGCATGATGTTCGACGTTTCGCCCTACGTGCCGGAAGCTTCTTGGGAGGAACCGAATTGTTCTTGTGAAAATGTTTCAATGGTGCCTGTATGTAACAACCTGTGTGTGTATTCAGTGAGCCGTCTGAACTGCATGGGCTTGATAACGGTGTTTTTACCGAAACTGAAAATGTATTAATTTATATTTTTAAATGCCAGTCAAATATCGCACACCGCAACCCACGCAAGGACCTGCGAATCCACAGGTTTTAGGCCCACGAGGTGAAACAAGAGGACATGCGGTACACAACCAGTATACACAGCAACGGTACACACACAGCATACCAAGCACATGCATACAAACACACAGCACACAAAAGTACACACTCCACACAGAATAAAAAGTAACACATTAATAAATAAGCAGGCAACGTAACCTTCTACTGTCACATACACGCGACTTAAAAAAAGACACAGTATATAAAAAAGAAACATAACTGTATCTGACAATTTATTTATTAATTAGCCCATTTAGGATTCAAGCTCAAGTTTACAGCCACGGCACGGGCTGTGGCATAAGGGATGTGAGGAGAGGGCATCTGGCACCGAGCACGCCGCCTCAAGCACAATGGCATGTTGTTAATAGTGGTGTGTGCCAACGCTAGTGCTATAACACTGGTCACCACACTTTTTCTGGCATAAGGTATTCCAACGGTTTTAAGGTAATTTTGGGGTGCCGATTCCAAATCTGGCATCAGTTTTTGTCTATCACATCAGGTTGAGATATCAAATATTGCATTATCAATAAAAACTGCAGAAGAAAAATATTAAATAAATGTGGATATCTACATAAAATGATATTATAAACACACTATCCTAAAAATACAGCACCATATTTTAACACTAAAGCAGTCACTGACTCGCAACAACTTGCAATCATAAGTGACAGAGTTAATTTCGGGTAAAATCAATGAAAATGGGGTATGCCGATAGCATAAAAAATTAACCCGTAAAAACAAAGTTTTTCACTATAAATCCTTTATATGCGTGGCGGCTAGACTCCTCTCGTCATCTGGCTTGAGATGGCTGCCACCTATGGGTCAGATGATTGCCTGCCACCATTAAGCAATTGGTAATAAAATATTATTTATTTTTCCTAAAAAGTGTAAAATGTTGGAAAAAAAATTTCACGAAAATAAATTGTCACGCACAACGAGTCTGTGTGCAAAATGTCAGCTCGATTGGATCACGGGAAGTGGGTTAAAAAACGACCGAAAGATTTGCACGGTCGTAAGCGTGCAAGCAAGCAAGTGAACTTAATATAAAGGATTTAAAAATGAGATGTGATAGAGCAAATCTGAGATCAGATTTGGAATCAGCACCCTGAAATTAGTCTAAAACAGCTGCAAAAGTCCAGGCCAGAATTTTTTTTTGTTGACCAGTGTTATTGATCCAAAAGTGTCACAAACCACATGATTTGGCTGTAAGAACATGCGCGCGCATGTGTTTTTGAACACTTGTGTGTACACTTGTGTGTGCGTGCGTGTACTAATGCATTTGTGCAGGATGGGGTCTGGGGGGGATGTACAACGGTTAGCGTGCTGCACTACGAACCTGGCGACCAGAGTTTGATTTCTGCTCACAACCAATAACAGCAGTGAATATTTTAACCCATCCTGGGCCTCCTCTAGGTCGACTCAGTGTTAAATGGGTACCTTGTGCAGCATGTAAACACCAGGACTGGGGAGACAAACGTGGCCGGGAAGCATGTTTGTTGGCCACCCTCACCTTCGTGTGCCATTCCGGCCTTCAATAGGTACTCGCAAACAACAGTCTGCTAAAGGCTACATGGGAGAGCTTTGTCTTTTGTGCCTCTATGCGATGTGTATATGCACATGTGCTAGTGTAGCGTGTCCTTACCTATACATGTCAGCACACGTGTCTCTCGTGGGGGGGGGGGCTGCATTTTATGCATTATGTGTGCGTGTCTACGTGCATTTATACAATTACGCGTGCGCACGGGCGGGCACGCACAAGCGCACGCATCCGTGCGTGCGGTTAGCGTATCAGCACAGGCTTGACGGAACAGTGACCGACTCCGCGATGAAAGAAAACAAATATGCGCCCAGGAATTAACCCGTCTGGGCTTCCAATTGCTCGGCGGACTGTGGAAGGAAAGCGAGAGCTGGCCACATTTTCGCTGCCCATTTCTTGGAAAAGCCAAAGAAAAAAAACAACACAGCTCGCCCACACGGCCACAGACTAAGGCTTCACCTGGCACCAGACCCATTGAAATCTGGCACCAGCTGATTGTGCTCCACGACCACTTGTTTTTGTTGTGTTTGTTTGGGCACACACATCACAATAGTGGCTGTCCATTGGGGGAGGAGGGGTCTGGGGAGAGATTGGTCCCCTGCCATATGAACGTGGAATTTACACGAGTGAGTGGTCCTCTGAGTACGGACGGGGTCATTTTGAATCGACCGGCAATAACGTGCGCACAGTAGAACTCTTAATCCGTGAGTGGTGCGGGGAATAAACTTCGCGTATCCTTTCGATTTAAAGGTTTCGTGACTGCAGGGATTCATCTTCTTGGTTCTTTCGGTAAAGTCACGTAGAAGGGAAGTAATAAAATAATAAAAATAAAACATAATAAAATAATTCTCACGACGTTTCGGCCACAACGCTGTCTCCCCGACAGACCTGGTCTTCACCCGAGGACGGTTGCTTGCGTTGTGGCCGAAACGTCGTGAGAATTATTTTATTATGTTTTATTTTTATTATTTTATTACTTCCCTTCTACGTGACTGCTCGCGTATCCTGTTATCCGCGAATTCACTCCACTTATCCATGAAATGCAGTAGAGACAACAGAAATAGGGGCACGGATAATAGGAGTTTTTAGCAGACCCTACAGTTCCCACAAACAACATCGCTGGCAGCTAATATGGTGGCAGATAAGAGGTATTGTACTGTGCGAATGTGCAGTCAAACTCCCTTTATCCGGAATTGATGTGCAGGGCTGAACTGCTGTCAGATCCTAATATTCGAACATATTTTTTTTTTATTTTAAACTACTCCTATTATTTGTGAAATAGGATTAATTTTCCACGTGAATCCGTCTATCTGTTAAAATGTAAACATGATTAGGATTACGTTAGCGCCAGCAGCCATCAATTCTGGCTCTGCCTCTACCGCATTCGTACACACGGATAACAAGACACATTTGCCAAGCGACTCATCTTATTTGTGAATAAACAGTCACTCGGGAGTTTTCGTTAATTAATTAGGGGGTCACTAATAAATGGGAGTCTTGCTAAAGCAGTTTTCCTGTAGTCATAAAAACAATGAGTGCCTTTAGAGTGGTTGTACGTGTGCGTAAATATTTAATAAAACAGAGCAACGAGCGAACTTCGTTAGAATGGGCGACGAGAAGCGACCCACGCAGTTGTGGAAAAAAAAAGTGTCTCGTGCTACGAACCCGGTGGCCCGAGTTCGATTCCCAATCACAGCTAAGAATCAGTGGCGAGTGATGTCGCGACCGATTCTGAGTGCAAGCCCCCCCCCCTCCCTTTGATCCCCCACCTCGCCATCCCAAATTGCCCAGGGTGATGAGGTACGGTAGAACAAACCCCTATTCTGGCATGGGGAGGCCTTCGTCCAGCAGTGGATTGACAAAGCCCTGTAAATTATTATTCCCCGGAAGGATACTTTTGATTATTAAATTAACATCGATTTCTATGCTGACGGGCATCGTCGTCATCCACTGTTGGACAAAGGGTTTCCTAAGTCACCGCTATTCTTTAAAAATGGTACAGCGATGCAAAACACAGCTCACGATAACAGCTAACAATTTGCACGTGCAAGATTTGAAGCTATACTTATACATTGTGTGTAATGGGTTAATATGGCCCCTGCAGCCATTAGAGGCTGCTACGTTTATATGACAATCACAAAAGCAGGAATTAATTCTTGAGCTGAATCGGCAGAGAGGAGGGGGCACCATACCACCCCCACTTATCATACATTAATATTTCATAATCCTCCTAAATATGGACATAAAGAAGATGAGAAGCTACACCTAAGGGCTTCATCCATGAAATATAACTCGTCCGACTAGACAACCAACAAAGAGAGATGGAGCGATGCAGGTGCCGTGGCGGATTATTACATCGTAAGAACGTGACAGAGGGTGGCGGATAAAGTGGGCCTTAATCCAGCAGTGGTTTGACCACAGCTGCTGATGATGGGGATGATAATTCTGGTCAATTCACGGATGACAAAGTCGTGCTCATCCGTGTATTATTTTACATCAAAAGAATTGTATTATTCAGGGCAGACGGTGGGTCTGCGAGAAGCCATCAATAAAGGCCCTTTTTTCTACAGTTTCACCGAATGGACTGTAGACGCAATTGCGTGGGACAGCAAACACAACAGCCTGCTCAAATATTTGGCATCACAGCAGGGCCCTAGGTGGCAGGCGCTTTTGGAAGGGGGGGTGGGGGGGGTGTTTGGGGTCAGACTGTTGAGATGGGATAGTGGAAAACCTGGTCATGTGGAGACCAAAGTGACCTGACCAACAGATCGGCATGCAGGTCTTTTCGGATGAACCTACCATCAGGTCACGGAGGGGTGGGGGGGGGACAAGCTTTGTTTGCAAAACGCCTGACGATTTGCCACCGACAGCTGGACCATTACCGTCTGTAGCCAAAAACGGTGCTATCCCGAGATCGCATTTGCACAATCGCAGTAGCTCAGCAACAACCTCACCCCCCCACTCCTCTTGCTCTCCCGTCCACCCCTTCTATCCATCCTCCAGCCCTCGCTCTCCCTACCAAAGCTTTTAAAAGCCCACAGATTTTAAAAGCCACATACCCTTTAATCTCGTTGGTTGCCAAAGATCGGCCCGTCTCTGTAGTTCCCTCTCCTCTCCTATCTCATCCGGCCCTGCCACCCGTAACACCGCTCTCTTCGTCTGCCATCTTCACATCCTCCACCAGCCTTTCGCCCACATGTGCGAAAATAACAAAACACGTGCGCAAATGTGCCCAAGAGAAGGTCTTTTATGGACGGACTTGGAACTGCCATGGGAATGTGGATTTTTAAAATCATAAATGGCTGAGGTTGGACATTGATGATGAGCCACCAATGCAGATTAGCACAACACAATAGCTTGGTTGAGCAGGGATCTGCTTTAACTCGACTGGTAATTTGGCTCCTTCATTAAAATGTGGAATATCCAACAGTGTCTCCATCCAGCATTCAATCGACCATTGCTGCTGATGAACTTGTGTTTTTTTCACAGACGACTGGAGAAATCCCACACTTATAAGGAGCTGACATCCAAAGATCCTCTGATGTCACATACTGTGTGCGCGTGTGTTTAGACACGAAGTAGCAAGTGCTTATTGACCTGTCAAAACATTCCCATAACTGTCACTGGTATGTCTACAGCTCCAGTATTTGGATTCTGGAATATGGTTGTGGTGGTACGAAATGGGTGGAGCGGTGACAGCTGTTGGCGCAATGCGCGACGAACCTCGCGACCCCGAGTTCGATTCCTGATCACGGCTAACATCAGTGTCAAGAGACATCTGAACCGATTCTGCACGTCCACCTACTGCCCCAGCCAACTTCAACAAGGCTACACTCACAAGCATGGTGAGATATGGTCAAACAAGCCCTATGACCACCAATACAATATCCGCAGGCCTTCGGCTCTAGCAGTGAATAAACAAAGGTCTGTAAATAATCAACAATAGCTTTATCTCAGAGGTGTATTGAGGTATCTGTGCATGTCACAGTTGATGACGATGAGGATTAAAATGTAAGAATTTAGAACACAATGTTCACATTTATATAAAGTGTTGTATATACATACACACACAGTGGGGTGCGGGAGTGGAGTCACCAGCACACAGCACACGATGAACCTGGCAACCCGAGTGCGATTCTCTGCCACGGAAAACCGTGGCATTTATGTGAACCAGTCCTGGGCTCCTAGATCGACTCAGCCTTAAATGGGCAGAATTTTTTTGTAACGCAGAATAGTCCTTACCGAGTATCATGGCTCTCAGTCAGAATGGTCTTGCCAAGTTCACCAAGTAGGGGGTTATGATCGCCATCTACAATTCCAATTAAAGTGTGCCTCTCGTGGTATTAGGAAGCCACTGAAGCCATCCACTTCTAAATCTAGACTGAAAAACGAATTTATTTAGAACTACTTTGTGTGTTCAGTTTGCTCCACCCTGCCCCACGGTTGGCAACGTGCAGTGCGAACTAACATACAGTACATCACATGAACATCAGCACAGGAGAGACAAAGGCGGCCGGCAGTGGGGCACAGCCACACACCGCTTCCTATTGTGCCATGCCGGCCTTAAATGGGCGCTCCCCCTAAATGGCACTTGCCCCAACAGCCTCTGTAGGATACCTGGGTGGGGTTCGTTGTCTTTATATGATGCATAAGACAAAGGTCCCCCGTATAGCCTTAACAGACTGTTGGGGCAAGTGCTGTTAGCGAGCACCTACGAAGGCCGGAACAGCACACGAAGGGGGGTGGGTGGCCAGCACCACGCCCGGCCACCTTTGTCTCCCCAATGACGATGATTACACACCGCACACCAGGTAATTATTTGAGGCTGAGTCGACATAGGGGAGGCCCGGGACCGGTTCAGAGTTGGCCGTGAGCGGGAATCGAACTCGGGTGGCTGGGTTCGTAGCGCAGTGCGCTAACCACTAACACTACCGCTCCCCCTCTCACACAAATATATATAAACACACACACGGCGCAAATTCTGATCCTGCAGACCCAAAGAGCGAGAGCACTTTTCTCCGCTTGGCAACAACAATCAAAACACTGGGCGGCCAGGCCAATGGGTTTCGGCCAATGGGATCGCGTGAAAGGGCTCTGCATACCGTGCTACCGACCAATGGGCAGACTGGGAGTTGTGGAGGAGGGGTGGGGGCCCTTTGTGGGTGCACGAGCTCGAACGCTGATTGGCTGTGGCGAAGAAAGGAAACCAGACGGGAGGCTGGGGGAGTTGTGTGAGTGTGTGTGTGGTTTGCGCGCGTGTGTATGTGTGTTTAGCACGTGTCTGTATGTTTAACACGTGTGTGTGTGTGAGTTTGTGGTAGGGGAGGAGCGGTAGTGTAGTGGTTAGCGCGTCTGCGCTACGGACCTTGGCCCACACCAGAGTTCGATTCCCGCACACGGACAACACAGTAGCGACGATTATCTGAACTGATCCTGGGCCTCCCCTAGGTCGACTCAGACACAAAGGAGTACTCGGTGCGGCGGCGTTGTAGTAATATCGCCACTGGGGAGACAAAGGCGGCCGGGTGTTTGATGAAGTGGTGTGGGGTTGATTTCCGACGTCAACTCGCCACAACCTTTTTTAACCGGAATTCGCACTCTGTTCAGCCGGTTTGTTATGTGGTGGGCAAATGCAGTCAACCACAAACTCACAAAAACAAAGATCCCCCGTGTAGCCTGTAGCAGATTGTTGGGGCAAGTGCTGTTAGCGAGCACCTATGAAGCCCGGCACGGCACACGAGGGGGCTGGGTGGCCAGCAACCACGCCCGGCCGCCTTTGTCTCTCCAGTGGCGATGTTACTACAACGCGGCCGCACCGGGTACTCATTTGTGTCCGAGTCGACCTAGGGGAGGCCCAGGACCGGTTCAGATAATCGTCGCTGCCGTGTTGGCCGTGAGCGCGAATCCAACCCGGGGTCGCCGCCGGGTTCGAATAGCAGCGTAGCGCTAACCGCTGCGCCACCGCTCCCCACGCCCGACCTTAATCTGTGCCGTGTCACGCCGGCCTTAATGGGCACTCGCAAACAAAACAAACTCTCGCTGCTGCAGCAGCAGCAACAACAACAACAGCGTCCCCGCACAGAGAAATAGATTTGTGTGTACGTGTGTGTGTGTGGTTCAGTGAACAGCCGTTGTGTGTTCAGAAGAGGAGACATCTATACAGTACACACATTTACATTTCAGCCCCGTGTAAGGTCTACACAGCAACGCACGTGTCGACACGAGAACAGTGGCGGGAGGGGAGCGCAATGCTATGAAAACAGTGTCGACAGTGTTGTGGGAAGGGTAAGGGCCAAGTGTTACTCAACCCCCTTCTCCGATGCACAGGAGGTCCGCATTTTCACAATAGTGGTGGTGGTGGGTAGTAAAGCGACAGCGGCTATTTAAACAAAGCTCATTTTAAAAATAAGACATTTCGTGGAAGTGGCACGCACGCCATACCACCGAATCGGTCAGTCAAACCACCAGCAGACAACCCGGGGGGGAGAGGCAACTGGGGTTGGAGGGAGCTCTCTTGCCAATAAACTAAACTATTTTTTTTATTTTACCAGGTAAGGCCCACCCCAGAGCTGTCCAGATCTTTTTCAGAAGTGACCTAGGCCATCATCCTGCGGAAATGTGCAGCAGCAGCCATATACTCGAAAACGCACGGTCGATTCTAAATGCGGGGGTGGAAATAAAAGGAGAACAAGTATAACCCGTAAAAACAAAGTTTTTCACTATAAATCCTTTATATGCGTGGTGGCTAGAGTCCTCTCGTCCTCTGGCTTGAGATGGCTGCCACCTATGGGTCAGATGATTGCATGGCAGCATTAAGCAATTGGTAATTAAATATAATATTTTTGTCCTAAAAAGTGTAAAATTTTGGAAAAAAAATGTCACGAACATTAATTGTCACACACAACGAGTCTGTGTGGAAAATGTCAGCTCGATTGCATCACGGGAAGTGGATTAAAAAACGACCGAAAGATTTGCACGGTCCTAAGCAAGCAAGCGAACTTAATATAAAAGATTTAAAAATCTACGCAACCACGGGGGGGGGGGGGGGGGGAGAACATTCAAAACTCCAAATATACAGGTGTCAGGGTTGGGATTGAACCCACGACCTCCTGTATACCAGGCGAGGCAGTTAACATCTCGCCAGAAGGGTGGTGGGATAACGGCTGCAGCATTGCGGATGGAACCCAAAAGTTCGAAGCCAGTCTGGAGTGTTCTTGTGGTTGTATAAAAACGTGCTGCATCATAATATTGGTTCTGGAAAGCCAGTTGGCCGACGGATTGAAACCTGCGTTATTTGTGTAGACGGAGGTCGGTATAAAACATCTCGCATCTTAACGAGAGCACTTTTAAATAACCCCCAAAAAATTAGACCCTTTTTGTAAGTTAATTTGGTGCGCGTTGGATGAATGCCTCCCCTTATGCTGGCTGTGTCGATCACAGGAGTTGTTTGGCCATACTTTCCCAGGCTGGTCAGTGCAGGGTGTTTTATGTTGAGAGGCGAGTGCCAGTTACTGGCGCAAATATCACTTGCGACTGATGTTAGCCGTAGCCGGGAGTCGAACTCGGGTCGCTGGGGTTAGAGTACAATGCTCCAACCCGCTCTCCCAATTTATAGGACTGTCAAAAGTTACGAATTACTTTAAGTGTTATATAGTATTATTGTTTTGTCCAAAGTGGCCCCATAGCCAAAATGAAAATGGGCACTGCCTATAACATCTGGGAAACATAACAGCTTTGGTTTTAAACAGGCCAAATTCAGCGCATGCGCCCGAGAAGGTTGACATCACTCCAGAATGTTTTCTGCTAAAACAAACGTTGGTTGTGAAACACTAGTCCGGAAGAACAATTGGCCGATGATACTCCAATAAATATTTGTATGCAGGCAGATATAATTTTATGTTTTAGTTAATAATTAAATTAAGTGTCATGATACTGAAGCGAGCACTGGATGGCCTTTCATATGGTTGTTGTTGGTGGTCCAAACACGCGAGTTAAATTTCCACATTAGGATGCCAACAGCAAGCCTATCCATAGGACAATGCTACAAACAATGCTTATGTAAGGTCCTGATCGAGTCTCAGGAAAGTTTTTTTGGGAGGTTCCTGCTCAGGGTGTTTTTCCCCATTCTTGCCGATGATTTTTTTTCAAAGTACTTCCTAACTCTCACAACCGAGGGAAAAGTCAAAGGTATATAGTGTGGTTGTCATTGACCCTGCTGCAAGGAAGTAGTCCAATTCTCAACTATTTGTACAAAAAAATATTTGTACAAAAAAATTATTTTACCAATCTCAGACCCACCTTGAGCTATATAGCACTTTTTCAGAAATAACCTGGCCACAAATTATAGCTCAACGAAGTGGCTTATCGCGTGGAAAATTAGAGCCAAACACTCAAAACACACGACGACTCTAAAATGTGGTGGGAAAAACTGGGGGGCCCAAACAAAAATCCACATGACCACGGGGAGAGAGACACGGAAACTCCAAATATACAGGCGTCAGCAGGGTCGGGATCTAACTCACAAAACTCCTGAATACCAAGCGAGGTCGTTAACATCTCGCCACTATGGCCCCCCCCCCATCACCCCATCTCTTTGTAACTCGGCACCTGGGGTCACCCTCCAGCCCATGTGGCCCCGTGCAGTTGCACACTCAATAGCTATGACACCGGGCAAAAACATTCCCCCGTACGAAACAGAGATGAAAGTTCTCCTTAGCGTACAGTACGGCATTTCAAATTTGTCTCAAGGAGGTCTGCCAACACTTATTGAAATGGCCAACGCAGAGAGGCGGCAGCCAGCAGCGGTGCGAGCGGTATTATATAAATACATAAACTTGCTTGAGAATTGAAAGGAAACCTCATTTGTAGATTTGTTTTATTTTATTTATACTCAATATAGATAGGTATGTGCGCCATTGCTGGCTCCCTGTGTTGTATATTTCATGCGGAGGAGGCATGCGAAGGACACTAACGGGCCATTTGGAGGCAGTTGCCTTTTGCAACTGCCTCCAAATGAAAACGACGCTCACAACAATGAACGGCACGCCGGGCGGATAAAACACAGAACAAAATTTGTATCGACTTCACAAGTCTTTTTCGGGTTCTAAACGGTTAATGTTTGTGTACATTAAGCTAATATGAAGTGGTGATCTCCATCATTACAAAACAAAGACAAAGGTCCACCGTGTAGCCTCTAACAGGCTGTAGGGGTAATTGCGATCAAGGCCGGCACAGCACACAAGGGGATGGATGGCCAGCGTCACGGCTGCAATTACCATCACCACGAACACCAGCACCACCACTGGACACTACCATTGCTAACAGTGTCACCACCACTACCATTACCACCACCGAGGCAAACACGACCGCCAGCGTCATCACCACTACCAGAAACAAAAGGACCATCGTGACGACAGGCAACGCCATCATCACTACTACCAACACAAGCATCGTCAAATCACCACCATCGATATCACCACCACACGAGCAACACGAGCAGTGACGCTCATCGCAGCGATCCACTCCGCATCCTCCAGGCGCAAGTATCTGGCTCAAGCACTTCAATGTAAAATTATTGCCGAAGACGGCCAGCAACCCCCACACAATTGTCAAAACAACGTTGTCACGTGCCTCTTATGCAAAGCGGCAGCTGCTCGAACCCCCCGACCCCCAAAATAAAACGCAAAAACACAGTAAAATGAAGCAAATAATTAAACAACCACAGCTTCCTCGTTTTTAATTAACAGTCAGAAAACTATTGCTCCCTTTTACAATCTCTTTATTTTTACAACCTCGGTTTGTTTAAAAAAAAAATCACTTTATTTTCACGCGTGCAATCGTGGACAAGCGATAAAAGGTACGTATGGTCAAATGGCCCAACCGGTTGTGAGTGACGCAAGCAAAGTTTCTGGTACAGCCACGATGGTACAAGGCCATCATAAGACTCGTGAAGTGATAAGACCAGTTTCCAAAGGTTACTCAGTAACTCTGCGTTTTATATATACACACACAAACACACATTGCACGCGCCATGCACACATGCACGCAAATAATGCAAAACATGTTTAGGGTACACAAACACATAGAGCCCGTGCATACAAACGATCATGCGCAAATAGAATCAAGATGGAGGTGAAACACACAGCAGACACGTGGTCTTTCCAGATGAACGGCACTTCAAATGACCGCAGAAGGAACGGCGGCAGCGTGCCCAAGACCAAAATCACCCGGAATGTGCTTAGCCTCATTGGATATTGCAAAGCTAAGCACGAGTTAAGGATGGGTTCGAACACGGATGGAGTGAACACCACCACCACCAAAAGGCTTGCCAGG
Source organism: Lampetra planeri (assembly GCF_965212315.1). Classification (NCBI taxonomy): domain Eukaryota; kingdom Metazoa; phylum Chordata; class Hyperoartia; order Petromyzontiformes; family Petromyzontidae; genus Lampetra; species Lampetra planeri. The sequence continues at coordinate 6,009,433 of NC_136143.1, forward strand.
TGTTGTAGTCGTGGGGCTGTTATATGTGGTCAGTGGCAAGTGTCAGTCCCCCCCTCTCTTATGCGTGGTGGGTTTTCGCCTCCGACAAAGCCAAACATCACGTTGCAGGGCACTCTTGAGTCCTGCGACTTAGGCTTCCCTTGGTAACTAAGGGACGTAATTTGCTATGCCAGAGAGCGGTTGTGTGACTGTAACAAGTCCTTTAAGGGCAAGCCAACTATGTAAAAAAAAAGAGGAAGACCTAAAGCCAGATGGTGGCGTTGATGGTAAAACTGTAAAAGCGGATCTTCTTGGGAGGGCGGGCGTAGACTGTGGGCACGAGCAGAAGGAAGGAAGCGACGGCGAGGTGTGGCGACGGTGGAGACATCAGGTGGTATTAACCTGCCGACTTTCACTGGAAAATCAGGATATTTGTGGCCAATGCAATGTTTACACTGGCGTGGTCGCACTCCAACTACGAGTGAAACACAAAAAAATCGAATTAAATTATATCGCCGATGTGTTTTCAAGGTTGTACCGTATGCTGTTTCAGAATTATGTCCAACGTTTCGCTCGACATGCCGGGCGTCACTGAAAAAGCTCGCGATGGCCAGGATATATTACGTCCAACACCTGGTATGCAGGGGGTCAGGGGTTCCATCGGAACCCTGACGATGTCCGTTGCATATTTGGAGTTCGCGTGTTCTCTCTCTCCCGTTGGTGGCCGCGTGGATTTTAGTCCGAGCTTGTCCAGTTTTAGCCGCCCCCTCCCCCCCATATTTATAAACACGCGTTTCGATTATTTGGCTGCTACTAAAAATGCTCATATTTGATGATGATGAAAGCCACTTCGATGAGCTATTATGTGTGGCCAGAACACCTCTTAAAAAGAGCTCGCACAGCTCAGTGGGCTTTACCTGGTAAATAAAATGTAGTTTACTGGAGTAACAAAAAATCCCAAACTCACTGGATTTCAGAAGATACTGATGCCATGAACTCAGAAGATAATTCGTTCCTGAAGATGCCCGTGGAGCAAAACGTTGGACGCCGTGCCAAACTGGAGAGCTTGTGCGGCATTACTGCCAACATCTTGGGCAGCAGTCGAACTTAAATCCTGCCACAACCAGTCCTGGGTTGTGCTCTTGCCCCAAAGGGAGGTCCTTGTTGCGCACAAACCTACTCCACCTGTCGAGTGCAAAGAAAAAGATGCCCCCATATATATCCTTAACAGACTGTTGGGGGGAGGGGGGGTAAGTGCTGTTTGCGAGCACCTATGAAGACGACACGGCACACGAGGGGGTGGGTGGCCAGCACCACGCCCGGCTGCCTTTGTCTCCCTAGTGGCGATGTTTACTACACACCGCACCAGGTACTCATGAGGCAGAGTCGAGCCAAGGGGAGGTCCAGGACCGGTTCAGACAATCGTGACTGGTGTTGGCCATGAGCGGGAATCAAACTCGGGTCTGAGTTCGTAGCCAAGCGCACGAACTGCTACATTACTACTCCCCTGTCGACTGCGCACACCTGAACAGGTGGACGGGTGGGCAGAGAGGTCAGTATTGCTGTGCGTCACTCCCTGTACCCACCACTCCCGCAAAACCCACGCCTTCCCCTTTCCTTTGTTTTGCTACTCTGTGTGTGTGTGCGCGCACACGTGTTTGTGCGTTCGTGTTCCTCTTGCTAAAAAGCCGCTTAACCCCAAGCGTTGTTTTTAAGGAAACACGCAGGCGGGTTTGCCCGTCTGTTTTTTTTTCGCCCTGTCGAATTTGACCTACGTTAAATCGGCAACGACCATAATCTATCCACTGCCAAATGAGGGCCTTCCCAAGCCATCACCATCTCTGACGGTCCTGTGGCAAAGAAATCGGGCTGGCATCTGCACAACTTAAGACTCATTCTAGATGTCACCACTTGCATTTTCCACGAATAACAGCAGCCCTGGGACATAAGACACATGGCAATACCACATTGCTATGGGCCGGCGAGGGGGCAGTCTGCCCACTGGACAACCATTCCAGACCTCCTCCTTGGACCTCATTCGGTTGTATCACGGAGAGACTTAACCCTGCCATAGGAACGAGGAATTTCGACCACTGGCTTGGGGGGGCCACCACCAGAGATGGAGACATGCCGCGCCACCTAATTTTGCTCGTGCAGGGCAGCACGCGTTTGCTTTTTCCCCGATAACGAACGATACAGGGTGTTCCATGGGGGGGGGGGGGGGGCCTTATCTGTGGCCTTCCAACAGCAATGACAAAAATAAAAAAGGCGTATCAATTGATTCGGCTGAATGCGCCGTCCATCACGGGGCTCAAAGGGCAATCACTAGCAGGCACTGCGAGGCCTTCACATTAGTGTCATGTCTCTATTCCTCAGTCCACGAACGCCCGGACAAAGCACATGGTTGCTGCGAAAGTCAGTCGCTTTGATTGTTACCAACACTGGAACTGGATCCGATTATCAATTCATCCACGACCTTTGGAATGGATCATCTACTCCGTAAAACGATTCTCGCAACAATAACACAAACAATCGATGATAACAGCAACAACACACACAGACACACTAGGAAGGCTATAGCAACAAGGCACGAGAGCCAATCACTTTCATGGAAACCTATTGCAGAATTCTATTGTTACTGCTGTGATGACACAAACCGTAGCCTAAGGGTTAGCATTAAGGTTGGATGGGTGTTGGCAAAAAAACACAAATAATGGAAATGCATGTTGCTTCATTGCACGACAATCTCATTATAGTCGCTTAATTAAAAACGCATACATTATTTGTGCACACTCATTACCGAGTGTATTGTGGGTATTAACGATCACCCAAGGGCCTGAATAACCAAAGGCACATCGTCCCTCTGCGGTAACCCCTCGTATGTGTGGTGTGTTTTATCTAGGTACTCCGGTTTACTTCCACTATGAAGGGACACCACCTGTGGCCACGGGAGACTTGGAATAATATCCCAATGGAAACGAATGAAAAATTTGTACGGATTACAAACATGGACATCGATAAAACAAAGCTGAAATGGGCGACAAAGAAGAATGGTGAGGGGTACACTTGGAATTAGAGAAACAGGGGGGAAAAAAACAACGATTAGGGAGCACACACCCACTGTGAGACATCGTATTGATGGCCAATGGTCGAGAACAACCACAGAGTGGCAGCCGAAGGAGGGAACACGCCCAAGAGGTTGTCATGGAACAATTAAATCAACCAGTTGGTGTGTACGGTGCTAGATGGATTGTTGCGCATTGCAATACGGCGAGAAACGGTGACGCCTCACGGAGGTATTCAGCCGATGATGATGATGATGTTGATAATATAACATCTTTATGAACCTGAGTAGAGTTGGGTTACGAGATAGTGTGGGAGCCACGTGGGCTGTAGCGTCAGACCAAGACAAACGGTGCCAGACGATACGGGGTGGAGGGAGGCGCAGGAGGTTGCACCGCACACCTCCCAAGGGACCATCGGTGGATGTCACAAACCACACATGTTTTCCCTCTCTTTGCGCCGAGTCCCAAAGAAAAAAAGTGGGCATAACTTTTCCCACCCACCTGCCTGCCCACACATCGTCCAGCGGCTGGGAGGGCAACGATAAACATTTAAACACGCGCTTTTTTTCCGCCCTCTCTCTTCTTCTTTTGAAAGCAAATAAAAAAATATCAAGTCAGACGTCAGGGTCACGGTAGTGACAAAAGTTTCGGAACAGCACGATCCCCCATCTGCGTGGCCTAGGCTTGCGGTAACAGCATCGTGCAACAATTCACACTGCTGCAAGAAGGTCGTGTGTTCGTTAAAAAAAAAACTTTTGCGTGCTCACCGCTCAAGATTTCCCAGGCACAGCGGTGCAGCGTTGCACACACTCTGCGGTAAGTCAACGGTGGTTTGTCGAAGGTTCATTTGCCACCGAATATTTCCCCCGTTGCTGGTAAGACCGGGGTATGGTGGCATGTGACCAGTAGTAGCCACAGCCATAGAGAGGGATGTGTATACTGGACGTGGCATGCTCGGTGTGGAAATATTTTTTGGGTCACGGACCCGAAGAAAACCGGTTGATATTAAGCCCCGGCTGGTTGCCCTGCAGATGAACCGACAGAGGAATGTGGAACTTCCACCACTTGCTCAGGGCTGCAAATAGACGATGATCACTCTTCCTATACTATACATCACCTTGTCCCTTTGAGATGATATTGTTTGGTCTTCAAATACATCAATGTGGTAGTCGGTCCCTCTCCCCACTCTGTAACTTCACACAAGACTACTGTAGTCTTCAGTGTTTCTAAGATTCGTTAGCCAGTTAATAAAAAAAGGTATTGGTGGCCAATCACAAGGAGTCATATGCATAATGTGACCAAAGGCACTCTTCCAGTAATCTGAGCATAGAATTTTTTTGTAGAGCCACGATCTCATTATTTAAGTAATCAATGGCTCTGCCTATTAGAGAGTCGATTAACACGATGAATTGGATAGCACGAAAATTGTAAGAAAAAAAGTATAAGTTTAACCTCTTTTCCCACGTGTGCTGCTGAACGGGAGGTGACAAGTGGGAATTGGCAACTTTGTCAACATCATCAGCCGCGTCGCACTGGCCATGGCCTGTCGGGGGCTTTCCTGCCTTCAGGCTGCAAGAGTGGCCGGCATTTTTCAAGCGGCTCAAGTAATCGACCACAAAAAAAGTATTAGATCACATTTAAAATAAAAAAATGTATCGACTGGATCGATGAACCACGAGCAACGATGAATGACGAAACACACGTGGGGGGGGGGGCCCCCTAATCCACATCTGCTACCGCAGCTGTGAAGCATCTTGCGTGTCGGTCGCACGATCGTAATGTGACCACCGCAACGTGACGAGCGACGGGCGCATCGCCCCACGTAGGCAAACCAATCGGCTGGCTGGTCAAACTCAGTGATGTTGGGGGGGGGTGGGGGGTGCAAAGCAGAAGGAGGGTGGTGGCGAAAGGAGGGGCATGGGAAGGATCGTTTTCCAATTCGAGTCGGCTTTGATTCGTTGTGGAGCGGACGGTTCAGTGAAGCCAGCGCCGCCTCTCCACGCTTGTGCAACGTGCCACAAAGCACAGGGTCTGTGCTTGTTCAGGGGGCTTTCAAAACGATCTGTGTTTGTCTCTCATCATGCCTCCTTCTGGGTCTCTCCCCCTGTTTCTGTGGCTCTCTGTGGCCTTGCGTCAGTCTCTCGCTGCAGCTCTGCAAGTCTCTTGGCCTATTTTTCACGTCGTGTCTCTGTCCTAGTCTCTTTGTGTTGGTATGTACCTCTCCATTTGTCTGTGTGTCTCTCTTGGCGTCTCCCACCATTTCCTTCCCTTCATGTCTGTGTGTCTCTATATCCATGTGTCCGTCTCGTCATTATACCTCCCTTTTTTATGTCCCTCTCATCGTCCACCTCTCTGGATCTCTCCCTATCGATTTCGCTGCAGGTCACCCTGAATGCCTGTATTCTGATGCATGTCTGTCAAGGGATTTGTGTTACTTCCCTCCCCGAAACCTGCACAGGGTTCTGCTTCGTGTTGAGATGACTCTCGGTGTAGCGAGGGTTCAATTAGCCACATCTCCTCGCGAACTTGAGAGCTGGCGAGACGTGGGTAGGAGATTCTCGATGGTAGCGATGGTTCATCGAGGTAAATCTGCCTGGACAAACGGGACAGCTGGTGGTGATGCCAGGAGGCATGATGAGAGACAACCAGTGGGAAAATCAATACTTCAGAAACCGAATATTCTTATAGCAATGATTCAGAGGGAACGAATTCTGTTTGGAGGAGTCGGGAAGGTGACGGTGGTACACTACCACGCAAAGTTACGAGTCAGAGACAGAATCTTCTTTGGCAAGCCCGACAGTTGAGGGTTTGGGAAAGTTCAGTTGTGTGGTTATGGTTCACGGATCGAACGTGCTTTGCAAAGCTGGGGATGTGACGATGGGACATTCGCGGTGTTGCAAAAAAGTTTAATTTCCGTAGTCACCTTCTTGGTTCTTTCGGTAAAGTCACGTAGAAGGGAAATAATAAAATAATAAAAATAAAACATAATAAAATAATTCTCACGACGTTTCGGCCACAACGCAAGCAGCCGTCCTCAGGTGAAGAACAGGTCTGTCGGACAGACAGGCTGAATGACACTGTCTTTCCGACAGACCTGTATTATTTTATTATGTTTTTTTATTATTATTTCCCTTCTACGTGACTTTACCGAAAGAACCAAGAAGCTGAATCCCTGCAGTCACGAAAGCTTTAAATCGAAATTTACCGTAGTCACGTCTGCTCGGCGAGATGGGGGGGGGGGAGAGCTAAGGGACGGAGGGTGGATGGGCGGCAGAGTTCGCCACAACCCACCACACACACGCCGGCACGGACAGGAGAAGAAGAAGATCCTGGCGGCAGGCCTGTGTGCGTGCGAGGGAGCCCTCCCTCCCCACTCCCCGAGCCATGAATATTTAAACGAGCCGCATCTTTTCACACTGCTGCTGCTGCTGCTGTGGCCGCTGCTCCAATAAACGCTGGCGGTGTACGTGACACGCGTGGCTCGGCACACCGGGCCAAGTGTGGCAAGTACACTACTCAGTTCATTATTTATTTACCCCCACCGCGGGCGGCAGCTACGGCTGCATAGGCCCCAATGAGCCCAATGTCGTCGGCTCTCGGAGGCAGACGATGGGCGGCCACCATCACCACTGTTGTGGAGTGACTCATGCAGCCAGCTATGGCTGTAGGGTTTTGGTAGTACATGTGGTTTATGCCATTTATTGTGAAAATTCCGTCACAGTTCCTATGATCACCGTTTCTCATTGCTTTCATGGCTTTATTTTGGTGATTTCGAAAAGTGTATTGGTTTAGCCATGTTTGTTTGTTGTAGTACAGAGTTAGACTGATGGCCTTAATTTAAGTTGTCTTGTGGTTGTTGTTGGTTGTTTGTCTTGCATTCCATTGGGATTTTTGCACAGTGTTGGTGTACGGCGATTTTTTTCTGCAAAATTTTGCTGTCTTTTCTTGGATTTTCTGTTTGCACTTAGTCACATATTCACTTTAAGATATTTTTTGTTCATGTTTCTTTTGTTGCGGTTACACCCGATTCAAGAGCCGAATGGCTCACAGGGCTATACCTAATAAATGAACTTGAACCAGGGCTTGCCAGGCGCTATAGGCGTGGGGCTGAGAGGAGTGGCCAGGACATGGCCGTGCCGATATGATCGGTCTATTCCCCTATGGGATAGGGTGTTGCCCCCTCGCACGGGTGGGTTTTCGACGAGTGCACCGGTTCCTTCACACATGTATCAACACCTATTGACTGAAAACATATTGAACTATATATGGAAAGAACTGCAGAACAATTGTTGGCACCAGCTCACCGCCTGGCAGCTTGTTTGTGGTTTCTACTTAGCAAATGTTACAGATGCAATTTGCATGAACGACGCTATATTAAATTAATAATTACATATTTATATGCGTGGTGGGGTTTCTCAGACTTCTCCAGGTTTCTCCCGCATGAAGCCAAACATTAATTAGAAATGGAAACGTCCAAATATCCCAATGAAGGGCCCTCCTGAAATCGAGTCTTGAGACTCAGCGATGCTTTCCTCTGTAAAAATGTGTTTAATTATTAGCATTATGTACCTTTCAGAGGATAGGCCAGCTAAATTGACATACGCAATAATATAACTTTATAGTTTCCACTGCTCACGTCAGAGCACATGTCAACAGACATCAATAAAATACATTGTTTACCGCCGAGCCATGCGTGACGTTATAAGTTCAGGGTGGGTAAAGTACAACAAGATCAGACACCAGAGTTTATTACCCAGGAGTCTGAGAGAGAGAGCGGATTGATGGGAGGGTGGCTGGGGTAATAGGATAAGAGACAGGGAGCGGACCAATGAGAAATGCATCATTGTTTACCAGGAGCGTGGTAATGATATGGACCATGATTAAGACTCGGGGTCCAGATTCGGTACGTGAACATACTTTTCACCGTTAGGGTAGGGATAGAATTTACAGTGGTGTAAAAATATACATGGGTGGAACAGAGGCAGTGGTTGGCACACTGGGCTATAAACCCAGCGACCTAAATTCCATTGCTGGCCAAGACTAACATCAGTGGCGAGTGATATCGGAACCACTTTTAAGTCCTCCGCTCAACGCCCTGCACAGATCAGGATGGTGAATTATGGTGAAACAACTCCCAAGCTATGCCCACTTCCTCAAGTAGTGGAATGACAAGAGGCTTGAAACGATCATTATTAGAGTAATTATAACAGCAACGTTGTACCTGCGGCCACACCACGAGAAGGGGCATATATGCAGAAAGGTGCGGGAGAGGGAAGAGAAAGAATGGTAATTAAGGGGAAAATTTAATGGAAAAATGGAAGCAAAGGGGTCAGGAGAGATGGAGAAGAGGGAGGAGGAGGCCAAATAAGGGGCCTCGACGCTTCTACACGGAGCAGAGTGCGTTTTCACAGGAGGCGGGGAGAGGGGAGGGATTCAGAATTGGGGTGGCCACACAGAAGTCACGTGATCTATGACTAAATTGCAATACATTAGGAACAGAGTGTAAATTAATCAATTAACATTAATGCTTAAGCTAACATTGCACGCATTGAATCGTGCGTGTACAAATCACTGTTCATCAACTCATTGTAGGCAATGGGTTCACTTGACCCCTTCAGCCACTATAGGCACGACCATTCACCACACCGTTAATAAAAAAAACAATAATCAATTCTTGAATCGCATCATGACCCTTCATTAAGAAAAGTCATTAAATCGCTGGCAAGGTCAACCACCCGACCTCTAGAGAATCTATTCCGTGAACAGTGTCCGATTCCTCAAAACAAACTTGACCGTGACCCAGAGAGAGATCGGAGCCAGAAGAACCCGTTTGACAAACAGGAGCGGTGCTGCATCTCAACAGGCCCTCGCCGGCTTCCAAACCGGCGCAGGTCGACCAATGGTATAATCAACACACGCCAACTCGGTACGGGCCAAACGCGATCCCCTTTTTGTTTCGCAAGCGCGCGGCCCCATTTAAAAGAACACACCGCATTCTCGTACTTGTCCCAGCGCTGACCAGCAGCAGATCGATGGGGCCACCGCCGCTGACGACAATACTCCTGGCGGCTTCAGAGAAAACCCCCATGCGTTAAAATAAGAGGTAAAGGTGCAGCCCTGCTATTGCTCAATCACGCCACTGTTGGCGGAAGGACCTCCACCAGAGGATGGCTCTAGAGGGCCCCGTCTAGAGATGGAATTTTGACGAACTTGCGCACACTGGCCAGACCGTCTCGGATGACCGTGGGAGGACCCACACTTTACCCCACCACATATACGACATGCCGATCGATGGGCAGAGATGGGGAGGGATGAATTGAACTTGAGACCACCTCCCGGCGCGGCATTTGAAACGATCAAACCGAACAGCAGGCTACCTCTGGATTGCAAGTGCAGTGCGTGAACCATGACGCCATGGTAGCTATCCCTAGCCTTAATAACGATAAAAAACAACAACAACCAGCACAGGGCAGACAATGCACGTCATTACATTGTTCTGCTCATTTCCTGCCGATTTACTTAGCGGTGCATGTCCGAAAAAGAGAAAAAAAAAATCAGGCAGACGTAAACAATAAAATAAAAAGGAAGCCAAATTTCCTAACTGCCCAGACCAAAAAAAAACCACACGCACACACAACCCGGTCCACTTCTGCGACCTGTATTTGGTAAATGTACAGAATGTTCAGGCTTGTGTTTTTGGCATTAATTTCTCAGCACCGATAGAGTTTTTTTCTTTCTTTCTGGAAGCTTGAGAGAGCCAGACAGGGAGGGAAGGTGGGAGACGCTGGCCTGAATTTGAAGTGCGGCAGGGCCGAGCGAGGCAAGGGACGGGATATGTGGGGGTGAATTCATTGCAGGGCGAGAGGCAAGGAACGACATCGCGCGATTGATGTAAATGAGATTAAAATTATATAATAATAATAAAAAAACACTGAGATGGAATGAGAGAGAGAGAGAACAAGGTGTGCATATGAATAAAAGATGAATGTGAAGAGACAGTAGACAGGCTTGAGATGGGTGGCACGACAGTACACATTGAACAGATAAGGAGGAGACGGTGATAAGAGAAAAATATAAAATATCCGAGCACCATTGGTAGTGAGGTGTGTGATATGTGCGGTGAGCGAGGTGTGAAAGTTGGATCCCTGTAGCACGTGGTGTGTACTCGTGTGCGTGTGGTGCATTTGGTACAGGCCGAAAGCATGAGGTGTGGTGTATGGCTGTCCATGGTGTATGGTGTGTGTGTGTTGAAGTTGGATGTGCGTGGTGTGTGACGAGGTTGGATCTGCATGACGTATGATGTGTGTTGTATGTATGTTGAGCTTCTTTCGCACCGTACATAGCCAACCGTGCTAAATCGGAGGTGTTGAAGAGAGCGCTCCATGTGCGACACATGACAAAACGTTGAGCCAGGTCGTTCATGCTGTGACCTCGTCGCTGTGCATTACTCCGAGTGGTGTAATGTATGGTGTATGTTGAGGCTGCCACTGAAAAGTGTGAGAGCGATGAAGCGGTTAGCGCGCTGCGTGACGAGCCGGGCGACCCGAGTTCGATAACCGCTCATGGCCAACACCAGTGACAATTGTCTGAACCCGTCCCGGCTCTCCCCTAAGTTGATGCAGCCTTAAATGAGTACCTCGTTCAATGTGTAAACATAGCCACTGGGGAAACAGAGGTGGTCAGGCATGGTGCCGATCACCCATCCATTCACGTACCATGCCGGCCTTCATTAGGTGCTCACTAACAGCACTTTCCCCAAGCCTGTTAAGGCTACAAGGGGGATCTTTGCTTTGTGTGCAGGCTCACTATCCATAGTGTGTGATGGTGTGTCTTTCTAGGCTCACCATCCGTGGTATGTGATGTACGGTGTTTCTCGAGGCTGGATATATGACACGTGGTGTGCGTTGAGACTCGTTTTCCATGGTGCGTGATATATCGTGTGTGGAGGCTAACTATCCACGGTGTAAGATAAATGGTGCAAATTAAGGCTGGCTCTGCATGCTGCACGGTGTTGTATAAAGTACAGGCTTCATTCGTCTGCACGGTGTGCGATATACGTTGAGGCCGCCTCTCCAACGCACAGTGCGTGGTGCGCAGTGGTGTGGCCAATTCCGCGAGGGCGCGGATAACACGGCACGCGTTCCGAGCCACCTTCACAATGCGTTCGGACGCTGTGGCGTGGCCACTCCCCGTGGCGGTCGCATGGTGCGTGGCGTGTGACATGTGCGCCCCTCTCACCTTGGAGATGAGCTCGTCGTGGTTGGCCAGGTGGGCGCGGCAGTGCACACAGCTGTACTTGCGGTGGCAATTGGTCAGGTACGCCTGGAAGGTCTTGGACTTGCTGAGCTTCACCATGGTGCCAGGGTCGCTCCGTCACCTTCTCCCCTGGCGGCGCGCGCGCGGGCAGGCTGGCTGCTCCCGGTCCCAACTTTAGAGCCGCAGCGGCTCCCTCTCTCTCGCTCACTTGCTCTCTTTCCACCACGAAGGTCCCTCTTCCTCCTTCTCCTCCTTTCCTTCTCGCTCGCCCGGGCGGCTCGCTGCTCAATAGCTCTCGCACCCGCTCGCTCCTTCTGCTCGGCAGTTTGGATCAGCTGCACGAGTCTGCCGGTACCTGTCGACAAAAAATGAAATCACGGGGCCATTTAGCAATTGAATAGGGGGTGACAAACACCCTTTTCCAAGGCATGTAAAATGTAATATCACAGAAGTTCTATGACATCTCCTTCCTGGGCGTTTTTTGATACGAGGTGTTGTGCTGATCACTGTGAAAGTCCCAAGTGGAAGGTTACATACATCTCATGACGTGACATCGACAGCACATTTATAAAATGGGAGAAAATTTTAATTTGCAAAGTACTTGCAACCAAAATGAGTGTGGGGTGGAATTAATCTCCACTGGCAGTGGAAATTCCACATTCCTATGACAAGTCTCAGTCACTCTATCCATAGCACAACAGCACGGCGACGTTTACATTTTGCAAGTGTCAAGTGAGCATGCAAGCTATTGAACCTGTCTGTTCACGTGGTTGCCAAGGTTCCATTCCAGATTCAGCCTGCCAAGTAATCTTTGCGTTAAACCAACACACCAGCTGTTGTAAAGTAATGTTTTTTTTATTTGTGTAAAAGCCACTGGGCTGCAAAGTGCACGAGTGCCATAGATCAGTTTCTCAACTCCAGTCATCGCAAACCTCTGCGGCAGCTCCCCGCGATTTCCAGCCATCAGATGTGTGTGTGGCGATTTAATTTACGTATTAATTTAAAAAAAATACATTTCTAAATCACAAAAGGGTAGACTGTGTGGGAGCATCTTGGAAGACTGGAGTTGAGATACACAGACCAAATGCCAAATTTGAATATTGTAGACAACCACATTAGCATAATCAAACAATATTATGCGAGACGCCATCAGGAGATCTGGCTCATTAGTCTACATCCTAATTTAAATAGTCTGGCACTGATGTAAATGCATGCACACGTGTAATACAGCACTTATTTAAAAATAAAAAAATTACAGAATATATTACATTTTTGTAACAAAAATAAAGCCCATAATTCACCACACTGATCAGTGCGGGTTGGGTGAAGGGAATTTCAATGACATTTGTTGCAGTGCCCTCTACTGCCCACAACGCCTACGACACCCAATGGTTGGCCGTGCAGGCTCAAACCTGCTCCGCTTCCAAGATTTCATGGCCAAGGGTACAACAACATCCCAAGTGATGTTGCTGTTGTAACTTGCTGATCTGCCCATACTGGACATTTGTGCCAAAGAGCTTCATAGCTCATTGGCTTCCTCCCATATAAATAAAGATTCCGATTTGGTCAAAGGTCATAATCTGCAAAAAACGAATTCAACCAATTCATCTGCAATTGAGCAGTATGCAATACTCATCTCGCAATGTCGGGAAGTGTTCAAAATAATTGTCGGCCCTTGGTTAAGCCAGTGCTGGATGAGGGCCTCTCCATGCCTTGTGGTGGGGTTATTTAACCATACTACACCATGGAGATAAAAAAAAAACCTGCTGTTGATTTCATGGTGACAATGATGATCATTATAAAGTCTGCACCTGCAACAGCTAGCACTGGCAGCAAGTGGACAAAAGAAGGCCTATTCAAGTTTCCACAGCAGACGGACACACTCAACCCACGTGCCACTCCCGTGTTAGTACAACAAACAAACAAAACCAAAGGTCAACAAACCAGACAATACACGAAGGCGTCTCTTTCAGAAAGGCCCAACCGCACGTGGAATCTTCTATTGTGCGTCTGTGTTTTCTTTTATAATTCATTGGATGTACAGCCACCGCTCGGTACAGTAAAAAAATATATACACATTTTATATTGTCAGTGAACAGACACCGTTTACAGAAAGACCCCCAAGAGGGACAATCTATCGAAATAGCCTCGTTAATTCTAGTAATCTTATCTGGCCAATGAGAGGGCTATAGGCACGTTTGAAATGATTTGTAAGATTATAATCAGGGTCCAATGTCACTGAAGATGTTTGATGAATTCGCTGGCAGATGAAGAGGCACCCGAATCGAGTAGCCACAGCTATAGTGAGATGAATACTGGACGTGGAGTGCCGGGTGTGGAAAAGTCAATCTCCAGGTATGGCAGCTTATGCGATGGACATTCCCCCCCCTTAAATCCCCTAGTATTCTTGTTCTGCCAGCTGCGCACCTGGGTACAACAACACAATCGACTGGGCAATCGAGTGCGATGGAAGAGTAGGCCAAACACCCTGGAGCGCCGTCTAGTGGGAGCCCCTTTCCTGCCAGCAGTGACGTCACAATGCAATTGATGGGCTGCACATTTGCATTTCATAACCAATTCACCCACATCCTCCGATGGTTTCCATTATCTTCTTGGTTATTTCGGTAAAGTCACGTAGAAGGGAAATATAAAAATAAAAAAAATCTGATATTATTATATTTTACTATATTATTTAATGTTTTCTTTTTATTATTTTATTATTTCCCTTCTACGTGACTTTACCGAAAGAACCAAGAAGATGAATCCCTGCAATCACGAAAGCTTTAAATCGAAGGTTTCCATTATGTGAAGATATATTTGTAAAGACTGCCTAGTTTTGTACTGGGGTTTTTTTCGTCTGCAGTTTTAGTTGGCTCTATTAGCATGCACGTAGCAGCATACAGTATTATAATTTAATTTACGTTACTTGGAAAACAAATTATGGAAATTACTGCTTATGCAAACCACTAGACATTGCTTGGAACGTGGGAGAGAGTTCACACACGCGTAATATTTATAATTAGTTTTGAGCCACCGACCGGCACCAAACCTGTACAAGCGAGAAATTAGCTAAGCAACAATGTGAAAGAGACAAATGATTCATCACTCTGTATTATTTTATCTAATTAGAATTTTCCAAATCACCAGAAGCTTACTTTAAAACGACTCATCCTGGTCTACGTAGAGTTTCTCTCACCCGGTTACACAAATACGACTTTATGAACGTGTAAATCAACTTACACATAACTATATATTACACACACGTCTAAGTTGCAAACTATATTGGTGATACCGCATGGCTATCGGTGCACAAGCAGAAATAGCAAACTCATAATCGTCAACAACACTGCCCGAAAAGGGTATAATACCAGGCGACGTTTCAGGCGATGGACCTACTTTATGGCACATACATAAAAGACCATTGCCCGAAATGTCGCCTAGAAGATTTTGCTACTTTCATGACCAGCTCTATTGACGAAAATTACTGGTAGGAACCTCCTGGTTACACCAGCCCACAGGGGATTATTGTGTCCGTCCGTCGGAGAGGGAGGGGCTGGTCACCCCAGTGGTGCCCTTATAAAAAACTCAACGTTTCTAGATTTGAAGCTTTCGTGACTGCAAGGATTCATAACTCTTAGGTTTTTTCGGTAAAGTCAGGTAGGTAATAAATAAATAATAATAATAAAAATAATAATAGAAATAAAATAAATCTTATTTTATTCCTATTATTATTTTCTATTATTTTTATCAAATAAAATATTTAATATTTTATTTCTATTATTATTTTCTATTATTTTTATTATTATTATTTTTACCTACGTGACTTTACCGAAAAAAACCTAGGAGTACTCAACGTTTCACCTACTCACGCCGGCTTGTGCCCGCCCTCAGTCGGGCATATTTGCGGAATACACCACGCCGCATTTGATCCTGCAGGCCATTGACCGAGCAACCCAACGTGTTGCTACCAGCTCCCTCCGCAGCAGGAATGTGTTTTAAGTTGACGCCTACCAAGTTGACAGCATCCTTCAGACCGTCTGTAAGTGGCATCACGTAACCCCTGCCGCCACTAGGAGGCGCTACAACTGCGCTTTGTTTTTGTACACAAATCGTGTTTTTAAATCGGATTTGCCGAAGCCAAACCATCTAATGGCCAAATTCCTATTTTGTGCCGCGGATTTAATGCGGGGCGCATGTAATACTACACCATGCGCCACTACCCAGTATCGGGCATTGTTTTGTACTTTTATCTACTTATATCTGTGCGTTACTAGAGCCACCGTCTCCAACGTGATGTACTGTAAAATATAAATACTGCTGCCGCTTACGTTCATGCCCTTCCAAATATAATAGTTGTTATCGAATGTCGTGGCGGTGTGAGCGGGCAGGTACAAGGATCACGTAGACATGCGGACCGATGGTGGTGGTGGTGATTGATGGGGGTGTTACAGACAAGACCGAACACGTACACACAGGGAGACACCCCCATACGCAAATAACCACGTGGATATACACATGCAGTACAGACACGCCGTGCAAGTCATACGCAGTAGAAACACACGCAGACATTGATATTTACACGTGCACACACATGCGTAGGTAACACAGCCATTAGGTAGACACCAAACATAATTACCTGTCAATCCCGTATCGGTGCCCTATGTTATCACAGACCAATTTAGACCTTATTGGTCACCCCGTGCCACTTATAAATATCAACGTTCATCATATAAAGTCCCATCACAAGGAGAGAAACACAACCGAATAAGAGAGTTTATTTTTGTTGCCAATATGGACCTGAAAACTCAACTTCCCTGTACAAGAATACGGGGTTAACCCTATGGATTTGGCACGATATGAACCACACAATTACATTCACACGGACACATACATACACGGCTTGCCATTCGCAACTAAGCGATGTTTACCATAACATTCATGGCAGGCTAGGTGCACACACACAGATAAAGATCCCCCATATAGCCTTAACAGACTGTAGGGGCAAGTGCTGTTAGCGAGCACCTATGAAGGCCAGAACGGTACACGAGGGGGTGGGTGGCCAGCGCCACGCCCGACCGCCTTTGTCTCCCCAGTGGCGATGTTTACACACCGCACCAGGTACTCATTTCAGGCCGAGTCGACCTAGGGGGGGGGGCCCAGGACCGGTTCAGATAATCGTCACTGGTGTTGGCCGTGAGCGGGAATCGAACCCGTGTCTCCGGGTTCATAGCGCAGCGCGCTAACCGCTACACTACCGCTCCCCATAAACACACACACAAAGACACACAACACACACATAAAGACACAACACACACGTACTGTGGCCACGTGTGTCATAAAAACAAAACAAATGTAGCAGATTGATGTACAGTAGACGTGCGATAAATAATTCGCAGCTCTTGATCAATCCACTGCTAGACGATGGGCTTGGGTGACAGGGGCGATAGAGATGGCAGAGACACAGACACACACAACAAAGGCACATACATGATACAAGCCACATCGACAAACACGTGTGGTCACGTACAGTAACCGTGCACAGGGCCACGTTGCTACAACGGGCACACGAACACAGCATCAACTATTTTTATTATCACACAACCCATCTGCATGATTATATTAACCTATTAAAGTAATCGTGGTGGAGATAATGATAATGTTCGTGTGGCGTTGTTATGAAAGTGTTTAGACTGTACCCCTACACCTCGTATCGGAACGTGGTAAATGGTGAACAATGCGCAAACACAATTTTTTATACAAAAGCCACAGCAAGAGACACAATACAGGAGATATACACACGACAGAGCGACACAAACATCGCAACACAATCACTACAAAGGATAAGACGACACAAAGGAGACGTGTTACGAGGTATAAACTATAGCAGACAGCGCAATATAAGGATAACACCACGTGTAGCAACACACATCAAAAAGGTTATAACTACAGTAAACAATCATTACAAGGATCAGACTTACACACCGAAACACAAAACAACATTCACGAATACAAACTCAACAGAAATGCTAAACACTCACACACAAAACCACACGTTACGTCACTGTACAGTAATTAAAAACAGAAGAACACGACGCTGTACAATTTACAAACCACAACAACAACTTAACATTCAGATTTAAAACCACACACACACCGTGGACATGAACAGCAAAATACAACTTTAATGGCCATTCTTTAGTAAATAAAACACACAAACAAAAATATCTGTGTTGGTGTAGAATCAAACGCACACACACACACACAAAAGCTTTGAACAACCGTGACAAAGGCAATTTATTAAAATCAAATCGACATAAACACGCATGTGGACACTGCATAGGGCCGTAACACTGCCAAGTCTGTGTGTGTTGTTGACAGCATCTGCGGCAATACACGGCGCACACGTCTCGAGTTGGGGGGTTATGCGAACAGAATGCGGTATAACCACATTAGACAGTAACACACACAGACACACCAAACACACCGTGACACAAAGACAGTAATACACCCAGACACACACACACAGACACCGTGACACAGACAGTAACACACCCAGACACACAGACACACCAGGACAGACACAATCACAGACACCGTGACATACCAGGACACAGACACAACCAGACACAGACAGTAACACACACCCAGACACACCAGGACAAAGACAACCAAACACACCGTGACACAGACAGTAATACACCCAGACACACACACTAAAACACACCCAGACAGACACACCAGGACACACACAAACAGACACCATGTCATACACAGACACCAGGACATACACAACAACCAGACACCATGACACAAAGACAATGGAGACACAAAAAGACAGAAACAAAGACAGACAGATCGCCACAGAGAAAACAGCAGGATACACACACACACCCAACCATACCAGGACACAGACACAACCAGGAGACACCGTGACACACAAAGACAGTAACACACCCAGACACCATGACACAGACAGTAACACACACAGACACACCATGACATACACAGATAGTAACACACACAGACACTCCATGACATACAGACCCACACCAGGACATACACCACAACCAGACAGAAACAAAGACACAGACACATCGCCACACAGAGAAAACACACACCAGGACACACACACACCAGGACAACGTACCGATTAAACACACGCAGACACAAATAAAACACGTGTACATAGACACAAACACAAGACATACGGGGATAGACACACACACACGTACGTAGCAACGGATATACAGTACTCACAATGCGCAAAGAGACACAAAACACACCACACAAAGGCAGGAGAGAACCAAGACGCATTTGTCCACCTTCACAAAGGGGACACAACACAACAAAGAAGACACAAACCACACGCAGAAGATTATTCACAAAGGGGGGGGGGGGAAGACGACGACATTGGCGCTACGTACGTGCACACACCGTCAACAAACTCGTTGTTCCTGCTGCACAGCATTTGATACTTACTGGGACGACAAAAGGAGGAAGGGTTGTTGATGTTGTTGGTGGTGGTGGTGGGTAGTGCTGCTGTTAAGACTATGACAGAGTTTGCGAGCTCCTATCCCGCGCACACCTCGCAACAGAAAAGGCAAGCGACGCAGGGGGGAGAAATGAGGATGGATTGCGGGAGAGACGATGTCGGAGGACGACAACGAACGTGGCGAAGAAAAAAAACTAAAAAATAACAAACAAAAAACCACACGGCGATCGCGAGAACCCGCGGAAGACCGCAGAGAGGCGAAGAGACGCAGACACAATAGAATTATCTCTCTCTCTCACTCCGTGTATATCTCTGTGTCTCTACTGCTAGCTTGCTCTAGCAACCACTGCGTGGTCACAGGGCTAGGTAGGTAGGTAAGTGGCTAGCTAGGTAAGTAGGCACAACAACAGCTGATGATGATGGTTGCAGCAGCAGCGCCTGGGTTTATTTTGACGCGAGAAAGGAGGCGGGGCCTCGCTCCCCCCCCCACCCCACGTGCGCGACCCGTCCGGCCAATCGGCGGCGAGGAAGGAGGTGGGACCTCGCCCCCACCCCACGTGCGCGACCAGTCCGGCCAATCAGCGGCGAGAGAGGAGGCGGGGCCTCGCCCCCCCTACCCCTCCCACGTGCGCGACCCACCCGGCCAATCGGCGACGAGAGAGGAGGGCGAGCAGCGTGCGGCAGTGGCCAATCAGAAGCGAGCGACTTGGAATTGTGTTTTGATTGCTGTAAAGCAGATGGGGGGGCACGTGGGATTTGGTGGTGGTTGATGGGCTGGGATGCACAGAGACAAAGGGTTCGTGTGATGATGGGTCCGTAATAAAGGTTTTTTTTTGTGTTGTTAAGGGCCACTGAGCTATGTAGCTCTCTTTCGGAAGCGACTTTGGTGCCACGAAATGTATAGAGCTCAAACGGAGTGGCCTTATCGTTATGTGGAAAGGGACATAGGCCCAAATATTCGTTAAGGCGTAATGTTGAGTCTAAATGTGGAGGGAGAAAAGCGGAGGGGGAAATCCACGCGACCCCGGTGAGGAGAGAGGGAGAGACACGCAAACTCCAAATATACAACAGGCGTGAGAGGGTCGGGATCGAATCCACGATCTCCTGTATACCAGGCGAGGTAGTTAACATCTCATCACCGTGCGAGATGTTAACCCGCCACCACCCGACACAATCAATTAGTAATGTTTGTCAAGTAAACAAAAGGTGCCAATCAGTTACTACTTCAGCATACCGGTGTATTGGAGGAATAAACTCACAATATTTACAATGATGATGGTGATGGTGGTAATGATTTACAGCCCCCCTTCGTCATCCCACTGCTGGTAAAAGGAGACTTCATCTTCACGGACCAGATGTTGTCAATTGGAAATGAGAGTTGTGGCAATCAGCATGTGCATCATCAAGAGCCATGGTCAATCCACTGCTAGATGATGTTCACCCAAAGACACCATGACCTCTCACGACCCTAGCTAGATGCGATGTAATAATATAATACACCTATCGCCTCCACACGGACTGATTAGTGATATAATGAATTGGATGTATTGTTTTACTGTAGTAGTAGTGAGAAGGTTGGCTACATGTGGTGGTGGTTGATGCGTGTATGTTGATGTAAAAAGACGAAACAGATTGTAATGATGCTGGTAATGATTTACAGCCATTGTTGTCATTCCAACCGCTGGATTCTATTCGATTCTTCCGTATGGCAATATGTTTTGGAGCTAAATGCCAATGTAGAGTTCTGCTAGCTAGGATAGCGTTGGTGTAGTTTAGCTGTTCCTCCTACCATTGCAGGAGCGCAGGCAAAAGTGGTTTACTATGTGGTCCACATTTAGAGTTGCATTGCCACAATCACTGTGGCTTGCGTCTTTAAAGTTCCATTTTTGAAGGCATGTACATCGGCTTGTTGATGTTCTGATGCGTTTGATGGTTTCACCAATGCCGTAAACTTCAGCCATGGTCTATCCACTGCTGGACATTCACCCAAAGCCACTGTGACACCTCACGACCCTAGCTGCGATGTAACAATCCACCAAGCAGCTTCACACGAACTGATGATTAGTGATATCAAGACATGGATTGAGTGTTTCTTTTCTCGACAGTAGTTTGGGTTGGCACCATCTAGTGTTGATGGTGGGTGGATGTGCACGTAGACATCGGTTGATTTGACGATGGTAATGATTTATCAGCCCTTTGTGTATCCGCTGCTGGAAGCATTCACACAAAATGAATGTGCCAAATAACTCGACGCAGAACCCAATTTAAGTACAGTACAGTAACAATTTTTTTCACAGTGCTTGTAAACATAATTTCATTCATATACATACTGATGCATGTATATGTATGAAATATACACGCATCAGTAAAACATGGACATGTATCATGACGATCGTAAACAAAAATCAATATTAGTCGATGATGTCTCAATGCATTGCTACATTCCTGGTAAGGAGGCGTGATTACATCCGTATAATCAATTAAACAACGTGCGTTCGAGAAAGGATAAGCTGTTAGGAAAATCTGTTTGTGCCAAGAATGCAAGATCTTGAGTAAACGTTTGCTGGTGGTATGAAGGGAGAAAACAATAATTTGATCAGGACAAAATATTTAAAGCCTTCATGTCAAACATTGCAATGTTTATTTTATATCTAAGAAGATAACAACGATTAAGTATGTATATAGTGATTTTTTTTACATTACCGATGACAGCGGCTGTCACGTGATGTAAACAATGAGCGGCTGACAACGTTTGGACCAATCGCGAGCGACTTCAACACGTGGCGGCAAAGCTCTGGTATTGAGTAAGTTGGGCGTGATTTCCATCTCGTGTTTAAGTTTGGTATCGATACAATTAACAAAAACAGTATACAGTATGCACTAAAAGTGAGTTATAACTTAAACGAGTGGGTGCTAATGTGATTTTATCACAAGCTATTTGTGTAAATTCCACATTCCTATGACAGGGACGTGTGTTTGTTGAACGTTGCTTCCACTGTAAACTAAATTATAAACAATTTTGAGAATAGGTTTTCCCCTTTTTTATGGCAACAAAACAGGTGTTAAGATGTTAAAACACCAAACTGAAACATTTTACAAGGAATCATGTCTGCATTAACCACAATACTTGTGGTCAAAATGCAAACAAAAACGTACTCTGATAATATATGCATTCTTTGAAAATTCCTTGTAAAAGGTTTCAGTTTGGTGTTTTAACATCTTGACACCAGTTTTGTTGCCATAAAAAAGGGGAAAACCTATTATCATATTTTGGTACTGGAAAAGGAGGTCCCATGATATAAACAATTTTTTTTACCAGGTTAGGCCATTCCATAAGCTCTCAAACACACCGGTGTGCTGTATTTGTGACGAGTTCTGTTTACGTGACAACCCTTACTTACTAGTTGGCTGTGTCGGGTGGTGGCGGGTTTTAACGACACATTAATATATTTACGCGCTCTAAACAAAAAAAAACCTCTATTATGGATGATATTGGTCGCGAAAGCCTGCCACGTGTTAAACAGGTTAGGCCCACTAAGCTGTATAGCTCGTTTTCAGAAGCGGCCTGCCGACAAATGATGATAGCCCAATGAAGTGACTCATCACGTGGCATTTATAGCAGCCAAATGCTCTGAAGGCACGAATATTCTAAATTTCGAGGGAAAACCCGGAGCACCCGGAGAAAAATCCACGCGATCACAGGGAGAACATGCAAACTCCAAATATACAGCAGAAGTCAGGGTCTGGGATCGAACCCACTGCCCCCTGTATACCAGGCGAGGTAGTTAACATCTCCTAGCCACCGCAGAACCACCGTACGTTGTTCCACTATCACTGTAATCCTGTAAAGAAATTCAACTTCGATACGTACAACAACGTTGGTCTAACGTTGGCATGTTAACTCGGCTAGATTTGTCAAGAATAAAAATTCGACAAAAACGCATTGCTAAACAAAGTAAACCAAGTAAATAAAGATATATTGTTCACGAACAAGTTTAAAACATAGTATTAAAATATAAAAAGTGTTGTGAGAATTATTATTTTATGTTTTATTTTTATTATTTTATTATTTCCATTCTACGTGACTTTACCGAAAGAACCTAGAAGATGAAAGCCTGCAGTAACGAAAGCTTTAAATCGAAAAGTAATAAAAGTTAAAAAGAGGGCAACTCAAGGCCTGGTATTCTATTCAGCTATGGCAGCGACAACCTTCGAGCCCGCACCTACGATTAGCACGGTTTGCTACTTACAGAGCAACAAAGAAGTAAATATGATTGTTTATAAAATGAAAAACTACATGTAACGTAAGTTCGATTTGAACCCACGACCTCTTGACTGTCGCCTTGTGGCGAGCGCTGAGTATTGCACCAAGCGCTTCTTGTGAGCCCCGTGGTGTCTTAGGGGCCGTCCATAAATGACGTCACGCGATTTTGGACGATTTATGACCCCCACCCCTCGTCACATGGCGTCACAAAAGTCAGACCCCACCCTCAAATATGACGTCATAAAGCTCTGCCCCCCCCCCCAAACCATTTTTTTCATTTTGAAAATAAAACATGCTTCAAATCGCTTTAAACTATTGTCATTGTAGTGCGTATTTAATGTGGCGCTGCACTCTGATGTTGTAGGATAAAACATTTATTAAAACGTCTATTTAATTAAGTAGAACGTGTTGTCTATAGTTATTTAAAGTTGCGCATTTTGATGTGACGTCACATTTATCACCCCCCCCCTCGTCACACATCGTCACAAATGTCTGACCCCCCCCCCCCCCTAGGCGCGTGACGTAATTTATGGACGGCCCCTTACCACAGTACAGGATTACTGTAATATTTAAATGATGAACTTACCACATTTCATATGTGGAGACGTATACATGGCATAGCGTGTGATATTGTACTGTGACGTATCTGTGTATGTATTGCATGTTAAAGCTTTCATATAGTGAGTAACTCTGAAACTAATATTCCTCTCAGTAATCATGGAATCGTTGATGGATTAAAAACATTTTTACTTTACGTAATTACACGTCTTGCAACAAATGACTATGTAAATATAATTAAATTATATTTTAATAACGGAGGTTGGATTTGAACTCACGACCTCTTGGCTGCCGCCACCTTGTGGCGCGGGTTGAGTATTGCACTTATCAGAACCAGAGTATTTATATTGGAGGAATCCGATGAGCCATAAAGCTCTTTTTCACAGATGTCCAGTAGGGGCGGGTAAGAACGTTACAGCAACAAACACAATACACAAACACGATAGGAGTGCAAAGCGCAGGAGAGGTAAACAAATCACCCAAACACGTGCAAATACACCACGACACCATCCCCATCCTACTAGGCTAAGCCCACTGAGGTGTTCACTTATTGTTCAAAAGCGACCTGGCCACAAATGATAGCTCAACAAAGCGGCCTTATCATGTGGAAATGTATTGCAGCCACATACTCTGAGCAAAGGATTTCTGTAAATTTGAAATGATTAACTTAGATTTCACATGCGGAGACTTATACATGACGTAACATGTTATACTGTACGTGTGTGTATGTTTTGCACATGAAAGCTTTGGCAGAGGGAGTAACCTTGAAACGAATATTGCTCTCAGTAATCATGAAACCGTTGATGCATTAAAACAATTTTTTTTAAATACAATAACGCATTCAGTGTCAATACTTTAAAAAAAAAATTACGTATGCAACCACGCTGATAAGAATTGCATCAAATGACAAACTTAATTTAAAAAATATGATTAATAAATACAAATATTATCGCGGATCTTTGAACCCGTGACCTCTTAACTGCTGCCGCCCCCTTGTGGCGAGGGTTGTAATATTAATATAATTAATTATTATTTAATTGCAAGTTACGAATTTGGTGGCTCCCGTAACAGGCGGTAAGCCCCATAATTACAAGGCAAAGGGCTAAGCCTGGGCTAGTTAGAAATAACCGGCTATATAACTGCTACCTTTCCCGCGGCCCGATGCTGCATACAATTATTATTATTATATAACACATCTAGTTTAAATACTTTTAGAATTTATATATTTAATGTTATCATGCTGTTAAACACTGCAACAAACCACTAAGTAAATCACATTGTTTAAGTGAAAAAATAATAAGTTATAACGGAGGTGGGATTTGAACCCACGACCTCATGACTGCCGCCTTGTGGCGAGGACTGAGTATTGCACCCAGCGCTTATTGTGAGCCCCGTAGTGTCTTCACCACAATACAGGATGACTGTAATATTTAAATTAACTTACATTACATTTAATTTGTGGAGACTTATAGATGACATAACATGTGATACTGCACTGTAACGTATCTATGTTTGATAAGAGGGTTTTCCCTTTGTTTCTGGCAACAAAACAGGTGTGAAGATGTTAAAACACCAAACTGAAACCTTTTACAAGGAATCATCATGTCTGCATTAACCACAATGCTTGTGGTCGGAATGCAATTAAAAAACATACTCTGATAATATATGTTAGACCAGAGGACGCCAAATACCGTTTGAGGCGAGGCTCAAAAGAAAGCTGTCTCTGGTGTGGACCGATCAGTTTCAAGGACAATGCATATATTATCAAAGTATGTTTTTTGTTTGCATTCTGACCACAAACATTGTGGTTAATGCAGACATGATTCCTTGTAAAAGGTTTCAGTTTTGTGTTTTAACATCTTAACACCTATTTTGTTGACAAAAAAAGGGGAAAAACCTATTATCATATTTTGGTACTGGCAAAGGAGATCCCATGATGTATCTACATTGCCCCCTTAAACTCTCTGACAGCGATACGACTGCTCACGGGTTGGGAGTTGTCATAATTTTGAATGTTGTAGTTAATGTTTATATAACTTACTATAAACACAACAACAAATTTCAGTAATTTTCAATATGCCACCGGCCACGGATGTTATCCATGACCAGGAATCAAACTCGGGTTGCTGGAGTCATGGCGCAACGAATTAACCATTGTACCTCCGCTCTTCAACAGCCAATGAATCGCACGTTTAGTCTACTTGACATCGTTTTCACAACAATCCTTCACAATTCCACGCTCTTACTCAAGTATCCAGATGTTTCAGTAATGCGGAGCCACGTGTAATAACAACCCCAAGCCTCTGTTAGAATACAAAACTGCCTGGATGCTCTTAACGCATCCGTGCTTGGCTTTAGCCAGGTAAGAGCCCCCGAGAGACATGTCCCTGTCTCTTGCAGGAGAATGCCCTCGCTTGTGCAAAGCACTCATCTTTGCTCTTTCCTGTCGGCCAAGTCCCCCGGCTCCCTTCTCTTCCTCCGTGAACTGTCATTGTGGTAATGCTTTGATGTTGTCTGCCGGCGGCCAAGTCGCACTTGAGAAAAAGGGCTTCCTAGGTCTACGGGGATTTACTCGGGAAATACATTTCTCATTCTAAACCTTAGACGGACGACGAATTTACGGTGAAAACATTTGGCGGGGCGCCGCGGTGGCGAGATGTTATCTGCATCGCCTGGTATGCAGGAGGCCGTGGGTTCGATCCCGATCCCGACCCTGACGCCTGTGCACAGTATTTGGAGTTTGCATGTCCACCCTGACGCGTGCCATATATTCGGAATTTGCGTCTCTCTCTCTTCGTGGTGGCGTGGATTCCCCCCCCTCCCCCAGCTACTCCGGGGTTTTCCCTCCGCATTTAGAAACACTCGCTTCGAGTATTTGGCTACTATACATTTCCACAAGATAAGCCACTTCTTTGAGCTAGCATTTGTGGCCAGGTCGCTTCTGAAAACGAGCTACTATATAACTCAGTGGGACTTGCCTGGTAAAATAAATAACACTGGTCAGCACACTTTTTCTGGCATAAGGTATTCCAACGGTTTCAAGGTAATTTTGGGGTGCTGATTCCAAATCTGACAAACACACAGCACACAAAAGTACACACTCCACACAGAATAAAAAGTAACACATTAATAAATAAGCAGGTAACGTAACCTCCTACTGTCACATACACGCGACTTAAAAAAGACAGTATATAAAAAATAAACATAACTGTATCTGACAATTCATTTATTAATTAGTCAATTTAGGATTCAAGCTCAAGTTTACAGCCACGGCACGGGCTGTGGCATAAGGGATGTGAGGAGAGGGCATCTGGCACCGAGCACGTCGCCCCAAGCACAATGGCATGTTGTTAATAGTGGTGTGTGCCAACGCTAGTGCTAGAACACTGGTCACCACACTTTTTCTGGCATAAGGTATTCCAACGGTTTTAAGGTAATTTTGGGGTGCCGATTCCAAATCTGGCATCAGTTTTTGTATATCACATCAGGTTTTTGAGATATCAAATATTGCATTTTCAATAAAAACTGCAGAAGAAAAATATTACATAAATGTGGATATCTACATAGAATTATATTATAAACACACTATCCTAAAAATACAGCACCATATTTTAACACTAAAGCAGTCACTGACTCGCAACAACTTGCAATCACAAGTGACAGAGTTAATTTCGGGTAAAATCAATGAAAATGGGGTATGCCGATAGCATAAAATGAGATGTGATAGAGCAAATCTGAGATCAGATTTGGAATCAGCACCCTGAAATTAATCTAAAACAGCGGCAAAAGTCCAGGCCAGAAAAAAATTATCTTTTGTTGTTGACCAGTGTATTAGTTAAAGCGTTAATTTGTTGTGCCCCGACACCGTTTGTAGATAACGCGGTGAAGCCAGGCGTGACGCGTCTCGCTGTACCTGTTGTGCTTTAATGGGGTATCCTGGCGAAAGCTTACCCCACAAAATAGCACGGTGCAAAAACTCGGCTTTTCTTTATAGAGTACATAGTGCAAGTGGATCAAAAGGTGAACTATTAAGTTTAATGCGCGGTAGCTGCTATTAAAACATTTATTTAACGTGTAGTTTAAGTGTTACATTGCAGCCAACAAGGGTACATCTTGAATTGCAAACGAGTTACCAACTTCGATTTAAAGCTTTCGTGACTGCAGGGATTCATCTTCTTGGTTCTTGAAAATGCTTTTCAGACGCTGTCATTCCGACAGACCTGTTCTTCACCTGAGGACGGCTGCTTGCGTTGTGGCCGAAACGTCGTGAGAATTATGTTATTTTTATTATTTTATGATTTCCCTTCTACGTGACTTTACCGAAAGAACCAAGAAGACGAGGTACCAACTATGTACAGGACGCCACGCTGTCCTCGTTGATTGTCTCTACCGATGAGGCACCGTGTGTGCCGAAGCTGGTCCAGAGTTTGCCTGTCTTGAACCATGCTGCTGAGACTACGCACTCTGAGAAGGCATTGTGCTTGACGAGACGTGTAAAACAATAGTTGCGTGTGTATATATATATAAATATAAACTGTATTTTCTTTGATGCGGATAATATTCATTCATTCGTTCATCGCGCGCATGGTCAGCGAAGGAGCCGTCGCGCCAAGCGTGTTCAAAGTTCAAAGTTCATTAATTAGGTATAGCCCCTGTGAGCCATTCGGCTCTTGAATCGGGTGCAAACGCAACAAACAAAAACATGAACAAAAAAACATCTTAAAGTGACTATATGCAAACAGAAAATCCAAGAAAAGACAGCAAAATATTGCAGAAAAATCACCGTACACCAACCCTGTGCAAATATTCCAGTGGGATGCAAGTCAAACAACAACAACCACAAGACAACTTAGATTAAGGCCATCAGTCTAACTCTGTACTACAACAAACAAACATAGCCAAACCAAACAACTTTTCGAAAATCACCAAAATAAAGCCATAAAATCAATGAAACAGTTATCACAAGAACTGTGACCCCTCTCGCGACGCGTTCCCACAAACTCCTCTTGGCTGCCAGACACGTGCGTCTCGAGTGATTTGTTTGATCCACGGATTACGGGGGCTGGGTCGCAGTCCTCACTTCGACCGTCGACCGCCATCTGAATCTCGGGATTGTCCGCAGGAGTTTGCGCATCGAGGTCGAGGCTGGGTCGATGGTGTCCCCACGGATCTGCCGCCGCAGCCGTTCTCCTCCCTCGCACTCGGCCACTCAGGCCCCAGGAGGACCGCTCTCGCGCGCGCGGACGCACCGTCGACACGTTTTGTGACGAAGTCGAACCATCGGGATGCCAAATGTACTGTCTGCGGATGAATGTCGGACGCTTCAAGCGTCGTTCGAGTCTCATCGGAGGGTTGTCCGCCAGGGGTCATCGCTGAGCCAAAGACAAAGTTTTAAAACCTCGAGACGACCGTCTCCCCGGGTCGATCGCGAAACGTCTTCACCTGCTCGCTGCGCAACCGCGTAACGTCACAAAGTTACCTTCTTGCGAATGGAAGACGCGTGCGTCATTACACGCTGCACACGCGCCCGATGATTGTTCAACAACACCCCCCCCCTCCCCACGTGACGCAGAGACGCGTCAAACTGAGATGCGCCTCGCGAGTGCCCTGCACGTGGAGACGCGTTTAGCAATCATCAGGCGCGTGTGCAGCGTGCCACCACTATTCAATGTGTACTTGAACGGAGGTGAGTGGGTCAACCTGATGCGATCATGTAATCGTGGTGCGTCGTGGAAAATGGCAATTTGGCGGACCCTGCTAAGACCAGTTCACGTCCAATATGCAGTCCATGTCTGTCAATCAATCCACCTACTGGATGGGGGACCTCCCCAGGCAGTGCAGGTCGTGGGGGGATTATTTGACCACACTTTGCCACGCCGGTCAGAGCGAGTTGGTGAAGGCGGGAAGCAGGTACGGGAGCGTGCACGAATCGGTGCAACAATGGATTTCGTTTCCCAGCAAATACGAAACCTCGGGAACAATGTTATGGACCAACCACGTGCTAACGTTGGCTCCAGTGTTGCATATTTACTGGGGTTCACTGCCCTCTGATGCCATCCACGTGCCCTCCTCCCACCCCCGCCACCACACACGCAGCAACGCAGGCAGTATATACATATCGCGCAGTCGGCTCTGCTCATTGATTGCAGGTGGGCATTTTCACAAGTCGAAGAGAGTGCCAAGTTGTGTGCGCATGCGGAGCAGAAGGCGCGCTGCGCTTACACTCTCGGTGAGCCGAGTTCGAGTCCCGCTGACGGCCACCAACACCAGTGACGATAATCGGAACCGGTCCTGGGCATCCCCGAGGTCGACTCAGCCTCAAATGAATATCTGGTGCGGTGTGTAAACAACGTCGCTGGGAAGACAAAGGCGGCCGGGCGTGGTGCTGGCCACCCACCGCCTCGCGTGCCGTGCCGGTCTTCATAGTCGTCCGCTAACAGCACTTGCCCCAACAGTCTGTTAAGGCTACACGGGGGGGGGGGAGGGGGTCTTTGTCTTGGTAATACACATCATTGTCGGCAATAATCAATCTACTGCTGGATGAAGACCCCAAGTCGCTGCCACCTCTCACGAACCCGACAATTGATCCACCTCGCACCTGGACACGAAGTGATTTCATCGCTCCATCTCCTCGGCTGACGATCCCTGTGAGACGCGTTCCATTCCTTGGCTGCCACAGCCGCACAGTACAGCATCAGTGTGGTTGGCCATCGGCCGTCGTCGTTCTGAATGGTTAATACACACGCGGCCTTAATAGGTGCTCGCTAACGGTGCATAATGCACACACGAACACACACACACAGCCTATTGTGGATCGTCAGTGCCTCCCTCCTAACTTGGCCCCGAACTCTGTCGCCTTGTGTTTTCAGAGTGGGTGATGGGGGGGGTCCTAGGAGATGGGGTGGATGGGGTGGGGGTCTGAGGAGGAAGGGGAGGTGGGGGCACAATTAAACCTCGTGTGCTCAGCGACTCACAACAGATGCAGAGTTGATCCCGACGGCGTGTTCCAGATTTAACCGTAGCTCGCGATTTCTGCTGGGTTCCCACACGCAGATACACACGCACATTCATACATGTATACACATCGGCACAAGCATACAAACACAGAAGTAGAAATAAACACACACATATATAGACACACATAGACATACAGACACACACACATATACATACAAAAACAAAGATCCCCGTATAGCCTGACCAGACTGTTGGGCTGTTAGCGACAACACGTACACACATACACACAAACACACGCACACATACCCGTATGCTCACAACAAACACACGTAATCTCATACACACAAAAACGCAGGCCACACACACACACATTCAAGCACACATTCACGTACACACACAGAACCCCCCCCTCCCAAATATATATACACAAAGCAACCCTCATACATCCATCCACATACAATACATACCCACACTCACACACACCCGCACGTATACACACACACGCACACACGCAGACTCTCACTCTTACACGAGTCGCCGCTTTGTTCTAAACGACAGCGCAACGTAAGGAGCCGCATGCACGTCCCCAGCAGCAGCAGCAGCGGTGTGATGCTCATGGGCTGAGCGCAGGGAGAACGGAGGAGGCTGAAGATCGACAACGGAGGAGAGAGGAGCAAGAGGAAGCTGTGCAGCAGTGGAGGAGGAGAGGGGAGAAGGAGGAGGAGGCTGAAGATCGACAACGGAGGAGAGAGGAGCAAGAGGAAGCAAGAGGAAGAGGTGCAGCAGTGGAGGAGGAGAGGGGAGAAGGAGGAGGAGGCTGAAGATCAGCAGCGGAGGAGAGAGAGTAAGAGGTGCAGCAGTGGAGGGGAGGAGGAGGCTGAAGAGCAAGCGAGGAGTGGAGGAGGAGCAGGAGGTTGGGCGAGGAGCAACGTTAGAGGAGCCTCCGTCGCCTGCGCGTGGCTGACGTTGATGCCGAGGAACGGCTTTACGTTTACATCCGAGGTGGCACCGTTGAGCCTGATCGTTGCATTTCGGAGCGTACCGAGGGCGCCGCAGTCGCACGCCGCGGAGGAGTGACACGGGAAGCAGAGGCGGTAGAGCATCGGGAGAAGAAGAGGGGGTGGGGGGGGGACTGAGCAACATCAGCGGAGAAGAGGAGAGGAGGAAGACGAAGAGACAGAAGACGACGAGGAGGGAGGAGAGGGAGATGATGGGGTCGCCTCTTCTCGTGCCGCCGCCGCCGCTGCTGCTGCTGCTACTCGCTCTGCGCTGCTGCTGCTGGGCGCAGCCTCCTCCTCCTCATCGGCTCCCGTGGGGCGCGACCTCTGCGCAACAACAGCGCTCGCCCTGGGCACGAGGCCAGCTCGCGGTGCCTCGATCCATGCTGCCCACGGCAAGCAGCGGGTAAGCGCTAAAACGTCGAGATGCGCGAGTTGGTTGGAGTCAAATTTCGATTTAAAGCTGCTTTCGTGACTGCAGGGATTCATCTCCTTGGTTCTTTCGGTAAAGTAACGTAGAATGGAAATAATAAAATAATAAAAATAAAACATAAAATAATTCTCACGACGTTTCGGCCACAACGCAAGCAGCCGTCCTCAGGTGGAGAGAGCAGGTCTGTCGAGGAGACAGAGTCTGAAATGGTTGGAGTCAGTTGGTAGTTAGAGCACGTGGAGTTGGAACCACCGGGTGGGGGGTTAGAACTTCCGGAGTTGAAGTTGGAGGAGCAAGGTTCTGTGTTTTATCTCTCAAGTTTATCATTCACAGGAAGAACGTAATCAACCAGGTAGGGTGTTGACTGTTATGTTATCCGACTCTCTGTTGTGTTACATTACATTTATAGGTATACTAGATTTGTGTTTCTATTTCATTTATACCTGATGACGATTGCTTGTGTTGCAATCGAAACGTCGTATGCTAGTATTTAATTTATTATTTTCTTTTTATACGTGACTTTACCGAAAGAACCAAAGAGTAGAGCAAGGAGAGTTTGAATCTTGACTTAAAGCTTTCGTGACTGCAGGAATTCATATTCATTGTGTTGTGATCGAAACGTCGTTTTTTGGTTTTGTGATTGTAACGTCGTAATTTTTTGTTTGTTATTTTCTTTGAACCTATCTCCGTGACTTTTACCAAAAGACCCAAAGAATACGAGTTTTTAAATCCTTTACATTAAGTTCGCTTGCTTGCTTAGGACCGTGCAAATCTTTCGGTCGTTTTTTAACCCACTTCCCGTGATCCAATCGAGCTGACATTTTCCACACAGACTCGTTGTGCGTGACAATTAATGTTCGTGAAAATTTTTTTCCAAAATTTTACACTTTTTAGGACAAAAATATTATATTTAATTACCAATTGCTTAATGGTGGCAGGCAATCATCTGACCCATAGGTGGCAGCCATCTCAAGCCAGAGGACGAGAGGACTCTAGTCGCCACGCATATAAAGGATTTATAGTGAAAAACTTTGTTTTTACGGGTTATACTTGTTGAATGTCGAGAACACGCGTCGGAACTTCGACCGTGAAGGGTGCTGATGCAGGGGACGGCAGCCGTAGCCGCACAAGCGCTCCTTAAGGCTGCCTCGTGACAGCTGTTTATTAAAGACCCCCACCGTCTCGTGTTCACCAACACAATGCATTGCGGCTCTTGATATACTGAGGGTTTTTGTTGTTTTATTATACCGAATTCTAAAAAAAAAATGTCTCTGTTATTTTGGTTGGCCGACTCCAGGGTCTAGAGCAAGAGTTCGAACGCGGAGAGATGGAACCACCTGTGGGGTTTGTTGGCGTTAGTAGCGCAAAAGTTCGAATGTCTAGAATACGCGTTGGAACTTCGACCGTGAAGGGACTCGAGTGAGAGAGAATAAAATTTCGATTTAAAGCTTTCGTGACTGCAGGGATTCATCTTCTTGGTTCTTTCGGTAAAGTCACGTAGAAGGGAAATAATAAAATTAAATAAATAAAACATAATAAAATAATTCTCACGACGTTTCCCTTCTACGTGACTTTACCGAAAGAACCAAGAAGATGAGAGAGAATTTCCAAGGTGAGAAAGTGTCGAGGTATAATAACCGGAGTTAGTGTGTCGACGATACGAGTTGGAACGTTAAGCCTCAAAACAGACGTGTCTAAACATCCATTGTTTTACTGGCATCTCCTGGCCACCTCGTAAGGTTGGAGTGGCTTTGGAATCATTTGACTCTGGGGTCTGAGGATCGACTCTGCAGCAGCTCAGCAGCTGAGACATAAGGAAGCGATACTAATCATCATTCTATCGCAATCATCACTCCGCACAGATAAAAATGCATTGATGTTTTAAAAAAATTCGTTCGTTTTTCAGTCCGCTTGTCCTGGTAAGAGTCGTGGCGGCAGCGTGTTGAGCAGGGCGGTCCAGACCTCCCTTTTCCTGGCGACGGACTGTAGCTCTACATTACTATACACTACACTATACACTACACTATACACTATTATACACTCAACTATACACTATTATACACTACACTATACACTACATTATACACTACACTATACATTACTATTCACTACACAATACATGACTGTACACTACACTATACACAACAATACACTACATTATACACCACTATCCACTACTATAACTACACTATACACTACTATTCACTACACTTTACACTATTATATACTACATTATACACTACACTATACACCACTATCCACTACTACCCGGTAGATCCTTACCAGGTGCCCGAACCATTGTTGGGACATTGTTTTTAAAAGCTTTATAGTTCGGGACCGCCGCTCATATCGCCACTGTAAACTTCATAACCATCGCCATCATCACCACCACTACCACCAACTTGTATCTTCTTGATCACCATCTCCTCCGTCACCATCATCATCTTCCACTAGAAGCTCCGTTTCTACCGCAACCATTATGGCCTCCGCTAAACTTTCACCGCTCCCATCAATCACCGACCGACCATTACTATCTCCATCGCGATCACCGCCAGCATTTGTTTCACCAACATCCATCCAAAGACAAAGATCCCCCGTATAGCCGTGACAGACTTTTGAGGCAAGTGCTGTGAGCGAGCACCTATGAATGCCGGCACGGCACACGAAGAGGTGGGTGGTCAGCACCACGCCCGGCCGCCTTTGTCTCTCCAGTGGCGATGTTTACACATCGCACCAGGTACTCACTTGAGGCTGAGTCGACCTAGGGGAGGCCCAGAACCGGTTCAGATAATCGTCACTGGGTGTTTGTGGCCGCGTGCGCGGGAGTCGAACTCGGGTTCGTTGCGCAGAGCGCTATCCACCACTGCAACACTACCGCTCCCCTGCTATGATTAGTACACCACACACACACCTGTTGCACTGACCGTGAGGAATAACCACAGGGCTAGAGAGGGTGGGTGCGTGCGTGGGTTGGCTGACGGCGGGAGGCGGCGTGACGGACACTCGATCCTTTTCCGCTGCGTAATTGCCCTCGATTCCTTGGGTCAAAAATAAATGACGAAAAAGTGCAACAAAAGTGTCAGTGTTGTCCCGGTAAGTATGGCAGGGAGTGAAGTCAGGCCAGGTGCAGCGCTGCAATTCCTTACACACGCCACTGCTTGAGGAAGGTCCCTCGCTTGACAGAGGCCCCCCTCCCCCCCTCTACTCCCTATAGCGTTAAAGAGGGTTGTTTGGTCCACTCTGCCACACTGGGAGAGGTGGGATTGATAACCCATGCTTTACCCCACCAATACCAATACATTCGCCACGAAGTGACGGTGACGGCGCCTGTGCCAGGCTAGGTGCCACGTGAAGTGTCGAAGGCTCGCTGACAGGAGGTCTCGGGACAGACCCAGGTGCCATGGGTTGGGTGACTGAGATGATCGCTAGATGCACACCAGCTGTACCCCTACTGTGCCAACTTTCTCTATTTATCCGCCCGGCCCTCCGCTAGTTGTTGTGAGCGTCGCTCCTCTGCCCTCCGTTGTTGCTGCTGGAGGGCGACTGCCTCCAACTGCCCAGTAGCGTCCTTCACGAGCCTCCTCCACAGAGGCCGATCTTGACACCGCTGGTACCAGTCTTCGGCAAGTCCGCTCAGCTCCACGTCCTCCTGTACCGCGTCAGTCCATCTCTTCTCCAGCCCACCAGCCGATCGATGAAATGTTTGGTGTAACTCATTTATACTGCTGGGTGGACAGCGGGGGTTGGGGTAGCGAGAAATGAAGACTCACAGTGGCAGCACAGAACATTGATAGCGAATTGTATTGGGGGGGGGTGTCTTGAACTCCATTCCTCTGGACACTTAGAAACATGCACCGATGGAAATTTCCACGCGAAAATCCACTTTGTTGGGGCTATCATTTGTGGTCAGGTCGCGTCTGAAATTTAAGTTAATATCTCAGTGGGCTTTATCTTGTAAAATAAAAAAAAGTTGTATTTATATATTTGTTAAGTAATTTGTTTATCTTTTTCTTTACCTTGCACTCCTATCGTGTTTTTTGTGTTGTTTGTTGTTGTAACGTTCTGACCCTGCCCCGACTGTGAAAAAATAGCTTCATAGCTCATCGGATTCCTCCAGCACCATTAAATATAGTCTCATTATGTCGACTCCCTGTCACCTCTGCTCACGTTCAGGCTCAACATCTTCAGTGGTTTCTTCTTCCCTGTCCATGAACCGCTTGCCCCCGCCCCCCTCTAGAACATAAACACCACCCACTGTTTGCAGACATCGTCTTGTGACACGATCACAGAGTTAGACGCTGCTGTGCAAATCTCTACGCTGCATTGCAGTCGTAGGCGAGTGTGGGACCGGCACTGGCATCCATCGAGGACATTCTGACTACTTTGTCCACATGCTGCTTACATGTCCCACCGATCCTGGCAACAGCCCTTACCGTGATCCTGCACCTCGCCCTCATCCCACGATCCACATATTTGACCATGACCCTATCCCGTGGACAGCTGGAGTTTGCTTGAGTTGATCCGTAAAGACCTCTGCTACGTCTCTCAAATAGCTTCGAATAGATACACTTATTCGTATTTGTACTTAAAAAAAAAACTGTTAGGAATTTTTTTTTAAAATTTTATTCTAGCCAGGCCTCATGGTGTAAAAGTGCAGTCTCCAACTCTTATTATCTCTCTCTCTCTCTGGCATCTCTATTTACAGGCTATCAAGAAGGACCACTGCATGAAACGTCACCTATTATTATATACTCACCCTTTTAAGGCCACATTGTTGGTGACGGACGTGTGGAGTTTTTGTATTTTGTTACGCCTGTGTATGACCTCATCCCACGTCCTCACTGACAGTGGCCGGCGTGATTTATTGGTCGCCCGATGAGAGGATAGGCGATGGTGGCTGAGAGATCTCCGTACCCCTGAGCCTTCAACCCCTCGCCCCCAGCCCAAGCCGGACTCTTAACATCTCACCACGCTGTCGAGATGTTAACTAGCTTGACGAGTGCTGTATATTTGGAGTTGGCGTGTGTTCCTCTCTCTCCGTGGTCGCGTGGATTTTGCTCCCGGTCCTCCAGTTTTCCCCCCTCCACTTTTAGAATCAACATGTCGTTTCGAGTATTTGGCTGAATTTTTTTTGCTTAAAACTTTCGTGACTGCAGGAATTCATATTCTTGAATTTTATTGTTATTTTTATTTATATGAAAAATAAAAATTCGTTAAAAAAAAGTTATATCTACGTGACTTTACCGAAAGAACCACGAATAATATTTGTCTGCACCATTGGAACCTCATTTGCTAGTAAAAAATATGATAATTAGTTTTTTACCCTTTTATCTGGCAACAAAACTGACACCTTTTTTTTTACGAGGAGTCATGTTTGCATAGACCACAATACCTGCAGTCATATTGCATTATGACTGCAGGTATTGTGGTCTATGCAAACATGACTCCTCGTAAACCACAATACCTGCAGTCATATTGCATTATGACTGCAGGCATTGTGGTCTATGCAAACATGACTCCTCGTAAAAAAAGAGGTGTCAGTTTTATTGCCAGATAAAAGGGTAAAAAACCAATTATCATATTTGGCTGCTATACATTTCCACGTGACGATAAGCCCTACCTGCTCAAGTAAAACAGTTGAAGGGTTTCTCTTGTTATGTGTCGACCGTGACCCTCTTTGCCTCTCCGCTCGCCACAGGAACTGGTGCCCGTACCCGGTGAGCAGGAGGGTTCCGTGTCCCGTGCACAACGGCACCGAGGTTTACGTGCGGCGCGTGCTGCACCCCTGCCACTGGGCCAAGGGATGCTCCCCCAAGATCAGGTGAGCTCACCAGCGGGTCACCATGACGATAACAACAATAACAACAATAACAACAATAACAACGACGACGTCAACTTGTAACGCGCCGCGGCATCAAAGCAGCAGCAGCCGTTCGCTCTAGATTCGGATATTTTCCGAGGTTGAGAGGAAGGGTGCTGACCCAGGCATTGCAATACATTCAACGAGACGCGTAAAACCTTGCCCGTTTTGCTCCTCGGGTTACATGCAGATATTTTAAGTCCGCGGAATGGTTAAGGATGGCAAAAAAAAACCGATCGTGCCAAAGCGCGTGACGTTTGGTGTGACGTCTCACAACCACGTGCTGAGAGCTGCTCGCTCCTCTGCCTCACACGGGCTACGATCTATGAATGTATGTCTGTGAGCACAGACCCAAACGCTAAGCGGCCAGCAATAAACAGCGCTATTATACTTGCACTAGAGCAATGTTAATATAGGAACTTGAGGTGGTGGGGGAGGGAGGAGGGGGCGATGTTAGCGAAACACAGCAGCCAGTCTGACCGTGGAGATGTATCTACGGCATGTTGAACTTCTTTCGCACCGTACTTTTGCAATCGCGTTAATCGGAGGTGCGGGGCGAAGAACAACAAACTCGACACAAAACGCCAGATTCAAAGAAGCGAGTTTTCAATCGAGACCATTTAAAAGCGACATCGCCCCATTGGCATCCGAATATCGGAAGGAAGAGCGTTCCAGACGGGGCCTGCAGAGGCGCATCTGAAAGCGCGCGATGCGGTGACTACTGGATCTTCGTTCGAGGGCGGTCCAACCAAAAGTCCCCGCTGCTACCGCGAGGACAACGACCGGAGTTCCACGTGGCGATGGTTTTACACTCCGTGACGCTGAGAACAATCTCCCGGCTCGAATCGAGCTCCATCCTCTGCGCGGATTTTCTAGCCCCCCCCCCCCTCACTCGTCTCTCGCATTTGGAGCGAGCGTAGCGGCACATTCTTAAGCAGCCGTGCCGCCTGCCACCGCCGTCACCCTTTCGATGCCAGGAAATAAAAACTCGGCGGTTCGTTAGCGGCAGGAGATGACACGCGCACATGCACGCACACACACACGCACACGCACGTGCACACACGCGCGCACACACGGGGTTCGCGAAAGACACGGGGGTCTGCAAGGCATTGAGTTACTCCGCGCTATTTTGAGAAGGGGGGCGCGCGGCGGGGGGGGGGGCATGCTCAGTTGGGGCGTTGCTGCATTCCCGTTGTTAGAGGGCGGCCCCCCCCCCCCGTAATGGTTGTACAACTCTCGGAATTTCGTTTGTTTCAGTTACCCACCGAAGGTCGTTTCGATCACGCCCTATGATGTGTGGGTACATTGCTACGCGCACCGCCTGTTTAGTTCGATCCACTACTGGACGAGCCCCCCCTCCCCACCCCCCCGCGCGCCGTGCCTGTCGTCGTGATGGCTTATTTGAACAGACTTCACCGGTCTGGTCTGTGCGGGTTGGTGAAGGTGGTGGTGGGGGGGACAGGATAATGAGTTTTACCGCACTGCCTTCTGCTGCTGTAAACGCCCATTACATCTGAAGTTAGCGCGCAAATTTGTAAGCCATCCACACCCACCAAAGCACGAGCCTGGATCAACGTTACTGAGCTGCCGAGATGTGACGACACAGGGCGGCAATGATGGTTACTTTGTTTTATACCCTCCCCAGACGACCCTAATTCCTGACCCAGCTCCAAAGCCTCGCTTTATGTGTGCGTAATGCCACATCTCTCCCCCAGCCCTACGCCGTGCTCCTACATCGGCTCAACTGTCCTGCCACCAGAGCTCTGCCCCTGCCACCACTTATCCTCATCCATGCCCATTTCACCAAACCCCCACTGCTTCTCATCCACGCTGCACCAATCAGACACCGTCACTCACCATCACATTCCATCTTATTCTGCCGTAGGGGCCGTCCATAAATGACGTCACGCGATTTTGGACGATTTTTGACCCCCCCCCCGTTCGTCACACGGCGTCACAAAAAGTCAGACCCCCCCCCTCAAATATGACGTCACAAAGCTCTGCCCCCCCCAAAAAAAACATGCTTCAAATCGTAAATGTCTTTGTAGTGCGTATTTAATGTGGCGCTGCACTCTGATGTAGGAGAAAACATTTATTAAA
Organism: Lampetra planeri; assembly: GCF_965212315.1. Lineage (NCBI taxonomy): Eukaryota > Metazoa > Chordata > Hyperoartia > Petromyzontiformes > Petromyzontidae > Lampetra > Lampetra planeri. The sequence continues at coordinate 6,049,395 of NC_136143.1, forward strand.
AGTCGATTTCATTAAGTAGAACGTGTTTTCTATATTCATTTAAAGTTGCGCATTTTGATGTGACGTCACATTTCTCAAACCTCCCCCCCCCCTCGTCACACATCGTCACAAATGTCTGACTTTAAGATGTTTTCTTGTTCATGTTTTAGTTTTGTGTTTGTTGCGGTTGCACCCGATTCAAGAGCCGAATGGCTAACAGGGCTATACCTAATAAATGAAACTGAAACAGAAAACGTCTGTGGATGGAGCCTGGGCGTAGTGGTTAGCACGCCGCGCTATTAACCAGTGATCCGAGTTTGATTCCCAGCCATTAGGGGCCATCCATAAATGACGTCACGCACCTGGGGGGGGGGGGGGTCAGACATTTGTGACGATATGTGACGAGGGGGGAAGGTTTGAGAAACGTGACGTCACATCAAAATGCGCAACTTTAAATAAATATAGACAACACGTTCTACTTAATTAAATGGACTTTTTAATAAATGTTTTCTCCTACAAAATCAGAGTGCAGCGCCACATTAAATACGCACTACAATGACAATAGTTTAAAGCGATTTGAAGCATGTTTTATTTTCAAAATATGGTTTTGGGGGAGGGGGGGGGGCAGAATTTTGTGACGTCATATTTGATGGGGGGGTCTGACTTTTTGTGACGTCGTGTGACGAAGGGGGGGGGGGGGGTCAAAAAATCGTCCAAAATCGCGTGACGTCATTTATGGACGGCCCCTTAGTGGGGATGATCTAAACCGATCCTGGGCCTCACCTAGGCTGAACCAACCTTAAAAGAGTAACTGAAGCGTTGCGTAAACAATCAGCATTGGAGACACAACGGAGGCCGGGTGTAGTGTTGGCTACAATTACAGCACTTGAGGATCAAATACAACACTTACCCAATTGCTATAGTGTGTATATCTATATGCATGGATATTTAAAGTTGTCGGTGGTGGTTGATGGGCCTTTTGGGGGTTGATTAAAGCAGACTTTACTTTTTTGGGGGCCCTCTCATTCAGTTGATGAACTCCGGGTGAGATGACAGAAGAGTTCTAGCCAGGGGAGGGACGTGAGATGGAGTGAGGGGATGGACTCACGGGATTTAGGCGCCACAGTGGCTAGGAGATGTTAATTACCTCGCCTGGTATACAGGAGGTCGTGGGTTTCTATACCCTGACGACTGTATATTTGGAGTTTGCATGTTTCTCTCCCTGTGGTCGATGTTTCTCCGGATCCTCTGGGTTTTCCCTCCACATTTAGAATCAACACGCGTTTAGAGTATTTGGCTGCTATAAATTCCCACATGATAAGCCACTTCGTTGGGCTATCATTTGTGGCCAGGTCGTTTCTCAAAAAGAGCTGTATGACTCATTGGGCCGTTAGTTCATATTTTAGTGAGATGAGTGAAATGTGAACAAAAGAAAAGTGTAATGAGATGATAGAAGAGAGATGCAGATGAGACAGAAATTTAGTGAAATGGGACAGATGTCGACAAGAGGCAATTATGTAGTATAATTAACAAAATAGAGAGTATGATTAAACTTAAACAATACTGTATATAATTGCCTCATGCTCATTAGGATCGGATTTGTTGCATTCGAGTTGATATTTTGTGCATCCCATTTTCATCCAAAAATAAATCCACTTAAACTGCTTGGGGCCCGACGCTTTTGCCGAGTTTGCTTGGGACCATAGCCACCAGTGGCTATGGGGGAGAATCAGTTTGTTTATCTTCGTGCGTGTGTGTGCGTGCCAGCGTGTGTGTGTGTGCGTGTGTGTGCGCGTGCCCGCATGTGTGCGTGTGTGTGTGCCCGTGCCCGCGTGTGTGTGCGTGCCCGTGTGTGTGCCCGTGCCCGCGTGTGTGTGTGCGTGCCCGCGTGTGTGCGCGTGTGTGTGCGTGCCCGTGTGTGTGCGCGTGCCCGCGCGTGTGTGTGGGTGCCCGTGTGCCCGAGTGTGTGCGCGTACCCGCGTGTGTGCGTGTGCCCGAGTGTGTGCGCGTACCCGCGTGTGTGCGCGTGCCCGCGTGTGCGCCCGTGCCCGCGTGTGTGTGCGTGTGCCCGCGTGTGTGCGTGTGCCCGAGTGTGTGCGCGTGCCCGCGTGTGCGCCCGTGCCCGCGTGTGTGTGTGTGTGCCCGCGTGTGTGCGTGTGCCCGAGTGTGTGCGCGTGCCCGTGTGTGTGTGCGTGTGCCCGTGTGTGTGCCCGTGCCCGTGTGTGTGTGCGCGTGCCCGCGTGTGTGCCCGTACCCGCGTCTGTGAGCGTGTGGGGAGCTCTGGTGTAGCGGTGAGCGCTGCGCTACGAACCAGGCCACCCGAGTTCGAGTCCCGCTCATGGCCACCAACACCGGTGGCGATTATCTGATCCGGTCCTGGGTCTCCCCTGGTGCGGTGTGTAAAAAACATCGCCACTGGGGAGACAAAGGCGGCCGGGCGTCGAGCTCGCAACCCACCCTCGTTGTGTGCCGTGTCGGCCTTTATCGGTGCTACTCGCTAACAGCACTTGCCCCAACAGTGTGTTGAGGCTATACGGGGGATCTTTATCTTTGTGTGTGTGTGTGTGTCGTCCTGGCAGCTACCGCAGCGCGGTGCGACCGACGTACCGACTCGCGTACCGCCTCGCGTCCGTGTTGGAGTGGCGCTGCTGCCCCGGCTTCACGGGAAAACGCTGCCAAGATGGTGAGGACCGGTGTGTGTGCGTGTGTGTGTGCCTGTGTCTGTGTGTGCGTGTGTGTAGGTTTAACAGCAGACGTCTCACTCCGAATCAGTCGAGCGGCATTATCTTTTCATCGGGCGCGTAACGCTGTGTGGAAGCTACCTGGTCTGTCGCTCCGCACGAAGCTTCGGGTCTTCTAGGCCACGGTTATTCCCTCCCTTCTCTACGCTTGCGAAACGTGGACCCCCCTAATGGAGCATCTTCGCCGGTTAGAAACATTTAGGCTGGCCTGCCTACGATCCATCCTGGGTTTAACCAGGCTGGATTTGTGTGAGGAGCTCACAAATCCTTGAAAGATCTGGACAAAGTTCCATCGGTGAGCTCCTCCAGCAAGCAAGGCTGCGTTGGCTGGGCCATGTAGCCCGCATGCCAAGTCACCGCATGCCTAAACAGCTTTTGTTTGGCCGGATCGAGGGGTGTAAACGGGCGCGGTACGGGCTAGAGAAGAGATGGAGTGATGTGGTACAGGAGGATGTGGAGCTGAATGGACTTGCTGATGACTGGTACCAGCGGTGTCAATATCGGCCTCTGTGGAGGAGGCTCGTGAAGGACGCTACTGGGCAGTTGGAGGCAGTCGCCCTTCAACAACAAAGGAGGGCGGAGACGCGACGCTCACAACAACGAGCGGAGCGCCGGGTGGCTAATGCACAGCAAGTTGGCACAGTAGGGGGCACAGGTGGTGCATCATCCACTCATCTCAGTCAGTCGACCCGTGGCAACTGGGTCTGCCCCGTGACCTCCTGCCAGCGGGCGTTCGACACTTCACGTGGCCTCAAGGTGCACATAGCCTGGCACAAGCGTCGTGGTGATGTCACCGCCACTTAGTGGCGAATGACGGTTGTTGTTGTGTATGTAGGTGTGTGTGCTAACGGGCAACACCAGTGAGGATTATCTGAACTGGTCATGTGCCTTCCCTAGGTCGACTCAGCATTAAACGAGTACCTGGTGCGATGTGTAAACATCACTACTAGGGAGGCAAAGGCGGTCAGGCGTGTTTGCTGCCCGCTGACAGCACTTGCCCCAAAAGTCGTTTGTGTGTGTGTGTGCGTGTGTGTGCGTGTGTGAGTGTATGTGTGTGTGGCTGAGCCGGGAACGGTCCATAGGGAAAACTGGAATTTATTAATAATTTTCCAAAAAAAATCAATGCAAAAATAAGAGTGGATATTATTGTTTTTTTTATATGGAAACATACGTTTGCCAAACGACCAACCGATAACATGCCATACACGAAACTGAAAACGTCGATGACTCTACTTTTTAAAATGTGATGTATTGTTGGGAAAAAATAAGTCATGTCATGAATTGGGGCGATGTTGTGGTCTGCTGCCGTTTGAGATTGTGGGCGCGACTGTCAATGAACGCGGTAGCATCACCAAATAATTGGTTAAGTTTCAAACATGGCCGACACCCACGTAAAATAGAAGCTATTTGTATTTTACCAGGTAAGGCCCGATTTAGCTATATCACTCTTTTCCAGAAGCGACCCATCACGTGGAACTGTATAGCAACAGCCATAAACTCTGAATGCACATGTTGATTTTTAAATGTGGTGGGAAAAAACCGGACGACCCGGATAAAAAATCCACGCGACCACAGAGAGAGAGAGAGAACACGCAAACTCCAAATATACACCAGGCGTCAGGGTGGTGGTCGAACCCGCGACCTCCTGCACACCAGGCGAGGTAGTTAACGTCTTGCAACCATGGCGCCTACATCACGTGACTCCGAGTCCATCCCTTCACCGCATCTCACGTCCCTCCCGTGGCTGTAACTCTTCTGTCATCTCACCCGGAGTTCATAAGAGTGGTTCGGTACCTACGGTTCGTGCGCTACGGCGATATCTAAAGGCGCCGTCGTCGATGCAGTTAGAAGGGAGAGATAAAACAATCGCGGAAACATATTTGTGATTTTCGTACGAAACGCCGCGGGCGTCTTTTATCCCTTGCCTAAAACAATCTTCAGGGCATCCAGACGCCCAGGGGTGTTTTGCTAGGCAGAAGCAAACTAAACAAAAGCGTAAGAGTTCCCGGACGGCTGAAGGGCCCACGGATTTGTGAAGAAAGAGAGAAAAAAAACAGGGGTCATCCAATTTAAAGCTTTCGTGACTGCAGGGATTCATCTTCTTGGTTCTTTCGGCGAAGTCACGTAGAAGGAAAATAATAAAATAATAAAAATAAAACATAATAAAATAATTCTCACGACGTTTCGGCCACAACGCAAGCAGCCGTCTTCAGGTGGAGAACAGGTCTTTCTACGTGACTTTACCGAACGAACCAAGAAGAGGGGTCATCCAATCATCAGCGAGATTTTAAATCGCAGGAAATCCAGAACGAGTAATTAACATTTTACAAGTTAATGAATTCCTCTCATGCCTGCCCGTGATAACACTGGTCTCCAATTTTTTTAGACATCGTCTGCTTCAGAGATGAAATGTGTTGTTTATTATGGATTTTGATGTGCTGAATTTAAATATGACAATTAAAACGACTGATTGGCTACTGTTCCCAAGAGAGTTAAGTTTCTATATTTGACGTCTATGTATATTGTGTAGATAGTAGAGTTTGACTCATAAATTGTAAAATGTTTGCTTTACATGATAGCACGTCACCTGTCCTGTTCATGTAACACTTTAAAATCAGCAAAAGGGTAAAATAAATCAAATGTATTATGAAACGAAAGACAAAAAACCATGATGTATATATAAGTACGTAGTTTAGTCCTTGTTCAGTGTCTACTCAGCGCTTCTTGACTTGTCTCTCGTATTCATTAAACGGAGCGTCTCTTGTCACTGTCCAGCAATAGTCTGCAAGCATTGATGGGCTCCATTTGTCCTGATAGCGTGTCTCCATTGTTGCAATGTCCTGGTGGAATCGCTTGCCATGCTTGTCGCTCACTGCTCCGCAGTTCGGTGGGGAAAAATATAGATGAGAGTGCAAAAAATGTATCTTTAGTGACATGTTGCAACCAGGCTTGTGTATGCCTTGTGGAGGTTTCCCACCAACTCCCTGAAGTTGTCTGCCTTGTTTCCGAAAAAATGTGTTGCCACTAACTGGAAGGCGTTCCATGCCGTATTTTCCTTGCCACGAAGTGCACTGTCAAATTCATCGTCTCGAAGAAGTTCACGAATCTTAGGACCAACAAAGACACCTTCCTTTATCTCAGCTTCACTTAACCTTGGACATTTTCCACGGAGGTACTTGAAAGCTACTTGTGTTTTGTCCATGGCTTTGACAAAGTTCTTCATCAGACCCAGCTTTATGTGTAAGGGTGGTATCAACATCTTCCTTGATTCAACAAGTGGTGGGGCCCACATTTTGTCCTGATCTCCAATGTTACAGCCAAAATAAAGGTGATAGGTTTTCTTAACTATAGTGGTTTATACTGCGCTTTTGTGATGCAAAAGTCACTTCACCACAAACATTGCAGAAGTTATCTGCTTTGTTGACACAAGTACGTGGTATCTCTCTGCTCACTTTCGCTAAACAGAAATGGGTCCCTTTGCAAAATCAAAAACTGACAAATAAGAGAGCACGACACTGCATTATTTCTAGAGCTGATATAGGGCAATTTGTTCAGCAGAGGGATGTAAGCCTAGATATGATTGCATCATCCATGACTTCTAGGAATGACATGATGCAATTCATATGATGTATGATGCAATACCAGGTTCAGATTGCATCATTCATGATTTTCTCAATAAGCAAGTACTGTCCAAACCCAGTCATATATTTATTCATAGATCTAGTCAAAGATGTATTTTAGTCATTTCTGGTTGAAATTGAGGTCCCTTCCCTTCATAACTCACTTATCTATGAAAAAACCGCCACTTTTTTTCAAATTTTCTTGCTGTGTTTTTCACACCTGATGATGATTGCTTGTGTTGCAGTCGAAACGTCGTGAGAATTTTATTGTTTTATTATTTTATTGTTTCCTTCTTACATGAATTTACCGAAAGAACCAAGAATATGAATTCCTGCAGTCACGAAAGCTTTAAATCAAAATGTAACTCACTTATCCTCTGCCATTTCCAAATCAAGGGTCGTAGATACTGACCCAGTAGCATATCTTGAAAACTAGAGCCGATCAACAATTTTAAGCATCATTTTCATTCTCAGTGACCCATAATTAGTAAAGTTGGACTACATTTATTTGGGAAGCGTTTTGGCTGTCGACCGATGCAATCTCCCTTCTCCTCTCACCTCGTTCAACCTTCGTCTCTCCTCCAAACCACTCTCGCTCTCTCACGTCACGTTGTTACTCTCTCCTGCCTGTCTCGTCTGTCATCTCTCTATCAGAGCTTATAAATTAAAAGGGGTACCCCCCCCCTCCCCCCATTGGGGCATCATAACCCCCACCACAAGTGCAGATACCCACAGCACCCACGAGTGGCTGCTGCCTCTTCCGAAGAGGCGCATCGCCGATAAGCCTCGACAGATGCAGGTCAGCAACCTATTTGCTGTACTGCCACCTCCTGTTACGTCTCAAGCCGTGTGCGCTCCAACCACCGGGGTCCGTCAGTCGTGCAAACACAAACGGCAAAGTGACGGACAACTTATGAACGGGGTGGTGGTGGGGGGGGGAAATAAAAACAATTGGTAACTTAAACAAATCTCCCGTCGTAAAAATGACATCTTGCAGAGCCCTGCTCCAAGGATTTTTTTTGGTTAAAGCAGAATGCCACTTTTAAGTGAGAGAGAGAGAGCGGGATAAGAAAAAAACTCCAAACCTCTTCGGAGTTGATTGATGCTGAAAGTCTCGGCGTTTCCCCCCTTTTTTTTTTAAACACGGAGAGCGGTGGCGGTAGCGGCGGCGGTGGCGCCGCGCTCGAGAGCGTCGCCTCGGGGGGCCGAGCGAGCCGAGGCCACACGGGAGAAGCCGGACGGCGACGCAAGGCAGGGAGGGACAGAGGGTCCGACAACAACCAAAAAACACAACCGAGCTAAGATGTAGGGTGTGGGGGGGGCAGTGGTGGGAGGGGGGTGGCGAGAAATGTATTTACTTATTTTTTTTAAAGAAGAGAGTTAACGGGTGATAAATGGTTTGAGAGAAAAAGGCTAAGAATTACAAAATCACGAGGACAAAACAAACCGGAGCAAAGGCGGGAGGCTGGAGATGGTGCGAGAGGGAGACGAGGGGAGGTGGAATCCACGGGGTTAACTGGTGGGCCCTCCTCCTCCTCCTCGACCTGTCTCCATTAACGTGACGGATTTCCCCGTTTCCCCGAGAGAGTCGCGGCGATTTTGCTAACGAGCTGGCCGACCGGGGGCGGCTGTTTTGAGCGGTGGTCTCACGGGAATAGATGGTGCACACTCTCCCAGTTCAGAGGAGCGGGTGGGGGGGGGCTTTGTGGTAATGTGGCCACTGTGGGAAGGCGGGGTGGGGAGGGTATTGATAGTGCTGGGAGATTGCCATGCTGCTTTTAGAGTTGGGAATGTCGATGGGGCAAGATATGCCGGTTAAGGGGGATTACATCGGTGTGCATCACTTGATGTGGCTGAGCGTTATTGTTTTGACGATCGCGTTGTGGACAGATGCGTCCTCGCCGTGCGAATGTGGATTTTCCAGCATTGATGTTGGTGAGGGCTAACCAGTGCTCGTTTGAGCAGGGAAACCATTTTAACATACATTTAGATTTTCTTTTGGGCAGCAAAGGTGGAAGAATGTTTTGTCTTTTAGTTGGAATTTATTAATTCAAATCATGTTTGGGAGTGAACCGCTCATCGTCATCGCTCTGGCGTAGAATAAAAACGAAGCACCACATTTGTGGGAAGTCAATAGCAGTTGTCTTACAGATAAAGGTCCATGAGCATCGGTGCCACCTGAGATTACATCTCTTTCGTGGTTCCAATGTGTTTACTGCGTGGCCAATAACAGCTACATCTCGCGATTCCATTCTTGTGTATGATGGTAATACGTTCAGGAGCCTGATGCTAATGTCGAGGTCTGCTAGCCACGAGAGGGCTTCAGGAGAGAGATAGTTCGTGTCGCTTCTCTACTCCTCCATTGAAGGGGCACAGACTACGGTGGTTTACGATGTGGTCCACGGTTTCGGTTGCATAGCCAGAATTGTACCACTGTGGCTTGTCTTTAATTTGATCTGCGTGCAGAGGCCTGTTGATGCTCTGATGCGGTGGACGGTTACACCAGTGTCAAAGATAAAATGATTGTGCGAAAACTCTCTTCTAAGGAATGGGGTTATCCAATAATGCACTGTTATAAGTAATGTAATCAATTGGGGAATACCAATTATCTGCTACATTAAGGGGTACCCCCATTTATGCTCTGGCCCATGGGTTAATATGCTGGCCCCTGCCACTAGAAGATGGAATTTCCACCTCTACCTCAGGGCTCAGGGTCCCGAACGGCAACACACTGTGCAATGGTTTTTACTTCACTGAGCATCATCAGCAGCGCGCAGCCGCCTTTACAAAATGCCAACAACGTTGCCGTGTGCCCGGACAAGTAGTGGCGCAGTTTGTATGGCCGTGAACTCAGCGTGGCGAGTTTGGCATCTCGGTTCGGATCTGTGCTAATTATTTCAAAACTGTTTTCCGGCAAAAAAAAAAGTGTCGCTCTGAATTGAGCGTGCAGCTTCGAGATCTCCTTTGAGAAACCGGCGCTATCGCTGCATCAGCCGCACTAGCAGAGTGCCGCAGATTCCGATCCATGGGAAAATTCGCATGTGCCGGTTAATCGCGTGGCAAGTCTCTTAAATCCTACCGCCACCGCCACTCCCTGCCACCCCCCTCCCCATAGCCCCTCCCCCACGGGGTAAAGTTATAGGTATTCCCCACCTCTTGCAAGATCCAAGACCTCTGGCGGTGTGTGGATGAGTCGGCCCAACATACCCTCCAAAGGGGCTCCCGCTAGAGCTCCCTCCAAAGTGGGAGGCCCTTCCGCTGGCATTGGCGTGACCAAGAACATTGCAGGGCTGCGCCTTTACCTGCGCGGACCGGTTCTCCTTCACCCGTCAACCTGGCCCGGAGGGGGTTCCGGTGACGGGGCGACCGTTGGTCAAGTCACGTCGCTAATTGACCAGCGTGGAAGAGCAGCCGAACAGACCTTCTGGAGGGAACTGCAGCGCTCTCGCCTGAGCAGAGATAGTTTTGCCAGCGGTGGCCCCTGAAGGGAAATTGCAGGGGCTGCGCTTTTGACCTCTCTAACCCACTCCTCGGGTAATGGCAATTTTTGCCGGGGGAGAGAAAAAAAAGAGCCTTTTCCTGCATTCTCGCGTCAGGGCTAGGGTTGTCCTGTTTACAGGAATGGTAGAGGGCGGGCGTGCGGGCAGATGGGGGGCGGTCAGGATGAGAGGAAGACAGGGAATGGATAGATTGGTAGTGCTTGGGTCTTTGACACGGAGCAGGTGAAGAGGTGGAGATGCATCGTCAACAACCTCCGCGAAGGGAGAAGAGGCACTGGAGAGGAAAAAGGCTGAGGTGGCCGTCGGGTGGGTCAGATGTCAGAGGTCAGAGCCCTGAGCCGCCACCACTGAGAGCCTGGGTTCGAATCCAGCTTTCAGCCACTGCCTTTGATTAAACCGGGTACCTCAAGTGAAGCGAGTTGACGGTCTCAGCACAAACAAAGCCAATACGTAAAGTTTGGCCCTGCGCGGAATTTGACTAAAAGTCAGCTCTGATAAAAAAAAAATTCTATCGGTTTGACTGCCATGTCACGAACATAACCATCAGCGGCATGGTAGTTGGACAGGTGCTGCCATGCCACCGCCTGCGTTAACAAGCGATAATTGAAAAGGGATCTGTGATATCCGCTTCCGTGGGCGGTTCTATAACACGAAGGGCTTCTCTGCCCTGCCAGAGTTCATAGTCCCATGGCTTGACGCCAATAGCGCGGATACAATTGTGGAGTAGGATTTTATTTTGAAAGAGAGAGCTGTGGAGCATGGCGAGGTTTTAGTTTCCACAGAGCGTCTCCCATCTTCCCCCAGCAACTATAATTGAGGACCCCTGGCTCTAAATAAAAATCCTAGGAGCGTTCGCTCGGCCCGACTCTGATCCTCCCTGCGAGACCGCGATTCCGTGTCGGGTTCAAAGCTCCCGAATTCCCTCCGCCCCCGTCGCTACAACAGAGGAGCTATTTTCCCAGAATACCTCTCTCCCTTTCATCACCCAGCCTGGGTCAGCACCACGCGCTCAGAGCAGGCACGTTTGTGGTATGTCCTGGTAAAAGTTGATAACCCACACATATCTAAATATATCGAAATATATAGCCTTGACGGGGGGATATATTGGATTCTCCCGAGTGAAGACCCTTCTGCCACAAGTGACATTAGCTCGATAGAAAAAAGACAGTGCATCATTGAAAGACTTCCCAAATGAACTTTAATAGTTCACTTTTTTCATCCACTCGATCGTCTCTCTCTCAACAAAAACTTACCCTCTGGACAATGAGATCACGTGGCTAGTCAAGTTGTTCCAGGATGCTCCTCCATCAGCCAGACGGTTACGAGTTTAAATCCCAGTCTGGGTCTCCCATTACACTGGTCAACAATAAAAACATTTTTTTTTTCGCCTGAACTTTTGCAGCTGTTTAGACTAATTTCAGGGTGCTGATTCCAAATCTGATCTCAGATTTGCCCTATCACATCTCATTTTTATGCTATCGGCATACAACATTTTCATTGATTTTACCCGAAATTAACTTTATCACTTATGATTGCAAGTTGTTGCGAGTCGGTGACTGCTTTAGTGTTAAAATATGGTGCTGTATTTTTAGAATAGTGTGTTGATAATATAATTTTATGTAGATATCCACATTTATTTAATATTTTTCTTCTGCAGTTTTTATAAAAAATGCAATATTTGATATCTCAAAACCTGATGTGATAGACAAAAACTGATGCCAGATTTGGAATCAGCACCCCAAAATTACCTTAAAACCGTTGGAATACCTTATGCCAGAAAAAGTGTGTTGACCAATGTTATCATTGTCATAATTATCACCCTCCGTGTTCAATTAAATAAGTAACGACTTGGGGACTTCAGCAGTGATTGGATATACTGGCACCCTGTCGTAGTAATGTGAAATGGCTATCACTGACTCAGGGCAGGCAGTAAAGAAGAGCACTGCCCCGTTGCTCGATATAGCAACCGATATTTGCAGCTCAGTGTTCAAAGGCTGTCTTTGTGGCAAGTAAACATTTCCCAGCGAAACCATCCGTGCAAATACACTTTGATGATAATAATCGTCATACTATATTAGAAACAAAAAAAAAGTGCGTTGGCTGGATGTCATGCCTGGATTCCTGGCTGGCTGGCGCGGCCAAGTTACGGGTGCGTGGCGGTGAGGTCACCGCGCACATCTGCGTGATGACGTCACCCGCATTCCACAGCAGGATACGCTATCATATCATTTCGAGGGCCGTATTAGAACAAGGTTTTGCTGGCTGGCTTTCTGGGTGGCTGACTGGAGGTACGGGCGGTCACGTTCAAAAGGACGTGCGCTTTGCTCGTAATAATAATGGTGATGGTTGGGTTGGAAAACGTCTGAATCCTAAAAATCTTCTACGAAATTCCTCTTCTTCCGCTTTGAATTAGAATTTTTTTTTGAGATCGAAAACATTCGCGTGTGTTTCTTCTTAAAATTTTATATTTTTTTCATTTTGACCCATCGTAACTTTTTTCACGTCACACGCAGAGAGAGAGAATCTTCACGTTCCTCAACCGCGAACGCCTTTAATCCGTTACTGCTGTTTTCTGCCTCCTGGACTTTATTAGTTCAATTTTGGTTCTTCCGGCTCTCTCGAGCCGGCTTTCTTCCCCGACCCTTGGTGCGTGAGATGATTCGAGGCCGCCGTCGTAACCGAATGGGTCATGCCCCCTCGCGAGCGTTGTCGTGTGAGTTTGTCTAAGAGGGGTGGGGGGTGGAGGTTAGGAAGTCAGAAAAGGATGGGAACCAGCAAGTGGGACGATTGTGCACGGGCACGGTGGCGGACAGGGCAGCGTGCGGTTACTGACGATGCTGTGGAGGTGAACAAAAACGTAAGAAGAGAAGGTGAGGGAGAGAGGTCTCAGCGGGGGGCGGTGGGGGGAAGAGATGGATTGTCCGAGGCTCGATAATGCTCGGTGACCGCCGGCGCTTAATGCAAAACAGACTCCGGAGGATAAACACCGCAAGCGGTGACCCCGAGACTTAACGCGCCTCCTGGGACTTGCTTGGCGTGCGCTTTGTTGTGCTCGCCAGGCTGATGGCGATGATCAAGGTGGAGGAGTAGGTGGGGGTGGCGAAAGGTCAAAGCGGTCGTGATGGGAATGGTGCCGGGATTGAAAATAAGTTCATCTTGACGATCATGACGACGATGCCACACGGGCTACGATGTGATGGGCAGCAGAGGGCAGTGCCACAAAATCCATTGTTGTAAACAAAGGGCATCAGTGTCAATATTCTCGAGATGAAAGCCAGGCCGGGTGGCTCAGCGGTGGAGCAAGTTTTGGTCCACCCATTCACTCGTAACAACCATAGTTGCCCTCTTTATGTGTTATGAAGAAGGCCCATTGCCCGAAACGTTGCATATTATATATTATTCCCCCTACGACCACGGTGTTATTGACCAAACCACGTGGTTAAGCATCGCTGGTGGCTCAGTGGCAGAGCAGGCGGTAGCAATCGCAAGGCTGAAAGTTCAAATCCTGGCTGGCGATTGGCTTGGCCTATCATCCCGCCGGGTCGATAAAATAGATACCGCTTTGCGGAACAAATCAATAGCGGTTTGCCTTTCGGAAAGACCGACCCCTGCCATCGGAACATGGAATTTCCACCACTGCCTCAGGGTACGTGAACGGGCGATGAGCTTCGCTTCAACGCTCTTTTGCCGCTGGCTGTCAGCGGTTTTTAACGCGAAGAGCGAAAACGACAATGGTGACGATGATGGTGACGACGACGATGAATCATGAAACACATGTGAAGGGAGATAATGGTGATGGTGCCCGCTAATGGTAATTGTAGTAACTTTCGTAATAAAATATCCGGAGTCTGGGTAATTGTGGTAAACGCGCGTGGAAGGGAGCTTGCGGCTTTATTGGTTTCAGAGCAAAAAAAAACCACGTGGTCTCGCGTGAGAGAGGGCTGTGGTCAAGACCACCAGCGACTAACGCTGCAGAAGAGAGAAAGAGTAGCGGACTCCGTTTGATTTACTTATTTAATTGTTTTATCCACGTAACCAGCACCAGGCATCGTCCAAAACACACACACAAAACATCAATACGCGTTCGGTACGTTAGCGACACATTCAGTATCGGCCCAAACGCTTCGGCATTGCCACACTTTGCATGTGGAGCGGTGACGGGCATGCACAGATATTAACCGCTAGCAGCCTGCACGTGGCTTGGACGTGACCATCCTCGCCTCCCTCCAGCCAGCCAGCGAGCAAAACTTTTTAGTTGTTACATAAATGTTAAATACTTTGTAGAATAGTCTGATAGCGTATCCCGTGACGCCGACGCTGTGGGATTCGGGTGACGTCATCACGTAGATGGCATTGTGACGTCACCACCGCCCCCGCACACCTGCCCCGCTGTGGGACGGACACAGACACACAGAGACTGGAAATAAATAAAGAGTAAATCATAGATAGATCGATCCAAGGGGGATTCAATGAAGGCGTTGTATTTTAGGATGACGATTCCTTCTCCCCCGCACCTCCGATTCGGACGGTTGGCTACGTACGGTATGAAAGAAGTTCAATATATTCTTGGTTCTTTCGGTAAAGTCACGTAGAAGGGAAATAATAAAATAATAAAAATAAAACAATAAAATTATCACGACGTTTCGATTGCAACACAAGCAATCATCATCAGGTGTGAAAACCACAGCAAGAATTTTTTATTATTTTATTATTTCCCTTCTACGTGACTTTACCGAAAGAACCAAGAATATGAATCCCTGCAGCTTTAAATCGAAAGTTCAACATACTTGCATACAATAATCGATTAGAGTATTTTTTTACTGTTAAGCTTTTTAGTGAAAATCAGGATCTCTAGTGGCTGCAGGCGTGACGTGAGAACTATTCGTTCCAAGCAACATTTACGAATAAAAAAAACATCGAGTTCTACAAACGAACCCTTCGATGCGAGTATCGTGAACTTCACATCAACCGGTCGATGGCATCGATAGGCACATCACAACGACGATCCGTCGTGATGATGCGATGGTGATATCTAACGCCTTGGCTTTCGCAACTGACCCACGGATGGAATTATAACAGCAGCAATAAACACATTCCTGCGGAGGGAGCTGGTAGGAACGTTGGGTTGCTCGGTCAATGGCCAGGGTCAACGGCGGCGTGGTGTATTCCGCAAATATGCCCGACTGTGAGGGCGGGCACAAGCCGGCGTGATTAGGGTACCACCGGGTGACCAGCCCCTCCCCATCCAGCCCCACCCCTCCCACCCCCCCACCCAGCCCCACCCTCCCCACCCAGTCCCTCCCCACCCTCCCCACCCAGCCCCTCCCCACCCAGCCCCTCCCCACCCTCCCCTCCCCTCCCAGCCCCACCTTCCCCACCCTCCCCTCCCCACCCAACCCCTCCCTCCCCACCCAGCCCCTCCCCACCCTCCCCTCTCCACCCAGCCCCACCCCTCCCATTTTTGGATGCACGACGGACGGACGGACACAATAACCTCCTGTGGGCTGGTGGAACCAGGAGGTTCCTACCAGTATAATGATCATAATAATGACTCGTCGAATCGATCCCGATCTGGGACTTGAACGCGTAACACCTCTCACGACTCTGCGCCTGATGTGAGGCGGGAACGACCGTGGTGCCACGGCCGTTCGACGGGAAGCCAAAGCCGAATTCTGAATGACCCGCTCGTTGGGGGGGGGGCAGTGGGTTGAGGGTGGGCAGTGGGTGAGGTGGAGCCGTCGCTCTATAACAAATCAGCAGGAATCCGGCTCGCTAACGACCGGTTCACGTCACACGGGCGGGGCGGGGGCGGTGAAGCGGGGTCACGGAATCTCCGTCGAGTGCCCCAAATTAACCCCATTAACCCCCACGCCGTGGATGTGCTAATTGGCGGTAGTTAAAAGGTCCGCATGGAAGGCAGGAAGTGGGGGGAGGCAGGGCTGCGTCAAGGTTCTTGCAGGCCCTAGGCACGTTTGCGCCGTAGGCCTTCAATGATTGCTCTCGGCATGACTTGGTACCGCTGTTGCCCCATGTGACTATTATGGCCGATGTCACTCCGCTTGGTTCATGCTTAGGACGGCAACGCCGCCTTGTCTCCCATTGGCACTGCTCTCTATCGAGAATGAGATTGTTTGTGTTGAAGAGAAACACCATGTTATTGCTAATTTTGCAATGGGAAAAAATCTCGAAAAGTTAATCTCCGGTGTTAATTTCTCTCACCTTATGAAAAAGAAAACCATGACTCTGCCTCTTTGTATACACATTGTGCGTGTCCTTGGATTTTAAATCTATTTATTGAAGAAGATGTCTTGGTTACATTTTTTTTTATCATACAAAAAAAAGTTTAAATTTTTTTTTAGTAGGCTCAGTTTTCGTAGGGGATGAGGGGATGAGGGGTTCCGGGTCCCAGACACGTGGACTGTTGTGGTAACAATAAAAGCGGACTGTGATGGAATCACCGATCGTGCTGATATTTAGCCAATCAAATAAAGGGGGGAGGGGGGGTCAAACCACGACTCGATCCCAAGTCTTCGCTTTCCAATTAATCCATTGCCAATGATTGCCAATGGATCGTAATGAATCGATATTTTCAGGATGGCTGCCCGATCAACTTTAAATGACTGCCGGATACGACTGAGCCGAATCGATACAAAATGAAACCTGGATTCACGATCCACAATGACCATGTCTTTGCCGATGTCCGTGCGATCCAGCGCTGGATTCCAGGCACGTAGCCACCACCACGCCTGGGTTTTATGATGGTCACAATAATAATAACCGTGCGTGTTGAAATAGACGGTGTTGAAATGTCACGGGGCAGCAGCTGATGGAGCAAGGGATGTGACGAAAATATACACCGGGCAAAACGAGACAATGCTGCGGTAATGTTTTGAATGTTCATAATCATCCTCGTCAGTCAGTCAGTCACGACCAATCCACTGCTGGAGGAAGGCGTCAACCTTGCCGCCGCTATCTCTCTCTCTCTGTGGCTTTTGCGATGCAACGCAGTTCCGCGAGCAGCCGTCGCTGCGCGCGGGCAGATCTCATCGCTTCGACGGCTGCCACCTCACATCGTCCTTCTCGATCTCCCTTTTGGTGTCACGTTCTGCCCGAGCGCCCGAACTTTTCTCTCAATTCAACACGATGTCGACTCCCCACCCCACGCCCAGCCCCGCTGGTGTTCTCGAAGGCCCTGGGTCCTCGTCCTCCGCTCCGTCTCTGCGTGCAGTTCCGAACACGCGCCCTCTCTGCACGCTTCCCCGCGCCCTTTAGGGCTTTTGCCAGTTACGCAAAGGGATGATTCAATGGACTTCAAGAAACGACGATGTCATGTGACCATCACGCTGTTGCATTACTCGAGATGACGTGTTTTTTGTATTTACAAACCACTACATTTAATTGGTATTTGCAAAAATATATATATTTTAAGTTGATTCTCAATTATAATTGTGGACTTTGATCACTTTAATTGTCACGAAATATCATTCGTTCAGGAATTTTAATATTCAATGAAAGAATATTAAACGAGTAAAGGCAATCACGATTTTTTTTTTACGAATCGGCGACGCGATTGTCGCGGGGCTTACTTCGCACGATGTTATCGCGGCATCGCCGCAGCCGCGGCAGCGACCGTAACAGCTGCGGCCAGGTCGCGGTGGAGCCTCTGTCCCGGGGGTGGTCTTTTGCGAGTCTGCTATCGTATACCCCCTTTGTGTCAGCACCGATGCACTCACGGCCCGCATTCCCCACCTCCCGATGACACGCCTGAGTGAGCGGCTGAGTGAATGAATGAGCGCAACGGGCGCACGCTCCGACCCGCCGATTTATTAATTTCTGAAATCTGGAACTCCGCCGAAACGGAGAGAGCACGCGGTTTTTAATTTTAAATTTCCTCTCGAGCGCAAGGACGAAAAAAAAATCCAACCCACGTCTTACCCTCTCTCTCAACCCTGCTGGCTCGCTCACGCTCCCTCGCAATAATTTTTTTTAGTTTTTGCCCTTCTAACCCGCTCTCTCTTTCTTTCTCTCTCTCCGTTCTCTCCCGTTCTCTCCATTCTCTCGCACCTTCTATCTGCCGGCTTTTCTTCTCTGGCGGGTATGCTAAATGTGATAACGAAACGTCACCAGTCGAAGCAGTGCAAAATGCATTTAAAGAGAATCGGGGAGGGGGGGTCACCGTTAAAAAAATAATAATAAACCCCCACAAAATTAAGTGAATTTCGAATAAAAAAAAGAAAAAGGAGTTTGGGTGAAGTAGGCTCGGGTCAGTATCAGTGGCACAGGGCCATGTATAAAGTTATGATTGTTGCTGTTTAGAGGGCAGGGCTAGTGTCCGGTTAGCTCGCGTGGCTAAGGGTAGGGCTAGATTCTGGTTGACCGGTCTAGTTCGGGTTAGTGGAAGGACTGGAGTCTGAGTTGGCTGGTGGTATGGATGAGGGTTATATTCCAGGTGGAACCGTCACAGCACAATTGCTGTATTACTTGATACAGCAATTGTGCTGTGACTGTTCCACCTGAAGACGGAAGCTTGTGTTGCCTCCGAAACGTCGTGGTTTTTTATTTTATTTCTATTATGATTTCTATTAATTTTATTTTTATTTTTTACCTACGTGACTTTACCGAAAAAGCCTAAGAGTGTGAATCCTTGCAGTCACGAAAGCTTCAAATCTAGAATTAGGTTATATTCCAGTTGATGGATGTCGGTATGGTCAGGGTAGGGGCTAGTGTCTGGTTAGACGGTGGCGAGGGTTATATGGCTTACGGTCCGGTTGGCAAGCGTCGCTGAGAGCTAGCGTCCATTTGGCGAGCCTGGTTACCAGCTCGGGGATATTGGCAGTTCCTGTGTCGGAGCGAGAGGCCCGCATTGTGGCTGGGGCAGTGGCGTAGCGAGCGTGGGGGCAGGGGGTGCCTTGGGCCCCCAGGGTAGCCAAGAATACGAGTTGGTGCTCCCTTGACAACCACCACCATGAGATCTGTTTTCAACAACGGTGTGAAAGAACACAAACGTATCTAAAACGCGAATTAAATTTACATTTTTAATGCTTTAATTTACGTTCCACGTTTTGATTACATTTAAGTCACAATAAAATATTGGCGGGGACGGGGGCAGATAACCAATTGCTGCACCCCCTGAGCTGATCATGTAGTTACTATGCCACTGGACTGGGGTGTGTATGGGCTAGAGTGGCTATAGGGTAAGTTCTCATATCTTGGCTTAAGTTAAATCTCTGGCACAACTCTTCATTCTCACCCCCCCCGCACCCCTTGATTGACAACCAAGTGTGTGGCCTTTTACACAAAATCACGTTCCGCCTCTCGCTTTTCACCCTTGCCGCTTGCGATGCGCGGGCGGTAACTTTTTTTGTATAAAAAAAAACAGGACGGGGACTCTCCTCCTCGGCTCGCCGTCCGAGATGCCCCCCCCCCCCTAACCGAGCGCCGTCGCTCTCCCAAAACCCTGGGCTTTGTTGCTCGTCGGACAAAGCGCCCTATCAGAATAAGGACCTCTCTTGTTTCCGTCCCTCTCCGTCGTCTCACGCAGCACACACTGTGTGCGACAGCTAAATGGACTCTTGTTTCCCGGGCCGGCGGAGCTGCGTGGCGCGTGGGCGGGCTGCAATGCGGTGCGCGTTGTTGCCTGGCACGGTCAGGGTAATGTGTGGGCCCGGTGTACAAAACAAAAATAAACGCCGGTGTTTCTGTTGGGCATGCGGCAAACGCGGGGCTCGTGTTTGGCTGGCGAGTGTGGTTATGGCTGAATGTAGGGCTCGTGTCAGCCACGATCGGTCCACTGCTGGATGAAGGACTCCCAAAGACGCTGCGTCATCCGCCGCGGCCGTGCGATGCGAAAATCTTGCAGCCGGCGCCTGCTGCACGCTGGCGGATCTCATGGCTCCATCTCCACGGGGAAGGTCCTTGTTGGATATATGCCCCCCTTTTTAATTTTAAAAATTAATTTTTTTTAAGAATTATTCTGCCAACATAGATAATATCGTTTTTTTAATATACACGGGGCAACGTGAGAACGGACACGCCCTCACACTCCCACAGAGGCCCCCACACACTAACACAGATGTGCGCACACCTCATTTCAAAGGAAAGAGGGCATGAAAGAAGGGTAATCAAGATCATAAAAAAAACTCCCCGAATTTCACACAAGAGGAACAAGGGAGGGGGGAATGGTAGCCGGGGGGGGGTTCTGGAAGAAACATCCGTTCGTAAAGGGAAAAAAAACCCTTTGATAAGTACAAAACCAGGCCACGAAATATATAATTATATTCTTAACAAAGGAACAACATTAACAAAAAAACACAAACGGGTTTTGAACCATGTTAGACAAACTAGTACAACTTAGCCATGAAGTAAGCAAACAGTATCCATCCTCACTACAATTGAAAATCAGACTACAGTCTGCACCAGAATCGCGACCCATCATTGTTAATTAAATACTGACATTATTTACCTTTATAGAATTTCTACACGGCCGGGCCGAAGCATCGAAGAACAATTATGGCATATATTTCGCTCCAAAACAAAATTCTTAGCCGGGATAGCAGATTAAATAATCACAAGAAGTCAAATAATAAGTACGGAATTAAAGTGAATATCCTAGGAGCTAACGGTGAATAAGGCTCTCAAAATTAACCAAACACAACAACCCCCTGAAAACAACAGCAGCAACACGACCGTCTTTGTCTTTCCGAGAGGATCTCCACACGCAGGCACCAAGCCGGGAAATGACACCAATAAAACTCCCGGGCAATGGCTCAAAGGAAATTAACACGCTCTCAGAAATAAATAAATAAGCGCATGCGCCGGGCGCTTCCACCGTGGAAACAACCGTCTTTGTCTTCCCACAACACGGACAGCAAAAATTGCACACGCAAGGAATAACATCTCCATGAGAGATCGGGTCACGATGAAACATCGGGAACACGGTTTCGGCTTAACTGGGGCATAATGGAATAAGTCGCATTTCAACTTCCAAACCAAAACAACTTAAGCTGTGTGAGACAAAAGATATGATCCCCGAGCGAGGGCGGAAATAATTAAGCTCGCTTAACGCGTAGGTTGTCGCGACAAATATTATTCAGTAACAAAAACATGGATTCGAATATCTCTTTATATATATATAACTCGACGCGAATCATCGGTCTGGCTAATGTATAACTTCGTTGGCGCCGTCACGAGCCCCCCCCCCCTTTCAGAACGACAACAGCTGTGTCTTCAGAGCTAATAAACACGGACAAACACGCAAGCGAAACACACGGACGAACACACACACACAGGAAGGTTTTATGACAGACTTTGAACAACTCGGGAAACGGAGGGCATTTTCTCAACATAAGCCGGGGAAAAATCCATTCAACTCACTTCGTCAGGGGCCTGGCCCTCCACCACACATCGCCAGGGCTTCAACTCCACCACAGATCGTCAAGAAGCTTTCGTCATCCAGCATGACGAGAATCGCGAGGTAGCGACGTGCTGCTACAAGCCGAGGTCTGCACCACCTAAGAAGAATTACTACACTGAGCCGCCGAGCTGCGAGTGAAACGGACGGAGATTCCAGCTATCACTCTCGAGCCAACAACTTCAACCCAACGTCAATATCAGCAACGAGCGAAAGCATCGTTCATCGCCAGAGCGACAACCAACGAGAACCGACTCGTCATCCAGCAGTGGAGAGAAAGAGCGCGCCACCGCGCCGTCAGCTACGAGAGCGCGCCACCGCGCCGTCAGCTACGAGAGCGCGCCACCGCGCCGTCAGCTACGAGAGCGCGCCACCGCGCCGTCAGCTACGAGAGCGCGCCACCGCGCCGTCAGCTACGAGAGCGCGCCACCGCGCCGTCAGCTACGAGAGCGCGCCACCGCGCCGTCAGCTACCGAGAGCGCGCCACCGCGCCGTCAGCTACCGAGGGCCGCCAAGCGCCGCCAAGCGCCGCCGCTCACCTCATCGCGGAGAAAGTGTCAGCTGCAACTCGCACAGACGGCAGAGAGGTTGTATCACTCCCCACATACAGACTCGAGGAAACACAGAGAAAATCTTGTCAAACCAGTTTCCTTTGTCATAGAGCCTCGCCGAAGAATTAATTAAAACAGAGCCAGATTAGCTCTCCCGCAACACGCCCTTACCCACCATTGACTCCAACATTCCGTTAAAAGAATATTATACTTACCGATGAATCTATTGACATATACTTTCGCCTCGGGGATACAATAAGTGCTTTTATTAACGCAAAACGAAATGTGTCATGCTTGTTTTCAAACTCGGCCAGTCGCCGATGGTGATCGATACAAAAACGAACTAATGAGATGCCTGGTGGAGAGGTAGAGGTTACGATTGCATAATAATTTTTGGTCATTCAGTTCGTTAAATGCACAATATCGAAAATGCATAAGAGTTTGAGTTATTCAATTTAGTAAATGCATAAGTGTTCATTCATTCATTTTAGTCAATGCTTAATCTCGTAATTGCATAAGAATTTTAGTTATCCATATTAGTCGAATGCACAATATCGAAAATGCATAAGAGTTTTGAGTTATTCAATTTAGTAAATGCATAAGTGTTTATTCATTCATTTTAGTCAATGCTTAATCTCGTAATTGCATAAGAATTTTAGTTATTCATATTAATCGAATGCATGATATCGCAAATGCATAAGTGTTTGGTTATTCATGAATTATTGACGCATGTTTGACCTGCATGATAGAATGTCACATGCTTGTTAGAATAAAATTGCTTAACACCAACTGTTCGAGTGCTTCTTTCCAAGTCCATGCAAAACCATCATATTTTTGATAACTGTATCCTGTGATGAGATATGAAAATGGAGACCTAAATATCATAACACACGCTAGGATAATCGGTAAACGTTTAATCATTGATCATCGTGTATCCTGATTGACATAACTCTGGATAAACGAAGCTGAGCCTAATTACCACAACTGCTCACGTTAACATCATCGCAAGCATCCGCATAACTTACCGCGATTATCTCCGCGATTATCATAATTTATGCATATAATTACTCACACCATCATAATTTATGCATATCATTACACGCATTATCATAAATTATGCATATAATTACTCACACCATCATAATTTATGCATGTTAATACACACATTAACATAATTAATGCGATTTGCGCACATTTCGGAAAATTATTAATTTTTATTATTTTCATCAAAATTTCATAACTCCGACACATACAACATAATGGGGTGGCGTCGTCCGGGATTTCTCACAGACAGTGTTTTGCATGGATGAAGGAATGAATCACTTCGTGTTAACCAGAATATCGTGACCAAACATTGCATTGTGATTGTAAACGGGCGTAAAACAAAAAAAAACGCCCTCTAAGGTCAAAACCCAGAATAGCAGGTTGAAACAGAGACAGTGGAATTAAGATAATATCGTATCAAACCGATTGCACCCTGTGATAAATGGTGTTAGAGGTACGCACTCTGAATCGGAAAATAACAATAGCTCGAGTCAAACTGACTACACTCTGTGAGATAATTGTTTTATATGCACTCTAAAAGGAATTGTCAAAGTAACTCTTGCCATACCTAAGATGCTAGGATTAGGAATAATTTTTGAATGGGTTACGGGGTACGGGGAACTCGTATTAAAACGTACCGACCAATCTGTTACAAAGCAGTACAGTCAGAGAGACATATGGGAAGGGAGCTGTATCGATAACACGAACACACCTCGGGGGAAACTAATTGACTGGATAAAATGTAAGGAAGGCGAACACGATGCAAAAGCTGCAGAGAAGGCAGGACAGGACTCATGCCTTTTCACACAGGCATACAGACAGGGATGGTGGAATGAAGGAAAATTCGGAATGGAAACAGGAGAGAAATCGTCTCTAATAAACGAGGAAAAATGTCCTCACACCATCGTAAGGGAGGAGAAATCAGGGCTCGCGACACCAGCGAAACTCACAGACGTGGATCCACAGAATAAATATGGAAGTAACATTAAATCACACTCTTGGGTACGTGGACAGAGTCCAGGGACTAATCGCAAAAAAATTATGGATATCGAACAAAAAATCCTTGACAAACAGAAACCTTCACAATTCGAGAGAAGGGATGGAGAGATACATATGCAAACAAAAACATGTGAGATTGACAACTTCACAGATAGAGGGAAGCAAAATGTTAAAGTAAAGTCGACAGGACGTGCTCCACTAAGGGCAGAGGCAAAAACTGAAGGGAAATGGCAACACGAGCGACACGGCACTGGGCGCGCACACAGAAAATGCACACCGCTTAATCACGCCCCACACAGAACAGATAAAAGTGACAGATTGCCTGATGATAACTTGTTTGATGATGACGCTGTCGGCAATCAACTTTCGGAATACCTATTCACCAGGAAAACCCTTAAATTGATGGACAAGGCTCTAATCAGAATTCCCGATTTTGACCCCCACAATAAGACTATGGATATCCACACACATATCGCAACAATAGAAGAGGAGGCAATGATTAGAGGGCTGATGAGACGGGATGAAAAAGCGAGTTTGTTGAAACGGACCTTACATAAAGATTCTATCCCATGGGTAAAGTCACTACCACACAAGGTTAGAAATGATTTTAAACAACTGAGCCTGGCAGTGATTCGGAAGTTTGGAGAATATTCGACACTCACTGAAGGGTTTTATGCTGTAAAATCGATGACCCAGGGCATGGACCAAGATCCACGTGACTACCTCGTACAATTTAAAAGAGCGTATTACGCAGGCGATGTGAATCAATACCACGAAGGAGATAAAATGTTCAAAATTATGTTTTTTGAATCCTTGAGCCCAGAGATTACAGAAAGGGTGAGAATGGTTTTGAATCCAGAAACCGCATCCTTACGCCGCATAGAGAGCAAGGCGTACATGGCATGGTTGTACAGAGCTAAGAATCAGAATTCGGATCCAGAACACAGGGAGAGGGATAAGGAACCCAGTCTCTCAGAGAGGAATAAAAATCACCGAACAGTCCCACAATGCCTAGAAGAGCAAACACACACGCACCTGTGGCAAAATAACCCAGAGAGAGGTTGGCACGAGAATGAGAGCGGCACAAAGCCGAACATTGAGAGGAATCGCAGGAGGGGGAGGTTCAGAACAGAACCATACCAACACCCCATGCCACGACACACACGAGGCCAAAGTTGCACACTAAGATGGCGAGATAACCACCTAGCGGGAAGAGGTTACACAGACCGCGGAGGTATGGATGCGAACATTCAGAGGAATCGCAGGAGGGGGAGGTTCAGAACAGAACCATACCAACACCCCATGCCACGACACACACGAGGCCAAAGTTGCACACTAAGATGGCGAGATAACCACCTAGCGGGAAGGTGTTACACAGACCGCGGAGGTATGGATGCGAACATTCAGAGGAATCGCAGGATGGGAGGTCAAACACAATCGATCCAATTCCGACCAATTCCTCCACCGGCTATACCAGGAGGGAATAGAGGAATAACACAGAATGCGGTCCAAATACATGATGAACCACCCGCCGAGGTTTTGTTAAACCCCGAGCTCAATGGGAAATACAAGCAGGCTGCAGGTGACAGGGCGGGCAAAAATACGGACGGTGCTCTCGTGAAAGGCACGCGGATCGGGTGCGGGGTTGCATTGAGGCGTGATCGGACAGTAGATAACAGACAGCAGAGACAAAGAGAGCACACAGAGACACGCCCTGAGGAGCGCAGGCGTGAGCCTTTGAATGGAAAATATCCAAGGGAAACCAAAATGTATGTGGATCGGAGTGCTAAAATGGAGACGAATGTTCATGACATATCGGGAATGGTGTTAAAATCTAACACACTCGTAAAAACAAAGAGGGCAACATTACGAGGGACAGAATTAAATCGACACACAAACTCGGCAAATGTGCATGTAATCGCAGAGAGAGCGAATGCCACGAACCAAGTGTCAAAGTGGGTTGTGTGCGCGAATTCTGATTATGTACAGCACAATTTTTCACCACACACTCCCACGACGCGAGAGAGTGAGAGAGAAAATTACAAAAACGAACCCGAAAACCGTGATCAAATTATCAAAGTGATAAGTGGTAAACCAGGCAACATGAGGAAGGTAACGCATAAATGCGTTCGAAACCGCTACCTAGCGTTTCCCAGGATTTAACAAAAACAAAGATGAAATTCGTCGGAATTACGATGTATGAGAACCATGTAACTGATGATATCGATGTTTTAACGTGTTGTTATTTTCCTTGCTTAATTCAAATGTAACCATGTTAAGCAAAAACAAAAATGAATATTCGTCGGAATTATGATGTACGAGAACCAATGTAACGCAATATCGATGTTAACGGTTGTTATTTCCTTTGCTAATTCAGATGTAACCAGATTAAGATTGTAATACGTGCACGCGCGTTGTAAGAAATAACCGCCGAGAGTAAGGGCGGCTGATGGGATGCATGACATAAAAAGGGGGCATTACTTTGTTTGAAAATTCGCCAGTGGCCAAATCGACCCCTGATAATTTTCAAAAGGGCGGACTGTTGGATATATGCCCCCCTTTTTAATTTTAAAAATTAATTTTTTTTAAGAATTATTCTGCCAACATAGATAATATCGTTTTTTTAATATACACGGGGCAACGTGAGAACGGACACGCCCTCACACTCCCACAGAGGCCCCCACACACTAACACAGATGTGCGCACACCTCATTTCAAAGGAAAGAGGGCATGAAAGAAGGGTAATCAAGATCATAAAAAAAACTCCCCGAATTTCACACAAGAGGAACAAGGGAGGGGGGAATGGTAGCCGGGGGGGGGTTCTGGAAGAAACATCCGTTCGTAAAGGGAAAAAAAAACCCTTTGATAAGTACAAAACCAGGCCACGAAATATATAATTATATTCTTAACAAAGGAACAACATTAACAAAAAAACACAAACGGGTTTTGAACCATGTTAGACAAACTAGTACAACTTAGCCATGAAGTAAGCAAACAGTATCCATCCTCACTACAATTGAAAATCAGACTACAGTCTGCACCAGAATCGCGACCCATCATTGTTAATTAAATACTGACATTATTTACCTTTATAGAATTTCTACACGGCCGGGCCGAAGCATCGAAGAACAATTATGGCATATATTTCGCTCCAAAACAAAATTCTTAGCCGGGATAGCAGATTAAATAATCACAAGAAGTCAAATAATAAGTACGGAATTAAAGTGAATATCCTAGGAGCTAACGGTGAATAAGGCTCTCAAAATTAACCAAACACAACAACCCCCTGAAAACAACAGCAGCAACACGACCGTCTTTGTCTTTCCGAGAGGATCTCCACACGCAGGCACCAAGCCGGGAAATGACACCAATAAAACTCCCGGGCAATGGCTCAAAGGAAATTAACACGCTCTCAGAAATAAATAAATAAGCGCATGCGCCGGGCGCTTCCACCGTGGAAACAACCGTCTTTGTCTTCCCACAACACGGACAGCAAAAATTGCACACGCAAGGAATAACATCTCCATGAGAGATCGGGTCACGATGAAACATCGGGAACACGGTTTCGGCTTAACTGGGGCATAATGGAATAAGTCGCATTTCAACTTCCAAACCAAAACAACTTAAGCTGTGTGAGACAAAAGATATGATCCCCGAGCGAGGGCGGAAATAATTAAGCTCGCTTAACGCGTAGGTTGTCGCGACAAATATTATTCAGTAACAAAAACATGGATTCGAATATCTCTTTTATATATATATAACTCGACGCGAATCATCGGTCTGGCTAATGTATAACTTCGTTGGCGCCGTCACGAGCCCCCCCCCCTTTCAGAACGACAACAACTGTGTCTTCAAAGCGAAACACACGGACGGACACACACACGGATGCAGATGGTCACACACAGGAAGGTTTTATGACAGACTTTGAACAACTCGGGAAACGGAGGGCATTTTCTCAACATAAGCCGGGGAAAAATCCATTCAACTCACTTCGTCAGGGGCCTGGCCCTCCACCACACATCGCCAGGGCTTCAACTCCACCACAGATCGTCAAGAAGCTTTCGTCATCCAGCATGACGAGAATCGCGAGGTAGCGACGTGCTGCTACAAGCCGAGGTCTGCACCACCTAAGAAGAATTACTACACTGAGCCGCCGAGCTGCGAGTGAAACGGACGGAGATTCCAGCTATCACTCTCGAGCCAACAACTTCAACCCAACGTCAATATCAGCAACGAGCGAAAGCATCGTTCATCGCCAGAGCGACAACCAACGAGAACCGACTCGTCATCCAGCAGTGGAGAGAAAGAGCGCGCCACCGCGCCGTCAGCTACGAGAGCGCGCCACCGCGCCGTCAGCTACGAGAGCGCGCCACCGCGCCGTCAGCTACGAGAGCGCGCCACCGCGCCGTCAGCTACGAGAGCGCGCCACCGCGCCGTCAGCTACGAGAGCGCGCCACCGCGCCGTCAGCTACGAGAGCGCGCCACCGCGCCGTCAGCTACCGAGGGCCGCCAAGCGCCGCCAAGCGCCGCCGCTCACCTCATCGCGGAGAAAGTGTCAGCTGCAACTCGCACAGACGGCAGAGAGGTTGTATCACTCCCCACATACAGACTCGAGGAAACACAGAGAAAATCTTGTCAAACCAGTTTCCTTTGTCATAGAGCCTCGCCGAAGAATTAATTAAAACAGAGCCAGATTAGCTCTCCCGCAACACGCCCTTACCCACCATTGACTCCAACATTCCGTTAAAAGAATATTATACTTACCGATGAATCTATTGACATATACTTTCGCCTCGGGGATACAATAAGTGCTTTTATTAACGCAAAACGAAATGTGTCATGCTTGTTTTCAAACTCGGCCAGTCGCCGATGGTGATCGATACAAAAACGAACTAATGAGATGCCTGGTGGAGAGGTAGAGGTTACGATTGCATAATAATTTTTGGTCATTCAGTTCGTTAAATGCACAATATCGAAAATGCATAAGAGTTTGAGTTATTCAATTTAGTAAATGCATAAGTGTTCATTCATTCATTTTAGTCAATGCTTAATCTCGTAATTGCATAAGAATTTTAGTTATCCATATTAGTCGAATGCACAATATCGAAAATGCATAAGAGTTTTGAGTTATTCAATTTAGTAAATGCATAAGTGTTTATTCATTCATTTTAGTCAATGCTTAATCTCGTAATTGCATAAGAATTTTAGTTATTCATATTAATCGAATGCATGATATCGCAAATGCATAAGTGTTTGGTTATTCATGAATTATTGACGCATGTTTGACCTGCATGATAGAATGTCACATGCTTGTTAGAATAAAATTGCTTAACACCAACTGTTCGAGTGCTTCTTTCCAAGTCCATGCAAAACCATCATATTTTTGATAACTGTATCCTGTGATGAGATATGAAAATGGAGACCTAAATATCATAACACACGCTAGGATAATCGGTAAACGTTTAATCATTGATCATCGTGTATCCTGATTGACATAACTCTGGATAAACGAAGCTGAGCCTAATTACCACAACTGCTCACGTTAACATCATCGCAAGCATCCGCATAACTTACCGCGATTATCTCCGCGATTATCATAATTTATGCATATAATTACTCACACCATCATAATATATGCATATAATCACATGCACTATCATAATTTATGCATATCATTACTCACACCATCATAATTTATGCATGTTAATACACACATTAACATAATTAATGCGATTTGCGCATTTTTCGGAAAATTATTAATTTTTATTATTTTCATCAAAATTTCATAACTCCGACACATACAACATCCTCTTGGGCGCATGTTCCCTCCTGTATAATGATGCTAATAGGAGGGAAGGGCATTCATCATCAGGATCCATGGACAGATATCCTACAGGTGTCCACTGCACATTTCGTCATGTTTCCACTTTCTTCTGTCTTGCGCCAATGTGCTCAAGTAGTGCCACTTCTTTATGGCACCAATCTCGTCTGTCGTCATCAAGCCGTTCTCTGTTGGGTCTTCTCCTCTTTCCCGTTCATTCCATTCTTCTGGACAACACACTTTTAATTTTCCTGTTGTAGTCCATCCTACACATGTGTACAAATAGGGCCTAAGTATGTATTACATATTTGCAAAATGTGTATGAAGTCATCCAACATTTATTTATCTAAGTACAATGAACAAATGTATTCGACTCAAGGTACATTCATCAAACATTAATCCTTCACTGCACCAATTTCTTCAAACAATAAAACACGATTTCCCCCAAGCTTTAGCCGCTGTGGAAAAGTGTCATTGTAATTCTGAGATCAACGATAATCCGGTGGTCACATTACAGTACCTGGGCTTCTACATCCGCAGGTGCCACTGTGGCGAGATGTTCACTACCTCGCCTGGTATACGGGAGGTGGTGGGTTCAATCCCAATCCTGACGCCCGTATATTTGGAGTTTGCATGCTATTTCTCTCCCCGTGGTCACGTGGGTTTTCTCTTGATCCTCCGGTTTTTTCCCCCTCCACATTTGTAATCAACCTACGGTCGGATGATTTGGCTGCTACACGTTGCCACGTGATACGCCACTTCGTTCAGCAATCATTTGTGGCCAGTTCGCTTCTGAAAGAGAGCCGTGTAGTAGCTCAGTGGGTCTATAGTTGGTCAAATGAAAATAGTTTTAGTTTATAATGTTAGCTTTTACTTCAACATGGAACTAAAGGAGGGCCTACAACATACGAGGGCCTAAGGTCTCATTCGCGCGTGTTGTTTAATCCGGCCTCGGGTGCACACGACTGGCAGACGGAGAGAGACACTTTTCGACCGCTGTGCTCATCGCGTCGGCTGTATGCGCGGTGCCAAAGAAGTTGAGTATACGTCAACAACAACCGCCATTCGCCACTAAGTGGTGGTGACGTCACCACGACGCCTGTGCCAGGCCATGTGCACCTTGAGCATTCATACGCACGCACGGACGGACAAATCGCGTGGTCGTTTTGAATGCGGGCCGCCCAACAAACAAACAGAAAACCTCATCTGCCGGGCGGTTCATCAGCCCCCGCCTCGATCCGGCACTCAATCAGAAAACTGCGTTTATACTGCAGGAGGAATCTGATGGGCTACGACGCTTTTGTTCACACACGTCCGGTAGGGTCCGCGTGGGGCGTCAGAACGTTACAGCAACAACAACCAAATACAAACACCGCGACAGGGGGGTGCTGAGTATAGGAGAGGTAAACACCGACCAGGAGAATAACACGACATCGCCCCTCCCCCTCCCACCCCCCACATCACCGGCCGTGATCTCACGTCCCCCCCCCCCACTGTTTATTTATCCACCGCACCCTGCAGCGCCGAGCGTGCGCCCTGCTTGCCTGCGGGGGGGCTAGGGGGGAGGGGCTAGGGGGGAGGGGCTTGGGGGCTTGGGGGGAGGGGCTTGGGGGGAGGGGGTGCCGGGCCAGATGTTAGCCGAGGACCGATACGACTTTTCACGTCCTTTGGATTGCACTCTCATGGCGCTAATCTCCCATTAACACTGCTGTTGTGCGCATATGCGGGCATGATGCTCTTATCCGGCGACGGAAGCTCATTCATGCTAATCTCCCTCCCGAATCCCTCTCTCCCTAATCTCCCCCATTAACACAACTGACGTGCTTGCGTCCGTGGACGGA
This sequence comes from Lampetra planeri, assembly GCF_965212315.1. Taxonomy (NCBI): domain Eukaryota; kingdom Metazoa; phylum Chordata; class Hyperoartia; order Petromyzontiformes; family Petromyzontidae; genus Lampetra; species Lampetra planeri. The sequence continues at coordinate 6,080,901 of NC_136143.1, forward strand.
ATTCCTTTCCAGCTCAGACCCCGCTTGCTTGCCCATCGCCACGTATATAACTTTGTTGTAGCAGCTCTCTCGCTGGTTCAGCAGTTCCACTGCTGGATTCGATTTTTCTCCGCCTGAGGACGACCGCTTGTGTTGCGATCGAAACGTCGTGATTTATTTTATTTTATACCCACGTGACTTTACCGAAAGAACCAATAGGGGACCGACACGACTGCTGCGTGGTGAATGAAGACTAGGGAGGCAGAATTCCAGGCAAGGGCTTTTTGCGCCGGTTTATTGACAAGGAGGTAGTATTTCGATTTAAAGCTTTCGTGACTGCAGGGAGTCATCTTCTTGGTTCTTTCGGTAAAGTCATGTAGAAGGGAAATAATAAAATAATAAAAAATAAAACATAATAAAATAATTCTCACGACGTTTCGGCCACAACGCAAGCAGCCGTCCTCAGGTGAAGAACAAATCTGGCTGTCGCCTGATGAAACTAGTTGTAATTACTGGCGAAACGTCGTAATTAGTTTGTAAATGTTGTGGCTTGGCTCTCCAACACACCGGTGTGCTGTATTAGTGCCGAATTGGCACGTTCTGTTTACGTGACAACCCTTACTAGTTGGCTGTGTCGGGTGGTGGCGGGTTTTAACGACAAATTTATACATTTACGCGATCTAAATAAAAAAACCCCTCTGTTATGAGTTTTAAAGAAATTCGTTTTTTAATCGACTTGCAATCGTGAGGTCGCCCACCCCGTGCTACCGACAACTGCCCGAGAGCTTCCTCTCGTGCATGTTTGGCCTACTCTTCCACACTGCCCAGACGTCTTGGAAGAGGTTGGAGAGCACGCGTTTTACCCCACCACCACCACCACCACCATCGGCGCGAACTGCCGATCGACTAACCACTTGCGAGGCGGTGGGGTGAGCGACTTAAGAAACTGGCGGCAAATTCTTTCAACATCTTGTGGAATGACCGAACCTTTTGAATTAAACACAACAAAACTAATTTCAAGAAAAATAAAACGCTGGCGATGTCTTCTAAAGGAATAAAAATCCGCTAAAGAAATAAGCCGACCTCGTTCCACATCCCCGACCGCGCTAAATTTCAATCAGCGCACGGACCGTTGTATCATTGCGCATCCCCAACGCCAACAACAACGCCAACAACAACACAAACAACGCCAACAACAACAACGCCAACAACGCCAACGTTTGCACATCGCACGAGGCATCGGCTGCAAAACCTCAAACGCGAAACCGCAAAGGGTTGCCACCGCAATGGACTGTGGGAGTCGGCACGGTACGCAAAGAGCTCAGAGCTGTGAGCCGCAACCGTTGACAATCCGCACATCTCAGAGTCGCTGCGCTTAGCTCCTCCGTTAAGTGGAAGATTCAAAGCAGTCCCGTCCCTGCCCCCGCCCACCAACACTCTGTGTGACTGCGAAAGCGTCACAATAAATGGACCAGACCTCCTTAGTTCATCGCTGCATGCGCGCCTCTCCCGCTCATTCGGAGGAGGTATAGAATCTATGCACGACCTCAGGCTCCGTGTGAATTGGCTAAAGACCCTTCACGTGAACCTTGGACAACTTGCCACTCCCCTGTAATACATCTGTGATTCTGCAGCAAACCCACACGGCAGAATAATAAGAAGAAAACCGCTGACAAAGGAACACATTACGGAGTGTGCGACGCTCCGATCTCAACCGAAATGTTTTGTACACGAACGGTGCACGGTGAGGAAACAGGATTCGGTGAACTTTCACCGGCCATCGTCAAGGTCCCGTGGGCTGAATCATTTACAATTATAAGGTAACGCTGAACGATCGCGGAAAAGCGAGCAAAACACTGACGCAGCACACGAATGGGCGGTAGTGGCAGCAGCAAAGCTCAAACTAAACCTATCAAACTATATATTTTTTCTAGATTTGAAGCTTTCGCGACTGCAAGGATTCATATTCTTAGGTTTTTTCGGTAAAGTCACGTAGGTAAAAAATTATAATTAAAATTAATAAAAGTAATAAAAATTCAAATTAATAAAGGTAAAATATTTTTATTTTACTTTTATTAATTTACATTTTTTACCTACGTGACTTTACCGAAAAAAACCTAAGAATATAAATTTTTTCTATTTTACCAGGTAAGGCCCACTGAGCTATAGAGCTCATTTTCAGAAGCGGCCTGGTCACAAATGAAAGCTCAACCACGTGGCTTGTCACGTGGAAATTTAGAGCAGCCAAATACTCAAAACGCGTGACGTTGATTCTAAATGTGGAGGGAAAAGCTGGAGGAACCCAGAGAAAAATCCACACGACCACAGGGAGAACATGCAAACTCCAAATCCACATCTGATAATTAGAATGTGGCCTCATTACATCTACACTGGGCTCCACAACTTTCTGATAGTTCTAATTGAATATGTCAATTTCGAAACAATTGCTGAACTTGTGTGAGATGTGACACGGGCCCGTGATTGATCAATCCTCAGATTGAAACCACGCGTACTTGATGGGATTCTTCTGAATCGCTGCTGGCAAATGATCGCAGTGGGCGAGTGAGCGGTGTTGCTACGTGCTCCGTGGTTTGGGTTTGGTGAACTCCGTCGCGCTCTGTGCCATTCATAATTGCGGCGTTATTCACGTAATTATTGGTATTTGTATGTATGTTGAACTTCTTTTGCACCGTACGTAGCAAACCATGCTCATCGGGGGTGCGGGGGAAGGGCAACAATCTAAACACAACAAAGCAGTTCTAAAGAAATTAGTTTTCAACCTAGACGATTTAAAAGTGCATAGCTCCAGTGGCTTCCTAATATCGGAAAGAAGAGCGTTCCAGACGGTCGCAGAAGCGCATCTGAAAGCGCCGCGCGATGCGGTGGCCGTCTTTGTTCGATGCCCATCCAAAAGCCGCCGCCGCTGCTGCTGCTGCTGCGGGGATGACCGGAGTTGGCTGCAGAGGTCGCAAACGGGTTTTGATTCCTTACCCGTACCCGTACCCGGCCGCACCAGGGTCGCAAATGGGTACCCGTACCCGCCGGGTACGGGTAGCCATTCCCTACCTGTACCCGTACCCTACCCGAAATGAGTGACAAACGGTTACTCACCAGTGACTCACGGCCTACCCGTACCCGTACCCGGCCGCACCAGGGTCGCAAACGGCTACCCGTACCCGGCCGAGTACGGGTAGCCGGGTATCGGGTAGGGTACGGGTATCGGGTACCCGGTTGCGACCTCTGGTTCGCTGTAACGAAACCACAGATCAGCACGGTGTTGTACTGACCCCTCTAAATAAAAGACAGCAGGGAGAGCAGTCAACATTTCCCCCCGCCCCCACACCCTCCCCGCGCGCCCGCCGACCGTGATTTAAACTCGCGACCCTGGCGAAGCGAGCGCAATGAGTGCGGGCGCCACTGTTTCTAGGAGGCCTTAACCGCGTGCCTGGCGGTGCAGCCAACAATAACACCCCTTGTGTTGCTTCACCTCCCCAATAGCCGCATTGGCCGGGCCTGCTCATCGTCTCCGAGTCTACTCGCTCGCTCGCTCTCCCCTGCCCTCGGCGGTTAGAGAGCAAACAAGAAAGAGAGAGACACACACACACAGACAGACGTGTATTTATCAGTTTAACACGTAGGCTTTCGCGACCAATATCATATATAATGTATGTATATTTTTAAACCTATTTGATAGACGCGCATTTATACAGGGTGCTTCAAAATATGTTAACACTCGCATGGTACTATCGTTTTTAATGGAAAAAGAACAGATAATACACTGCAAAATAACAAATGTATGACAATTGCTTAAAAGAGTTTCCAGGTAAAAGGGTAAAACCCTATTACTATATCTTTCTACTGGCAAAAGAGGCCTCATAATGTAAATGCTTACCCCGAGCTCTCAATACTCTGATGGTGCGTTGTCTTTGAGTTGTGCGCCTTTTGGCGTCATCTGGTCCAACACCATGTGAGACTGGGCTCTAAGAAAATCTGTCTCGGGTGTGGACCAATCAATTTCAAGGACAGTGCATACATTATCAGAGTTGTCATTTTTTGTTTGCATTTTGACCGCAAGTGTTGTGGTTAATGCAAACATGATCCCTTGTATAAAGGTGTCAGTTTTGTTGCAAAGTAAAAGGGTAAAAACCTATTACCACATCTTGCTACTGGCAAAGGAGGTCTCATAATGAGTCTCCACTTGTTCGCCATCGTTGTCAACACATTGCCTGGAATCTTCTCCAGGTGGTCTCCAGAGCCCGGAGACACATCTCTCGTGCCGTTGTTGCAAATTCTCAGAAATATCAACATCTCTTGTTTTTTGTTTCAAGCACCCTGTATTCATTACGCAGGGCGATTGCGACCAATATTTTCTGCTGCACAAACGTGTGCGCACCGTGATGAATAAACACCCTCCGCCCACCCCACGAAAGCCAAATCCGCGCATCCGTGCGCGCAATAACAACGCCGAGGAAAGCTCAGCGAGGCCCGCGACTTTTCCTTCTCCCCAGCGCGCCGGTTGCGTTCGCCCGCTCCGAGCCCGGCAGCCCGAACTCGGCCACGCCGCCTTCGTGAAGAGGGGGGAGGGGGGTGGGTGGGAGAGCCTCTCTGTTGAAGGCGGCGCGCGATTAATGAAAAAAAAAAATTTTGAGCGCAAATTGCTCCGCAAATTTTTTGCGACGCGTCGGAAAACAATCAGCGCCTGTTTGGGGAGAAAGGCATTGCTGAGGTGCGGGGGTGGGGGGCGGTCGGTGTGGTGGGGGGGGCTATCAGTCAGTGTGGGGGAGTTTCTGGGGGTAGGGAGTGGGGGTTCGGTGAGTGTGGGGGGGGATGAACGTGTAGGGGGAGCTGGGCGTCAGTGTGGGAGGTGGGGGGCTGCAGTGTGATGGGGGAGTAAGGGGGGCTGGTGGGAGGTGGAGTTGGGGGTGATGCGTTGCGGTGCCGCTCTGCGGTGATTGTGGCTCGGTTCAGGAGCGGGTGGGGGTGGGAGTGGGGTGTTCGGTGTGTGTTCGGTGTGTGTTCGGTGTGTGTGTGTTCTGTGTGTGTGTGTCCTGTGTGTGTGTTCTGTGTGTGTGTGTTCTGTGTGTGTGTGTGTTCTGTGTGTGTGTGTCTGTGTCTTCTGCGTGTGTGTGTGTTCTGTGTGTGTGTTCTGTGTGTGTGTGTTCTGTGTGTGTGTTCTGTGTGTGTGTGTGTGTTCTGTGTGTGTGTTCTCTGTATGTGTTCTGTGTGTTCTGTGTGTGTGTGTTCTGTGTGTGTGTGTTCTGTGTGTGTGTTCTGTGTGTGTGTGTCCTGTGTGTGTGTTCTGTGTGTGTGTGTTCTGTGTGTGTGTTCTGTGTGTGTGTGTCTGTGTCTTCTGCGTGTGTGTGTGTTCTGTGTGTGTGTGTGTTCTGTGTGTGTGTGTGTTCTGTGTGTGTGTTCTGTGTGTGTGTGTGTGTTCTGTGTGTGTGTTCTCTGTATGTGTTCTGTGTGTTCTGTGTGTGTGTGTTCTGTGTGTGTGTGTTCTGTGTGTGTGTTCTGTGTGTGTGTGTTCTGTGTGTGTGTGTGTGTTCTGTGTGTTCTCTGTGTGTGTGTTCTCTGTGTGTGTGTGCCTGTGTGTGTTAGCGTGGGGAGCGGTAGTGTAGCAGTTCGGGGGCCATCCATTTAGTAATTACGTATGGAGGGGGGAAGGGGGTGTTAACCCAAATTGGTACGCTTGCGTATGGGGGGTCTACTGACAATGTGCGCATAGGAAACGGGGGGGGGGGTGAAGCCTCGATAATAATGCAGCCGTTGGTGGACTATCTGTTTGCTTAAACATGTTAATATTATTTATCAATGGTCGTTTCTTCGTATATTAAATATCAGCCGTTCTATAGGATTCGGGAGAGAGAGGGGGGGGGGGGGTGCGTCAAGCGTACGTACTCAGGTGGGGGGGGTGCAAAAAGTCCGCGTGCCTACAGAGAGGCGGAGAGGAGTCAAGTTGTGACAGATTTTCTGCGTGCGAACTAAACGGATGTGCCCGAGCGCGCCGCGCTCCACCACACGAGGTCGAATGCCCTTCACGCCAGCACCAGTGACGATTATATAATTATCTGAAGCTGTCTTGGGCCTCCCCGAGGTTGGCTCAGCCTCAAATGAGTACCCAGTGCGGTGTTTAAACGTCGCCACTAGGAAGACAAAGGCGGCCGGGCGTGGTTCTGGCCACCCATCCCTCGTGCGCCGTGTCGCCATTCATAGGTGCTCGCTAGCAGCACTTGCCTGAACAGTCCGTTCAGGCTTTACGGGGGATCTTTGTCTTTGTTGTGTGTGCTGGCCACACAAACTTTAGATGTGCCATTCCAGCCAGACTAGGCGCTCGCTAACATAACTTTTTCCATAATAAAGGTTTTTTGGGTTAGATCGCGTAACTGTATAAATGTGTCGTTAAACCCGCCACCACCCGACACAGCCAACTAATAAGGGTTGTCACGTAAACAGAACGTGCCAATTCGTTGCTAGTGCAGCACGCCGGTGTGTTGAAGATCCAAGCCACAACATTTACAATCTGAGTCCGACGTTTCGCCAGTAATTACAACCGGCTTCATCAGGCGACAGCCAGATTTGTGGAGAAGTCCGCCTTGCGCAAGAAGAGCGCGCAAGTCTGGTCACCACATCTACGCTTCGACATAAGGAACGAAACAGTTCTCCACAAATCTGGCTGTCGCCTGATGAAGCCAGTTGTAATTACTGGCGAAACGTCGTACTCAGATTGTAACCCAAAAAAACTCTATTGTGGATGATATTGGTCTCGAAAGCTTACTACGTGTTAAACTGAGCGCTCTTTCCAACAATCTTCGCCATATTTGGGCCACTTTTCAACGCATCGCTTCGGAGCAAGCGACTTGCGCAAACAAACACAAACAACTGCCCCGCGGCCCGCGAAACCCGGGTTTCCATTGCCGTCCGTGAAATGACATCACATGGCACCGAACCGCTTCTGGGCCTCCTCTAGGTTGACTCGGCCTCAAATGAACACCTGCCACTGTCGGGTAAACATCACCACTGGCGATGACGTCGGTGCAGCGGTGCCGTTGGAGGCCACGCACGTCCCCCAGCGAGTGCATTTCTGGCCTTATTCGGTACTTGCTAATAGCATTGTGCCAACTACGATCTACGAGTGGAACGTGTACATTTTTACTGACCATGACATTTACGCAGCGCATGCGATTTAGAGAGGACCAGGAGGAGGGTGGCCCGGGGCTGCAATTTCGTGCAACGACGCAACGGATTTAAAATCGAACCTTCCGGTCGCGATACGTGGCACCGAATCGTGTGTGTGCGTGTGTGTGTGGTCATGAAATATTTAGGGTTATGCCCAATTCGATGCTAATATTTCGACTGCCCAGGGTTTGCCCGGTTGGTGACGTTACCTGTCGGTGACTGCTGCATGCTGGGAAGGATTATGTCGATTGGGTTGGGGGGTCCCTCTCTGTGCATTAAAATCCTCCTTCACCTCGACTGTTTTATAAACACCCATGCCGAATGCCAAACACTCCATTGCTATTCACCTGGGTTATTTCAGTTCCGTTTTCATTTAATTTAATTGAAGACTTGTAAAGCAGAATCAAAGTTAAAACGAACAGAACGATTTAATTGTGTTGGCACATAACCGGTGGTAATGCACATAGCGACGCGATGGCTTTCATTACCAAAACTACCGAAAGCATTTATCACCGTGCTACAAATACAGTATTGCGTTTCAATCGTTATACAGCTGTGCACATATATTGGGTTTTTGTCGTGGTGTAATGGTTAGCACATTGGACTTGCAATCCAGAATTCACCAGTTTAATCTCTCGGTGTGTCAGTTGAAACAACGATGCTATTTAACAAAAAAAGTCCTCCTTCCTCTGCCCACCTAGCGGTGTAAATGACTGCACCGCAGGCTCGCGTGTGACGTGAAGCAAAGCACGCCTAACCTCTGGCCAGGGTGGAAGAGTAGGCCAAAGTTCCCTCTCGAGAGACTCTTCCAGTTGAGGCGCTTTGACTAGCGGTGGCCTGAGCAGGAAACTGAATGGCTGCACAGTTACATTGTTGGCATTTCACAAATATATATTTTTTGGGGGGGGGGGGGTGGGGAAGTGCCACTTTAAATACGAGGCCCTGGACTGCTGACTGCTGCTGCCGCTGCTGCTGTTGCCCCTAAAGCCGCTGCGTTAATGGGTCCCGGGTCACGCCGGTCACGCCGGTCACGCCGTGGCCGAGCGTGGCGAGGCTCGAGGACCGCGCCCATGTTTTGATGCCGTCCACGTGTGTTTTTTTGTGCAAAACTCAGAACAATTACGGGCGGTCCTTCCTCACTTGAGCTTTTTTCCATTCTCCAGGCCTTTAAATGAAAACAGCCGTCGCCACCGCCACTAAGTCTCTCCCCCACCCCTCCAACCAGAATCCCTTCCGCCCCCCCGCTCCCCTACGCCGCTGCAAATTTTTTTGACGAAATCATTTGAAGGGGACGAAATTCAATTACGGGCAATCTCGCTTAATTTATTTTTTGTTGCACCGCTCCGGCGGGCCCCTCGGCTCAGATCTCGGTTTTCGCCGAATTGTTTTGTAATTTACGTAGCATTCTGCTCCGTGAGTTTATTTGTTTGCGTTGCTGCGTGCCTGCGTCTGGTTATTGAGATGAATGGCCTCCGTAATGAGCACGGAAAACACGCGGCCCCCGCGTCCGCGCGCACGTGCTCTTTGAGGCTTTTTCTCTCTCTCTCTTCTGTGTCGTCAATGCAAAGGGGGGGGGGGCGTTTGATAATTAACGGTTCCTTTCTTGACGATAAAACGATCAGCCCGCCAGCCGATCCCCTTTATCTAAACCGAATGTATTACTCACAGCAAGCGAAAAAAACACTAAGCTTGGATTATGATTGCCGCTTTGGAGATGTCTCATCATCATCATCATCATCCATCAGCAGCAGCAGCATCATTAGCCATTATCTACTGATGGAAGAATGTCCCACCAAGCCACACAATTTGTGCTCAAAGCAAACGAGCCGATTTTGTAGCTGCATCTGCACGGTGGACGTCATTGGGCTGCCATTTCACCGTCGTTCTCGACCACAGCACTTAACTTCATCCCATCGGGTGACATCTTGCCCAGGCTGATTTTGTCGCTCCATCTCCGTGGTGGATAGGCCCCCCCCCCCCCCAGCTCCGCGCTCCGCACTCCCTCGGGCGAGTTCACCTCCTTTGGCTGCCGTTCTGTAGTTAGGCTCGACCACCGGCCGTCACCCCCCCCCCCCTGCTAGCGATGTATCCTGCTCAGCCACACTTGGTTTTCTTAACAGCCACGGGTCTAGATCAGTGGTTCTTCTTGCACTCCTTTGGTTCTCAATCGGTAAAAAAACATATTATATTAATAAATACGTAGGTTTAATGAAACAAAGTAGGTGTATTCTTTGGGTCTTTTGGTAAAGTCACGTAGATAGGTTCAAAGAAAATAACAAAAAAAATACCCAAAAAAACTACGACGTTTCGATCGCAACACAAGCGTTCGACATCAGGAAGAAAGATGACGCACGCTTGTGTTGCCATCAAAAGAAAATAACAAAAAATAACCCAAAAACTACGACGATTCGATCGCAACACAAGCGTTCGACGTCAGGAAGAAAAGATGACGATCGCTTGTGTTGCGATCGAAACGTCGTAGTTTTTTTTGTTACTTTTTGTTATTTTCTTTGAATTCCTGCAGTCACGAAAGCTTTAAGTCAAGATTTAAAGTAGTTGTAACTTACGTGCACGTGCTTACTTTGTGTTTTGATGATTTACCTTCTAAACAAATCTGGCCATGCCTCGCACCCCCATGAAGGGCATCTCGCTCCCCAGGGGGTGCGTGCACCCCAGGGCAAGAACTACTGACCTCAAGAATAGATGCAAGTTAGAAACATCACGTTGTATTTTATTATGTTAAATTTTTATTATTTTATTTTTTCCCTTCTACGTGACTTTACCGAAAGAACCAAGAAGATAGAAACATCACAATCACTGTTCAAAGATGTCGATGAATACAAAATATTTTCAAGATACATACATACATATGAAACTAAACAATTATTCATTTTACCAGGTAAGGCCCGCTGAGCTATATAGCTTATTTTCAGAAGTGACCTGGTCACAAATGATAGCACAAAGGAAGTGGCTTATCGTGTGGAAATTCCTAGCAGCCAAATGTAGACAACACACACAATACGAGGTATAGAATGCTAAAGTACAACCATCTTGATCGATTTCGTGACCTCTTGAGTCAGGATTGTGCCGCTTGAAATCAAATAAATGCATGTTTTCGATTTAAAGCTTTCGTGACTGCAGGGATTCATCTTCTTGGTTCTTTCGGTAAAGTCACGTAGAAGGAAAATAATAAAATAATAAAAAAAACCATAATAAAATACAATTCTCACGACGTTTCGGCCACAACGCAAGCAGCCGTCCTCTCAGGTGAAGAACATGTCTGTCGGAAAGACAGCGCATGTTTTGTTGCAGGAAAAAACTCAGGTCGCAGGCCTTCGATAGCCACTTGCCCCAACGTGGGAGACACCAAAGGAGGGTTTCGCTGCCGTAAGAGCTCATCAGCACAGCATGGCCAGTGACACACGCCTGCCACTGCGCCATAACAAACGCCGTGACAAAGGAAGCCATCAATGCGGGTCTCGCTTGGTGCCTCGCCTCGCTCCAGTGAGCGTTGGAGGCGGCGCTCATTTCTTTCGGCATCTCCCAAGCCAGGAAATTACAATTCCACATTTCCGTGGCAGGAGCCGGTATACCCACAGGACAATCGCGATTGACTCCACCCCACCCCCACTCCTCCACCACCGCCACCAACAAAAGTATTCTCATTTTACCAAGGCAGAGGAAGGATGGACCGAGGTCGAACCCTGACCAGGATGTGACCTTTTGACCTTCTCGTTGTGAATGAAACGTTAGGGTTTGGGGTAAGGTTGTGCCTCGTTGTTTCGAGTTATGTTAAGCTAATACGAATTTTATTTCTGATGATTATTATTTTACACTCATTTGTCAATCTACTGCTGGAGGAGGGCATCTTCACACCATATCGGTCATGGGTGAGTTTGTTTGACGACACTTCCCCACGCTCGTCACGAGTGCGGGTTGTTGAAGCCGCCACCGATGTAACGACGAAAGTCTTTGACGTCGCTATTTTGGTGGTGAAACGTCGCATGCATTCACCGTTGAATGTCGATTCTCATTGCTCACGATTGTTCGCGTGAATTCGACTCGTGCAGAGAACCAACGTGATCCGATGCGCATTCGTTGCTGTGTGATGGAGGTCACGTGGTCATCCTCCAGCCGGTAGAGGCGCTCCAAAAAAAATGTATTCAATTAATTTGTGACCCCCCCCCCCTCTTGAATCGCGACGGCTCATCGATTGTTGGCTGTGAGGTATGGGGGTGGGGGGTGGGTAGAGAGAGACATCGCAGCCTTCCCGTCCTCGTGATTAGGGTTGAATTGTAATCCCAGGATGAGGGATATTCATACTGGCTGTATTTGTGCCAGAAAACACAACCCATTGCGCATTAGTTGATGCAGCATATGTGCTAAACTGACACGGGTTAGGTCATAGTGTGGAGGGGTTGCGCGCGTGTGTGTGTGTATGTGTGCGTGGTTCTTGAACATCTGCGTCGGTTTGAAACATTCAGGCTGGATTGCCTACGATCCATCCTGGGTTTAACGAGACTGGATTGTGTACCGTGCCGGCCTTAATAGGTGCTCGCTAACAGCACTCGCCCAAAGAGTCTGTTAGAGGCTATACGGGCGATTTTGTGGTTCCGAAAAATCTGCGCCGGAGTGAAACATTCATCCTGGGTTTAACCAGCCTGGATTTCAGAGGAGCTCACAGACCCATCGGAGATCTGGACACGGTCCCGTCATCAGTGAGCTCCTCCGGCAGGCGAGGCTGGGTCACGTAGCCCGCGCATGCCCAGCCACCGCACGACCAAGCAGCTTCTGTTTGGCCGGATAGAAGGGGAGGGGGGCTGCTAAACGGGCACGGCACGGGGGAGAGAATAGATGGAGCTGATGCAATGCAGAAGGATGTGGAGCTGATTGCGGTGTGTGCAAACATCAGCACTGGGGAGACAAAGGCGGCCGGACGTGGCGTTTGTTGGCTACCCACCCAGTCGTTTGTCATGATGGCCTTCATAAGTGCTCGCTAACATCATTTGCCCGATCAGTCCGTTAAAGGATACATGGTGGATATTTGTCTTTGTTACATAGACTGTATATATGTGTGTGTGTATACACTCCATGTGTGTACGTGTGGCTATACAGTGCTGTACAGATTGTGCACGGGTGTAGGTGAGGCTGTGTGTCGATTGTGCAATGGGGAGGAGTGGTGGCGCAGTGCTTAGCGCACGGCGCTACGAACCCGGCGACCCGAGTTCGATTCCCGTTCACGGCCAACACCGGTGACGATGATCTGAACCGGTCCTGGGCCTCCCTCCCCTAGGTCGACTCAACCTCAAATGAGTACCTGATGCGGTGTGTAGTAGACATCGCCACTGGGGAGACAAAGGCGGCCGGGCGTGGCGTTGACCAACCACCCCCATCGCGTGCCGTGCCGGCCTTCATTAGATGCTCGCTAACAGCACTTGCCCCAACGGTCTGCCAAGGCTATACGGGGCGCCTGCGTCTTTGCGTAGTCCGTGTGTGTGTGTGCAGTGCGTGTACCCCAGTGATTACAAGTCGGAGGAGAAAGGATGCCTTTGTTCAAACCTCGGCGCTGTCGGGAATGTCAACGCAGTCAGAGGACAGGTTCATTGCCTCGGGAAAACCCTCGACTCGATTCCCGAGGGCCACTGCCACTCTCCTCCCTGGTTTCCACCGTCGGGGGGGGGGGGGGGCACGTACCCGGCTCCAACGTTCCCGCGATCTCTACGCAAATGCGCGTGAATGACATCTCAAAACGAGCGTCCCTTGCGGGGTGTCTGTCTGTATCAGGGCTGTCGTGATTATATGCCCCCCACCCCCAACACCACCATCACCACCACGTTCTCTCTCTGTCGGTTTGATGAATCGTCACGATATAGGGCGCCACGGTGGCTAGGAGATATTCTTAGGTTTTTTCGGTAAAGTCACGTAGGTAAAAAATAAAAATGAAAATTAATAAAAGTAAAATAAAAATAAAATAAAAATAAAAATCACGACGTTTCGGAGGCAACACAAGCTTCCGTCTTCAGGTGGAACCGTCACAGCTCATTTACTTGATACAGCTGTCGGGCTGTGACGGTTCCACCTGAAGACGGAAGCTTGTGTTGCCTCCGAAACGTCGTGATTTTTATTTTTATTTTATTTTTATTTTACTTTTATTAATTTTCATTTTTTACCTACGTGACTTTACCTAAAAAACCTAAGAATATGAATCCTTGCAGTCACGAAAGCTTCAAATCTAGAATGGCTAGGAGATGTTAACTACCTCGCCTGGTATACAGGAGGTCGTGGGTTCGATCCCGACTCTCGCGCCTGCCGCGGGGTTTGCATGCTCTCCCCGTGGTCGCGGAATTTTTCCTCCGGGTCCTCCGGTTTTTCCCCCCTCCACATTGAGAATCGGCGGCACGCGTTCAGAGTTCGTTAGTTTCTCAATCCGCTTGTCCTGGGGAGGGTCGTGGCTGCAGCGTGTTGAGTAGGGCGGTCCAGACCTCCCTTTCCCTGGCGACGGACTCTAGCTCTACGTTACTATACAATATACACTATACACTACACTATACAATACTCTACACTACTATACACTACACTATACACTACACTAGACACGACTATACACTACTATACACTACACTATACACTACACTATACACTACACTATACACTACACTAGACACGACTATACACTACTATACACTACACTATACACTACTATACACTACACTATACACTACTATACACTACACTATACACTACTATACACTACACTATACACTACTATACACACTACACTATACACTACTATACACTACACTATACACTACTATACACTACAATACACTACACTATACACTATACTATACACGACACTACTATCCACTACACTATACACTATTAAACACTACACTATACACTACTATACATTGCACTATACACTACTATACACTACTATACACAATACTATACACTCCTATACACTACTACACTACTACACAATACATTATACACTACTTTACACTACACAATACACTATTATACACTACATTATACACTACATTATACACTACGTTATACACTACTATACAATACACTATACACTACACTATGCAGTACACTGTCATACACTACTATACACTACTCCACAATACACTATACACTACACTACTACACTACACTATACACTACATTATACACTACACTATACACTACTATACACTACACTATACACAGACTCTAGCTCTTCCTGGGGAACTCCCAGGCGTTCCCAGGCCAGCCGAGCGACGTCGTCCCGTCAGCAGCAGCGTGTCCTGGGCCTGCCACCCCCCCCCCCCGGGGTCTTCGCCCAGAGGATTTGGTTGCTCTACATTTGCACACGATAAGTGGCTTTGTTAAAGCTGTCATTTGTGGCCAGGTCGCTTCTGAAGGAAAAAAAAACTGGAAACCTCAGTAAGCCTTACCTGGTAAAATTAAAACGAGTTTAGTTTAGTATTTATATTTGCAGCTATGGGATGAACCCCACAGAGTACGGAAGAAGCCCCATGTAGAACAGGGCAGGGGGGGACACACGAACTTCCCACGGAAAGGGCGCCCGAGTCAGACATCGAACCCAGGACCTTCTTGTTGCAAGGACACTCGTGTTACGAAACTAAAGTATTTTTTATTATTTTACCAGCTCTTTTTCAAACGAGACCAGGCCACAAATGATAGCTCAACAAAGTGGCTTATCACGTGGACATGTATGGCAGCCAAACACTCTGAACGCGTGATGTTGATTCTTTATGTAGCGGGGAAAACCGCAGGGAGAGAAACACGCAAACTCCAAAAATACAGCAGCAGGCGTCAGGGTCGGGATCCAACCCATGAACCTCCTGCATACCAGGCGAGGTAGTTAACATCTCCTAGCCACCGTGATGATGATGAGAGAAAGAGAAACACCAAACTACAAATATACAGCAGGCGTCAGGATCGGGATCAAACCCAGGAACCTACTGAATACCAGGAGAGGTAGTTAACATCTCTTAGCCACCGTGATGATGATGATGAGAGAGAGAGAAAGACATGCAAACTCCAAATTTACAGCAGGCATCAGGATCGGGATCCAACCCACGAACCTCTTGCATACCAGGAGAGGTAGTTAACATCTCCTAGCCACCGTGATGATGATGAGAGAGAGAAAGACACGCAAACTCCAAATATACAGCAGGCGTCAGGGTCGGGATCGAACCCACGAACCTCTTGCATACCAGGAGAGGTAGTTAACATCTCACCACCACTGAGCCACCCCGCTACGGACCGCATGGCGCGGCTGGACCTCTGGGGCTGTGTCCAACAGTCGGGATGTAAAGAAAGAAAGCTCATTAATAGTATTCTTAGGTTTTTTTCGGTAAAGTCACGTAGGTAAAAAAAATAATAATAGTAAAATAAAAATAAAATTAAAATCACGACGTTTCGGAGGCAACACAAGTTTCCGTCACAGCACGATAGCTGTATCACTTGATACAGCTATCGTGCTGTGACGGTTCCACCTGAGGACGGAAGCTTGTGTTGCCTCCGAAACGTCGTGATTTTTATTTTATTTTATTTTTATTTTACTTTTATTAATTTTAATTTTTTTACCTACGTGACTTTACCGAAAAAACCTAAGAATATGAATCCTTGCAGTCACGAAAGCTTCAAATCTAGAACTCATTAATAGTGACTCTGACTGCACGTGGTAGAATGGCTCTCGCTGCTGGGGCTTTGTTGACAGCAGTGTGCATGCAGCTGCCAGCGAGAAGGAGGGTAAATATAGAGATCACACAGGAGCGCGTCTGGTTAGTGCGACTTGTGTGTGTGTGTGTGGTCCGAGTTCGATTCCCGCTCACGGCCAGCACCGGTGACGGTTGTCTCAACCAGTCCGGGACCATCCGCTAGGTCGACTGAGCCTTAAAAACATCAGTACCTCGTGCGATGCGTAAACATCGCCACCGGGGAGACAAAGGCGGCCGAGGCGTGGTGCTGGCCACCCACCCCTTCGTGTGCTGTGCCGGCCTTCATAGGTGCTCGCTAACATCACTTGCCCCAACAGTCTGTTACAGGCTATACGGGGGATCCGTGTCTTTGCGTGGTCTGTGTGTGTGGGGAGGGGGCGGAGGAGATTTGGGCAGCCGAGTGTCGTTTTGATGATGCGGTGGGTGACGTGCGCCGTCTGACTCATCAGCTGACAACTTCTCGGGCAGCGACAACGAATAGCCCCGTGACGAGCCCGGAGTATTGCACCTCGATGGCAAAGAGAAGCGAGTTCTGCCTCCGCACGACACGCTGTCCGTCCGCGCAGGTGATCCACCAACCCTCGCTTCTGCCTCTCCACGGTGCTGGGTTACAGGCAGCCACGTGCAGCAGCGTAGCCCTCGCTGCGTAATGCACCGATTCATTCTCTTACTCTTAGTTCTTTCGGTAAAGTCACGTAGGTAAAAAATGAAATAAAAATTAATAAAAATAAAACAATAAAAATCACGACGTTTCGGAGGCAACACAAGTCTCCCCCCATTAGTCTCCCCCCATTCATTATTAGCATCAGAGTTCTACAAAGAAGATGCTGTTCCTGCCGATGCTGTTGCTGCCGATGCTGCCGATGCTGTTGCTGCTGTTGCTGCTGCTGCTGTTCCTGCCGATGCTGTTGCTGCCGATGCTGCCGATGCTGTTGCTGCTGTTGCTGCTGCTGCTGTTCCTGCCGATGCTGTTGCTGCCGATGCTGTTGCTGCCGATGCTGCTGCTGCTGTTGCGGCTGCTGCTGTTCCTGCCGATGCTGTTGCTGCCGATGCTGTTGCTGCCGATGCTGCCGATGCTGTTGCGGCTGCTGCTGTTGCTGTCGATGCTGTTGCTGCAGCAGCGGCGGCGAGGGGCAGTGACCTCGAAAGAAAACACTAAATCTGCTCCCAATTTTTTGTCCCCCCACCACCACCACCCATTTGAACAAAAATTTTCTCTCCGCACGACGTGACCTCATTGACCCCCCCTCTCCTCCCAATACGGCGGGCAACGACCGCCAAACGTATGCACGCACGATACACACACACACACGATACACACACACACACGATACACACACACGATACACACACGATACACACACGCACACACGATACATACACACACGATACACACACACACGATACACACACACACAATACACACACACACGATACACACACACGACACACACACCCGACACACACACACGATACACACACACAACACACACACTACGGCGGCTGGAGGGAGCTTTTAAGCAATTTCTTTCCAAACAACTCCAACGAATGGCCTCAATAAGGTGTGTGTGTGGGGGGGAGTGGGGAGTGTGGCTTGATGGGAGGTGAGGGAATGTCACCCTCGACGGAGCGTGACACAGCGCACGGCTGTGATGGAGCTGTGACGCCGCACTCGCAAGAGGCGGCAAGCCACGTGCCTTGCTCGCCGCTAATTGAGATGAATTTCGTCAGCTGAGATGGTGGTGGGTGGGTGGGTGCTGTGGTGGCGGTGTGTCTGCTTTGGTCTCTGTTTTCTTTTAAATTATGCCCCCTTTTTTAAGCGAGAGAGAGAGATAATAAATAAATAAACGCTAGATTTAGACCGGGGTGTGGAATTTGTGTTTGTGGAGTGGTCATCATGGGCTAACTGGCATTTGTTTTCAACATCATCATCATCAGCAACAGACATGGTCAATCCACTGCTGGATGAAGGCCACCCCAAGCCGCTCACAATCACTCCCGCGTACGTGTGTGTGTGTGTACGTCATTGGAGCGGAATCATAAAATAAAATACCTTCACCGGTACGGAGGCTCCCACAAGGCCATGCGGGAGGGCCTGTGGCACAGTCTAGCACTTAGAGTGCGGTCGTGTCGCTACAGTTCTCTGCGGTCAATACAGTAAAATGTTTTTTTAAAAGCAGCGGCGCTATACCTCTCTAAATAAAATGAACCATGGACCACTTGTGCGTTCCGAGATTCAGCAGTGAACGGGACCCACCCTGCAACATGCAGACGTCTCGGAATGGGAAAGGGTTTAATAATGATCCACCTGAGCATCCACACACGAGCCGATGGCATTACTCCATTTCCACGGTGGACGTATTCCTAAGAAAACAAAATAAAATATTGTTGATTCCGTACACAATATACGAAACCCGTATTTTTGTTTTATATATTGCGAGAATACCAACTCTTCACAAAAGTACACGTGACCTGCCATTGATTTTATAGTCACCGACTTGACATCTGGTATGCCGCTGTGGTGTCACAGTTGGCACGGTCAACTTGCAATCATCTGGTATGCCGCTGTGGTGTCACGGTTGGCATGGTAGACTTGGAATCATCTGGTATGCCGCTGTGGTGCCAGGGTTGGCATGGTAGACTTGGAATCATCTGGTATGCCGCTGTGGTGCCACGGTTGGCACGGTAGACTTGGAATCATCTGGTATGCCGCTGTGGTGCCACGGTTGGCATGGTAGACTTGGAATCATCTGGTATGCCGCTGTGGTGCCACGGTTGGCATGGTAGACTTGGAATCATCTGGTATGCCGCTGTGGTGCCACGGTTAGCACGGTAGACTTGGAATCATCTGGTATGCCGCTGTGGTTCTACTGACAACTGCTGGCTCACGCGACTGCGGGCGGGAGGGCCTCCACGTGATGAAGCTCTGGGAGAGCCCCTCTCGAGGGTTATTTTGCGTCCCCTTCCACACTGTCCAGACGCCTTGTAAGATGTTGGAGTACCCCACGCTTTTCCCCAACACCACCACCGCCACACGCGTGACCTGCCGATCGAGTAACTATGGTGATATCCATGTTGTTACTGCTGGGTCGACCAGAGGTGGTGGTGTTTTTGGAATTTAAGAACCCTGCACCGTTGCTTTCAACTTCCCACGCCGGGAGATTGAGTGGATCAGTCGATCCTCTGGCTTTCAAGCCCAGCGTGCTGAAACATTGCATTTTAATGTTCGGCGCTAATATCGTGTGCATTTTTTGTTCTTCCGCAGTTGTAGAGAAATGTTGTAGAAAAAAATCTCGCTCTAGTCCCGAGCTTACATGGCCTTAGGCTCGAGCGACTTGGTTTAAGCAACGGCGCTTCCTGGAGACGGAAGAACGGTCGGCCTGCTCCACAATTCAACTTAAAAAGAGGCTCTCCAATTTCCCAGCGGAAGCGAGCCAACGTTACGTTTTCCACGTTAATGATCGCGATAATTAAGTCGCCGCGACGGAGCGAGACGACTCGCTGCGGCTACCGGGTGGCAGGAATCGCCATTAATCTATCGCACCCAACTCTCCGAATCTTCAGGCTACCTGAGTTCCATTACCGGCGATGGCATAGCGAGTGATACCTGAAGCGGCCCTGAGCTTCCCCTTGGGCGACTCAGCCTTAAATGAGTACCTGGTGCGACGTGCAAACATCCTCACTGGTGAAGCACCACCGCAACGTCGATAGTATTCTTAGGTTTTTTCGGTAACGTGACTTTACCGAAAAAACCTAAGAATATTAATCCTTGCAGTCACGAAAGCTTCAAATCTAGAATTAAAGTCGATAGTCGTGCTGCCTCAATAGGTGCTCGATAACAGCACTTGCCCCGTCAGTCTATGGAGGCTACACAGTGGGCGGGGGGGGGGGGTCTCTGTACTTTATCTGTATCGGTGTACCGGTGGGGAGCAGTGGCGAGTGCAGTGGTTCGGGCCCTGCACTCTACACCTCGAGACGCAAGTTCGAGTCACGGCCGTGGCTAACACGAGTCGCACATTATGTCTCAACTAGCTCGTCCTAGAGCCCCCTCTCACCACCACGACGGCCACCAGAGCCTTCAACAAACCACACACAATCGTGGCGAGGTATTATCCGACCACAGCCACCACCAACCATGACCGGCGTGGCATGGGAGAGGCCTTCATCCAGCGGTGGATCGACAAAGACCTGCAACATTTTTGTTCGTTTAATCAATGGCAGAGAGAAAGAGAGAGAGAGAGACGGGAGGAGACCTTGCATCTGGATGTGAAATCAGAAACGACAATAAAACAATGACCTTTCCCAGTTCTTTGCCACTCGTTTAATGAAATGCACCGGCTCCCGTTTTAGAACGCGTTTAACGTCTCATTTTATTTGGGAGCGGCGGGGTGGGGGTGAAACGAGGCGGTCGGAGTCTTCTCAGCAAATTCGCTTCTCGGCTAAAATCATTTCGGAGAAAGTTGAGGCCCTCTGAGAGCTGTAAACAAGAGGGGGGCCTTTGTTAAACCTCTCAGCAGTAAAACAAAATCAACCGATCCTTGTTTTTTGCCCCGCTCCTAGAAAACCACCACCACCCCCCTCCTGCCTGGGAGAGATCGTTTCCAAGATTGTCGATTAGTTTTCAATATTCCTCCTTCCCCGTGCGGGAATTTGGAAGGGGAAAAATCCCCAATCCCAATGTAGCGGGACCCTTCCTGAAAAATTGTCTTGAGAATTCAGTGGTTGGGTTGTTTTTTTTTCACGGATAAACAAAGGGCATTATTGTTGGTTAAAAAAAACACACAAGCAGGGCTCGCTTAAATCCTCATCATCTTCATTATCAGCCAGAATCAATCCACTGCAGGATGAAGGCTTCCCCCCCCCGCCCAAAAACCATCGACTCACTTAAAAATACAGCCTTTACAAGTAGGCCTGTCACCAGGGGCCTTAATTTTGTCACTTAATGTTTTCGGGATCGCTGGTGAGACTGCAGTAGGTGACACGTCACTCGTAGTAGCCATGACCATAGCTAGAGGTACACTACGGAACTAAACTAAACTTTTTACTTTATTTTACCAGGTAAGGCCCACTGAGCTATGTAGCTCTTTTTCAGAAGCGACCTGGCCACAAATGATAGCTCAACGAAGTGGCTTATCATGATGTGGAAATGTATAGCAGCCAAATGCTCTAAACGCGTGTTTCTAAATGTGGAGGGATAACCCGCAGTGCCTGGAGAAAAATCCACACGACCACAGGGTTGAACCCACGACCTCCTGCATACCAGGCGAGGTAGTTAACATCTCGCCAACGCGTCGCTGACCTCGACAGACCCGGACAAAGTTAACGAGTGCCTATCCCGATTTGACCCCACCTTCTCCTACTAATGATTTGTTGAATTATCACGATCCTGGGTCGATCCAAGCAAGAATCGGTTGTTGTTTTTACATTGTGGTGCACTGTAGTAGCGCCTCTAGTTGCTATAGGATGAAACAAATCATCCGGTGATGCTGCCGAATTATCAGTCGTGCATAAGCATAAATACGAAATATATAAAAACTACACCCATTCGTGTATAACACTGTGTTGTGGCCTTAGGGGAAATATATAATAGGTAACGTTTTGGCCGATGGCTCCTCTTCATAACACATCATTCTGACGCACAATTCGACGCGTGAGAATCAATTTGAATCGACGAATCGATATTTCGTCCCAACACCCCGATAGCCCTAATGCCGATCGAAGCTTTCCTGCTTACGTAAAGCGAAAAAAAAGGATTGACAGCAGCATAAATGTAAGACAAGAAACATCGTAAAAGTCTAAATGAAAATTTAAACACCCAACCAGACCACGTGACGCATTGCGCAAGTTGATCCTCTCTGTGGGCCCAGCGAGAGCCTTTTGCTTTCTGAGTTTTATAGAGCTCCCATCGGCCAATATTAAAAGCGTCCCAGAGGCAAGGTGGTTGGGTGACTTAGGACCCGAATCATTGAGCCAGCACGGGACCCCTGAGATCTTGGATTCGAACGTGGATTTTGGCCACCTATGGTGATTTAACACCAGAGTTTCTCGAGTGGACCGAGTGGACGGTCCCAGCCCCCACCCTTCCCGGTCATCAATCACTGCGCCAAAAATACATAAATCACATCGCATTAAACGTATGGGGTTTTTAATTTAATTTGGCTCAGTTTTGGCTCTGGGAATTACAATGAAAACGTCGGTTTAAACGAAACTTAACAATGTTTTGTCATTTTTACCAGGTAAGGCCTAATGATTGTCGTTTTCTTCTAGCACCATGTGCACCTTTAGCATGTGACCTGTTGTTCTCTTTTAGCCCCGCCCCCCCCCAATACGTTCCATTCATTGGCTACCACACTCAGATAAGCTCCCCCCCCCTCCCCCCTTAACTTGTATTTAAGAACTTGTATCTTGAAATTTTTGCATCACTTGATACAGTAAATCTAGCTGTGACGGTCCCACCTGATGACGGAGACTTGTGTTGCCTCTGAAACGTAATGATTTATTATTTTATTTTAAATCTATAATAACTTTAATTAATTTTAATTTTATTTTTTACCGACGTGACTTTACCGAAAAAACCTAAGAGTATGAATCCTTGCAGTCACGAAAGCTTCAAATCTAGAATTAAGGCCTACTGAGCTGTGTAGCTCTTTTTCAGACGCGGCCTGGTCACAAGTGATAGCTCAACGAAGTGGCTTATCGCGTGTGGAACTGTATAGCAGCCAAATACTCTGAACGCATGATGTTGATTCTTAACGTGGAGGGAGACCCCGGAGAAAAATCCACGCGACCACGGGGAGAGAGACACGCAAACTCCAAATACAGGGTGCTTCAAAAAAATGTTAACACTTCCGAGAATTTGCAGCAATACCACAAGAAATGTGCCTCCGACCACCTGGAGAAGATTCCAGGCATGCGTTGACAATGATTAACATACATTTGTCATCGTGTTACAATGTTTAAATCCATAATTTTTTCATGAAAAACGATGGTTTCATAGAAGTGTTAACATTTTTGAAGCACCCTGTATACAGCAGGCGTCAGGGTCGGGATCGAACCCACGACATCCTGTATACCAGGCGAGGTAGATAATATCTCGCCACATGTGATGGGCATTTCTATGAGCGGGGTGTGTGGGGAAAGTGCGACGCCCCGAGTGTGGATAAGAGGTCACTCAAAAAGGAGCTCAGAAGAGGTTATGTGATGTAACATTCCGCGAGCCCCTAATTCTGCAAGAGTTCCGAACGGATTCGTTTTACACGCTTGTATTTAACTCACTCTGACTGTTGTTGTCGTTGTCATATCCTCAAATATTGTAACTTAATTTTAACCCACTTCCCAATGTGGTATTGACTGCAAACTTCGAATACTTATGTCATACTGATGACAATGCTATATTCTATCATAAAACATAAAACACTTTTTTAAACTATCTTTTTACACGCTTTCTATTAACTCACTCTGTTGTTGTTGTCGTATCCTCAAATCTTGTAACTCAATTTTAACCCACTTCCCAATGTGGTATTGACTGCAAACTTCGTATACTTATGTCATACTGATGATCATAAAAAAATTTTTAAAAAATAATTTAAACCATCTTTTTTATATGTTATGTTTTGCCTTGGCTCTAATTGTCCACGCTCAACTGACGTTGGCTGTAAATCACCACGGTTCCTTACGTTATGGCAAGCTTCGGGGCCACTTCCTGGAGTTTTGCCATTACGAGTACGGTACATTTCATTAAAGCGTGTTTTAAAAGAAGTATTTTTAAATATTACTTATTCTTATGATACTAACTCTATGAACACTGTGGTGAGTGGTAGCTAGCGCCTCTAGTGGTTGGAGGGTTGACGAAAAGCTATGACGTGAAAACATCTCGAAGCTACATCTAAATCGGCTCAAGCCTGTCCCGTAAATCACGTGACTTATGCTTGGCCACCCCCACTCTGAATGCCTCGCCTGTCCCCGCCCTCTGCGAAAACAGACGCTGCTCCGTGCAGCTCGCTTTCTACTTGCTCTTTCCTTCCCTCTCCCTCTGTTCCATCTCCTCTCATCATCACCCTCTCGTCCCTTGATATCTTGACTCGGTTATTCCTTCTCACCCCCACCAACACCACCACCACCACCCAATCCTTCTCCTCTTCCTGCACCGCCACTCCTCCTCCTGCTGCTTTCTCTCTCCGTGCTGCTCATCTCGAGCCGTGCCCTCTTCCTTCTATGTCTGTCCTGGCGACTTCCGTCCCGGCCCCCCGCCTTCCCATTTCCCGTTTCTTTATTTCTCTCTTTCCATGCATTGTATCCTTGGCCGTGTGTGTGTCTCTTGCCGTGGCGTGACACGGGTAAAACGTTGAACGTTAACATCTACACAGTGTGCGAGTCGAGGCGATTCAGGCACCGGCGATGTGATGTCTGTGTCTGTGTCGCGAGATTAATTATAATTATCAATGCATCGTTGCATTGACACTTAGAATTACTACTAATTGAATGAGAGTGGCATTTCGCAAGCATTTTACTCGCCAGCAAGCCTGACTCTGCTGCTGACGAGACGCTGTGTGTGTGTGTATGTCGAAACCAGGTGCCGGGTTTGCTTGTCTTGAATCAATGCTGCTGCGACACTTTGATGTTTCGTTCTTCAAGTGGCAGGACGGACATGGGAAGGGGATGCATCGCCTGCCGATTATAGTTTGTGATTTTATATTTGTGATTTATATTATAGATTGTGATTTTATATGTGTGATTTATATCATAGATTGTGATTTTATATTTGTGATTTATATTATAGTTTGTGATTTTATATTTGTGATTTATATTATAGTTTATGATTTATATTTGTGATTTATATTATAGTTTGTCATTTATATTTGTGATTTATATTATAGTTTGTGATTATATATTTGTGATTTATATTATAGTTTGTGATTTATATTTGTGATTTATATTATAGTTTGTGATTTTATATTTGTGATTCATATTATCGTTTGTCATTTATATTTGTGATTCATATTATCGTTTGTCATTTATATTTGTGATTTATATTATAGTTTGTGATTGATATTTGTAGATTTGAAGTTTTCGTGACTGCAAGGATTCATACTCTTAGGTTTTTCGGTAAAGTCACGTAGGTAAAAAATAAATAATAAATAATATAATTGAAATGTATTTTATTTATATTATTTTTTCAATTATATTATTTATTATTTTGTTTTTTACCTACGTGACTTTACCAAAAAACCTAAGAGTATTGATATTTGTGATTCATATTATAGTTTGTGATTTTATATTCTCCACACCGACGCGAATGCTTTGGTTGAATAATAAGTCCGAGTTCGTGGTCGTGGCAGAGTCAATGAATGGAACAGCTTTGCACGAAACCACTCGGGTTTTTTGCAACAACAACAGCAGCAGCAACCACTCGCATCTGATGCGGCTGCTGTTCTGTGCGTAAATGCGCTCGGCGGCAGCACGAAGATGCGCCCGCGTGTCCATGCATCGCGGTGACGTCTGCGTGTCAACCCCGCTGACTTGAAGCGAGTTGATACTCCACGACGGGCGGATGATATCGAGGGGCGCCTCGCGTTCCGTACTCTTGCCACGACGCATCTGTTTGCTCGCCAGGCACAATGGCTACAGTGTGTAGTAGTAGGAGGTGGTGCTGGTGGTGGTGGTGATCTGGTCTGGGCCTCCCTTGAAGGTCAAACGTGAGTCCCGGCGGGTCCTCAATGACCCTGCGATCTCTTTAAAGTGAGGCCACGCGTGGCTTAGAGCTAGGGCGGTCGTGGGTGGGGGGGGCTTAGAGCCCCTTCCTTCCTTGTAGCTCCTGCGTGTGTGTGTGTGCGCTACGAAGCTGGTGAACCGGATTCAATTCCCGCTCACGGCCAACGCCAGTGACGATTATCTGAACCGGTCCTGGGCATCCCCTAGGTCGATTCAGCCTCAAATGAGTACCTGGTGCGATGTGTAAACATCGCCACTAGGGAGACAAAGGCGGCCGGGCGTGGTGTTGGTCACCCACCGCCTCGTGTGCCGTGCCGGCCTTGATAGGTGCTCGCTCACATCACTTGCCCCTACAGTCTGTTAAGGCTATACGGGGGATCTTTGTCTTTGGATCAGTGGCACAGCGAATAGCGCACTGCGCTGCAGACCCGGCCTCTCGCGGCTATCAACACCAGTGGCGATTATCCAAACCGGTCCTAGGGACTCACCTAGGTCTACTCAGCCTCAAATGTGTACCTAGTGCGATGTGTAAACTTCACTGGTGCCGTGCCGACCTTCATAGGTGCTCGCTAACAGCAACAGTCTGTTAAGGCTATACGGAGGGTCTTTGTACGTCTGTCTGGGTGTATTTTAGTGTGTACGCACACTAAGATACGTCGAGACGGACATAAATAAGGAACACATAAACACACATGGTGTACACACATAAATACATCACACACGTACATGAAATAGAAAAGTAAATGTCGAGTTAAGCCACTATTTATCCACAAAAGCCTCAATGAGTCTCAGGAGGGTCCTGCATCGGGATGTTTGGCCAGTCGCAGTAATGAGAATTTGGCATGCGGGAGGAAACGGGAGAAGCCGGAGGAAAAAACCCAGAGGCATGAAGGGGGGTGTGAGACTCAAAGGTCCACACGGAGTGGTCAAGGGCCCACTCCGTATTGCTCTCTCTCTCTAACCGTCCAATCCACTTGCTGTACATTCCACTCGGAGGCTCGCGAGACACATCTGCCACGGTGTGTCACTCACTGTTTTCATCACCGACTCACTCACGTCTTTACCAACTTTGCAACTCGCCGTCTCAACAAACTCACTCTCTCCACCACGTACTCATTTGCTCAATCAGACGCTCACTCACCTCATCACCCCGTCAATCTATTAACTCGCTCCCGAACGAACTCACTCTCTCGATAGTTCACTTGTTCGCTCACGAACTCCTTCCGTTATTCACTCATTCACTAACTCGCTCTCTCCCTCCATCGCTCACTTATTTGCTCACTCACGTTACCACTGACTATGTCCACTACCTCGCTCTCTCCATAACTCACTACCCCGGCCACTTCATCATTAACCCACCCGATAACTCACTCACTCGCGCTCTGTTCCACATCTGGTGTTAATTACGTCTCTGCAGCGCACGTGCTGCCTTGTGGAACGCCCCACACACATGACACACACACACATGACACACACACACATTACACTCACACACATTACACACACACATTACACTCACACACATTACACACACACACTACACACACTACACACACAAATTACACACACACACTACACACACACACTACACACACACATTACACACACACACTACACACACACATTACACACACACTACACACACACTACACACACACATTACACTCATACACATTACACTCACACACACATTACACACACACATGACACACACACATTACACATACACATTACACTCACACAAATTACACACACACACTACACACACACACTACACACACACACTACACACACACATTACACATACACATTACACTCACACAAATTACACACACACACTACACACACACATTACACTCACACACATTACACACACACATTACACACACACACATTACACACACACACTACACACACACATTACACACACACACTACACACACACACTACACACACACACTACACACACACATTACACACACACACTACACACACACATTACACTCACACACATTACACACACACACTACACACACACACATTACACACACACACTACACACACACACATTACACACACACTACACACACACTACACACACACATTACACTCATACACATTACACTCACACACATTACACTCACACACATTACACTCACACACACATTACAGATACACATTACACTCACACACATTACACTCACACACATTACACACACACACTTACACACACACATTACACTCACACACATTACACTCACACACATTACACTCACACACATTACACACACACACATTACACACACACATTACACTCACACACACATTACACACACACACATTACACTCACACACATTACACTCACACACATTACACACACACACATTACACTCACACACATTACACACACACACATTACACACACACATTACACTCACACACATTACACTCACACACATTACACTCACACACATTACACACACACACATTACACTCACACACATTACACACACACACATTACACTCACACACATTACACTCACACACATTACACACACACACATTACACTCACACACATTACACACACACACATTACACACACACACATTACACACACACATTACACTCACACACATTACACTCACACACATTACACTCACACACATTACACACACACACATTACACTCACACACATTACACACACACACATTACACACACACATTACACTCACACACATTACACTCACACACATTACACTCACACACATTACACACACACACATTACACACACACATTACACTCACACACATTACACTCACACACATTACACTCACACACACATTACACACACACATTACACTCACACACATTACACACACACACATTACACTCACACACATTACACACACACACATTACACACACACATTACACTCACACACATTACACTCACACACATTACACTCACACACATTACACTCACACACATTACACTCACACACACATTACACACACACATTACACTCACACACACATTACACACACACACATTACACACACACACACATTACACTCACACACATTACACTCACACACACATTACACACACACATTACACACACACACACATTACACTCACACACATTACACTCACACACATTACACTCACACACACATTACACACACACATTACACTCACACACATTACACACACACACACATTACACTCACACACATTACACACACACACATTACACTCACACACATTACACTCACACACATTACACTCACACACACATTACACTCACACACATTACACACACACACATTACACTCACACACATTACACACACACACATTACACTCACACACATTACACTCACACACATTACACTCACACACATTACACACACACACATTACACTCACACACACATTACACTCACACACATTACACACACACACATTACACTCACACACATTACACACACACACATTACACTCACACACATTACACTCACACACATTACACTCACACACACATTACACTCACACACATTACACACACACACATTACACTCACACACATTACACACACACACATTACACTCACACACATTACACTCACACACATTACACTCACACACATTACACTCACACACATTACACACACACATTACACTCACACACATTACACACACACACATTACACTCACACACACATTACACACACACATTACACTCACACACATTACACTCACACACACATTACACACACACATTACACACACACACATTACACTCACACACATTACACTCACACACATTACACTCACACACATTACACACACACACATTACACTCACACACACATTACACACACACATGACACACACACACACATTACACTCACACACACATTACACACACACATTACACTCACACACATTACACTCACACACACATTACACACACACATTACACTCACACACATTACACTCACACACACATTACACATACACATTACACTCACACACATTACACTCACACACACATTACACTCACACACATTACACTCACACACACATTACAGATACACATTACACTCACACACACATTACACACACACATTACACTCACACACATTACACTCACACACATTACACTCACACACATTACACTCACACACACATTACAGATACACATTACACTCACACACACATTACACACACACATATGACACACACACATTACACACACACATTACACTCACACACATTACACTCACACACACATTACACACACACACATGACACACACACATTACACATACACATTACACTCACACACATTACACTCACACACATTACACTCACACACACATTACAGATACACATTACACTCACACACACTTCACTCACAATACAAAGACAAATATCCCGCGTACAGACTGTTGGGGCAAGTGCTGTTAGCGAGTAGCACCCATGAAGGCCGGCACGGCACACGAGGGGGTGGGTGACCAGCACCACGCCCAGTCGCCTTTGTCTCACGCGTAGCGATGACTACACACCGCACCAGGTACCCGTTTGACGCCGAGTCGACCCAGGGGAGGCCCAGGACCGGTTCAGATTATTCGTCACTGGGGTGTTGGTGGCCAGGAGCGGGAATCGAACTGGGGTGGATGGGCTCGAAGCGCAGCGCAGCGCCGAGAAGTCCGTCATATCCAGCAGTGGATTGACAAACAACAACAACAGGCCTGTACGTGTGCATACTGCATGAACACATAGCTTTATTTTTTTTGTATATATTTTTTTAACATGGCCAATGTTTTGCCGAGATTTTCATTTTCTTTGCGCACGTTTTCCGACGCACGGTACCGCTCCAACAATAAACATTCTGCCCGAAATTACAGGTCTTACACGCCCTTAATTACACAGCCTTGGTTGGAATATCACAGCGTTGGCAGGTCTCGTTTTATAACAAACGCTAAAGGGGTAGAGGCGAATGGGGCCCGGCTGGGAGCTGGGGGCGGTGTGGAGGGAGTGATGGGGGGGGGTCGTTTGGCGAAGTTAAGATCTCCACCCACCCCACAACCGCAACTTGAAATCCCAGACTCCATCCCTTCTACATTTTCCTCCCCCCCCCCGAACGAAACTTTGCCTCCCGTGACCTTGACTAAAGTCCTCCCTGCCGCCGTTGGCTTGTGTGTGGAGCAAAACGTATTTTCTTTTTTTAACTTTATTTTTTTACTTTCGAACAAAACAATAAATAGTGGAGTGCGTAAAACGATCCGCCGACTGGGTCCGAATCCATCACGAAGCTGGCAAAATAAAACTAAGCCGAACGCCTTTCATATGCCGTGCCACGTATGGAGTGTGTGTGTGTGTGTGGGGAGCGGTGGTGCAGTGGTTGCCGTGCTATGCTAGGAACCCGCCGATCCGAGTTCGATTCCCGCTCACGACACCATCATACATATGCGCGTATGTTGAACTTCTTTCTCACCGTACGTAGCAAGCCATGCTGATCTGAACCAGTCGTGGTCTTCCCCTATTTCGACTCAGCCTCAGCCTGGTGCGGATGTGTAAACATCGCTGCGAGGGAGACAAAGGCGGCCGGGCGTGGTCCTGGCCATCCACCCGCTCGTGTGCCGTGCCGGCCTTCATAGGTGCTCACTAACAGCACTTGCTCTAAAAGTCTGTTAAGGCTATACGGGGGGGGTCTTTGTGTGGGGTTAAATACAAATGAGAATAATTTTCTGAGCTCAAAGAAAAATCGCTCTCTGGGATTGTATTTAAATCCCGCGTGAGTCAGTTGATGCGGTCCCACATTACAAGGTCGACATAGAAAATATGGCACCGTGTGCGTGTGTGCATAATATGGAGGTGCAATTAGTGTAATGGTTTTGTATGTACGTATGTGTTTGTATAGCGCGTGTTTGTGTGTGATCTGAGTTTAGGGGGAGTGGTAGTCTCATGTAAAAACACCGGTGACGATTATCTGAGCAGGTCCTCGACCTTCCCAAGGTCGACTCAGCCTCAAATGAGTACCTAGTATGTGATGACAAAGGCGATCTGGCGTGGTGCTGACCAGCGAACCCCCTCGTGTACCGTGCTGGCCTTCATAGGCGCTCGCTCACAGCACTTTTTTCCCAAAGGTCCTGTTAAGACGATTACGGGAGCACGCTGCACTACGAAGCCGGCGAGCCGAGTTCGATCATTACCGCTCACGGCGGCCGACACCAAATGCTGTATGAACGGCTGTACGAGAATGATGAGCGCCACCCAAAACGTCTTGGAAGAAATGGTAGTGTACCCACGCTTTACCCCACCACGCGTCACGTGCCCATCACCCATCTACCGTATGCTGCTGGGTGGACAGCGGCGGGTGGACACTTAATAAAGTTGCTCCCGGTTTGATTTGAAGCTTTCGTGACTGCAGGAATTACTCTTTGGTTCTTTCGGTAAAGTCACGTAGAAAGAAAATAAATTAAGTAATAGAATACGACGTTTCGATTGCAACACAAGCAATCGTCATCAGGTAGAAAACAAACCGAGTGAACTTAGAAATGCAAAGCAATCCAACACAGAGAATCGGCTAACACAACAGTCAGCACCTCACCTGGTTGATTACGTTCTTCCAAAGATTGCTAAATTTGAGAGAGAGACATAACACAGACACGGGGACACACAGACAGACACACAAGCAGAGAGAGACTCACACAGAGACACACAGAGAGAGACACACAACATAGACACACAGAGACTCTCTCAAATTTAGCACTCTTTGGAAGAACGTAATCAACCAGGTGAGGTGCTGACTGTTGTGTTAGCCGACTCTCTGTGTTGGATTGCATTGTATTTCTAAGTTCACTAGGTTTGTTTTCTACCCGATGATAATTGCTTGTGTTGCAATCGAAACGTCCTATTCTATTATTTAATTTATTTTCTTTCTACGTGACTTTACCGAAAGAACCAAAGATAAGTTGCCCCACCGTTGTATCAACTTCCGCGCTGGGAGATCGAATCGAATTGGCGACCTTCGGATTGGCAAAGTTGAGCGTCGCCAACCGTCACCCCCGCGCCCTCGCCATAGGAACGTGGACTTTCCACCGCCCCAGCGACGCTCTTCAAAATTAATAGCGACGCACTTTGTGGACTTTCGAAAGCAACACGAAACTACAAAGAGCCGTTAACCGACGTGTTAGATAAAATAAAACAACAACAAAAACAACCGACATTCTTCTCGCAGCGGCGAATTTAAAAAGTTGTCGCCTTTGAAGAGGAGAAGACGGGGGGTGGGGTGGGTGGGGGTGGGCGAATTTAAAAAGTTGTCGCCTTTGAAGAGGAGAAGACGGGGGGTGGGGTGGGTGGGGGTGGGGGGGGCTGTGTGCGCGTGGGGGGACTCTGCGCTAGCAAAGAAAAATAAACACGGGGTTGAAATCCTATTAGGGGGGGGAGCGATGGTGCTGGAGGCAACGGGGCTAGAGACACAGCAGCGCCTTTGTGACCCCCCCCCACGCCCCCACCACGGCCTGGCCCGCCATCAGTGGTGGAGCTGGCCCATTGGGGGCCCTGAAACCCCCCACCGACTCATTCCTTTAAATTGACAAACTCGCGGTGAGATGAGAGGAGGGAGAGATATGGACGAGAGATGGAGATGCAGAGTGAGAATTGAGAAACGTGCACGAAAATGTGGATGTAGCGAGATGAGATGAGAGATGCAGACGTGGTAGAGATGAGATGAAATTGCTTTCTATATTAAGGAACCTGTTTTGTTTATTAGGGTTAAGGATGAATTTGAGTCGATATTTGATGCACCTAAATTTTTTTTCATTAATCTGGGAGGGGGCCCCCCTTCAGTTCCTGGGGCCCTAAGATTTAGCTTTTGCCTCTAACCGCAAGGCGCCCTTTTAGGGACAGGACAGGTTACTAAACCCACACACGACCAGATCGGTGTGATTTAAACTAATATATACTCCACAGAAAAAAATCACTTGTTAAAATTGCCATGTGAACCCGGTGGTCCGAGTTCTAAACTAAAACTATTTTTTTTATTTTACCAGGTAAGGCCCACTGAGCTATGGTAGCTATTTTTCAGAAGCGACCTGGCCACAAATGACGGCTCAACAAGTGGCTTATCAATGTGGAAATCTCTAGAAGTCAAATACTCTAAACGCGTGATGTTGATTCTATATGTGGCAGGGAAAAAACCGAAGGACCCGGAGAAAAATCCACGTGACCGAGGGAA